>NC_058080.1:682351015-683629874 GCF_014858855.1 Bufo gargarizans | reverse complement strand
CATTTAACCCTCAGTAGTGTGGTTGGTCAAGCTATCACACCAAGTGCATTTAACCAGCAATAGTCTGTTCATTTTTTGGCCATATACTACATCAGGGGCAAGCTGCGCCCGTCACCAAGTGCATTTAACCCTCAGTAGTGTGGTTGGTCAAGCTGTGACACCAAGTGCATTTAACCAGCAATAGTCTGTTCATTTTTTGGCCATATACTACATCAGGGGCAAGCTGCGCCCGTCACCAAGTGCATTTAACCCTCAGTAGTGTGGTTGGTCAAGCTATCACACCAAGTGCATTTAACCAGCAATAGTCTGTTCATTTTTTGGCCATATACTACATCAGGGGCAAGCTGCGCCCGTCACCAAGTGCATTTAACCCTCAGTAGTGTGGTTGGTCAAGCTATCACACCAAGTGCATTTAACCAGCAATAGTCTGTTCATTTTTTGGCCATATACTAAATCAGGGGCAAGCTGCACCCGTCACCAAGTGCATTTAACCAGCAATAGTCTGTTCATTTTTTGGCCATATACTACATCAGGGGCAAGCTGCGCCCGTCACCAAGTGCATTTAACCCTCAGTAGTGTGGTTGGTCAAGCTGTGACACCAAGTGCATTTAACCAGCAATAGTCTGTTCATTTTTTGGCCATATACTACATCAGGGGCAAGCTGCGCCCGTCACCAAGTGCATTTAACCCTCAGTAGTGTGGTTGGTCAAGCTATCACACCAAGTGCATTTAACCAGCAATAGTCTGTTCATTTTTTGGCCATATACTAAATCAGGGGCAAGCTGCGCCCGTCACCAAGTGCATTTAACCCTCAGTAGTGTGGTTGGTCAAGCTGTGACACCAAGTGCATTTAACCAGCAATAGTCTGTTCATTTTTTGGCCATATACTACATCAGGGGCAAGCTGCGCCCGTCACCAAGTGCATTTAACCCTCAGTAGTGTGGTTGGTCAAGCTATCACACCAAGTGCATTTAACCAGCAATAGTCTGTTCATTTTTTGGCCATATACTAAATCAGGGGCAAGCTGCGCCTGTCACCAAGTGCATTTAACCAGCAATAGTCTGTTCATTTTTTGGCCATATACTACATCAGGGGCAAGCTGTGCCCGTCACCAAGTGCATTTAACCCTCAGTAGTGTGGTTGGTCAAGCTATCACACCAAGTGCATTTAACCAGCAATAGTCTGTTCATTTTTTGGCCATATACTAAATCAGGGGCAAGCTGCGCCTGTCACCAAGTGCATTTAACCAGCAATAGTCTGTTCATTTTTTGGCCATATACTACATCAGGGGCAAGCTGCGCCCGTCACCAAGTGCATTTAACCCTCAGTAGTGTGGTTGGTCAAGCTGTGACACCAAGTGCATTTAACCAGCAATAGTCTGTTCATTTTTTGGCCATATACTACATCAGGGGCAAGCTGCGCCCGTCACCAAGTGCATTTAACCCTCAGTAGTGTGGTTGGTCAAGCTATCACACCAAGTGCATTTAACCAGCAATAGTCTGTTCATTTTTTGGCCATATACTAAATCAGGGGCAAGCTGCGCCCGTCACCAAGTGCATTTAACCAGCAATAGTCTGTTCATTTTTTGGCCATATACTACATCAGGGGCAAGCTGCGCCCGTCACCAAGTGCATTTAACCCTCAGTAGTGTGGTTGGTCAAGCTGTGACACCAAGTGCATTTAACCAGCAATAGTCTGTTCATTTTTTGGCCATACAGACGTGGACAAAATTGTTGGTACCCTTTGGTCAATGAAAGAAAAAGTCACAATGGTCACAGAAATAACTTTAATCTGACAAAAGTAATAATAAATTAAAATTCTATAAATGTTAACCAATGAAAGTCAGACATTGTTTTTCAACCATGCTTCAACAGAATTATGTAAAAAAATAAACTCATGAAACAGGCATGGACAAAAATGATGGTACCCCTAACTTAATATTTTGTTGCGCAACCTTTTGAGGCAATCACTGCAATCAAACGCTTCCTGTAACTGTCAATGAGACATCTGCACCTCTCAGCAGGTATTTTGGCCCACTCCTCATGAGCAAACTGCTCCAGTTGTGTCCGGTTTGAAGGGTGCCTTTTCCAGACTGCATGTTTCAGCTCCTTCCAAAGATGCTCAATAGGATTGAGGTCAGGGTTCATAGAAGGCCACTTTAGAATAGTCCAATTTTTTCCTCTTAGCCATTCTTGGGTGTTTTTAGCGGTGTGTTTTGGGTCATTGTCCTGTTGCAAGACCCATGACCTGCGACTGAGACCAAGCTTTCTGACACTGGCTAGTACATTTCTCTCTAGAATTCCTTGATAGTCTTGAGATTTCATTGTACCCTGCACAGATTCAAGACACCCTGTGCCAGACGCAGCAAAGCAGCCCCAGAACATAACAGAGCCTCCTCCATGTTTCACAGTAGGGACAGTGTTCTTTTCTTGATATGCTTCATTTTTTCGTCTGTGAACATACAGCTGATGTGCCTTGGCAAAAACTTCGATTTTTGTCTCATCTGTCCACAGGACATTCTCCCAGAAGCTTTGTGGCTTGTCAACATGTAGTTTGGCATATTCCAGTCTTGCTTTTTTATGATTCGTTTTCAACAATGGTGTCCTCCTTGGTCGTCTCCCATGTAGTCCACTTTGGCTCAAACAACGACGGATGGTGCGATCTGACACTGATGTTCCTTGAGCATGAAGTTCACCTTGAATCTCTTTAGAAGTCTTTCTAGGCTCTTTTGTTACCATTCGGATTATCCGTCTCTTAGATTTGTCATCAATTTTCCTCCTGCGGCCACGTCCAGGGAGGTTGGCTACAGTCCCATGGATCTTAAACTTATGAATAATATGTGCAACTGTACTCACAGGAACATCTAGTTGCTTGGAGATGGTCTTATAGCCTTTACCTTTAACATGCTTGTCTATAATTTTCTTTCTGATCTCTTGAGACAGCTCTTTCCTTTGCTTCCTCTGGTCCATGTCGAGTGTGGTACACACCATATCACCAAACAACACAGTGATTACCTGGAGCCATATATATAGGCCCAATGGCTGATTACAAGGTTGTAGACACCTGTGATGCTAATTAGTGGACACACCTTGAATTAACATGTCCCTTTGGTCACATTATGTTCTGTGTTTTCTAGGGGTACCATCATTTTTGTCCATGCCTGTTTCATGAGTTTATTTTTTTACATAATTCTGTTGAAGCATGGTTGAAAAACAATGTCTGACTTTCATTGGTTAACATTTATAGAATTTTAATTTATTATTACTTTTGTCAGATTAAAGTTATTTCTGTGACCATTGTGACTTTTTCTTTCATTGACCAAAGGGTACCAACAATTTTGTCCACGTCTGTATACTACATCAGGGGCAAGCTGCGCCCGTCACCAAGTGCATTTAACCCTCAGTAGTGTGGTTGGTCAAGCTATCACACCAAGTGCATTTAACCAGCAATAGTCTGTTCATTTTTTGGCCATATACTAAATCAGGGGCAAGCTGCGCCCGTCACCAAGTGCATTTAACCAGCAATAGTCTGTTCATTTTTTGGCCATATACTACATCAGGGGCAAGCTGCGCCCGTCACCAAGTGCATTTAACCCTCAGTAGTGTGGTTGGTCAAGCTATCACACCAAGTGCATTTAACCAGCAATAGTCTGTTCATTTTCTGGCCATATACTACATCAGGGGCAAGCTGCGCCTGTCACCAAGTGCATTTAACCAGCAATAGTCTGTTCATTTTTTGGCCATATACTACATCAGGGGCAAGCTGCGCCCGTCACCAAGTGCATTTAACCCTCAGTAGTGTGGTTGGTCAAGCTGTGACACCAAGTGCATTTAACCAGCAATAGTCTGTTCATTTTTTGGCCATATACTACATCAGGGGCAAGCTGCGCCCGTCACCAAGTGCATTTAACCCTCAGTAGTGTGGTTGGTCAAGCTATCACACCAAGTGCATTTAACCAGCAATAGTCTGTTCATTTTTTGGCCATATACTACATCAGGGGCAAGCTGCGCCCGTCACCAAGTGCATTTAACCCTCAGTAGTGTGGTTGGTCAAGCTGTGACACCAAGTGCATTTAACCAGCAATAGTCTGTTCATTTTTTGGCCATATACTACATCAGGGGCAAGCTGCGCCCGTCACCAAGTGCATTTAACCCTCAGTAGTGTGGTTGGTCAAGCTATCACACCAAGTGCATTTAACCAGCAATAGTCTGTTCATTTTTTGGCCATATACTAAATCAGGGGCAAGCTGCGCCCGTCACCAAGTGCATTTAACCCTCAGTAGTGTGGTTGGTCAAGCTATCACACCAAGTGCATTTAACCAGCAATAGTCTGTTCATTTTTTGGCCATATACTAAATCAGGGGCAAGCTGCGCCTGTCACCAAGTGCATTTAACCAGCAATAGTCTGTTCATTTTTTGGCCATATACTACATCAGGGGCAAGCTGTGCCCGTCACCAAGTGCATTTAACCATCAGTAGTGTGGTTGGTCAAGCTATCACACCAAGTGCATTTAACCAGCAATAGTCTGTTCATTTTTTGGCCATATACTAAATCAGGGGCAAGCTGCGCCTGTCACCAAGTGCATTTAACCAGCAATAGTCTGTTCATTTTTTGGCCATATACTACATCAGGGGCAAGCTGCGCCCGTCACCAAGTGCATTTAACCCTCAGTAGTGTGGTTGGTCAAGCTGTGACACCAAGTGCATTTAACCAGCAATAGTCTGTTCATTTTTTGGCCATATACTACATCAGGGGCAAGCTGCGCCCGTCACCAAGTGCATTTAACCCTCAGTAGTGTGGTTGGTCAAGCTATCACACCAAGTGCATTTAACCAGCAATAGTCTGTTCATTTTTTGGCCATATACTAAATCAGGGGCAAGCTGCGCCCGTCACCAAGTGCATTTAACCAGCAATAGTCTGTTCATTTTTTGGCCATATACTACATCAGGGGCAAGCTGCGCCCGTCACCAAGTGCATTTAACCCTCAGTAGTGTGGTTGGTCAAGCTATCACACCAAGTGCATTTAACCAGCAATAGTCTGTTCATTTTCTGGCCATATACTAAATCAGGGGCAAGCTGCGCCTGTCACCAAGTGCATTTAATCAGCAATAGTCTGTTCATTTTTTGGCCATATACTACATCAGGGGCAAGCTGCGCCCGTCACCAAGTGCATTTAACCCTCAGTAGTGTGGTTGGTCAAGCTGTGACACCAAGTGCATTTAACCAGCAATAGTCTGTTCATTTTTTGGCCATATACTACATCAGGGGCAAGCTGCGCCCGTCACCAAGTGCATTTAACCCTCAGTAGTGTGGTTGGTCAAGCTATCACACCAAGTGCATTTAACCAGCAATAGTCTGTTCATTTTTTGGCCATATACTACATCAGGGGCAAGCTGCGCCCGTCACCAAGTGCATTTAACCCTCAGTAGTGTGGTTGGTCAAGCTGTGACACCAAGTGCATTTAACCAGCAATAGTCTGTTCATTTTTTGGCCATATACTACATCAGGGGCAAGCTGCGCCCGTCACCAAGTGCATTTAACCCTCAGTAGTGTGGTTGGTCAAGCTATCACACCAAGTGCATTTAACCAGCAATAGTCTGTTCATTTTTTGGCCATATACTAAATCAGGGGCAAGCTGCACCCGTCACCAAGTGCATTTAACCAGCAATAGTCTGTTCATTTTTTGGCCATATACTACATCAGGGGCAAGCTGCGCCCGTCACCAAGTGCATTTAACCCTCAGTAGTGTGGTTGGTCAAGCTGTGACACCAAGTGCATTTAACCAGCAATAGTCTGTTCATTTTTTGGCCATATACTACATCAGGGGCAAGCTGCGCCCGTCACCAAGTGCATTTAACCCTCAGTAGTGTGGTTGGTCAAGCTATCACACCAAGTGCATTTAACCAGCAATAGTCTGTTCATTTTTTGGCCATATACTAAATCAGGGGCAAGCTGCGCCCGTCACCAAGTGCATTTAACCAGCAATGGTCTGTTCATTTTTTGGCCATATACTACATAAGGGGCAAGCTGCGCCCGTCACCAAGTGCATTTAACCCTCAGTAGTGTGTTTGGTCAAGCTATCACAACAAGTGCATTTAACCAGCAATAGTCTGTTCATTTTTTGGCCATATACTACATCAGGGGCAAGCTGCGCCCGTCACCAAGTGCATTTAACCAGCAATAGTGTGGTTATTTTTTGGCCATATCCCAGTCTAATTCTGTCACTAAATCCATACCGGTCACCCAGCGCCTAAATACTAGGCCTCAAATTTATATCCCGCTAAATCTCTCGTTACCGCTGTCCTGTTGTGGCTAGGAAAGTTATTTAGTGTCCGTCAAAGCACATTTTTTGTTCTGGGTTGAAATACAATTCCCAATTTAGCAATTTCATAATTTAGTGGTTTCTGCTATATCAGAGCTATTTGAAATCTATCCCTAAAAGGGTATATAATATTCAAGGTGCACATAGGGTCATTCAGAATAACTTCACACACACGCTACTGTGCATTTCCAAGTCCAATTCTGTTAGTAAATCCATACCGGTCACCCAGCGCCTAAATACTAGGCCTCAAATTTATATCCCGCTAAATCTCTCGTTACCGCTGTCCTGTTGTGGCTGGGAAAGTAATTTAGTGTCCGTCAAAGCACATTTTTTGTTCTGGGTTGAAATACAATTCCCAATTTAGCAATTTCATAATTTAGTGGTTTCTGCTATATCAGAGCTATTTGAAATCTATCCCTAAAAGGGTATATAATATTCAAGGTGCACATAGGGTCATTCAGAATAACTTCACACACACGCTACTGTGCATTTCCAAGTCCAATTCTATTAGTAAATCCATACCGGTCACCCAGCGCCTAAATACTAGGCCTCAAATTTATATCCCGCTAAATCTCTCGTTACCGCTGTCCTGTTGTGGCTGGGAAAGTTATTTAGTGTCCGTCAAAGCACATTTTTTGTTCTGGGTTGAAATACAATTCCCAATTTAGCAATTTCATAATTTAGTGGTTTCTGCTATATCAGAGCTATTTGAAATCTATCCCTAAAAGGGTATATAATATTCAAGGTGCACATAGGGTCATTCAGAATAACTTCACACACACGCTACTGTGCATTTCCAAGTCTAATTCTGTCACTAAATCCATACCGGTCACCCAGCGCCTAAATACTAGGCCTCAAATTTATATCCCGCTAAATCTCTCGTTACCGCTGTCCTGTTGTGGCTGGGAAAGTTATTTAGTGTCCGTCAAAGCACATTTTTTGTTCTGGGTTGAAATACAATTCCCAATTTAGCAATTTCATAATTCAGTGGTTCCTGCTATATCAGAGCTATTTGAAATCTATCCCTAAAAGGGTATATAATATTCAAGGTGCACAAAGGGTCATTCAGAATAACTTCACACACACACTACTGTGCATTTCCAAGTCCAATTCTGTTAGTAAATCCATACCGGTCACCCAGCGCCTAAATACTAGGCCTCAAATTTATATCCCGCTGAATTTGAATACAATACATTGGGCCAAATAATATTTTTGTTGTTGTGGTGAACCATAACAATGAGGAAAACATCTAGTAAGGGACGCGGACGTGGACATGGTCGTGGTGATGTTAGTGGACCCTCTGGTGCTGGGAGAGGACGTGGCCGTTCTGCCACATCCACACGTCCTAGTGTACCAACTACCTCAGGTCCCAGTAGCCGCCAGAATTTACAGCGATATATGGTGGGGCCCAATGCCGTTCTAAGGATGGTAAGGCCTGAGCAGGTACAGGCATTAGTCAATTGGGTGGCCGACAGTGGATCCAGCACGTTCACATTATCTCCCACCCAGTCTTCTGCAGAAAGCGCACAGATGGCGCCTGAAAACCAACCCCATCAGTCTGTCACATCACCCCCATGCATACCAGGGAAACTGTCTCAGCCTCAAGTTATGCAGCAGTCTCTTATGCTGTTTGAAGACTCCGCTGGCAGGGTTTCCCAAGGGCATCCACCTAGCCCTTCCCCAGCGGTGAAAGACATAGAATGCACTGACGCACAACCACTTATGTTTCCTGATGATGAGGACATGGGAATACCACCTCAGCATGTCTCTGATGATGACGAAACACAGGTGCCAACTGCTGCGTCTTTCTGCAGTGTGCAGACTGAACAGGAGGTCAGGGATCAAGACTGGGTGGAAGACGATGCAGGGGACTATGAGGTCCTAGACCCCACATGGAATGAAGGTCGTGCCACTGACTTTCACAGTTCGGAGGAAGAGGCAGTAGTGAGACCGAGCCAACAGCGTAGCAAAAGAGGGAGCAGTGGGCAAAAGCAGAACACCCGCCGCCAAGAGACTCCGCCTGCTACTGACCGCCGCCATCTGGGACCGAGCACCCCAAAGGCAGCTTCAAGGAGTTCCCTGGCATGGCACTTCTTCAAACAATGTGCTGACGACAAGACCCGAGTGGTTTGCACGCTGTGCCATCAGAGCCTGAAGCGAGGCATTAACGTTCTGAACCTGAGCACAACCTGCATGACCAGGCACCTGCATGCAAAGCATGAACTGCAGTGGAGTAAACACCTTAAAACCAAGGAAGTCACTCAGGCTCCCCCTGCTACCTCTTCTGCTGCTGCCGCCTCGGCCTCTTCTGCTGCTGCCGCCTCGGCCTCTTCCTCCGCCTCTGGAGGAACGTTGGCACCTGCCGCCCAGCAAACAGGGGATGTACCACCAACACCACCACCACCACCTCCGTCACCAAGCGTCTCAACCATGTCACACGGCAGCGTTCAGCTCTCCATCTCACAAACATTTGAGAGAAAGCGTAAATTCCCACCTAGCCACCCTCGATCCCTGGCCCTGAATGCCAGCATTTCTAAACTACTGGCCTATGAAATGCTGTCATTTAGGCTGGTGGACACAGACAGCTTCAAACAGCTCATGTCGCTTGCTGTCCCACAGTATGTTGTTCCCAGCCGCCACTACTTCTCCAAGAGAGCCGTGCCTTCCCTGCACAACCAAGTATCCGATAAAATCAAGTGTGCACTGCGCAACGCCATCTGTAGCAAGGTCCACCTAACCACAGATACGTGGACCAGTAAGCACGGCCAGGGACGCTATATCTCCCTAACTGCACACTGGGTAAATGTAGTGGCAGCTGGGCCCCAGGCGGAGAGCTGTTTGGCGCACGTCCGTCCGCCGCCAAGGATCGCAGGGCAACATTCTTTGCCTCCTGTTGCCACCTCCTCCTTCTCGGCTTCCTCCTCCTCTTCTTCCACCTGCTCATCCAGTCAGCCACACACCTTCACCACCAACTTCAGCACAGCCCGGGGTAAACGTCAGCAGGCCATTCTGAAACTCATATGTTTGGGGGACAGGCCCCACACCGCACAGGAGTTGTGGCGGGGTATAGAACAACAGACCGACGAGTGGTTGCTGCCGGTGAGCCTCAAGCCCGGCCTGGTGGTGTGTGATAATGGGCGAAATCTCGTTGCAGCTCTGGGACTAGCCAATTTGACGCACATCCCTTGCTTGGCGCATGTGCTGAATTTGGTGGTGCAGAAGTTCATACACAACTACCCCGACATGTCAGAGCTGCTGCATAAAGTGCGGGCCGTCTGTTCGCGCTTCCGGCGTTCACATCCTGCTGCTGCTCGCCTGTCTGTGCTACAGCGTAACTTCGGCCTTCCCGCTCACCGCCTCATATGCGACGTGCCCACCAGGTGGAACTCCACCTTGCACATGCTGGACAGACTGTGCGAGCAGCAGCAGGCCGTAGTGGAGTTTCAGCTGCAGCACGCACGGGTCAGTCGCACTACAGAACAGCACCACTTCACCACCAATGACTGGGCCTCCATGCGAGACCTGTGTGCCCTGTTGCGCTGTTTCGAGTACTCCACCAACATGGCCAGTGGCGATGACGCCGTTATCAGCGTTACAATACCACTTCTATGTCTCCTTGAGAAAACACTTAGGGCGATGATGGAAGAGGAGGTGGCCCAGGAGGAGGAGGAGGAGGAGGAGGAGGAAGAGGGGTCATTTTTAGCACTTTCAGGCCAGTCTCTTCGAAGTGACTCAGAGGGAGGTTTTTGGCAACAGCAGAGGCCAGGTACAAATGTGGCCAGCCAGGGCCCACTACTGGAGGACGAGGAGGACGAGGAGGAGGAGGAGGTGGAGGAGGATGAGGATGAAGCATGGTCACAGCGGGGTGGCACCCAACGCAGCTCGGGTCCATCACTGGTGCGTGGCTGGGGGGAAAGGCAGGACGATGACGATACGCCTCCCACAGAGGACAGCTTGTCCTTACCCCTGGGCAGCCTGGCACACATGAGCGACTACATGCTGCAGTGCCTGCGCGACGACAGCAGAGTTGCCCACATTTTAACCTGTGCGGACTACTGGGTTGCCACCCTGCTGGATCCATGCTACAAAGACAATGTGCCCACCTTACTTCCTGCACTGGAGCGTGATAGGAAGATGCGCGAGTACAAGCGCACGTTGGTAGACGCGCTACTGAGAGCATTCCCAAATGTCACAGGGGAACAAGTGGAAGCCCAAGGCCAAGGCAGAGGAGGAGCAAGAGGTCGCCAAGGCAGCTGTGTCAATGCCAGCTCCTTTGAGGGCAGGGTTAGCATGGCAGAGATGTGGAAAACTTTTGTCAACACGCCACAGCTAACTGCACCACCACCTGATACGCAACGTGTTAGCAGGAGGCAACATTTCACTAACATGGTGGAACAGTACATGTGCACACCCCTCCACGTACTGAATGATGGTTCGGCCCCATTCAACTTCTGGGTCTCTAAATTGTCCACGTGGCCAGAGCTAGCCTTTTATGCCTTGGAGGTGCTGGCCTGCACGGCAGGGGGCGTCATTACAGACAAACGCAGCCGCCTGTCTACAGCCAATGTGGACAAGCTGACGTTCATAAAAATGAACCAGGCATGGATCCCACAGGATCTGTCCGTCCCTTGTCCAGATTAGACATTAACTACCTCCCCTTAACCATTATTATTGGACTCCAGGGCACTTCCTCATTCAATCCTATTTTTATTTTCATTTTACCATTATATTGCGAGGCTACCCAAAGTTGAATGAACCTCTCCTCTGTCTGGGTGCCGGGGCCTAAATATATGCCAATGGACTGTTCCAATGTTGGGTGACGTGAAGCCTGATTCTCTGCTATGACATGCAGAATGATTCTCTGCTGACATGAAGCCAGATCCTCTGTTACAGGACCTCTCTCCTCTGCCTGGGTGCTGGGCCTAAATTTATGAAAATGGACTCTTACAGTGGTGGGTGACGTGAAACCTGATTCTCTGCTATGATATGAAGACTGATTCTCTGCTGACATGAAGCCAGATTGTCTGTTACGGGACCTCTCTCCTCTGCCTGGGTGCTGGGCCTAAATATATGCCAATGGACTGTTGCAGTGGTGGCTGACGTGAAGCCTCATTCTCTGCTATGACATGCAGACTAATTCTCTGCTGACATGAAGTCAGATCCTCTGTTACGGGACCTCTCTCCTCTGCCTGGGTGCTGGGCCTAAACTTATGAAAATGGACTCTTACAGTGGTGGGTAACGTGAAGCCTCATTCTCTGCTATGACATGCAGACTAATTCTCTGCTGACATGAAGCCAGATTGTCTGTTACGGGACCTCTCTCCTCTGCCTGGGTGCTGGGCCTAAATTTATGACAATGGACTGTTGCAGTGGTGGGTGACGTGAAGCCTGATTCTCTGCTATGACATGCAGACTGATTCTCTACTGACATGAAGCCAGATTGTCTGTTACGGGACCTCTCTCCTCTGCCTGTGTGCTGGGCCTAAATATATGCCAATGGACTGTTGCAGTGGTGGCTGACGTGAAGCCTCATTCTCTGCTATGACATGCAGACTAATTCTCTGCTGACATGAAGCCAGATTGTCTGTTACGGGACCTCTCTCCTCTGCCTGTGTGCTGGGCCTAAATATATGCCAATGGACTGTTGCAGTGGTGGCTGACGTGAAGCCTCATTCTCTGCTATGACATGCAGACTGATTCTCTGCTGACATGAAGCCAGATTGTCTGTTACGGGACCTCTCTCCTCTGCCTGGGTGCTGGGCCTAAATATATGCCAATGGACTGTTGCAGTGGTGGGTGACGTGAAGCCTCATTCTCTGCTATGACATGCAGACTAATTCTCTGCTGACATGAAGCCAGATTGTCTGTTACGGGACCTCTCTCCTCTGCCTGGGTGCTTGGCCTAAACTTATGAAAATGGACTGTTGCAGTGGTGGGTGACGTGAAGCCTGATTCTCTGCTATGACATGCAGACTGATTCTCTACTGACATGAAGCCAGATTGTCTGTTACGGGACCTCTCTCCTCTGCCTGGGTGCTGGGCCTAAATATATGCCAATGGACTGTTGCAGTGGTGGCTGACGTGAAGCCTCATTCTCTGCTATTACATGCAGACTGATTCTCTGCTGACATGAAGCCAGATTGTCTGTTACGGGACCTCTCTCCTCTGCCTGGGTGCTGGGCCTAAATATATGCCAATGGACTGTTGCAGTGGTGGCTGACGTGAAGTCTCATTCTCTGCTATGACATGCAGACTGATTCTCTGCTGACATGAAGCCAGATTGTCTGTTACGGGACCTCTCTCCTCTGCCTGGGTGCTGGGCCTAAATATATGCCAATGGACTGTTGCAGTGGTGGCTGACGTGAAGCCTCATTCTCTGCTATGACATGCAGACTGATTCTCTGCTGACATGAAGCCAGATTGTCTGTTACGGGACCTCTCTCCTCTGCCTGGGTGCTGGGCCTAAATATATGCCAATGGACTGTTGCAGTGGTGGGTGACGTGAAGCCTCATTCTCTGCTATGACATGCAGACTAATTCTCTGCTGACATGAAGCCAGATTGTCTGTTACGGGACCTCTCTCCTCTGCCTGGGTGCTGAGCCTAAACTTATGAAAATGGACTCTTACAGTGGTGGCTGACGTGAAGCCTGATTCTCTGCTATGACATGAAGACTGATTCTCTGCTGACATGAAGCCAGATCCTCTGTTACGGGACCTCTCTCCTCTGCCTGGGTGCTGGGCCTAAACTTATGAAAATGGACTCTTACAGTGGTGGGTGACGTGAAGCCTCATTCTCTGCTATGACATGCAGACTAATTCTCTGCTGACATGAAGCCAGATTGTCTGTTACGGGACCTCTCTCCTCTGCCTGGGTGCTGGGCCTAAATTTATGACAATGGACTGTTGCAGTGGTGGGTGACGTGAAGCCTGATTCTCTGCTATGACATGCAGACTGATTCTCTGCTGACATGAAGCCAGATTGTCTGTTACGGGACCTCTCTCCTCTGCCTGGGTGCTGGGCCTAAATATATGCCAATGGACTGTTGCAGTGGTGGCTGACGTGAAGCCTCATTCTCTGCTATGACATGAAGACTAATTCTCTGCTGACATGAAGCCAGATTCTCTGTTACGGGACCTCTCTCCTCTGCCTGGGTTCCGGGGCCTAAATATCTGAGAATGGACTGTTCCAGTGGTGGGTGACGGGAAGCCAGATTCTCTGCTATGGGACCTCTCTCCAATTGATTTTGGTTAATTTTTATTTATTTAATTTTTATTTTAATTCATTTCTCTATCCACATTTGTTTGCAGGGGATTTACCTACATGTTGCTGCCTTTTGCAGCCCTCTAGCCCTTTCCTGGGCTGTTTTACAGCCTTTTTAGTGCCGAAAAGTTCGGGTCCCCATTGACTTCAATGGGGTTCGGGTTCGGGACGAAGTTCGGATCGGGTTCGGATCCCGAACCCGAAAATTTTCGGGAAGTTCAGCCGAACTTCTCGAACCCGAACATCCAGGTGTTCGCTCAACTCTACTTACTAGTAATGTTACTTTTGAAGGTGCATCCTTTTTTAATGAAGGGGCAAGCCACGCAGCCACTGCAGCGAAAGCATCCCACCGGCGGTTTTAACCAGCCGTCTGTTCGGTCGTTGGTCTCGCTGAAGTGGCTGCGTATAAGTCTGTCATGTATCGACTGACCCCTACGATAAGTAATGTTAGCAAAGGGTGCAACCACATCCTTGACATCTGGATCAAGTAACAAGATGTTCCAATGTTTGGAAATGACCTCACGTACCTCTTTGGCTGCCCCATCAAAAGTTCTAATCAGGCGAATTTGTTTGTCACCTTTGTCTATCTTATTAGGGTGCAGCAATTCAGATCTACTCCTAGAGCAGGCCTTCTGATATGCTGCCCTAAGGGTCGAGTCGGGATAGCCCTTTTCCTTAAATCTTGTCCGTAAGTCATCGGCTTGTAGTTTGAAATCTCTCATACTGGAACAGTTCCTCCTCATTCTCAAATACTGTCCTGTGGGGATACCCCTTTTGAGCGGGAGGGGATGATGACTGTTCCAATTGAGAAGGGCATTGGTAGAAGTGGGTTTTCTATAAGTTTTAGTATGAATCTCCCCTTCTCTCCCTCTCATGATAACCACATCCAAAAAGGGTAAAGTGTCCTTTTGGACCTCTGACGTGAACCGTAGTCCCACATCATTAATGTTGAGACTGTCAACAAAGTGTTGTAGCTGATCAGCCTCCCCATTCCACAGTAGGAATATATCGTCGATGAACCTGACCCATGTCCCCACCTGTGTGACGACATGGGTCAGCGAATCACCGAAAACAATATTCTCCTCCCACCAGCCCAGGAACAAGTTGGCGTACGATGGGGCACATGGGCTCCCCATCGCCGTGCCCCTGAGCTGGTGGTAGAATATCCCATTAAAAAGGAAATAGTTAGATGTCAACGTGAATTCCAAAAGTTTGATGACCATGTCATTATGAGCATAAAATTGTCGGCCCCTAGTCATCAGAGAAGTCTCAACTGCTCTCAAACCCAATCGATGTGGGATTGAGGAGTATAGCGCCTCTACATCTATTGAGGCCAACCAGGTGTTACCATCAATACACACCCCATCCAAGCGCCCGAGAAGGTCGCTAGTGTCCCTAATGTAGGACGGCAAAGTCCTCACAAATGGGGCCAGGATGAAATCGAGGTAGATGCCCACATTTTGTCCCAAACTATTCACCCCGGCAACTATACGTCTCCCCTTAAGTGGTGTTGTTCCCTTGTGAACCTTGGGAAGACTATAGAAAGTCGGGATTGTGGGATATTTTTTAAAAAGAAAATCAAACTCTTCTCCTGAGATCAAGCCAGCAGATCTGGCCTCACCCAGGATGTTTTTCAGTGTAGTTTGATAACCAGTTGTGGGATCACTTTTAAGTCTTTCGTATGTGTCTTTATCCTTCAACAAATCAAGGCATAGATTTTTGTAATCTGAAGTGTCCAGAACCACCACATTACCCCCTTTATCGGAGGATTTAATTGTGATGGTCTTGTCACTAGCCAGATTTTCTATTGCCCTGTATTCATCTTTGGAGCAATTGAATCTGGGTTTCTCCAGAGTCATTTTCTCCAAATCTCGTGACACTTGGTTTAAGAATACATCAATGCAGGAGGGGTCCCCTGTTGGTGGTGTTCTAGTGCTTCTATTTTTCAGAGTAGTAAAGGGCCCTTTACCCTCCTGCATAGTGCAGTCACTCAGGTTAAACAACAATTTCACATCTTGTAGAATATCAGATGGGATTCCTAATTCTTTACTCTCTCGTCTATTGATCAAGGAAAAGTGTTTATGCCATTTGAGTTTTCTGGTAAACAAACTCAAATCCTTGATCCAATTGAATAAATTGAAGAAAGAAGTAGGTACAAATGACAACCCTTTGCATAGAATTGCCATTTCTGCCTGCTCAAGTTTGCGTGATGATAAATTCAATATCTGCCCACACTGTTTTGACTCGATGTCGTTGGGGTTACAGGTTCTTAGCGGTTTCGCAGGTAATAGGGAATTCCTTGATCTAAAAAACGTACGCCGCTGTTGTCGTACGAACCACGTGACCCACTATTCTCATAGGTACCCCGTGGTCCTCTACCCCTTCTGCGTCCGCGACCTCTCCCTCGATTCGATTGACTACCCTCCTTTTCGCCTTCAGAAATGTCAGTTTCACTAGAAGAGATGTCAGAATCTAGTTTTCCTGTTGCTTTTTGGGGACCGCGTTCAATAGTGATATAGACCCTGTTTTCACGAAAGTCTTGCAAATCCCTATTGAACTGACGGTGCTTTCTTTCTTTTAGGTGAAACTGAAATTTCTCTAGCGTGGTCTTAAGTTGTGCCTCCTTATTCGCAAAATCTGGTTCTTGTTTGAGTTTATTAGTCACTTCAATCTGCTCTTTAAGCTTATTGTCCAGTAGGTTCAGATTGATTCGTTCTTCCTCCAATAGGAGTGTCATAAACCTCAAGGAGATTTTGGTGGCTTCCTCCTCCCATTTAACCATTAGTGCATTATGTCTTTGGTCATTCATCTCTATACCACCTATATATGGTCATCCAAACCGCAACATTTTTCTTGCCTTTTAATACCTTGGGTAGCGCCTCCTTTGATATTAAGGAGTGACGCACCTTTACCTGACTAGTCAGGAATATGGGTTTATGGTGGGGAGTGGGAGTGGCTCACCACCGCATCGCCACCTATAGACTCGGTTCAATCCAAAGACTCAGCACCCACTGACTGTGCGACCAATCACCTCTGAGTGATGCGGCCGCATTAGCATGAACGGCCTGATACCGCCCTTGATCACGTGACGATGACGAGTGACGCGACACGATACATCACACGTCACGTGACTGATCACATGGTACCGGGGGGGGAGCCTAGATAACGCGCGCGCCTTTAAAAAGGACGTCAGCGCGAATAACCCGCTGCCACTGCCACACGCAGGATAGGTGCGGACCATGGACCCAAGTTGAAGATCCAGCAAGCTAACTACTGCCTATTGTACACTGTTTAGGATTGTGTCTCTTGCTGTCTCAGCCATACACGGAATGCTGAGATAGGCACATACTGCCTGTCATTACTTACCTGTGGTCCAGTTTATATCTGAGTCCCCTGATGATCTGGCGCATGCCAGTGAAACGCGTAGGGACAGTGTTTCTTTGTTTTGTTTTTCTTTTTCTTACATCTGACCTTAGAGGTGACTGGTCCTTTACTTCCGACGAAGCTGGGCAGTCAAACAACAGGTCTGAGGGCCATCTAGGGTCAGACGGAGGGAGGATCCATTATAGAGTATAGGGATAAATGTAGGGATTGAGACCCAGTATCTGTCTCCCTCTCTCTCTTTTTTTCTATCACCTATATTTTCTCAACTCACTCCTCCGAGTGGGCCAGTGTTCACACCGCCTGGCTCCACATTTTTTTCAAACCTGACCAGTTCACTGTGGTTGGCAGGGTATATTTTGTCCTCCAGGAGAGGTTTCTGATACTATATAAATTGTTGAGCCTATCATTTTTAATTTATACTATTAAAGACATATCTTTTAAGACATCCCATAATTCTATTTAGCGTTTATTTACTTTGGGCGTCATTAAATATACAAGTGTGACCAGCTTCTCATATAGGTTGTCTTCACATACACCTCTTGTAGTGCCCTAGTAGTATTACGTTCCTCCTGTGGTGGTGCCCCCAATAGGTATAATATCCTCCTGTAGTGCCCAAGTAGTTATAAGGCCCTTCTGTGGTTCCCCTATAGTTATAATACCCTCCTATAGTGCCCCAGAAGGTATAATGTCCCCTGTAGTTCCAGCAATACTTATAGTGCCCCTCAACAGTTATAATAGCCCCCAGATAGTGCTCCCATGTAAAACATATCTTAGTGTCCCCAGTACTTGCAAAGGCCCCTTGTAGTTATAACCAATCTCCCAGTGGCTCCACAAAAGCCCCCACTGTGGACAAAAATACTCACCTGACTTCCCACCGCCGGAGGTCCAAGTTGCAGACTTCTGGATTCAGATGGGCATGTTGAAGTCACCGCGCCATCCATGTCTTGGCGCAGGCGTGCGCAATGACATCATCACACCGCCTGAGACCCGGCACAGGCAGTTGCTTGGCGACCACCCGCTGTTCTACAAGCAAGCGGCCACAGTAATTCAACTGTATCGCCATCCTTAGGTCGGCGAGGCAGTTGTATAGCTACCAGCTGTAACATTCAGGGCCCTGGACAAAACATCAGGGGCTCATGCCCTGAATGTTTTGACCTGGTGACGCCCCTGGTATGATTAGAAGAATGGCGCATAGTGATCCATTCTGAACTGCAAGTGAAATTGGATGTGACATCACCAACCGTAAGGTGGCAAAACATGTCATCAAAAAACATGAAAAGGCATTATATTGGGCTACCAACCAAACGTCCAGCTACAGGTCCTCTGACCTCATGCCACCTCTGTCAAAGGCTATCATGGTGCACAGAAAGACCCCAGTGTAGCCTATAATTGAGATCTATC
The DNA here is from genome assembly GCF_014858855.1 of Bufo gargarizans. Lineage (NCBI taxonomy): Eukaryota > Metazoa > Chordata > Amphibia > Anura > Bufonidae > Bufo > Bufo gargarizans. The sequence goes on along the minus strand of NC_058080.1, from coordinate 683,611,505 downwards.
CTCTTTATCAATTAGTGAAGCTTTTGTATTGCATGCAATGATAGCCAGAGATTGGACTGGAGTCCATGTGGGTGACGCCATGAGGAGACATTCACAAAGCAGCATCATACTGGTCCTATTCCCTGGATTATGATGTGGGGTAGCAGCTTGGCATTACGTTGATTTGGTTGTGGAAGCAGTGGTACTGCACTTTCTCCAAAGTGTCCCAGAGGCCATTTTTCAATAAGGCCACATGTTGTTCGTGCTACTGTGAGCAGCCTGTGTGGCCTAACTATGCCATCATGGCCTTCAGTGCCTCTAGACTCATCTCCTATCGAGTACATCTGGGGCATCATTGGTCAGCAATCGGAAACGGAGCTGCCAGCAGTGGATCTTGATGATTTATGTGTCCATGTGCATTCAGCGGGGAAAAACATTCCTTAGACAACCATCAATAACCTCATTGATAGCGTGCCAAGGCGTGTAAGGATGAGTATGGGAGTCACACTAGATGCTGAAAAAATCTAGTTATATTTTGTTTCCATGTTTTAATCCTTTACATATCATAAACATGTATAGCAATCATGTGATTTCCATAATTCCATGACTTTTTCTTCTTGGTTTTGCAATTTTAACCCCTTCCCAACCAGCACCGTAATAGTACGGCGCAGCGGGACGTGACTTGCCACCTAGCAAGTATTGTGATGCATTGTAAAGGGGATCAGACCCCCAAATTCCCAAAAATGGGACAAAAAACAAAGTAAAAAAAAAAAAAGCGTCCTTTTCCCAAAATAAAGTAAAAAAATAATAAAGAAAAATAGGGAAAAAAAGAAAAGTAGAAATATTAGGCATCACCACGTCCGTATCGACTGCTCAATAAAAATATCACATGGCCAAGCCCTTCATGTGAACACCATCAATTTATTTTTAATAAAAACTGTGATAAAAAAAAATTACATCACTAAAAGTGCAACACCAAGCGATCAAAAAGGCATATGCTCCCCCCCAAAAGTACCAATCTGACCATCACCTTATCCCGCACAAAATGAGCTCCTACCTAAGACAATCACCCCAAAAATTAAACTATGGCTCTCAGACTATGGAGAAAAAAGCCAATTTTTTTCACCTTACATCACAAAAAGTGTATTACCAAGTGATCAAAAATTAATATTCACCCTAAAATAGGACCAATCAAACTGTCATCTCATACCCCAAAAAAATTATTGAGCACCTACATAAGACAGTCACCCAAAATGTTTTGTAAACTATGGCTTTCAGAATATGGAGACACAAAAAAAAATATGTTTAAAAAATGTTTTATTATGTAAATAGTCACATTTGGTATTGTCGCGTCCATAACAACCTGCTATATAAAAATACCACATGATCTAACCTGTTAGATGAACACTGTAAATAATAAATAATAAAAACGGTGCTAAAACAGCTATTTTTTGTTACCTTGCCCCACAAAAAGTGTAAAATAGAACAATCAAAAATCATATGTACCCAAGAATAGTACCAACAAAACTGCAACCTTATCCCGTAGTTTCCAAAATGGGGTCTTTTTTGGAGTTTTTACTCTAGGGTTGCATTAGGGGGTCTTCAAATGTGACATGGCAGCTTAAAATTAAAATCTGCCTTCCAAAAACCATATGGTCTTCCTTTCCTTCTGTGCAGTACTGTGTGCTCGTACAGCAGTTTACAACCACATAAGGAGTGTTTCTGTAAATTACCGAATCAGGACAATAAATATTGAGTTTTGTTTGGCTGTTAACCCTTGCTTTGCTAGCTGAAAAAAATGGATTAAAATGAAAAATCTGCCAAAAAAGTGAAATTTTGAAATTTCATCTCCTATTTCCATTAATTCTTATAGAACACCTAAAGGGTTAACAACGTTTGTGAAATCAATTTTGAATACCTTGAGGGGTGTAGTTTCTAAAATAGGGTCATTTTTGGGTGGTTTCTATTATATAAGCCTCACAAAGTGACTTCAGACCTGAACTGGTCCTTAAAAAGTGGGATTTGGAAATTTTCTGAAACATTTCAAGATTTGCTTCTAAACTTCTAAGCCTTCTAATGTCCCCAAAAAAATAAAATGGCATTCACTAAATGATCCAAACATGAAGTAGACATATGGGGAATGTAAAGTAATAACAGTTATTATTATCTATTATAAAAGAGAAATAGAAATTTGAAAATTTTTGACTCAATTTTACCACTGTCATGAATTACAATATGTGATGAAAAAACTGTCTCAGAATGGCCTGGATAGGTAAGAGTGTTTTAAAGTTATTACCACATAAAGTGACACATGAAGGATTTGCAAAAAATTGGCATGGGCAGGAAGGTGAAAATTGGCCCGGGGTATAAAGGGTTAAAGGGAATCTGTCACCATGAAAATGCAAAGTAATCTGCAACATGGTATAACGCAGGAGGAGCTGAGCAAATTTATATATAGTTTTATGGACAAATAATCTGCATAATGTCTAATTTGCATATTTAAATTTCTGCTCATTCCGGGCTTGAAGTCAAGGAGCCGGTCCTATCAGTGACAGACAGCCTGCCCTCTATGACTGTGTATACAGAGAGAGCTGTCAATCACTGATAGGACCACAGATATAAATTACAAGTTATACTGAATATTTTCCCACTAAATTCTATACCAATCTGCTCAGCTCCTCCTGCTCTATAATGTGCTGCCTGCAGCTGTCACCATGTTCAACATGACAGGTTCCTTTTAATATTTAGGAGCTTAGTACAGTTCCAGGATCTCATACTCACTCTTGACGGATGATAATATTTTCTCTATGTGCAGTCACAGTTGAAACTGAATTTCAATTGTATTCTTTAAATCCAAGAAAAGTACGGCATGTGTTACAGATAAACCAAGCAATTCTGAAATCTAAGCTTGTGCTAGAAAATAGTTTGAGTGGCACTGTGTTTACCTTCCTCTGCCTATAAACGGGCTATGTCACATGTGCATCACGGGTGCGACTTTATACGGTGCGCCGTATATCCTCACACTGCACTGTATGTTCGTCCGCCCCGAGCCATTTATGTACCCAGCTTTTATGTATTCAGCCTTGATGTACCCAGCTTTACGTACTCAGCCCTGGAGGAAATAAAGGAAGTTTGCACCGAATGGTGAGTGCCGCCTGAATATAACTCTTTGTTTAAAAAAAAATAAAACAATTTTCATACTTCAAAAGGAAAGCTGTGGATGTGAAATAAAAAATTGAGTGTAAGGGCTCATGCACACGAACATATTTTCTTTCCGTGTCCGCTTCGTTTTTTTGTGGACCGTATACGGAACCATTCATTTCGATGGGTCCGCCAAAAAAAATGGAAGTTACTCCGTGTGCATTCTGTTTCCATATGTCTATATTTTCGTTTCGCAAAGAAATAGAAAATGCCCTATTACTGTCCGCATTACGGACAAGGATAGCACTGTTCTATCCGGGGCCAGCTGTTCCGTTCTGCAAAATAAAGAATGCACACGGACGTCATCCATATTTTTTGCAGATCACTAAATACATATGGTCGCGTGCACGAGTCCTAAGGAAAAGGTTATTACTGGTAGAACCTACCACCTCACATATAGCATAACAGGAGTGGCGCATGCCCCATGTCTCACTTCTAACCCACTGCATTTTTTGCATGTTCTATAGGGGACAAGTGCGCTCATGCAATTTCATCAAAAACGCTCTGAAAGCTCCACTAAAGCATTGCATAACATCCTAGATATCCTGCACAAATGTGCTATCCACAGGTTTCAGCAAAGCGGGGGCAGGCAGGAGCAGCGATGTGTGCTCCAGCCAGTACAGCGCTCACTGCAGCTCATATTGTAGAGGTCAGAATCCCTACACTGCATATATGGCTGCGGTGCATGAAGCTTTGTCCTGCTTGCTGCAGGGAGGGTGGAGTTCTAGTTAGCCGTCAGTTGCAGTTGACCACCTTCCGTCCCTGCTGTACGTGCCTTGCCAAGCCAGCTAGAGCACCTTCAACTCTGCTTGACATGGAGGCAGAGAAAAGTTGCAGCACCCAGAGAAAGCTAAGTTATTCAGCCAGCCTGTTAGTACAGCAGAGCCAGAGAGCAACAGATGTATCAGAGAGGAGTTTGCCTGCCACAGTTAATGCCAAAGCCTGCTGGAAACAAGACAAAGCCTGTGAATCATTTGGAGAAAAGTTTATTCAAGTGAAGCTGCTGTTCAACTATATACAAGGTCTGAACTCAATTTATTTCATCATCCACAATCCAACTACTCCTTTGTCTGCTTCAGAGCCAACGCCTGGGGTTCCAGCGTAACTAGGTAGGAATGCCGTGACACGTGCACCAACATTAGGAGACATTATAGGCGGCCCTCCACCACTCTGACATTCCTACACCTGGGTACCATCCAACTACCATATCACTAAAAGGGACTCCCGTTGTTGCTTCATTGCAACTGGCGTCACAAAACACTTATCTCATCTTAAAGGGACCCCGGTGCGGTCTGCCTCTGCTGCAGATGGATCCAGCATCCCATGACACAAAGAAAACCGCAGCTTGCTGCAGTTTGCTCTCCCGTATGAGAACGGAACAGAATGCTTTTTGAAGCAGTCCATTTTGTTAAGTTACGCTTTGTCCCCATTGACAATGAATGGGGACAAAACGGAAGCGTTTTTCTCCGGTATTGAGATCCTATGACGGATCTCAATACCAGAAAATGGAAATGCTAGTGTGAAAGTAGCCTTAATCATTGTTAGGAGACTTCTAGGCCATGCTCCTCTGGAATTCTGGGAAGAAAGGGATAGTAAAGGAAGTTGATCATCATTGTGGATGGTAGCACATTGGTTTTACAGCAGCACTTTCATATTGGTATATAGGAGCACCAGTGTTTTGCATTTTCTTGTAGTTTGTAGCTTCTACTTGTGTTGTGTGTTGGAGAATTCTTTAGGATGTTGTGAGTTACTCTCACACTCTTAAAAAAAATCTAATATTCTAATAAGCTGTTTGTCTTGCCATCGAATTGGCCCAATATGTTAGAAAGAAGGAAAGAACTTGCTGCCATGTTAAGGAGGACAAGGACTGATGTGAATGGTAACTATCTCTGTAAAGTGCTGCAAAATATGTTGGGGCTATACAGGGAGTGCAGAATTATTAGGCAAATTAGTATTTTGACCACATCATCCTCTTTATGCATGTTGTCTTACTCCAAGCTGTATAGGCTCGAAAGCCTACTACCAATTAAGCATATTAGGTGATGTGCATCTCTGTAATGAGAAGGGGTGTGGTCTAATGACATCAACACCCTATATCAGGTGTGCATAATTATTAGGCAACTTCCTTTCCTTTGGCAAAATGGGTCAAAAGAAGGACTTGACAGGCTCACAAAAGTCAAAAATAGTGAGATATCTTGCAGAGGGATGCAGCACTCTTAAAATTCAAAGCTTCTGAAGCGTGATCATCGAACAATCAAGCGTTTCATTCAAAATAGTCAACAGGGTCACAAGAAGCGTGTGGAAAACCCAAGGCGCAAAATAACTGCCCATGAACTGAGAAAAGTCAAGCGTGCAGCTGCCAAGATGCCACTTGCCACCAGTTTGGCCATACTTCAGAGCTGCAACATCACTGGAGTGCCCAAAAGTACAAGGTGTGCAATACTCAGAGACATGGCCAAGGTAAGAAAGGCGGAAAGACGACCACCACTGAACAAGACACACAAGCTGAAACGTCAAGACTGGGCCAAGAAATATCTCAAGACTGATTTTTCTAAGGTTTTATGGACTGATGAAATGAGAGTGAGTCTTGATGGGCCAGATGGATGGGCCCGTGGCTGGATTGGTAAAGGGCAGAGAGCTCCAGTCCGACTCAGACGCCAGCAAGGTGGAGGTGGAGTACTGGTTTGGGCTGGTATCATCAAAGATGAGCTTGTGGGGCCTTTTCGGGTTGAGGATGGAGTCAAGCTCAACTCCCAGTCCTACTGCCAGTTTCTGGAAGACACCTTCTTCAAGCAGTGGTACAGGAAGAAATTTGCATCCTTCAAGAAAAACATGATTTTCATGCAGGACAATGCTCCATCACACGCGTCCAAGTACTCCACAGCGTGGCTGGCAAGAAAGGGTATAAAAGAAGAAAATCTAATGACATGGCCTCCTTGTTCACCTGATCTGAACCCCATTGAGAACCTGTGGTCCATCATCAAATGTGAGATTTACAAGGAGGGAAAACAGTACACCTCTCTGAACAGTGTCTGGGAGGCTGTGGTTGCTGCTGCACGCAATGTTGATGGTGAACAGATCAAAACACTGACAGAATCCATGGATGGCAGGCTTTTGAGTGTCCTTGAAAAGAAAGGTGGCTATATTGGTCACTGATTTGTTTTTGTTTTGTTTTTGAATGTCAGAAATGTATATTTGTGAATGTTGAGATGTTATATTGGTTTCACTGGTAAAAATAAATAATTGAAATGGGTATATATTTGTTTTTTGTTAAGTTGCCTAATAATTATGCACAGTAATAGTCACCTGCACACACAGATATCCCCCTAAAATAGCTAAAACTAAAAACAAACTAAAAACTACTTCCAAAAATATTCAGCTTTGATATTAATGAGTTTTTGGGGTTCATTGAGAATAACGGCGGAGCTACTCATTACTGAGTTCATGTTTGGAAGTTGGATTTCTCTTTTGGAGGGGTTTAGTTTTTTTTTGGAGGTATGGTCCTAAACTTTTGATCAGCTGAACAACAGCCTGTTTCAGTTTATTCGTTGTTTTCATTAAATTGAATGCTGTAAAAATGTTTTGTCTCACTCTCATTTCTTCTTGTTGCCTGTTATAGCTCTACTTGGAACCTTGTTAAGATCCAACAATGTAAAATATGATTTTTTTGCAATTTTTCAAGTGGTCTTAAACTTTTGATCAGGACTGTATAATACAGATAGTTAGAGGGAGATAGTCAGTGTAGGTTATATCCTGATATAGTGTAGCTGTTGCAGTGCAGGGTGTTAGGTAGTGTGATAGGTTCTGCTGTCCATACATACATGCTACAGACATAGTGCTGTAATGTCACAACAATACATAGTGCACCAATCAGTAATATGTAGTCAGACCTGCTAAAATGTGAAGTTTCACGCTTGCGCCAATTAGCGCAATTGCGAATATATTGGAGCACTCTATCTGCATATAAAGCTATTGTAATGTTATGCCGTGCCAACCATTTTCTCCAGTCTCAGAAAACTTCTAGCAGCTTGGAAAATGTAGCCAAAGTGACCTACGCCTGTATTGCGCACGCATTACGCGAATATTACATTGCTGATTTTCGCAATCAAGAAAGTAATCGCGAATTCTCCAATTCGCAAATATATGACGAATATTCTACAAATTCGAATATTGCCCCTGCCGCTCATCACTATTCATCTGCACAAACCTGAAATCGGTGTGGCCATGACAGTTGTCCTGCTTGAAGTAATAAATCAACTGACTTATACAAAACTTTACATTTTCAGAATGCTAAAAGCTATTTTGCAGTATAGTATCAATAGCCTTTTTATACAGAAGTCCATACTTGCCATTTCTTAGAAAGAAAGAAAAATCTTTGTTAGGAAAGTTGCATTTACCTTTGACATTTTAAATGACTTGATAAACAAATAACGATGCTTTAAAGCTATTATTTTTTGAGAAGATGCCTCTCCGAACTCATGCTTAATATAACACTTTGCCACGTCTCCTAAATGACCTTTATAAATTATAAAAATGTGCGTCACTTTCTGCAGCAATGGCTTACAAACAATGGCCAAGTTATAACAGATAAGTCCCACATCAATCAGTGCAGAGACGCAAGAACCTCTGCCTTTTATAGTCACACATGCTTGAAAGAACCCTATAAGCAAACATTTTCCAAAGGTGTTTTCATGCTGAATAGCAAAGCTTAGTCATTCCAGGATAAGACTAAAAGATTACAATTTAACTACTATTCGTTTTATCTTTTCATTTTGAATGCAATGAAATGTTCCATTACTTAGTTTTAAGTATTTAGTTATGGTCTATTCACCCTTCTACTTCTTTGGTTGCAGCTGTTCCTAGGACTTGCCAAAATGATGAGCAGATTTATTTAGCAGGCATTAAATGGCAATGCTACCTAATGCCATTATAAATTCATACATGGATGCATACAGCTTGCTTGCTTACCCTGTGCCAGCCATCACTAATAGGCTCAGGTCAGATGGCACTATTACACTTGCTTCAGCTAACCTCTGATATCAGTAGGGGTAAGAGACACAATGCTAAATAGAACACATCTACCCGTTTGCAAGAACATCCAAATATTAAAATTGAGTCTTGGGTGTTCTACTTGTCTTGGAAGCCCACATCTGGACAAGGAAATAATTTATATGGTAGTGGGTGTGAAACCACTGTGTCAACCAATGGATTTGACTTTGAGCTACCCCTAAGAGCATATCCTAGCGGTCCCCTGTACAGGGATTTGGATTTCGCTGCGGGGAACTACCAGGCTGCTACCTGTTGGAGTAGTCTCTGAATGATTGACAGCTGACCCACAGGGGTAAAAGATACCAAAGAATCACAAAGAATTGTATTTAGGGATAATTTGAGGTCAGGAAAAGCAGAGTATGTGCAACACTCTATACAGTCCAATAATTAATACAGAGGTAAGGCACAAGTCAGTTCAGGAAGTGGAGTGCCACAATCCTGAAAACAGGCAGAATGTTGGAACACAGGCAGACAACATAATCAACACACGTTCGCAGGATACTAGCAAACTAGAAGACCTGTTGCTCAGGCACCTTCCCGTAGGGGAAGGTGTCTTAAGCAGGCATAGGATTCAGCCAGTTCCCTTCAGTTCTCCAGATGTGGTTGTTATAATTACAACTGGATTTGAGAATCGGCTGAGTCCCGATCCGATGCTCTGGCAGCCGCAGAGCAGTTCGAGATGTTCACGTCCATTACTTCATGCACCACTGATAGTTTAGCTGCTTAGTTGGGTGTTGTGTGTGTGTGTAGTGTATATATAGTGTATTTATATATGTGTACCATGTATATGGTGTATTTATGTGTATGTGTGTTGGTTATATATGGTGTTGAGTAGGGAACCTGTTGTTAAAAATTTTAATCCCATGCCTGGTCTTACATACTCAAAGGTGACCAGCCATTGGCTGGTGTGAGTCAGAGTTTGCACATTGGCCCTTTATGAGCACATGCTCTTTGGGCAGAGGGGAGAGGCCAGCAAGAAGCAGGCTGTGGCCTGCTGGAAGGACAGACAGGCAACTCTGGTGGCCGCTCCAGTCACGAGGAACCAGAGAAAGGCCAGTGGGTTATAACAATGATAGTCTAGGTATAAGAATAAGCGCGTCTTTGAGAACAGAAGTAGCCAAGTGCATAAGTCTCATCCACATGCTGCAGAATCCATGTTACATTTGACAGTGCAGATTTTACATTTGTTGCATTTCTAGGGTAGATAAACAGGTAGTGTGAGTCTGGTGAATATTATAACTCTGCAGTTACAGGTAGGTTTAAATCTGCATCAGGTAACTTGGACAGAGAAACAGACAACCAGAGTTACCATATTCAGCATAGCCGGGCACTGCCATGCGCCACTGGATCCCCATTGACTATAATGGAATCTGACAGAGATCTGCTTCTGGCACAATTTTTCTTTTAATTTATACATATTGTTGTAAAAACGAAGCTGAATGTTGTGGGTGCTGAGTGAGCGGAGCAGAGGTAGTAGAACTGAATAGTTATAACTATTTAACTTCACACACCTGTGACTGGTTAGATCTGTCCATACACATTACCGCATAAAATGCATATATTCCACACAACTAACACCATGTGTAACTGTCTGAATCTAAAATGACCATTTTAGCCTATTCAATTCCATCCATGTACAGTATGTTATTGGTATTTATTCCTACATCTACTTTCATTATTCCATGTCTGGCAATTCTCTTTAGATACTTTCATACCATTTCTGGATTCTACACCACTTAGATTTTTCAGTCTACTAAAAACTGAACATTACACTGTATATTTTGGGTAGACATCTTGTTGCTGTAATTCTCTATTTATATAGTATATACACAGAATCTCTAAAATTGCTCTGAGCCCTCAGACCCATGACACTCGTTTAGTGCCATACCATAGTGTACTTAGATAACTTTGACCAAGGTCTCAAACCTTAAATAGCCTGTTAGGGTTAAGGCTTGTTCACAATCATCGTTAGGAAAGGCCAAGTTATGCAAATTTCAAAAGGCTTATAAATACCCAGACTGCTCTAACCATGTCCCAAAAACACCAGCCATGGGTTCTTCTAAGCAGCTGCCTAACACTCAATGTTTGAGGTCCACAAAGCAGGAGAAGGATATAAAAAGATTGCAAAGCATTTTAAGGTCATCATTTCCTCAGTTCAAAATATTATTAAGAAATGTCAGTTAACAGAAGCAGTGTAGGTCAAAAGCAGATCTGTTCCTGAGAAGACAGGCGCTCATAGGATTGCTAGAAAGGCACATCAGAACCACCTACTTGATTGCAAAAGACCTTCAGGAAGATTTAGCAGACTCTGGAGTTGTACTAGTTCAGTGACACCTACACAAATATGGCCTTTGTGAAGATTCATCAGAAGAAAACCGCTCTTGCATCTTCACCACAAAATTCAGCTTTAGAAGTTTGCAAAATAACTATTAATTAATTTTCGGGGGTGAAGGTGATCAAAAAAAGGTAAATCAGCAAATCATCATGCACATAAATACTTTTTATATTTTAATATTTTGGACACTTTGGATATGGTAATACCTATTATGTTTATTTTGTTTGTTGTTTATTAATTTGATATGAAAAATTGGGAAAGAGATTATTAGCATTTTTAATATTTTCGTTTTTTATATTTTTTAAGAACTTTTTACAAAAATGTTTTGTCCCCTTAGGAGACTTCAACATGCAGTCTTTTGATTGCATGTACCATGGACTACAATAGTATACAATCAGTCTGAGATTCTGACAGGCTGCTAATTAAGCCATGCCACAGGCCGGGCTTAAGAGGCAGTTTGCTATGACAGGCCTGGTAGTCTTCACAAGGTCAAAGGCTGCCATAGTAAATGATCTGAACCGTATAATTTCACTGCAGGGCTCTGAACAGAGAGAGCCCCCTCACTCTGTCTAACCCTTGAGATACTGCAGGGGTTAATTGACTGGGATCAGTGTTATCTCTGTATCCCGGTCATCACAGCCGATGTCAGCTATATTATACATTTGGCAGATGGTGTGTATGGGGAGGCTCAGCGTGTGATCCTACTGCATGGACTTCTCATGCACTTTAGACATACAGGTACATCTGAGGTCGTAAAGTGGTTAAGAAGCCATGTTTTTCAAAATCCATACAACCCCTTTACAATTAAAGAATTGAATTCCTGTACAAAGCCATAAATAAGCAAAAACGATTCCTTATGGCTATATGATTAAAATGCCCTATTTAGTAGCAATATAAAACTTAGCTGGGTTATGTTTTCTAAATGAAACACAATAGATGTCTAAATGCCATTAGACAATAAATCGGAGAGCTTTTGTTTAGCTATTTTTACACTTGATTTCCACTATGGTGACATGCCTTCATGCAATAAGTGGGTAATCACAAGCTGTCAGTTGACAGGGCTGGTGACCTCTACAGCAGCCAAGCCTCAAAGTCTTCAGTCTCTACAGGTATGAATTCTGCACACTAATGTGGCCACAGGGATATTCGTCACAGGCTATTTTTGAAGCTCCCTCCTGCCTGGAAGAGTACTATCTGAACCATTACAGAATGAGATGTTTGCATTCATTTTCATTCTCAAGCTTTATGGTCCATTTAACTGCAACTCAGAAATCATTTAAAAGGTAATTGAGTTTACAGCAGAGGAAAAATAAGAATCCTCCCAATTTTTTTTCTTTATAAGGACAAAATGTCAAGTCAGAACAGCTGGAGACAAAATTGAAGGAATAAAATGTAGGCGAATGATTGACAGCCTCAGACAAAGACAGTCTTCTAGTAGTGTTTAAGTACGTAATCAACACTAAATGACTGAATATATTTGGGAATAACACATTGAGTTAGATATAGAATAAGGATGAGCATATCGATTCTGAATAAAGCCGATTCATACCAAATTTCCCAAAAACTTTGGATTCTAATGACCCTGAAATTTTTGTGATTCATTTTGGTGGATTGCAGAGAGAGAGAGAGAGACACACACTAATATATTACTCTGGGTCTCTCAGTAATATATATGTGCTGTCTGGGAGGTACTATTTCTCATTATGGAGAGCGTCTAATATGCATAGTACACATGCAGAGTATTGTAGGCCTGGATTTCAGGGAAAGATATTCAAATTAGCTTTCTTGAGCCTATGTGATGCTAATTTTCATATATTTATGCAAGAAACCCAGAGGAACGTTGACTGAGTTACAATACAATACTTTTCATGCATACTCAATGCCCTCCATAAAAATAAATAGTACCCCATTTAAGGAATCGCAGGCTGCCAAGTAAAGTTTCTTTGCTTAGCTCTGTTAAAGGTTAATCACCCAGAAAGAGCAGGTATAAGAAAGTTTTCATTCCCTTTTGAAAAGGAGACTAGCCTGCATCTCTCTTTTCCACAGAAGCATTTTGTGAAGATGCATGCACAACTATAGATAAAAATCTTATTATGAAATAGCACTGATTGAACACTTTGAGGCTACCACCAAAAGCTTAGTGGATATAAAATATGTTAACATTGACCCATATGTAGAAAATGTCAAATAAAAAAAAAGTTAACATAGTTATAACTAGCATTGAGCAAATTGTTTAGAAACAATTGTAATTAATTTGAATGCCTTAAAAATTTTAGGTGGATCCAAACTTTTGCTAATACTATTCGGGTGACTTTTGGAGAGAAAGAGAGAGGAATAGATCACTGTATTAAATTTTTTCTGTTAAAGTAAGAAACTAGAGAAAAATATGATATATAGAGGACCTCAGAGTGTCATACACAATTCTTCAGGCATCTGGGAGCACTTTGGATTTGGGTTGGTGGTAATTGTTGTTTCTGATACACTGAAAATATATATTTGCCGTTCAGTGGTGCTGTTATATGTTCTAAAGCCTTTTGTGGCGTGTATAAGTGGAAAAAAATAAGGGCCTATTTGCCGTTTAGCGGTGCAGTTATATGTTCTAAAGCCATTTTTTGACGTGTATTAGTGGGAAAAAAAGGGCTCATTAGCCGGTGTGTGCTGAAGTGAGAACATTACAGACTTTTTTGGGGTGTTTTAATTTCCTTTTTATTTATTTATTTGATCTAACAGTATGTGAGACAGAGAAGTTCCAGGCCCTGCACAGGGGAGTGGCAAAGGCCTAAATGTTTCTGGCGCAGGCACAGGTCACAGCAGAGTAAGGGGGCGTGGTAGCAGGAGTTGCAGCAAGAGGCCTGAGCTCTCGGTGTCATCTAGCGGTCATGTCTTGACCAGCAACCCAACAGTTCTTGAATGGTTGACTCAGTCATCCACTACGTCCCAAGTGACATCAGACATCCCCAGTCAGTGGGTTTGTCAGACACAACCCTTAGTTGGCATGGATTAGGAGGAGGCCCTGTGCCCTCACCTGTCCTCAACCTGCCTATCCTTTTCTGTTCCCTCCAGAGAAGTATTATATGCTGTGGGCTCAGCTTCACTATACAGCAAGACGAGCTACTAGTGGACAGTCAGCAGCTACTGGCCAGCCAAGATGTGGAGGAGACATCCACCGTTTCCCTCTGTAGGCGGGCAAGTAGTGATGAGGAGAGTGGTGTGGGAGCTGGTGTTGCAAACGGTCAGGCTTCTGACCCAGAGACTGTTGAGGAGGACATCAGTGACATGCAGACAGTAATCGATGATGATGATGTAGCTTCATTATTATTGGGAGAAAAGGGTGACAGCTTGCTCTTGAGGCAGCGGCGGAGACAGCAAGTCACTAGCGTGGCCGGAAGTCAGCAGGGTGGCAGCAGTGGGAGGTCGGGAGCCAAAAGTGTCCTGGGTAGACCTCCCGATTTGCAGGAGCCTACCTGTCCAGAAAGTAGTGGTGTAGGGGTTCACGGAAGCAGCGGCGGTAGCAGTCAGTCAGTGCGGAGTGTTGGGGGTAAAATCACCTACTCGGCGGTGTGGCAGTTTTTTGTTTAGCCCCCGTTGGAGGTGACCATGGCCATTTGACGATTCTGTGGGCAGAAGATGAAGCGTGGCCAGGGTGCCAATGTTGGCACCATTGCCCTGCGTCAATATATGCAGCGTCACCATAAATTGGCCTGGGAGAACCGTGGCTCCGATGTGGTGGTCCAGCCTGCCGCAGCAACAGCTGCATCACCCAGTGGCACGCACGCAATTTCAGGCAGTCAAGGCTCCACCACCTCAGCCGAAGGGAGCTGTCTGTCCTTCCCATCATCTGCTGGTCCTGATGCTCATGCTCCTCCTCATCAGTCATTCTATCAGCAATCGATCACCGAAGCGATTGCCAAGAGACAACAGTATGCATGCACTCATCCAACGGCACAGAAGCTGAATGTGCTCCTGGCCAAGTTGCTGGTGCTGCAGTCCCTCCCTTTCCAAATGGTGGACTCTGCACCTTTCAGAGAACTGATGGCTTGTGCCGAACCGAGGTGGAGAGTCCCAAGTCCTTATTTATTTGCCAAAAAGGCAGTATCAGCCCTGCACACATATGTAAAACAGAAGGTGGGCCTGTCCTTGAGCCTGTCGGTGTCTGCCAAAGTGCATGGCAACGCCGACGTGTGGAGCTACGGTCAGGGACAATACATGTCCTTTATGGCCCACTTGGTGAATGTGGTTCCTGCACAGCCACACCAGCAACTTGGCCAGGTGATGTCGCTTCCGCCTGCATGTTCTCAAGCCGTTGGTCCTGCGACAATGTCTACCTCTGCCTCCTCATCCTCCACTGTGTCCTCAGCCTCCAATGCAGGGTGCCACAGTTCGGTGTAGGAGGGAAACACCACACCGATCATAAGAGGGAAGAGATGAACAGGGAATCAGGCCTGAGAACTAGGTAAGGAAGATGGACACCTCCTAGTAAAACCCTAACCAAAATCCTGACTAGACTACCAGTATGAACAGACCCCTGAGGTAGGTGTGTTCATGCACAGGAATACCTAGAGTCTTAATCTAGCCCTATAGGACCCTGGTATTAATGACAGGGATGAGACTACCTGTTCCTCCAAAAGGAAGGATGAACAGGAGTCTCCTACAGGCCTGATACAAACAATAGGGAAATGCAACAAACAGAACCCAAACAAAATACAAAAAGGAAATGAAAGACTTAACTTTAAAGGAGGATTGGAAGCACCAGGAACCCAGCCGAGATCCACACACCAGCAATCCACAACTGAAACTGAAGCTATAAACCGTACAACATTGTGGAGGAGGCAACAATAAATAAGGAAGGTTAAATGACCACATAAGCAACACCTGAGGCAAGGGGTGTGGCCATTACCAGAAACAAAGCAGATGCCTGATGATCCACAAGGAAAACTTGTCAGATCAAACCACGTGTTGCCAGTCCCACTGATCTCCTGCCACCAGTTGCGGGAGCATCCGTGACACAGGATCAATTCACAGTGACCCTCCAGCATACCACATGTGCAGGGCACGGCGGTGTCACGCTGTTCTGCACTTAGTTTGCCTGGGCAAACGGAGTCACACAGGGGAGGAACTGCTCCGTGTCCTTCATCAAGAAATCGAATCCTGGCTTTCTCCTTGACAACTCAAAATCGGAACCATGGTGACCGACAACAGGGAGAACATGGTGTTGGCGCTGCATCAAGGAAGGCTGAGCCATGCGTAACACCCCAGAGTTGTGTTACTACGTGCCTCTACCTCGCTACTATCTTCTAAGAGCCTTTATACTGTCATCTGATGTAATTTATATTATGTCCTCCACAAATGTGCATATAAACCTATGTTTAATGCAATTGTTTATGTAATTAGCCTGGTTACCAGTAGGTGGCAGCAACACATTGGCAAGTACAAACTACAGTTTAGTGTATCTGAGCTGGAATGGATTATTCCAGCTCAGCTTCCTCTCTGTGGAAAGTGGGGTGGTACCATATCCTGCAGCATGGGTGGAGAAGGAAGTGTGTTGTACCTCTGGAAGGGGGCTGGATACCTGTGTGTGGTATTGTTTGTACGGTGTCCTATTTGATGTGTGGGCACCTATACTTTTGCACGGGTTCAACTCATGGTGTCTGCGGCAGGTAAGTGTGTTTCTGGTGTTCTTACCTGCTGACTCTGTTGCTGCATATAGTCTTTTCCTTTCCCTGCTGCTAGGCCATTTGAGACTCCTGTTCATCCGTGTCTGGGAAGAACAGGTCGTCTCTTCCCTGCTCCTATGTGAGGGATTATCAGGGTGACTCAGGGCCAAAGGTATCCTGGTATGAGCCGTCCTACCATCCAGGTCCGCTCATACGATAAGGAGTTAGGGTGAGGATTAGGGACGCTTTAGGAGGTGACCTGCTCCCTGATTCCGGCGTCCTGGCCTAGCTGCTTCTCCTTTATACCTGACATTGTACGGTGGGGTGGTTTCCTTCACTCCCCACCGTGACAGTATGTCCTACAAAGGCTCCTCTGTCGGAGCCTTCAGAAGAGGGCCCAGCATGTGTCACCTGCCACTTTCTGGCGCGCATGCTTATCCTCTGAAGGGAGGGTATATGGTGTGAGATGCTGTTAATAGTGCAGTTCTCTGTGACAGGTGTTGCAGTTGGTGCGAACCGGCACTTGTGTTTGTGTCTCCCCTTGTCCATGTCTCAGTGGTTCGTTGCTTGTGTTGTGTTGCTGGCTGCATTCCTTTGGTGTTCTGGCTGTGTGCTGGTTGGGGAATGCTTGCTGGCAGCGACTTTGTGTGAACTGGGTCTGAGGTGGACGCAGCGTTCAGTGCGGTCTCTCTGAGCTGTTTGTTGGCTGGCTGGCTGGTTTCTACAGTTGTGTTCAAAATTATTCAACCCCCAATGCTGTAAAGGGTTTTAGGGAATTTAGTGTACATTTGTAATTGTGTTCAGAATGAAATCTTACAAGGACTTTTTAAAGAACCAAATGCAACTAAAATGACATCAATTGTTTTTGTAATACAGTATTAAATGTTTTTTTGCGATTTCTTCATTGACACAATTATTCAACCCCTTAAAGACTACCACTCTTAAGAACAGAGGTTCATTCAAGTGTTTTCGATCAGGTATTGAAAACACCTGTGGATGTCAAGGAGCAGCAACCAAGCATAATAAGCACCAATTAGGCAGATTTAAAAGGACTGTGATACTCAGCTCCTTCTAGACATTTACTGGTGTGTTTACAAACATGGTGAAGTCAAGAGAATGGTCCAGGAAGACAAGAGAAGAGGTGATTTATCTTCACAGGAAGGGCAATGGCTATAAGATTGCAAAGATGTTAAACATACCAAGAGACACCATAGGAAGCATCATTCGCAAATTCAAGGCAAAGGGCACTGTTGAAACGCTACCTGGTCGTGGCAGAAAGAAGATGCTGACTTCGACTGCTGTGTGCTACCTGAAGCGCAAAGTGGAGAAAAGTCCCTGTGTGACTGCTGAGGAACTGAAAAAAGATTTGTCAGATGTGGGTACTGAAGTTTCAGCTCAGACAATAAGGCGCACACTGCGCAATGAAGGCCTTCATGCCAGAACTCCCAGGCGCACCCCCTTGCTGTCTCCAAAGAATAAGAAGAGTCGACTGCAGTATGCCAAAAGTCATGTGGACAAACCACAAAAGTTTTGGGATAGTGTTCTGTGGACTGATGAAACAAAATTAGAACTGTTTGGGCCCATGGATCAACGCTATGTTTGGAGGAGGAAAACAAGGCCTATGAAGAAAAGAACACCTTGCCTACTGTGAAGCATGGCGGGGGTCAATCATGCTTTGGGGCTGTTTTGCTTCTACAGGTACAGGGAAGCTTCAGCGTGTGCAAGGTACCATGAATTCTCTTCAGTACCAGGAGATATTGGATGAAAATGTGATGCAGTCCGTCACAAACCTGAGGCTTGGGAGACGTTGGACCTTTCAACAGGACAATGATCCCAAGCATACCTCCAAGTCCACTAGAGCATGGTTGCAGATTAAAGGCTGGAATATTTTGAAGTGGCCATCGCAGTCACCAGACTTAAATCCGATTGAGAACCTCTGGTGGGACTTAAAGAAAGCAGTTGCAGCGCACAAGCCTAAGAATGTGACTGAACTGGAGGCTTTTGCCCATGAAGAATGGGCGAAGATACCCGTAGATCGCTGCAAGACATTTGTGTCAAGCTATGCTTCACGTTTAAAAGCTGTTATAACTGGAATGTTGTACAAAAAGTACTAAAAGGATGTTGTACTAAGTACTAAGATTGAATGTCACTTGGGGGTTGAATAAAACTGATAATGATGTGAGTACAGAAAAGACATTTGTGGTTATTTCATTATAAATGTTATGTTATATTTGTCTGACTTACAAGTGCCTCATTGATTTAATTGTAAACAAGATGACTGAAATGATCAAAATCAATGTCAAACTGGCCAAAACACTAAATTTCAGTGGGGGTTGAATAATTTTGAACACAACTGTAGATGGTTCCGGCGTGCTGGTGGCAGTCTTGGAGAGACCTCCTTGCACTGACTCTGATTCTGCTACTTTTTTTCTCCTCCCCCTGTTGTTTATTGGGTGTTCCGTTTAGTTTCCCCTTTTCAGTTGGGGGGCTTTGAGGGGTGGGAGGGTCACGGCCTTTGCTGTGTGCGCTGTGACACTTTTGCCACACTTGCAGTTGCGTTGGCAATGTGTTGTTGATATGGAATGTCGTGGCTGTGTCACGGCTTTTGCTGTGTACGTCATGACATGGTTGCCACGCATGCTGTTGCCTGTGGTTACATGTTGCATGTTGGCTGGTGTGTGCACTTCCCCTTTAAGTTGTAGCCTCCCTCAGTCTGGTGCTGTTAGGGTTAACTCCCTGACTGGGTGTGGTCACTTGGCTTTTATCTCCTGTGGCTTCCTGGCTGGAGTCAGTCGTACTTCAGCTGTTGTTGGTGCTGGAGCTCTGCTCCACTCCAGGGTGTTCTATCTGCCCAGTCCTTGAGGGCCACCTTGTAGGACATCGATGTCATCTGTGATGTCATTTCTCTGTCTCCCTTGTATCCTCTATGTACCTAACCTCACTTGTTGTATGTTTGGTGTGGGTTTATGTTCAGGGTTTGTTGTACGTCTTGTTTGTTGTTACATGTCTGGGATGTTGTTGGCATTTGTCCCTACATGTGTGCAAGATGTTACCCTGCATGTGTTGTAGCTACGGAAGGGGGCTGGCTTCCCGAATGGGTGAACCATTAGTCTGTATTCAGTGCTGCCTGGGGCTGCAGTGCACCTTGCTGTTTTGGGCCCAGGCAGAATCTGGAGTGTTGGATACCTGTGTGTGATGTTTGTACAGTATCCGATTTAGTGTGTGGGCACCTGTATTTTTGCACGGGTTCCAGTCGTGGTGGCTGCGGCAGGTAAGTGTGTTTCTTGTGTTCTTACTAGGGATGAGCGAACTCGAACTGTATAGTTCGGGTTCGTACCGAATTTTGGGGTGTCCGTGACACGGACCCGAACCCGGACATTTTCGTAAAAGTCCGGGTTCGGGTTCGGTGTTCGTCGCTTTCTTCGCGCTTTTGTGACGCTTTCTTGGCGCTTTTTGAAAGGCTGCAAAGCAGCCAATCAACAAGCGTCATACTACTTGCCCCAAGAGGCCATCACAGCCATGCCTACTATTGGCATGGCTGTGATTGGCCAGAGCACCATGTGACCCAGCCTCTATTTAAGCTGGAGTCACATAGCGCCGCCCGTCACTCTGCTCTGATTAGCGTAGGGAGAGGTTGCGGCTGCGACAGTAGGGCGAGATTAGGCAGATTAACTCCTCCAAAGGACTTGATTAACTGATCGATCTGCAGCTGTGGATCATTGAGCTGCTGATCCTCAATTGCTCACTGTTTTTAGGCTGCACAGACCGTTTGTCAGTCTCATTTTTCTGGGGTGATCGGCGGCCATTTTGTGTCTTGTGGTGCGCCAGCACAAGCTGCGACCAAGTGCATTTAACCCTCAATGGTGTGGTTGTTTTTTGGCTAAAGCCTACATCAGGGTGAAGCTGTCACACCAAGTGCATTTAACCAGCAATAGTCTGTTCATTTTTTGGCCATATACAAAATCAGGGGCAAGCTGCGCCTGTCACCAAGTGCATTTAACCCTCAATGGTGTGGTTGTTTTTTGGCTAAAGCCTACATCAGGGTGAAGCTGTCACACCAAGTGCATTTAACCAGCAATAGTCTGTTCATTTTTTGGCCATATACAAAATCAGGGGCAAGCTGCGCCTGTCACCAAGTGCATTTAACCCTCAATGGTGTGGTTGTTTTTTGGCTAAAGCCTACATCAGGGTGAAGCTGTCACACCAAGTGCATTTAACCAGCAATAGTCTGTTCATTTTTTGGCCATATACAAAATCAGGGGCAAGCTGCGCCTGTCACCAAGTGCATTTAACCCTCAATGGTGTGGTTGTTTTTTGGCTAAAGCCTACATCAGGGTGAAGCTGTCACACCAAGTGCATTTAACCAGCAATAGTCTGTTCATTTTTTGGCCATATCCCAGTCTAATTCTGTCACTAAATCCATACCGGTCACCCAGCGCCTAAATACTAGGCCTCAAATTTATATCCAGCTAAATCTGTCCCTAGTGCTGTAGCTGGGCGAGTTATTTAGTGTCCGTTCAAGCACATTTCTTGTTCTGGGTTGAAATACAATTCCCAATTTAGCAATTTCATAATTTAGTGGTTCCTGCTATATCAGAGCTCTTTGAAATCTATCCCAAAAAGGGTATATAATATTGAAGGTGCACATAGGGTCATTCAGAGTAACTTCACACACACCCGCTACTGTGTATTTCCAAGTCTAATTCTGTCACTAAATCCATACCGGTGACCCAGCGCCTAAATACTAGGCCTCAAATTTAATTCCCTCTAAATCTCTCGTTACCCACCGCTGTACTGTTGTTGCTGGGCAAGATATTTAGTGTCCGTCAAAGCACATTTTTTGTTCTGGGTTGAAGTACAATTCCCAATTTAGCAATTTCATAATTTAGTGGTTTCTGCTATATCAGAGCTATTTGAAATCTATCCCAAAAAGGGTATATAATATTGAAGGTGCACATAGGGTCATTCAGAATAACTTCACACACACCCGCTACTGTGTATTTCCAAGTCTAATTCTGTCACTAAACCCATACCTGTCACCCAGCGCCTAAATACTAGGCCTCAAA
Organism: Bufo gargarizans; assembly: GCF_014858855.1. Taxonomy (NCBI): domain Eukaryota; kingdom Metazoa; phylum Chordata; class Amphibia; order Anura; family Bufonidae; genus Bufo; species Bufo gargarizans. The sequence continues at coordinate 683,590,221 of NC_058080.1, read as the reverse complement.
TTTAAATCCCTCTAAATCTCTCGTTACCGTTGTCCTGTTGTAGCTGGGAAAGTTATTTAGTGCCCGTCAAAGCACATTTTTTGTTCTGGGTTGAAGTACAATTCCCAATTTAGCAATTTCATAATTTAGTGGTTCCTGCTATATCAGAGCTATTTGAAATCTATCCCAAAAAGGGTATATAATATTGAAGGTGCACATAGGGTCATTCAGAATAACTTCACACACACCCGCTACTGTGTATTTCCAAGTCTAATTCTGTCACTAAATCCATACCGGTGACCCAGCGCCTAAATACTAGGCCTCAAATTTAATTCCCTCTAAATCTCTCGTTACCCACCGGTGTACTGTTGTTGCTGGGCAAGATATTTAGTGTCCGTCAAAGCACATTTTTTGTTCTGGGTTGAAGTACAATTCCCAATTTAGCAATTTCATAATTTAGTGGTTTCTGCTATATCAGAGCTATTTGAAATCTATCCCTAAAAGGGTATATAATATTGAAGGTGCACATAGGGTCATTCAGAATAACTTCACACACACCCGCTACTGTGTATTTCCAAGTCTAATTCTGTCACTAAACCCATACCTGTCACCCAGCGCCTAAATACTAGGCCTCAAATTTAAATCCCTCTAAATCTCTCGTTACCGTTGTCCTGTTGTAGCTGGGAAAGTTATTTAGTGCCCGTCAAAGCACATTTTTTGTTCTGGGTTGAAGTACAATTCCCAATTTAGCAATTTCATAATTTAGTGGTTCCTGCTATATCAGAGCTATTTGAAATCTATCCCAAAAAGGGTATATAATATTGAAGGTGCACATAGGGTCATTCAGAATAACTTCACACACACGCTTCTGTGCATTTCCAAGTCTAATTCTGTCACTAAATCCATACCGGTGACCCAGCGCCTAAATACTAGGCCTCAAATTTAATTCCCTCTAAATCTCTCGTTACCCACCGCTGTACTGTTGTTGCTGGGCAAGATATTTAGTGTCCGTCAAAGCACATTTTTTGTTCTGGGTTGAAGTACAATTCCCAATTTAGCAATTTCATAATTTAGTGGTTTCTGCTATATCAGAGCTATTTGAAATCTATCCCTAAAAGGGTATATAATATTGAAGGTGCACATAGGGTCATTCAGAATAACTTCACACACACCGCTACTGTGTATTTCCAAGTCTAATTCTGTCACTAAATCCATACCGGTGACCCAGCGCCTAAATACTAGGCCTCAAATTTAAATCCCTCTAAATCTCTCGTTACCCACCGCTGTACTGTTGTTGCTGGGCAAGATATTTAGTGTCCGTCAAAGCACATTTTTTGTTCTGGGTTGAAGTACAATTCCCAATTTAGCAATTTCATAATTTAGTGGTTTCTGCTATATCAGAGCTATTTGAAATCTATCCCTAAAAGGGTATATAATATTGAAGGTGCACATAGGGTCATTCAGAATAACTTCACACACACGCTTCTGTGCATTTCCAAGTCTAATTCTGTCACTAAATCCATACCGGTGACCCAGCGCCTAAATACTAGGCCTCAAATTTAAATCCCTCTAAATCTCTCGTTACCCACCGCTGTACTGTTGTTGCTGGGCAAGATATTTAGTGTCCGTCAAAGCACATTTTTTGTTCTGGGTTGAAGTACAATTCCCAATTTAGCAATTTCATAATTTAGTGGTTTCTGCTATATCAGAGCTATTTGAAATCTATCCCTAAAAGGGTATATAATATTGAAGGTGCACATAGGGTCATTCAGAATAACTTCACACACACGCTTCTGTGCATTTCCAAGTCTAATTCTGTCACTAAATCCATACCGGTGACCCAGCGCCTAAATACTAGGCCTCAAATTTAAATCCCTCTAAATCTCTCGTTACCCACCGCTGTACTGTTGTTGCTGGGCAAGATATTTAGTGTCCGTCAAAGCACATTTTTTGTTCTGGGTTGAAGTACAATTCCCAATTTAGCAATTTCATAATTTAGTGGTTTCTGCTATATCAGAGCTATTTGAAATCTATCCCTAAAAGGGTATATAATATTGAAGGTGCACATAGGGTCATTCAGAATAACTTCACACACACGCTTCTGTGCATTTCCAAGTCTAATTCTGTCACTAAATCCATACCGGTGACCCAGCGCCTAAATACTAGGCCTCAAATTTAAATCCCTCTAAATCTCTCGTTACCCACCGCTGTACTGTTGTTGCTGGGCAAGATATTTAGTGTCCGTCAAAGCACATTTTTTGTTCTGGGTTGAAGTACAATTCCCAATTTAGCAATTTCATAATTTAGTGGTTCCTGCTATATCAGAGCTATTTGAAATCTATCCCAAAAAGGGTATATAATATTGAAGGTGCACATTGGGTCATTCAGAATAACTTCACACACACCGCTTACTGTGTATTTTCAAGTCTAATTCTGTCACTAAACCCATACCTGTCACCCAGCGCCTAAATACTAGGCCTCAAATTTAAATCCCTCTAAATCTCTCGTTACCCACCGCTGTACTGTTGTTGCTGGGCAAGATATTTAGTGTCCGTCAAAGCACATTTTTTGTTCTGGGTTGAAGTACAATTCCCAATTTAGCAATTTCATAATTTAGTGGTTTCTGCTATATCAGAGCTATTTGAAATCTATCCCTAAAAGGGTATATAATATTGAAGGTGCACATAGGGTCATTCAGAATAACTTCACACACACGCTTCTGTGCATTTCCAAGTCTAATTCTGTCACTAAATCCATACCGGTGACCCAGCGCCTAAATACTAGGCCTCAAATTTAAATCCCTCTAAATCTCTCGTTACCCACCGCTGTACTGTTGTTGCTGGGCAAGATATTTAGTGTCCGTCAAAGCACATTTTTTGTTCTGGGTTGAAGTACAATTCCCAATTTAGCAATTTCATAATTTAGTGGTTTCTGCTATATCAGAGCTATTTGAAATCTATCCCTAAAAGGGTATATAATTGAAGGTGCACATAGGGTCATTCAGAATAACTTCACACACACGCTTCTGTGCATTTCCAAGTCTAATTCTGTCACTAAATCCATACCGGTCACCCAGCGCCTAAATACTAGGCCTCAAATTTATATCCCGCTGAATTTGAATACAATACATTGGGCCAAATAATATATTTGTTGTTGTGGTGAACCATAACAATGAGAAAAACATCTAGTAAGGGACGCGGACGTGGACATGGTCGTGGTGGTGTTAGTGGACCCTCTGGTGCTGGGAGAGGACGTGGCCGTTCTGCCACATCCACACGTCCTAGTGTACCAACTACCTCAGGTCCCAGTAGCCGCCAGAATTTACAGCGATATATGGTGGGGCCCAATGCCGTTCTAAGGATGGTAAGGCCTGAGCAGGTACAGGCATTAGTCAATTGGGTGGCCGACAGTGGATCCAGCACGTTCACATTATCTCCCACCCAGTCTTCTGCAGAAAGCGCACAGATGGCGCCTGAAAACCAACCCCATCAGTCTGTCACATCACCCCCATGCATACCAGGGAAACTGTCTCAGCCTCAAGTTATGCAGCAGTCTCTTATGCTGTTTGAAGACTCCGCTGGCAGGGTTTCCCAAGGGCATCCACCTAGCCCTTCCCCAGCGGTGAAAGACATAGAATGCACTGACGCACAACCACTTATGTTTCCTGATGATGAGGACATGGGAATACCACCTCAGCATGTCTCTGATGATGACGAAACACAGGTGCCAACTGCTGCGTCTTTCTGCAGTGTGCAGACTGAACAGGAGGTCAGGGATCAAGACTGGGTGGAAGACGATGCAGGGGACGATGAGGTCCTAGACCCCACATGGAATGAAGGTCGTGCCACTGACTTTCACAGTTCGGAGGAAGAGGCAGTGGTGAGACCGAGCCAACAGCGTAGCAAAAGAGGGAGCAGTGGGCAAAAGCAGAACACCCGCCGCCAAGAGACTCCGCCTGCTACTGACCGCCGCCATCTGGGACCGAGCACCCCAAAGGCAGCTTCAAGGAGTTCCCTGGCATGGCACTTCTTCAAACAATGTGCTGACGACAAGACCCGAGTGGTTTGCACGCTGTGCCATCAGAGCCTGAAGCGAGGCATTAACGTTCTGAACCTGAGCACAACCTGCATGACCAGGCACCTGCATGCAAAGCATGAACTGCAGTGGAGTAAACACCTTAAAACCAAGGAAGTCACTCAGGCTCCCCCTGCTACCTCTTCTGCTGCTGCCGCCTCGGCCTATTCTGCTGCTGCCGCCTCGGCCTCTTCCTCCGCCTCTGGAGGAACGTTGGCACCTGCCGCCCAGCAAACAGGGGATGTACCACCAACACCACCACCACCACCTCCGTCACCAAGCGTCTCAACCATGTCACACGCCAGCGTTCAGCTCTCCATCTCACAAACATTTGATAGAAAGCGTAAATTCCCACCTAGCCACCCTCGATCCCTGGCCCTGAATGCCAGCATTTCTAAACTACTGGCCTATGAAATGCTGTCATTTAGGCTGGTGGACACAGACAGCTTCAAACAGCTCATGTCGCTTGCTGTCCCACAGTATGTTGTTCCCAGCCGGCACTACTTCTCCAAGAGAGCCGTGCCTTCCCTGCACAACCAAGTATCCGATAAAATCAAGTGTGCACTGCGCAACGCCATCTGTAGCAAGGTCCACCTAACCACAGATACGTGGACCAGTAAGCACGGCCAGGGACGCTATATCTCCCTAACTGCACACTGGGTAAATGTAGTGGCAGCTGGGCCCCAGGCGGAGAGCTGTTTGGCGCACGTCCTGCCTGCCGCCAAGGATCGCAGGGCAACATTCTTTGCCTCCTGTTGCCACCTCCTCCTTCTCGGCTTCCTCCTCCTCTTCTTCCACCTGCTCATCCAGTCAGCCACACACCTTCACCACCAACTTCAGCACAGCCCGGGGTAAACGTCAGCAGGCCATTCTGAAACTCATATGTTTGGGGGACAGGCCCCACACCGCACAGGAGTTGTGGCGGGGTATTGAACAACAGACCGACGAGTGGTTGCTGCCGGTGAGCCTCAAGCCCGGCCTGGTGGTGTGTGATAATGGGCGAAATCTCGTTGCAGCTCTGGGACTAGCCAATTTGACGCACATCCCTTGCTTGGCGCATGTGCTGAATTTGGTGGTGCAGAAGTTCATTCACAACTACCCCGACATGTCAGAGCTGCTGCATAAAGTGCGGGCCGTCTGTTCGCGCTTCCGGCGTTCACATCCTGCCGCTGCTCGCCTGTCTGCGCTACAGCGTAACTTCGGCCTTCCCGCTCACCGCCTCATATGCGACGTGCCCACCAGGTGGAACTCCACCTTGCACATGCTGGACAGACTGTGCGAGCAGCAGCAGGCCATAGTGGAGTTTCAGCTGCAGCACGCACGGGTCAGTCGCACTACAGAACAGCACCACTTCACCACCAATGACTGGGCCTCCATGCGAGACCTGTGTGCCCTGTTGCGCTGTTTCGAGTACTCCACCAACATGGCCAGTGGCGATGACACCGTTATCAGCGTTACAATACCACTTCTATGTCTCCTTGAGAAAACACTTAGGGCGATGATGGAACAGGAGGTGGCCCAGGAGGAGGAGGAGGAGGATGAGGAAGAGGGGTCATTTTTAGCACTTTCAGGCCAGTCTCTTCGAAGTGACTCAGAGGGAGGTTTTTTGCAACAGCAGAGGCCAGGTACAAATGTGGCCAGCCAGGGCCCACTACTGGAGGACGAGGAGGACGAGGATGAGGAGGAGGTGGAGGAGGATGAGGATGAAGCATGGTCACAGCGGGGTGGCACCCAACGCAGCTCGGGTCCATCACTGGTGCGTGGCTGGGGGGAAAGGCAGGACGATGACGATACGCCTCCCACAGAGGACAGCTTGTCCTTACCCCTGGGCAGCCTGGCACACATGAGCGACTACATGCTGCAGTGCCTGCGCAACGACAGCAGAGTTGCCCACATTTTAACCTGTGCGGACTACTGGGTTGCCACCCTGCTGGATCCACGCTACAAAGACAATGTGCCCACCTTACTTCCTGCACTGGAGCGTGATAGGAAGATGCGCGAGTACAAGCGCACGTTGGTAGACGCGCTACTGAGAGCATTCCCAAATGTCACAGGGGAACAAGTGGAAGCCCAAGGCCAAGGCAGAGGAGGAGCAAGAGGTCGCCAAGGCAGCTGTGTCACGGCCAGCTCCTCTGAGGGCAGGGTTAGCATGGCAGAGATGTGGAAAACTTTTGTCAACACGCCACAGCTAACTGCACCACCACCTGATACGCAACGTGTTAGCAGGAGGCAACATTTCACTAACATGGTGGAACAGTACGTGTGCACACCCCTCCACGTACTGACTGATGGTTCGGCCCCATTCAACTTCTGGGTCTCTAAATTGTCCACGTGGCCAGAGCTAGCCTTTTATGCCTTGGAGGTGCTGGCCTGCCCGGCAGCCAGCGTTTTGTCTGAACGTGTATTCAGCACGGCAGGGGGCGTCATTACAGACAAACGCAGCCGCCTGTCTACAGCCAATGTGGACAAGCTGACGTTCATAAAAATGAACCAGGCATGGATCCCACAGGACCTGTCCGTCCCTTGTCCAGATTAGACATTAACTACCTCCCCATAACCATATATTATTGGACTCCAGGGCACTTCCTCATTCAATCCTATTTTTATTTTCATTTTACCATTATATTGCGATGCTACCCAAAGTTGAATGAACCTCTCCTCTGCCTGTGTGCTAGGCCTAAATATATGCCAATGGACTGTTGCAGTGGTGGCTGACATGAAGCCTGATTCTCTGCTATGACATGCAGACTAATTCTCTGCTGACATGAAGCCAGATTGTCTGTTACGGGACCTCTCTCCTCTGCCTGGGTGCTGGGCCTAAATTTATGACCATGGACTGTTGCAGTGGTGGCTGACGTGAAGCCTGATTCTCTGCTATGACATGCAGACTGATTCTCTGCTGACATGAAGCCAGATCGTCTGTTACGGGACCTCTCTGCTCTGCCTGTGTGCTAGGCCTAAATATATGCCAATGGACTGTTGCAGTGGTGGGTGACGTGAAGCCTCATTCTCTGCTATGACATGCAGACTGATTCTCTGCTGACATGAAGCCAGATTGTCTGTTACGGGACCTCTCTGCTCTGCCTGTGTGCTAGGCCTAAATATATGCCAATGGACTGTTGCAGTGGTGGGTGACGTGAAGCCTCATTCTCTGCTATGACATGCAGACTGATTCTCTGCTGTCATGAAGCCAGATTGTCTGTTACGGGACCTCTCTGCTCTGCCTGTGTGCTAGGCCTAAATATATGCCAATGGACTGTTGCAGTGGTGGGTGACGTGAAGCCTCATTCTCTGCTATGACATGCAGACTGATTCTCTGCTGACATGAAGCCAGATTGTCTGTTACGGGACCTCTCTGCTCTGCCTGTGTGCTAGGCCTAAATATATGCCAATGGACTGTTGCAGTGGTGGGTGACGTGAAGCCTCATTCTCTGCTATGACATGCAGACTGATTCTCTGCTGTCATGAAGCCAGATTGTCTGTTACGGGACCTCTCTGCTCTGCCTGTGTGCTAGGCCTAAATATATGCCAATGGACTGTTGCAGTGGTGGGTGACGTGAAGCCTCATTCTCTGCTATGACATGCAGACTGATTCTCTGCTGACATGAAGCCAGATTGTCTGTTACGGGACCTCTCTGCTCTGCCTGTGTGCTAGGCCTAAATATATGCCAATGGACTGTTGCAGTGGTGGGTGACGTGAAGCCTCATTCTCTGCTATGACATGCAGACTGATTCTCTGCTGACATGAAGCCAGATCCTCTGTTACGGGAGCTCTCTCCTCTGCCTGGGTGCTGGGCCTAAATTTATGACAATTGACTGTTGCAGTGGTGGGTGACGTGAAGCCTGATTCTCTGCTATGATATGAAGACTGATTCTCTGCTGACATGAAGCCAGATTGTCTGTTACGGGACCTTTCTCCTCTGCCTGGGTTCTGGGCCTAAATTTATGAAAATTGACTCTTACAGTGGTGGGTGACGTGAAGCCTGATTCTAGGCTATGATATGAAGACTGATTCTCTGCTGACATGAAGCCAGATTGTCTGTTACGGGACCTTTCTCCTCTGCCTGGGTTCTGGGCCTAAATTTATGAAAATTGACTCTTACAGTGGTGGGTGACGTGAAGCCTGATTCTCTGCTATGATATGAAGACTGATTCTCTGCTGACATGAAGCCAGATTCTCTGTTACGGGACCTCTCTCCTCTGCCTGGGTGCTGGGCCTAAATTTATGACAATGGACTGTTGCAGTGGTGGCTGACGTGAAGCCTGATTCTCTGCTATGACATGCAGACTGATTCTCTGCTGTCATGAAGCCAGATTGTCTGTTACGGGACCTCTCTGCTCTGCCTGTGTGCTAGGCCTAAATATATGCCAATGGACTGTTGCAGTGGTGGCTGACGTGAAGCCTCATTCTCTGCTATGACATGCAGACTAATTCTCTGCTGACATGAAGCCAGATTGTCTGTTACGGGACCTCTCTCCTCTGCCTGGGTGCTGGGCCTAAATTTATGACAATGGACTGTTGCAGTGGTGGCTGACGTGAAGCCTGATTCTCTGCTATGACATGCAGACTAATTCTCTGCTGACATGAAGCCAGATTGTCTGTTACGGGACCTCTCTCCTCTGCCTGGGTGCTGGGCCTAAATATATGCCAATGGACTGTTGCAGTGGTGGCTGACGTGAAGCCTCATTCTCTGCTATGACATGCAGACTAATTCTCTGCTGTCATGAAGCCAGATTGTCTGTTACGGGACCTCTCTGCTCTGCCTGTGTGCTAGGCCTAAATATATGCCAATGGACTGTTGCAGTGGTGGGTGACGTGAAGCCTCATTCTCTGCTATGACATGCAGACTGATTCTCTGCTGACATGAAGCCAGATTGTCTGTTACGGGACCTCTCTGCTCTGCCTGTGTGCTAGGCCTAAATATATGCCAATGGACTGTTGCAGTGGTGGGTGACGTGAAGCCTCATTCTCTGCTATGACATGCAGACTGATTCTCTGCTGACATGAAGCCAGATTCTCTGTTACGGGACCTCTCTCCTCTGCCTGTGTGTGTGCTGGGCCTAAATATATGCCAATGGACTGTTGCAGTGGTGGCTGACGTGAAGCCTCATTCTCTGCTATGACATGCAGACTAATTCTCTGCTGACATGAAGACAGATTCTCTGTTACGGGACCTCCCTCCTCTGCCTGGGTGCTGGGCCTAAATATATGCCAATGGACTGTTGCAGTGGTGGCTGACGTGAAGCCTCATTCTCTGCTATGACATGCAGACTGATTCTCTGCTGACATGAAGCCAGATTCTCTGTTACGGGACCTCTCTCCTCTGCCTGTGTGTGTGCTGGGCCTAAATATATGCCAATGGACTGTTGCAGTGGTGGCTGACGTGAAGCCTCATTCTCTGCTATGACATGCAGACTGATTCTCTGCTGACATGAAGCCAGATTCTCTGTTACGGGACCTCTCTCCTCTGCCTGTGTGTGTGCTGGGCCTAAATATATGCCAATGGACTGTTGCAGTGGTGGCTGACGTGAAGCCTCATTCTCTGCTATGACATGCAGACTAATTCTCTGCTGTCATGAAGCCAGATTGTCTGTTACGGGACCTCTCTGCTCTGCCTGTGTGCTAGGCCTAAATATATGCCAATGGACTGTTGCAGTGGTGGCTGACGTGAAGCCTCATTCTCTGCTATGACATGCAGACTAATTCTCTGCTGACATGAAGACAGATTCTCTGTTACGGGACCTCTCTCCTCTGCCTGGGTGCCGGGGCCTAAATATCTGAGAATGGACTGTTCCAGTGGTGGGTGACGGGAAGCCAGATTCTCTGCTATGGAACCTCTCTCCAATTGATTTTGGTTAATTTTTATTTATTTAATTTTTATTTTAATTCATTTCCCTATCCACATTTGTTTGCAGGGGATTTACCTACATGTTGCTGCCTTTTGCAGCCCTCTAGCTCTTTCCTGGGCTGTTTTACAGCCTTTTTAGTGCCGAAAAGTTCGGGTCCCCATTGACTTCAATGGGGTTCGGGTTCGGGACGAAGTTCGGATCGGGTTCGGATCCCGAACCCGAACATTTCCGGGATGTTCGGCCGAACTTCTCGAACCCGAACATCCAGGTGTTCGCTCAACTCTAGTTCTTACCTGCCGACTCTGTTTTTGCATATGGTCTTTTTCTTTCCCTGCTGCTAGGCCATTTGAGACTCCTGTTCATCCGTGTCTGGGAAGAACAGGTCATCTCTCCCCTGATCCTATGTGAGGGATTATCAGGGTGACTCAAGGCCAAAGGTATCCTGGTATGAGCCGTCCTACCATCCAGGTCGTTCATACGGTGAGGATTAGGGACGCTTTAGGAGGTGACCTGCTCCCTGATTCCGGACTCCTGGCCTAGATGCTTCTCCTTTACATCTGACATTGTACGGTGGGGGGGGGGGGGTTTCCTCACTCCCCACCGTAACAGTAAAAAAGGATTTGTGATAATGCATACCTGATTTTCAGTTCTTCTGTTCTTCAAGAATTTAAAAGGGTTGTCCCTCTGGACATCCTCTTCTGTAAATGAGAATCTGCAGGTAGCTGTACATTATCCCTGCAACTTTCACTATATGGCAAATATTGTGTTACCTGGTGTCCATTTAAATTAATTGGTGAACATGTAATGCAAACCACACTGAATCCTCCAGAGCAGGAGTTATTCTTTGTAAAAGAACATCACAAAGAAGTTGTCCTATTAGGAAAACCCCTTGGAAGGGTCATCTTCCTGCATCTCACTGCCAGACAGACTTGATAATGGAATGCATGTCACCATTGGGTGACAGAATACCAGAATAAAGCATCCAATAAGACTTTATATGGATGATGGTGCATTTCCGATAGTTCTTTCTGCCAAGTGATTTGACATGCTTAGACTAACTATTCAAAGGACATGAAAATAAATGTCTTCCGTCTCTCTTTCTGATCACCGCTGCTGTCTATGACAAAGCAGCAGCGAGCAGGAAGAGAGATGGGAGATGGAACGTGCACTCATACAGCTGATTGGTGGGGTTGTCAGACCCCCGCCGATCTGATATTGATGACCTTTTCTGAGGATAGGCGGAAAACAAGAATGGCACCGGCAGCATCTCACATCATCCAAATTTTATTGCGACCTCAAGACAAATACAGCAACGTTTCGGCTGAAACTCAGCCTTTGTCAAGCCTAATGACATCAACATCATTACACATATATATACCCCACATATAAAAACATATATATGTGGGGTATATATATGTGTAATGATGTTGATGTCATTAGGCTTGCCAAAGGCTGAGTTAAGCCGAAACGTTGCTGCTGTATTTGTCTTGAGGTCGCAATAAAATTTGGATGATGTGAGATGCTGCCGGTGCCATTCTTGTTTTCCGTTTATCATATGGCCTGCTGGATCGTGGGTCAACGGTGAGGCTGTTGCATCGTATGTTTACATCGACCAAGGACCGTGTGGTGCTGCTTCTACCTATATTTTACAGCTTTTTTGAGGATAGGTCATTGATATTAAAAGCCCAGACAACTGTAGAGACGCGCTCCACACGTACTGCTGCTGCCCTCACTGCCTCTCTCTCTATAGCCATCTTTTATTTATATAGAAAAAAGGCAATGAGGGCAGCAGCAGTCAGTGTGGAGCGTGTCTCCCCAGTTAAGTAAGCAGAAGACAGGGAGTGTTGTTAAGTTGCTAATGCACAAATTGGGCCACTTTAGAGCTTTTTTCTAATAGAAATGTCCAATTTCATTAATTAAAGTATATTTCAAAACTGGTATGTATCACTGCCCCTACACTTTGCAAAAAAAAACACCTTAAAGGGAGTCTGTTAGCAATATTCACCCTGCCAGAATACTGAGAGTGCTAGACAGGAGACCTGGATAGTTTTTAAAAGCAGCAAGACTGAGAAAGTGAATTTTTATACCCACTACGGCCAGTGATTGGCTGAGCGATCATGTACCGTGCTTCAAAAGAGACCAGGAAGCAGAGACCTGCAGGGGACCATGAAGCATCGTGACGGAAGGGACAGGGAATTGGTAAGCAGAGTGTGCTACATACTACTACACTATGCAGTGATAAAAAAATATTAAATGGCTGGACAACCCCTTTATGGTACGGTTGCCTAAATATTGTACTTCGAGTTATCCAAGGTATGTAACAGTTACAATACCTTTAGACTAGATACAAAGCCTTATAATAATAGCATTACCAGTTTTATACAGCCCACCTACACCTCCATATTACTCCACAATCCTGCCAGGATCATGGAGTGCCACCTTCAGAGATAAAACAAGCACCATACGAAGACAACTTGCTGGCTTGAGTTAAAATTCAGAACAGAGGTTATTCTAAGAGGAGAAATAAATGCTCAAACACTTCCACTCCTATGTTACTGAATAATGTTCTTAAAGGAAGCAAATAGCTATTCTGATCTTCAGAACGCTCCCCATAGGCCTGACTAAATCTGACATGCAAGAGAGGCAACGGAATTTTGCAAAATACCTTCTTTAAGGCTTGCATCAGAGGGTTGTGTTCTTTTTAGCACTATATGAAAGTAATTTGCCATAATTGAAGGCCCTGGTGGATTATTTCGCCTTTGGAGTTCATCAAATGCAAATAGAAGATTGCACTGAGTAAAAGACAAAAATGTGACCAGGTTATTAAGAAATGTATTCATTAAATGTAGAAATTATCTGAGCATATACATGTGCAATAGTGAGATACACCTGATAGTGCTTCAACCAGATATTACAGAAGAACATATATTACATGTAGGTTTAATAGTTGAACATGATTGTAGCCAATTCATGTAAAGTGTATTATATCAAATTTATATATATATATATATATTGTACCTATGTTTTTATGCTTGGTGGGACAGATTTGCTTTGTACACATTTTGAAAGCCTTTTCTATTTTCTGATTGATTCCATGTTCCCTATACACACATTACTTATAATGGGAATGATACATAATATATTTTTTTTTTGTTTATTACACAGATGGCTTAATAAGCATTGTACATAATACAGTTCTTCTGAACATTGAAGTTGTAACACCAAGAAGGAAGCGTTGTGTATCTATGAAAATCACAGGATCAAAAGACTTGTTAGGCTACTTTCACACTAGCGTTCGGGGCTCCGCTTGTGAGTTCCGTTTGAAGGCTCTCACAAGCGGCCCCGAATGCTTCCGTCCAGCCCTAATGCATTCTGAGTGGATGCGGATCCGCTCAGAATGCATCAGTCTGGCAGCGTTCGGCCTCCGCTCCTCTCAGCAGGCGGACACCTGAACGCTGCTTGCAGCCTGGCCGTGCGGAGGCAAACGGATCCGTCCAGACTTACAATGTAAGTCAATAAGGACGGATCCGTTTGAATATGACACACTATGGCTCAATTTTCAAACGGATCCGCCCCCCATTGACTTTCAGTGTAAAGTCTGGACGGATCCGTCTGCGGCTACTTTGACACTTAGAATTTTTTTTACAATATAATGCAGACGGATCCGTTCTGAACGGATCCACCGTCTGCATTATATGAGCGGATCCGCTCTGAACGCAAGTGTGAAAGTAGCCTTAATGATACACAAATGATAAATAGAAAAAAATATTCAAAAACCTAGGTTTTAGGATACTTTTACATTAGCGTTTTTAATTCCGCTATTGAGATCCGTCATAGGATCCCAATAGGGGAAGAAAACGCTTCCGTTTTGTTCCCATTCATTGTCAATGGGGACAAAACTGAACTGAACGAAACAGAATGCACCAAAATGCATTCCGTTCCGTTTGGTTGCGTCCCCATCGCAGACAGAAAAGCGCTGCAAGCAGCGTTTTTTTGTCCATGATGTGGTGCGAAGCAAGAAGAATCCATCCTGGCACACAATGTAAGTCAATGGGGACGGATCAGTTTTCTTTGACACAAAAGAAACGGATCTGTCCCCCATTGACTTTCAATGGTCTTCATGACGGATCTGTCATGGCTATAGAAGACATAATACAACCGGATCCCTTCATGATGGATGCATGCGGTTGTATTATTGTAACGGAAGCGTTTTTTCAGATCTATGACGGATCCTCAAAAATCGCTAATGCGAAAGTAGCCTAACCCTTTGTACCCCGGGCCAGTTTTCACCTTTCTGCCCAAGCCATTTTTTGCAAATCTCTTTGGAAATCTGACATGTGTCACTTTATGTGGTAATAACTTTGGAACACTTTTACTTATCCAGGCCATTCTGAGACTGTTTTCTCGTGACACATTGTACTTCAAGACAGTGCTAAATTTGAGTCAATATATTTTTCCTTTATTTATAAAAATGTATTTACCCCAAATTTGAATTTCTCTACTTTTAAGACAGACAGTAATGCGTTATAAAATAGTTATCAGTCATCATTCCCCATACTGTATGTCTGCTTTATGTTGGCATCATTTTGTAAATGTAATTTTATTTTTTTAGGATGTTAGAAGGCTTAGAAGCCATTTTTTAAATTTTCAACAACATTTTCAAAACCATTTTTTTAAGCACCAGTTCAGTTATAAAGTGATTTTGAGGGGCTTACATAATGGAAACCACCCATAAATGATCCCATTTTAGAAACTAAACCCCTCAAATTATTCAATTATTCAAACTTTTTTAACACACAAAAATTTCAAAATTTCATTTTTAATGCAGACTTAACCTCAATATGCATTACTCTGATTCTGAGTCTCAATTTTTGTGGGATGAGATGATGGTTTGATTGGTACCATTTTGGGCTAAATATGCCTTTTTGATCGCGTGGTATTACACCTTTTGTGAGGGAAGGTGACCAAAAATTGCTATTTTGGCACAGTTTTTTTTTTTTTTTCTTTTTTACTGCATAATGAGATATTTTTATAGAGCTGGTCGATACGGATGAGACAACACCTAATATGTATACTTTTTTTTGTTAAATATTTTTTTTTATTAATTATGGGAATAGAATGCTTTTTTTTTTTTACTTGGAACTCCACACACCCCGCGGTCAGTGCTGACCGCAGCATAGTGAGGGTCTGGCTAACGGGAACAGCCAGTCCCCTGCAGCTGATCGGGCAGGCGCAGCTCTTGCACCCGCCCAATCAGCGGGTCGTAGTACTACGGCGCTGGTCGGGAAGTCACTTCCCGCAGCACTGTACTTTTTAAAGAGTCGGGGAACCCAATATACTGCACATAGCCAATTTGTTCTCAAACTTATGGATTTTATTCTAAGACATAATTAATTTCTTTTTGATTCCAAATTCTTCCACCAGCTCAGGGGTACAGCAATGGGGAGTGCCTGTGCCCCCACGTACGCCAACCTGTTCCTGGGCTGGTGGGAGGATACTCTGGTATCTGCAGATGAGAGTCCTTGGACGTCGAGGATAGTCTTTTGGGGCCGCTATATCGATAATATTCTGGTATTCTCAGATTTTCTGGCTGACTTAAATCAAAATGAAATAGGCATGCACTTCACATCAGAAGTGTATGAACAGGGACTAGCCTTTCTAGATCTGTATATCACCTTGAAGAATGGCGCAATCACCACAAAAACTTATAGAAAGCCAACAGCAACTAATAATTTGTTGAGGTGGGAGAGCCATCATCCTGTTAACCTTAAATGCGGTATTCCGAAAGGACAATACCTGCGAGTTCGCAGAAACTGTACCACCCAAAAAGATTTTTTTTTGTCAGGCTAGAGACCTAAAGACTAGGTTTAATCAAAGAGGTTATCCAGATTACCCTCTACAAAAAGCTTTCAGGTCAGCCCTAAATATAGACAGAACCGACTTATTGTCCCCAAAACCAAAGAAACCATGAATTGGACTCCATCTTCCGTATAATAGGAACATATGATACCTGTAATAGAGAGGTGAGAAATATTCTCCAAAAATACTGGGATATGCTCCTATTGGACCCGGATATTTGGGATATTCTTCCCGCAAGTCCTGCTATAACATACAAAAGGCGACAGATTTGTCCATAGTCATTACACACCAGTTAAAAAATCTGGCACCTGGCTAGACAGAAACCCGCTGGGTACATTCAAATGCGGATCCTGTATAGCCTGCCCCCATATCTGTCAAGCAAAAACATTCACAAGTAATACCACTAACAAAACATATACTATCAGGGATTTTTCAAATTGCAAAACAACTGGGGTGGTATACTTGTGTACATGTATATGTAAACTTCAGTATGTCGGCAAGACGAATCGGGAATTTAGAAGAAGAATTGGGGACCATCTAGGAGACATTAAACATAAAAGGGATACTACCCTCTCTGGACATATCCATAGTCTCCATAATGGTAATCCTAAGTGTCTAAAATTCTGTGTTGTTGAGGTGATTCGTCCTTCTCCAAGAGGAGGAGATCTAAACAAGAAAATACTACAAAAAGAGGCAGAGTGGACTTACAGATTAAAAACAGTGAGCCCACTTGGTCTCAATGAAGTATTATCTTTTGGCTGCTTTATATAGAGCCCACTATGTTATACAGTTAGCATTGTCTTGCCCGCCGTGTCATACAGTGAGCATATAAGCCTCAATATAGCTGTGTCCTTTTGATACTTTTGGAGAGCCCGTTGTATCGAATTCCTTTCAATTGATCTACATTACATATTAAACATGGACCGAGCAAATAATAATTCTATCAGACCGGGATAGGCCTAATATTATGTATCTATATTTAAGTGGAATTTATTATCTTTGAAAGGACAAATCATTAATTATTTATAAATAATAGTATGTCCCCTCTTTAATCTCCACTTCTTCCCACAATAGTATTCCAACTTTGTAGCCCATTATTCTATATATACCCAATTGTGGCAGACTCTTACTGTTGTTATTATCATATGCCACATATACAAAATTTAACATCACTAGTAACATTCTAAATGGTGCTTCTTTTATATATGGGGTCTTAAATCTAAAAGACCTTCAATTTTCTTTAATAATCACATGGTCAGTACATTATTGTTGATAACTATATATCACTGAGGAACAGACCGCAATATAACGACGTAGCTCATTGCATCTTATTTTATCTACATGCTGCGGCCTCCTTTGGAACGCATGTTTATGCGTTCCACAACTTAGTTTCGTCATCTCTGGCGCATTAGGCCGCACCACTTATCCTATCTATATACTGCGGCCGCTCTCGAACGCATATACATGCGTTCCACGACTTAGAATCGTCACTTCCGGCGCTTGACGCCACACTTCCTGTTTTCATTGCATTCCACAGCGGACCAGAGGCTCCTGGCATGCGTTCCACATGAATTTAATGGGAACCGCCGGCGCACATATCAATGACGTATTTCCGGTTCCGGTACTAACGGCGGTGGAACGCACGCCATCTCCAGCAATATGAGGTACTCACCTGATGCATCTTTTAAGAATTATAATTGGGTATATATAGGGCGTCAGTCACAGACATTACTCTGGACTGCATCATTCAGTTGGACTATCCAAATAGAGCGACCGTGCTAACGGCCATTGAGCCATATCTCCATCTATTTTTGCATCTTCCTTTTTTGACATCCCCTGATGAATCCGGTGATATTTTTTACCGGAGGAAACGCGTCGGGACAATAATTCTTTAACATCTGGCTATGCAGGCACTGGGAGATATTTTCCAGGGTGAGAATAACAGGGACAGCCACCGATAAATGGGGTCTCTCCCTCTGGGGGTGATTCTCCCGCATATAGGCGGGAGACCTCTCCGCTTTCAGGCAGGGCTATATTAGCTGGTTAGGGATATATTTCTCCCTGTAACCTACCCTCCCTGTATAAGGAGAGCCAGTGACCCAAGTACCGCTTTTACCTTTATTATACCTGCAGTGGAGACATATACAACTGTGGATATTGCCGATTCTCTACCGCAAATACGTCCATTCGCCCTGGCACGAAATACCTCCACAAAGTGTACATCAAACCGTGAGTGGTGACTATCAAGTCCAAAATTGTACTCCTAATTGTGTACTCAGTGTCTATTTGTGCATAAGCCTATCTTATATATGCAGTTATCTAAGACTCTTTTGTGGGACTTATTTTAACTAATATTAATATAAAAGTTAAGTTTTAGTAGGATAATTATTCAGTGATATATAGCACTGTACTATTACGGCGCTGGTCGGGAAGGGGTTAATCAGTAGGAGCTGCATGTGCAGAAATAGATGCCTTTACAATACCTTGGCATGCTATCAATGAGGAATTAATGGTTGTCTGAGGAATATTCTTCCATGCTAAATGCATTTACACGCAAATCATCAAGATCCGATGCAGCTGACAGCTCCCTTTGCAATTGCCAACGACTGATGTCCCAGATGTGCCTGATGGGAGACGAGAGGTGCTACAGGCCATAGTAAGACATTTAGGCCACACTGGCACTGTCCTGTTGAAAAGTGGCTCCTGAGACACTTTGGAGCTGTGGTTCCACAACCAAATCAATGTAACACTGTACCTAGCATAGTAACATAGTTACATACTGTAGATTATAAGGTTGAAAAAATACATCTGTCCATCCAGTTGAGCCTGTTTCCCTGCAAGTTACATGAAATGAAGAAAAGAGGTATCCAGGTACCATGCATTATGCCACCCCACATTGTAATCCCAGGAGTAGGACTGATGTGATGTTCCCTTGTGAAGGACTATCAATGGTGTAGCCCACATGATCTCCAGATCAATCTCTGGCTATCATTGAGTTTTAGAAAAAAGCGGAACTCATCAATGAAGAGTCTAGACTTCCTTTCCAGCCTTCACTGCCGTGCACTATGATAGCCTTTGAGAGCAGTGGCTTGAGGTCAGTGGAACACCTGTAGCTGGTCATCTGGCTCACATCCCAGTCTCATCCAAATGCTTCTGATGGTTTGTGTAGACACTGTTTTAGGCCTAGGCATGGGATATGATGTCCACCTATCTTACAGTACAGAATAAATTACTACCTGCCATACTTCTAATCAGACAATCTATCAGTGCATTGGTTCGACTCTATGCACGTCTTGCTGTCATTTCAGTTTGTTGTTCTGCAAACCCCTGGGACATACAACGTTAAACGATGATGACATCTTGACCTAGGCATGTAGCGAACTGCTGAAGTGATAAACCAAGGTCTCTCAGTTCAAGGATTCAGTCTCTCCCAGTTTGTGACAAGTGACAATAACTAGCCCTTCAATGAACAGGAGGCATCACAAAATCATCCCACAGGACTTGAGGACAGGAGGTTTCATATGGCCCAAAAACTTTTGCTTTTAATAAAGATTTTATACCCTTCCTACCTGCTACAAATTGGAGCTTTGCATAGCTCCACGGCTTGTCCTTGGTGTTGCAATTTCGATGCTGAAGAATATATATTGTTTTCACCTTTTAACATTATGCATACTATGCTTTTGTAGTGTTTCAGTGCCAATATAAGTAAGGAGGGTGGATTTGTTCTCTGAGAAGTCATGCAGGCCTGTCTTCCTCTTAGGTCATCATAAGCCTCTCTAGTCCTTATTAATCAAGCGTGTAAGGCTGTTTTTATGGAGCATCAGTGGCCATTACATGGAGAGGAATATAAAAGGAGATAACTACAACTCCCAGCATTTCTAGGATGTTATTATGGGCTATCTGAGGACATTACACTACGTGCAGAATTATTAGGCAAATGAGTATTTTGACCACATCATCTTCTTTATGCATGTTGTCTTACTCCAAGCTGTATAGGCTCGAAAGCTTACTACCAATTAAGCATATTAGGTGATGTGCATCTCTGTAATGAGAAGGGGTGTGGTCTAATGACATCAACACCCTATATCAGGTGTGCATAATTATTAGGCAACTTCCTTTCCTTTGGCAAAATGGGTCAAAAGAAGGACTTGACAGGCTCAGAAAAGTCAAAAATAGTGAGATATCTTGCAGAGGGATGCAGCACTCTTAAAATTGCAAAGCTTCTGAAGCGTGATCATCGAACAATCAAGCGTTTCATTCAAAATAGTCAACAGGGTCGCAAGAAGCGTGTGGAAAAACCAAGGCGCAAAATAACTGCCCATGAACTGAGAAAAGTCAAGCGTGCAGCTGCCAAGATGCCACTTGCCACCAGTTTGGCCATATTTCAGAGCTGCAACATCACTGGAGTGCCCAAAAGCACAAGGTGTGCAATACTCAGAGACATGGCCAAGGTAAGAAAGGCTGAAAGACGACCACCACTGAACAAGACACACAAGCTCAAACGTCAAGACTGGGCCAAGAAATATCTCAAGACTGATTTTTCTAAGGTTTTATGGACTGATGAAATGAGAGTGAGTCTTGATGGGCCAGATGGCTGGATTGGTAAAGGGCAGAGAGCTCCAGTCCGAATCAAACGCCAGCAAGGTGGAGGTGGAGTACTGGTTTGGGCTGGTATCATCAAAGATGAGCTTGTGGGGCCTTTTTGGGTTGAGGATGGAGTCAAGCTCAACTCCCAGTCCTACTGCCAGTTTCTGGAAGACACCTTCTTCAAGCAGCGGTACAGGAAGAAGTCTGCAAGGTAAGAAAAACATGATTTTCATGCAGGACAATGCTCCATCACACGCGTCCAAGTACTCCACAACGTGGCTGGCAAGAAAGGGTATAAAAGAAGAAAATCTAATGACATGGCCTCCTTGTTCACCTGATCTGAACCCCATTGAGAACCTGTGGTCCATCATCAAATGTGAGATTTACAAGGAGGGAAAACAGTACATCTCTCTGAACAGTGTCTGGGAGGCTGTGGTTGCTGCTGCACGCAATGTTGATGGTGAACAGATCAAAACACTGACAGAATCCATGGATGGCAGGCTTTTGAGTGTCCTTGCAAAGAAAGGTGGCTATATTGGTCACTGATTTGTTTTTGTTTTGTTTTTGAATGTCAGAAATGTATATTTGTGAATGTTGAGATGTTATATTGGTTTCACTGGTAAAAATAAATAATTGAAATGGGTATATATTTGTTTTTTGTTAAGTTGCCTAATAATTATGTACAGTAATAGTCACCTGCACACACAGATATCCCCCTAAAATAGCTAAAACTAAAAACAAACTAAAAACTACTTCCAAAAATATTCAGCTTTGATATTAATGAGTTTTTTGGGTTCATTGAGAACATGGTTGTTGTTCAATAATAAAATTAATCCTCAAAAATACAACTTGCCTAAAAATTCTGCACTCCCTGTATAGAAAATTTGTAGAAGGATAGAACTACAATTCTTGGTATTTGACAACTTAGGCTACTTTCACAATAGCGTTTTGGCTTTCTGTTTGTGAGATCATGGGCTCTCACCAGCGGTCCAAAACGGATCAGTTTTGCCCTTAATGCATTCTGAATGGAAAAAGGATCCGCTCAGAATGCATCAGTTTTCCTCCGTTCAGTCTCCATTCAACTTTGGAGGCGGACACCAAAACACTGCCTAAATGTATTTGTGTTATGTTTTTTCAGTGTTTAGTTTCCCTTTAAAGGGGTTCTCTGGGAAAAAAGTGAATAAAAATACTTACAGTATATATTACTTTATTATAAATGTATTCCCAAATACCTTTCATTAGTTATAATGGCTCGTTTTGTCTGGGGAGCAATCATTAGGAGAACTAAAATGGCTGCCATCCTATTAGTACACATAAAACCCTAGACACACCTGTCCATGCTCTCTGTGCTTCATGTTTTCTCATGAACTCCATGCCTACAGAGATTCAGATGAAGACCCTATGAGTTGTATTCAGGATCATAATCCCTGACAAGCAGAGCAGAGAGGAGGATGAGGCAGCTCTTTAGCTAAGTGCTCTGAAATAACTTGTCCTCCTGTGTGATTGACAGGTTTTGTGTGTACTAATAGGATGGCAGCCATTTTATTTCTTCTAATGATTGCTACCTAGACAAAATGACTGAGCAATTAAAACTAACGAACGGTATTTGGGAATATACTGTTCTTATAATAAAGTAATACAGTATTTTCATTTGCTTAATTCCCAGAGAACCTCTTTAAAGAGGTTATCCAATTTCAGAAACATCATATGCCGGGTCCTTCACAGGTAATATACTTACCCCGCGCCGATCCTGCTCCCCACACCGCCGCTGCTGCTTCTCTCTGCACACCGATGAAAACATCTGGTGTCGGGGGGGAGCAGCCGATGGCAGGCAGGGATGGGAACGAGCCTCCCTAGTGTCACCCGCAATGCTAAGGAGGCTCTTCCCCGCCCCTGCCTGCCATTGGTTGCTCCATCCCGACACCGGATGTTTTCATCTGCGCACGGTGAGAAGCAGCAGCAGCGGTGCGGGGACCAGGATCAGCGCGGGGAGCAGGGTAAGTATATTACCTGTGAGGGACCCGGCACATGGGGGGGTTGTTTCTGAAATCAGATAATCCCTTTAAGTGAGGTGTACTGGTCTTGGCTTCATCTGCACATCTTGCAGTGGATTTCATTGGAGTGGGCTTATGATTAGAGATAAGTAAATGGATTCTGAAACTTGATTAAACATTTTCAGAACGTGACGAGACGTGAACGCATAGCACCCGCGCTGAATCCTGACCCATTCATTTCAATGGGTCTGTGAAAAACGCAGCATGTTCTATATTCTGCATTTTTCACACAGCCCTGGCCCCATAGCAGTGAATGGGTTTTCAGTGAAAAATGCATTGCATCCGCAAGCAGGTGCGGATGCAATGCGTTTTTCACTCATGGTTGCTAAAAGATGCTGTTTGTAAACCTTCCGTTTTTTATCACGTGTGTGAAAAACGCATCCAAAAGCATTGCACTCACACAGAAAAACTGAACAACTGAACTCAATCTCAGACATAACTGACTAAAGTTGCTTGCAAAATGGTGCGAGTTTTCCTGAACGCACCCTGAATGCATCCGGACCTAATCCGTCACGTTCGTGTGAAAGAGGCCTAAAAGAATGCAATGCAATAATCAGACCTGGATTTAATATAACACAATGTACATTGGCACTTAGCATATCTGACTGACACATTAGCTTGTTCTAAGGTACCATGGAAGGCATTACCTCTCACCTAGGGCCCCATTCAGATAACCCATTCAGCCCCAGGTGATTTTCAATGTTTTTTTTATTTAAAAGCTTTTTTTATTTTAATAATTTTTATTGTTTTATATGCTAATAAGCGCGTGAGTTCCACCCAATCCGGAAGTGACGTAGTGCGTTTCACGGTGGAACGCACGCGCTTCACTTCCTTGTGTTTTGAATCATAGGATTTTGTATTGTGTTAGATAGTGGGAGGGTCCCGCCTGTCAGGAGATCCCTGAAAGAAGTTGGAAAGAAGGTATTTTCAAGCTTAAGCCATAGTTTATAAGAGGGGTTTCTGATCCAATCAACTACTCT
This sequence comes from Bufo gargarizans, assembly GCF_014858855.1. Taxonomy (NCBI): domain Eukaryota; kingdom Metazoa; phylum Chordata; class Amphibia; order Anura; family Bufonidae; genus Bufo; species Bufo gargarizans. The sequence goes on along the minus strand of NC_058080.1, from coordinate 683,566,838 downwards.
TCATATATATTTAAGGGTCAGATAGACCTATACAGCCCCTATATTTAGGTTTGGTCAGTGTGTCAAAGGAGATCAACGGCTGTTTTCCCTGCCAAATAAATCTCCGTATGTGCTTATTCAAGGAGCAAAAAAAAAAAGACCTGGGAATCTTGATAGGCAGAGTTTGCAACAAGTAAGTCTGGGTATCACTAAGGACATAAGAATATTTTTCCTGCCAAACCAGGAAAAATAAGGAAAGTCTAATGAGTCAAGCTGGGCAACTATGGATTTCAACAGTGGTAAGTCAATTAGCCTATATAAATCAAAGAGGTGAGGGGATAGTTTTAAGCCTAATTATGTCAATTGTTGGGTGTTCCAATCAAAAGGGGAGTTTGTCTGTAGGGCGGAAAGAGTCGAGGGGGAGAGGCCAACATGAAGCACCTGAGATTTAGAGGGATTCATCTTAAAATTGGACAGGGAACCAAAAAGATCAAGAGTGGACAGGATTATGTGAAGGGACGTGTTGGGATTTGTTGTGAGGCTCAAAAGATCATCTGCAAATGCAGCTAATTTGGTGTACTAGCCCTCTACTGGGAGTCCCCTAATCTCTTTATTTTGCCTGAGAGGCTGAAGCAGGGTCTCCATAACTTAAACAAAGAGAAAAGGTGAGAGTGCGCATCCCTGCCTTGTTCCATTTTTAATGCAGAACCTATTTGACATAACTCCATTGACCGATACGGATGCCGAAGAGTTGTAGTACATAGCAAACACAGCCATAATAAAAGGCTCTGGTATCATAAACTTAGATCCAGTCTACGCGATTAAAAGGCCTTTTCGGCGTCCGTACCAAGCAGGACCAAAGGAATAGCTCTGCTGAAGGTATAATATAAGGTGTTTAGGACTTTGGTGGTATTATCCTTTCCTTCACTTCTGTTAAAGCCCACCTGATCTGGGTGAATTAACTCAGGCAAAAGGGATTGAAGTCTAGATGATAGCATTTTAGCTAGTAATTTAAGATCAGTGTTTAAAAGGGAGATAGGGCGATAATTGGAACAGAGGGCGAGATCTTTACCCTCCTTGGGAATAATAGTTATGGTGGCTCTAGTCATGTCCGCAGAGACCGGTTGGTTCTGCATAGTAAGTTTACAGACTGGGAGAAGAAATGGTAGAAGTATGCTTTTGAAGGCGGAGTAATAACATAGGGGTAAGCCGTCTGGGCCGGGGCATTTTCCCATTGGTGATGTTTTGACTGCAAGAGATTCATTAATGTCGACCGTTCCAGAGTTAGAACTTTTTTTTTATTTTAGGACTTGGACAAGTTGCACTTTCTATTGACACCATTTACTGTTGCATACAAGGTAGTAGGTAGCTGGAAAAAAGGGGTGGAATGGAGTATAAAAAAAACTGCAATTCTGCCACAGTTTAATGGGTTTTGTTTTTACGGTGTTCCCTATGTGGTAAAACTGACATATGCTCGTCATTCTCAAGGTCTATATGATTTCAGCGATACCACATTTTTATAATTTTTCTTGTGTTTTAACACGTTCAAAAAAACTAACTTTCGGAAAAAAGTTTTTTTCTTTTCATCATATTTTGAACTTACTGAAAGGGAGCAGTAGTAATAGCTAAAACATAACTTTTAATATGACTCATATAAAGTGGGGAACTGAGTAGAAAACTCTCTAAAAGTGTCAAGCCTCAAGTACAAAAAACGAAGTCCAGGTGGACCAAGAAAAGACAAACCACACATAAATAATGTACTGTAAAAAAAATGAAAAAAATAGAGACACTATATCGCCAGATTTACTTCTATTTTGTGTATTTTTTTGCACAATTTTTGGCACTGTCTCCCCATTAGATACATTTTTGCACAGTGATAGGGGTGCCTAGGGCCCGGTAGCAGGGAAAGGTTCTGGATGGGCCCGCTCTTATCAGGGCGATGACTCCGTATTAGGCGGTCATCAGGGTTTGTTAGCCTAGGTAGGGCATACTAGGGTCATTACAGGATCAGACCCCTTGCCTATACTAACCAGATATACCATCCATTGAAAACAACATCAACAAGACCAAATTTTAACTTATGCGACCTGTCCTGGAGCCTTATCCATAACCTGACAACTTCCTGATTGATATGATGTGAGACGAAGGAGAAGGGTATGACATGAATGGGACAGAATCATCGCACACCTATGCTGCTTTGATGCTACGTCCATATGCTGTTGAACCAACATTTTGGCAAGAAACATCTATTCCTTACCCGTTCTATGCTTATACGCTACGCAGGGCCTTTGGTTGTGTTTTCTTCAGATTTCTGTGTGGTTTGTCTTTTCTTGGTCCACTTGGACTTTTTGTACTTGAGGCTTGACACTTTTAGAGTGTGTTCTACTCAGTTCCCGACTTTTTAGTAGTCATATTAAAAGTTACATTTTAGCTATTACTACTGCTCCCTTTCAGAAAGTTAGATTTTTTGGTGGTAGATTTAGGGTGGTACACTCCTGTACCCCCTTTAGGGGCACTTTTTTGCAGATTTCTCATCATATTTTGAACCCCATAAGTTTATTTTTTATTGTTATGTTTACGGAGCTGTGTGAGGGCTGATTTTTTTTTCAGTGAAACTATTTTGAAGTGTGTATGGCTTTTTGATCACTCTTTATTAACTTTTTTGGGGCGGTAAAGCCAAGTCAATCGCCTCATGGGATAAATATTTTTATACTTTTAATTGTATGGCCATTTTGTGAGGCAGTGATTCCTTTGATGTTTATTTTTTATAGTTTATTTTCATTTTGATTATGGGGAATGGGGTTTATTAGAATTTTTATTTATTTATATTGTTTACTTTTTTTAGCTACCTGAGCATGCAATCATCACATTGCTTTTTCTATGCACTAATGAAATTTTATATCACTTCCAAATGACAGCTTCCCTGATCCCAGCACAGGAAAGCTGTTTAGGCCTGGGAAGCGCAGCTCTATTGGGGTAAGCCACCACAGATGCCATGGTCACAATTGAACACGGCATCTATGGAGTAAAGTATCTGTAATCACTATCAACAGAAACCTGGCGGCAATAGCGTCCATAAGCGGGTTCCAATTTTAAGTCAAAGTCATGACTTCTGCCGTACATGTATGACGGGTCGTGAAGAGGTTAAATGTAGGTTATGACGCCTTTAGTGATACTGTATGAAATATAAGACCAATGACTTTGTCAGCTTGAAGGTTTGTCTGCTGAACCATGAATTATTCAGGTTGTTTTTAATGAGAATTACAGAACTATTGAAGCATTTAGAAAATGATGTCTATAAAACACACCAGTATCTGGAGACGTTCAACTTCAGAAATATTTGGACTTTAAAGCGTTGCTATTCACTTTTATATTCATATCAGCAGACATGAATGGGATTTAACCCTTACAATGTTGGAAGCCCGCACTTCAGGTAGCAAGATATCAAGATTTCATATTTTATGTGTCCTTTGGTTTTCCTCCTCACAGAAACAAAACCTTCGCTCAATAAAAACTTTCCCATCATGTTTTAAAGGAGAAGTGTAATCAGAAAATTACCTACTGTCTAAATATTTTTAAATTTTTTATTTTTTTTTGCAATTTAAAGAAAAAGAATGGACAAAGCTGAGGAAAAGGTTTAAACTTTTAAATAGTTTGAGAATTTGTGAAAAACATACAATTCTGTCAATGCATTGAGTCATTGTAATAGGAAGATGAGTGTTTACCAGACCACATTGACGCTTTCAGTTTCCACAACAATTAATCCCAGCTGACCCAAGGGAACATCACTACTTGAAATCACTAGAAAACCTTACAGAAAACCTTACAGAATGTCCTAGAAACAAGATCTGAGTTATAATCTTGACCTTGATTCTGCCTCTAAGTTGGACCTTACAGGTTATGTTGCTCCTCATATTGATTTCCATATCTCAGAAATGTATAGTCAATAATGTTTTCAGTTCTATTAATTGAGAATTTTCTTTAACATGAAGTAAACCAATTGTCTCAAGATCGCAAAGTAATTCTTGCTTCCATGTGTGCAAATAATTAAAAAGGATTATCCATTATCATGAATTTTAGTTTGATTAATTATCTATACCACCAGCAGTGCAATGAGCTACAATTTGTCATGGAATCATGGACAAGTCCTCATTCATACTGTGTAACGTTTGCACACTTTAGTGTTCAGATTACAACCTCAAATGCTTGCTGGCCTGACTATGGATCTTATATTCAAACTAATAGCACCATAGGGCCCTATGATACTTTAAATTTAGATCATTATACCCATGGTCAGGCCAAAATTTGCGGTTGTAATAGAAACACTAAAATATGCTTACATTGCCACCATCTGAATGAGGCAAAAAATAAATAAAAATAATGCTGATTACCTGTCCCAGTCTACACAGAAAAACAAAAAATTGAGCTGCAGAAAATGTCAGCCTATTGTGTATCCTTCAGTAGCTACTCTGTAAAGTGACATAGGATAGGACTCTGTGACAACATCTGGAAGCCTATAGAAAAAAGAGAAGGGGCATGCTTGATGTTTAGGGAGGTTGGAGAGCCTATGAGATGTAGTAAAATCATGGCGTTACTGCAAATTGTGCAACTCCTCAAAACATGTTTTATCTAATTTTTCTTTAACATTTTAAATACAGAAAGGAAGAACAATAAAGTGAAGGGGAACAGGGGGTAGATGTGGAGGACCTGGTATATGAGGCACCATCATCACGTGACAAAGGCAACATGGCAGGAATTCTTGGCAAGACCACAAGCTGCCTTTGAATTTTTTTTGTCAAAGAAAGACTGACACTCATTCCTAGCCTAAGGCATACAAAGAACATACAGTAACATATATAACAAGTTGAAATCAGAGACAACAGGAGGAAAACAGTAAGACTAGGCACTGACACTCATGATTAAGGCATTAAAGTGTTTAAAGTTTACATTAATGCTCAGGTTGGTATAAGGGGGTACTATATAAGCACTAACAAAAATGGTTTTGAGCCAAAAGAGGTAGTAACAACCATGTTTCTCCATAGGGCACCAATAATATTTTCCTAACATCATTATTAGCATCTGCATTGGACAACAGCAATATTTCATGTTACAGATTGGATAGCAACTGCCAATTTGGAGACACAATGAAGACTGATCTTATGAGCATTCACATACAGTGGATATAAAAAGTCTACACACCCCTTCTAAAATGTCAGGTTTCTGTGATGTAAAAAAAATGAGACAAAGATAAATTATTTCAGAACTTTTTCCACCTTTAATGTGACCTATGAACTGTACAACTCAATTGAAAAACAAAGTGAAATCTTTGAGATGGTGGGAAGAAAACAAAAAATGAATAAATAATGTGGTTGCATTGATAACTGGGGATGTAGGTGTGTTCAGAATTAAACAATCACATTCAAAATCATGTTAAATAGGAGTCAGCATACACCTGCCATCATTTAAAGTGCATCTGATTAACGCTAAATAAAGTTCAGCTGCTCAAGTTGGTCTTTCCAGAAATTTTCTTAGTCGCATCCCACAGCAAAAGCCATAGTCCACAGAGAGCTTCCAAAACATCAGTGGGCTCCAGGGCCAAAGTGAGCTATAAAGTACTATCTAGAGCGAAGAGTTTGGGGGGAGCGGGCCTTCCCAATTTTCAGGCATACTATAGAGCCTCCATTGCAAACTGTGTGTTGGACCTTATCCATATTCGTACCTTGAAACTCTGGGTAGACATAGAGCATACCCTTGCCCCACATCTGGTGCCAGGGATCTTCTGGCTTCCTGTTGCTGCACAAAATAATCTCCTCCATACTCTTCGCTCTCCATTACTTCAAACTCTGGCAAAGTCTTGGGAAAGATTTGCCTCCAAAATAAACCTAATCTCTGCACCAGGCCCGCTGACGGCTATTGCTGCTCATCCCGACCTTCCCTCCTCGATCAGAAACATGCCATCATCCCGGGCTTCTCCCCCTCCTCAGATTCTAATAAGAGACATTTTTAAAGAATCAGGACTTCTACACCTTAGTGATCTACCACACATCTTTCTCAACTCCCCAAGCCGTTGGTTTCATTGCCTTCAACTTCGCAGCTTTATAGGATCTCTGGCTTCCGGATCGCAACTGTCCACTCCCCTGACAACTTTTGAAAAGCTTTGTGTAGCTAGCATGGGTCCAGGTCATGGTATATCTTTGATTTATGGTCTGCTTGGTGCTGGGGAGATAGGGGATACGTTGTTAACCGATCAGCTGAGGGGTGTCGGATTTGCCTCTGGTTGGAAGAGTGAACTGGCGGCCTCTCTATCTGCTGAACAATGGAATCGTTCCCTCTTATTTACACATAAATCGACTACATCATATCGTCTACAAGATTTGAATTATAAAATTCTCACACGTTGGTATAGGACTCCGGTCAAGTTGCATCAATTCTATCCATCGGTCCCCAACACCTGCTGGCGATGCCAAGCAGCAGTTGGATCTATGCTCCACATCTGGTGGGACTGCCCGGGGGTCGCCCCCCCTGTGGCAGGATATCTTTGCTCTTTATAGCGCTCTATACCGGACTGCTATATCACTGTCCCCTTTGATTGCTTTACTTTCTGTTTACACTGGCAGATTACAGCATGTCAAAAAAGGGGCCCTTAGAACATTTGTTCAGTCTATGAGGCAGATTATACCGCGCCAGTGGAAATCATCGGATAGCTTGCGGAGAGTCACGTAAGTACGTGCCTTGGACACTTTGGTTCGTATGGAGGAGCTAGGGGCCGAGGCCCACAACCAAACCCAAGTCTACACGCTGACCTAGGAGCCCTGGCTACAATTTAGGAGCTCCTCTCGCTTCCAAACCTGGTTAGATACAGGTGATATCACCTGATGACATCTTTGACAATTTCTCCAGATGTCCCTCCTCCCTTCCCCAGCCCGCCTTTTCTCCCTCTTCCCTCCCCTGGTCTATTATCTGTCTTGTCTTGTTTTTGCTTGTTTTTTTGTCTTTGTTTGTTGACTTTTCGTGTTTCTTTCCCTGAGCCACGATTTTAGATGCACTATATTTGCCTTACTATTAATATGTTAATTAGGAGCCCAACGCGAGTGCTTGATATATTTATTTCTAGTATATTTGGCTCCTATAACCTGCATTTTATATCTCTTTTTTCGCCAATATAAGTGATTGCACAGTATAGAACTCGAGACGACACACTTTTCTCAGTTAGTGAGTTACTAGATGTTCAAGTCGGGGTTTACCTTATTTGAATGCCCACAATCTTTGCAGGGGGCCTCAGTCCCACAATACCTGTTAATTTAGGAGGAATTTCCAGATTACTATGTTTTAAACTGTGCTTTGCATTGGGGATTATGTTGTAATGTATTACTGTTAAATCATAGAAGCTTTTACCCTAAGCTGGAATGAGATGCCATTTATTGTTTATATTGTCTATAATGCTCTATGTCTTTTGCTTTGTCCTTACATACAATAAAAAGAGATTTAACAACAAAGCATCAGTGGGATCTCATTGTTAAAAGGTATCAGTCAGGAGAAGGTTACAAAATAATTTCAAAGGCATTAGATATACCATGGAACACAGTGAAGACAGTCATCATCAAGTGGAGAAAATATGGCACAACAATGACATTACCAAGAATTGGACGTCCCTCCAAAATTGATGAAAAGACTAGAAGAAAACTGGTCGGGGAGGCTACCAAGAGGCCTACAGCAACATTAAAGGAGCTGGAGGAATATCTGGCATTCTGGCAAGTACTGGCTGTGTGGTACATGTGACAACAATCTCCCGTATTCTTTATATGTCTGGGCTATGGAATAGAGTGGCAAGACAAAAGCCTTTTCTTATGAAGAAAAACATCCAAAACAGGCTACATTTTGCAAAAACACATCTGAAGTTTCCCAAAAGCATGTGGGAAAAGGTGTTATGGTCTGATAAAACCAAGGTTGAACTTTTTGGGCATAATTCCAAAAGATATGTTTGGCCCAAAAACAACACTGCACATCACCAAAAGAATACCATACCCACAGTGAAGCATGGTGGTGGCAGCATCATGCTTTGGGGCTATTTTTCTTCAGCTGGAACTGGGGCCTTAGTTAAGCTAGAAGAACAACAGATGTGCAGGTTGGGGGAGACCTGGGAAATAGTGACCATAAAGTAATAACTTTTCAATTATCATTCAAAAGAGTTTATTCAGGAAGGAACAAAAATACCAAACTTCAAAAAAGCTACATTTAGCCAACTAAAAGAGGCCATAGACCTAACCAACTGGGACAAAGTCCTCAAAAATAAAAATACATCCACAAAATGGGATATTTTTAAAAGCATCCTAAATTCTAATTGTGAGAGGTACACACCTTATGGGAATAAAAGGTTAAGAAACAAGAAGAAACCAATGTGGATAAATAGAACTGTAAAGAAAGCAATAAATGACAAAAAGAAAACATTTAAATCACTAAAACAGGAGGATAGTGAGAAAGCACTGAAAACTAGAGACCGAGAGATTAATTGCCAAAGAGAGCAAAACTAACCCTAAAATGTTCTTTAATTACATAAATGGTAAAAATTATAAATCTGAAGGTGTCGGCCCTTTACAGAGTGATGAGGGGGGAGTTGCAGAGAGCGATGAGGAGAAAACAAAGTTATTAAATATTTTTTTCTCCACTGTATTTACTGAATAAAATAAACTGTCAGATGAAATGCAGAATGTAAATGTAAATTCCCCATTAAAAGTGCCTTGTCTTACCCAGGAAGAAGTACAGCGGCGCTTTAAAAAGATTAAAATAGACAAATCGCCAGGACCAGATGGCATACACCACTATATCCTAAGAGCTAAGAGAATTAAGTAATGTCATAGCCAGACCCTTATTTCTGATATTTAAGGACTCTATACTGACAGAGAGTGTTCCACAGGAAAAGGAATTATTTTCCCCTTAACATTATATATTTTTTTGCCTTCCTCTGGATCAACTTGCAGGATAACCGGCCGAACTGGATGGACAAATGTATTTTTTCGGCCTTATATACTATGCTACTACGTTACTTCCGACAGGATTTCCGCCACCACCTACATTAGTGGCTGAAACCCCCCTTCTCCTTCTCCACCTCCTCCTCCACTTCCACCTCTAAATTTTCATCTTGCAGCCAGTCAGCCATCATTCAATAGCGGTGTAGTTTAGCACTGCAGTGGGGAAGCGGCAACAGGCCGTGCTGAAGCTAATATGTTTCGGTGACAAACAGCACACCGCTGCAGAGCTGTGGCAGGGTATAAGGGACCAGACTCAGCTGTGGCTCTCGCTACCCAACCTACAACCAGGTATGGTTGTGTCTGATAATGCTCGTAATTTGGTGGCAGCTTTGGAGCTCAGCAAGATCACACACATACCATGCCTAGCCCACGTGTTCAACTTAGTGGTTCAGTGGTTTCTCAAAACCTACCCCACTTTGCCTGAGCTACTGGTGAAGGTGCGCTCTTCTCAGAAAGTCATCGACAGGTGCTGCCAGCCTAGCAATGCTGCAGCAGCGCTTGCAATTGCCAGCTCACCGACTGTTGTGCGACGTGAACAAGCGCTGGAACTTCACGTTCCACATGTTGGCCAGGCTTTGTGAGCAGCAGAGGGCAGTAGTGGAATACCAGCTGCAACACGGTCGTCAGCTTTCCAGTCAGCCTCTACTCTTCACAAGCGATGAGTGGGCATGGATGTCTCACCTCCGTGAGGTTTTATGCAACTTTGAGGAATCAACACAGATGGTGAGCGGCTATGCCGCTATTATCAGCGTAACCATCCCACTTCTGTGTCTACTGAAATGCTTGCTGCTCACAATGAAGGCAGACGCTTTGCATGTGGGAGAGTTGGAAATGGGGGAAGACAGTACACAGGGTGATAGCGAGACCACCCTCAGTTCGTCTTCTCAGCACAAATTGGATAATGATGAGGAGGAAGAGGAGCAGGAGATGGTTGCCTCCGCTACAGAGGGTAGTACCCACAGCAGGTTTATTCCATCTGTTCAGCATGGATGGGCCGAAGAGGAGGAAGAGGATGAGGAGATTGAGAATCATCGTCCTGATGAGGCCAGCAAAGTCTTGTCTGTTGGGTATCTGGCACACATGGCTGACTTTATGTTATGCTGCCTTTCCCATGACCCTCGCGTTATAAACATTTTGGCCAACACCAATTACTGGTTGTTCCCCCTTCTCGACCCCCGCTACACTTAGAACTTCTTATCTCTCATTCCTGTGGTGGAGAGAATTAGCAAAATGGTGAAATACCAGAAGGTCCTTGTGGATAAATTGCTCCAAAAATTTCCAGCTGACAACGCTGACAGCAGAGAACGTAGTTCCTTGGGCAACCGAGGAGGGGAGACGAGGGGAACACACAGCAGTTTCAACAGAGGCAAGGCAATGCTCTCCAAGGCCTTGGGCAGTTTCATGACACCCCGCCAGCAACCTCACCCTGATGTGTGGCCTAGTGTCACAAGGAGAGAGAAGTTTTGGAAGATGGTGAAGGAGTACGTAGCAGACCGTGTCAGTGTCCTCAATGATCCCTCTGTGCCCCTTACAACTATTGGGTCTTCAAGCGGGACATGTGGCACGAACTAGCATTCTACAGCTTGGAGTTGCTGGCCTGCCCCGCCACCAGCGTTTTGTCAGAGTGGGTATTTAGTGCTGCTGGGGGCATAATAACTGATAAGCGCGTCCGACTGTCAACTGACAATGCTGACAGGTTGACACTTATCAAAATGAACAAGGCCTGAATTGCCCCTGATTTCTCTATTCCACCAGAGGAAAGAAGTTGAACATAAAGGCACTTTAAATGTGGCTTTTATGGTGTATTGAATGCACTTCATTCCCATGCACCCCTTCCACCACAAAAAAGGGTATATGGTTCAATCTTCCTTTTCACGTCCTCTTCCTCCTCCTCCATCATATCAAGATGCTTATTAGGCTGCCCTCGCTACTAATGTTTTAAAGGATCAGATCAGCAGCAGGCTCTCAACCATAATTTTTTCGATGGTCAGCTCAGCAGTAGACCCTTAACCATAATTTTTTCGATGGTCAGCTCAGCAGCAGGTCCTCAACCATAATTTTTTCTATAGTCAGATCAGCAGCAGGCACTCACCCCTAATGTTTTAGAGAGTCAGCTCAGCAGCAGACCCTCAACCATAATATTTTCCATAGTCAGATCACCAGAAGGCCCTTGCTCCTAATGTTTTTGAGGGTCACCAGCAGGCCATCAATCATAATTTTTCAAGCGTGTGTATGATGCCCTCCTTTATGTGTAATAAAGGGTGTGCCGGTTCCTTGTAATTTTTGACAGCCCTTTCACTTAGTGCATAGGCTTTATGAGTGTAGGAGTCCCACTACCTGAACAATTGTGCCACAATGTGAATGAGGCCCTCCTTTATGTGATATACAGGTTGTGTCGGAGTGCCTCTTCCTTGTAATTTTTGGCAGCACTTGCACTTTATATACAAGTAAATATACAGGAAAGAATGTTTCCTAACAGTTTTTCCTCTAAAATCTATTTTATCTTTGGTTTTGTGCGTATTATTGTCAGTCTGTAAAATTGGCGTACTACTCGGACAACATAGTTCCTAGCAGTGACCTGGGAGTCCGAGATGCATCCAGACATCCTCCCCATGTTCCCGAACCATTTCAGTGGTGTTTCTATTAATTTCTGACCTTTTCATATGAACCAGACACCCTCCCCTCTTCAGAGCAGGGGGTCCCTGGTTTAATGCTCGGGTGCTCAGTAAAGCACCCAAGCATCCCGAGGTGTTCTACTCGAGCACCCGAGCCCTTTGGTGCTCGATCAACACTAGTAGCTACCTAGTTAGCAACATAGTGAACCAAAATCAACCGGAAGACCTCTGTTGATCGTAAAATCACATAGAAGTGCCCAGTGGTAGTTTCTGATAAGACAATAACCATACATATATGTCAGCCAGAAAAGTTCCCTTACCAATATGCCAGTCATAGTGCCCACATAATACAAAATTCTCATCTACTTCATGTTCCTGTAATTTCTCTATGCCATCCAATACTAATTTACATTCAAGAAGCCATCTCTTTCTAGGGCAGTCTCTAATGATAGCAAGCATACTTCCCAACTTTTGAAAAAGGGAGGGACAACAGCAGCGTTGTTCTATGGAATATTTTTTTTTTTTTTTTTACCTTCACCTAATATCCATCTATAAATGCCCTATCCCGCTCAGTCCCCTATGCAAAAACAGGTCAAGAAGCACGAATCATAAATTTATGGTGTTTTGGGCAGTGATAGAAATCCAGGACTCACTTAATGCTAAACACTTGGGGCAGACTAGGGTAGCCAGGAGCCACATGAAAGAGGCTGCAAGTCACATACAGCTTGGCCACTCTACTATATTATAGAAATAACACAACTTTTCTTGTTGCAGGTTATGACTTTTTAAAGACCCCTATCTCCCCTGGTGGAACTCCTCAGTAAGCCGATTGCATTCAACACTACTTGTGAAATGGTAAAATAGATTTATATAGTTCCAACAATTTGGAATCAAAATGTATTGTTTGAGCCAGATTTTTCCTGCTGAAATTCATGCGAATAAATCGTCAAGTTGGATAGGATTTCATGTCAGTCATTTCTAAATTGTGCAGTTTAGCAGACGGCAGACATGACTCGCATTTTTAACAGGAACTTGCTGACAATAAAAAAAATTACACTGGATAAGGCCTCATGCACACGATCGTATGTATTATGCAGTCTGCAAAAAGCGGATCCTCAAAAAATACGTATGAGGTCCGTGTGCATTCCGTATTTTGCGGTACGGAACAGCTGGCCCCTAATAAAACAGTACTTTCCTTGTCCGTAATGTGGACAATAATTGGACAAGTTCTATTTTGTTGCGGAATGGAAATACGGACATACAGAAACGGAATGCACACTGAGTATCTTTCATTTTTTTTACGGACCAATTGAAATTAATGGTTCCGCATAGGGTCAGCAAAAAAAACGTAATGGACATGGAAAGAAAATACGTTCGTGTGCATGAGGCCTAAAGTAGAAACCGAGCTAAAGAACTAAGAATAGAGGCTAGACAGAGGGAGAAATAATTATAATTCGTAGGGTGAAGTGAGGCTATAGGAGGCTTAAAAAATCTGTATATACACATCACAAACATACTTATACTTCATTGCCATCATTGAAATAGTCATCCAATGATTAATAAAAAATAAATAAAACATATTCAGACATATAAAGCATGACAATTTCTTTCTAAGAAAGCTAGAACCAGCCCAGTACCCCACATTGATCCAGAGAACTCCACATTCATTGCTGTAACTGCCATGCTAGATAAAAGGTGGAAATTGAGCATATATGTCCATTGGAGCAATGTTACTGAAGTGGATTGAAAACTAAAGTAAAGAGCAAACAGCAGGTGGCGCTATAAAGATAAATTTTTTCTAAACACTTTTCTAAAATTTTAATAACATGCAATTACAGAAGTATACACACCCAGTAGCTGGTTTGAAAATGCAGCACGTTATTTGTGATACAACCCCTTTAATAGAAAGTAAAGAAATTCTGTGTAAACTGTGATAGCTTAGTTGATTAGTAGATTAAATTACAGTAGGTTGTCTGGCCAATTTTTTGTTTAAACTGTTAGCGACCAGTGAACGCATATGTATGTCAATGGCCACTACATAAAGTATGGAGCAGGCTCAGGAGCTGAGCACACTCCATACATGCCACCAGCAGCAGCTATGTATCTCTGATCCTAACCATTTAATACCGTGGCCGGGTTTTTAGTGGCCTTTAACACTATGTTGGGACCCCTGGACACCGTCAAGGTGTCACCATGTGTTGCTGCTCTCTAGAAGGGATATTAAGGCATGGTGCACCCAAATGGTAATTAAGTCCAGAGAGTCAGGATTTTCAATAAACCAGGGTGCTTCTGTACTGGAGGAACTAAAGTGCAAAGCAATACAGGCAATGCACTAAGCTGGCTTCTCCAGTCTCCCCTCAGGTAGCAGAAGATTCTGGGCTGAGGAAAGGCCTGAGCTAGCTGTGCCTGTCTCAGCGTCTTTATCTGGTCACTTGTGCAGTACGGTAGAGCTTATCCTACTAAACACTGGAACCCTGCAGACAATTAGGGACTCTGACTGCTCTAATTTTATACAATTTGTAGATCCTTCTAGTGGGAGGGTTGAAGTTGAGGAAGCACAACCTATCAAAAATATTGCAATTCTTGGCTGCCATAGACTTGTACTGGGCCACAATACAAGTCAATGGGAATGAATAAGCAGCTTTCAGTCATAAATAAAGATGGCCCTGTGGTTTGCCCGGCGATTGTTTCGCGGCAAACTTTGCGCGTTCGCGATTTGCCGAACATGCAAACATATGGCGATGTCCGCCAGTGCCTTTTACTTTTGCATTGCGCCAAACTTTGACCCATGACACACACATCAAGTGGGACAGGACAGCCAATTGAGACATTTCAGCATATGGACACACCCCCACCCTATAACAGAACCCAATCTGGCAGCCATTTTACATTCTGTGAAGAAAATACAAGTGATACAGTGGCTCAAACCTCCCGTACCAACTGGATGCGGTGCCCAACCCTTGCGGCCTACCCCTGGTCGCAAAGAAAGCAAAAATGATACGTATATAAGTAGGGGGCACTCAACTATCTGGGACCAGATGGATGATCAATACAATATTAAAATTATATTTAATCAAATAACATAAGTAAATACAGAAATATATCACACATAAAAAGGCGCCATATAGAAAATAAAAATGTATGAAATCATACAAATTATCGATCACTGAATATTGCAAACGTGAATCAGCAAACTCCAGGTAGTCAATAGCAAGTATCGCTGTTGCTTCAGCGTAAGGTAGCAAAGTGGGAGTCACTGCAGCCTGCCTCCCAGTATATCAATGGGATAGATGGATTTATAACAGTTCGCAATGTTAAGGCCAACAAACTCCAAATGTAGCCAGATAATGCTGCTACCTCAATATGAGGTGATACGTATATGGATTGCTGCAGCCTGCTGCCCAATTGATCAATGCAGCCTGCTGCCCAATGTGTCAATGCTCCATTGTTATTGTCTATACCCACAACAGAGCATTGAGACATTGGGCAGCAGGCTGCATTGATCCATTGGTCAGCAGGCTGCTGCAATCCATATAATTGCTAATTGCAACTGGAATGATATACCTGTTGCCCCCCAAAATACCGATTAAAGGGGTGCGATATACCTGCTTCCACCAAATATTGATTGAGCCCTGCGATATACCTGCTTCCAAAAAAATACTGAATGAGGGGTGCGATATACCTGCTTCCACCAAATATTGATTGAGGCCTGCGATACATCTGCTTCCACAAAATACTGATTAAGGGGTTTGATATTTTAGCTTCCACCAAATACTGATTAAGGGGTTCCACCAAATACTGATTGTAGAAGCAGGTATATCACAGGTCTCAAATACTGCTCTTCTCTAGAGACTTTGGCACAGGGTCATTTTGAAAGTGACAGGCAGAGGAAGAGGCAGGCCGTTCCACAGGGGTGGTAAGGGTCGGCGAGGTAAAACACCAAAACAAAAATATCATAAATATCTCACATGGAGTTAATCGTATTATCACCTACACTGCTCAAAAAGCATCCACACAGAGAGTTATTGTAATCAATTAATTCCTTTATTAGACATCCAAAAAATGGTATATCATTAAAACATATACAAAAGACAGCAAATCAATGGAACACGACGGTGTTACAAATAATTGTATAAAAACAGAGAGAGCTCCAAACCAAAAAGGGACTAGTATCCCCCCATACAAAAATGGGGCAGTGTCAGATTAGTGGGGCACATATAGCAACAATAGCACCCAGGACATACATGATAGAACACTACAACCACCTAAGGAAGTGTGAACCTGGGTGCAGCCCTCACAAGGCAGAGACTGCAGGGGGAGAAAAAAACAGTTAAAGTGCAAATAGTGCAACAATTAGGCTTCCTTACTGACCCTGGTCTGAGGCAACCGCCCAGATTCAGCCTCAGGGAATGCCTAGACCGACAAGTGTTCGACTACATTGGGTTAACGGCCGATGTGGACGCTTTGAGAAGCGAGGAATCCCTGGACTACTGGGTGTGCAGGCTTGACCTGTGGGCAGAGCTGGCACAATTTGCCATGGAACTCTTGGCGAGTGTCCTGTCCGAAAGGACGTTCAGCTCAGTAGGGGGGATAGTGACCGATAAGCGCACTCGCTAAGCTCACACAAAAATTCTGTTTTGCATAGTCCCTAATGACTTGTAAAGTTATTAGCTTCTCCATGCATAGGCTGGTAATTCCTAAAGTCTTAGTGTGAACTGGCTGTACAATAACCCTTTGTATAATTCAATGCAAATCTACTGCAATAACGGTGCAAATAAACAGAATATAGGATATCAAATGTAATTCAACTGTATTAAACAGTATAAGTGCAAACAATGGAATAATCATAGTGCAAGTTAACTCTCCAAAGTGCAATAAAGTAGGGAATTGATGGCTTTAGGGGCAAATGTCCAAAAACGTACAGATTAGAATTTCTTGAAATTTGTTTTGATTCCTATTGGTCAAAAAAATTTCAATAGGTCCCAATCAATTCTCCCCAAATCAAAAGTGCACCAGTTGGCCTAAATTGGTGTATGACACTCTCAGGTCTCCTAGGACTTAATTTTTCTCTTTCCCTTCCAAGCTCTTGACAATGACAGCAATAATAAACAATATTAGAATGACACTGACATATATAGTGTGACACAGTGAGAGGTTTGGTCTGGGAAAACAGGTATTTTCCTCCCAAAATGTGCTGCTGGGCTGATTTACAGCCAGGTGAGGTCAAATACCGGACCGGATTTACCGGACGTTTTGACAGCACCTGGCTATCCTTAATTAGGTAGCTGGGATCAGAAGCCGGGTCTCTGTGGTGGGATCTGGGAGCCTTGTGTCTGGATGAAGGCTTGCTACCTGTTTGGTGTGAAAACAGGTTGGTGCTGCTATCAGCAAGGAATCTTTGAGGCATGATAAGGTTATTGGGGAAGTTCCCTCGGGTCCTCCCCACCCTATTTCACCCGTAACTACCAACCTCCCCCACCCCATCATCCCTCCAATAAAGACACTGAGGCAGATATTGGAATTAAATGGCCACAGCAGCCTTTTATTAATACAAACATAACATCAAAAAACATGTGCATCATGAACCCGACGAAAGAGGTCCTGAAAGCCCTAGCTTCACTTTAAAACAAGTGCACCAAAA
Source organism: Bufo gargarizans (assembly GCF_014858855.1). NCBI lineage: Eukaryota > Metazoa > Chordata > Amphibia > Anura > Bufonidae > Bufo > Bufo gargarizans. The sequence goes on along the minus strand of NC_058080.1, from coordinate 683,549,574 downwards.
CACCCGGGTAAATACAACTTGCCTCCAGCCGCACCACACCAGCTCGGAGACCCCCGAGTGCTGTATCCCCCTTAAACTGACCGATTACCAAAACCTGGGAGTCCAGCCCCACCAATTGAGGCCCTCCCATCCACAAAACACCAAGTCCTAGCCCAGCTTCCAGGACCTCCTACCGCCACAGACGTGCAACTTGAAACAACTACTTCAAGCTTGCGCGCCCCTCCACACCACCAACGCCCATTCGATCCCTCCCTGAAGACCCAGGGCCCATAAATCAATGCCCACCGCATTAAGGTGAACCCCGTCCGCTCTCCAAAAAGCCCCCTCGCCAGACTCCAAGTAAAAATGCCGACCGACCGATTCACCTTTATACGAGCCTTGTTGATCCGCTCCACAGGCTGCGCTTCCCGCCAACTCCTCCTCGGGACAATATCCGACCACACCACCACCAGCCCCATAAACAAGGCCCACAATCTCAGCAAATCAAATTTATTGTCTCTTATCAGTTCCCTCACCGGCTTCACTCCCAAATCGTTACCACCCGCATGAACTATTAGGACATCCGGGGGGCGATCCAGCTGAACAAAGCGATGCACCTCCCTTAAAACCCCTCCCCACAACATACCTCGATAGCCCATCCACCGGATGGCCGCAACATCCCTGCTAACACCCAGCTGCCGCCCGTTAGGCCTGATGTCGGCACGCAACGCCCCCCAGAAAACAAAGGAATGGCCGATAATCCACACCAGCGCCGGTGAACAACCTAAAATACAAAAGAAAACAAACAACATAAGAAAACAAGACCAACTCCACAACCCATTAAACTTCCTCAAGACGCACGTATGAGCGGAACCTACTAGACTCCCAGCGCCCAATCCTCTGAATGACCGCATCACTCATACCCCTCCGCGCAGCCTCCGTGGCTGCCCCTATCCTGAAAGAGTGACCCGTGTAGCGTGTAACACCTCTTCAACACGGCCAGAAACTGATACCGAGACAAAAATGAACCATCCTCGTGCCGAAGCAACGGGGCGCCCACCTCCCGCAAGCCCGCACAACACTCCCGCAAGCAGACCACCGGGCACATAGCACAGCCCGGGACCGCAAACAAACAAACACAACGGCCCCGCCCCTCTTGATCCGTTTTCGACGCCCTCAGCCGAATCACCACCCGATCCGGAAACACATCCACATCATCATCCCGCAACCCCCCAGCACAGCGAACACTCCCACTCACCAGTTTCCCCAACCGAAAAGCCCCGAAAAAGGCCAGCGAATACGCTGCCTTAAACAAACGAATCTCACTCCCCGAGCTGCAGACCACCTCATCCTGCACCCCCAGTTTCAGCAACAAATCGAATGACACCAGCCGAACAAAGGGGGACGGCCCCGGATCCGGCGGAATCCTAAACCCGGAACTAAAACCATCCAACAATAACTGCGCCGCAGCCCGATTCGGGTACCTATCTAGAAACGGCAACATCTTTCCCACCCGTCCTGGCGTCCGGCCCTTTTCCACCATTCCCCCCCTGCTGCCTTCCGCCCCTGAAACAACGGGACGCTCCATGCCCCCCACAGCAGTTGGTGCACTCGTGCTTGAACTTGCATTTAGCGCCGAACTTACAGGTTCCCTCATTAAAGAGGAAACACAATCCCTTTGCCACCGCTGTTGACAAACCCGACGTGCCAGCCCCAGAACCCCCGTCCCCCCGAAAGGACTGCCCCTGCCACCCCGGCGCCGTCACCCACATCCACAACCCGATATCCTTATGGTCCCACCGCATAGTCGGGCGGACCGCTCTCCTCTGCCTAAATTGTTAGTCATACCGAAGCCAGCCCACACCCCCATAGACCCGATACGCCTCCCCAATCGCATCCATGTAGCAAAACAGCACGGAGCAACACTCCGGCGCCTTTTCCCCAATCACGCTAGCCAGTATCGCGAACGCCTGCAGCCAATTAGAGAATGTGCGCGGAATCAAACGATACCGCCGCTTCTCATCCTCTTCCCTCTTCCCGTCCTCGCGACGCGCCCTATCCAGGTTAAACCTCTCCAGCTTCAACAATGAAAAGATTTCAATATACTTCCCTTTCCAAATCCTCTCTCTCACATCCTGCTTCAAATGGGCCCCCAAGGGGCCCTCGAAACAGACGTATACCTCCCCTTGCGCTGCATCATCAACCTTGCGCCTCTCCTTCTCTCCCCCCGCCTGCGTATGCACCGAAACCGCCTCACTCGCCCGACCCGTCACACCAGGAATCCCAGCACAAACCCCGTCCGGCCCCCAAGAAGCCTCAGGCCCCCCCCCACGCCGGCAACGGAGATACCCCCGTCCCCCCAAGCCAGCCACCCATCCTGCCAGACTACCCAGAAGCTGGCTAAGGCCCCTAATGCCGCCGCCCGCAACCTTTGCAAAAGCGCCTCCATTGCCGGTAAGAGCGCTCTCAGTCCCAGCTAGTTCCAGCTTGTTCAAACTAAAGATGGCGCCCGATAGCCCTTGGCGCCACCCTTATAAACCTCCAGCTCCTCCCCTTCCACTAACCGCTACCTCCCTTCACTTAACCCCTTCCTCACCTCACTAGCCCTCACCTACTTACCCTGCGTCCCCTTGCTCCCCAAAACCTATCATGGCAGCCTCCCTTAAAGGCTGTCGCCCCCCAGTACAGCTGCACTGAATTGCCGCATGGTGTAAATTACCACCAACACCGCAAGGTGTCCTTTTTTGTTTGATTATGACTGCTTGTTTTGTCACTTGCCTAAAGTGTGAATAAAACACTGAACTGTTTGATCCAAATAACTTGTTGTTGCCTCTATACTGCGTCCGAGTCCCCACAATAGCTATGGGTAATTGCATGGTTGATGGTGTTAATAGACAGCTGTTTGCACCATTAGATTTAATATTTTTAAAATAAAAAAAAACTGCCATTTGATATTCTCTGGCGCGAACCAAACCAGATTTGCACACTTCTAAATGGGAGAAAAACTGAACCAGGTTGAAAAGAAAAAGCTTGAGAAAGAAAAGGTGTGATTGTGCAGCGTATGCAGAAAAATATGCCTACTGCACACTGTAGAAGCTTTGCAACAGTTTTTTGAACAAAAAGACTGGCTCACGTACAAAAATAAAAAATCTCTTTAACCCCTTAAGGACCCTGCCATATTTCACCTTAAGGAACAGGCCATTTTTTGCAAATCTGACATGTGTGACTTTATGTGGTGATAACTTTAAAATGCTTTTACTTATCCAGGCCATTCTGAGATTGTTTTCTTGTCACATATTGTACTTCATGACAGTGGTAAAATTAAGTCAAAACATTTTTATTTATTAAAAAAATACAAAATTTACCAAAAATTTTAAAAAATTTGCAAATTTCCAAATTTCTATTTCTATAGATAGTAATAATTCCCAAAATAATAGTTATTGGAACAAAGCCACAACTGAAGATCATCCTGCATGGCCCTTAGGGATCCCTTACATTTAAATACCTCTGTATCTATTACTGAGATCTATAACTATGGAAATACATATGCTCAGCAATTTATCCCTCAGTAATTTATCCTCCGCTTGCCATGATGTCCCTAAGAAACCACTAGGCTTATATTGCCTCTCATGAAATAATTAAAAATAATTATTCACTATTAATATCGTTTGTATCTCTAGGGCTCATATTGCCACTGATAAATATTATCATTATTGTTTTCATCTTCACTGTATCTGTAACCCTCATCTTGGATTATTATATCTAGTATATATTATTTTCATCTATTTCATCTCTCTCATACAAATTTGATATCCATTCCAAAAATAAGAATATTATCGATCCAAATTTTTTTTGAGATAAATCAACTTTATTCTTATGATTTTTTGAGATAAACCAACTGTATTCTCCCGATCCACTGATCCATGACCAGATGTTACCAAGCACCAAGGCACAACATTTGAGACCACTCCCCCAATTACTAATTGGACCTAATCAGGACCCTATATCTGGTCCAAACAAGAGAGGCTACCCATTCCCACTGAAGAAGGAGCAGCAAGCTCCGAAACGCGTATGGGTTTTTTTGCGGTAGCCATACCCAAGTCACTCTAGCTAGAAAGAAATAAGGATCCTAAAAACCATAAAACTCCGGAGTACAACATCTACTTGAAGATTCAAATTTTTCCCGCCAACCGGCCCCCACGTGGAATGCCGACGAGAAACAAGCGGGAAAGCGAGTGAGTATAGGTGACGTCACCGGAAGTGACGAACACCTGCAGGAACGAATAGGCAGAGCATCCCGCCCTGCGAGCGGGAACAACACACGCGGACGCCGCACGCCTGCCGGGAGCCACTCACCAGCCGATCGAAGGAGGGTAATGTACCTGCTAACCAAGCAGTATATACAAATCAACCTATGACTACTGGACCACTCTCCACCTAAGTAAACTGTTTCCACCAGTCTGAGAACAAGAGCGACCAGTACCAATATTGCATTAACCCTTAAATTATAGGTGTACACCTTATATACCCGGGATAAAAGGGCAGAACATAATACTATTATACCTCTTAAAAGAGGTCCCCACCTACCGACCTAATTGACTTACCTATTCTACTTTGGGGATACCATTGGATCAACTACCTACATTTATTTACAGAACTTTGATCACACCACTACTTCAAAGGATTTTTTTATTTTTATTTTATTTTAATTTTTATTTTTTATTTTTAATTATTAACTATTTTTCATTTTGATTATTGTTTCATTTGATTACTCTTTCATCGACTATTTTGTTCATTACCTATACAATACGGTATTTTATCTTCATATGGATTATGTCTATTTTGATTTTATTAGGAGCATCTAATTGAAGACTCATCTCCCACATTGTATTTTATTTTATTTTATTACATATTTCTTTTATCATCATCTCCTGGCATAACCAAGCTAGCTGATATTAATTATTAATAAATATTTCTATTCCATGCACTGTCTATGACTAGAGTGCCATCCCTCTATCCTAACTCTATTACCTTACATTCCCCATATGTCTACTTCATGTTTGGATAATTTTGTGAATGCCATTTTATTTTTGGGGGACGTTAGAAGGCTAAGAAGTTTAGAAGCAAATCTTGAAATTTTTCAGAAAATTTCCAAAACCCACTTTTTAAGGACCAGTTCAGGTCTGAAGTCACTTTATGAGGCTTATATAATAGAAACCCCCCAAAAATGACCCCATTTTAGAAACTACACCCCTCAAGGTATTCAAAACTGATTTTACAAACTTTGTTAACCCTTTAGGTGTTCCACAAGAATTAATGGAAATGGAGATGAAATTTCAGAATTTCACTTTTTTGGCAGATTTTCCATTTTAATAAATTTTTTCCAGTAACAAAACAAGGGTTAACAGCCAAACAAAACTTAATATTTTTTGTCCCGATTCTGTAGTTTACAGAAACACCCCATATGTGGTCGTAAACTGCTGTACGGGCACACGGCAGGGCGCAGAAGGAAAGGAACGCCATATGGTTGCCATGTCACATTTGAAGACTCCCTGTTGCACCCCTAGAGTAGAAACTCCAAAAAAGTGACCCCATTTTGGAAACTACAGGATAAGGTGGCAGTTTTATTTGTACTATTTTAGGGTAGATATGATTTTTGGTTGCTCTATATTACACTTTTTGTGAGGCAAGGTAACTGTTTTGGCACTTTTTTTGTTATTTACAACTGACAGGTTAGATCATGTGCTATTTTTATAGGGCAGGTTGCTACAGATGCGACAATACCAACTATGACTACCTTTTTTGGTTGTTTGTTTCAGTTTTACATAACTAGTTGGAAGAACTAGTGAAACATTTTCAAGAAATCTACAGTAATTCCAGTTGCCTTGATTTATTCTTTACAGATATACCATGACCTGGATAAATGAGAACCTTCACAGACACCTGAGGGGTTAGGTCATGTGATATTTTTATACAGCAGGTTCTTACGTACGTGGCAATATCTAATATGTCAACTTTTTTTTATTTAATTCTTACACAATAATATAATTTTCGAAACAAAAAAAAAATCATGTTTTAGTGTCTCCATATTCTGAGAGCCATAGTTTTTTTTTAAATTTTGGGCGATTGTCTTAGGTAGGGTATAATTTTTGCGGGGTGAGGTGACTGTTTGATTGGAACTAATTTGGGGTGCATATGACTTTTTGATCGCTTGCTATTACACTTTTTGTGATGTAAGTTGACAATGAATTGTTTTTGACACTTTTTCTTTTTTTTATGGTGTTCACCTGATGGGTTAGGTCAAGTGATATTTTTATAGAGCCGGTTGATAAGGACGCAGCGATATAATATGTCTACTTTGCTTTTTTCCCTATTTTTTACAAAAATTTTTTACTTTATTTTGAGAAAAGGACACAATTTTTTTTTAACCTGAAAATACACTGTTTTGGGCTGGATCTCACAGACTATCACGGAAGGCAGCCACGATCCCTAAGGAAGGCATCGGGCTGCCTTCCCTGCCATCAAGTCGCCGTTACAGCAATGCGGGGACCCGATGGCTGCTTCTTCCCTGGACGGACATCGCACGTGCCACGGTCAGCACTGACCGCAGCACATCAAGGGTTAATGCGCTGGCATCGGTGATTTGACCGATGCCGGCGCATGCAGCAGGGGTCCGGCTATCAGTGACTGCCGGACCCCTGCCTGCGGATTGGGGGTGGGTGCATCTCCTGCACCCGCCCAATCACCGTACATGCACGGCGCGAGTCCTTAAGGTGTTAAAGGTTCATACTGTATGTCTTGTCTTGTGCAATGCAACACAGGAACTAATGAACAACTCCAGCCCTGACTGCAACACACAGTACACTAACTGCCCCTATCCTGTCTCTAATGATAAAACCTTTCTACCTAGTAATTTAATCTTCCTAAATATACCTTCTTCACAATCCCTACACTATCCCTGTCTTTTTTTGTAGCCTTTGCATATAGGACAGGCACATCATGTCACATCAGTGCCCGAGCGCACAATGGCATCTGTGTTTCCGAGGTAGCATAGAGCCTGATAGATCAGCCAATATCCTCCCTCCTGATAAGCTGCAAATCACTGTGGGAAAGCTCACAAGCAGGGGTCATCCCCAGGGTCATCTGATCCTCTGTCTTCATCCGCCCTGTCCTGTTTCCCTCACTAGTGTACTGAATTTTAGAATGTAAAATTGCAGGTGCTGTTTTGGTGATTCTTCAGAAGCAAAATGCCAAAACTTCGGATTTGTTAGAAAGAATAATATTTGCGAAACACCAATTCGTTTAAAATCAATTTGCCCATCTCTACTATGAAGTATCAACCAAAAAGGATACCCACTAAACAATATGAAATAATATACCAACGCAAAATGTAATGAAACCATACACAATTTTATTGTAATCACATAAAAACTCACGGTTGACAAGACACAAGGTTAAAAACACAATAAAAAAAAGCACTGGAGCTGGTGGTGCATGATTTGCGGGTCAAATAATAGAGTGCAAGTGCAAAATGTGATCAGCAAAAAAAAAAGTTTATAGAAAAATACATATATTCATCAACAATTATGTAGTCACTGATTTGATCTATGTAAGAAAAAGAAAAAAGGTATATATACCGAAACAGTGTATACCACTGGCGCCACTATGTGGCACACAGAATGCATATGAATGCATAAAACATTTATTGGGATGATCGCATTTTGCGCTTGCACTTTATTCTTTGACCCGCCAATCATGCACCCCAAGCTCCAGTGCTTTATTAATTGTGTTTTTAACCTTGTGTCTTGTCAACCGTGAGTATTTATGTGATTAAAATAAAATTGTGTATGGTTTTATTACATTTTCGTTGGATTATTATTTCATATTGTTTAGTGGGTATCCATATATCCTTTTTGGTTGATCATGTTATTATATATGGATCTGTGATATTTACATGGAAATTAGTTTTGGTGTTTCTACTATAGAGCAACCAAACCATTTCAGAATCAAATATCATTGAGTTAAATAAGGTTTTGCTTAGAATGTTTCGTTATGGTAATTAAAACCTCTGAGTGGTGTTTAACAAGTTTGAGTCTTGGGTCGCTTTCACATGGTCAATATTTGATCAGTGTTTTTCGTCAGTAAAAGGGCTCATTCACACGACCGTATGAATGAGTCCGCATCCGTTCTGAAATTTTGCGGAACGGATGCGGACCAATTCATTTTAATAGGCCGCAAAAGATGCGGACAACACACTATGTGCTGTCCGCATCCGTCGTTCAGTTCCGTGACCCTGCAAAATGCAGAACGCACATGGCTGGTATCCATATTTTGTGGATCCGCAATATGCGGACCACAAAACACGGCACGGTCGAGTGAATGCACCCTAAGTAAGCCAACACCAGGAGTGGGATCTACAGAGAAAAAACACAATGAAAAGATTCGTGCCTCTTATTTGTTTTGAACCCACTCCTGGTTTTGGCTTTTAAATACTAATCAAAAATACTGATCAAATACTGACTATGTGAAAGTGGCCTTAAGAAAGGAGGCCCTTTGTTCAAAAGCTACCATATTACTGTAGAGGAGAATTTCTACATAGTCTTTCCCTGGAAGACATTATCCAAATGATTAGAAAAAAGTCACTTTATGCACAGTTAACAGTAAATATTTTATTTTATAAATTGTATTAATTCCATAATGCAATATACATTCTACTCAAACATTTTAGCATTCATTGTGCTACATAAAACCTTTTCATCAGAGCAAGAATGCAATATCCATAAAAAGAGTGTAAAGCCCTATGATAATAGTATGGTTATCTAGGGAAGATGACTCACAATATCATGGAAAAAATATATAGATCAAGTTTTGAAAGACTTGCGTGGAAATTCAGCACAATGGGAATTTTTATCTTCGGACACAGATGCTCTCTCTTTACAATGTACTCTGTATTCCAAATGGCCCTTCACATTCCCACTGACATCTAAGTGTCAGAGTAAATGTCCTCTTTAGACACAATGTGGCTGCTCATTAATAAAGTGGATGACAAAGATAGTGTTTTAGAAATGCACCTAGGAAATTCTGCAACATTTCTTATAATGCAGAAAAACAGGATGTAACGATTTAAAGAAGAAATCCTGCAAAAATGTTCTCTGACCTGTTAGAAAGGTACATGATGTAATCTATAGTAAAGGTAATCTTCTTACCAGTGTCTGTATTTGTGAGTTATCCCCTCCCTTCTGATCCTCAGCTGTGTCATGTGACCAGCAATGAGACTTTCCCCAAAAAACACAGCAACTTATGTGTGGGCAACTTATGTGTGGACAGAAAGTCAGTATGTCTATGTATTCCTATGGGTGCCTGGATGTCAGTCTCATAGGAATGAATAGAGAAGAAACTGACTTCCTATCCTGTGTCAGTTGGAGATCAGAGTGCTGGTCACATGACACAGCTGAAGATCAGGTGGGAGGTTATAACTCACAAATACAGTCCCCGATGAGAAGATTATATTTACTACAGTTTACATCATTTACCTTTCTAACAGGCCAGAGAATAAATATTTTTTGTGGGATTTCTTCATTAAAGGCATTTTCTGAGATGAGAAAAAACTTGGGCTAAGGGGGGAAATTACATCAAATAATGAAAAACCTATCCCTCACATGATAAATTCCTCTCTGATAAATTTTCCATAGAGATAGATAGTGTGGGAGAGAGTGAGAGAACGAGAAGGAGATGGGAAGAGAGGAGGAGTTAGAGAAAGAAAGAGGGTGAGGATCTCAAAGTGTCATACAGAAATATTCAGGCCATTTAGAGCACTTTTAATTTGGGTATAATTGATTTGGACACAAATTTGTCGACTGATTCGGCTGAATCAAATCAGCATCAAATTCTGAGCAATTCACTCATTTCTATCACCACAGTGTTTACTGTGCAAAGACTGGTGGGAAGTACCGGCACTGGAGCTGCAGATATTTCATCAAATGAGTAATGGGTCAATTTCCGTTTGATGTCATTTCACTACCCCCACCCTTTTTTATCTAAGGAAAACACTTTAAAATTGATAACCTCAAAAATACTTTGTATGATTAATATCATACAGCCTATACAGAATATAAAGATATTAGAGGTGTAAAATAAGGAGATAGTAGTTGCAACTGGGCTTCGGTACCTAAGATAGCTCAAGCATGCTAAGCGATGCAGTAAACAATAAATCAATGTACTTCAGGACCCAGCCATTTTTCACCTTCACTTTTATGTGGTAATAGCTTTGAAATGCTTTTACTTATCAAAGCCATTCTGAGATTGCTTTCTTGTGACATCATACTTTTTACTGGGTAATTTGAATACGTTTTACCTTTATAAAAAAAAAAATCTAAAATAAAATAAAAGAAATTGGGAAAAAAAATACATTTTCTAAATTCGAATTTCTCTGCTTTTACTGTAACATAGATAGTGATACCTCATAATAATATACCTCATAAAATAGTTATGAACAGTTATCATATGTCTACGTTATGTTTGCATCCTTTTTTAAATGTAATTACATTTTTTTTCGGCTTAAATTTTAGAAATTAGCTATTTCTTAGCTATTTTTTAAATTTTCTTGAAAATTTCCAATATGGACTTTAAGGACAAATTCAGATATTAAGTCACTTTGAGGGGCTTTCATAACAGAAACCATCCATAAATGAGACCATGTTGGAAACGACACCCCTTAGTTTATTGAAAATTGATCTTAGAAACTGTTAACCCATCCGGTGTTCCACAGTAATTAAAGCATAATGGAGGTGGAATTAAAACATTTAAATGTATTTTTTTTTTTACAGATTTTCCATTTTAATCCATTTTTCCTGTAACACAGCAAGGGTTAACAGCACAACAAACCTTAATATTTATTACGGTAGATTCACACTTGCGTTAAGTGAATTCAGCAGGCTGTTGGATGGGATGGAATCAGGAGACTTTCTGCCATAAATGCCGGTTCTTATCTGATTAAAACCATTACATTTATATTCTACATGAATCAAATAAGCCCCAGTTGGCCTGAATATTGGTAGATGAAACTCTGATGTCTCCTAGGACCCAGATTTATGTTATATTTTGTCATTCTCTTTTCTTTAAATTTTCACATTCTCCCCCTCCACTACACTTTTTAAGCTCTTGAATGAAAAAAAATGTCAGAGTGATACTGTTATATATTATATACACAGTGGATATAAAAAGTCTACACACCCCTGTTAAAATGTCAGGTTTCTCTGATGTAAAAAAAAAATCTGAACTTTTTCCACCTTTAATGTGACCTATAAACTGTACAACTCAATTGAAAAACAAACTGAAATCTTTTATGTGGAGGGAAGAAAACATAAAAAACTAAAATAATGTGGTTGCATAAGTGTGCACACCCTTATAACTGGGGATGTAGCTGTGTTCAGAATTAAGCAATCACATTCAAAATCATGTTAAATAGGAGTCAGCATACACCTGCCATCATTTAAAGTGCCTCTGATTAACCCCAAATAAAGTTCAACTACTGTAGTTGATCGTTCTTGAAATATTTTTAGTCTCATCCCACAGCAAGAGCCATGGTCCACAGAGAGCTTCCAAAGCATCAGAGGGATCTCATTGTTAAAAGGTATCAGTCAGGAAAAGGGTACAAATGAATTTGAAAGGCATCATTAGATATACCATGGAACACAGTGAAGACAGTCATCATCAAGTGGAGAAAATATGGCACAACAGTGACATTACCAAGAACTGGACGTCTCTCCAAAATTGATGAAAAGACGAGAAGAAAACTGGTCTGTGAGTCTACCAAGAGGCCTACAGCAACATTAAAGGAGCTGTAGGAATATCTGGCAAGTACTGGCTGTGTGGTACATGTGACAACAATCTCCCGTATTCTTCATATGTCTGGGCTATGGGGTAGAGTGGCAAGAGGAAAGCCTTTTCTTACGAAGAAAAACATCCAAGCCAGGCTACATTTTGCAAAAACACATCTGAAGTCTCCCAAAAGCATGTGGGAAAAGGTGTTATGGTCTGATGAAACCAAGGTTGAACTTTTTGGCCATAATTCCAAAAGATATGTTTGGCGCAAAAAAAAACCACTGCACATCACCAAAAGAACACCATACCCACAGTGAAGCATGGTTGTGGCAGCAACATGCTTTGGGGCTATTTTTCTTCAGCTGAAACTGGGGCCTTAGTTAAGCTAGAGGGAATTATGAACAGTTCCAAATACCAGTCAATATTGGCACAAAACCTTCAGGCTTCTGCTAGAAAGCTGAACATGCAGAGGAACTTCATCTTTCAGCATGAAAACGACCCAAAGCATACATCCAAATTAACAAAGGAATGGCTTCACCAGAAGAAGATTAAAGTTTTGGAATGGCCCAGCCAGAGCCCAGACCTGAATTCGACTTAAAATCTGTGGGGTGATCTCAAGAGGGCTGTGCACAGGAGATGCCCTCACAATCTGACAGATTTGGAGTGTTTTTGCAAAGAGTGGGCAAATCCTGCCAAGTCAAAATGTGCCATGCTGATAGACTCATACCCCAAAATACTGAGTGCTGTAATAAAATCAAAAGGTGCTTCAACAAAGTATTAGTTTAAGGGTGTGCACGCTTATGCAACCATATTTTTTTATTTTTTTATTTTTTCTTCCCTCCACCTAAAAGATTTCAGTTTGTTTTTCAATTGAGTTGTGCAGTTTATAGATCACAAGAAAGGTGGAAAAAGTTCTGAATTGATATTTCTTTGTCTTATTTTTTTACATCACTGAAACCTGACATTTTAACAGGGGTTTGTAGACTTTTTATATCCACTGTGTATATATTTATATACAGTACAGACCAAAAGTTTAGACACACCTTCTCATTCAAAGAGTTTTCTTTATTTTCATGACTATGAAAATTGTAGATTCACACTGAAGGCATCAAAACTATGAATTAACACATGTGGAATTATATACATAACAAAAAAGTGTGAAACAACTGAAAATATGTCATATTCTAGGTTCTTCAAAGTAGCCACCTTTTGCTTTGATTACTGCTTTGCACACTCTTGGCATTTTCTTGATGAGCTTCAAGAGGTAGTCACCTGAAATGGTTTTTACTTCACAGGTGAGCCCTGTCAGGTTTAATAAGTGGGATTTCTTGCCTTATAAATGGGGTTGGGACCGTCAGTTGCCTTGTGGAGAAGTCAGGTGGATACACAGCTGATAGTCCTACTGAATAGACTGTTAGAATTTGTATTATGGCAAGAAAAAAGCAGCTAAGTAAAGAAAAATGAGTGGCCATCATTACTTTAAGAAATTAAGGTCAGTCAGTCCGAAAAATTGGGAAAACTTTAAAAGTGTCCCCAATTGCAGTCACAAAAACCATCAAGCGCTACAAAGAAACTGGCTCACATGCAAACCGCCCCAGGAAAGGAAGACCAAGAGTCACCTCTGCTGCGGAGGATAAGTTCATCCGAGTCACCAGCCTAAGAAATCGCAGGTTAGCAGCAGCTCAGATTAGAGACCAGGTCAATGCCACACAGAGTTCTAGCAGCAGACACATCTCTAGAACAACTGTTAAGAGGAGACTGTGTGAATCAGGAAACCACTGCTAAGGACAGGCAACAAGCAGAAGAGACTTGTTTGGGCTAAAGAACACAAGGAATGGACATTAGACCAGTGAAAATCTGTGCTTTGGTCTGATGAGTCCAAATTTGAGATCTTTGGTTCCAACCACTGTGTCTTTGTGCGACGCAGAAAAGGTGAATGGATGTACTCTACATGCCTGGTTCCCACCGTGAAGCATGGAGGAGAAGGTGTGATGGTGTGGGGGTGCTTTGCTGGTGACACTGTTGGGGATTTATTCTAAATTGAAGGCATACTGAACCAGCATGGCTACCACAGCATCTTGCAGCGGCATGCTATTCCATCCGGTTTGCGTTTAGTTGGACCATCATTTATTTTTCAACAGGACAATGACCCCAAACACACCTCCAGGCTGTGTAAGGGCTATTTGACCATGAAGGAGAGTGATGGGGTGCTGCGCCAGATGACCTGGCCTCCACAGTCACCGGACCTGAACCCAATCGAGATGGTTTGGGGTGAGCTGGACCGCAGAGTGAAGGCAAAAGGGCCAACAAGTGCTAAGCATCTCTGGTAACTCCTTCAAGACTGTTGGAAGACCATTTCAGGTGACTACCTCTTGAAGCTCATCAAGAGAATGCCAAGAGTGTGCAAAGCAGTAATCAAAGCAAAAGGTGGCTACTTTGAAGAACCTAGAATATGACATATTTTCAGTTGTTTCACACTTTTTTGTTATGTATATAATTCCAAAAGGCCTCGATGGTAAGGTTTGTCTTTTTGCTGATGACACAAAGATATGTAACAGGGTTGATGTTCCTGGAGGGAAACGCCAAATGGAAAAGGATTTAGGAAAACTAGAAGAATGGTCAGAACTCTGGCAACTGAAATTTAATGTGGATAAGTGCAAGATATTGCACCTGGGGCGTAAAAACCCAAGGGCAGAATATAGAATATTTGACACAGTCCTGACCTCAGTATCTGAGGAAAGGGATTTAGGAGTAATTATTTCAGAAGACTTAAAGGTGGGAAGACAATGTAATAGAGCAGCACGAAATGCCAGCAGAATGCTTGGATGTATAGGGAGAGGTATAAGCAGTAGAAAGAGTGAAGTGCTTATGCCGCTGTACAGAACACTGGTGAGACCTCACTTGGAGTATTGTGCGCAGTACTGGAGGCCATATATCCAGAAGGATATAGATACTCTAGAGAGAGTTCAGAGAAGAGCTACTAAACTGGTACATGGATTGCAGGATAAAACTTACCAGGAAAGGTTAAAGGACCTTAATATGTATAGCTTGGAAGAAAGAAGAGACAGAGGGGATATGATAGAAACTTTTAAATACATAAAGGGAATCAACTCGGTAAAGGAGGAGAGCATATTTAAAAGAAGAAAAACTACCACAAGAGGACACAGTTTTAAATTAGAGGGGCAAAGGTTTAAAAGTAATATAAGGAAGTATTACTTTACAGAGAGAGTAGTGGATGCATGGAATAGCCTTCCTGCAGAAGTGGTAGCTGCAAATACAGTGAAGGAGTTTAAGCATGCATGGGATAGGCATAAGGCTATCCTTCATATAAGATAGGGCCAGGGACTATTCATAGGATTCAGATATATTGGGCAGACTAGATGGGCCAAATGGTTCTTATCTGCCGACACATTCTATGTTTCTATGTTTCTATGTTCATAGTTTTGATGCCTTCAGTGTGAATCTACAATTTTCATAGTCATGAAAATAAAGAAAACTCTTTGAATGAGAAGGTGTGTCCAAACTTTTGGTCTGTACTGTATATATACACTCACCTAAAGAATTATTAGGAACACCTGTTCTATTTCTCATTAATGCGATTGTCTAGTCAACCAATCACATGGCAGTTGCTTCAATGCATGTAGGGTTGTGGTCCTGGTCAAGACAATCTCCTGAACTCCAAACTGAATGTCAGAATGGGAAAGAAAGGTGATTTAAGCAATTTTGAGCGTGGCATGGTTGTTGGTGCCAGACGGGCCGGTCTGAGTATTTCACAATCTGCTCAGTTACTGGGATTTTCACGCACAACCATTTCTAGGGTTTACAAAGAATGGTGTGAAAAGGGAAAAACATCCAGTATGCGGCAGTCCTGTGGGCGAAAATGCCTTGTTGATGCTAGAAGTCAGAGAAGAATGGGCTGACTGATTCAAGCTGATAGAAGAGCAGCGTTGACTGAAATAACCATTCGTTACAACTGAGGTATGTAGCAAACATTTGTGAAGCCACAACACGCACAACCTTGAGGTGGATGGGCTACAACAGCAGAAGACCCCACCGGGTACCACTCATCTCCACTACAAATAGGAAAAAGAGGCTACAATTTGCACGAGCTCACCAAAATTGGACTGTTGAAGACTGGAAAAATGTTGCCTGGTCTGATAAGTCTCGATTTCTGTTGAGACATTCAAATGGTAGAGTCCGAATTTGGCGTAAACAAAATGAGAACATGTATCCATCATGCCTTTTTACCACTGTGCAGGCTGGTGGTGGTGGTGTAATGGTGTGGGGGATGTTTTCTGGGCACACTTTAGGCCACTTAGTGCCAATTGGACATCGTTTAAATGCAACGGGCTACCTGAGCATTATTTCTGACCATGTCTATCCCTTCATGACCACCATGTACCCATCCTCTGATGGCTACTTCCAGCAGGATAATGCACCATGTCACAAAGCTCGAATCATTTCAAATTGGTTTCTTGAACATGACAATGAGTTCACTGTACTAAAATGGTCCCCACAGTCACCAGATCTCAACCCAATAGAGCATCTTTGGGATGTGGTGGAACGGGAGCTTCGTGCCCTGGATGTGCATCCCTCAAATCTCCATCAACTGCAAGATGCTATCCTATCAATATGGGCCAACATTTCTAAAGAATGCTATCAGCACCTTGTTGAATCAATGCCACGTAGAATTAAGGCAGTTCTGAAGGTAAAAGGGGGTCCAACACCGTATTAGTATGGTGTTCCTAATAATTCTTTAGGTGAGTGTATATATATATAGATGTGGAAAGGGTGGTGTAAAAGTGGCATGTGGCCGCAATATTAACATCAGCAGAATCAGCACAGCATGGAACAGACAAGGCATTAGATGTATGTGTGACTGTGTTGGGGTAGTAGTAGTAGCGACGGCTGTGTTGCACTAATGGTAGTGGCAGTAAGGGTAATAAAAGTGGCAGTAGGAGGATTAACAGCAGGGAGTAGCAGGTGTTGTTATGATATGGAACATGATGGTGGGTAGGCAGAAAGAGGCAGTTGCATGATGGAGCAGCTTCAGCTATGGAAAATCTATTGATCGGCTTCAGTTGGAGGTATGTGAAAATCCTAAAAGATTCATGATTGATACATTTTGAGAAACGTAATGTTTTGTACAATGGAGGAGATAATATCTGATTGAGACTGTTGGTGAAAACAGTCCCACTGATATTTCAAGATTAACAAAGCTCTAAGTGGCCCACAATATGAGAAATGCGGGGAAATATCCTTGTTTAAAAATTAACTTTTATACGATATACATTAAAATATACACCTAGGATGTATCACAAAACGAAACATATAGTCAAGGGGTTCTCTGGTGTCGACCCCACTGCTGGCAGGAAGGAAAAGGCACTCCTTTATACTGATGCGCCTGTATGTGCGCTCAAAGTATTACCAAACCAACACACACAAACAACATATATTGAGGTTCAATGATAAGTACCCCACTTCTGGTAGAGCAAGGAAAAATTGTTACTGCCGCGCCTGTGTAGACGCAGGCAGTCTTACCTTACAGACCAGGTGACTAGGATCAGCGCAGCAGGGGACCAGGCCTGATGAGAGGGAGTATAGACAGGAGATGTAGTCATGGAAATAGCGGTGCTGTGCCCTATATCACCCTATATTCTTGGTAGGAATGGGGCCTATTTTCATGCTACCTGTCTATACAGAGCACTCGCCCTGAGAAGGGCGACCCCGTCCGGATGCCTGTCCCTAGTTAGGACCTGAACCCTAGAATACAAAACAGAACAAAAATAGATACTATAGTGACTACAAGCCTCCCGACGTGGCACGTTTCTGTCGTGTCGACTCCTCAGGGGGATTTAGAACATGTAGAGACAAAAAGCAGAAAACCGGTCTATAACCGCAGGTAACAGTTGAGTATACACTGCGGTTAAGCGGTAACTTGAAACACTAGACTCAAAAAATAATAAAGTTCAGAGTCTAGGGGCAGGCATCCGTGGTGCTGGATCGCCATGCTGCAGAGGGATGGATACTTCTCCGCTTCTCAGTGTGGGAGGATATGGTGGTCCTCAGTATGGTGGTGTCTCTGTCATTAAGGGGGTTCCTCAACCTATACCAGGTGGCTGGTATAGGTTGAGGAACCCCCTTAATGACAGGGACACCACCATACTGAGGACCACCATATCCTCCCACACTGAGAAGCGGAGAAGTATCCATCCCTCTGCAGCATGGCGATCCAGCACCACGGATGCCTGCCCCTAGACTCTGAACTTTATTATTTTTTGAGTCTAGTGTTTCAAGTTACCGCTTAACCGCAGTGTATACTCAACTGTTACCTGCGGTTATAGACCGGTTTTCTGCTTTTTGTCTCTACATGTTCTAAATCCCCCTGAGGAGTCGACACGACAGAAACGTGCCACGTCGGGAGGCTTGTAGTCACTATAGTATCTATTTTTGTTCTGTTTTGTATTCTAGGGTTCAGGTCCTAACTAGGGACAGGCATCCGGACGGGGTCGCCCTTCTCAGGGCGAGTGCTCTGTATAGACAGGTAGCATGAAAATAGGCCCCATTCCTACCAAGAATATAGGGTGATATAGGGCACAGCACCGCTATTTCCATGACTACATCTCCTGTCTATACTCCCTCTCATCAGGCCTGGTCCCCTGCTGCGCTGATCCTAGTCACCTGGTCGGTAAGGTAAGACTGCCTGCGTCTACACAGGCGCGGCAGTAACAATTTTTCCTTGCTCTACCAGAAGTGGGGTACTTATCATTGAACCTCAATATATGTTGTTTGTGTGTGTTGGTTTGGTAATACTTTGAGCGCACATACAGGCGCATCAGTATAAAGGAGTGCCTTTTCCTTCCTGCCAGCAGTGGGGTCGACACCAGAGAACCCCTTGACTATATGTTTCGTTTTGTGATACATCCTAGGTGTATATTTTAATGTATATCGTATAAAAGTTAATTTTTAAACAAGGATATTTCCCCGCATTACTCATATTGTGGGCCACTTAGTACAATGGAGGAGGACAAGTTTGTCTGGGTGTGACAACACCACCTGCCACGCTAAAACCTCTCCCTGAGATGACACTAGAGGCTGAATAAGACAGTACAGAGAGCAAACTGAACCATTTCCGGCCACTGTTCCAATCTGTCTCCCCAGATTGGAATGGGGTCAGGGAACAGGGTATATGCTGAGGAAAAGCCACAGTCATTTATAAAAGATGACAAATTTAAACAGTCTTTAAAAAAAATGAACTGCTGGGCAAAAGTAGGAATAGAAATACAGCAGAATTAAATGTTGGAGTAGGCACATCACTATGGATATTAGTCCAAAAGTTTATCTAATGGAATATGGCAAAAACTAGAGCTAGAATCACATTTTAGAGAATTCACTTTTGGGGTAGGCATAGAAGTGCAACACATTTACCACAACTAAGTGGTACTGCAACAACTGTATCGCCAGCAACTTGGCCAAGTGGGATTTTAGCTTGCACGCAAGCTAATTGCTGGTCGCAAATAGTTTTCTTTGCCACCACAGCCACCACCTTCCTCCTCAGCTGCCTGATCCGGCTCCCAGGTCCTGTCCAACACACAATTATCCTCATAGTCCTCATCCTCCCCGACACTACTATCATACTAGGATATGTCATAGTGGGCTTCCCTACTCTGTATATGTCCTGAGTGCCACTGTTGCTACAATAGCCCCTACTGCCACCACCGTAGCTACAAGTGCAACTACAACTGCTGATGCTGCTACTACCCATATTCTGACTCTCAGATGACAAGTCCTGGGTCTTTCATTTTATTATGAGGCCTACTAACGAAAAGTCATGGGTTTCCTTTAAATAAAAAACCATGGTACACAGATTAATAAACAGTACTAGCAAAATTGCAAGTGTGTTTTCTGTAATTTAAAAGATGGAAGCAATAAAATGTCCCCACCCTTCTACAAACACGCTGCATACTGGTATTCCCAACTTATTTAGGGGGAAAAAAGGATGCAGAAATAATGGGTTTCTTTTCCTTGCAGGGGGTTTTGTAATGCAAAACTAGCTGCCAGTCAACAGCTATATTAAACACACAACCGGGTGACCAGTCCCTCACTCCCTCTAAGCTTTCCCTCAAATCCCCTATAATCTACCCAATTATATCTATCTGTTCTTTCCCTATTGTGTCCCTATCACACTACAATAGTGGTTTGAGTATGTATTAGCTTTTTGTCAGAGACTGCTACATGACACCCTTCCAGGTCAGAAGCTGAACACAGAATAGTGTTCTATGATGTTCTGAGCAAATTACCTTTCAGAATTCTGCCCCTGATTGGCTGCTCATGCTGTCCATCATCTTCTGAGCCAATAAGGGCAAATCCTTCCCTCCACTTCCTCCCAGTGACATGTGATCCTCCATATTTTTCCTCTCATAGTTTCCCCCACCAATATTCACAGTAAAATGGGGAAGTGCATAGATTTTATGCGACTCGTCCTCAATAAATCAAACATTTTTGGATTTGTTTGTCAGATTAATTTTAGTTAAGTTAGTATTGAATATGACTCATTTACAATAATTTAGAATGGATTTGCTCATCTCTAACCAAATGTTTTGATCAGTGGGTATCCAATTGGTGAGACCACCATGATCTCTAACATGTAGAGATAGAAGCACTTAAAAATTGCACTGGAGACAGACTCATAGGGCCAGATATATCATTAGCTCAAGTCAGAATAATGGAGTGAAAAAGTCGCAAATTTTTGCGCAATCACTAAAACTGCGCAAAAATTTGCGACTTTTTTCTGCTCTGCACTATGCTCGCCAGTTTTCTGAAAGTGGGCGTGTTTTCTTATGTAAATTAATCTCTAGACAGATTTACTATTGAGACTATTTAAAAAGTCGCAAAAAAGTCGCAAAAAATTGCACAATTTCACTCCAGTGAGGACCATGCTTATCTTATGAGACTTTTTAATAGAACATGCGACTTTTTCGTAAAGACGTGCGACTTTTTCGTAAAGATGTGCGACTTTTGTAAAGCTGCTTACTGACGGATAAACTGCTACCGTCAAACCACATTTATTACAGTCTTAAAGGGCCGATCATAAATCTGACTTGGCTAAAACTGACTTTAGCCATATGTGAAAGTGGAGTGAGCTGTCAGAGTCATGATAAATCTGGCCCATAGACTTTAATTTTAAGCCATCTTCAGCAGCGAGGAGAGACAATGTTCTGTGTGACCATTTCTGTCTCTTTGTTTTAATGATCGACAGGGTTCTCCGCACTTGGAGGCCACCAATCAAAACGTATGATTTGTCATTATGATATATTCATTTGACAATCATATGATATATGCATTTTTTTAAATTTCACTTACATTTCAAAATGTAGGTTTTCTTGAGTATGTAGAGAATACACTTTTCTTAAAGGTGGTATTCCACAAAAAAGTATTACTATGCAATGAAGATGACATTTCAAATAAAGCAGTATTGCCATATGCATGAAATAAAAATTTATTTTAGTTTTTTAGATTACATTCTCCTCTCAGGTATCGCCCCCTGCTCCCTTACTGTTCCACCTTCTCCTGCATTCGAAAATGGACTTACATGCTCAGTAGCTTCCCTACTTTCCTACTCTCAGTGCCAGTAAAGTCATCTTATAACAAAAGCAGCCCAGACACCATTCATTCTAAATTCATAGAAATATATAGCTGTATCCCTCTCTCCAAATAGTGGAGAAGGAAATTGTGTTGGTGGTGGTGGGGGGAATCTCTATATCCATCTCTGGTCCATATGTGAGGGACTTATTTGGATGCAAGGGAGGAAGGGGTTAACAAGAGCTAATTACAATGCATCCTGGGAGATGCAGATGCTTGATGAGCTGCTACCTGACCACAAAAAGTCCTCCATAAAAGCGAGCTAAAAAAAAAAATGTTAAAATTTGTTAGATAACCCCTTTAAATAATCTAACATTAGTACTTAATAGCAGTAGAGTATTCATAAATATGTGTCAGTGCTATATAAAAATACATCCATCACGCTCTTTAGGTTGTCTGTATTGTTAGCACCAGAGAAAAATAAAACTCCTAATTGCTGACAAACCAATAGGTCACAAATTCCTCAGTGGTTAAATTACAGCCAATAAAATTTCATTACTATACTATCTCTCATCATTCATGATGAACAATGCCATTAATCTTTTCATAAAATTTGGAATATTTATGTGATGTTTTGTAGTATAGATTCTAGTATTCAGTGGCTAAGAAGATATCACTAGAACATTTTCTGTTTCCAATGCTGTAACAAGAGAAACTTGGTAAAGCTTGACTTCAGCAGGACATGGCTACCAGGAAACTGACAACTTCTATTCGACCTAGCCACCTAAAGGTGCTGTGCAAGTAGCGAATATTAAAGACAGTGAAGGGGGTAATGAAAAATTGGATGCAGAACACTGAGGTTAGGTTCACATGCAGAGTTATAAAGGAGGTTTTGAGGTGGATTTTTGTGCATGTTTTTAAGTCAAAGCCAGAAGTCCTTCTTTTATATTTCTTATTCTACCTCTGGCTTTGGCTGAAAACCCTGCAGGAAAATCTGCCTCAAATGCTCACCCAAGAAACCCAGCAGAAAGATAAAATCATAACCTTAGGAGCTGAAGGAGAACAGGCCTCATGATGGGACAAGTGCATAGTGCAAAAAAGTGACCAATGCACTGCTGGCTCTAGAACTGCGGAGCTCCAAACTTCCTCTGGCATTAACATCAACACAAAATCTGTGCATTGAGCTTCATGGCATCGGTTTCCATGGCTGAACAACTGCATGCAAGCACAATGCCAAGTGTTAGATGGAGTGGTGCTAAGCACGCCAGTTCTTGAACTCTGGAGCCGTGGAAACATGTTCTGCGGAGTGACAAACTTCTCTATTTGGCAGTCTGTTGGATGAATCTGGGTTTGGAGAACATTACCTGCATGACTGCATAATACTAGCTGTAAAGATTTGTGGAGGAGGATAGCGCTATAGGGTTGGTTTTCAGGGGTTGGCCTAGGTCCTTTGGTCCCAGTGAAAGAAAACCTCAATGAGTCACCTATTGCAAGAAATTGGTATTTTCGGTATGTAAAGAATTAGCACCATAACTTTAGTCAAATTTATATCTGTAAAGAATAAATCAAGGCAACTGGACGTACTGTAGATTTCTTGAAAACGTTTCACTCGTTCTTCCAACGAGCTTTCTCAATTCTGAATTGAGAAAGCTTGTTGGAAGAACGAGTGAAACGTTTTCAAGAAATCTACAGTACGTCCAGTTGCCTTGATTTATTCTTTACAGATATATACCATGACCTGGATAAATGAGAACCTTCACAGACATTTAGTCAAATTTGAAGAAAAATATATTGTAAGGGATCGCTTCAAGCAGGGCGGCGATGACAGATTCCGCCTCAGACAACAGGGTTAACGCCCAAATGGTGCTTTATTTTGGCACTTCAGCACCAGCACTGCATTATACTAGCTGTAAAGATTGGTGGAGTAGGATAGCACTATAGGGTTGGTTTTTTAGGGGTTGGCCTAGGTCCTTTGGTCCCTGTGAAAAAAAAAAAACTTAATGTGTCAGCATACCAAGAATTCTGGGACAACTGTATGCTTAAAAGTTCTATTGACTTGGAAAACTATAACCACTTTTTTTTTTTAAAGGAAATTGAGGTAAGGTAAGTAGAAGGAAGTGGTGAATAAAATGTGGAAATATTGGAAGTACCTTAAAATCCTTGTTATAAAGCTTAGTCATGTCTTTACGACTCAATTATGCTACTTACAGCGAGGAAATATATTGTAAGGGATCGCTGTCTCAAGCAGGGCGGCGATGACAGATTCTTCCTCAGACAACAGGGTTAAAGTCCAAATGGTGCTTTATTTTGGCACCAGTGGCGTACATAGACAAGTAAGGGCCCCATAGCAAGGATCAAACCGGTCCCCCCCCCCCCCCCCCCCCAGGACAGAAGGGTTTCTGCCTAAACCTTTTTCAATAATCCTTGGGCCATTTTTCCACTGCCTAATTTGCTAAAAGTTGTTCTTTTAGAGCAGGGATGCCCAACGTGCGGCACCCCAGCTGTTGCAAAACTACAACTCCCAACATGCCCTGATAGCTGTAGGCTGTCCGAGCATGCTGGGAGTTGTAGTTTTGGAACATCTGGAGGGCTGCAGGTTCAGCATCCCTGCTTTAGAGAGTAGAGTCCTGACCAAGTTTTCACCTCCAGTAGAAGAGGAGATGATCTCAACTAAGACTGGGCCCCCTCTTGCCCTGGGCCCCATAGAAGTCGCATAATCTGCTGCTATAGCAGTTACGCCCCTGTTTGCACTTCAGCACCAGCACAAACATAAACAAACATCAACCAAAATAAACACCTGCCCGTCTAGGCTCTACCTAATACAAAGGCCCCCGGCGGCTGTTCTCGGAACTGCCTGCTCCCGGTGACTGCATTTGATTTCAGACCGGCTCCTGGCACAGGTAAGGGCTTACCTGTGCATCACCGGATGGGTGAGTCTACCTTACTAAAGATGGCAGCCCGCATGTGTTCACTGGCGAACACTGCGAACTGACCATCACTGCTCCCTAACTCACCTTTAAGACGCAGTTCACACAAGGGGTGAGATCTGGCTTTACTCAGCCATACGGTCCAGCAGCCTCCTGGCTGTGACCACACCAGTACCTTGGGGGGATATGGTCCAGGAGTCCTCCCGACTCTCTTTTCTCAAGAGTCGCTGGGCCCCCCAAAACTCAGGCTTTCACACAGCCTCATGGACCCCAAGCTCTCCTGGCTGGGACAGAGCCTCTGCAGGCTTTCTCTTCCAAGTCCTCTCTTTGAATCTCATACACAGAGGGTTGTTTTTTCCCTCCGTGATTATCTTAGCAGGCCTCACCTGCGATCACCTCAGGTTAAAGGGAATAAGTGTAGTGGACTAGGAATGTAGATTGAGAGACTCCAACTACCAACCTGTCTCCCAGTCCAAAGAAATCCAGCCCATACAACTTTAAACAAAATGATCTCCAGCAAGCTATGCTTTGCTGAAGCAGCACCATTTCTGGATTCCAGTTATCTCACCCAGCTAAATAGAAAACCCAGGTGAGATACACACCCTCAGCACACCTCTATCATGCACTTCACCACAATATATTTGGAATGGATAATCAAATTTGGTTAGCTGCAGAAAGGAGCAAATTGTTTCTAATGAGATTTGTTACACATTTCACAAAAACAGTACTTCCAAATGAACCAGTATTTTTGGTGATTCGATTCCAAGGGATAGCAAAAACGGTGCCCATTATTTTTTATTTCAAATTCAGCACACTAATCAGGGAAAGAGGGCAGGGAAGATGCAAACAGAGGATCATTTGACACCAGGCAGGCTTGCTCACAATGTCTTGCAGTAAGCCTGTCAGTCAATCAAGAGGGAGGACTATTGGCCACTGTTAGCTCCCAAGCAGAGATGGCATTCTGAGCTCAGGCAGAGATTTGATGAGATGTGTATGCCATAGACACAGCAATTAGACACACAAGAAAGTAAGTTTAAGGTTTTACAGGTGCAGTGTAAGGGATAGGGAAAACCAATTTAGTTAGATAAATTGAATTACTCGATAGAAAGTCTGGTTTGATACTTAGGGACAGTTTTGGGTAATTTAGTGTATTGTGTGCTTGTTATATCCAGGACTGGAGCTGTTCATAAGGAATGAGTGCGGAGCATGACAGCGGCAAGTGTTAAGTGTTGCACCACTATAGGAGATAGTGGCGGGGTGCAAAGGTGTTAATGCCACGCTGGTAATGCCACTACTTAAAAACCATGCTGCCCTCGGCTTGTGCTTAGGGTATATATATATATATATATATGTGTTCCAAGGGTACCAGGGAAAAATTTAAGTGCTGCATGAAAATACACATACATAGACTGACATATAAGACGGCTACCTATGGGCTCCTGTCTGAGTAGGGTGTCTATCCACGGTTTTCCCTCTCTCAGCGCTGTCCCACAAAGAACTATTGTCCAGTTTTATCCTCCATGAGGAAACCACTGCTTAGTTGGACCGAAAACCATATCACGGAGCCTGTCCTTCGCTCCAGGAGAAGATCTTGAGGCTGTGGTCTGTCCCAGACTCGGATGGCCCAGTCTTCTATCGCCCGCTTGTACTCCCACATATTTCTAGCGTGGGCTGTCACCTCTTCAGGTACGATGGGGTTAAGGCCTTCGAACATACCTTGCTTTCTGGGCGGCAGAGTGGTTACTCATGCCGTCTCCGTCGCTCAAGCCGGCACAGGGAATGCCACCTCCTTTTCTTTCAGGGCTCGCTGCACTTAGGCTCGCTGCGTCTCGCGCATCTCCTCGGGTGCTGCCTGCATCTCGGGCACTTCAACACCCCAACGCATGCCGCCCTAGTCTGGCTGTCAAGGACGCGCTATCTTCTCTCCTCTTCCTCTAGCACAAACTAGTAATGGAGGGGCTCCAGGGGTGGAGCTTCCACTTTCTCTTCTGGCTGTACTGGGTTGTTCCCTGTGGGCAGGGCTGGATTTTTGTGCTCTAGCTTGGGGAGTTCCTTTACTTTCCCGCGCCACCTGTGCTAGAAGAAACTGCGCCATCAAAGTTAAATATGGTGCATTAACCCTTCGGACGCCGGCGCACAGTTTTGTGGATGTCGCTCCGCAACAAATTCAATAACTTAATTTTTAGGGGTTTTTCTGTATATCAGTAGGCCTTGCAGTGATAAGACTCACACATTCATTCTGTTTGTGACGCCAAATGCAATGCACAACAGTGGCAAGGGGTCCTTTTTAGTGATATAGTCGTGAAGTAAAGCAACAAGGGCACAGGGCCCCTTTTTAGTGATATTGTGGTTGATGGTACCCAGGTGTAGGAATGCCAGAGTGGTGTAGGGCTGCCTATAATGTCCCTTAAGGTGTTGCACACGTGTCACGGTGCTCCTACATGGATATACTGGACCTCAGGCGTTGTCGTTTAAAGCAGAGCAAATAGGGGGAATAGTTGAGGGATTTGAAGAAATGATTGAGTCCAGACCTTATATATAGTGGAACAGCAACTTTACTTTGAATAAACGTTCTTACAACAGTTTACAGACATCATCTTGGTTTCCAGGAGGCTTTGGCATTAACTGTGGTAGGCAAACTCCTCTCTGCTACGTCTGTTGATCTCTGGCACTGCTGTGCTAACAGGCTGGCTATAGAACTCAGCTTATTCTTTTAGGCGGTACTTCACTTTGTAGTCTGGTCTGTCTCTAGCTTTGTCCAGGGAACACTTTACTCCTGGCTTCTGAGGCTTCAGGCTTCTGCCTCCATGTCCAGCTGAACTGAAGGTGCTCTAGCTGGCCAAGACAGGGCTCATCCAGCAGGGACGTGCATCTGCTTCCTTCCCCTAGCATGGGGGTAAGCTAGACCTTCGCTTAAAAGGAGGTAAACTAAACTGACTCTAAACTTAAACCCACCCTTCCTGCAGCAAGTGGGGAAAACGCCCACCACACCACAGAGGGGGGTGTTAGAACGGAAAAGAAAGCTCCATTCTGTGTAGGATAGCTCTGCCATTTATGCTGCCCCCTTCTGGTGAACCAGGCATGTTACACGTGAATAGTTACATAACCATATTATGAATACACATTGTGCAGGACCTGGAAAAAAATACATAGGATGGCATTAGGTTAACCATAGGAAATAGTGCCGGGGTGCAAAGGTAGTAATGCCACTCTGGAACGTTACATGAGCTTTTAAAAAGACAGCAATCTTTTTATGTGCAGGAGCCTTTTTTTCCCAAAAACCTGTTGCAAAGCTTCTCTAGTTTATAAGTGTGCAAATAAGCAGTGTTGGAGTGGCCCACCAGAGCACCAAAGGATCCTCCGATGGGCCCAGACTGATACCATAGTAAGCCTTAAAGTTCCAGGAGAACAAAAAAAAAAACATTTAGAGCTGCCTTTGGGCTGCCAGACAAATGATGTCACTACCACCTTCTGTCTGTCCATCATGTTCCATACAGTATTGCTGCTATTGCAGTTGCTGCTCCCCTGCAGCCACTACTACTACCACCCCTACACAGCAAGACACATCTACAGCTATGTCTGCACAGCTACATATCTTATGCTTTGTCCTTGAGGTTCCACACTGTAGTGCAGCTACTTGCTCCAAGAAAATAGAATTTTTGGACACTTGTTCAGAACAAGGCACTGCATTTTCTGATACTACCATGTGTGTATAAACACTGGCAGGCATCTGTATCCAGGGAATATTTTGGAATATATAAAAAATTTTGTGTTACTATGTGTGAACCACGCATTGCTCATATCTATACATATTCGTGTCATACTGACCTTATTTACTACTGCTGAAAAAAAAGATCTAAAAGAAAGAGAGAGAAAAGCAAGAGAAAGGTCATAGGAGACCACAATGTCATGCATCATTTTTCAGTCCAAAGGAACATTTTTGATTCGGGTCTACAGGGAGTGCAGAATTATAAGGCAAATGAGTATTTTGACCACATCATCCTCTTTATGCATGTTGTCTTACTCCAAGCTGTATAGGCTCGAAAGCCTTCTACCAATTAAGCATATTAGGTGATGTGCATCTCTGTAATGAGAAGGGGTGTGGTCTAATGACATCAACACCCTATATCAGGTGTGCATAATTATTAGGCAACTTCCTTTCCTTTGGCAAAATGGGTCAAAAGAAGGACTTGACAGGCTCAGAAAAGTCAAAAATAGTGAGATATCTTGCAGAGGGATGCAGCACTCTTAAAATTGCAAAGCTTCTGAAGCGTGATCATCGAACAATCAAGCGTTTCATTCAAAATAGTCAACAGGGTCGCAAGAAGCGTGTGAAAAAACCAAGGCGCAAAATAACTGCCAATGAACTGTCAAGCGTGCAGCTGCCAAGATGCCACTTGCCACCAGTTTGGCCATATTTCAGAGCTGCAACATCACTGGAGTGCCCAAAAGCACAAGGTGTGCAATACTCAGAGACATGGCCAAGGTAAGAAAGGCTGAAAGACGACCACCACTGAACAAGACACACAAGCTGAAACGTCAAGACTGGGCCAAGAAATATCTCAAGACTGATTTTTCTAAGGTTTTATGGACTGATGAAATGAGAGTGAGTCTTAATGGGCCAGATGGATGGGCCCGTGGCTGGATTGGTAAAGGGCAGAGAGCTCCAGTCCGACTCAGACGCCAGCAAGGTGGAGGTGGAGTACTCGTTTGGGCTGGTATCATCAAAGATGAGCTTGTGGGGCCTTTTCGGGTTGAGGATGGAGTCAAGCTCAACTCCCAGTCCTACTGCCAGTTTCTGGAAGACACCTTCTTCAAGCAGTGGTACAGGAAGAAGTCTGCATCCTTCAAGAAAAACATGATTTTCATGCAGGACAATGCTCCATCACACGCGTCCAAGTACTCCACAGCGTGGCTGGCAAGAAAGGGTATAAAAGAAGAAAATCTAATGACATGGCCTCCTTGTTCACCAGATCTAAACCCCATTGAGAACCTGTGGTCCATCATCAAATGTGAGATTTACAAGGAGGGAAAACAGTACACCTCTCTGAACAGTGTCTGGGAGGCTGTGGTTGCTGCTGCACGCAATGTTGATGGTGAACAGATCAAAACACTGACAGAATCCATGGATGGCAGGCTTTTGAGTGTCCTTGCAAAGAAAGGTGGCTATATTGGTCACTGATTTGTTTTTGTTTTGTTTTTGAATGTCAGAAATGTATATTTGTGAATGTTGAGATGTTATATTGGTTTCACTGGTAAAAATAAATAATTGAAATGGGTATATATTTGTTTTTTGTTAAGTTGCCTAATAATTATGCACAGTAATAGTCACCTGCACACACAGATATCCCCCTAAAATAGCTAAAACTAAAAACAAACTAAAAACTACTTCCAAAAATATTCAGCTTTGATATTAATGAGTTTTTTGGGTTCATTGAGAACATGGTTGTTGTTCAATAATAAAATTAATCCTCAAAAATACAACTTGCCTAATAATTCTGCACTCCCTGTACATACATGTACAGTACTTCATTTGTACACAAACTTTCCAATTGATTAGTTAGAATTGAACCCAAAGCAAATTTCAAGAAATTCGCTCATCTCTAGTCAGTGGATTTTGTAAAGATTGATATTGATCGCCATGAGTCAGCATAGAAAGAATTAGATACGAGCAGCATGGTTCTTATTTGTTGTTTTGCTACCTGATAAAAACTAAATTCTATTATTTCTGGCTGTTAGACTTTTCTATGTGCTAACAATTCACAGTAAATCTAACTAATCTTTAAGAAAAGGCTGAATGTCAACCATTGATCTGTTTGGACGGCTGTACTTACCTAATCAATAGATTTTAATTCAAACAAGTGGCAAGACAAGTTTCTATTCAAGAACAAAATGAGAAAATCAGTACAATTATGCAGTGTCTCACTTCCCGTTAAGTCTAGGATATACTTCGTAAACGACAGGAATAAATCAAAGAGTTACGCAGTCATAGCTCTACCAAGTGGCCTAGGGACAACATAACATCTCTGGCAATAGGCTGGAAACACTGGTAAGAGCCCTTCCTCTGAAAAGATATGGATTTCTAATTTCGAATCTAAAGAAAGCAGAGTAGCCGTATATAAACTATTAAATTACATGACCAAAAGTCAGAAGACTATTTTCTTCACTCCATTACCTGCAGTCATATCAATTCCAGTTTCAGCAAATAAAGGTTATTGTTTGTATAATGAAAAGTTATACAATTTTCCAATATGCTTCTGAATCAATGTAATACTCTCAGATCTCTGTTTTCTGTCATTTATTAGGAACCTTCATTGCATAATACTAGTGGATACTAATCAGTCTTGGTCATGTGATGGTCACGAACTCGCGTACAGTTAGGCAAGTCCGTATGAAATGGAATTACTGAGGATTTGCACTGGTAAACTACGTAACAGAATACAATAGCATCCAAGTGTATGGGGTTTACAAATCTCATCTACATGCTGTGAAAATATGAGATTTTAAAGGGGTTTTCCACAATTACTATAGTTTCGAACAGATATGCTCATGTAGTTGCCTACCTCATGTACATCTTCCCCATTATTATTATTTTCACTTTGGACTCTCCTGACCTGTTTTCACCATGTAAACAAATCCCGCTGGTTTGTTTCCATCTTGTATGTAGCACTTCTTGTTACTGTATCCAACCAAACCCATGATGCACTTCTCCATTCTCTGCCACACTTCCAGCACCGCCCCCAACACACAGCTAGTTTATAGCTCCTCCCCCAGTAGTTCCATAGACACTCCCCTATCACTGCCACTGTTGCTGTTTTGAAACGCCCATGGACAGAACATCACAGAAAATAAGCTCCCTTTTCCTAGAATTTCAGAGGAGCATTGTCTGGCCTATTAGACTCCTCATGTCACTTAGGTGCTCTCCACAAAGAGACGCATCATTCCCCGAACGAAGGGGCTGCATGGACATGGTCATGAGACCACAGTCAAGAACGGAAGATAAATAAAAGTTAAGGAAATACACTACATATACACTCATAAATAATTATTTTAAAGGATGTTGTTGCAAACTGGAAAACCCCTTCAAGGCATGTTACATGACACACCTAAGTGCTGGGAGATATAATAGCATACATAAACCGAGCATTATAGAAATGCTGGCAAATTCTAGCTACAGTCACATCACCGTTCAACTAGATGGTATTGCTTCTGCAACACGGTCAAGCGGTAATCCATAGCAGCAGTTACCGTAAAGGAACAAAGAGCTTAATCTCCTTTGGTGTGCATTGTACCCAACTATCCCAGGTGCCAACACTCTGGATGGTGCCTGATTCGGTAACATGGAGGATGGCTGTTATGGCTTTACAGGCCAAGGCAATTTCTCTTTATGGTGCACCACCACAGAATCTGAACAGGCTCTCTCAGGTAGTGTTATTTCTTTCTTTGAACACAGGTCTCAGTATTTGCGAATCACACAATTGTTGCTCATTTACAGGTAGACTTGCTTGTCTCTGTAATTTCAGGCTGGCATTTTCAAAGATCTCTAGCTGCTTTAGGGTGCAGGGCTAGGCAGTGCAAAGCTCTGAATATCTTGTCACAGTGATGCTCAGCTGCTTCTTAGGTCCTACAAACTGCTTTTTAGACCTATCTAGACTCAGAGGTGGTACATCCTTTTCACTGATCTCTAGCTGCTTTAGAGTGCAGGGCTAGGCAGTGCAAAGCTCAGGATACCTCGCCACAGTGATGCTCAGCTGCTGTCACGGATGAGGTTAGCAGAAAGCTGGAACTTATAAATAAACGAGCGACTGGCTTGATCCCAAACTATGGAGCATATAGGTGAGCCCTATAAAACCCTAAGAGCTCTCCCTGACTGCTATGCCCATGCAAAGGTCTTTATGGTAGACGATTGCATGCCCACGTACCTAAGTCTGTGTGACACCTGAAAACCCTATAATAGTGAGGGGACATGACCACCGGCTCCCTGCACTTAATACGGACTGAGTCAGGGTCACCTAGAATCAAGCCAGTAAGGAAAAACAATAAAGTAAAGGACTTATCTGAACAAACAGCAGACACAGCCTCCAGCAATGACCACTTCATCCAGGAAGTAATATAAACCGCAAAGTGAGGCAGTATGGGAGGGAATATAAAGGAAAAGGATTAGTCTGAATAAGTGGCACCTGGCAGAAGGAAAGGAGATGAGAAAGTGAAACCAAAACAAAGACCATCATACAAGAGGTAGAGAAGAACGTCTGCCAGACCTTCTCACAGGACTGGCAGTGACAGCTGCTTCTTATGTCCTACAAGCTGATTTTTAGACCTATGTAGACTCAGAGGTACATCCTTTTCACCAATCTCTAGCTGCTTTAGGGTGCAGGGCTAGGCAGTGCAAAGCTCACAATATGCAGCAGAAGGGCTAGGGGATCCCTTTAAGATGTTATTAGAGAGTTAAAAGTTTTTGTCGTGGTGCCAGTTGCATTTCAGCAATGAGGGACTTAGTCCCCCTATGTAGAAGGTGATGGTGGAACCCAGGTGTAGGATTGCCAGAGTGGTATAAGGGTTGCCTATAGAGTCCCTTTGGTGTGGCTTTAGCACTTGTCACGGTGCTCCTACCTGGATATCCTGGAACCTCCAAGCATAGTCGTCCGAAGCAGTGAAAATGGGGTAACAGTTGAAGAATGAGTAGAATAAATTGAGTCCAGACTTGTATTAACACTGGAAACAGCTTTACTTTGCATAAGCTTGAATCAGGGAACAATCTTTCAACTTGCTCTTAGTTATCAGCAGATTTTGGCATTAAGTTCTGGCAGGCAAACACAATCAGCTCTGTTATGTCAGCAATATTATACAGGAACTTTTCCTCTTCTGCTGTAGGCCTAAACTTAGCTTTCTGTAGTCTGACTATGTCTTTATCTTGTTTTGTATCTTTAGCTTTATCTTTATACAGGGAATCTTTCCTCCTGGCTCTGAAGCTCGATACTTCTTTTTCTTTTGGGCCTAGCCGAGCAGAAGGTGCTCTGCTGGCTGGTACACAGCCTTCCCCTTACAGGGGGTAAGCTAGACATAACCTCTCCCCAAGATTGGGTAGGCTAGATTGACTTCTGTAGGCTCATCCAGGAGGGACGAGGGCCTGCTGCTTCCCCTTACAGGGGGTAAGCTACTCTGATCTTTACTAGCTAAACTCCTCCCTCTCTAGAGAGTGCTAGAATGGATAGAAAGTTCCACTCTAGGGAAACTAACTCTGCCACTGTTGCCGCCATCTGCTGGTGAACCAGGCACATTACACTTAAACAGTAATTTTCAAGGAAATATAAATGTATATTTTGCAGGACATGGCAATATACATTCAAGATGACACAGGATGCACCATTAAAGATAGTGGGGGCTACAACAAAGGGTGCTAATGCCACTCTGAGGCATTACAGATACCTCATCACTAGTGATGAGCGGGAGGTGCCATATTCGATTTCGCGATATTTCGTGAATATTCGAATGAATATTCGTGTTATATTCGTCGAAATCGAATATTCGTAATTATTCCAATTATCGCGAATAATATACGATTTTTTTTTCGCGTATTGCGATTATTTATCTTGATAGTATAAGGCAACGTTCCTATGCTAATTGACAATGGCTAGGCTAATATGTGTATTTTACGAAATTTCGTGATTTGCTCTAACTTCGTCTCTTAGAATATTACGAATATTCTAAAAGACGAAGTTAGAGCAATATTACGAAATTTCGTAAAATACACATATAGATTGTAATTTAGCTTATATAGTGCTATAATCCCTTTTTTTTCCTCAAATATTTTTTTGCCTCTTCTGAACTTAAGTTTTGTAAAATATGTACACTATTAAAAAATATTACTATAGCAGTATATTAGCTTAAATACAATCTATGTGTATTTTACGAAATTTCGTAATATTGCTCTAACTTCGTCTTTTAGAAATTTCGTAATATTGCTCTAACTTCGTCTTTTAGAATATTCGTAATATTCTAAAAGACGAAGTTAGAGCAATATTAAGAACATTTGCAAAAGCCGAAATTGCGATGCGAGTAATATAATACGAAATAATCGCATGAAGATTTCAACTTAGCACTGCTATATTCCATACTAGGCAAAAAAGAATTGAGGAAAAAAAAGGGATTATAGCACTATATAAGCTAAATTACAATCTATATGTGTATTTACGAAATTTCGTAATATTGCTCTAACTTCGTCTTTTAGAATATTCGTAATATTGCTCTAACTTCGTCTTTCAGAATATTACGAATATTCTAAAAGACGAAGTTAGAGCAATATTAAGAACATTTGCAAAAGTCGAAATTGCGATGCGAGTAATATAACACGAAATAATCGCATGAAGATTTCAACTTAGCACTGCTATATTCCATATACTAGCCTAATATGGAATATAGCAGTGCTAAATTGAAATCTTCATGCGATTATTTCGTGTTATATTACTCGCATCGCAATTTCAACTATTGCGAAATTTCGTAAAATACACATATAGATTAGATTGTAATTTAGCTAATATGGAATATAGCAGTAAGTTGAAAACGCCACTGACTGGAGCAGCCAGGAAGCCAGGAATCCAAAGGACAGGTAAGAACAACTTTAGAGAAGTGGGAAAGAAAAAAATATAATAATAAAAAAAAAAAAAGGAATATTCGAATTCGCGAATATATAGAACGATATTCTAAATATTCGCGAAATATCGAAATTGCGATATTCGAGAAAAAAATTTGCAATTCGAATATTCGCGCTCAACACTACTCATCACAATGATGCCCAGCTGCTTCTTAGGTCCTACAGAGGTGGTACATCCTTTTGGCTGTTGCCACTAAGCATAACTTGCTAGCTGTATAACACAACACATGCTGGTCCTGTTTGCAGCTGGGTTTTCCTTGCAACCTCCATGGTACTTACTGCACAATGACCACAAGGTCAAGTCTGGAGCTTCTATTTATGGATTCTCAGGAACATGCTCCTATTGAGAAAAAGCTCCAGGCATAACCTTTTCTTTGACCTGCGACTCAGCTCTTGCAATCTCCAAGGCAGCTTATTCTTCACTGTCCCCAATGTATAATGAAATAGACATCACAGTGCAATGCTAAACGTAAAATGTTCATTTTACCTTCTTCTTGTATGCAACATCCATCAACATTTGCCATGGGTATATAAATCCCAGAGTGAATGCTGACGCAATATCCCTGTGGGTCTGTGATATCAGTACTATCATAGCCACAGTACACAGGGCATCACATCCACAGTAGTACCCTCACATTTACCAAATAATCACTAGATCACTTTTCACTTGATTCAGCAGATTCATACTGTTTTTAAACCTCTAAGGCCATGTGCCGCATGCCAGCCCGCAGGGGATGCATGGTGGCTGGAGAGGATGGGACTTTAACATGCGATCATCTGACTGCATTTACCATACACTGCAATTATTTACCATTGCAATCTATGGGAGAATCAATACATTGTCAGAGTCTGCTACAGGCAAGGCTTGATAGGAACTTCAATATGGCAGGCCTTGGAGTGTTCAGAGGGTCCCAGTCTGTCATAATAACTGAACAGATCCCACGATCTTGTCGCAGGGCAGTCATTCAGTCCCCGAGAGCACAGCTCTCCCAGTAAATGACCGCTCAAATGCAGTGGCCACAATAGACAATGGACTCTGAGGAGTTAAAAGTCTGTGATTTTGTTTTTTTCCAATCATGGACTCTGCCACCAGATTTCTTTGGTGTAAAAGAGCAGGTACCTGGAATTATTCCCATTATTCCACCAAACTGACAAAAAACTACTACATACTGTAGCAGACTTAAGCTCATTATTGGAACAAATGCAGACGCACATACAGCACGGGAATGATTAACCGTCACAATACAGAACTGAGGAGGAATACAAGCACAAAGGCACAATTCACACACAAGCAACCGAGACCAGGATTCACAGAGCGATGGCACCAGCGAATAGCAATACTGAGAGATGGTCCTAAAACGCTCCCACGAGCAGCCGACTCAGATAATCCAAGTGAAGACCATTTTAACATGTTTCTAAATCACACAATATCATTATTAGAGTTAAGCGAATCATATCCAATGAAGTTGAATTCGATCCGAGTTTCAGAATAAATTAGATTTGCCACAAAGTGAGCTTCGTGGTAGCAAATCGATTTAACCTGAAATAGCGTAAATGATGGGGAGCGGCGCTATCGCCGCTCCCCGTCATTGCACCCGCTACTTACAAAAACAATGCGCTTCGGTCACAAAGCAAATTTTTTTGTAAAATTCAGCGAAACAGCTGAATAAAATTTTTCAAAAACATTGCTCATTTCTAATTATTATAATAATATACAGTAGATCAGTGTTTCCCAACCAGTGAGCCTCCAGCTGTTGCAAAACTACAACTCCCAGCATGCCCGGACAGCCTTTGCAACAGCTGGAGGCACACTGGTTGGGAAACACTGCAGTAGATCATCTGGTTGTTCTCCTTTACATGGTTTCCAATGAATGCCCCCTCAGTCTTTAAATAATCCTACACATGTAGTGAACCAATCAAATAAACAAAAAAAAATACTAAAAACTAAAAACAAAAAAGGAACAAAAGTTCTCTTTTACGCTAAAATGGTGTCTTATCGGCGCTGCTGATCTCCGTGTGAAGTGGGTTCAATTTACATTAAACTGTACTTATTCAGTATATAGGTAGAACCATGCATAAATTAAAAACCATGGTACAGGAGCACATTAGAAATATCAAGAAGGGTTTTGAAAATCACAGTGTATCGTTACATTTAAAAAAATTCCATGTGAAGGATCCAAAAGGTCTAAAATTTATGGGTGTTGAAAAAGTGAAGGGAAATTGGCGTGGTTGGGACCCAGTGGCTGGCATTAATCTTCGTGAAGTTGAGTAGATTTTTAGAATGAATACCTTGCAGCCACACGGGCTAAATATCGAGTTTGACTTAAAACCTTGTTTAGTTGAGTAGCGGAGAGGAGGCATCAATGTAGCAGTGGATTTACACGGCGTAGTAAGTGAGAATAATCCCATTGGATGCCAGACACCATGTGACCAAAAAGGGAGTAAGAACATACTGAATGAAAATAGTGGGGGGGGGGGGGGAGTATTGTATTATTGGTCAGGTGACGATTTTATGAATGGAGATCCAGCGCCTGGGCAAGTTGTAAGATTTTATGCTGTGTATTTGTATTATTATAGTGCGGATTAAATGTTTTATGAAGAGGAAACAGTTTTTATCCATATTTTATAAGATACAATATGTTTTAGAATATTTGTGATGTAGAAATGAGGACAAGATTTGAGAGAAGTGGTT
Source organism: Bufo gargarizans (assembly GCF_014858855.1). Taxonomy (NCBI): domain Eukaryota; kingdom Metazoa; phylum Chordata; class Amphibia; order Anura; family Bufonidae; genus Bufo; species Bufo gargarizans. The sequence goes on along the minus strand of NC_058080.1, from coordinate 683,511,917 downwards.
TTGTTATGTTTAACCCACACCGATATAAAGCACGCCCTGATGTGGGTGAAATTATCGCCCCTGACTAAGCTAATTACGGTAGGTGAAACCTGGGTCGGGCGGACGCATGAGTGTGGATGTTTTGCTTAATGTTCGTTTATACATCTCCTTTGGGAGTATAATAAAACCTTTTAAAAGATTTGATTGGTGGCGGAACTTTACTATGTGCACGAAACTCTGACCTCCACAGAAGGATCGTTTGTGACGAAACTATCCCTGTCTGAACTCGGATGCTTGGTTGCATAGCAGAGCCTGCTATAATCTGACCTAGCGTAGAAGCCTTTACTTGTGCCTGGCAGCGTGATCAACTTTAAGGAATACATCCTATACATCTGTACATACAATATAATTTATCAAGTGTAATGGTTTTATTAAAATTCCCTCTCAAGCCTTTCATCCAATCTTAATTACATCAGTTAATCAATAGAGATCTAACCACTTCAAATCAGGGACCTGATCCTGCTCGGTGACTAATTATAATTATATTTCATGTAAATTACACTTACATTAACCTGCAAAACATTTACATATGTATTTGCAACACAAAAAATGTAAATCACATTTAATTATGTATATGACTTTATAATTGATAATCTATTCATTGTTCTTGAACAATTTTAAAGAGCATGAACAAGACAATGTGATTAAAGGGATTCTGTCACCTCGTTTTCGGTCATAGAGCTGCGGACATGCACGGCTAGATCGCCGCTAGCATGTCCGCAATATACCGGTCCTATAGGGCTGTGTGCTTTTATTTAGTTTAAAAAATGATTGTATAGATATGTAAATGACCCTGGTAAGGAGCCCAAGGGGCTGCACTAACCTTCCTGGAGCCCAGCCACGCCCCCCTGTGAAGGAGCCCAGCATCGCCTATGTCCTCCGAATCTCCTCCTTTCGTCACAGTTAGATTGGCGTAATCTCGCGATGCGCGAGCTCGCGCATGCGCAGTGCTGGTATAGTGTTCCTTCCCTGTGCTGGCATCAGCCTCAGGGAAGGAACTGCGCATGTGCGAGCTTGCGCATCGCGAGATTACGGCAAGCTAACTGTGACGAAAGAAGGAGATTCGGAGGACATAGGCGGTGCTGGGCTCCTTCACAGGGGGGCGTGGCTGGGCATCAGGAAGGTTAGTGCAGCCCCTTGGGCTCCTTACAAAGCTCATTTGCATATCTCTAAAATCATTTTTTAAACAAAATAAAAGGACACAGCCCTATAGGACCGGTAAATTGCGGACATGCTAGCGGCGATCTAGCAGTGCATGTCCGCAGCTCTATAACCGAAAACGAGGTGACAGAATCCCTTTAATGTAATATCTGTGCAGCAAGACCCATAGACCTACTATGCGAATTATTTCATATAATAAGTTTCAAAAATATTTTTCCTCACAAAATAAATTTCTTATAGATGGGATAGAATAATAAAAACCCGTCCGAGTTATAATAAAAATATATTTATTTTTTTGCAACAAGGGCTGTGTCAAGTATTGCAGTTTAGTGTTGATCAGGAATATTCGAATTGCACATTTTTATCTCGAATATCTGCACGGATATATTCTGAATTTCCTCCCTGCTTCTAGCTTGTGTGCCAATGAGAAGGCTGCAATATCTTTGACTTTAGGAGCAGTGTTGATTGCGAATTTACGTAATGCAAATTTTCGTAATGAGAAATTTCGTAATGCAAATTTTCGAAATGAGATCGTGAAAACTCAGATCCAATGGTATATTCTAACCCCCAGGCATTCCTATGGTGGGGAGGACTCTTGTCGGGGAGGAGTATGCCAAAGTGGAACAGATGTACAGATAAAAAAAAAATGAATATTCAAAAAAACTTATATATTAGTTTTTTTGAATATTCGTAATATTCAAAAACAAGAATATATAGCAATATAGCAAATATAAAAAAATAAAATAAAATAGAACAACTTAGCTAATATAGTGCTACAATCTTCTTTGTCTAATAGTTGCTAAGCAGGGAGGAATCAGGACTTCTGATGGGAAAAAAAGACGAATATTCTAAAAAACTAATATATTCGATATAGTGCTATATATTCGTTTTTCGAATATACATAATATTCTAAAACAAGAATATATAGCAATATAGTGAATATTCCGTAAAAAATGAATGTAGAACAATTTAGCTAATATAGTGCTATAATGTTTTTTTTTTAATAGTTCTAATTTTTTCCAATCTGAACTTCAGATGAGAAAAAAATTGCAACTATTAGACAAAGAATATTATAGCACTATATTAGCTAAATTCCTCTATATTCTTTTTTTTTTTATATTCGCTATATTGCTATATATTCTTGTGTTTGAATATTACGAATATTCTAAAAAATGAATATATTCGTTTTCTAGAATATTCATCTTTTTTTTTTAAATGTGTACACTTGTTCCACTTTGGCATACTCCTCCCCGACAAGCATCCCCGTCACTATGGGAATGCCTGGGGGTTAGAATATACCATCGGATCTGAGTTTTCACGATCTCATTGATTCTCATTAAGAAAATTTGCATCACGAAAATTCGTATTCCAAAAATTCGCAATCAACACTACTCCTAACAAAATATTCGCAAAATATCGCAAATTCGAATATGACCCCTGCCGCTCATCACTATTGCAGTTCTGTCCCATTGACTTAAATGGGACAGCGCTACAATACCAGGCACTGCCACTACAGCAGTGACCTAGGCTTGAGAAACACCCATTGGACAGGCCAAAACATTTCAAGTTTTTTTTTGTTGGACATGTGAACTAAATCTCGTCATTTAATTTTCTTGGACCCTGTGATAATTTTCAAATATATATATTTTTTAATTTGCAGTGACCTCTGTCAAGTGCCACTACTGCATAGGTCACCACTTCAGCTATGAATTGGCTGGCAGCTGTGACGTGCATGTAGATGGCACGTCACACCTCTGGTCCAGCGATGCACTCTGAGCACTCATGACAGTGGAGTCTTTTTATTTTTTTATTTTTTTACATTGGTTCCATGTCCACCCATGTTCTCAAGCTCTGAGAACTCCTTTAAAGTGGATCTGCCAACTTAATATGGTATCCTCTTACTTTCACACTCGCGTTTTGGATTTCCGTTCGTGAGATCCGTTCAGGGCTCTCACAAGCGGTCCAAAACGGATCAGTTTGCATTCTAATGCATTCTGAATGGAAAAGGATCTGCTCAGAATGCATCAGTTGGCCTCCATTCAGTCTGATGAAACTGATCCAAACGGATCCGTTCTGACACACAATGTAAGTCAATGGGGACAGATCCGTTTTCTCTGACACAATCTGGCACAATAGAAAACGGATCCGTCTCCCATTGACTTTCGAGGGTGTTCAAGACGGATCCATTTTGGCTATGTTACAGATAATACAAACGGATCCGTTCAGAACGGATGCATGCGGTTGTATTATCTGAACGGATCCATCCATGACGCATCCGCACATATTAAGATTCTAAAATATTAGTATGGGGTTTGGGCTTGATGTCAAAGTAAAGTCACGATTGAGCCACTTCTGTGTTTAGCAATTAAGAAAAGTCACTTGGTGGGAAGATGATATGAGTTAAAGCGGTTGTCAGCTTTTTTTTATATTGATGACCTATCCAATGGATATCAGATCAGTGGGGGGCTGACTGCTGGCATCCCTGGCGATCAGCTGTTTGAGGAGAAGGCAGCAATTGCAGCAGTGAGCAGGTGTAATTACAACTCTGCCACCCCATTCACCTCAAGGGTAGGACTTTTTCCTATTCTCTTGAATAGAAAGGAGTCATGTCATTGAAGTGAATGGGACAGGCGGAGTTGCAATTACACCTGCTCCCCGCTGCAATTGGGACGGTGAGCAAGTAAACAGCGAAGAGAAGGCAGCGCTCGTACAACTTGAATGGGACTGAGCTGCAACTAGGCCATGTGACCGATGTACGGTGACGTCTTTTTTATTGATTATTGTGAAGGGTATGAATAATTTTGGACTGGACACTTTTTGCTCAAATGTAAATAAAAGCTGAGAAATGTTTTTTCCCACAATAATGCCTGTTGTACATCGTCTTATTATCTTTTGGGAGACACCTATGTCATTTCCCGTCAAAAAATTACTTGCTGGTTGAATAAAAGTAACTTTAAGTCAAATTTTGCCAGGGGGTATGAATAATTATGGGCAGTTCTGTAGGAACCTGGATACTATTTATTTGCCAATTTAAATGTTAGTGCATTGTCCTGCTTCAGGAGGAAACTGGACAACCCCCAGGATCCACATGAAATAAAGAACAGGTAAGTAAATACTTCATAGATCCCGCACAGCCGTTCTCTCAGCCTGCAGCAGTCACATCACATCGACAACACGTGACCACTGCAGCCAATCACTGGCTTCATCATTTGCACCACTGAGCCCAGTGATCAGCTGCAGTGGTGATGTGAGGTTTACAACAGATCCTCAGCTGTATCTGGCACACCTCTGGGATTTGCACCTACTGTATCTTTAGAATGGAGCCTGCAAAGTGAAGGAGATTGTATCGCGCATGCACACTTGGCTATTTTTTGAAGTTCCAAAGAAATAAATGGGAAGCGCAGCGCACATGCGCACCCGCAGCTCCATAAACTTCTATAGGGAGGACGGAAATAGCAGAGTCGGAATTCTGCTATTTTTGGTAGTCCCATAGAAATGAACGATCCGCTCTCCTTCGCTTTGTGCACTCTGTACTAGAGAGAAGCTAGATAGATAATCTATCAGATATTGGGGCATATCCTAGCAATATGCCCCTAATGTATGAGGTAGGCCAACCTCTTTAATGAAAAGCGAAAAAAATAAAATTCAAATGCAATAAAATGAAAAACTAAAGTATTCAGACTCTTTGCTATATCACTTGAAATTTAGGGCCTTCAATTTCTCTTGATCATCTTTGAGATGTTTCTACATCTTGATTGGAGTCCACCTATGGTAAATTCAGCTGATTGGACATGATTTGGGATTGCATGATTTGGAATGATTTGACAATGCATATCAGACCAAAACCAAAGCCAGGATGAGGTAAGAACTGCCTGTAGAGTCCAGACACACGACTGTGTGGAGGTACAAATCTGGAGAAGGTACAAAAAAAATCCTGCTGCACAGAAAGTTACCAAGAGCACATTGGCCTCCATAATTCTTGAATGGATGAAATTTTGAATAACCAGTAGTCTTCTTAGAGCTGGCCGCTCCACCAAACCTGCAGAGAAGAATGGCAGAAAATCCCCAAATCCAGGTTGGGCTGTAATCACTGTAATTACTGAAGTCCTAAGTATGAATACTTAATGTCGTGGCAATATTAAATTTTTTCCTTTTAAATAAATTAGCAAACATTTGGAACGTTTTGTGACATTCACTTTGTTATTATGGGGCACTGAGTTTAGAATAATGGGAAAAATGTGAACTTAAAAAAATATGTGAAAAAAGTGAAAGAGCCTAAAGACTTTATGAATTAATTATAGATGTATCATGAATAAATTCTAACTGTAGTATTCATTTTTCCTAAAAGTATACAATCATTCTAGCTAAGGTCATTCAAAATGAAGTAAGTTGAGCCGACAGCTTAGTATATATTGGGACAGGAAGAAGGAATTAGTCATCACATCACATTGCTTTAATTAGTATAATTCTGAGATGTGTGTATCAGCTCACATATCTCTTTCACATGAGCGATACAGATTGTGTCAGGATCTATTCAGGCAAAAACTAATGGGTTTCTACACAAGTTCAAGTAGTTTTTTCTGCGACTGCGTTAAGTGTGCGTTTTTTCCATCCAGATTGTGTCTGGATTACATGCATTTTCACGCACATGAAGAACAATCTACATCTCCCAACAACCATCAGTGAAAAACACATTGCATCCGGTTGCCTTCCGTTATTCACGCAAACCCTATTCCCTTCTATGGAGCCAGAGCTATGTTAAAAACACACAATAAAGAACATTCTGCGATTTTCCCTGAACATGGAGATGATCCGTGATAAACGAGGCTCGTGACTAGGGATGAGCGAACTCGAACTGTATAGTTCGGGTTCGTACCGAATTTTGGGGTGTCCGTGACACGGACCCGAACCCGGACATTTTCGTAAAAGTCCGGGTTCGGGTTCGGTGTTCGTCGCTTTCTTCGCGCTTTTGTGACGCTTTCTTGGCGCTTTTTGAAAGGCTGCAAAGCAGCCAATCAACAAGCGTCATACTACTTGCCCCAAGAGGCCATCACAGCCATGCCTACTATTGGCATGGCTGTGATTGGCCAGAGCACCATGTGACCCAGCCTCTATTTAAGCTGGAGTCACATAGCGCCGCCCGTCACTCTGCTCTGATTAGCGTAGGGAGAGGTTGCGGCTGCGACAGTAGGGCGAGATTAGGCAGATTAACTCCTCCAAAGGACTTGATTAACTGATCGATCTGCAGCTGTGGATCATTGAGCTGCTGATCCTCAATTGCTCACTGTTTTTAGGCTGCACAGACCGTTTGTCAGTCTCATTTTTCTGGGGTGATCGGCGGCCATTTTGTGTCTTGTGGTGCGCCAGCACAAGCTGCGACCAAGTGCATTTAACCCTCAATGGTGTGGTTGTTTTTTGGCTAAAGCCTACATCAGGGTGAAGCTGTCACACCAAGTGCATTTAACCAGCAATAGTCTGTTCATTTTTTGGCCATATACAAAATCAGGGGCAAGCTGCGCCTGTCACCAAGTGCATTTAACCCTCAATGGTGTGGTTGTTTTTTGGCTAAAGCCTACATCAGGGTGAAGCTGTCACACCAAGTGCATTTAACCAGCAATAGTCTGTTCATTTTTTGGCCATATACAAAATCAGGGGCAAGCTGCGCCTGTCACCAAGTGCATTTAACCCTCAATGGTGTGGTTGTTTTTTGGCTAAAGCCTACATCAGGGTGAAGCTGTCACACCAAGTGCATTTAACCAGCAATAGTCTGTTCATTTTTTGGCCATATACAAAATCAGGGGCAAGCTGCGCCTGTCACCAAGTGCATTTAACCCTCAATGGTGTGGTTGTTTTTTGGCTAAAGCCTACATCAGGGTGAAGCTGTCACACCAAGTGCATTTAACCAGCAATAGTCTGTTCATTTTTTGGCCATATCCCAGTCTAATTCTGTCACTAAATCCATACCGGTCACCCAGCGCCTAAATACTAGGCCTCAAATTTATATCCAGCTAAATCTGTCCCTAGTGCTGTAGCTGGGCGAGTTATTTAGTGTCCGTTCAAGCACATTTCTTGTTCTGGGTTGAAATACAATTCCCAATTTAGCAATTTCATAATTTAGTGGTTCCTGCTATATCAGAGCTCTTTGAAATCTATCCCAAAAAGGGTATATAATATTGAAGGTGCACATAGGGTCATTCAGAGTAACTTCACACACACCCGCTACTGTGTATTTCCAAGTCTAATTCTGTCACTAAATCCATACCGGTGACCCAGCGCCTAAATACTAGGCCTCAAATTTAATTCCCTCTAAATCTCTCGTTACCCACCGCTGTACTGTTGTTGCTGGGCAAGATATTTAGTGTCCGTCAAAGCACATTTTTTGTTCTGGGTTGAAGTACAATTCCCAATTTAGCAATTTCATAATTTAGTGGTTTCTGCTATATCAGAGCTATTTGAAATCTATCCCAAAAAGGGTATATAATATTGAAGGTGCACATAGGGTCATTCAGAATAACTTCACACACACCCGCTACTGTGTATTTCCAAGTCTAATTCTGTCACTAAACCCATACCTGTCACCCAGCGCCTAAATACTAGGCCTCAAATTTAAATCCCTCTAAATCTCTCGTTACCGTTGTCCTGTTGTAGCTGGGAAAGTTATTTAGTGCCCGTCAAAGCACATTTTTTGTTCTGGGTTGAAGTACAATTCCCAATTTAGCAATTTCATAATTTAGTGGTTCCTGCTATATCAGAGCTATTTGAAATCTATCCCAAAAAGGGTATATAATATTGAAGGTGCACATAGGGTCATTCAGAATAACTTCACACACACCCGCTACTGTGTATTTCCAAGTCTAATTCTGTCACTAAATCCATACCGGTGACCCAGCGCCTAAATACTAGGCCTCAAATTTAATTCCCTCTAAATCTCTCGTTACCCACCGCTGTACTGTTGTTGCTGGGCAAGATATTTAGTGTCCGTCAAAGCACATTTTTTGTTCTGGGTTGAAGTACAATTCCCAATTTAGCAATTTCATAATTTAGTGGTTTCTGCTATATCAGAGCTATTTGAAATCTATCCCTAAAAGGGTATATAATATTGAAGGTGCACATAGGGTCATTCAGAATAACTTCACACACACCCGCTACTGTGTATTTCCAAGTCTAATTCTGTCACTAAACCCATACCTGTCACCCAGCGCCTAAATACTAGGCCTCAAATTTATATCCAGCTAAATCTGTCCCTAGTGCTGTAGCTGGGCGAGTTATTTAGTGTCCGTTCAAGCACATTTCTTGTTCTGGGTTGAAATACAATTCCCAATTTAGCAATTTCATAATTTAGTGGTTCCTGCTATATCAGAGCTCTTTGAAATCTATCCCAAAAAGGGTATATAATATTGAAGGTGCACATAGGGTCATTCAGAGTAACTTCACACACACCCGCTACTGTGTATTTCCAAGTCTAATTCTGTCACTAAATCCATACCGGTGACCCAGCGCCTAAATACTAGGCCTCAAATTTAATTCCCTCTAAATCTCTCGTTACCCACCGCTGTACTGTTGTTGCTGGGCAAGATATTTAGTGTCCGTCAAAGCACATTTTTTGTTCTGGGTTGAAGTACAATTCCCAATTTAGCAATTTCATAATTTAGTGGTTTCTGCTATATCAGAGCTATTTGAAATCTATCCCAAAAAGGGTATATAATATTGAAGGTGCACATAGGGTCATTCAGAATAACTTCACACACACCCGCTACTGTGTATTTCCAAGTCTAATTCTGTCACTAAACCCATACCTGTCACCCAGCGCCTAAATACTAGGCCTCAAATTTAAATCCCTCTAAATCTCTCGTTACCGTTGTCCTGTTGTAGCTGGGAAAGTTATTTAGTGCCCGTCAAAGCACATTTTTTGTTCTGGGTTGAAGTACAATTCCCAATTTAGCAATTTCATAATTTAGTGGTTCCTGCTATATCAGAGCTATTTGAAATCTATCCCAAAAAGGGTATATAATATTGAAGGTGCACATAGGGTCATTCAGAATAACTTCACACACACCCGCTACTGTGTATTTCCAAGTCTAATTCTGTCACTAAATCCATACCGGTGACCCAGCGCCTAAATACTAGGCCTCAAATTTAATTCCCTCTAAATCTCTCGTTACCCACCGCTGTACTGTTGTTGCTGGGCAAGATATTTAGTGTCCGTCAAAGCACATTTTTTGTTCTGGGTTGAAGTACAATTCCCAATTTAGCAATTTCATAATTTAGTGGTTTCTGCTATATCAGAGCTATTTGAAATCTATCCCTAAAAGGGTATATAATATTGAAGGTGCACATAGGGTCATTCAGAATAACTTCACACACACCCGCTACTGTGTATTTCCAAGTCTAATTCTGTCACTAAACCCATACCTGTCACCCAGCGCCTAAATACTAGGCCTCAAATTTATATCCAGCTAAATCTGTCCCTAGTGCTGTAGCTGGGCGAGTTATTTAGTGTCCGTTCAAGCACATTTCTTGTTCTGGGTTGAAATACAATTCCCAATTTAGCAATTTCATAATTTAGTGGTTCCTGCTATATCAGAGCTCTTTGAAATCTATCCCAAAAAGGGTATATAATATTGAAGGTGCACATAGGGTCATTCAGAGTAACTTCACACACACCCGCTACTGTGTATTTCCAAGTCTAATTCTGTCACTAAATCCATACCGGTGACCCAGCGCCTAAATACTAGGCCTCAAATTTAATTCCCTCTAAATCTCTCGTTACCCACCGCTGTACTGTTGTTGCTGGGCAAGATATTTAGTGTCCGTCAAAGCACATTTTTTGTTCTGGGTTGAAGTACAATTCCCAATTTAGCAATTTCATAATTTAGTGGTTTCTGCTATATCAGAGCTATTTGAAATCTATCCCTAAAAGGGTATATAATATTGAAGGTGCACATAGGGTCATTCAGAATAACTTCACACACACCCGCTACTGTGTATTTCCAAGTCTAATTCTGTCACTAAATCCATACCGGTGACCCAGCGCCTAAATACTAGGCCTCAAATTTAATTCCCTCTAAATCTCTCGTTACCCACCGCTGTACTGTTGTTGCTGGGCAAGATATTTAGTGTCCGTCAAAGCACATTTTTTGTTCTGGGTTGAAGTACAATTCCCAATTTAGCAATTTCATAATTTAGTGGTTTCTGCTATATCAGAGCTATTTGAAATCTATCCCTAAAAGGGTATATAATATTCAAGGTGCACATTGGGTCATTCAGAATAACTTCACACACACACGCTTCTGTGCATTTCCAAGTCTAATTCTGTCACTAAATCCATACCGGTCACCCAGCGCCTAAATACTAGGCCTCAAATTTATATCCCGCTGAATTTGAATACAATACATTGGGCCAAATAATATATTTGTTGTTGTGGTGAACCATAACAATGAGAAAAACATCTAGTAAGGGACGCGGACGTGGACATGGTCGTGGTGGTGTTAGTGGACCCTCTGGTGCTGGGAGAGGACGTGGCCGTTCTGCCACATCCACACGTCCTAGTGTACCAACTACCTCAGGTCCCAGTAGCCGCCAGAATTTACAGCGATATATGGTGGGGCCCAATGCCGTTCTAAGGATGGTAAGGCCTGAGCAGGTACAGGCATTAGTCAATTGGGTGGCCGACAGTGGATCCAGCACGTTCACATTATCTCCCACCCAGTCTTCTGCAGAAAGCGCACAGATGGCGCCTGAAAACCAACCCCATCAGTCTGTCACATCACCCCCATGCATACCAGGGAAACTGTCTCAGCCTCAAGTTATGCAGCAGTCTCTTATGCTGTTTGAAGACTCCGCTGGCAGGGTTTCCCAAGGGCATCCACCTAGCCCTTCCCCAGCGGTGAAAGACATAGAATGCACTGACGCACAACCACTTATGTTTCCTGATGATGAGGACATGGGAATACCACCTCAGCATGTCTCTGATGATGACGAAACACAGGTGCCAACTGCTGCGTCTTTCTGCAGTGTGCAGACTGAACAGGAGGTCAGGGATCAAGACTGGGTGGAAGACGATGCAGGGGACGATGAGGTCCTAGACCCCACATGGAATGAAGGTCGTGCCACTGACTTTCACAGTTCGGAGGAAGAGGCAGTGGTGAGACCGAGCCAACAGCGTAGCAAAAGAGGGAGCAGTGGGCAAAAGCAGAACACCCGCCGCCAAGAGACTCCGCCTGCTACTGACCGCCGCCATCTGGGACCGAGCACCCCAAAGGCAGCTTCAAGGAGTTCCCTGGCATGGCACTTCTTCAAACAATGTGCTGACGACAAGACCCGAGTGGTTTGCACGCTGTGCCATCAGAGCCTGAAGCGAGGCATTAACGTTCTGAACCTGAGCACAACCTGCATGACCAGGCACCTGCATGCAAAGCATGAACTGCAGTGGAGTAAACACCTTAAAACCAAGGAAGTCACTCAGGCTCCCCCTGCTACCTCTTCTGCTGCTGCCGCCTCGGCCTATTCTGCTGCTGCCGCCTCGGCCTCTTCCTCCGCCTCTGGAGGAACGTTGGCACCTGCCGCCCAGCAAACAGGGGATGTACCACCAACACCACCACCACCACCACCTCCGTCACCAAGCGTCTCAACCATGTCACACGCCAGCGTTCAGCTCTCCATCTCACAAACATTTGATAGAAAGCGTAAATTCCCACCTAGCCACCCTCGATCCCTGGCCCTGAATGCCAGCATTTCTAAACTACTGGCCTATGAAATGCTGTCATTTAGGCTGGTGGACACAGACAGCTTCAAACAGCTCATGTCGCTTGCTGTCCCACAGTATGTTGTTCCCAGCCGGCACTACTTCTCCAAGAGAGCCGTGCCTTCCCTGCACAACCAAGTATCCCATAAAATCAAGTGTGCACTGCGCAACGCCATCTGTAGCAAGGTCCACCTAACCACAGATACGTGGACCAGTAAGCACGGCCAGGGACGCTATATCTCCCTAACTGCACACTGGGTAAATGTAGTGGCAGCTGGGCCCCAGGCGGAGAGCTGTTTGGCGCACGTCCTTCCGCCGCCAAGGATCGCAGGGCAACATTCTTTGCCTCCTGTTGCCACCTCCTCCTTCTCGGCTTCCTCCTCCTCTTCTTCCACCTGCTCATCCAGTCAGCCACACACCTTCACCACCAACTTCAGCACAGCCCGGGGTAAACGTCAGCAGGCCATTCTGAAACTCATATGTTTGGGGGACAGGCCCCACACCGCACAGGAGTTGTGGCGGGGTATAGAACAACAGACCGACGAGTGGTTGCTGCCGGTGAGCCTCAAGCCCGGCCTGGTGGTGTGTGATAATGGGCGAAATCTCGTTGCAGCTCTGGGACTAGCCAATTTGACGCACATCCCTTGCTTGGCGCATGTGCTGAATTTGGTGGTGCAGAAGTTCATTCACAACTACCCCGACATGTCAGAGCTGCTGCATAAAGTGCGGGCCGTCTGTTCGCGCTTCCGGCGTTCACATCCTGCTGCTGCTCGCCTGTCTGCGCTACAGCGTAACTTCGGCCTTCCCGCTCACCGCCTCATATGCGACGTGCCCACCAGGTGGAACTCCACCTTGCACATGCTGGACAGACTGTGCGAGCAGCAGCAGGCCATAGTGGAGTTTCAGCTGCAGCACGCACGGGTCAGTCGCACTACAGAACAGCACCACTTCACCACCAATGACTGGGCCTCCATGCGAGACCTGTGTGCCCTGTTGCGCTGTTTCGAGTACTCCACCAACATGGCCAGTGGCGATGACACCGTTATCAGCGTTACAATACCACTTCTATGTCTCCTTGAGAAAACACTTAGGGCGATGATGGAAGAGGAGGTGGCCCAGGAGGAGGAGGAGGAGGAGGAGGAAGAGGGGTCATTTTTAGCACTTTCAGGCCAGTCTCTTCGAAGTGACTCAGAGGGAGGTTTTTGGCAACAGCAGAGGCCAGGTACAAATGTGGCCAGCCAGGGCCCACTACTGGAGGACGAGGAGGACGAGGATGAGGAGGAGGTGGAGGAGGATGAGGATGAAGCATGGTCACAGCGGGGTGGCACCCAACGCAGCTCGGGTCCATCACTGGTGCGTGGCTGGGGGGAAAGGCAGGACGATGACGATACGCCTCCCACAGAGGACAGCTTGTCCTTATCCCTGGGCAGCCTGGCACACATGAGCGACTACATGCTGCAGTGCCTGCGCAACGACAGCAGAGTTGCCCACATTTTAACCTGTGCGGACTACTGGGTTGCCACCCTGCTGGATCCACGCTACAAAGACAATGTGCCCACCTTACTTCCTGCACTGGAGCGTGATAGGAAGATGCGCGAGTACAAGCGCACGTTGGTAGACACGCTACTGAGAGCATTCCCAAATGTCACAGGGGAACAAGTGGAAGCCCAAGGCCAAGGCAGAGGAGGAGCAAGAGGTCGCCAAGGCAGCTGTGTCACGGCCAGCTCCTCTGAGGGCAGGGTTAGCATGGCAGAGATGTGGAAAACTTTTGTCAACACGCCACAGCTAACTGCACCACCACCTGATACGCAACGTGTTAGCAGGAGGCAACATTTCACTAACATGGTGGAACAGTACGTGTGCACACCCCTCCACGTACTGACTGATGGTTCGGCCCCATTCAACTTCTGGGTCTCTAAATTGTCCACGTGGCCAGAGCTAGCCTTTTATGCCTTGGAGGTGCTGGCCTGCCCGGCAGCCAGCGTTTTGTCTGAACGTGTATTCAGCACGGCAGGGGGCGTCATTACAGACAAACGCAGCCGCCTGTCTACAGCCAATGTGGACAAGCTGACGTTCATAAAAATGAACCAGGCATGGATCCCACAGGACCTGTCCGTCCCTTGTCCAGATTAGACATTAACTACCTCCCCATAACCATATATTATTGGACTCCAGGGCACTTCCTCATTCAATCCTATTTTTATTTTCATTTTACCATTATATTGCGAGGCTACCCAAAGTTGAATGAACCTCTCCTCTGCCTGTGTGCTAGGCCTAAATATATGCCAATGGACTGTTGCAGTGGTGGGTGACGTGAAGCCTCATTCTCTGCTATGACATGCAGACTGATTCTCTGCTGACATGAAGCCAGATCCTCTGTTACGGGAGCTCTCTCCTCTGCCTGGGTGCTGGGCCTAAATTTATGACAATTGACTGTTGCAGTGGTGGGTGACGTGAAGCCTGATTCTCTGCTATGATATGAAGACTGATTCTCTGCTGACATGAAGCCAGATTGTCTGTTACGGGACCTTTCTCCTCTGCCTGGGTTCTGGGCCTAAATTTATGAAAATTGACTGTTGCAGTGGTGGGTGACGTGAAGCCTGATTCTCTGCTATGATATGAAGACTGATTCTCTGCTGACATGAAGCCAGATTGTCTGTTACGGGACCTTTCTCCTCTGCCTGGGTTCTGGGCCTAAATTTATGACAATGGACTGTTGCAGTGGTGGCTGACGTGAAGCCTGATTCTCTGCTATGACATGCAGACTGATTCTCTGCTGTCATGAAGCCAGATTGTCTGTTACGGGACCTCTCTGCTCTGCCTGTGTGCTAGGCCTAAATATATGCCAATGGACTGTTGCAGTGGTGGCTGACGTGAAGCCTCATTCTCTGCTATGACATGCAGACTAATTCTCTGCTGACATGAAGCCAGATTGTCTGTTACGGGACCTCTCTCCTCTGCCTGGGTGCTGGGCCTAAATTTATGACAATGGACTGTTGCAGTGGTGGCTGACGTGAAGCCTGATTCTCTGCTATGACATGCAGACTAATTCTCTGCTGACATGAAGCCAGATTGTCTGTTACGGGACCTCTCTCCTCTGCCTGGGTGCTGGGCCTAAATATATGCCAATGGACTGTTGCAGTGGTGGCTGACGTGAAGCCTCATTCTCTGCTATGACATGCAGACTAATTCTCTGCTGTCATGAAGCCAGATTGTCTGTTACGGGACCTCTCTGCTCTGCCTGTGTGCTAGGCCTAAATATATGCCAATGGACTGTTGCAGTGGTGGGTGACGTGAAGCCTCATTCTCTGCTATGACATGCAGACTGATTCTCTGCTGACATGAAGCCAGATTGTCTGTTACGGGACCTCTCTGCTCTGCCTGTGTGCTAGGCCTAAATATATGCCAATGGACTGTTGCAGTGGTGGGTGACGTGAAGCCTCATTCTCTGCTATGACATGCAGACTGATTCTCTGCTGACATGAAGCCAGATTGTCTGTTACGGGACCTCTCTGCTCTGCCTGTGTGCTAGGCCTAAATATATGCCAATGGACTGTTGCAGTGGTGGGTGACGTGAAGCCTCATTCTCTGCTATGACATGCAGACTGATTCTCTGCTGACATGAAGCCAGATTGTCTGTTACGGGACCTCTCTGCTCTGCCTGTGTGCTAGGCCTAAATATATGCCAATGGACTGTTGCAGTGGTGGGTGACGTGAAGCCTCATTCTCTGCTATGACATGCAGACTGATTCTCTGCTGACATGAAGCCAGATCCTCTGTTACGGGAGCTCTCTCCTCTGCCTGGGTGCTGGGCCTAAATTTATGACAATTGACTGTTGCAGTGGTGGGTGACGTGAAGCCTGATTCTCTGCTATGATATGAAGACTGATTCTCTGCTGACATGAAGCCAGATTGTCTGTTACGGGACCTTTCTCCTCTGCCTGGGTTCTGGGCCTAAATTTATGAAAATTGACTCTTACAGTGGTGGGTGACGTGAAGCCTGATTCTCTGCTATGATATGAAGACTGATTCTCTGCTGACATGAAGCCAGATTCTCTGTTACGGGACCTCTCTCCTCTGCCTGGGTGCTGGGTAGTGTTGAGCGCGAATATTCGAAAAGCAAATTTTTTTCGCGAATATCGCAACTTCGCGATTTCGCGAATATTTCGAATATAGTGCTATATATTCGTAAAAACGAATATTCGTTTTTTGTTTCCCCCCCCCCCCCCACAAAATTACAGTACACATATAATTGATTGTTTCCCAAAGGTCCAACAGCTCAGATCTTACTCACATTGCCTAGAAAGTGATTGAGGCGCGAATCTTCGTAAGGCGATTTTATTAGCGCACATGCGAATATCGGCACGTCCCAGAACAGAGGCAAAGGGCTTTGCATTCATACATTAGTGAATTGAGTTGCGAATCTTCGTAAGGCGATTTTATTAGCGCACATGCGAATATCTACACTTGTCCCAGAACAGAGGCAAAGGGCTTTGCATTCATACATTAGTGATTGAATTGAGCTGCGAATCTTCGTAAGGCGATTTTATTAGCGCACATGCGAATATCGGCACGTCCCAGAACAGAGGCAAAGGGCTTTGCATTCATACATTAGTGAATTGAGTTGCGAATCTTCGTAAGGCGATTTTATTAGCGCACATGCGAATATCTACACTTGTCCCAGAACAGAGGCAAAGGGCTTTGCATTCATACATTAGTGATTGAATTGAGCTGCGAATCTTCGTAAGGCGATTTTATTAACGCAAATGCAAATATCTACACTTGTCCCCAGAACAGAGAGGCAAAGGCCTGTGCATTCATATAGTATAGCACCATATTCGCGAATACGTAGAACTTCGTAAAATTCGATTTACGAATATTCGTATTTTTTATTTTACTTTCCACCTTACAGATTACATTGATCTGTACTCTGTCAACTACTGTCATCACCCCCCACTGTATCTCGATTGATTCCCAAAAGTCTCACATTCCCTAGAAAGTGATTGAGGTGCGAATCTTCGTAAGGCGATTTTATTAGCGCACATGCGAATATCTACACTTGTCCCAGAACAGAGGCAAAGGGCATTGCATTCATACATTAGTGATTGAATTGAGTTGCGAATCTTCGTAAGGCGATTTCATTAGCGCACATGTGAATTTTGCATAGCATATGTATTATGCGATAATTCGAATTATCGCATATGCGAAATAATAACGAATTTGAATAATCGCGAATATTTTACGAATATTCTTTCGAATATTCACAAAATTTCGCGAATTCGAATATGGGACATGCCGCTCAACACTAGTGCTGGGCCTAAATTTATGACAATGGACTGTTGCAGTGGTGGGTGACGTGAAGCCTGATTCTCTGCTATGACATGCAGACTGATTCTCTGCTGACATGAAGCCAGATTGTCTGTTACGGGACCTCTCTCCTCTGCCTGGGTGCTGGGCCTAAATATATGCCAATGGACTGTTGCAGTGGTGGCTGACGTGAAGCCTCATTCTCTGCTATGACATGCAGACTAATTCTCTGCTGACATGAAGACAGATTCTCTGTTACGGGACCTCTCTCCTCTGCCTGGGTGCCGGGGCCTAAATATCTGAGAATGGACTGTTCCAGTGGTGGGTGACGGGAAGCCAGATTCTCTGCTATGGAACCTCTCTCCAATTGATTTTGGTTAATTTTTATTTATTTAATTTTTATTTTAATTCATTTCCCTATCCACATTTGTTTGCAGGGGATTTACCTACATGTTGCTGCCTTTTGCAGCCCTCTAGCTCTTTCCTGGGCTGTTTTACAGCCTTTTTAGTGCCGAAAAGTTCGGGTCCCCATTGACTTCAATGGGGTTCGGGTTCGGGACGAAGTTCGGATCGGGTTCGGATCCCGAACCCGAACATTTCCGGGATGTTCGGCCGAACTTCTCGAACCCGAACATCCAGGTGTTCGCTCAACTCTACTCGTGACCTATTAAGATGAATGGCGAGGATTCATTCAGTCCAGATGCTATGTATTTGCTACATGCATCCCAGGTCCTGGCAGTTGCAGAGAGAGCAGAGCCTCTAGGTGTAATGGTAACGCCCCCGTTGCTCCTAGAGGCTCATTTGCATATATAAAAAAAAAATCTCAGCAATGCGGGCACATATGAACATGGTACCAACACAGATGCCTTCAGCTGCCAAGTGTACATGTAACAGGTCAGCCATTTTCATAGGTACAAA
The DNA here is from genome assembly GCF_014858855.1 of Bufo gargarizans. Lineage (NCBI taxonomy): Eukaryota > Metazoa > Chordata > Amphibia > Anura > Bufonidae > Bufo > Bufo gargarizans. Next base: position 683,493,748 of record NC_058080.1, on the reverse strand, counting down.
TCTAGTGACAGGTGTCTTTTAAGAAAATCGGCCACGAGCAGGAAATGGGATAAAATAAATAACCTATGCTCACCTGTTAACCACTTCACATCTGGGCCATTTCCCCCTTCCTGATAGAGCCTAATTTTGCAAATCTGACATGTGGTAATAACTTTGGAACGCTTTTACTTATCCAAGCCATTCTGAGATTGTTTTCTCGTGACACATGGTGCTTCATGACAGTGGTAAATTTGAGTCGATATATTTCACCTTTATTTATAAAATAATCCCAAATTTACCAAACATTTAGAAAAATTCGCAATTTTCTCATTTTAAATTTCTCTGTTTTTAAAACAGAAAGTGATACCTCATAAAATATTTATTACTTAAAGGGGTTGTCCAAGTTATATTTATTGATGACCTATCCTCAGGATAGGTCATCAATATCAGATCGGCGGGGTCCGACACCCGGCACCCCTGCCGATCAGCTGTTTGAAGAGGAGGCGCGCGCCCTGCCAGTGCTGCCTCCTCTTCACTGTTTACCTTCTCGCCGTTGCATCTGCAGTGGCGAGCAGGTGTAATTACACCCAAGCCGTCCCATTGAAATGAATAATTCTCTTGGTAATGACCTTACACCATTCACGTGACTGCTGCGGACAAACCCTGCCCTCAGCAGTCACATACCAAGTGTCACTGTGGGGGCCAGGGACTGGCTGCATCATTCATTATTGTAGGGACTGCATGCACAAACAGAAGTAGAACACAGCGGCACTGCAAGCGACAGGTAATAAATCCGGTCCTGAGTGCTGGCTAGAATAACGGCAATGCAGCGAATCGTGCTTCGTATGTGGTGCTCAGCATGGAGGGGAGAAGCTGAATCAAGTGCAACAATGTAGCGAAGACCAAAGAAATATGCGGCACTCACCGAAGCGTTCAAAGTGTTTCTTTTTATTCAATCCTTCATGTAGGATGAACAGGTGGGGTTCTGGGGCGGACAGGCTCCTGCAGATGAATGGCGGCTACGGCCGTTTCGAGCAGTATATCGCGCTTCTTCTGGCCGCTCTGATCGTCAAGGCGCAATACTGCACCATATATAAGCGATGCCCCTCAGCCGGCATCATGTGCAGCAGCTGTGCGCCACCAGTGAGTGACGTAAAAACATATCCATGTGACAGAGGGAGAAAAAGAAACCGATACAACATACCAAAATAGAAATAGAAAAACAAAGGTTGGATTAACAGAGCCGGCAGTAGCAGCTACTCAGACATGCAGAAATCATTTCTATGAACAGCGGTTTTAATTGAAACGACGCAGGTGTAGGGAGGACAGGATCCGAAAGGGTTAATCTCTTAGAGGGCCATGAGGCCTATTAATGGTGTGACAGGCCAACCCCTATGACTATATTCTTTGATACCCCACTCTTAAAGGAACACGGACATGTCGTTCCTATCGTTCAGTCCTGCTGCGCCGGTGGCTTTAGTACGGAGAATCCACCTTGCTTCCCTCTGCAGGAGTAGCCGGTGACGATCCCTTCCCCTAGGGGTGGATCGGACCTGTTCCACTCCCGCAAAGGAAAGACAACGGGGACGGCCATCATGCGCATCCCTGACGTCAGTGGCATCTCTAGCTTTCAAATTTTGGGGGGGCACACTGGGGGCCAGGACAAAAGTAGGGGGGCAGCTATAACAACGATACATTTACACAAGTACACTTAGAAATGCTGCGATACTTTACCCAATACCTAAAACCGCAACAGGGAAGAAAAGTCCTGCTGTCTGTGGTTTAAAAAAAAAAATAATCACTCAGATTTCAACATGTCCTAGCTGCCTGTGGATGACACTTTTATAGGGAGGGGGATCTGTGGATGACACTGCTATGGGGGGGGATCTGTGGATGCCACATACCGTATATACCATCTTATGCTATATGTGTCATCCACAGATCCACCCCATGACAGTGTCATCCCCATTTCCCCCTCTATAAGGGCTGTTTCACACGAGCGGATGCCGTGCGTGGCATCCGCTCCGTGAAAGAGTGCCAAGACCCGATGCAGACTACAGAGGCACGGAGCATTAACATGACTGATAATGCTCTCTGCCTCTCTGTGACCTCTTTACTACGAAATCACAGTGACAACTGTGATTTCGTAGTAAAGAGGTCACAGAGAAGCACGGAGCATTATCAGTCATGTTAATGCTCCGTGCCTCTGTAGTCTGCATCGGGTCTTGGCACTCTTTCACGGAGCGGATGCCACGCACGGCATCCGCTCGTGTGAAACAGCCCTAACAGTGTCATCCACAGATCTCCCTCCCCGTCTCTCACAGGAGTGTACATTTGACATTTCTAAACTGTGGCGGATCCAGAACCTGGTCTCGGGAGGGGCACTTCCAGATTATTTTCTGTCCACCACCACAGAACAAGGGTGCTTATAGAACAGACTACACAGTGTAGATGTATACTGTATATTGTGTGGCACAGTGTAGAGGTATACTGTATATTGTGTGGCACAGTGTAGAGGTATACTGTATATTGTGGGGCACAGTGTAGAGGTATACTATATATTGTGGGGCACAGTGTAGAGGTATACTGTATATTGTGGGGCACAGTGTAGAGGTATACTGTATATTGTATGGCACAGTGTAGCGGTATACTGTATATTGTGGGGCACAGTGTAGAGGTATACTGTATATTGTGTGGCACAGTGTAGAGGTAAACTGTATATTGTGGGGCACAGTGTAGAGGTATACTGTATATTGTGGGGCACAATGTAGAGGTATACTGTATATTGTGGGGCACAGTGTAGAGGTATACTGTACATTGTGGGGCACAGTGTAGAGGTATACTGTATATTGTGGGGCACAGTGTAGAGGTATACTGTATATTGTGTGGCACAGTGTAGAGGTAAACTGTATATTGTGGGGCACAGTGTAGAGGTATACTGTATATTGTGGGGCACAGTGTAGAGGTATACTGTACATTGTGGGGCACAGTGTAGAGGTATACTGTATATTGTGGGGCACAGTGTAGAGGTATACTGTATATTGTGGGGCACAGTGTAGAGGTATACTGTATATTGTGGGGCACAGTGTAGAGGTATACTATATATTGTGTGGCACAGTGTAGAGGTATACTGTATATTGTGTGGCACAGTGTAGGCTATATGTGTATAACATAAACATATTTCACATGAACACTTACAGTTACTTGGCTTGGCCCTTGGGGATCTCGGACGCCACTTCCACACTCTGGCCGGGGGCTCGGCGGAGCTGATGTTGTGCTTTATCCTAATGAGAAAGATTTCATAATAAGGATTTGGAGAAGAGGCAGAGGAATAGCAGAGCAGGGAGAGGCGGGTGCTGCTACTAGGGGGTCATACCATGGGGGAGTAATAAAGCCCACCATAATGCCCCCCCAGTAGAAATAATTCTCCTTATAATGTGACATTGAAAAAAATACCCCCTTGTAATGCCCCCAGTTGATCTAATGTGCCCCCATAATTTGCAAGTATAAAATTCCCCTTCTTAGTCCCCCCCGTAGATGACTCCATAGTACTCCTCTCCCCCTTCCCCATAGTACCCACCATGTGTCCCAGTATAAAATGCTACTGTACAGAGCCCCCCATATAAAATACCCCTTCTTTGTGGCCTCAGTAGATGCCCCTATAGTGCCCACCAATAACGTGCCAGTAACAAGAGCCCCCCATCACGTTCCAGTAATAAGAGCCCCCCAATGTTCTAGTAACAAGAGCCCCCATCATGTGCCAGTATTGTAATAAGCCCCCCATCATGTGCCAGTAATAAGCCCCCCATCATGTGCCAGTAATAAGCCCCCCATCATGTGCCAGTAATAAGCCCCCATCATGTGCCAGTAATAAGCCCCCCATCATGTGCCAGTAATAAGCCCCCCATCATGTGCCAGTAATGAGCCCCCCAATGTGCCAGTAATGAGCCCCCCAATGTGCCAGTAATGAGCCCCCCAATGTGCCAGTAATGAGCCCCCCAATGTGCCAGTAATGAGCCCCCTTATTGTGCCAGTAATTAGCCCCCCTTATTGTGCCAGTAATGAGCCCCCAAATTGTGCCAGTAATGAGCCCCCCAAATTGTGCCAGTAATTAGCCCCCCTTATTGTGCCAGTAATTAGCCCCCCAAATTGTGCCAGTAATGAGCCCCCCAAATTGTGCGCGTAATGAGCCCCCCAAATTGTGCGCGTAATGAGCCCCCTTTATTGTGCCAGTAATGAGCCCCCCTTATTGTGCCAGTAATGAGCCCCCCTTATTGTGCCAGTAATGAGCCCCCCTTATTGTGCCAGTAATGAGCCCCACTTATTGTGCCAGTAATGAGCCCCACTTATTGTGCCTGTAACAAGAGCCCCCCTTATTGTGCCTGTAACAAGAGCCCCCCTTATTGTGCCTGTAACAAGAGCCCCCCTTATTGTGCCTGTAACAAGAGCCCCCCTTATTGTGCCTGTAACAAGAGCCCCCCTTATTGTGCCTGTAACAAGAGCCCCCCTTATTGTGCCTGTAACAAGAGCCCCCCATATTGTGCCTGTAACAAGAGCCCCCCATATTGTGCCTGTAACAAGAGCCCCCCATATTGTGCCTGTAACAATATTGTTAAAAAACCACACAAAAAAAATAAAAAATAAATTATACTTACCTCCATGTCAGCGATGCGATGCAGCCTCTTCCAGCCTGTGTCCCGCTCTATATGGCTCAGGCGGCGCGATGACGTCATCGCGCTGCCTGTGCCGGCCTCTGATAGGCTGCAGGCCTAGTGCCTGCAGCCTATCAGAGGAAGGGGAAGGGACACACCTCTCCCTCCCCTGCACCTCCGCTGGCACAGGCAGATTACAATGGAGATGAGCGCAATGGAAGCGCTCATCTCCCTGTGCCCGGCTGCAGCAGTGCGGCAGCGGCTCACATGGGGGGGGCACAGCCTGATGTAGGGGGGGCCGTGGCCCCCTCTGGCCCCCCCCTGGTGACGCCACTGCCTGACGTGATCAATCAGGCGGGGACATCCTCTACCTGAACGGATGGAATTCACATGTTCCCGTATTTGTTCAAAGAGCGGGCGGATTGTTTTGCCGATGTAATACCTATTGCATGGACAAAACACGGCGTACACAACATATGGCGTCCGACATGTTATAAAATCCTGCACCGCATGTTGGACCCCTCCTATCTGTAACCATTTACTGCACATATTTAATGCGCAAAAAGAGCAGTGCCCACATTTATGATTATTCTCAGGTTTCCTGCTGGTGAGCCACGTCTCCACCTGGGGTGTACGGAATACGCTGCTCACCAGTTTATCCTTGAGGGTTGCGCATTTTTTAAATGTGACTAATGGTCGCTGACTGGAGAGGTTACTTAAGGCTGGATCACCCTTAAGAAGATCCCAATTCTCGTGTATTACACGCTTAATGATGTCTGCAGCCGGACTGTACTTGAATGCAAAAGCAAAACGGGGTGGTTCAATATTTCTGTTCCTTTCCACCAGCAATGCGTTGCGGTCAAGTGCGGCAGCCTTACGTAGGGCTGCCGAGACTATTCCCGGTGGGTAACCCCGATCCACGAGTCGGTGGCTCAGTTCATTAGCTTGCCTGTGGAAACCATCCTCAGTGTCGTTAATCCTCCTCAGACGGACGAATTGCCCGTATGGGACGGCTTTCTTAACTGAAGGCGGATGAAAGCTGGTCTGGTGAAGCAGCGAGTTGGTCGCTGTGGGCTCACGAAAACCCGTGGTGTGTAATACACCATCCTCGACTGTGATACGCACATCCAGAAAGTCGAGCGACTCACCCCCAAAATTGAGGGTGAATCGCATATTCATCCTGTTGTGCGTATTAAGGTGCTTAGAACTGCCCCCGGGCTGCATCCCACTCCTCAATGGGACCTATAAAGGACTGGGATTCAGCCTAGCTGAGCAGTTCAGCCCTGTGGACTTTGAGATTGACTTGTTTCTATCGATCCGCAAATTATTTCTGAAAAAAATGTTTGCTGAATCTCCCTCTAGAAATGTTACACCATTGCCAGGAGAAATCCCGGCGACAGTCCAGGGACTGACTTCCATCTTAAGGGTCGTTTCAATGAGGAGGAGATAGAGTGCATCCATTTTCTAGTCAATATGGAGGCAGACACGTTAGACAGTGGTGGTTACAAGGTAGATAAATATACCGGTGGTATCGGGTCCACCTTCCTTCCTCCCATGCCGGCCGGCTCAGCTATAGACCTGTTCCACAAACCGGTGTTAAGAGATATACGTGCGCTGATTTACCCAGCAGCACCCCCGAATGTTACCGGGGAAGAATATCGAGCCCTTTTGTGGTTGAAACAACAGGATGGCATCATAATTAAGCCGGCCGACAAGGGAGGGAACGTGGTCCTGATGACCAGGGAATACTATATGGAGGAGGCAGGCAGACAATTGGGAGACAGCGCAGTATATCTCAGACTGAAGGGAGATCCCGTGCCGCAGATTTGTGGAGCACCTTAATACGCACAACAGGATGAATATGCGATTCACCCTCAATTTTGGGGGTGAGTCGCTCGACTTTCTGGATGTGCGTATCACAGTCGAGGATGGTGTATTACACACCACGGGTTTTCGTGAGCCCACAGCGACCAACTCGCTGCTTCACCAGACCAGCTTTCATCCGCCTTCAGTTAAGAAAGCCGTCCCATACGGACAATTCGTCCGTCTGAGGAGGATTAACGACACTGAGGATGGTTTCCACAGGCAAGCTAATGAGCTGAGCCACCGACTCGTGGATCGGGGTTACCCACCGGGAATAGTCTCGGCAGCCCTACGTAAGGCTGCCGCACTTGACCGCAACACATTGCTGGTGGAAAGGAACAGAAATATTGAACCACCCCGTTTTGCTTTTGCATTCAAGTACAGTCAGGCTGCAGACATCATTAAGCGTGTAATACACGAGAATTGGGATCTTCTTAAGGGTGATCCAGCCTTAAGTAACCTCTCCAGTCAGCGACCATTAGTCACATTTAAAAGATGCGCAACCCTCAAGGATAAACTGGTGAGCAGCGTATTCCGTACACCCCAGGTGGAGACGTGGCTCACCAGCAGGAAACCTGAGGGTAATCATAAATGTGGGCACTGCTCTTTTGGTGCATTAAATATGTGCAGTAAATGGTTACAGATAGGAGGGGTCCAACATGCGGTGCAGGATTTTATAACATGTCGGACGCCATATGTTGTGTACGCCGTGTTTTGTCCATGCAATAGGTATTACATCGGCAAAACAATCCGCCCGCTCTTTGAACAAATACGGGAACATGTGAATTCCATCCGTTCAGGTAGAGGATGTCCCCGCCTGATTGATCACGTCAGGGATGCGCATGATGGCCGTCCCCGTTGTCTTTCCGTTGCGGAAGTGGAACAGGTCCGATCCACCCCTAGGGGAGGGGATCGTCACCGGCTACTCCTGCAGAGGGAAGCAAGGTGGATTCTCCATACTAAAGCCACCGGCGCAGCAGGACTGAACGATAGGAACGACATGTCCGTGTTCCTTTAAGAGTGGGGTATCAAAGAATATAGTCATAGGGGTTGGCCTGTCACACCATTAATAGGCCTCATGGCCCTCTAAGAGATTAACCCTTTCGGATCCTGTCCTCCCTATACCTGCGTCGTTTTAATTAAAACCGCTGTTCATAGAAATGATTTCTGCATGTCTGAGTAGCTGCTACTGCCGGCTCTGTTAATCCAACCTTTGTTTTTCTATTTATATTTTGGTATGTTGTATCGGTTTCTTTTTCTCCCTCTGTCACATGGATATGTTTTTACATCACTCACTGGCGGCGCACAGCTGCTGCACATGATGCCGGCTGAGGGGCGTCGCTTATATATGGCGCAGTATTGCGCCTTGACGATCAGAGCGGCCAGAAGAAGCGCGATATACTGCGCGAAACGGCCGTAGCCGCCATTCATCTGCAGGAGCCTGTCCGCCCCAGAACCCCACCTGTTCATCCTACATGAAGGATTGAATAAAAAGAAACACTTTGAACGCTTCGGTGAGTGCCGCATATTTCTTTGGTCTTCGCTACATTGTTGCACATTATTGTAGGGACTACCACAGTGGCGTTTAGGGTATTTTCTCCTTGTGGCCAATTTCCTTAAAATTCCAGACAAACCCTTTAAACGATGTTGAACTAGATAAGTTCAGGAAACAACTCTTAGAGCAGTCTAAGTCGAACATAAAGAGAATTGTCCTGCCCAGCAGGGTTTGAATTTAATTCCATTTCACGTCAGCCAGGGTTTACTATTGCTGTAGTTATGTAGTTATTAGTTTGGTTATAGCACCATCTAGAGGTCTTAAAAATGTACTACACCTTGCTTTTTTGTTAATAAAGATTATTGTATTGTGGGAGGTGCAAAGCATTGTGGGACTTTAATGCATCCTGGGAAAGAAAAGCCCAGTCTCTAGTCTTCATGTTGCAGGACATCAGCAGTGCTGTCTCCTTTTCAAACCCCACCATCCTTGTGCCAGCATATCGGGTAAGACATCTAATTCTTCTCAGGGATATTGTGTTATGCAGTGCTTTTTAGCTAGGTATAAGTGTTACTTAGGGAAAGAGGTTGTAACTTTTAGATACTAGACATGCATTCCTATGTATAGGCAGCCATTTTGGACATATGCCCAGTGTTAATTTAATGTTCTAGTACATGCTGTTCCATGCTTTATACTTATACATGTTATTTGTATTCTTCTAGTTTTACAAATGGATCACATCAAATACTTCTATTTGTCAATAAACACGTTAGACTACAGAGAACAGTCCTCTTATTTGGAAGACAGTAATGGTTTATACTGAATGGCAGACTGCACACTGTGTGAATGTGTATGAAGACAGAACAAGAATGAATTAAGAAAGGGCCTGTTTTTTTCTCAGAATCAGCACCACTCTTGTCCAAGGGCTTTTTCTGGAATTACAGGTCAGCTCTGTTTTTGTTCTTCTGGAAAATCCCTTTAAGCAATATAACTGGCAGGCAATGGCAGCAGGACAGCAATTTTGTTTACTGTCATTCTCTTCCTATAACAGTCAGCAGCAGAGGGATGGGGAGAGCTGGGAACTCACAAATATGGGGACTCCTAAGCTCACGCACTGAGCGGACTGCAGCACTCGGCTCAGTCCAGAAGCTGCTCTATGCAGATTTTAGCAAAAACAACTGGGTCAATTCAAATAAGTCACCCAACACTTTCCTCAGGGTCTCCGTCACCAGGTTCTGCTGCCCTCAGACAGCAGAGCACAAAACTGTTGCCTAGCGAATCGAAGCATCCGAAGCGGAATTCGAACTGGAGTTAAAGAAAAATTAAATTCACCACGAAGCCGAATTTCCTTGCGCTTTGTGGTAACAAATCAATTTTTGGCAGAAAAATATACTCATCTAATCCACTTGAGCACAGAGAGATGCCGTCCACTCCCATCTTGATTGAAGAAAACCCGCCAAAGGACCTGTGGCGAGCGTGAAGAAGTCACCACTCGCGGCCAGCATGATCACGTGGTGACGTCATCACACTCACCGCAGGTCCTTTGGCAGGTTTTCTTCAATTTTTTATTTTTTTTACCCCAGATTAACCCCCTGAGCACCTGAATGTGAATCTCAGATGCCACGATCAGCATTGAATGCGGCATCTGAGGGGTTAAATGATGGAGGGCAGTGCGACTGCCGTTCCCCATCATTGCGCCCACTCCATACAATGAAGTAATTAGTAACAAACCAAATTGGGCGAATCTATCAAATTTTTTAAAACTTTGCTCATCTCTACTGTTGACAAATTCCCCTCCAAAATGCTACAATCACAATAAGTTGCACAAACTACCCCATCTTAAAGGGGTTGTGCAAGAATGGGGGGGGGGGGTAGCAAACCTCCTATTTCACCGGATCTGTAAAGAAAAGCTTACCTACCTGCTTCCTGGCACTGGCTTCCCTGCTATGCTCCACTGCCCTCCCTCAATGAAGACATACGGTTTGATGCCACCTACAGCTAATCACTGGCTGTCTCGGTGACCAGATCCCGTTCCGTCATGTGACCATTTGGCGGTCCCCGGAGTAAAACTGAAGTTTTGAGTGAGGGAGCGCAGCAGAGCATCGCAGGCCAGGAGGAGAAGGAGCAGGGTGACACCGCCACCCAGTCACCACCAGCAAGGTCCCCTTGCCTCATGTGACCATTTGTCATGACGTAAGGGTAGCCAGTCCCAGAGTTAAAATGGAAGTTTTGAATGGGGGAGCGCAGTAGAGCATCACAGGCCAGGAGTAGAAGGAGCAGGGAGACACCGCCAGGAAGCAAGTAAGCAAGCTTCCCTTTATAGGTCCAGCCGCACACACACAATTTTTGCTGAACCACTTTGAACTAATTTCTCTGATGTACTTTAAAGGGGTTGTTCCATGATGAAAAGTTATCCGCTATCAACAGGATAGGGAATAAGTATTTAGTCGACATGGATCCAATCGAAGCATCCCCATGTTTCCCCATTTTTGGGCACAGTGCCGGACACACATGCATGCTGCCGCTCCATTCACCTGTACAGTGCTGCCAGATATAGCACTTGTACTTGTACTCTGCCATCTCCGGTAGCCCCATAGAGTTGAATGCAACGGCAGCGTACATGTCTGTTCACACCTCCATTTAAAAGATGGGAACACGGGTCAGTCCCCCATCGATCAGACCCATATCCACTGTGGATAGGGAATAAGTTGTCATGAGACAACCCCTTTAAGCAAATGTCGCCATCTTTACAGACTTCCCATGAATTTTCAGACACTTGACAGTCCTTACAATTTCAGCTCGCGTCACGTGAAAAAAATTACACTTCAACTGCATTTACAGTATTTAAAGCTAAACAGTAATAAGCAGCTTCAATGATGGATCTTTCATAGGTAATACAAGAATAAAAAGCAGACAAACAGCTACAACACACAAGTTCTGCAAGGCTCACAAGTGACAATCACACAGCATTTACCTTTTCAGAGGGTCAACTTTGGAGAATTCTGTCCCTTGGGTACAAGGGCAAGGTCCCTGTGTAATCCTTGTATAAGACTTAGGAGTGTGTCCCTCTAACAGAGAACTGCTTTCACAATTAAATTGTTTAGAGTGTCGGGGATGGGAGCTGCACGCTTGTGCCCGCTGAGTTCATTTCCTCTCAAATAAAGGTTATTATGTGGAGGAGAATAAGCGAAACTAAATTGGTTTAGTTGACCTCCTCTGTAAATGAAAAGGTTCTTCTCTGTCACATAGGATCCTGCCAAAAGTAATTCCTGCCAATATTGTCAGTGCCTGTGTATTTTCACTGTTTGCAAATGACTGATTTTCTGATTCATGCACGCCATTAACCCCGGCATAGCAGTACAATCGCTATAAAAATCAACAAACTAGAAAGTCATGAGAACTCCTAAAAAGGCTGCTAGGAAACTTACTATAGATTACAAAGAAAGAATAGGAGCAGAATAATGCTGGCAGAGCTGTGCCTTGTAACAACAGTACAAAACTGGAGAAAACTGATTACTGCTAGAAATATAAATACATGTAATAACTGTAACACCTCAGAGTGGCATTACCACCTTTTTGTGGCCCCTGCTATCTCCTTTGGGTGATCCTGTATTATCTTGCATATTTATTTCCATATCCTGCATAATGTGTATGTGTATTTCCTTGCAAATAACTGTTAAAGTGTAATGTACCTGGTTCACCAGCAGATGGCGGCAGTATTGGCAGAGCTAGTTTCCCTGGAGTAGAACCAGACTGAGAAAAAGTTACTGAGAAACAGGCAAGAGATCCCTGTTATTCATGACAGGTGTAAGTCCTGTCTCAAAGTAAGGGCTCTTGTACATGACCGTATGCCCTCCGAGATATACAGTCCGTGAGCGGGCCATATGTCCCGAAGCGGCATTGATCGTGCGCACGGGAGCGCACAGCATCATAGATTACAATGATGCTGTGGATGTCGGGCTGCCCGCGGGGCTATTGTCCCGCACTCATGTGATCTTACGAGTGCGGGACAATAGTCCCGCGGGAGGCCCAACGTGATCAATGATCAATGCCGCTCCGGGACATATGGATCGATAATCAATGCCGCTCCGGGACATATGGCCCGCTCACGGACAATATATCTTGGAGGGCATACGGTCGTGTGCAAGAAGCCTAAGCCAAACAATAAAGTTAGACAGAAGTGCCTATCCCTGCACCACATTTATCATCCAGCCTGAGCCCTGTGATAAATCTGGTGCAGGTCTACACAGCCTGTCTAAGCTTACACCATCTATAGGGTTAGTAAATCTGCACCACTGATTTCTAGGTGCACCATGTAAAGCTTCATTCGCCTGTGTTGGTGCTTTACATGTGCTGATCATTCAAGTTTTCTCAATGGGGTTTTCTGGGACTAAAAGATAGGTCACCCTAATGGTGTGTGCCCTCTTTCCCCGTAACTAGGCCTATAAAGCCCCTACAAGCCCTAAAGTGCAAATGACAATGCCAATACCCTAAATCACAATGCGTTTCCCCCAGAAGTAAAACATAAATTACAGGTTCATCAGGGGTAAAACGGAGGGCACTAAAGTAACAAAACTCATAAAGAGACAATGATAATACTGTGATAATAGAGACATCCACAATATATCAGATCCCTGATTGAGGCTTAATAGAGATTAAAGGGATTCTGTCACCTCTTTTTACCCTATAGAGATGTGGACATGCACGGCTAGATCGCCGCTAGCATGTCCGCAATATACCTGTCCCATATCTCTGAGTGGTTTTATTGAGTGTAAAAAATGATTTTATTCATATGTAAATCAGCCTGGTAAGGAGCCCAAGGGGCGGCACTAACCGTTCTGGAGCCCAGCCATGCCCCCCTGTGAAGGAGCCCAGCACCGCCTGCATCCACGAGTCTCCTCCTTGCTCACAAAGTATGATCGACGTAATCTCGCGATGCGCGAGCTCTCGCATGCGCAGTTCCTTCCCTGAGGCTGATGCCAGCACAGGGAAGGAACACTATGCCGGCACTGCGCATCGCGATATTACGGCGATCTGACTTTGTGAGCAAGGAGGAGATTGCTTGTTACGGGCGGTGCTGGGATCCTTCACAGGGGGGCATGGCTGGGCTCCAGAACGGTTAGTGCAACCCCTTGGGCTTCTTACCAGGCTGATTTACATATATATAAAATAATTTATATGGAGGTGACAGAATCCCTTTAAATGCATGCGCAGATATATTGATGCAAACAGATGCGGTCCAAATGGATCACTCACGTGCACCAGCCAGGACAGGGCATGGAGGTCTCCTTTGAGCCAGATAGCAGCTGAATACCCTGTCTTGGCTGGTGCATGCAAGTGCTCCATTTGGTATTGAAATGTGATGTTAAGATCTATGCATAACATGCAATACTACCAGTGGAAAGATTTTCATACAATAAATCATAATTTACATTAATGCAAAAAAAACTTGTAGTAAAAAATATGCTGTCGGGTTGAGCTGAGCAAGCATAGAGATGGTAATAATGTAGCTACACATAGACACCAGCGCCTCAGTAAAAAATATATAGTTTTCTCAGTGGCGATAAAGTAACCATAACGAAATGTGACAAAGCACTGAGGAAAAAAAAAGATACAAATACTGACTGAAGGCCCCCAAAATTGGAAAATATATTATTTAAGAAACTCATACACAGAAAGAGGATGGGAAAAAGTCATTTTCACTGTTTCTCAACTGTGAGCAATGTATTCAGGAAATAAAGCAGAAGCTGATATTACAGATAGGATGGTGGTCTGTGGATCTTAACCCCTTAGTGACCAGCCTGTTTTGGGCCTTACAGACCAAGCGTTTTTGTTCCTTTTTTCATCGTTGTGTTCCAAGAGCTATAACTTTTTTATTTTTCCATCTAGTCGTGGCCAAAAGTTTTGAGAATTACATAAATATTGGAAATTGGAAAAGTTGCTGCTTAAGTTTTTATAATAGCAATTTGCATATACTCCAGAATGTTATGAAGAGTGATCAGATGAATTGCATAGTCCTTCTTTGCCATGAAAACTAACTTAATCCCCAAAAAAACTTTTCACTGCATTTCATTGCTGTCATTAAAAGGACTTGCTGAGATCATTTCAGTAATCGTCTTGTTAACTCAGGTAAGAATGTTGACGAGCACAAGGCTGGAGATCATTATGTCAGGCTGATTGGGTTAAAATGGCAGACTTGACCTGTTAAAAGGAGGGTGATGCTTAAAATCATTGTTCTTCCATTGTTAACCATGGTGACCTGCAAAGAAACGTGTGCAGCCATCATTGCGTTGCATAAAAATGGCTTCACAGGCAAGGATATTGTGGCTTCTAAGATTGCACCTCAATCAACAATTTATAGGATCATCAAGAACTTCAAGGAAAGAGGTTCAATTCTTGTTAAGAAGGCTTTAGGGCGTCCAGGAAAGTCCAGCAAGTGCCAGGATCCTCTCCTAAAGAGGATTCAGCTGCGGGATCGGAGTGCCACCAGTGCAGAGCTTGCTCAGGAATGGCAGCAGGCAGGTGTGAGCGCATCTGCACGCACAGTGAGGCGAAGACTTTTGGAAGAGGGCCTGGTGTCAAGAAGGGCAGCAAAGAAGCCACTTCTCTCCAAAAAAAAAGAAAATATGGTGAATGGACTGCTGAGGACTGGGGCAAAGTCATATTCTCAGATGAAGCCTCTTTCCGATTGTTTGGGGCATCAGGAAAAAGGCTTGTCCGGAGAAGAAAAGGTGAGCGCTACCATCAGTCCTGTGTCATGCCAACAGTAAAGCATCCTGAGACCATTCATGTGTGGGGTTGCTTCTCATCCAAGGGAGTGGGCTCACTCACAATTTTGCCCCAAAACACAGCCATGAATAAAGAATGGTACCAAAACACCCTCCAACAGCAACTTCTTCCAACAATCCAACAACAGTTTGGTGAAGAACAATGCATTTTCCAGCACGATGGAGCACCGTGCCATAAGGCAAAAGTGATAACTAAGTGGCTCGGGGACCGAAACGTTGACATTTTGGGTCCATGGCCTGGAAACTCCCCAGATCTTAATCCCATTGAGAACTTGTGGTCAATCCTCAAGAGGCGGGTGGACAAACAAAAACCCACTAATTCTGACAAACTCCAAGAAGTGATTATGAAACAATGGGTTGCTATCAGTCAGGAATTGGCCCAGAAGTTGATTGAGAGCATGCCCAGTCGAATTGCAGAGGTCCTGAAAAAGAAGGGCCAACACTGCAAATACTGACTCTTTGCATAAATGTCATGTAATTGTCGATAAAAGCCTTTGAAACGTATGAAGTGCGTGTCATTATATTTCACTACATCACAGAAACAACTGAAACAAAGATCTAAAAGCAGTTTAGCAGCAAACTTTGTGAAAACTAATATTTGTGTCATTCTCTAAACTTTTGGCCACGACTGTATATAGCTTATGTGTTCCCCAAAATGGCGCCATTAAAAACTACAACTTGTCCTGCAAAAAACAAGCCCTCATAATGGGCTTGTTTTTTGAGGAATAAGTTGTAGCTTTTAATGGCGCTATTTTGGGGTACACATAACTTTCTGATTAACTTTTATTAACTCTTTCTGGGAGGAAGATGGGAAAAACAGCAATACTGCCACTGCATTTTTATCTTATAAATTTTACGGTCTTAATTTTTCGGCAAAAATAACATAATATCTTTATTCTCTGGGTCAGTACAATTACAGTGATACCAAATACATACAGTTTTTTTTCTTACAGTGTACTACTTTTTTGCAATAAAACCTCTTTTTTTTTTAAAGAAAAAAATATTTTTGCATTGCCGCATCCCAATAACTTTTTAATTTTTTTTTCTATGGAGTTGATTTTTGCAAGACGACTTGTATTTTTCATTGGTATCATTTTGGAGTAAATTGCATTTTTTGATCACTTGTTATTACATTTTTTCGGTGGCAACTAAAAATAAATTAGCAATTCTGTCTTTCTAAAAAAAATAAAAATTTTACGGCCTTCACCATAGGGGATAATTTCCATGATATTTATGAAGTCCGAGTCGTAATGGATGCGGCAATACCAAACATATGGTGAATATTTTTTTTTTTGCAATTTTTTAAATTGAAAAGCGTATTTTCAATGGAAAAAAACACTTTTTTTAATGGGATTTTTTTATTGAATAAATTAGTTTTTTAAAAGTTTTTTTTACCACTTAATAGTCCCACAAGGGGACTATAACCTCCGTAAAAACACGTATGGGTGGTCACTAATGGGTTAATGTAATAGCATGTCCGCAAAGGAGCAAGTGATCTCATAATATAAACAAAACTGATCAATTACACTATGTTATTTTACGAATTATGACTAGTATTGAATGTAGCATTCGAAGTGGAATTTGGTCCAAAGTTTATGAAAAATTTGATTAGCAACGAAGTTGAATTTCCTCACGCTTCGTGGTAGTAAATTATATTTTCCTAAACTGACGGCAAAGCGAAAGTAAGAAGCCCGGGAATGCAAGAGCACCCATAATGCAATGCAGCCAGTCAATAGCCAGCCCCTGTGATGTCACTGCCCCATAAAACCCTCTTCCAACGCAGTCTCCGCCATTGTCCTGTGATTTGAGCATAGGGAGAGACATGGTAAGTGCTTGTGAACTAGGGACAAAGTTACTGAAAACAGAAGAATATGGGAGAGGAAGAGTGCAGGGAGACTGCAGGGAGAGTGCAGGGAGACTGCAGGGAAAGTGCAGGGGGACTGCAGGGAGAATGCAGGGAGACTTATTCTGGGTCAGTTTTATTTATTCCTACATTTACTTATTCCTACATCAGCCATACATGTAATTCAATACCAATAAGATGGAAGCCTTTATTACTCCGGTGACAGCGTGCCAACCAATACCATCCAGTCTGCACCTCTTAGGGGAGCCAGGTCTTAATGATAACCATCCTCATCTTTTGCTGGCTTTACTTCTTCCAAATCATCCTTTAAAGACTCCATGTCTTAGAGAAGTCAGCAAGGTTCAGAGGGAGGAGCTGGATGTTCCTGATGACATATTTTCATCGATATTAGATGATCTGGAAAAGGAGGAAAAGCAGATAGCAGCACTGCAGTATGGCTGCAACCTGCCCACAGCACGGCCACCTCTAGTGGTCGTACCCTAAGGAACAGTGGTCTGGATATATCTGATTTATAGCAATTTGTTATGAATTAGTCACCAATTGAAATCCTTGGCTAACTTTGGCGATGTTGCCAAATTGAATTTTTCAAAACTTCGCTGATCTCCAATTATGCCATGCGAAAACTTGTGTTGCAATAAAGAGTTGTATCTTTAGATCTTACTCCTGACTAGAATTGAGCAAACCCGAACTGCAAAGTTCGGGTTCGTACCGAACTTTGCGAGTTCAGGTACTTGGGCCCAGACTTTTTCAGTGAAGTTCGGGGTCGGTGTTCGGGTGATTTTATTATTTTCCGTTATAATATGGTTATAACGGAAAATAATAGCATTCTTGGAACAGAATGTTAAATAAAATGTCTATTGAGGGGTTAAAAAACAAACAAAAAAAACTCACCACTTGATCATGCAGCCAGTGTCTTTTTTTCTTCAGGACCTGCAAAAGGACCTGCGGTGACATCACCGCAGGTCGTTTTGCAGGTCCTGAAGAAAAGAAGATACCGGCTGCGCGACCAAGTGGATGAGGTGAGTTTTTTAGTTTTTTTAACCCCTCAATAGACATTTTAATTAGCATTCTGTTTTAAGAATGCTATTAGTTTCCATTATAATCATGAAGTTCGGCCAAACCCGGCGAACCCGAACTTCCACGGGTTCGCTCAACCCTACTCCTGACAATTATGGTGATGTCAATTGATACAGCTTTGTGTTTTCTACTGACCTGTGTGAGGGCTTTTATTTTTCAGGGATAGCTGTTGTTCTTATTGATGCCATTTGAGGTGCATTTGAATTTTGAATTATTTTTTCATTTTTTTTTATGGTGAAGTGTCAAAAAAAAATCCAGCAATTCTGGCATTGTAAATTTTGCTTTCCTTACAGCGTTCAGCATGTGCCCTGAATAACATGATATTTTAATAGTTCAAACTGTATTCTTTATTATTATTTTAGATATTTTAGCTTTTAACATTTTTTTTTTTTCAGTCCTACTAGGGGACTTGAAGATACAATCATTTGATCACTTGTACAAAAAACTATTCAAATACTATCAAATATCAATACTTTTGCATTGCAGTGTATGATTCTTTTGCTGTTGTCCAGACAGGTTGTAATAGTACTATTTATTTACTTTACTCACTTACTGTATATAGCGCTGACATATTCTGCAGAGATTTACAGATATTAGCATCATGCTGTCCCCAGTGGAACTCAAAATCTAAATTCCCTATCAGTATGTCTTTGGAGTGTTAGAGGAAATCAGATTACACGGAGAAAACCCACACAAACACGGGGAGAACATACAAACTCCATTCAGATTGGCGACCTTGGTCTGATTTGAACATAGAACCCCAGCACTGCAAGGCACCAGTACTAACCACTGTGCCACCCTATCATGGCAGACATGAGGGCCATCACTAGACCTCTGGCTGCCACCAGAACCACTTGGCACCCCGCAGCTATGGAGTAATAAAGTAGATATCAGAGGGGTGCCAGCTATATAACACAGACAGCATTCACTGTGTATGGCTCCTGAACGTGTTCCATACACTTGACTTCCACTCTATACGGTAAATGTCATAAAGGAGTTGAAGCAGTTGACCATTTTCCTTTTGGATCGGTCTGAATAAAGACACTGTGCCACTGCTTCAGTTCTCCTTGCTGTTTTCCCAGCTGCAGTGGTGACATCATGTCAACAAAGCATAACCGCTGCAGCCAATCACTGACCTCAGCAGCGCACCTTGAAGAACATGTCGGGACTATCATTAGGAAATCCAGGGCTTCAGTGTGACTTTTGGTCAACTGTTATGCAACCTCAAGGTTTAACTATAGGGAAGAAGTTGTGTTGACATTAAATGATAGCAAGAATTCTGAACATATTGGAATTCATGTGATTACAACTTTTTCCACTAGAGTGAATATTATAGCTGCAGTAACATGCAATATTACTGCACCCATCATGCAAGAGTCTCTATGGTGTCCCAGTGCAGTGTCCTGCTGTAGAGTTTTGTGTACAATACTTTATGCACTGTATATCCCACAGGCTGCCTATGGAGACAGCAGTGGATCCCTAGTTACTTGGTAGATTGGGCTGGCACCACTCCTTCCTCTAGTAAAGTAAAGTCAGTATAGAGTACGCAGCAAAGAGCAGAGCTGAGCAGGGAGCTGAGCACTAGAGAGATACAGTCTCACGCACGTACTACCGGTTCTAATCCCAGGCTGAAATCATGCGCCGAATGTATGGCACGTGATCCCGGCGCCGGCAGCACGGGATCATGTGGCATTTTGGATAATCCTTTTAAGGGAAAGAGCTGCTGGATTCTACGAAAGGTTGGGTGACCATAGAGGAAGTACTGGAGAACACCTGGCAGAAAAGATAAATGCATTTACATTGAGGCTACAGACCTCCCTGCATATTGGTGGGAGCAATAAAATTCATGGCAAGAATAGACTGGGCTATATTGCAGAGATACCAATATTGTGAGAGAGAGAGAGAGACAAGTTGCACCTCATGTGCAGACTATATAGACCAGTGATGGCTAACCTTGGCACTCCAGCTGTGGTGAAACTACGACTCCCAGCATGCTCCATTTATTTCTATAGAGTTCTGAGAGCAGCCAAGCAAGGGGGGCATTTTGGGAGTTGTAGTTTTACCACAGTTGGAGTGCCAAGGTTAGCCATCACTGATATAGACAAAGACTTAGAGGTCCCAGCTCTCCATACACAACCTAAAGAAGCTGTTTATGACTACTAAAGATTGCACTTAACGGGAACCCATCACTATGAAAATGAAAATTTTGATATATAGATTTGTGGGGGAAGATTCTTTAAAACGTTTATTTTATACATTTTAAGGGCTCATTCACGGGAACGTTTTTTTGTGTTCCGTATACGGGCCATTTTCCGTATATGGAACCATTAATTTCAACGGTTCCGCAAAAAAACTGGAATGTACTCCGTATGCATTCCGTTTCCGTTTTTCCGCTCTGTTCAAAGATAGAACATATCCTATTACTGCCCGCAAATCACGTTCCATGGCTCCATTAAAGTCAATGGGTCCGAAAAAAAATTGAACACATCAGGAATGTACTCCATTTGTCTTCCGTATCCATTCCGTTTTTGCGGAACCATCTATTGAAAATTAAAATTTTTTGTAATTGCTGTATATGCCATACGGAAAAACGGAAAGGAAAAACGGAATGGAACCGGAAACACTACTGAAACCAAAAACTGAAAAACGGATCTGTTAAAAACGGCCCGCAAAACACTGTAAAAGCCATGCGGTCATGTGAACGAGCCCTAATTCTTGTTTATTCTGGGCTTTGAAGTCAAGGAGGCGGTCCTATCAGTGATTGACAGCCATCTTTGTATACACAGTCATAGAAGGAAGGCCGTCAATGAGCAGGAATTTAAACAAACATATTACAGGGTAAACTGAATCTTTTCCTCTCAAACTATATATTAATCTGCTCAGCAAATCCTGTTCTATAACATGCTGCATGCAGCTCAGACACCATGTTCAATGTGACAGGTTCCCTTCAATATGTATTTTGTGCCTGAACCAACTACTGAATAAACTACAGTCAGCCTGTTACAGTAAAATTTGTCTCATCCTTGCCTTAAGCAGACCATTCAAGGGACCCCTGTTTTGCACCCCCAAAACTCACTATCAAGGGGCACCTCCACTATCACCAGGTAGAGTGCCCCAGAACCAGAGGGTGCCCCGAGGGAAGAAAGAGTGCACCCTACAATCACTGCATGGCCAAGGGAGCACCGAAGTAAAAGCTGCAACTGTGAGTACAATCACTCCCATCCTCTCCACCTCCCCTGTGGGCTGCTGCACTAAGGTATAGGTCTGTGCCCATGTTTAACAGAGGTTGAATAGCAGTTGGAAATTTTGATCCTGAAGTGGTGTCCGGTGCCTTGGCTTTATCTACCTAGCATCAAATTTTTTGGACCATTTGATAGTTCCCCTTTTAAGTTGTATGGACGAGATATACTCCACCGATACTGGAATGGTGCCAAGGATTCTGTTTTTCACAGATTTATTAAGTGTTCACATTTTAATAAATTAGCCACAATTCTCACTAGCTACCCTATTAAATTTCACTGGTCCAAAGTACTCCATTACAAATAAGTGTGGGCCATTGGGGTCACAAAATTATGAGGATTACTTATGTAAATGTGAGTTGATTGATAATGGATTATTGATCTGGGGATGTTCCTCTAAGGCCTCATGCACACGACCGTTGTTGTGTTCTGTTCCGCAAAATGGGGTTCCGTTGTTCCGTGATCTGTTTCTGTTTTTGTTTCCATGTGTCTTCCTTTATTTTTGGAGGATCACCAGACATAAAGGAAAGTTAAAAAAAAGTCTAAGTCTAGTTTGCCATGCAAATGATAGCAAAAAAACGGATGCGGATGCGCGAACGCGAATGACAATCTTGTGTGCCTCCGCGTTTTTTCACGGTCCCATTGACTTGAATGGGTCCGCAAACCGTTTTCCGTGAAAAAAATAGGACAGGTTTTATTTTTTTGACGGACTGGAACCACGGATCACGGACGCGGATGACAAACGGTGCATTAGCCGAGTTTTCAACGGATGCATTGAAAGTCAATGGGTCCGCAGAAAATCACGAAAAACTGAACAACGGACACTGAATGAAACAACGGTCATGTGCATGAGGCCTAAGTTAGTAAATAGAGCAAAAATATTGTTGATTCTAGACATTACCGAAAATATTATCTATTCAAAAGGAAAATCGCTGATGTGTCATAACATGCCACAACAACCTGTAGTTACATTCTCCACAGTGATTTTTTTTCCCTTCATAAAAGGATATCTTCATTTTTATATCAAGATCATTATTTGAACCATATTCTTCAGGGTGGATGTAATTTTATAGTTTTTTTTAACATACTTCACAGAGTGGCCGGACTGGCGGGGGAGACCATACTAACCTGGTCCCCATCGCTGGGTTCTGGCTCCATCACTCCACAGCCACCTCCGCAGGTCCCAGATCTTTCTGTAATCAACAGCTGTGACCTGTCACCTGTATGGCACCTGACCCGCTCTACTTGATGGGTAGAGGGTCCTCTGATTGTGTAAATTATTATTTATGGGAAAAAAGGAAAATAATGGTATGTTTGCATCTACTAACCCAGGGATGCTCAACCTGCGGCCCTCCAGCTGTTCTAAAACTGCAACTCCCACCATGCCCTGGTGTAGGCTGATAGCTGTAGGCTGTCTAGGCATGTTGGGAGTTGTAGTTTAACAACAGCTGGAGGGCCACAGGTTGGGCATTCCTATACTAACCAATCACAAAGCAAGTAGTGCCTTCTGCCAGGTGCTTGTTCCTATGACTATATCCCATCTCCTGAGGCCAGAAGGAACCAAAGTATGCTTTTTTTGTTACTGCTCTTTAGACAGCAGGATCACCAGAGTTGATTGACGGGTAAGAATGGAAGATCGTAGCGATATTCCATCACTTTACAAGAATGAGATGTGACAATACATCATGCTCCTTGAGAGAAGATGACCTATATGCTACCTGACCTGTCTATTCATCTATGGTTTTCTACTCTGTAATGTCACTCAAGCTTCATGGTTAATCCATCAATCAGTATATCTACAAACACCTCTCACAGTGTCAGCTTTTAAAACTAATCCCTTACAGATTATAGTAAGATTCAGGTACCCGAAAGGCCAAATTCCTGAAGTGAGATAAGTCGAAGGAAAGTAGCATCTCTCTGATTGAGTTGGAACCTGCCAGCTATCACTGTCACCATGTCTGTTGTATGAAGTCGCAGATTGCCTACCTTTATCTGTACCGAAGCATTATCTGTATGGATATCAACCATTTTAAGGCAAACCTCATCAAGTAAAGGTTTTGTTGTTTACAACAGTTGACTCCTCATTCTTCCTACACCATCTCTCAACGCACCCTTACGGTGCTGACGTCACGATCACAAATGCCCGGGACCCTGCCACCAAGGTACCCAAAGCACCTACACCACCAAGGGCACCTCAACTACCATCTGGCTGGGAATCCCTGGACAAATAGAGAGTGCCCCAAACGATTTTGTGCTGTCCTTCCCATCACTGCACGCTGGCCCAGGGAGCTTCAGAACAGTGAGTAATACTACTACCCCCATTGGCACATCGTACACTACACTCACATTGGCCCTGCAGTCCGGTCGCCGCACAAGGAAGTGTAGTAATCTGCCTGAGACATTCCTCGGAATCCCTTGCTCTGTGTGGGCAAGCATTATTCAACTGCAAAATGCTATTTGGAAGCTCTACCATGAGACTCAATACACGTGGACGCAGAATGTCCTGCACATATCGCTGAGCTGTTAGTGTCCCTTGTGTCACTACTAGGGTGAATTACTCTCATGGCTCTCATGCCATGGCTCCCCAGATCACACCAGCATTTGGGGGTGGTGTGTTACTGCACAACAAACGCAGGATTAAACCGCTCACCAAGAGGTCTCCGTACTTGAACCCGACAGTCTTCAGATACCAAACCTGCATTTGTTGCTAAAGACGATAGTCTTTAGCAGTCCAGGTTTCTCATTCATTATACCCCCGCTAGCGAAGACAACAGTGACTGGCTGTCAGTGGCAGATGTAATGGGCACCATGATACCAAATTTCCTTCTGCTAAGCACCTCGAAATGGTCTGGGCAGAGACAGGGGTTTATAATCTTTGTCTGGATGGTGGAAAATGAAACTGTGGGAGCTGCTCATGCTTGTTGGTAGAGAAAATGATCCTCTCTACTGGTAGACCACCAGTAGACAGACCGTCTGCGCCATCCATATCCACTTCATTGTGTGTGAGTGCCCTTATGTAACAACTGCCCCAAATACTTCCTAACAACTAGGTCAGAATGGCCTAGATGGCAAGCAATTCATTCAAACGACTTTCCTGCTTCTCTCATTCCAATACTGAGTACCCTATCAAAATCTGTAAACTGGGGAAAATGTGTTGGAGTGCATCATAGAGGTTTTTTAGTAGTCAACTATCTCTCACCAAGAGGTACACTAGTCCAAAAGTAGCCTCAGATCTTTTTTATAGGGCAGTAGGGGAAGCACTTTTACTCCCTTTTTGGCAATACCTAGTGTCTATACGACATTTCTATCCTGGTGTTATTTTTTTTGTCAGTGAGTATTTGTGTATGTAAATGCACATACAGTGGGGAAAATAAATATTTTAAAACTGGTGATTTTGCAAGCTTTCTTGACCAAGTTTGCACACATCAAAGCAGGGATTTTGGCCCACTCTTCCATACAGATTTTCTCCAGATCTCAGGTTTTGGGGCTGTCGCTGGGCTACATTGATTTTCAGCTATCTCAAAAGATTTTCGATTCGGTTCAGATCTGGAGACTGGCTAGGCCACTCCAAGACCTTGAAATGCTTCTTATGGAGCCACTCCTTAGTTGCCCTGGCTGTGTGTTTCCGGTCATTGTCATGCTGGAAGACCCAGCCATGACCCATCTTCAATGCTCTTATTGAGGAAAGGAGGTTGTTGGCCCCATCCATCCTCCCTTCAATACGGTGCAGTTGTCCTGTCCCCTTTGCAGAAAAGCACCCCCAAAGTATGATGTTTCCACCCCCATGCTTCACAGTTGGGACGGTGTTCTTGGGGTTGTAATCATCAGTCTTCTTCTTCCAAACATGGCGAGTGGAGTTGATACCAAAAAGTTCTATTTTTTTCTTATCTAACCACATAACCTTCAAACATGCCTCCTCTGGATCATACAGATGGTCAATGGCGAACTTCAAATGGGTCTGGAAATGTGCTGGTGTGAGCAGGTGGGCCTTGTGTGCCCTGCAGGATTTTAATCCATGGCGGCGAAGTGTGTTTCTAACGATAATCTTTGAGACTGTGGTCCCAGCTCTCTTCAGGTCCCTGACCAGGTCCTTCTGTGTAGTTCTGGGCAGATTCCTGACCTTTCTCAGAATCATTCTTATCCCACAAGGCTAGATCTTGTATGGAGCCCCAGACCAAGCAAGATTGACAGTCATTTTGTGTTTCTTCAATTTTCTAATAATTGTGCCAACTGTTGTTGCCTTCTCACCAAGCTGCTTGCTTATTTTCCTGTAGCCCATCCCAGCCTTGTGCAGGTCTACAATTTTGTCCCTGGCGTCCTTAGACATCTCTTTGGTCTTGGCCATGGTGGAGAGGTTGGAATGTGATTGATTGTGTGGACAGGTGTCTTTTATTCAGGTAATAAGTTCAAACAGGTGCAATTAATACAGGTGATAAGAGCAAAGTGGGAGGGCTACTTAAAGAAAAAATAGATTTTAGATTCCGTCTCTCACAGTTGAAGTGTATGTACGATAAAGATTATAGACCTCTCCATTCTTTGTAGGTGGGAAAACTTTCAGAATTGAATATGTATCTATTACTTATTTTCCCCACTGTGTGTGAGTATATAATATATATATATACATTATAAATATATATACACACACATGCAAATATACACTATATACACACACACACACACACACTATTAAACTTTAGCTTTAGTAAGTTTAACACATCATAAACTTTTTTCAGAACATTTTGAGGCTTTTCCTTATAGAATGTTAAGAAAATCACTATACAGAATTAGAATAGTGATTTTTGTAGAAAATGCCAGGGCGGAGTGTTACACATATTTCAACCTCAGTCCTCAACATATCTATCTGCACCCACTCAGCAGCTATTATTGTGATCTATGGCTCGTCCTTAACTAGGTAAAACTATAAAATATTTTATTTTGACAAGGATGCTTGATGTGTGAGCTGGAAGACATGGGAAATCCCCTGAAGGTTATCTGGAACCAAAGATGGAATATTTTCAATATGAGATCACTATGAACCTCTGCTGTGTGAAAACATGAAAGGAGCTTTCACTGTCTGATACCATTATTCAAAACAGGTAATGGTGTGCTTTCTAAGATCCATAGTTGTTTGTGTTTTTTGCATATTCAGAAAATTGATCATGATGATGAAGTTGGCATGATCATGTTCTCTGGAAAAATTCTAGCTACAACCATAGGTAGGACTCCTCCACTCCTTTAGTACTGATAGTTGGGTGTCTTGACACCTGCCGATCAGCTGTTTTGGAATACCTCCGGCAATAGAAGCCAAAAATACAGAACTCCGCCCATTATGCAGTGGACCGACATGTTCAGTAGTAGCACTGCTGCAGTAAAGTGAATGGAACTGCCTAAGATACCCAAGCACTGGTACCAGGGGGCAGAACTACCACCGTAGCAGCTGCTATGGGGCCCACAGTGGCAGGGAGCAGTTAGGCCCAGTCCTTGCCTGCCAGCACACACAAAGTAGTAATGATGATTACTATGTGGCCACTTAGGTGAGGCCGGGCACTAATGGATGTCTGTCATTCATTATGGCCAAAGCAGGAGCATAGCCATTGGGGAAGCAGGGGAAACGTTTGCTTTGGAGTGGGTGCGAACTCAAAAGTGTCCCACCCAAGAGGAGGATTACAAAGATTTTATTGTCAGGTCCCCCTCAATAGTACTATACGATGACATAATATACAGTGACAGTATATGCCTGGCCTGTTCAGAGAGTAATCTTAACTAGCTGCAGGAACAGCGGTCCCACGGGAGTCGGGTTGTGAAAAAGTTGCTGGGGGAGGGCCTATTCAAAAATTTGCTGTGGGGACCATTCATTTCTAGTTACAACACTGGGTCTGAGGCTCATTCCCCAGCCAGCACAATGCAGTGAAATAATTGTGCCTGCTGAATTGGAGGGTGCAGTGCCCTGAAACACACTGCTTAATGTTGTGATTGTGTTTCATGTAAGCTGTGCTTGTAAAACTGTTCTCATAAGGTTGCATAGGGAGGGGGAGGTTCTAACCAACCTCCCAGGGCTGACCCAGTCCCACTCTCAGTGCACAGTGCAGGAAGAAGACGGTCAGTGTATATGATGGACTGTCTGAGGACAAGCTGAACCTCAGCAGCCATTTTGCAGAGATATAAAAAGCTCCATAGTTAGATCAATGCACCAGCCCATAAAAGGGAAAAGATTACAGTATCTCCAGGCAACCCAGAGAGGGAATAAGGATAATGACAAAGGAAGGTAGCGGTCATTTATCAGACTCCAGACTCCTTTGCATCAGGTGGAGAGATTCAAAGCTACAAGCTGCCCACCATAATTAAAGACAAAATGGCCATTTGTCTGAGTATAGTATTCCTAGAAGAGGATACAGAAGTACAGCATTATACAGTACAACAGAGATAGTTCATCCCTCCAACCCGGAGAAACAAGAGAGAGAAAGACTGATTGTTATAGAGGATGATTCCTTATGCAACTTCTGGGAACTAATGTGAATCACTGTAAAGATGACTTTATGTAAATGACTGTTGCATGCCTTGATGATCTGTGGATCAGCTTCAGTAAAGTACTGGGAGTTTGTTAAAAGCTCTAGGTCTCCCTTATTCTATATCATAATTTCAACTACTACCACCAACATTTGCACCTAATGGTGCTGGCGTCACAAACCAGGGGCCCAGCCGCAAATACACCTTACACCAATTACCATTAAGGGCACCTCAACCAACATCTGGCTGGTGTTCCCTGCAACAGAGAGTGCCCCGGAGGATTTTGTGCTGTCTTACCATCCACTGCACTGTCGGCCCCAAGGGACAAATAAACCATGAGTACTACTATCCTCGGCACCTTATCACTAGTACGCTCACACGCGCATCCTCTATAGGGAGCCCCGGCATGTTGCAAGGGCTATAGGCCGGTGATACTTTCCCGGCCTGTCTGAGCAGGGTTGCGGACCAGAGTTTTACTTTTTTCTAGACAACTTATCTCAAAATCATGGACAGCCAACATTTTTTATGGACAAATTGGAAAACCATGAGTGATAAAGATTATAAGCAACCCATGTCTATAGCTCAATATACTTAGAAGAACTCATTACCAGCATTTAATCTAGTCAAGAACCACCAGCTTCAAAACAATCATGGACACAGGAAACAAGTCACCTATTTTTACAGACTGTTCAGATATTTCTGGACGGTTGGCAACCCTGTTGCTGAGGAGACTGGTATGTGCTCTATCCATCGGGGGAATGGGACTAGGGGAATATTTCTACTTTTTATTTTATTTACACCACAGGGGATTATCTAAGGGGGAGCACTACTGTGTGGGGGCATTAAGGAGCCAAAACTACTGCCTGGGGGAACTAAAGGGGAATAACTGCTGTGTGGGGACCTACTAGGCTTTCTCTGGCAGTCCGATAGAGCTGAATGGAGCAGAAGATATGCATGGGTGTATGGTGCTCCATTCAAATGGGGACCCTGGGCCCCCATTCTAGTGATCAGCGGCCAGACCCATTAGCCTGTGTGCTTCCGGGTCCGTGCCACATATTGGCAGTCGCTGACCCATTGAAGTCAATGGGTCCACACCACGATGCAAGATGCACAAGACCAGTGCCTGAGTTTTGTGGATACGCAACACAGGCATGGCCGTCACATACTCGTGTGAATGCGCCCTCAAAGAGATCACGGTGGAGGTAAAGTTCCCCTATGGTGCCCCTGATAAGCAGGAGCTAACAATCTATACATTTTATATATCTACAATACAGATTTGCCGCTCCTGACCACCCTGCTGGACAGAGACTAAATAGATCACAACAGTACATTCTCTTCCATGTATGTGAAGTCTTGATCTCCAATCCATAAAAAACACAGAATAAGCACACAGCTGCTGAACATTTAACATATCACTGTCCGGAAGCGAGACCCCATAAAAAACACTTTATCCTGTCCGTAAAAGTCATAGATAAAAAATGCATTGCCTTTATCCTCTGGATTCTTCGCCTCACATCACATCTCTCAATGTCAATGCACAACTTTGTGATTAAGACATGACCAACTTTGGTCAATAGACAGCTCTCTGTGTGTCAGGGCTTCTGATCCACTGGCGATTTATTTTTTTGCTCTTCTGCCTATTAAGCATTCAGGGACCGGCCTTACAAGCTGGCAGCTTGCCCTGGCAAATGAGCCGAGAGTGATGTACAAGATGGTACGACAGTTGCCGCAGTTTTGCCTACACGGTCTTTCCTTGATGCAGCTATAAAGCGAAAGGGAGAAACGCTCATTTCAAAGAGAGAACATGCAATAAATTCTCCCCAGAACGCTGCCAGGCATCAGATCTGGTCTCTTCTCTGCATAACATTTATGACTTCACTGATAAAGCACTTCAGTGTTTGACAAGGACATGCATGACTTGGAAACATTTTACAATGTACAGTTTTCTAGAAAGCCCAAGAAAAAAAAAAAAAAGAAACATCTGTGATGTGTGTGTGGAATGTATAGTAACAGATAAAATAGATAGGATGCTTTCTATACTGTAAATTATAAGAATATTAGAAGTCACTAAGGAGTTTCATGGCCATATAAAGGCTGCATAAATCCTTTTCTCTAAGAAGGTCTGCAGAATCTGAGGCGTGCATTATAAGACTAAGGCCTCATGCACACAACCGTTTTTTTTACAGGTCCGCTAAAACGGGTTCCGTAGTTCCGTGATCCGTGACCGTTTTTTCGTCCGTGGGTCTTCCTTGATTTTTGGAGGATCCACGGACATGAAAAAAAAGTAGTTTTGGTGTCCACCTGGCCGTGCGGAGCCAAACGGATCCGTCCTGAATTACAATGCAAGTCAATGGGGACGGATCCGTTTGACGTTGACACAATATGGTGCAATTGCAAACGGATCCGTCCCCATTGACTTTCAATGTAAAGTCTGGAGTCCCTTTTATACCATCGGATCAGAGTTTTCTCCAATCTGATGGTATATTTTAACTTGAAGCGTCCCCATCACCATGGGAACGCCTCTATGTTAGAATATACATATCCGACAGTATATTCTAACACAGAGGCGTTCCCATGGTGATGGGGACGCTTCTAGTTAGAATATACTACAAACTGTGTACATGACTGCCCCCTGCTGCCTGGCAGCACCCGATCTCTTACAGGGGGCCGTGATCAGCACAATTAACCCCTCAGGTGCCGCACCTGAAGGGGTTAATTGTGCGTATCATAGCCCCCTGGAAGAGATCAGGGGCTGCCAGGCAGCAGGGGGCAGACCCCCCCCCTTCCCAGTTTGAATATCATTGTTGGCCAGTGTGCGGCCTCCCCCGGCCCCCCTCCCTCCCTCTATTGCATTATTAACATTGGTGGCAGTGTGCGGCCTCCCCCGGCCCCCCCTCCCTCCCTCTATTACATTATTAAACATCGGTGGCAGTGTGCGGCATCCCCCGGCCCCCCTCCCTCCCTCTATTGCATTATTAAACATTGGTGGCAGTGTGCGGCCTCCCCTCTCCCCCCCCGATCATTGGTGGCAGCGGAGTTCCGATCGGAGTCCCAGTTTAATCGCTGGGGCTCTGATCGGTAACCATGGCAACCAGGACGCCACTGCAGTCCTGGTTGCCATGGTTACTTAGCAATAGTAGAAGCATCATACTTACCTGCTGCCTGCTGCGATGTCTGTGTCCGGCTGGGAGCTCCTCCTACTGGTAAGTGACAGGTCTGTGCGGCGCATTGCTGTCACTTACCAGTAGGAGGAGCTCCCGGCCGGACACAGACATCGCAGCAGCCAGCAGGTAAGTATGATGCTTCTACTATTGCTAAGTAACCATGGCAACCAGGACTGCAGTGGCGTCCTGGTTGCCATGGTTACCGATCGGAGCCCCAGCGATTAACTGGGACTCCTGATCGGAACTCCGCTGCCACCAATGATCGGGGGGGGGGAGGGGGGGGAGAGGGGGGGAGGCGGCACACTGCCACCAATGTTTAATAATGCAATAGAGGGAGGGAGGGGGGCCGGGGGATGCCGCACACTGCCACCAATGTTTAATAATGCAATAGAGGGAGGGAGGGGGGCCGGGGGATGCCGCACACTGCCACCAATGTTTAATAATGCAATAGAGGGAGGGAGGGGGGCCGGGGGAGGCCGCACACTGCCACCGATGTTTAATAATGCAATAGAGGGAGGGAGGGGGGCCGGAGGAGGCCGCACACTGCCACCAATGTTTAATAATGCAATAGAGGGAGGAAGGGGGGCCGGGGGAGGCCGCACACTGGCCTCCCCAAACTGGGGAGGGGGGGGGGTCTGCCCCCTGCTGCCTGGCAGCCCCTGATCTCTTACAGGGGGCTGTGATACGCACAATTAACCCCTTCAGGTGCAGCACCTGAGGGGTTAATTGTACGGATCACAGCCCCCTGTAAGAGATCGGGTGCTGCCAGGCAGCAGGGGGCAGTCATGTACACAGTTCGTTGTATATTCTAACTAGAAGCGTCCCCATCACTATGGGAACGCCTCTGTGTTAGAATATACTGTCGGATCTGAGTTTTCACGAAGTGAAAACTCAGCTCTGAAAAAGCTTTTATGCAGACGGATCTTCGGATCCGTCTGTATGAAAGTAACCTACGGCCACGGATCACGGACAAGGATGCCAATCTTGTGTGCATCCGTGTTCTTTCACGGAGCCATTGACTTGAATGGGTCCGTGAACCGTTGTCCGTCAAAAAAATAGGACAGGTCATATTTTTTTGACGGACAGGATACACGGATCACGGTCTCGGCTGCAAAACGGTGCATTTTCCGATTTTTCCACGGACCCATTGAGAGTCAATGGGTCAGCGAAAAGAAACGGAAAACGGCACAATGGCCACGGATGCACACAACGGTCGTGTGCATGAGGCCTAATGGGGTTGTCCAGTTATTTTTCCTTTAAACTTTCCCCCAAATCTGGAATACCTGTGGAAAAATACACACTCGTTCCCCACTTCCGGTCCCCTTCGGTCAACTTCCGCATGTATGGGGGCCACGTGCCGGGGCAGACTGGAAACTTAAAGTGGCCCTGGAAAAAAAAATCTAAAAGTGGCCTTATGTTGTGGGGGGGGGGGGGGGGGTCCAAATTGACAGAAGGCTTGGAAACACAAGTAGGAGGTGTCAGCAATACCATACTGCAAAATGTCCCATCAGAACCAAATACCACAAAAGCTGTCCCTGTGTGGTGGCCATTAATATATGCCATTTTCGGTCCTCCTTCTCCAGTTATCTCTGATTATGGAGCAGGGGGCCTAAGAGGTGGGGTGCGGTTACAGCAATTGAATTCAGTAGGGCATGTGGGTCGGTTGCCAGTTACATGAGTACCTGATTCTCAAAGTGTTAATTACTGCTGATAGCTCATTATGTGGCAGAGAGGAGGGTTTGGGCGGCCCCCTGGGCATCAGCCCACCGAGAAATTTTCCTGTAAGGTCTATGAGCAATCCGCCCTTGGTCACTTGTCCTGCTGCTGCAGTCGATTACTGGCCTCAGTGGTAACGTGTCCCCAAGCGGCACATGATCCAGCAGTGATGTGGCGCTTGGGGACACATCCCCACTGAGGCCAGTCACTGGCTGCAGCAGCGCACAGATCCCTCCTTGCAGAAGTTGACATACAAGAACAGGGAGCCGGAAAGGAGGGACAGGGAGCAGGAAGCTAAGCAAATTTCATGAATTAAAAATTTTTTAAAAGCTGGAAAACCTCTTTAAAAGGTAGCCATCTTAGATAACAACACTAACTTGACACTTAACATGTTAAATACACAGCTGCAAAAAAACAACTTGTTTCTGTAATGGAATGGGTTTGCAGCAACTGTGTATTTATTGGGTTAAGTGTCAAGTTATCCTTTGCTACTTCTGTATCGATAGTTATTTTATTAAAAGAAAACACAGCTTACTGCAAGTCTCCCTGAAAACAATGGTCACGAGTCTCGACGGGTAAGATCAGATTCCTACTTTTTAGAAGAATATTCCCTGTGACTATCATCCACCCAACTATCCCTGACAGTGGTAGCAGCACATCCAGAAAGGGGCACACACTAGATTATTGGGGTTATGCCATAATATCCCATGTGCACTATTCCACTGATTTGCCTGCAAGCAGACTGCAGGCAAATAACATATCCTGACTGCATGGCTTAACGTCCTCAACTTCTTAGGCTGGGTTCACACCTGAGCGTTTCTCAAACGCGCGTTTTTGTCACGCGTTTTTATGCACGTTTTTTGTAATAGTAAACGTGCGTTTGACGCGCGTTTGTGTGATTGACTGCAGTGTCCTATGGCCACAAACGCGCGTCAAAACGCCCCAAAGAAGCTCAAGTACTTGATTATGCATCAGGCGTTTTACAGCACGATCGTACGCGCTGTAAAACGCCCAGGTGAGAACCATTCCCATAGGGAAGCATTGGTTTTCATGTGTTGAGCGTTTTACAGCGCGTTTGAACGCGCTGTAAAACGCTCAGGTGTGAACCCAGCCTTAGGGTACTTTCCCACTTGCGGCAGAGGATTCCGGCAGGCAGTTCCGTCGCTGGAACGCAAACGGATGCATTTGTCAGACGGATCCGGATGCGGGTCTATCTGACAAATGCATTGCAATTGTAGATCTGTCTTTCCGGTTGTCATCCGGAAAAATAAATCCGGTATTGATTTTATTTTTTTCACAGATTTAAATGTCTTCGCATGCGCAGACCGGAAGAATGGATCCGTCAGTGCGGCAATTTTAATGACGGATCCGGCACTAATACATTTCAATGGAAATGAATGCAGGATCTGGCATTCCAACAAGAGTTCAGGATTTTTGGCCGGAGAGAAAACTGCAGCATGCTGTAGTATTTTCTCCGGCCAAAAAACGTAAGAGGGACTGAACTGATGCATCCTGAACGGATTGCTCTCCGATCAGAATGCATTAGGATAAAACTGATCAGTTATTTTCCGGTATTGAGCCCCTGTGACGGAACTCAATACCGGAAAAGAAAAACGCTAGTTTGAAAGTACCCTTAGGGTGAGTTTACATCACAGTTTAGCTATCCGTTCTTCTGATCCATCAGCAGAGAGTAAAAAAACGGGTCCTGTTGCATCAGTTGTCATCCGTTTCAGCCATTTCCGTCTGAGATCGTTTTTTTAGACAGAAACAAAAGTACTGCATGCAGGACTATTTTTCCCTATCTAAAGAACGGTTCTCAGATGGAAATGGCTCAAACGGATGACAACTTGATGCAACAGGATCCGTTTTTTTTTTTTTACTGGATCCTGTTTTTTTCTCACTCTTTCTTCTTCTGA
This sequence comes from Bufo gargarizans, assembly GCF_014858855.1. Classification (NCBI taxonomy): domain Eukaryota; kingdom Metazoa; phylum Chordata; class Amphibia; order Anura; family Bufonidae; genus Bufo; species Bufo gargarizans. The sequence continues at coordinate 683,459,491 of NC_058080.1, read as the reverse complement.
CGGATGAGAAGAACAGAAAGCAAAACGGTGATGTGAACAATCCCTTAACTGGCATCTATGTCAGGAATGACCCATCTTGTTAATACTAATTGCTTTAGGGTCAATTCTATATAAACACTGTGGCCGCCAGTTTGCCACATGTCAACCTAGAAAAGTTCTTTATATGGTAGGTCTACAGTGCATTAGGATTCAACATTAATTACATCAATGGTTCGGTGATAGAGTCAGATTTAGTGAGGATCGTCACCAGGCTATCCCATCATGAAATAAACTAATGGCAGCAAAACCACCACAGAAATTAATAGAACTGTCACATTTAGCAGTTTCTCTTCAGAAGAATTAGTATCTGAAAAAAGGTTCGGACAAGACCATGTCTTCTATTGTGTAGTATACCCTCTTGAGATGCCTGCAAAGTGAGGTGACCAATTGCTGGAGTTTTCGAAAAAGGCATGTTGTGCTCTTCCTGTCCGATATACAATTCTAGCTGCTTCAACAGTCCTGGGTCTTCACTATCGAATTTTTCTCTTCATGATGTGTTAAATGTTTTCTCCTGGTAAAACTTCTGGACTACAGGCAGACCAGTTCCACGCTCGGACTCTTCTTCTATGAAGCCAGGTTTGGATTGTATTTATGCTACAAGTTTTGCTGCAGTATGTAGAGCCTTATCTAGGGCTCTAGGTGGAAAGTAAAGCTCCACAGGAGCCAACCAAGCCAGACCCATTCACTCCTACATAGCCAGTTCCTCTTCAACTTCTCCATATTGCATTTTGTAGCCATTTATCAGGTTTCCAAGTTATAGGACTTCTGGTTGGCTTGAGCACGGTATATTGGCTGAAGGTGCCAAGAGCTCAGCACATAGATGTATGTCTTACAATAAATTTTACATTAAGCAAGCAAGAAACCAGAACAATTCTCAGGCTTCAATCAGATGCAATCATTGGAACTGGATTTTCTTGTAGAAAAATTACATTCATACATCAATCAAGTGGACCTGCCAAAAGGAATAATGGTGTATAGATCATTTACAGCTTGATTGGAATAATATTCCGCCCTATTCCTTGTCATTCCCGGTAGACACACCATATAAATGGCGTTCTGCTTCATCCATTGTAATGTATCAAATCATGTACCAGAAGCTGAGGTCACAATTAGACTACATTGGAAAGAATACCATAAATACAGATTTACACAGGTGATTACAGATTAAAAAAAAATAGTCAAGTAAATCTTATTGGGTGTAGACGTCCATATTTTACTTCAGAGCATTCAAAACACTTTAAGGGGGGATTTTTCAAGCTCTGACCTACAGAAAGTTGCAAAATAGGGTTTTTGCCCATTTTTAAGATTATGGTGCAAAAGTTGCCAAAAAGTTACAAATGTTAAATGTTTACACCGCTCACTCCACTTTGCAAAAATGGTCAGCTATGCTAATCTGTTTCACTCCAGATTTATCACTGCAAGAAAAATCACTGCAGTAGGGGGTGGCATCAACAAACTGGAGTGGCATTTCTAGACAAAAGTGTTTAAAGGGAACCTGTCACCAGTTTTATGGTGTCCTAACCAAGGGCAACATAAATAAGTGACTGATTCTCTTAGCAAAATGCTGGGTCACTTTCTTTAATTGACCCAGTCAATCTGCCAACATCTTGTATTGAAAAGCTCCAGCCGATAATGATGAGTCCTGAATATTCATGAGCTCCTGACTCTCCCTGCCCACCTGCTGCTAAGTGACAGTTTGTTTCCATATGAATCAGCAGCAGGTGGGTAGGGGAGTGGCTATAGCTCTGAATTAAAAATACGCTGGATTCAATGACATCACGCTGGACTCAAATCAGCTCATTAGCATGCGGCATCTTTGTGTGTATATTATGAGGTAACCATCTGTCACACCAGTAAGTGAATACATCTAAGGCACTTTTTAGTAGTTAATGATTGTATATAATTAGTTAGATTATAATCAAATATCCACATGACAGGTTCCCTTTAAAGCTGGAGAGCTATGTGGGGTCTTCCTAGGCTAGTGATTAGAGATGAGCGAAATTTTGAAAAATCCAATCCGGCAGTTTCGCAAAGTTCAACAAGAAAATGTATTTGTTAGGAATTAAAGGGAACCTGTCACCTGGATTTTGGGTATAGAGGTGAGTACATGGGCTGCTAGATCGCTGCTAGCACATCCGCAATATCCAGTACCCATAGCTCTGTGTGCTTTTATTGTGTAATTTTTTTTATAGCTATGTAAATTAACCTTAGATGAGTCCTGTCTCCTCCATGCTTGAGAGATGAGTCCAGCATTCTCTGACTCTGAGCCCAGCCATACCCACTGTGAAAGAGCCCCGCATCCTCCGAATCTCCTCCTTGCTCCCCGACATCACAAAGCTAGAGTGCCGTAATCTCGCCGTAATCTAGGCTCCAGAAATGTTAGTAGCCTAATTTACATATATATAAAATCATTTTTTTGACTAAATAAAAGCACAGAGAGCTATGGGGAATGAATATTGCGGATCTGCTAGCGGCGATCTAGCAGCCCATGTCCTCAGCTCAATACCTAAAATCCAGGTGACAAGTTCCCTTTAATTGGTTATGATTGCTATAAATCAGATATACGCAGGCATGCGCAGACTGCAAAACCGGATCCGTTTTTCTGGAACACTTAGGGCCGGATCCGGCATTAATGCATTTCAATGGAAAATAGGCAAGTGTTCCAGAATTTTGGACGGAGAGAGTACCGTCCAAAAACAATACAGTGACTTAACTGAAGACATCCTGATGAATACTGAACGGCTTGCTCTCCATTCAGAATGCATTAGGATAAAACTGATCAGTTATTTTCCAGTATAGAGCCCCTAGGATGGAACTCAATACCGGAAAAGAAAAACGCTAGTATGAAAGTACCCTAACAGAACAGATTAACTATGAATATTTGTGCAATGCAGACTCGTACACAGCGATAAATTAGACCTGCCTACCGAATAATACTGACGGCACAGTAATTATATAGCTAACAGAATGAATTAGCTATGACTAGGGATGAGCGAATCGACTTCGGATGCTTCATCCGAAGTCTATTTGCATAAAACTTCATTTGAGTACTGTACGGAGTGAGTGCGCCATACAGTATTAGAATATATTGGCCCTGATGAGCCAAAGTTATTACGTTGCAATGTCTTGCAAGACTTCGGGTAATAACTTGTATAATAAATTGTAGTTTAGCAGTCTCCTAAGCTCTCCCTGCAATCTCCCTCTCCAATATTGATCTACACTCTCTGTTAATTAACAGTTTGCAGCAACACTGTCCCTAGTGCACGAGCGTCTTGTCACATCTCTCCCTATGTTCAGCCCACAGGAAAATGCAGACGACTGCGCAGGACCAGGGTGTTATAAGGCTCTGCCTAGCTGTGACATCACAGGGGCTGGCTACCTGCGGATTGGCTGCCTGCACAGCATTATGGTTGATCTCTCGTTCCTGGGATTGTCTCCTCTACACTTACTTTGACTGTCTAACGTGTAGCCGCCATTTTAGGAAAACTGATTTGTTAACATGAAGCGCAAGGAAATTTGGATTTATTTAGAATCAAAGTTTTCCAAAATTTTAGACCGAATTCCGCTTCGAATGCTTTGTTTCACACAACACTACCAGTGATGTCACAGTCATCACTCACATGGCCTATGCGCAGCTCAGTTCCACCAGTGAATGGGCCTGGTCTGCAATACCCAGCACAGCCATTAAACAATGTGCTGCTCTATGCTTGGTTAGCAGTGCGGAGGTTGCAGCACTCTCTGGGGTGTCACAGCTTCTTCAAACAGTTGATTGGTGGTGGTACCAGGAGTAGAGTGGAGCGCGAATATTCCAATAGCAAATTTTTATCTCAAATATCGCAACTTCGAGAATTCGCAATTTTTTTTGAATATAGTGCTATACATTCGTTATAGCAAAGATTCGTCATTTTTTTCCCATCTCAAGACATGATTCCTTCCTGCTTCTTGCTTGTGGGCCAATGAATCATTGGCTCACAACACAAGCCACTTAAGCAGGGAGGAATTATGACTTTAGATGGGAAAAATTACGAATATTCTAAAAAACAAATATATAGCACTATATTGATTTCTTACAATATTCGCCTTTTTAAAAAAATCTGTACAGTTGTTCCACTTCGGCATACTCCTTCCCAACAAGCATCACCGTCACCATGGTAATGCCTGGGGGTTTGAATATACCATCGAATCTGAGTTTTCACGATCTCACTGAGATCGTGAAAACTCAGATCCGATGGCATATTCTAACCCCCAGGCATTACCATGGTGACGAGGACGCTTGCCTGGGGGTTAGAATATACCATCGGATCTGACTTTTCACAATCTCAGTGAGATCGTAAAAACTCAGATCCGATGGTATATTCTAACCCCCAGGTGTTCCCATGGTGACGGGTACGCTTGTCAGGGAGGAGTATGCCAAAGTGGAAACACTCTACAGATTGAAAAAAAAAAAGACGAATATTCTAAAAAAATTATATATTTGATATAGTGCTTTATATTTGCTTTTTAGAATATTCATAATATTCTAAAACAAGAATATATAGCAATATAGCGAATATTCGAAAAAACGAATGTACAGCAATTTAGCTAATATAGTGCTATAATCTTCTTTGTCTAATGGTTGTAATTTTTTTCTCATCTGAAGTTCAGATTGGAAAAAACATTAAGACTTAAAAAAAATATATTTATTATAGCACTATATTAGCAAAATTGCTATATATTCGGTTTTTTTTTTTCGAATATTCGCTGTATTGCAATATATTCTTGTTTTAGAATATTACGATTATTCAGAAAAACAAATATAGCACTATATTAGCTATATTTCTCTATATATTAGTTTTTTAGAATATTCGTCATTTTTTTCCATCTGAAGTCATGATTCCTCCCTGCTTAAGTAACTTAAAAAAATGACGAATATTCTAAAAAACAAATATATAGCACTATATTCTACAGTGTTATATATTCGTTTTTGACCCACGCCTGTATTGATTGCGTGATATTCGCATATTACGCGATCATTACCTTGCCGATTTTTTTAGTAAAAAAAAATAATTTTTTATATATAACGAATATTTGAATTTGCGAATATTTGACGAATATTCTACCAAAAATTTGCGAAATATCGCAAATTCAAATATGACCCCTGCCGCTCATCACTAACCAGGAGTCAGAACCCTATGACTATTGATAGCCTATCCTGAGAATACGGTATCAATATTTGTGTCAAATTTAACAACGTGTGACATTTAATAAAGTTGTGCAAAGTACACCAACACAGACTCAAACAAAACTTCAAATTTTACCCTTATGGTAAAATCCCTCAATTTTAAAAATTATTGCCTTCTGTGAGCCTCGCTTCTTTGCAAGGCATCATCATGGTCCTCATTTTAAGGACATGGAATAAAATCTGCATTATAATTGACCAAACCTTTTATACCGTATGGAGTATTTCCGGGTTGCCATTCTGTATATTAGGTTACAACAGTCAATCCGCTAAAATTAATTTTTGCATCATTCAAAGACTGAACCATTTTGTCCATAATGTAGCTCATTTAAAAATAATTTGCAATGTATTAAACATTACATACAAAACCTGCGTGCAAGAATATCTCAGCAGGCAAATGACTGCACTGTAGGTATCCTTTATGAGACAGAGGAATAAATAATGAAACAAGCCAATTAACAGTGATTTATAAAGCTTAAACCATACAACGTAGGCTCACAACCCCAGACATCCACCGCGTAATGGAGAGAATAATGAAATATCAGAAATCAAAGAAGAAAGGAAATCTGAAACACCCTGGTAGACCTCAGTTTTAAGGCACAGCATGCCTACTATGGTGATAAATATCATGTACGTTAATAGGAGGCAACAGCTAAGAAGAAGAATTTATTATACATAGAGGAATACTAACATGAGTGTTCTTTCTGCAGATTATATAGACATTGTCTACGCGTAGAAGGAGCTGCCATTTTCTAAGCTAACCTAATATTCCTGTGATAAGGTAGACCATAAATTTGCTAAACTTATAGCTTTTCTTTTACTGCCTGTTGTCTTTGCTATTAGGTAATTTACTTTCAGAATAAGGCTTAAAAGGGAATCTCTTAATACATCATTAGTGTTGAGCGAAGCGATCGAAGCAGAATTCGGTCCGAAGTTTAGAAAAATGTTGATCCTAAATCAATTCGAATATCCTTGCGCTTGATGGTAAAGAATCAGTTTAACTAAAATGGCGGCTGCACATGTTTAAAAGTGAAAGAGATTTTAGACTAGACAAGCCTGGGAATGTGAGATCACCCATACTGCCGTGCGACCAATCCGCAAGTAGCCATCCCCTGTGATGTCACAACCCTATAAAAGCCTCATCCCACGCGGTCTCCACCATTGACCTGTGAGCTGAGCATAGGGAGAGACGTGGAAAATGCTCATGTGCTAGAGACAAAGTTGCCGCAAACAGGTTTCAAGAACAATAGTGGAGACTCCTTTAGGCGTGCAACCAGCGCTGTTTCTACAGGCGGGCGAGGGGTGCGACCGCACGGGGTGCATCACTCAGGACAGATGAGGGGGGCGCCGTCAGCAGGGCCCAGCCCTGGAGGGGGGCCCTTTCTGTCCGGAGGCAGCAGGAGTGGAGATAAATGCTTCCATTGTGGAAGCGCTCATGTCCATATTCATCTGTATCGCCGTCCTGAGGACAGCGATACAGATGAATGGTGAGGAGGAGCAGGGGAGAGGCCTGTAGCCTATCAGAGGCCAGTGCAGGCGGGCGATGACTTCATTGCGCCGCCTGACCCGTACAGAGCGGGACACAGGCCGGAAGGGGCCTGCATCGCATCACTGACAGCAGCATAAGGGAAGTATATGTGTTTATTGTTTGTAATATTTATAGTATACTGTGGCAGGAAGGGGGGTGGGGGCCCTATATACTGGCACAATATGGAGGGGCACTATGGAGAAGAGGGGAAGCACTATGGGGGCCACTATGGAGAAAAGGGGAAGCACTATGGGGGCCCTATATACTGGCACAATATGGAGGGGCACTATGGAGAAGAGGGGAAGCACTATGGGGGCACTATATACTGGCACAATATGGGGGGGCACTATGGAGAAGAGGGGAAGCATGTAACTTGAGAAAAGAATGGTCTCGGATTCAAATGGAGATCCTCTTAAAAACGTCTTCTTTATTGATACATTCGATTTACAGCAGACACAGCCACTTGGTACACAAAACAAATTGTTGACACGTTTCGGGTACTTGACCCTTAGTCGTAACAATGCCACATAGTGAGACACTGAAATTTAAATAAATTCAGTGCGCGTCCCTCCAGAATTCAAGGGAGGAGGGCATTTACTTCATTGGTTGTCTCACTATGTGTCACACCCATCATCTAGGCTGTTAATCACAGGATAGATGTGTTTCACCTTGTGCTGGAACTCTAGATCCAATTAACCCCTATAGTCCCGTCATATTGACTAAAAGAAGGGGAAAGAGAAACCAGTGTGACTATCATACTACATATAAAAGCATATAATATCATAACTAATATGACCATACACCTGCCGTTGAATTCCTGACTTAAGGGATTGCATCGATAACTTCTACTAGAGTAATAGGTATACTACTTTGTCCCTTTAAATCGGAATTTACTGATAAATGTACAAATTTATCTTTTCAAATTTAGACCAGCTGGGACTCTACTGTTAAGTCTGAATATCCAGAATGCCTCCCGTAGGAGGAGTTTTTTACGATGGTCACCCCCTCTCGTGGGTGCAAACACCCTCTCTATTGCAAAGGCATTAAAAATTTTTACTTTGCGGGCATGTATCTGCACAAAATGTCTCGCTGCATTGGAGATATTTAATGCGTTCTGATTATTTATATAATTCAGATGCTCCAGGAGTCGATTCTTGAACTTCCGAATTGTACTCCCGATGTACATCAAATCACATTCAATACAGCGGATAATGTATACCACTCCTGCAGTGTTACAATTAATGTAACTTTGGATTGGAAAACTGCAGGCGTGGTCCGAATTTTCAAATGATTGCAAGGGGGTCACATAGTTGCAAGTTTTGCATAGATTGCCCGGTGTGCACCATCTCACCTGGACAGCCGCGGAGTGTCAAGTCAAGAAAGTTAATGTTGGATTCATTTACTATACATGTAAAAAGCCAGAAACTACCCTGACTGGATGTTGCAGAGGGGTAGGAATATTGTGATGCGAAAAAACAGATGTGAAATGCTCTATGGATTGGCAAAGGACAAGAGTAAATCCAATACTCCAGAAAGGAGTGTGAGGGTACATGGAGACAGGGACCAGGACAATATTCCAATTTTATCTATAACATACAGTAAGGAATTTAATAAAATCAGCTCTTTGATAAAGGGATGTTTACCTATTTTATACGATGATGAAATTTTATATAATGCCTTGAAATCAGGTTGTAAAATCGTACCCAGGAGAGCTACTACATTGTCCTGCTCTCTGTCTCCGTCTCTTTTCACCTCCAATAGACCAGGAGTTAACAAAAAACAAAGTTTGGCTCAGTTATAAGGGGTTCACAAGGTGTGGGGGCAATCCATGCAAAACTTGAAACTATGTGACCCCCTTGCAATCATTTGAAAATTCGGACCATTCCTGCAGTTTTCCAATCCAAAGTTACATTAATTGTAACACTGCAGGAGTGGTATACATTATCCGCTGTATCAAATGTGATTTGATGTACATCGGGAGTACAATTCGGAAGTTCAAGAATCGACTCCTGGAGCATCTGAATTATATAAATATTCTGAACGCATTAAATATCTCCAATGCAGCGAAACATTTCGTGCAGATGCATGCCCGCAAAGTAAAAAGTTTTAATGCCTTTGCAATAGAGAGGGTGTTTGCACCCACGAGAGGGGGTGACCATCGTAAAAAACTCCTCCTACGGAAGGCGTTCTGGATATTCAGACTCATCAGTAGAGTTCCAGCTGGGGGCCCTATATACTGCCACAATATGGGGGGGCACTATGGAGAAGAGGGGAAGCACTATGGGGGCCCTATATACTGCCACATTATGGGGGGGCACTATGGAGAAGAGGGGAAGCACTATGGGGGCCCTATATACTGCCACAATATGGGGGGGCACTATGGAGAAGAGGGGAAGCACTATGGAGGCCCTATATACTGCCACAATATGGGGGGGGGGCACTATGGAGAAGAGGGGAAGCACTATGGGTGCCCTATATACTGCCACAATATGGGGGGGGCACTATGGAGAAGAGGGGAAGCACTATGGGGGCCCTATATACTGGCACAATATGGGGGCACTATGGAGAAGAGGGGAAGCACTATGGGGGCCCTATATACTGCCAAAATATGGGGGGCACTATGGAGAAGAGGGGTAAGCACTATGGGGGCCACTATGGAGAAGAGGGGAAGCACTATGGGGGCACTATATACTGGCACAAAATGGGGAGCACTATGGAGAAGAGGGGAAGCACTATGGGGGCCCTATATACTGCCACAATATGGGGGGGGGGCACTATGGGGGCCCTATATACTGCCACAATATGGGGGGCACTATGGAGAAGAGGGGAAGCACTATGGGGGCCCTATATACTGCCACATTATGGGGGGCACTATGGAGATGAGGGGAAGCACTATGGGGGCCCTATATACTGCCAAAATATGGGGGGGCACTATGGAGAAGAGGGGGAAGCACTATGGGGGCCACTATGGAGAAAAAGGGAAGCACTATGGGGGTACTATATACCGGCACATTATGGGGGGCACTATGGGGTCTCTATATACTGGCACATTATGGGGGCACTATGGAGAAGTGGGGGGGGGAGCACTATGGGAGCATTTACTGGGGGCCCTATTTACTGGCACGAATTATGGGGGGCACTATGAAGAAGTGGGGGAGAAGAGCACTATGGGGGCATTATATAGGGGCATTTAATACTGGCACCCATTTGGTGCCACTATGGGGAAGGGGGAGAGGAGCATAATGGGGGTATCTATGTGGGGCAGTCTATAGGGACATTTTATACTGGCACATTATGGAGGACACTATGGAGACGGGGGAGGAGCACTATGGGGCATCTTCTGGGGCACTATATAGGAGTATTTAAACTGTAACAAATAATAGGGGCACTATGTGTTTTTTCTAGTGGCACACAGTACGGGTCATTGGAGCACATGAGGGAACTCTGGGGAAATTGGCTCTACTGGGGGCACTAAGAGATGTTTTTTGTTTTTTTACTGACACACAACGGGGCATTTTTTACACTGGCACACATTATAAATAGAATTATTACTATATGGGGCATTATGGTGGGCTTTATTACAACTGGGGGAGCATTATTACCGTACTTCTGGTACACAATTACTGTTGGGGGCACTGTAGGAGCACTATTACTACTAAGTGCACTCTAGCACAGAATTATTACTATTGTTGGGATTTTGGGGAGCACTATTACTGTGGGGGCACCCTGACACAGTATCAGCTTAGCACTAGTTATATTTGGGGGACATTATGGTTACTATATTAGTGTCAGGGACACTATTTGCTGGGTGCAGTTGTTTTTTAGAGCATTGTGTTCCAATAATTATTGAAGGGGGCGCTATCTGTGTGTAACTAGTATTTTCAGGGGGTTTATCAGTTTATAGTATATTGGGGGTGCATGATGGGATGCTGAGAAGGTGGGAGGAGGATGCAAAAGTAGGAAACTAAGATGTCTGTCAAACGTTGCAGAGAGAAGAGATGGCTGACAGAAATCATCATGGCGGTCTGGCCTGAATGGAGAAGATAAAGAAAGAGAACATCTACATCAAAGGAGACGTCACTGGATGTAAGAGGTATTTGGGCTGTATTAGACTACATTCACAACTGTGTTAGTGATTCTAGCAGGCTGTTCCAGCAGAGAACAGCCTGCCGGAAGTTCACTGGATCCGACACTGCAGACTGAATGCGCGCGGCACCCATCAACTACACGGCAGAGATCCGGCCACAACCGGGGGAGGGGGGAAGCGCTTTTTTTTATGTTCGCCCTGTTACTAAATTTCCCTAGAAACTGCCCTGCATGCAACTACCAATAATGACAGTCAGATAGGAGCACATGTTGCAAGAGGTCAGGGACATGGGCAAGAGACAGGTGAGGCCGACGACCAAACATATGGAGATGATGATGTAGCCGATCGCACATGGGAGCCATGTGAAGAAGGGGCATCATTATCAGGGGTGAGGGTGGCAGTGTGCCCATGAGACAGCAAGGTGGAAGAAATGGGAGATCTGGAGCTAAATGCGGGAGGGGTACACTGTCTGCTACTCGGGAGACTACCTGTGAGGAACACACTAACAGCAGCAAACAGTCATCACGCAGTGGTGGAGGGAAAATGCAATACTCAGCTGTGTGGAGATTTTGAACAAAGTCACTGGGGGACATTAGCGTGGTGGTATGCAGGCTGTGTGGACAGAAGGTGAGGCAGCCAGGGTCATAATGTTGGCACAATGGCCCTACATCAACACATGGAGCATCACCATAAGGTGGCATAGAAAAATCGTGTCACTCATTTAATCTTACAGCCCAATGCAGCAACTGCTGCATCTCCCACCGACCCGCACCTCCTCTCCAGCAATCAGGGCTTGTCAATTTCAGTAGAGGAAAGTTGTAATTCTTTCCCATCAACTTCTATGTCGTCTATTGCTCCTCATGCTCCTCCTTCTCCTCATCACTTGTTTCGACAAGGCGAGGAGAAGGTCATTGCAAAAAGACAACAGTATGTATGCACCCATCCAGTAGCGCAGAAGCTCAACGTGCACCTGGCCAAGTTGCTGGTACTACAGTCCCTTTCTTTCCATGCAGTTGACCCTGCATATTTCAGAGAACTGATGGCTTGTGCCCATCCAAGGTGGAGAGTCCCAAGCCAACATTTATTTTTCCAAAAAACCTGTACCAGCCGTACACATGTATATTGAGCACAAAGTGGGCCAGTCCTTAGATTTCTCGGTGTCTATAGAAGTCACGCCAATGCTGATGTATGGAGTTTTAACTATGGTTAAGGATAATATATGTCGTTCACAGCCCACTGGGTAAATTTCGTTCCAGGCCAGGCACACCAGCAACTTGGCAGGTGATATCAATGCTGCCTCCATGTTGTAATCGTGGTTTTTCTGTGCCAATGTCCTCCTCTGCCTCCTCATCCTCCACTTTCTCCTCACCCTCCCCTCTAGGCACAGTCGGCATAACTACTGGATAAATTATGTCATTACACGCCTTCACATCCTCGAGGTGATGCTGAGAAATAGGATTGGCGAGGGGACAGAGGACGTGTTGCCTACATTTCACGGCCACCTGAGCCCTGAGGAGGATGAACTGTCAGAGGAGGAGGAAATAAACTCAGAGGAATTTTATACTACACCACTAGGTGTTTTTTCTGCCCAAGGGCAACGATGAAGACGACGCTGTATGCAGTGCAGATGGAGGCAGGGAGGCCCTTAGAGCCCCTTGTTCAAGAGGCCAGATGCATGCCTTCTTGTTTACGTAGCAACAACTGCACTGTCAGGATTTGACAGGGGGATGACTACTGGCTATGTACATTGTTAGAACCTTCTGAGGGGGATGCAAAAATAGACTACTATAGAGTCATGCTGTGTAGTCGGTTGGTCACTACCTATGAACGCCATCGCCCATCCTCAGGAAGGTCTGACTGGGGGGGAACCTCTGCGCTCATGCGCCACTGCCATAACTAGTGGGGGAAGTGGGGCATGAGCAGCAACAGCTCCATAAGCAGCAACTTAAGTCTGGAGTCTCTGATGACCAGTTTTCTTCAGCCGCCAGGGATTCTCAGTGGGTGTTTTCTCCCTGGCTGTGCCGTAGTCCAATCGCAATGGAGCACATCAGAGCCTGCTGTTTTTCTCCCTGTCTCACCTCTGCGATGGGACTGTGGCACAGCCGGGGAGAAGGAGACGCCCACTGAGAAACCCTGGTGTCTCCTCCTCCCTGTACCGATGCTCAGTATTAACATACTGGGAGTGAAAACTGCAGGGGGGCACAGCGGGGCAAACAAGGGGAACTTGAAAAAAAGAGCAATGATAGCAGCATCAGTGGAGGGTACCCCACAAGTAAAGGCACTTAATTAAACAAAACAAAAAAAAAATACATGAAAGGTCCTCTTTAAAGGGGATTTCTGGAAATGCAATATTGATGTCCGTTCCTCATGATAGATCATAAATATCTGATGGGGGTCTATCTACTGAAACCTCCGCAGATCAGCTGTTTAAAGAGCAACTTCCTAGTCCAGTGACACCACATTCTTCGGTCACATGGCCCATTTGCAGTTCAGTCCCATTTGAGAGAAAAGGCCTTGGCTGCAATACCAAGCATATCCACTATATAATGTATGTATGGCTCTGTGCTTGGTATTCTGTGAAAAGTCTGAAGCACTCAACGGAGCAACACAGCCTCTTCAAACCCGCCTGGAGCAAGACCCACCATTACCTGAGAATAAGTCATCAATATTTAACTCCGGGAAAACCACTTTACCTATAGTATGTACAGCAAGAAATGCAAACATTTTCCATTGCTTTAATATTTCACTGCTGCATTTTCATGAACAGCAGTTGAGGTTTTATTTATTTTTTGTGTCCGATTCACAATGCACAGATCACACTATCCATACATTAAGGAGAATAACCACCATTTGTCATGATTAATTATAGTCAATAAGAGGTCCCGGAGGAGTAATGTGACCTTGTGTAAGGTCCTGAGTTGTAACAGAGCTATAATGAAATGGTATGGCTGTACATTTCTCAAGGGATTCAAGAAAACAGAACATTAGAATCGTCGAGTTGGAACCATTATATACTGTAAATATATATAAAAATATGGAAAGAAAAAAAAAAACACTGAATTTGGATCAGAATTTCAGAATAAATTTGCTGTGAAGCTGAATTTCCTCATGCTTCATGGTAGTGAATCGATTCAACCTGAAATAGCGCAGAAAATAAAAACAACAAAAAAAAACATTGTGGCATCTGATATACCATAAAAAAATAATAATAATCATACCTGCTCCATTTGCTCGCGATGGGCCTGATGACGTCATCTTGGGCCATGCAAGAGCTCAAGCACAATGGCGGCAGCCGGCCTGTCGCAAGCAAATAGAACAGGTATGATCACCACAATCGCCGCTACCTGTCATTGCACCCACTACTTACAAAGAAATGCGCTTCATGACTAAGTCATTCGTCACGAAGCAATTTTTTGTGTAAAATTCGGCGAAGCAGCCAAATCAAATTTTCCAATACTTCAATCATGTCTAGGTACAGTAGAAAATACATGGTATTCTTTCCAACAAAAAATGGACTCCTGGCAGACTCCATAGGAACAGTTAAGATCCACTGAGATCTGTTATGGCTCTGGTAAAATTAAAAACTGTAGGGGTGAATATTGCAAAAAATAAAAAAAATAAAATCCAAGTAGGAATGCCCATGTTTTGATTTTACTATGTGACACTCCTAGTTTCTGTAAGGAGCCTTGGTCTATATAAAAAGCTATCACGTTTTACATATTCCAGAGCTGCATTCACAAATCTGCTAATAGCAATTGGAGGCAGCTAGCAGTATCTTTGACAGACGGCAACACCCCAGGTTTGTTTTCCTGTATTAGATTGTTGTATAGTGATGGACGAACTTTAATGGTTCGCCTGCCATTCACTTGAACCTTTATTTTAGGCCACGGAGGTACGGGCCTTAACCACCTCAGCCCCCCTAGCTTAAACACCCTAAATGACCAGATCACTTTTTACAATTCTGCACTACACTACTTTCACGGTTTATTGCTCGGTCATACAACTTACCACCCAAATGAATTTTACCTCCTTGTCTTCTCACTAATAGAGCTTTCATTTGGTGGTATTTCATTGCTGCTGACATTTTTACTTTTTTTTGTTATTAATCGAAATTGACCGAAATTTTTGCCCAAAAATTTTATTTTTCACTTTCAGTTGTAATTTTTCAATTATACTTTTAAATATATACTTATTGCATTTTTTTCATCAAAGACATGTAGAACAATAAATTTAAAAACTACATTTCTATAAAAAAATTCTAAATTTATTGTTCTACATGTCTTTGATAAAAAAAATGCAATAAGTATATATTTATTGGTTTGCGCAAAAGTTATAGCATTTACAAACTATGGTACAAAAATGTGAATTTCTGCATTTTGAAGCAGCTCTGACTTTCTGAGCACCTGTCATGTTTCCTGAGGTTAATGCCCAGACAGTAGAAACACCCCACAAATGACCCCATTTCGGAAGGTAGACACCCTAATGTATTCGCTGATGGGCATAGTGAGTTCATGGAAGTTTTAATTTTTTGTCACAAGTTAGCGGAAAATGATTGTAAGAAAAAATAAAAAATAAATAAAGTCTCATATTCCACTAACTTGTGACAAAAAATAAAATTTTACATGAACTAACCATACCCCTCACGGAATACCTTGGGGTGTCTTCTTTCCAAAATGGGGTCACTTGTGGGGTATTTATTCTGCCCTGGCATTTTAGGGGCCCTAAAGCGTGAGAAGTAGTTTGGAATCCAAATGCGTAAAAATGCCCTGTGAAATCCTGAAAGTACTCATTGGAAATTGGGCCCCTTTGCGCATCTAGGCTGCAAAAAAGTGTCACACATGTGGTATCGCTGTACTCAAGAGAAGTAGGGCAATGTGTTTTGGGGTGTATTTTTACATATACCCATGCTGGGTGACAGAAATATCTCTGTCAAATGACAACTTTGTATAAAAAAATGGTAAAAGCTGTCTTTTAGAGAGATATGACTCTCACCCAACATGGGTATATGTAAAAAGACACCCCAAAACACATTGCCCTACTTCTCCTGAGTATGGCGATATCACATGTGTATCACTTTTTTGCAGCCTAGGTGCACAAAGGGGCCCAAATTCCAATGAGTACCTTTTAGTAGGGCATTTTTAGCCATTTGGATTCCAGACTTCTTCTCACGCTTTAGAGCCCCTAAAATGCCAGGGCAGTATAAATACCCCACAAGTGACCCCATCTTGGAAAGAAGACACCACAAGGTATTCCGTGAGGGGCATAGCGAGTTCCTAGAATATTTTTTTTTTGGGCACAAGTTAGCGGAAAATGATTTTGTAAGAAAAAAAATAACAAAAAACATTTTCCGCTAACTTGTGCCTAAAATATAATATTCTAGGAACTCACAATGCCCCTCACGGAATGCCTTGGGGTGTCTTCTTTCCAAAATGAGGTCACTTATGGGGTAGTTATACTGCCCTGGCATTTTAGGGGCCCTAAAGCATGAGAAGAAGTCTGGAATATAAATGTCAAAAAATTTTTACGCATTTGGATTCCGTGAGGGGTATGGTGAGTTCATGTGAGATTTTATTTTTTGTCACAAGTTAGTGGAATATGAGAATTTGTAAGAAAAAAAAAATAATAATTTCCGCTAACTTATGCCCAAAAAAAAATCTTCTATGAACTCGCCATGCCCCTCAAAAGTGATCTTTTTATAGTGATCGGGGAAAAAAAAAATTCTGTCACTGCAGTGGGGCGGAATGAACGCAAGTGTGCGCACAAGATCAGGCCTGATCGGGCGAACACTGCATTTTTTGTAGAGCCTATAGAACATGTCCTATTCTTGTCCGCAATTGCGGACAAGAAAAGGCATTTTCTATATAGTTCTGGCAATGTGCGGATTCGCAAAATGCGGAAAGCACATTGCCGATGTCCGTGTTTTGCGGATCCGCGGATACGTGGATCCACGGATCCGCAAAACACATACGGACATCTGAATGGAGCCTTACAGGGGGGTGATCAGGGGTTAATAAGTGACAGGGGGGGTGTAGTGTAGTGTAGTGTGGTGCTTGGTGCTACTTATTACAGAGCTGCCTGTGTGCCACCGGTTGCATGCTTGACGTCGGTCAGAAGGTTCACCCAGTGGGCAGTAAAAGTTATGTACCTTTCCTGTCCGTGTTTGCTAGACCACGTGTCTGTAGTCAGATGTGGCAGGGTACTGTTGCAGGGCCCTTTAGGATGTAATAACTCACGTACCAGGTGAGGAATGCCAGAGTGGGGATAATGTCTCGATAATGTGTAGCAGTATTGTTAGTGTCAACGGTGTCTCCTACCTTGGTGCGGCTGGACTCCTGGATCCTGGCTCACTTGCAATAAAATGAGTGTTGCTAGTAGGAGTAACTTAGGAACTTTGGTAGTAAGGAATGAGATCCAGACTGGTGATATAATCCAACTTGTCTTTACTTAATGCAGCATAAATCCATACGAGTTACAGCAGCAGTCCTTTAGGTCCCAGCAGGTATTGGCAATGTATGGCAGGGATCAATATCTCTTCTGCAGCTATACTATGTGCCTGGACGATCTGGCAGGTATCTATTTTCTGCTCTGTCTATCTTCTGCTCTGTCTATCTTCTGCTTGGTATGGGCCTGACTAGCTGAGGAGGAATTTGGCTTCTCCTGTATTCTGGATATGTACTCACAGCTTGGCTCACAGGGAATGCTTCTTTCTGGAGGCTGGAGGTGGCTGCTTTTCTTGTCAACCAGCTAAGGCTGATGGCTCAGGCTGGGAATGTCCTCTGGTCTCAACCGAGACAGGGTCCTGATTTGGGATCCCTCTTTTCTGGGAGCTCCTACTAACACAACCTTCCCCAAGCAGGGGTGGCTGGTACAATCACTTGAACTTCCTTCTCCTCCCCATGAGACAGGACATGGGACCGGCCCACTTCTGCTCACAGAGGGAGGGGACCTAAACTGAAATGAACTATTCCAGTCTAGCAATACTAAACTGGCTAAGATCCTGCTACATACTGCTGCCACCTGCTGGTGCACATGGAAATTACAGCAAATACATAAAACAGGCCTAGAAAATACATAAAATGACATTAATGACAATATAATTACACTTAACATGTGGTAGCAGGGAAAAAGAGTTTGGTAATATACTCTGGGATGTTACAGTAGTGTCTTTGGGGGTGCACACAGCAGAGAGTGAAGAGGGTGCAGATAGAGAGGATGAGGAGGGTGCAGTAGCGGAAGGCTGAGTGAGCCACTCAACCAAGTCTGGTGCGTCCTTTGACGTAATCGCACGCACCTTCTGCAACTTCCCACTTAGGCTCTGGCCTGGTGCTCCTGCCCGACCCCTACCACCCCTGCCGAATGGCCTGCCTCTTCCTCTGCCTGTCATTTTCAAAATGACCCTGTGACAAAATTATATCACACCAGTTGAAATTATTTGTTCCAATAGCGTGAGTCAATCTGTGTAGCTGCGGTAAAGAGGAAAACTGCAAACAAATGCTGCACTACCTAAATGCACTATATAGAAAGTATATTGTTGGTATATCACACCCCTGCTTGAATCAGTTTTTTCGGGGGCAGCTGGTATATCACACCAGAAGAAATTATTTGTTCAAATAGCATTTGTCACTCTGTGTAGCTGCGGTAACGCAGCAAAACCACAAACAAATTCTGCACTACCTAAATGCACTATATAGAAAGTATATTATTGGTATATCACACCCCTGATTCATTCATTATTTTTTTTTTTTTGGGGGGGGGAGCAACTGGTATATCACACCAGTAGAAATTATTTATTCCAACAGCGTTTGTCCCTCTGTGTGGCTGCAGTATCGCAGCAGAACCGCACACAACTGCTGCACAATACAAATGCACTCTAATATACTTTCTATGTTAGAAAGTATATTATAAGTATATCACACCCCTCAGTAAGTCACACCCATTGATAGCACACCTATACCAGTCCTTAAAAGGACTTTTGTGGCCCTATTAGCTAGCGTTTGGTGTCCCTAACAGCCTGTCCCTGCTCCACACAGCAACCTCTCCCTACACTGGCAAAAGACTGAATGTAAAATGGTGGCCAGATCGGGTTTATTTATAAGGTAGGGGGTAGGTCCATGTGCTTAAACGTCTCAATTGGCTGTCCTGTACCACCTGATGGATGTGTCATGGGTCAAAGTTCTTCTCAATGTAAAAGAATATGGAGCCGCTGGACATCGCCATATGTTCGCCCGTTAAGCGAACTGCTAACGAGCAAAGTTCGCCGTGAAACTACCGCCGGGCTAACTGCAAGGCCATCTCTATTATTGTAAATTGTTATTTCTTAGGATTATCCCTCCTGGTACTAAACTATGACTGCTGGGAGATTTCCGCCGATAATCCAGCAAAATAATGAATGTAGTATCAAATCAAAGCAGTAGACAACTTCATTTGCCAACCCCTAGAATCTCAAATTTAACCGGATTAACACTGTTGCAGTGGATAGTAATACTGTATTTTTTGCCCTATAAGACCCACCGGCCCCCCATGCCTCATATCAGCCCCCCATTTCTCATATCAGCCCCCAGCCTCATATCATCAGCCCCCAGCCTCATATCATCAGCCCCCAGCCCCATATCATCAGTCCACAGCACCATATCATCATCCCCCAGCCATATATCAGCCCCCATCCCCATATCATCAGTCCACAGCACCATATCATCATCCCCCAGCCATATATCAGCCCCCATCCCCAGCCATACATCAGCCTCCAGCCTCAGATCGCATAAAATAAAAAAATCCACTTACCTGACTTGCTCCGGACGCTGCTGCTCCTCACCTACAGCGCTCTTCTTCTTCTTGCCATTGGCTGTGCTGTTACCCGACGCGAACAGCGTGAGGTCACAGAGTGTCCTCATGCTGTGCGGAGTCACAGCACAGCTGACGGCAGAGGGCCAGGAAGCAGTGAGTACAGAGCCCAGGGAGCACTGCATTCACCGCTTCCCATTCCTCTGGTACTAATGAGTGCTTCCATAATGCACTCATCAGTGCTCATTAGTATTCACCCCATAAGTTCCAGTAAAATGGACCCCCCCGTCCCCCCATCCCCCCTGTCTTATGGGGCGAAAAATACAGTAGTTTGTAAGGCTGAAAAAAAGAGAACTCTGTCCATCAAGTTCAGCCTGCAAGTTGATCCAGAGGAAGGCAAAAAGGATGAAATATTCCTGTCAGCATCTCAGTCATGAACACTGGCATCAATGAACGTATTGTATTATGGACTAACCACGACCAGATATGGAAACAGTTCATGTAAATATCCCTTTATCCCTCTGATAAAAACAATTATTCAAACTTATAAGTAGATATTAGGAAAATGAATCTTCTAGTGAATTCATTTCCCTAAAGATGTTTTAATATTAACTTGTTTATTGAATAGAAGATATTGTTTTCTGGGTCCTTAAAAAAAAAAGGTCACCTGGATAAAAATATTTTGATAATTAAAACCAGACAGTGAAACGTTTTAACTCTAAGAATTTATACATTTTATTTCTGTACATGATTATGAGAGCAGCCATCTTGCCTAAGCGGCTGTTGAAGATGTTGTCTGTTTTTTTTATATTGATGGCCTATCCTCAGGTTAGGTTGTCATTACCAGATCCGTGGGGTCAGACTCCTCATCAGCTGTTTGAAAAGAACGGAGAGCTTATACTTCGCTGCCACAAAAGCATCCCAAAGCTAGCGAGGGGTAGCATTTGAGGCATTCCTCTGGGCTTCTGACTGTGAAAGAGGAAGAAGAGGGAGGAGAGAGAGGATGGGAGGTCCATGGGTTCCCTCTCTGCAACCAGGAAAATTGCAGAATTTCAGAGTTCAGGGTATATCTCAGCTTGATGTGTCCTATGAATGAATGGTGCAAATGTGAGAGAAAAACCTAAAACTTAAGTGGCCCCATGTTATAGGTGTGTCCATATTGGCAACGGATGGGGCCTACAGATGTAGGCAGGATCATCAGTACTATTGTAGAACATAAAATATAACCCCTGCAGAACCAACTACCATAGGGATGTACAAAATGCTGCTTCAGCAGAACCAAATAGCATAATTTCCAACTGTCCTGAATTCTGTGGGACTGTCCTCGATTTTCAGAGACCGGCCCGGAAAATTTGCACTGTCTGGGGCTGAAAATGGGCAGGGCTCAAACCCTGCCGAAAAGTGGATGTTTCCTGACAGGGTCGTGGCTTGGTTGCCCCAATTATACCAGCTGAAATATTGAAAGTATGAGCAGTATAAAATAGTTCCCAAAAAACTGTCCCTCTGAGGTGGCTAGCACCAGCTGCCACTTGCTGTCCTCCTCCACTAGCCTCAGGTGGCCCCCAGAGCACTGGCCCACACAGATCTTGTGAGTGATGTATGAAGAATGTGTGCAATGTCTAAAAGGCTTCTGTACAGTAGGCTTCTATACATCCACCTTATCTGTAGAATGTATGCATATGTATTAGAGATGAACAAATGGATGCTAAACAAATTGTATTTGTCACAATTTTCACAACAAATTGTCTGCCATACAAATCTGAAGTCTTATGTTTCAGATCAATCGCATAAAACTGTAGCCAGCGCTATTTTATTGGGAATATTGGCAGGGAAAACAGGAAGGAGGAAGATGAAGGACCACATGACTGTGAGGAAGTTAGGGGGGAGCTTGTCCAGATTGACTCAAAGGCTGACAGACAGCCTGATCAGCCAGGGTCAGTATGCAAGCAGTGTCTGCCAAAGAACAATTGTAAGCACACTAACTTAATCTAGTTGTACTATAGAGGCTCTACAGAGAGAAAAGAAAATAGGGAGATGTAATAGGGTAGATTTTAGGGTTTTATCAGGTAAAGCATAGCATAAAGAGTGAGGCATTGGTCACGTCCCAGTTGTTTCATATAATTTGCTGGTAAGCTCCGCTTTCGAAATCCTTGAAGTTTGTATTGTTTATAGGCTTATCACAGTCTGATAAAAGAAAATTGCGGGGAGGACGAGGACTCCCACTATGATTGTGTACTGGACAAGATTGGTGGTGGCTGCAGTGGCAATAAAGAGCAGAGGCAGCGTATGGCTAGAACCTCCCGAATAACCATCAGGGTCAGATCTGCTTCTAGTTAGCTCAGGAACTGGTGATGCTGTGGATACTGTGGGAGCAAGCACAAAATGTGTCAGACCTAAGCTAAGTTCAATTGCAATGTATATGGTACAAATATATATTTATTTCGATTGAACGTGATTCGACATATAGTTAAAAATCATAACCTTATATTAGTTGATCAACTAAAAAAGATTTAAATAGGTTATGAGGATTAAAAAGGTAATAAAAAAAAGATTAAATAAAAATGAAAATAAAAAAGTAAAATAGAAAAAAAATTGTATGTTAAAATATATATAGGGTCCACGCTATGAAATTACTAGTAATTCCATTTTCAAATGTCTTTAGAGTAGTGGTCCTTCATTTACTGGCCAAGAAATGGCATTCCTGCTATTAATGGGAAATAGTATATAAATAAGTCAATAGTCGACAAGCCGTATATATGGTTGCATAGGCAGTTTTAGAATAATTAACGGCACTTTATAAACATCCAGCTCTTTATCCATATCAGCTGTGTATATAAGCTGCAATATATGAGTTCATAAATTGTAAGTTCAAAGATTCTCCAATATATAGATGTTTCTTGCTTACCGGTATGAATGAATTCTGTATATATACAGACCGTTATATAATTACTTTGCCCATCTTGTAGTACTCAGCTGCGATGTTAAAGGTTGGTTTACTGTGCTCTACCTGCTTGTAGCATGGCGTCCCATGTGAGCGGGAGCTGCAGCGATATCTTGAGCACCAGGGTAGATGCTGTAATGTCCGGGGTGTCGAGTGGCTTGCCGTGTGGGTGGATCGATCTATGACGAAATTTCTGTGCGGTCCTTTTGTAGAATTAGGAGGACTGCTGGAATATATGAATCCTTCCTGTACTGCAGGGATACCAAATGCGTTTTGAAGCTCAATGCTTCTTCCTTAGTCCTTATATTCTACAAAAGGACCTTTTTAATCCTCATAACCATCTATTTATATCTTTTTTGTTGATCAACTAATATAAGGTTATGAATTTTAACTATAGTATATGTCGAATCACATTCAATTGAAATAAATATATATTTGTACCATATACATTGTAGTTGTTAACATACAGCCAGAGATATTAGAATGCCCCCCACATCTACAATTAAATACAACTTTTTCTGTCTTGCGACATTGGGGTGAGTCGCGGGGTGAGCACCGAACCAGAATCTCCCAACTGGTGTAGCCACTGACTTACACATACATTGTTCTAAGCTAAGTTCAGCTGCCACTAGCTCTGTGCGAGTATTTCCTGTTCAGCAGCTTTTCTCCATAGTGCTGGAAGACAAAAGCATTGCCATTTGTAAGATCTGCTGGATTTAAATAAGTCATTGGCATTCAAACACAAACATTGGTTCCATGGATCTGTTGCAGCACATGAAGTGGCATCACCTGATCAAGTGGGAAAATAGACCTGGCCTCGTGGAACAAAAATGTCCTCCTCCTGGTCTCTATTGTGGCAGCCAGGCTGCATCCACATGCAGTACAGTGTGCTTGTCATCATCAGTTACTGCTTCTCCCACTCATACTCTTCCTCCTCTATTCGGTCATCAGTCATCAATAACGAAATGCATGGCCAGGAAATAATTATATGCTCCCAGCAATCCTATGGTGTGCAGGCTTAACTCCCAAGTTGCTGGTGGTGCATTCGCTGCCATACCACTTAGTGGATTCTGCTGCCTTTAGGGAACTAATGAAAGGGAATCTGGCTGGAAGGTACATATTATTTCTCCATAAAAGCCATCCCTGACTTGTACTGTCATGTGGCAGAGAATGTGGCCTGCTCCTTGCAATTCTTGCTATGTGGCAAGGTGCATTCCACTGTAGACACCTGTAGCAGCTGTTACAGGCAGGGACAGTACATTTCTTTCTTGGCAAACTGAGTAAATGTTTTTCACCACAGTGGCAAAGCTGCACCATGGCCAGGTCCTATTGACGCCTCCACATAGTACACTATGGACATCCTCCCATCCCAAACAGAAGCACGGCACCGTGTTGCTTTCAGTACCCCTCCTTCCGATCATATGTAAAATGAAGCATTACCATACAGTGTTAGAGCTGATCAGTCTGGGCAAGGGCAGCCACACAGCCAATGAGTTGTGAAAGTGCATCAAGACGCAAACGTGCTACTGGGCATTTCCTTGCAATCTTCAATTGGACAAGGTGGTCATCAACAATGGCAGTAACATTATGGCTACACTGCATTTGGGAGAAATAACACAAGTTCCCTGAATGGCACACATTATCACTTTAGTTATACAGGGTGGGCCATTTATATGGATACACCTTAATAAAATGGGAATGGTTGGTGATATTAACTTCCTGTTTGTGGAACATTAGTATATGTGAGGGGGGAAACCTTTCAAGATGGGTGGTGACCATGGCGGCCATTTTGAAGTTGGCCATTTTAAATCCAACTTTAGTTTTTTCAATAGGAAGAGGGTCATGTGACACATCAAACTTATTGGGAATTTCACAAGAAAAACAATGGTGTGCTTTTACCGTAACTTTATTCTTTCATGAGTTATTTACAAGTTTCTGACCACTTATAAAATGTGTTCAATGTGCTGCCCATTGTGTTGGATTGTCTGGAACAGTTTCCTGGAAAGTGGATTGGTCATTGTGGGCCAGTTGAATGGCCCCCAAGGTCTCCCGATCTGACCCCCTTAGGCTTTTATCTTTGGGGTCATCTGAAGGCAATCGTCTATGCTGTGAAGATACAAGATGTGCAGCACCTGAAACTACGGATACTGGAAGCCTGTGCTAGCATTTCTCCTGCGGTGTTGCTATCAGTGTGTAAAGAGTGGGAGAAGACGGTTGCATTGAGAATCCAACACAATGGGCAGCACATTGAACACATTTTATAAGTGGTCAGAAACTTGTAAATAACTCATGTTTTTCTTGTGAAATTACCAACAAGTTTGATGTGTCACATGACCCTCTTCCTATTGAAAAAACAAAAGTTGGATTCAAAATGGCCGACTTCCAAATGGCCGCCATGGTCACCACCCATCTTGAAAAGTTTCCCCCCTCACATATACTAATGTGCCACAAACAGGAAGTTAATATCACCAACCATTCCCATTTTATTAAAGTGTATCCATATAAATGGCCCACCATGTACAACACTTTTTGAAAAAGTACACTGACTTGCAGAGGGTGCTGGCCATGTCCAGGAGACTTTCTTCGCTTTTCAGCCATTCTTATGTGACAAGGAACTCCCTCCTGAACTTGCAGAGACAGAACCATTACTCCACGACATTCCCACTTGTATGCTAATGATTTAATCATGCACCAGACCACCTCAACAGAAAGCATGTGTTGTTTTGAAATTAGGCAGTGGAAGCTCATCAGAGACATGTGTCATGTACTCAGGACTTTTGAAGAGGCCACCAGGGACAACTGTGGCATCAACGATCCCCGATATATATTTTTAAAGCAGATGCACAAGTTGATGCAACACAGGATGGTAGAAGAACAACTAACTAATTTTGCTGATAGTCCTGTAGCTGGTAAGCACCCATACAGATAAAATCCTATGTAGGAAGAAGTGGAGGATGAGGAGCTACCAGTGAAGGAGGAGTCCCTTGTGCAGGAGGATGAGGCTGTTGTTGATGACAACACTGGCCACGACCAATCGACTCAGTGGGGGGCAGAACCAGAAAGGTCTCTCTCTGGCATACTGGTGAGCATGGCAAGCTGCATGCCTGCTTTCTTACATACTGACAGGCGTATTGTTTGCATTATGCAATCTGATAATTCCTGGGTAGCCATGCTTTTAGATCCTCAATATCAAAGTCAAATGGGGGCATGCTTTTCTGTTGTGAAAAAGGAAGCTAAATTTTTTTATTATCAGGATTCACTGTGCATGCAGCTTGCTACAGCTTTCGATAAGCAGACGCCTGCTGTCCACATGTCTGGCCAGAAATTCCATCTTCGCCGCCGCCAAGTCACCCACATCCAACCATTTCCACTACCACAAGTAGCAGAAGTGGCTGCTGCTGAAACTGCTGTTCCCTGCTGCTAATCCCCTTACTGCCTCTTCCATTACCAGTCTGTCCCCAATAAAGGACAATTTTTGGAAGGTTTCTAATCTAATCTAAAAAAAAGCATAACAAATGCAACAGTTCAGCATGTAGAAAAATTAATTTTAAAAAAATGTAAAAAGAGTTAACGAAAAGATATTTTAAAAAAAATCTGAGTCCTAGGAGATTTTCAGGCCAGTTGGCGCATATGTGATTTGGGCAGATTTGGGCACAAGTAAACTTTTTCTTTTTTGAAAGATGTGATTAATCAAACACAAAACGAGTTTCAAAAAGTTCTCTCAACTTTAGTATGTATATATATTTTGTCTAACTTCCAGTGAAGGCATAGGGCCCAAGGCACACTCTTGAACACAGGTCCTTTGCTGTCAGTGTCTGCCCCTGGTAAGCGTATAGTGATAATGTATATGTAATATGTAGTATCTACACATATTACGATGTAATGGGGCCCTCAGGATGATTTCCTCTAGTGGGCCCAAGCATCCCCAGTTTGACAGTTATATGTATTGAATAGTGTGTTAGGGCGGGTTCACATCAGCATTATGGATTCAGTTTTTGTTTTCCGTTATAACGGATCCATCTGGTCCACGTTATGCAAGTCGACAGGACTTTTATTTCCATTCTGCATAACAGAAACCAGGGCGGATCCGTTATGCTGCCCATAGACTTGTATTATGACGGGATGCAAAAAGTAAGCCTTTAAAAAGCATTCCGTTTTGCTTTCCGTCATAATAGAAGTCTATGGGAATCATAACGAATCCGTCTGGTTTCCGTTAAGAAGAACGGAAAATAAAGTGCTGACGACAGGACTTCGTTTTCCGTCTTGCATAACGTGGACCAGACGGATCCGTTATGATTCCCATAGACTTCTATTAAGCCTCTTAAAGGCTTCCGTTTTGACTTCCATCTTATGGATTCCATTATTTTCCATTATAACCATGTTATACGGAAAACTGAATCCATAACGCTGATGTGAGTCTGCCCTTAGAAGGATAATGTTTAGTTATTTTTATTGGTTATTTAATTTCATCAATTTAATGTAATGATATTCCTTGTAATGTAGTGAGTTAGGGATAGTTAAATAACATATTCAAAGCCACTGTCAGATGACCATCACTCCACATTACAGGATGGTTAACTCACAGGACATACATACTGCACACTGGGAAGCATCTCAGGAGTGACTTAATAGGATGGAAGAATTTCCTCCGGCTACTCTTACCCAACCCGTTCCCCTTCAATAACCACACCGACACCATCTTGCTTTGGTGAAAAATGACCATGACGGCCAAACTTTATTATTCACACATAATAATAATAATAATAATAACAGGCACTTTAACACAATCCGAAATGAGTGAGATGCATAATTCTTGGCAGGCAAACCCGCGGCCAGCAAGCATTTTCTGAAAACAGAGACAAATTGAAAGCGAGACAACCGCAAACCATCCTGATGAACCAGTAACGTACCGGTACCACTGGGCCGTACCACCAAAAATTCCTCCACACAGTGCACAGGACACAGCACTGACCCCACCAACTGCCTCAGCCACAAAACAACACCTTTACCCTCCTGCCGCAACGCCTCATCAAAAGACGTGTACGAAACGGAGCATAACTCATCTGCTATAGGATAAGACAAATGATGAATAAGCCTGAACTTATTGGGCTCCTTCTTAGGCACTAAACCCAAAGGAGAAACCCACAAATTCGGTAAAGGACACTCCGCAAAGGGCCCCACAACCCTGCCAGCAGCCACCTCCCCTTCAATCTTATCCCTCACCACGGCCGGATGGCGCAACGCTGAATACAAATTTCTGGACCCCATTCTTGCCCCGACTAAACTACAAGGAATAACGAAACCCACTGTAAACCCCGCCAACAACAACCGAGCTACCTCCCTATTTGGATACCTCCTTAAATAGGGCTCCATCTCTTCCACCCTCACCGGCATCACCCCTCTTCTGCATAACCTCGGGTCCCTTACCCTTCCCTCGCTTGAAACACCGAGACAAACTATGGGAGCCGCCGCAACCAGAGCACTCATGCTTGTACTGCAATCGGACAAGAACATGCAATGACCTTCGTTATACTGCCAGCAACACCCCCTCCTGCTCCCCCCTTGAGATTCCGAAGCCAAGGTACCCCCAGCCGATCCACAAAAGGGCTGCGCACCACCCCGAGGTGCAGCCATCAACCGCATCCACAGACCAACGTCCTTGTGGTCCCAACGAATGCTAGGCCTGACCGCCTTCCGCTGCCAGAACTGCTCGTCGTACCGAAGCCAAGCCACACCCCCATATGTCCGATGAGCCTCCCCAATAGCATCCATATAGCAAAAAAGAGCCGAGCAGTGCTCGGGCACTCTATCCCCCACTACGCTAGCCAAAATTGCAAAGGCTTGAAGCCAATTTTGAAAAGTACGCGGAATCAATCTATACCGCCTCCTTTCTTCCTCCTCCTTCTTACTCTCGTCCGGCTATCCCCTATCTAAATAAAATTTCTCCAATGGAATCAACGAGAAAATTTCCACATATTCATCCTTCCATATCTTTTCCCTAGTCTCCTGCTTCAAATGAGCCCCCAGCGGCCCCTCAAAACACACGTAAATCTCCCCTTTCGCTGCATCCGCCAACCTAACGCCATCCCCCACGTCACCTTTAGCTCCCGCTACCACACACGATCCTGAGGCCTGTACACCCGCCGCAGACCCGGCTGCAACTTCACTATGTCTCACAGGTAAGGAAACCCCGGCTCGCTCCCCGCGCGGGGCCTCTCGCGGGGAGTCAGCCGCACGCGCGTAGTCTCTCCCTCTTGCAGCCCGGGAGACAGGACCAGCACTAGCCCGTCCCCTCTCCCGCCAACCTGCCACGTGCTGTTGAATTCCTCCCGCTGCGCCTGAGTGCCGGATCGGGGACGGACACTACAGACCGCAGCGGAGGGTCCCGGGGGGGTTCCGAAGGCGGCGGCGAACCCGGGGGGTAGCCTCAGGGCTCAGGCGTTCGGGAGGGACCGACCTCCTGGCCCTGCACGGAGGCGCGGCAACGGTAGACACAGGAGGGGGGGTTCAATACCGACTGCATGGTCTCCTGCAAACTCGCAGCACCATGTACCTGAACTGCCGCCCTAACCGCCTCTAATAGCTCTTCCAGCGACGACATCTTGCACCCTAAACGCTCTTGCTCTACACTGGCACTGCTCCAAACCCCTCTCTCTAAACCATATATACTGCCCGCCAACCTGCTAAGTCCTCCCCTTCCTTCATTAAACCAACCCCTTGACATACTTGCTCACATTAACCCCATCCTAGCCTTCCTAGTCTTCCCCCCAAGTCAATCCACACTCCACTATGGCTGCGCCTTGCTCCGTTGCTATTAGGACAGATGGTATACATTTTTGTGCATTTAACAAAAAGCTTTAAAGGGATTCTGTCACCTCCCCTAAGCCAAAAAACGATTTTAAAGCAACCATGAAGCACAGCTTACCTGGATTAGGCTGTGCTCTTTTATCTTGAAATCCGTCCAGCAGTTACTGCAAAAAACGACTTTGATTGATATGTAAATGTGTCCTGAAGGTGCCCAGAGGGGCGTTTTTTTCTTCTTAGAGAGCCCAGTACCGCCCCTCTTTCAGTGCCCAGCCCGCCTTCCTTGTACTGTCTAACCGCCGCCTCCAGCCTGCCACAGCCTCTCCTCCCTCTCCTCCCCCTCCCTCACGCCGAACGAACTCTCGCACAGGCGCAGTACCCACTGAGGGCTGCGCCTGTGCGATCAGCAGGAGACTGAGGGCAGCAGCTTCATCTTCGTCACTGGGCATGCGCCGAGCCCAGTGACGTCCGATGCTCGCTCTTCCCTGCTGACTGAGGGAAGAGCGAGCATCGGACGTCACTGGGCTCGGCGCATGCCCAGTGACGAAGATGAAGCTGCTGCCCTCAGTCTCCTGCTGAT
Source organism: Bufo gargarizans (assembly GCF_014858855.1). Classification (NCBI taxonomy): domain Eukaryota; kingdom Metazoa; phylum Chordata; class Amphibia; order Anura; family Bufonidae; genus Bufo; species Bufo gargarizans. The sequence goes on along the minus strand of NC_058080.1, from coordinate 683,429,513 downwards.
CGCACAGGCGCAGCCCTCAGTGGGTACTGCGCCTGTGCGAGAGTTCGTTCGGCGTGAGGGAGGGGGAGGAGAGAGAGGAGAGGCTGTGGCAGGCTGGAGGCGGCGGTTAGACAGTACAAGGAAGGCGGGCTGGGCACTGAAAGAGGGGCGGTACTGGGCTCTCTAAGAAGAAAAAAACGCCCCTCTGGGCACCTTCAGGACACATTTACATATCAATCAAAGTCGTTTTTTGCAGTAACTGCTGGACGGATTTCAAGATAAAAGAGCACAGCCTAATCCAGGTAAGCTGTGCTTCATGGCTGCTTTAAAATCTTTTTTGGGCTTAGGGGAGGTGACAGAATCCCTTTAAGCTGCAGGAGACATTATGTGAAGAAGTAGCTACCAGAAGTCTGTTACTAGACCTCTCGTATTACCTCAGGCATCATGTGCATGTTGGTAGTGTGGTTTATTGGAGCTTGCTCTTTGGTTTCTTATACAGGTCAGAGTCATTGGGGGTCACTGACTAATCTAAAATATGCCTAAATTAGGCGTATTTCAGGCGCAGGTGGCAGCACGAAAGTTAGTTGCGCCGCTATCTGTGACTTTTCCCCGCCCACGCCAGGTCATTTTCTACGCCTGTTTTAGGAGTAGAAAATGGTCTAAATGTAAGACAGCAAGGAAGCTGGCACTGGGTGCGCCAAAGTTATGGATCCTCCGCCAGCTATGGTCCTTTATTAAGATTTGTCTAAAATGCCGGTCTTAATAAATGTTCCCCATTGTTTTTACCATATACGTGGTTTGTCTGTCTGTATATGTCTTTAATGTTTGTCTATCACGGTTAGTAAACTTTTATTCACTTAGAATGTGCGATAAATGAAGCTGCCACCCTGCCTGATTTTTTTAAATATCGCTACTGCACCCCGCTGTGCCCATGTGCAGTTTTTGCGCTCTGTATGCCAATACTGAGCATCAGTACAGGGAGGAGGAGACGCCAGGGTTTCTCAATGGGCGTCTCCTTCTCCCTGGCTGTGCCGCGATCCAATCACAGCGGAGAGTGTCACAGCTAGTGATTTCCCGAATAGTTCGCCGGCGAATAGTTCCCGGCGAACATAGCTTGTTCGCGTTCGCCGCTGCGGGCGAACATATGCGATGTTCGGTCCGCCCCCTATACATCATCATTGAATAAACTTTGACCCTCTACCTCACAGTCAGCAGACACATTCCAGCCAATCAGCAGCAGACCCTCCCACCTCCTGGACAGCATCCATTTTAGATTCATTCGGAAACTGCATTCACAGAGAGAGGAGGGACAGTACTGCTGCTGCTGATTCAATAGGGAAAGCGTTAGCTAGGGCATTGTTCAGTGTCCACAGACTTATCTGCTGTAAGGACAGCATCCTGACAGCACCCCAAAAAGTCCGCTTTTTTTCTTTTTTTCATATATATATATATATTGCAGTTGCCTGGCTGCCCGTGTGCGAGAGGTTGCAGGCTCAGTCATAGACAGCACTGTGTGCACAGTGCACACCATTCATACAGGGTGTGACAGAAAATACCTTTCAGATAAAAAAACATTCTATTTAATATTTTTTTGCCACGTTACTGGACGCTCATGCGCAATGCCTGTAGGCTCATGCGTCCTTTTGAGGAGGTGACAAACCTAGTCAGTCGCACCGAAGGCACCATCAGCGACCTCATCCCATTTGTTTTCTTCCTGGAGCGTGCCCTGCGAAGAGTGCTGGATCAGGCTGTAGATGAGCGTGAAGAGGAAGAGTTGTGGTCACCATCACCACCAGAAACAGCCTTGTCATCATTGCTTGCCGGACCAGCGGCAACGCTGCAAGAGGAGTATGAGGAAGAGGAGTCAGAGGAGGAATGTGGCTTTGAGGAGGAGGAAGACCAACCACAGCAGGCATCCCAGGGTGCTCGTTGTTGTCACCTATCTGGGACCCGTGGTCTTGTACGTGGCTGGGGGGAAGAACAGACCGTCAATGACATCAGTGAGGAGGAGGAAGGGAAAATGAGTAGCTCGGCATCCAACCTTGTGCAAATGGGGTCTTTCATGCTGTCATGTCTGTTGAGGGACCCTCGTATAAAAAGGATGAAGGAGAACGACCTGTACTGGGTGGCCACGCTACTGGACCCCCGGTATAAGCAGAAAGTGGTGGAAATGTTACCAAATTACCGGAAGTCAGAAAGGATGCAGCAGTTCAAAACCAAACTAAAAAATATGCTTTACACAGCTTATAAGGGGCATGTCACAGCACAACGGGAATCTAACAGGGGAAGAGGGGAAAGTAATCCTCCTCCTTCCACGACCACGGCGGCAAGGACAGGACGCTTTACAGATGTGTTGTTGATGGAGGACATGCAGAGCTTTTTCAGTCCTACACATCGCCACAGCCCTTCGGGATCCAGTCTTAGAGAACGACTCGACCGACAGGTGGCAGACTACCTCGCCTTAACTGCAGATATCGACACTCTGAGGAGCGATGAACCCCTTGACTACTGGGTGTGCAGGCTTGACCTGTGGCCTAAGCTATCCCAGTTTGCTATAGAACTTCTGGCCTGCCCCGCTTCAAGTGTTCTGTCAGAAAGGACCTTCAGTGCAGCAGGAGGCATTGTCACTGACAAAAGAAGTCGCCTCGGTCAAAAAAGTGTTGATTACCTCACCTTCATTAAGATGAAAGAGGCATGGATCACAAAGGGACTGACAGTAGGGGATACGTTTAACTAACAAAAGGCCTGATGACATGCCTTGGCCTCAAAATGGTCCCCACGCTGCTGTATTTAATGTCTGCATACCGGATGACTTTCGTGAATTCTCCGCCACCAACTAGGGTTCAAGCCGCAATGTTTTAGTCACCTTTCTGCCTTGAAAACATCAATTTTTCCGGCCGCTGCTACAACAGCGGCTGCAACAGTAACATTATTTTTCAGGCATGTGTACATGCCTAATTTTTCTGGCCTCTGGTGCTGCACTGTGGCTGCAAAAACAAAACAAAACAAAAAAGGCACATACAAGTGTCAATTCCCCTTTCGTGATCGTTACCTTGTTGTGGTGAAGGGGCTTGCGTATCACGATGAAGCGATCATCACCTCTATGAGTGTGTTGGCAATGTTGCCACACCCCAGATGATAAGGCCTTTGCTTCATTATGATCAGACCAAAAGCGATCAGCTGGATAATTTTTCATCGAAAAAACTTAAATTTTTTTTATTTTTTTTTAAGTTGTATGGGTGGGTTTTTAATACATAAAATAAAAAAATAATAATAAAGTCTCTTAATAGTTTATTAGAAATAATGCAGACAATTTAAAAAATCCCCATCAATTCCAATACAAAGCTCAGAACTAAATTATTCCAGGATGTCGTAATGGTTCGTTAATTCGACAATGGTTAATCAATTCGACACATGTCCCCGGATAGGGGACGTAACAGGGATTAAACTGATAGGAATAGTACTAGTTAAGACACCACTCATATAGGGTGTCACAGCACATTGCTCCGTGCACGCGCAGTGCCCCAACTTGGGAGTAAGAGGACCCACCAAGCTGCTTTTTCCATCTCACGGTTCCTAAAATCAATTCAGTTTGGTGTATCAGAGTTTGGTCTGTCACTGTGAAGGCAGTCGAAGGTACCCGGCCCAAATTTTTTTTCACAAAAGGCAATCCCACCCTGATATGGGACGTAACAGGGATTAAACTGATGAGAATAGTACTACAGAAAATACCACTCATATCGGGTGTGACAGTAAATTGCACGGCACAGACGCAGGGACCGTGGATTCAAACAAAGGGGAGGGAGCCAGCGTTTTTTTAACCATCTCCCCGTTCGAAAAATCAATTTAATAAATGGACCCCAGATTGGGGACGTCACGTAACAGGGATTAAACTGATGAGAATAGTACTACAGAAAATAGCACTCATATCGGGTGTGACAGTAAATTGCACGGCGCAGACGCAGTGACCGTGGATTCAAACAAAGGGGAGGGAGCCAGCGTTCTTTTTAACCAACTCCCCGTTCGAAAAATCAATTCAATTCACCTTTCCGGGACCCTTGGTGTTGTACGTGGCTGGGTGGAGGAAGAAACCTTCAATTACATCAACGGGACATGGCTAGCTTGGTATCCAACCTTGTGCAAATGGGAAGTTTGCGGTTGGGCAAATGGACTGTTTGCGGTTGTTTGCGGTGCATTAAAAGGGGAGTTTGGTCTGTCAATGTCTGTGAAGCGGGCGTAACCCTTACACTACCTGATCGATACAACATCATACCTGATCGTATACACACACTGGATGTTTTAAACCACGTTGTTCAAAAAAAAATTGGATTGTTAGGTGATTTATGCCCTTTCTGGATTAAAATCCAACTCTGCGTCAACTATGTAATTTTCCATGGGAGTTTTGCCATGGATCCCCCTCCGACATGCCACAGTCCAGGTGTTAGTCCCCTTGAAACAACTTTTCCATCACTATTGTGGCCAGAAAGAATCCCTGTGGGTTTTAAAATTCGCCTGCCTATAGAAGTCAATGGCAGTTCGCCCGTTCGCAAACATTTGTAGAAATTCGCGTTCGCCGTCCGCGAACGGAAAATTTTATGTTCCCGACATCTCTAGTCACAGCCAGGGAGAAAAAAAAATTCACTCTCCGCTGTGATTGGATCACGGCACAGCCTCCTCCTCCATGTACCAATGCTCAGTATTAGCATACTGAGCGCGAAAACTACGGGGGAGCACAGAGGGGCGCAGGAGCGATATTTAAAAAAAAATCTGCCAAGGTGGCAGCATCAGCTGGGGGTACCCCCAAAGTAAAGATATTTATCGCAATGAATACAAAAACATGAAAGGTCCTCTTTAAAGGGACTCTGTCACCAGTTTCTAACCCCCACTTTTAAAACTATTGTTCTGTCCATGGAGCCCTTGTGATTACTAAGGTGTTGTTATAAGCTAAATCTGCTGGCTCGTTTTGATAAAAAAAAACTTTTATCTAACCTGTCAGTCATGTAGTTAAGGTGCCCAGGGCGTTTCTCATGGTCTGAAGATGCCGCCCGCCGCCGCCGTTGGTGCCCAGCTCCTCCTCTGCTCTGGTCAGCGCTGCCTGAATATCAAGAAATACGCCTCCGGCTCTCCCTCAGTCCCCCCTCCTTCTTTTCTAAGATCCCGCGCGTGCACACAGGCCTGTGCCTGATGCGCCCGTGCGGACTTTTCGATTCAGCCTCATTGAGCGAAGTGCGCATGCGCACTTCGCTCAACCTCCCGATAACGCGAACACTGCCGCACGCGCGGGATCTTAGAAACGAAGGAGGGGGGACTGAGGGAGAGCCGGAGGCGTATTTCTTGATATTCAGGCGGCGCTGACCAGAGCAGAGGAGGAGCTGGGCACCAACGGCGGCGGCGGCGGGCTGCATCTTCAGACCATGAGAAACACCCTGGGCACCTTAACTACATGACTGACAGGTTAGATAAAAGTTTTTTTTTATCAAAACGAGCCAGCAGATTTAGCTTATAAAAACACCTTAGTAATCACAAGGGCTCCATGGACAGAACAATAGTTTTAAAAGTGGGGGTTAGAAAGTGGTGACAGAGTCCCTTTAAGCAACTAATGGTTCATTGGTCATCATGCAACAAGGAATCAGTTGGGAAGATAGGGATGTGATGACTTCTCATACTTGCTGTCTCACCAAATACTATGAGCATGGATGTATTTCACAGGCAACCATAGATTTAAATGGTTATTATGTAATTCTTAATTCCCCCTTTGGTGGTGTTTCAGGGAAATTTAACCATTACTACCAGGTTTACCCAGAAACTACAGCTGATCAGCCGACAGCAGGAGGTCTCAGTGGGAGGGCACTGTTATCAGCATATTGTCAAGAGACCCTTCTAACTAATAGGGATTGTCCACAGTGGAAAAACCCCTTTAAGACAAAACAGCTACAATATCTTTATATATTCCATACAACTAAAAGCTATTGTAGCAACAACTGTACTTTGAAGAACTTTAGGACATGTCAGGCCTTAGGCTGTTTTGCAAGAGAAATGGAATATAGTAATAATTAAAAACCTTGGTTTGCCTGTAACTCAAAGTCAGCTCCACCATCTGCTCAGGTTGGATACGAGTGGGTCAATGTAGAGCTGCTGACTCAGACTAGCAGCTCATCTGCCTGATAGCGTTATTACAGAACCCGTGTGTTAGCAAACTAACAGATGGCAATCATGTCATAAGTCAGACAAAATTCTCACTTCGGGCATAAGAGGGTGAAGGGAGCTGTCCATTAAAAACCTGGAACTGCCAAGATTTGATTATGTGAGTTATTAAACTTAATAAACATGTGACAAATTTTATTCTATCATCTAAAACTCAGACACCGTGTTTTATCATAGCTCACAGTACTCTATAGGCTGCCAACCATCTAAATTATAGTAGATTGTGTTCCTTTCAGTATCACTTCTTGCTTTGATCTCCCCACGTCCATCACAGTGTATTGCACAATGTTATTATAGAGAAGCAATCCCCATATACATTTCATACCTGAAATACCCCTCCAGTTTCTTAGGATTATTTCCTAGACTCCTTCTTTGACCAATTTTTCTTTATTGATCCAGTGCATTTAGAATATAAAAAGGTCCAGCTTTGCAGTCTTTGATAACCCCTAAAGTAGTATTCCAGCTACATTAAGTTATCCCATATCCACAGGCAGTGGCGTACCGCCCATAGAGGCAGACCACGCCACTGCTATGGGGCCCGCGGCACTGGGGGGCCCATAGCGCAGATAAGGCCCCGCCCACTCATGACGTGCAGCCGGCTATGCGGCTGCTTTTCTCCCCAGGGCCCCCCCCCCGCCTCCATGTTTAGCTGAATCGCCTCCCAGAGGCGCGGCTAAGTCCTCAACACCCGCCCCCCTCCTCAGCGCCGCGCTCTGCAAACACCCGATCCTCCTCTCGTCGGCGTCCCAAATCCCGCGCAGGCACAGTGCCGGCGGTTGCCTGCGCTCTGATAATACGGTTGAGGGCAACAGCTTCAACATCGTTACTGGGCATGCGCCGAGCCCAGTGACGATGTTGAAGTTGTTGCCCTCAGCCGTATTATCAGAGCGCAGGCGCAGGCAATCGCCGGCACTGCGCCTGCGCGGGATTTGGGACGCCGACGAGAGGAGGATCGGGTGTTTGCAGAGCGCGACGCTGAGGAGGGGGGCGGGTGTTGAGGACTTAGCCGCGCCTCTGGGAGGCGATTCAGCTAAACATGGAGGCGTTAGTAGTTTTCATATTTAGGCGGGCACGGCACTTCAGAGGGGCACCGTTCCTGGGCACCGTGGAGAAAGAAAAACGCCCCTCTGGGCTCCAGTCCTTACAGCGTCATTTGCATATCCTAAGAATCGATTTTTAGAAGAAAGGACAAGACTGACATGGAAAAGAAGAACACAGATGGAAAAAAGGTACTTTATTAAACATGGATCCATGAGTACCTTTTTTCCATCTGTCTTGTTCTTTTGATTGTGAGTCTTGTCATTTCTTCAAAAAATCAATTCTTATGATATGTAAATGAAGCTGTAAGGAGCCCAGAGGGGCGTTATTCTTTCTCCACTGTGCCCAGGAACGCCCCTCTGAAGTGCCGTGCCCGGCTAAATTTGAAAACTAATAACGCCTCCAAGTTCATCTAAATCGCCTCCCAAATCCGATCCTCCTCTCGCTGGCATCCCAAATCCCGCGCAGGCGCAGTGTCGGCGATTGCCTGCGCTATGATAAGATGACTGACGGCACTGCGCCTGCGCGGGATTTGGGATGCCGGCGAGAGGAGGATCGGGGTGTTTGCCGCAGAGCGCGGCGCTGAGGAGGGGGGGTGTTGAGCACTTAGCCGCGCCTCTGGGAGGCGATTTAGATGAACTTGGAGGCGTTATTAGTTTTCAAACTTAGGCGGGCACGGCACTTCAGAGGGGCGTTCCTGGGCACCGTGGAGAAAGAATAACGCCCCTCTGGGCTCCTTACAGCTTCATTTACATATCATAAGAATCGATTTTTTGAAGAAATGACAAGACTCACAATCAAAAGAACAAGACAGATGGAAAACAGGTACTCTGTTAAACATGGATTCATGAAAAAAAATTGGGGGTAAGTTGCTAGTGACAGATTCCCTTTAAGGCTACTTTCACACTTGTGTTCAGAGCGGATCCGTCTGGTGTCTGCACAGACGGATCCGCACCTATAATGCAAACGCTTAGATCCGTTCAGAACGGATCCGTTTGCATTAACATGAACAAAAAAAAAAAAAAAAAAAACATTATTTTTTTTTGTTCATAATAGTGCAAACGGATCCGTTTTGACTTTACATTGAAAGTCAATGGGGGACGGATCCGTTTGAAAATTGAGCCATACTGTGTCAACCTCAAACGGATCCGTCCCCATTGACTTACATTGTAAGTCTGGACGGATCCGTTTGCCTCCACACGGCCAGGCGGACACCCGAACGCTGCAAGCAGCGTTCAGGTGTCCGCCTGCTGAGTAGAGCGGAGGACAGACAGAGCCATACTGATGCATTCTGAGCGGATCCACATCCACTCAGAATGCATTAGGGCTGGACGGATCCGTTCGGTGCCGCTTGTGAGAGCCTTCAAACGGAACTCACAAGCGGAGACCCGAACGCAAGTATGAAAGTAGCCTAACATGGCACCCCAAATAAGGAGACCTGCAGGCTGCAGCAGATATCCCATGTGACAGGTCACCCCCAGGAAACCCCTAACAGTTTCTGTAGGTCATGTATAAATTTATTTAATGGGGGTGTGGCATGGGAGGAGCAAGGCCAGGAAGTGGGAGGGGCCATGGTGGGTAGTGGGCGGGGTCAAGGGGCCCAATTCAGATTTTTGCTATGGGGCCCAGTGATTCCTATGTACGCCTCTGTCCACAGGATAGGGGATAAGGATTAGATTGGTCGGGTTCCTACTAGCGATCAAAGTACATACTCTACTACTCAGCTCAGGGGGCGTGTCCATGCTCTCCCTATCACAGCTCAGGGGGCGTGTCCATGCTCTCCCTATCACAGCTCAGTAGGCAGTTGATGAATGAAACTGAGCATGTGCGACCATCTCAGTGAGCAGGACAAAGAAATAAAAAAAAGTGGCTCTATACAGACACTTATTGTGCTATGCTAAATTTTTTATTACATGCAATTACAAGAGTATTCCGATGCAGGAGCTGGTTTGAAAACTGTAGAATATTTTTCATGGGACAACCCTTTTAATTAATATTAGTAATATTTGAATTGTTCACCTTTCAGTCCACTACTATGTTTTGCGTGTTAATCTATCTCATGTATATTTACTTTTACAGAATGACGCACGTATAAAGAAGGGAAAAATAGATTATAGAAGGAGCCATAAAGTTCTTCTCTTACTAATTAAATTACATTCAGAAGACTTCTTGTACTACAGAAGGGGACGTTACGCTCTTTGTAAACATCCTCAACGTCATGCAGGCCAGCTCCACACTCCCTCTTGTTTGCTGAAGGCGTTTCCTAGAGCTGTGCATGTCACAACACAATTTTATGGGATCAGAGCCAAGAATTATGTGTATACTTAAAGAGGCACTTCTAATTTTTTTCCTCACATAATAGCCTATATGTTGAAGATTTTTGTTTTTCTTTAAATTAAAGAAAGCAGAGGGATGATTTTCTGGATCATTTTTTTTTCAACAAGAAGTTTTTATAGAAATTTTTTATGAATTACAAAAGAAAGTGAACAGGCATATTTCATTTTTAGGTGTACAGTAGAAAACATCAAGATACATAAATTGCTTTGAATGGTAATTGAACCGGTATTACAGGATATAATTTTTGGAAGTCACTCTATGTATTCTGCTTCCTTTTAGCATGTGAAACAACCTCACAGACCTTTCACTCCAAAGAGAGAGCACCACATTTAAAGCAACTCATTTAAAGGTTTTATCCAGGAATGGATAAGGATTAGTGTTGATTGAGTAAAACACCTCGGGATGCTCGGGTGCTCTACCAAGCATCAGAGCACAATGGAAGTCAATAGGAGAAGTCAAAAGGTTTAAAAGTAATATCAGGAAGTATTACTTTACTGAGAGAGTAGTGGATGCATGGAATAGCCTTCCTGCAGAAGTGGTAGCTGCAAATACAGTGAAGGAGTTTAAGCATGCATGGGATAGGCATAAGGCCATCCTTCATATAAGATAGGGCCAGGGGCTATCCATAGTATTTAGTATATTGGGCAGACTAGATGGGCCAAATGGTTCTTATCTGCCGACACATTCTATGTTTCTATGTTTCTAACCTGAGCATTAAACCAGGCACCCCCTGTTATGAAGAGGGGAGGGTGTCTGGTTCACATGAAAAAGGTCAGAAATTGATGGAAACACCACTAAAATGGTTCGGGAACAACATGGGGAGGATGTCTGGATGCATCTTGGACTCCCAGGTCGCTGCTGGGAACAATGTTGTCCGAGTAGTACGCCAATTTTACAGACTGACAATAATATACACAAAACAAAAAAAATTGCTGGAAACATTCTTTCCTGTATATTTACTTGTACATAAAGTGTAAGTGCTGCCAAAAATTTCAAGGAAGAGGCAGTCCGATACAACCTGTATATTACATAAAGGAGGGCCTCATTCACATAGTGATACAATTGTTCAGGTAGTGGGACTCCTTACACTCATAAAGCCTATGCACTAAGTGAAAGGGCTGCCAAAAATTACAAGGAAACGCCACTCCAATACACCCTTTGTTACACATAAAGGAGGGCATCATACACCCTTGAAAAATTATGATTGATGGCTTGCTGGTGACCCTTTAAAACATTAGGGGCCAGGGCCTGCTGCTGATCTTACCATGTAAAAAATTTAAAAAATTAGGGGTGAGGGTCTGCTGCTGAGCTGACCATCTAAAACATTATAGGCGAGGGTCTTCTGCTGAGCTGACCATCTAAAACATTAGGGGCGAAGGCCTGCTGCTAAGCTGAGCATCTAAAACATTATGGGCAAAGGCCTGCTGCTGAGCGGACCCTCTAAAACATTAGGAGAGAGGGCAGTCTAATGCCCAGCTTGGACACCTAATAACTGTAAGCAGAGGGATCATTAAGGATGCTGACGGTCTGCAACGTATTCCTTCACCATCTTCCAAAACTTCTCTCTCCTTGTGACACTAGGCCGCGCATCAGGGTGAGATTACTGGCGGGGTGTCATAAACCTATCACAGGCCTTGGAGAGTGTTGCCTTGCCTCTGTTGGAACTGCTGTGTGTTCCCCTCGTCTCCCCTCCTCGGTTGGCCAAGGAACTACATACTGTGCTGCCAGTGTTGTCAGCTGGAAATTTTGGGGACAATTTTTCCACAAGGACCTTCTGGTTTTGCACAATTTTGCTAGTCCTCTCCACCACAGGAATGAGAGATGAGAAGTTCTCTTTGTAGCTGAGGTCGAGAAGGGTGAACAACTAGTAATCAGTGTTGGCCAAAATGTGTATAACGCGAGAGTCACGGGAAAGGCAGCAACATAAAGTCAGCCATATGTGTCAGAGTCCCAACAGACAAGACTTTGCTGTCCTCATCAGGAGGATGACTCTCAATCTCCTCATCCTCTTGCTCCTCTTCTACCCATTGACGGTGAAAAGATGGAATAAAACTTCCATGGGTACTGCCCTCTGTAGCGAAGGCAACTGTCTCCTGCTCCTCCTCGTCATCATTATCATCATCATCATCCAATTCATGCCGAGAAGACGAACGGAGGGTGGTCTGGCTATCACCCTGTGTACGGTCTTCCCCCATTTCCACCTCTTCCACATGCAAAGCGTCCTCCTTCATTGTGAGCAGCGAGCATTTCTGTAGACACAGAAGTGTGATGGTTACGCTGATAATGGCATTATAGCCGCTCACCATCTGTGTTGCTTCCTCAAAGTTGCTTAAAACCTCACTTGTCCATGTGTCATTAAGTCGACCTTCCCTATAATTGCGTTGGTCAGTGCGCACTTATGCTGATGCAAGGCAGGGATGGCACATCGGTAAAAATAGTGGCGGCTGGGGACTGAGTAACTAGGGACAGCCGCCACCATCAGGCTGCGGAAAGCCTTAGTGTCCACAAGACTAAATGGCAACATTTCAAGGGCCAGCAATTTGTAGCAGATGTAGCGCAGGTAATGTTGCTGTCACCAGCGGCTAATAAAAAATTACAGGGAATATCACTGATATTTATAATGTGCACCCAGTTATACAGGTAATGTAGCTGCCACCAGCAGCAAAATATTTAGACTGAATGTCACTGATATTATGTTGTGCAAACGTTATACATGAGATGTAGCGCAGGTAATGTAACTGTCCGCAGCGGACACCATCTACGGAAAAAGTACACTGGATGTCACAAATATTTTTAGTATGCGCACACGTTAAAGAGGGGATGTAGCGCAGATGATGTCGCTGCCCACAGCGTCTATGGAAAAAGTACACTGGATGTCACAGATATTTTTAGGATGTGCAAACGTTATACAGGAGATGTAGCGCAGGTAATGTAACTGTCCGCAGCGGACACAGTCTACGTAAAAAGTACACTGGATGTCACAGATATTTTTGGGCTGCGTACACATTACACAGGAGATGTAACGCAGATAATGTGGCTGTCTGCAGTGGCCAAACAATTGCAAGCTATTTAGCTCAAGTTGCACTAAAAATATATATTGCTGCCAGATACAACAATAGTTCTTAAAAGGACTTTTGGGTCTCTAACACCAACCCTGCCTAACCAAAAAATAAAAAATTAAATTCCCTACACTTTCTGTCCCTTCTATAGCACAGCTCTCCCTCACTAAGACTGGCCGATCCACGTGTCATCGGTTGCTTTATAGCTCCCGATGACGTGTTCCGACCAGCCAATCACTGTAATGCCAGTAACCAACATGGCTACGGCATTACATTGAGTGGCAGTACTTACCTGCACATTTATTGGCTACATAGCAGTCAGCAAACGTGCGGGGAGAAGACTCGAGCATGGCACTCGAGCACACGCGGTATTCGGCCGAACACCGCGATGTGCCGAGCATGTTCGGCTGAGCATGCTCGATAATCACTGATAATGATGACTAGACTTGAGCGAATAGAGCTTCAGATCATAGATCCGAAGTTGATTCGTTTAAAACTTTGTTGGTAATGCTGTTTCCTTACAGCATCAAAATGTATGGGCTCCGTGCCCGTGTAGCCAAACTTCATCTTGGCCGAGTTTGCACAAGACTTCCTATTTGTGTATTTAAAAACGTTTTAAAATAAGAATCCAAAAACGGCTTTGGTACCAAGCTACTAGCCAGTACCAAATACGACTTTGGATTCCTATTTTAAAGTGTTTTGAAATATGCAAATAGAAATACCGAAGTCATTCACGGAAGTCTCGCGCAACTTCGGCCGAGATGAAGTTTGGCCACACGGAGCCCATACATTTTAATGCTATACGGAAACAACATCACCAACAAAGTTTTTTTAACAAATCGACTTCAGCTCTTTAATCCGAAGCTCAATTTGCTCAAGCCTAATGATGACCTATCCTCAGGATAAGTTGTCATTATAATTTCCTGGATAACCCCTTTAATCTCCCTACTGTCTTAGACCACTTCAGATATTGCCATTAACCCTATAACCATCTTCGCAGGAGAATAATCTCACTCGGCAGATTTGCTGCAGAAATTTCCATGGCTGAAAAATTCATTCCATGCCTCTGAATGGGGGTTGTTTCTGCAGGATGTCCATGGACTTCTGCAAGGTCATTCAGATGTATGGAACAACTGGAAAAAATTTCAAACTACCAATCTGCTGCAAATAAATTAGGACTCATTCAGGCATGTGATGCCAAAGTCATCCATGCTCCATCCGCTAAAAACCAATGTTTTTGCATCCATGCTGAATGAGTTTTCTATCTGTATTCCATCTGTCCATTTATCTCATTCATATGGCACGAGTACATAATCAGTTTCTCGCATCTGTCAACAACCGATTTCCCTTCTTTGTATCATCTCCTATCAACCACCCATGATGAACAGTGCACCCTTAAATGACCATTTGCTGTCCATTTATCTTGCATATACATATAATTCTATTGGCAAGTCTAGCAGGGAAAACAAATCTCCCAAAAATAGAGCATGCAGCAATACTCTCTGCACAGACCGCTGGCAAATGCAGAAAAATTGGACATATGAATTGGCCCATTAAGCAACCAATCAGATTCCACCTTTCATTTTCCAAAGGAACTAAGGGCAACTAAGACAGGTCTACTTTATTCCAGTTTGATAAATGACCACAGTGGTATACATTTATGTCTATAAGGATACCACATTCAAAGTTAGAGATATCTGTCTTGTGGGTGAAATTTCAGGATGAACCTAAAATGCACTCTAACTTTTACAGGTGAACTTAATGTGACCTTCTCTAAACTTTTGAATGCACATATCCAACTGTTCAATGTTCCACTTTTTGCACAACTTGCTATTCTCAAGAAGCTTAACGGCAAAAGTCAGGTTTGTGATCCATGAATCACTGAATAAGTTTATTGGTTCAATTAGAATTGGTATTTAAACAGTCCTCCTCATCATGCTGTTTACATTTTGACATCATAAGACCAAGATGACACCTAACAATTGATCAACAGTACTTAGCCATTGCGTGGCTTCAAGCAGGATGTTCTCAGATGGAAGTGGCCACTGAGCTTAGAGTGTCAAGGGGTGCCATCAGTAGAGACATAAAGAGAGAAGAGAAAGGAGAGAAGAGTTACAGAAAGGCATAGAAATGGATGCTCTTTGGCCACATCCCACACTGACGACTACTTTGTTGTGAACAATGCCTTGCAGAACCAGATGATGAATGCTACCCAACTCCAGGCACATTTAAGGGAGGCGAGAGGCACCCAAGTGTCATTTCAGACCATTCAGCGTGGTCTGTGTGCTAGACGACCTGCAAGGTTGCATCATTAGGGAACAGCTGCTGGAGACTGGGATACCTCAAATGGAGTGGACTGCACTTTCATCAGACCTCAATCCCATTGAAAACCTATGGGATCAGCTGAGTCACCGTGTAGAGGCTCGTAACTCTGTACCCCCAGAACTTCAATGACCTAAGGGCTTCCCTTGAAGAGTTGGATGCCATGCCTCTGCAGACAATAAGTCGACTTGTGAACAGCATAAAAAATTGTTAAGCTGTAATTGATGCTTAAGGCCACATGACAAGTTTTTGAGTCATTGACATTTTTGTGGGGTTATATGCACCACTGTTGTTGGCCTTTGTTTCAATAAATTGTTTGAGATCAGGAAATCACCATTGCATGCTTCTACATAAATGCCCTAAATTCATGATATAATATCACTGTAGCGCGAATCTTTAACGTTTTCCAAAATTCCACTGGAAGGCCAAATATCCCTAACTTTTTGTGAGTAGTGTATATTGTGGGCAGGTGGAGACAGGGATGTATGCAGGTTAATGTCCAAAAACGGTGTTTTATTCACACTTTCAAATAAAACAAACTAACCCTTAACTAATACAGAACAATCCCTCTCTATATGAGGGTCTAGCTGTGAGACCCACTCTATGGTTCTGCTGGACCAAGTGGCACACGGTTACCTTGGTTGATACAGCAACACACCATATTAAAGTCCTCAGGTAATGCACACCTCTGATTCTCTGAAGGAGATTATATCAGGCTCCTAACGAGCCCTATGATCCACAGCTGTGACCTAGACTCTGGATGGAGTGAAGGGTCCCACTGCCGACCTGCCATTCACTCCATAAAACGCAGGCCCATAACGGACTTTACAAAAAGGTCTATTGCAGCTATGCCTGACTTAGAGCAACACTCATTCCATGTCTGTGTCACCCAGCTCATGGATGGAGACAGACAAATCCTGGGTTTCACCATACACAATGCAATCTGCTGGGTTTTCTCAGACCATTCTCTTCACTTTCTCACTATATAAACAGTATATATATATATATATATATATATATATAGATAGAGATATATATATAGATAGAGATATATATATATATATATATATATATATATATATAAATCCATGGAAAGGGTCAGGCAGCACTCCCTCAAGTGCAGATATAGCTGTGTGGGTGCCCGCGGTGGTCCCTCGATATGGGACAAATTCAGTAGAGAAAGAAAGTCCGCAGCACTCCTTCAGGTATATATATATATATATATATATATATATATATATATATAGAAAAAGAAAGTCCGCAGCACTCCTTCAGGTAAAAAAAGTGTAATTTATTCACACATATCAGACAACGTTTCGGTCCTCTCACAGGACCTTTTTCAAGTCAAGTGAGTCACTTGACTTGAAAAAGGTCCTGTGAGAGGACCGAAACGTTGTCTGACATGTGTGAATAAATTACACTTTTTTTTACCTGAAGGAGTGCTGCAGACTTTCTTTTTCTATATATATATATATATATATATATATATATACCTGAAGGAGTGCTGCAGACTTTCTTTTTCTCTCTCTCTCTCTCTCTCTCTCTATATATATATATATATATATATATAGATATATTTACACACACACACTATGGTTTTGGGTCTAAGGCTCCTTTACAGAGCTATGTGTTTCCATGGAATTCTGAATCAATAACCAGGCTCTTGTGGGTCATTTATAAAGACTAGAGTTCCCATACGCCAGTCTTGATCCCCCTGCATTAGAGTATGGGCTCATTCAGACGGCTGTATGAATGAGTCCACATTTATTCTGCAATTCTGTCCACATCCGTGGTTCTATTCCGAGGGCCTGCAAAAAAAGATAGAGCACATCCTATTCTTGTACACAATCGCGGACAAGAATAGGCATTTTCTATTTTTCACTGAACAAAAATATAAACGCAACACTTTCTTCAAGGTGTATCAATCATGCAGAGCAGAATAGGAAGATTCAACTTTGGTGGTGTTTAACACCGAACAGATTGTCTCATATCATCCCGAGCTATTCACCCCTTGGTTGGAGGGGATGTGGTCAAGCAGGCACCCCGTACCATATGTTGTGGCTTTGCACTTCACTTACACACTTCTGGGCATCTGTATCTACTGTTCTTGAGGAGGTGACGGGGATACAGCGGATTCTAAACCCTGAATTGGCTATTTTAAACATTGGTTTAGCGGAGATATCATACAATGCTAGGGGAATTGTAGCGCATATTCTTAATGCTTCAAAAAAAGGTGATAGCACGTCAATGGAAGGAGGTGCACTCCCCCTCAATTAAAGATGTAGTCTGGCTGGTGAATTTTCATATGCAATGCGAGTTTGTGTTCGCCCACTTGCTAAATCATAGAGTGGCAACACATAATAACTGGCTTTTGTGGCTCTCTAGCTCTTATGCCGATCCACTACCATTTCACCTCTTCTGAGCGGAGAGAGTGTGAGGTACACAATGTCTGTCTTTATATATGCACATGAACATCGTAGATAATTTGTCAATCTGGTGAGCGTTTGTATGGAACTATTTATTGTTTATTATTGTATATTCATCAAGATAATGTATATATATATTCAATAAAAATGTATTGATAAAAAAAAAAAAAAAACATTTGTGACTTTTTCAGCTTCTGGAATAGACGGCTCTACCACTCAGGTAAATGGTAGAGGTGCAAGACTGCTTAATCTGACTCACCCAGTCAGGAGCATAAAATTACAGAATGGAAAAGGATAAGCAGGCACACTCTAATTTGAAAAACTGTTAATGAAAGACTTTATGAACATTTTTATCTAGCTATTTTGCGGGGTATCCATCACCCAGTGGTGACCACCCATTATTCTTCAACTTTTATTTTTTTATTATTAAAAAGGACTTATACATAATTTTGTATCTGTTTTGCTCTTAAGAAAATTTGCTCATTCTCACCCATTAGATCTAACAAACCACGAGAATTACAAATAAATTAATCGATTGTACCCAAATTAGAGTGTGCCTGCTTATCCTTTTCCATTCTGTAATTTTTCAGCTTCTTGACACTTTTCTGAAGTGGTGAGAAAGGGGTGGGGCTTAGCATGGGGGTGGGACTTCTAACCACCCGCCATATCTACTGTAACTTGCTCAAGTCTATGCCAGCTACTGGCTGGCCTAGACTTAAGTTTCTGGTGTATTGAGGGGGAGAAATACGACTAATTTATCAAGAGGCATCTGCACCTTAATAAATTAGGGGCATCTTTGGATGCATTGACATGACCATATTCTTTTGTGGATCCGCACATGGCTGCAACTACACTGAATAAAAATATAAACTCAACACTTTCGGTTTTGCTTCCATTTTGCATGAGCTGAACTCAAAGATCTGAAACATTTTCTACATACACAAAAGACCCATTACTCTCAAATATTGTTCACAAATCTGTCTAAATCTGTGTTAGTGAGCACTTCTCCTTTGCCGAGATAATCCATCCCACCTCACAGATGTGGCATATCAAGGTGCTGATTAGACAGCATGAATATTGCACAGGTGTGCCTTATACTGCCCACAATAAAATACCACTCTGAAATGTGCAGTTTGATCACACAGCACAATGCCACAGATGTCGCAACTTTTGATGGAGAGTGCAATTGGCATACTGACTGCAGGAATGTCTACCAGAGCTGTTCCCGGTGCAATGAATGTTCATTTTTCTACCATAAGCCGTCTCAAAAGGCGTTTCAGAGAATTTGGCAGTACATCCAACTGGCCTCACAGCCGCAGACCACGTGTAACCACACCAGCCCAGGACCTCCACATCCAGCATATTCACCTCCATGATCGTCTGAGACCAGCCACCTGGACAGCTGTAGCAACAATTGGTTTGCATAACCAAAGAATTTCTGCACAAACTGTCAAAAATCACCTCAGGGAAGCTCATCTACATGCTCATCGTCCTCATCGGGGTCTGGACCTGACTGTAGTTTGTCGTCGTAACCGACTTGAGTGGGCAAATGCTCACATTCGATGGTGTTTGGCACGTTGGAGAGGTGTTCTGTTCATGGATGACTAGCGGTTTTTACTGTTCAGGGCAGTTGGCAGACAGCGTGTGGCGTCGTGTGGGTGTGCATTACCTGAGGATCGAGTGGCCCATGGTGGCTGTGGGGTTATGGTATGGGCAGACGTATGTTATGGACAACGAACACAGGTGCATTTTATTGATGGCATTTTGAATGCACGGAGATACCGTGACGAGATCCTGAGGCCCATTGTTCTGCCATTCATCCACGACCATCACCTCATATTGCAGCATGATAATGCACGGCCCCATATTGCAAGGATCTGTACACAATTTCTGGAAGCTGAAAACATCCCAGTTCTTGCATGGCCAGCACACTCACCGGACATGTCACCCATTGAGCATGTTTGGGATGCACTGGATCGGCGTATACGACAGCGTGTTCCAGTTCCTGCCAATATTCTGCAACTTCGCACAGCTATTGAAGATGAGTGGACCAACATTCCACAGGCCACAATCAACAACCTGATCAACTCTATGCAACGGAGTTGCACTGCGTGAGACAAATGGTGGCCACACCATATAATGACTGGTTTTCTGAGCCCCCAGTAGGGCAAAACTGTGCACATTTCAGAGTGGTCTTTTATTGTGGGCAGTCTAAGGCACACCTGTGCAATATTCATGCTGTCTAATCAGCACCTTGATATGCCACACCTGTGAGGTGGGATGGATTATCTCGGCAAAGGAGAAGTGCTCACTGATACAGATTTATACAGATTAACAATATTTGAGAGTAATGGGTCTTTTGTGTATGTAGAAAATGTTTCAGATCTTTGAGTTCAGCTCATGCAAAATGGGAGCAAAACTGAAAGTGTTGAGTTTATATTTTTATTCAGTGTAGTTGCGGCCTTGTGCGGATCCACAAAAGAATATGGTCGTGTCAATGCGTCCAAAGATGCGCCGAATTTATTAAGGTGTATATGCCTCTTGATAAATTAGTCGTATCTCTCCCCCTCAATACACCAGAAACTCAAGTCTAGGCCAGCCAGGAGCTGGCATAGACTCGAGCAAGTTATAGTAGATATGGCGGGTGGTTGTAAGTCCCACCCCCATGCTAAGCCCCACCCCTTTCTCACCACTTCAGAAAAGTGTCAATAAGCTGAAAAAGTCACAAATAATGGTGTGCGCCATAATTTGTTGCTATTTTTGTGACAATAGTGGCGTAAAAGATTTAATTAATTTTCCACTGTGTAATCCGCAGTCAAAAAGCCAACAGATTTCCATTTACTTCAATAAGGTAAATCCACTTCCTAAGTGGCATATTACTTCTTTAAGGCAGTTTTTGTTGCATTTTGCATTGAAGTCAATCAGGAAGGGCTAGAATAGCTTGCAGTTTTTTCTGCACGTTTTTCGCAGCATTTCCACCAACTGTTACTGTTTTTTATCTGGCAGATTTTACTTGTGTGAACATACCCTCGAAGTGCAGGTTAACTAATCCTAAGAGCATACACTTAGGCTGTCTAGACTTGCACAAGATTTAAAGGGGTTGTACAGGATTACACAAGTGATGTCCTTTTCTCACGATAATTGGCACCCCACTATGCTAAGGACAAGTCATCGGTTTTATTAACCTGGACAACCACTCTAACACAGGGGCTCATGCTGGATGATAAATACGATGCAGAGATAGGAACTTTTGTCTAATGCTACACCAATTACTGGCTGCCTTAGTTTGAGACAGCATTTTAAGCCAGAATTGTTGCGCAATTTTGAAGAAAAAGTCACATAGTATAATCTGTAACCATGGATTATATGCCAGCTATAATCGTAGATTTTTGATTAAGAACAAAAAAATACATTTAAGGGGTTATCCATTAAAGTGAATGCGGTTGAGATGCGCCTAGGCCACGTGACCGATGGTCAGGATGTCACTGGCCTATGGTAAAGCTGTGAGAAGTCAAGAAGGAGCTCACAGAAGCACCATGGCCTTCTCAAACAGCTGATCAGGGCGGGGGTCCCGGGTGTTAGACACCCATGGGTCAGATGCTGACGACTCATCCAGAGGATAGGTCACCAGTTACAAATAATTAGATAACTCATTTACCGGGTGCCTAGCTATAGGGTATGCAGAGGTAGCAGTCGCTACCGGGCCTAGGAGCCTGAGGGGGCCCAAAGACCCATGTGCCACACAGGAAGACACTGGTATTATAGAAAGTGCATGCAGGTCAAGTTACCCCTCTGGCTGGAGGGAAAGGGTTAGGTCAAGAATTTGGCAAGGGGATGGGGGGGTTGCCGTTTTAATTTTTGCCTCAGACAGCATGAAGGCTATGTGCTCCCCTGCCCTTGGCCACGAAGCACTAAAGGGAAGGGGGGCCCAAGCTGAACTCTTGTGCCATGGCCCATGAGCCTTTAGCTACGCCTCTGACTTTTACAATAGCCAAATCTGTAAGCCCTTAAAAATCAATACACAAGAAACCAAAACCACAGGAAAATTTATCACATTCATAACGACAGTCCTCCAATTGTCATTGTAAAGTAAAGTGACCAAAAAATATGGTAAGAATAACGTCTCTCCATTTGACAATTGCCTTATTCATCTCCATTTTATTTTTATAGTTTAGATTTTGTAGCGCGTGCTTCTGCTCTCACAGAGGTAATTGCTATCTCTACATGTTTATATGATGGCTTGACATATTTGAAATTATAATGGGTTGATTTGCATCCGGCAGATGTGAATCTCACGGCAAAGTGGCTACAGTGACAGCAACTACGGCAAGGAAAAGACATCATTACAGATTTGGAGATGTCCTTCACAATTACTTTAGCTAGACAATTACGCGTTTTCCTTTCTGACAAAATCCATTATTAGGTTTATCATTTGCCAAAAGTTGCTTTAAATGGTGTGTAAAAATAGATTTGTTTCCATTTTGAAAGACAAAAAAAAAAAAAAGTTTCAGCATACGTAGCATCACCTCCAGCAGGAGATAGAACAACGTGTCTCCAATGTCAGCACTGATTCACTATCAGTCTCACTCATTAGTTATACAGTTTATTTCACTTTTCAAGGTCTTACTTTATTTTCCACTCGACATTCAAAGCCTGGGAGCTATAACGCAAAATGCTCCATATCCCCCCAGGTCACAGGAGCCAAGGAAGCTATATGATGTTATTGGCTGGGTTGAAGGCAGGGGAATGCACAGATCACATAGGGCTCCATAATAAAACAGTATGGGGATCCCCTGCCCAACCCGGTTTCCCAGTGCTACAAACACTACTAAGCAATACAAAGCCCAGTGCCCCTGATTTTTGCCCATTTTTTTCTTTTTTTTAATCATGCAGAATAAAATAAAATAAAATAAAAAGAAACTAATAAGGAAAATGTTCCCCTCCACCTCACCCAATTTATCCAAAAGTGGAATAGATGCTTCATAAATACGATACTTCTTCTGACCACCATATTTCTCAATGTATTCATGCCAACTGGCAGAAATGTATTGAAATATCTGCTTCCCTTCTATTACTAAGCTGGCTGCCTGCAGCCACCACTAGGGGGTGCTCAATGCATAGAAATGTGTACAGTTACCATTTGATAGAAACCTGTACTAATCTTTGCAATGGGATTCCCCTAGTGTCAGCTGCAGTGTTTTCATATCTGGAACAGAAGAATGTTCAATGTGATTCCCCCGACCGCCATAGCAGATTGCATGGTTTGCCTCCATTGAAGGTAAATCATTGGTTGGAGGACTCTATCAGGCAGCACTACAGCTTGCAGCTATCTGAAGTCAAGTGAGCGCACAATTTTACAATGCACAGTCCATATACAGTAGCACTTGGAGTCCTTTTGGGTCCACATTGCTCTTTTACTCAGCTGTTGTTTAATTAGGTCTAACTTTATGTGCAGAGTCATTTCTTAGAGCTCCATTTTGTGATACAGGGCTCCAAATCTCCTGCACAGGCAATGTTTGGGCTGTTTCCAGCCACTACTACATGGAACAAAGTAGTTTATAGCGGACAGTTCATATAAATCTTACATTTACAATTGTGGCTGTGCCTCAATTTTGTTGTAACTTGCAAATTTGTTGCAGTTCATTGTAGACACATTTATGAATAAAGTAAAAGAAAATGTTTGTAGAGCATGAAAGGGCATGGCTTTGTGGAAAAGGAGACAAGACATAAATGCACCTTTTTGTTAGTGTTGAGTGAATCAAAGTTGAACTACTTGACTTCAATCCGAATTTGAGGAAAAATTGGATTTGCCACAAATCAATTTTCCCTGAAGTGGCGGTAAAAACAACAAAAAATCTTATCCATTTGCGCGTGAAGAGGCCATCTTGGCCATCTTGATTTAAAATACCGTGTGTGAAATCTTGCGCAGGGTGACGTATGACATCACCATGCCGATGACATCATCACATGACCGCGCAACATTTTGGCTGTGACGGACTCTATACAAGCAAATGGATAAGGTGTTTATTTTTGCCCTGATTAACCCCTGAAAGGTCTAAATGGTCGTCTCAGATGGCGTGATCAGCGATGAACGCGGCATCTGAGGGGTTCAATGATGGGGGGGGGGGTGGCGCGATGGCCATTTCCTGTCATTGCCCACGCTACATACAAAGAAATGCACTTCGTGATGAAGTAATTTATCACAAATCCAATTTGTGAAATTCGGCAAAGCAGGAGAATCAAATTTTTCAGAACTTCGCCCATCTCTTTTTGTGCCCAAATTGATAAACTATGGGGGAGGTTTATCAAGACTGACGTTTCCTATGCCAGCCTTAATAACGTGCGTACTGGAGAGATATGTGCCTAATTTATTAAGAGGCAGATATGCATCTGCTGCCCTCCTTGCATTAGAAACTGAAATTTATGCCAACTAGGGGCTGACGTAGACTTGAGCTTTGCTAAACACCAGCCCTTTTCCTACCACTTTAGAAAAGTGTTGAGAACCTCAAAAGGTCGCAAATTATGGCACAAATATGTTGTAGGGCATAATTTGAAACTTTACAAAATTCTGTTAAAAAGTAAGCCAACCAATAGATTTTATAATGTTAGACTAGACAGTCTGAGGCCACCTGTACACGTTGCAGAGCACGCAAGGTTTTTCATGTGGATTCCTGTGTAGAAAAACCACAGCGTATTACAGTACCAGCAAAGTGTATGATAGGACACAAATCTTATACTTTGCAGGTTTTTTTGCATGCACAAAATTACCTGCCGTACGGATTTCCAAATCTGCAACATGACAATTATGTTTGCGGTTTTAGCTTCACATTTCACCCTTTTCAATGGAAGAGTGGCAAAACGCACCAAAATCTGTAATTAGAAATTGTGGATTTTGGTGAAGATATGCTGCGAAAATGCACATAAATCTGCATGGAAATTCATGCGGATCTTATCTATGATCACCCGCACTCGTGTGCAGGTGCCCTAAGTTGGCACTGTATTATGATGCAGTTTTTCCATACAGGAATCTGTGCTGAATAAAGCTCATAAACCGCATCATCTGCAGGTGGCCAAAGGTGCCAAAGATGCACCAAATTTATCATCCAGCACCTGACACTGTGATAAATCTGGTGGATCTTTAGGCTGTAACTATAAGGGCCCCTTCACACAGCTGATTTTGCCTCAGCAAAATCCACCACATATTCTGCAGCACAAACAGCTGGATTTTTCTGCCGTGGTCTTTCACTGAGGACCCGCTTGTGGATTAGCTCAATGGAATAAAGTTAAACTACATCTGCCGTGGCTTCCGGTGGCATCTGTCCATACACCACGCCAAGAAGAGATATGTCACAGCTTTAAACCACCGGCTAAGCGAACAACTGCATGGCCTCCTATTGAAAGCATGGGAGGTGGACACCACGGAGATAATCACTTATACAGCTCATTTGGGAATCACAGTCATTTCTGTTCGGGAACAGTGATCAAGTTCAGGGAAAATACCAACTTGCAGTATCTGATAAACATAGAGAAACATGATGGTGGATGGAAGGACAGGCAGACAGTTATCCATTGTGGAAAAAATATTTGGCCTGTTGCACATAAAAATTTTATGGCTCCATACAACCTCTCCTTCCCTTAATTCACATCTCCACCCAGGCTCTGGTTGAACCTGATGAACTTGTGTCTTTTTTCAGCCATACTATGCAACTACCAACTATGTATGTACAGAAAATGAATATGGTACTTATAGACTTGTACGTGGCCCTACTATGCTCTGCCACCTGACTGGTAAACCATCAGCCTTCCTGGCTTTAGTGGAAGGAGGTAGATGTCGATATTTTAATTATAACAGCACATTGAAGCACTCGAAATTCTTAAGGCTCATGCACACGACGAGTATGTATTTTGCAGTCAGCAAAAAACTGATCTGCAAAAAATATGGATGACGTCCTTGTGCATTACGTATTTTGTGGAACGGAATAGTAGGCCTCTAAAAAAACAGTCCTATTCTTGTCCGTAATGGGGACAAAAATAGCAGATGTTCTTTTTTGCGGAACAGAAATACGGACATATGGAAATGGAATGCACACAGAGTAACTTCAGTTTTTTTCTGCAGACCCATTGAAAAAAAATGGACATGGTAAGAAATTACGTTTGTGTGCATGAGCCCTTAGTAATTATTTTTTCTTCTGCTCTGCTATAAGGACTGCTGTGCTTTCGCTCTGTTTAGGTGCTCTGGCTCTATGGAGTGAGTGCTTTGATAAGGAAGTGTGGAGGAGGTGGAGGAATGCTGAAGGGACCCTGCTTGGGGATACCTCTGCATATTTAACTTTATTTTATCTTTTGCTCTGAAGACTATCTCTGTCAGGTCTTCTGTATAGGAGGCAAACACTCAAACCAGTGTGCTACAGAGGCTACTGTTATTCATAGGAGGATTTTCTCTGACTAAAAATCTCAGTAGTATTTTTCTCTATGTATATTGTACTGGTATCTACAGATACATCTCTGTATTTTCACCAGTATATTGTATGGGTTTTTAAGGATAAACACAGAAGTAAAAATTTTTTTTTGTAATCACAAAAATGTAATTCTACAAAATAAACTAAATTGTCCATTATAGAAGGAGAACAATGAAAATATTGGAAGCAAACTTCACCTGACAGACCCCACTGACTCTAATTGGATCTGGTTTCCATTAGAACACAAGCATTTTACCTGAAAATAAAACACAGCTCGCTGCACTATTCTGTCCAGTATTTTCGCCAAAATCTGCAACAGAGACTTATGATATATTCTCCAATTCAGATATGGGTGAAAACTAACATGGTCTTCTGTGGTTGCAGCTGAAAAGAAAAAGAAGTTGCCACAACCGGTCGGGACCCAAGCAGAAGAGTCCACATCCTGTGTCAGTGCAGAGGACATGGCATAGAACCTCTTTGACCATTAGCAGTAGCCTAGTAGTATGGCGTTTTTGTGTGAATACATTTTCTTCTGGCATTTTATTGCCTGTAGAGAGGAAGATGTTGAAACACCAGAGAAAATAATAAAAGCCTCCACACACTGCACATTAAAACAAATACCAGAAACCAGAATTTTTCTTTGTCTTCCATTCCATAGACCTTCAGCTATTGGAACTGGTGTTTTTATGCCCCCCAAAATGCCACAAAAACCACAAAAGTATAGAAAAACAGCACTAAAAACCTGTGTGTGAGCATACCTTTACAAAAAGCTAGAAAAGTCACGCTAACACTGCTGGAGCTCTAAGGTAATGGACAATGTGCTACGTGCCCCAAGAGAATAAGGCATCAGACTGTTGTAGGTTAACCGCTAAGATCTACAAAACAGGATAAATCTGTAGTGCAAACAAAAAGGACCATTAAGCATTTTCAGCGCTGGAATCTTGATTGCTTACAGTTATACTAGAAATTGGATTCAATCCACATGACACATATTCATAAACCAAGCTGTTCATATGTTCTAGAACTTTAGTCTGATGGGCAGCCGAGGACTTACCCACAGCAATTCTGCCAAGTGAAGCCATAGAGGTAATATAGTACTGGACCAAAACAAGACCTTACCTTTGAAATACGACATGGAGTCACAATGTTGAAAATCTCATACCATGTAAGCAACAGTCCTTGTATTAAATCAAAATACATTTTTTGCCTATGACAACTTAAAGTATGGCGAGTGCCAATTGTTCCATATCGGTTGAAAAAATTCCTTCCCAACTTCAAGCATAACAATCAGAACAAATACTAGCGTCTCTTCTCTGGAATTCTATTCAGATTCATATGTTTCCAGAAAGACATCTAGAGCTTATAAAATGAATCAACATCACAACATCACTCAACTTAGTTCCATAATCTCACTGCTCGCACAATAAAGAAGCCCTGTGCTGTCACCATCTGCACTGGAGGTAGAAGAAGGGAATTCCAGGAAATTTAGCTTTAGGTAACTTTCAAAGGATGACCACCCAATCAGCTATGGGTGTCTTATTTGGCAGAAGGGTCTTTGAGCCCCCTTAGGCTCCAAGGTACGAGTGTAAGTTACCTAGTCTGCACTAGAGATGAACAAATCAAATTGGATTTGTCGTGAATTTCACAAAAAATTCTTCTTCCAAACAAATCTAAAGTTTTGGAGAGTCAGATGCATCTGACAAAACAGCCCCCGTCATTTTACTTTTTAAATTCAGTACACTAGTAAGAGAAACAGGGGAGGGAAGTTCAAGAGGGAGGATCACATGACCCCAGATGGGGCCCCGTTTGGAAGCCTCTCCCAATGCTTTGCAGTCATCCTGATAGCCAATCAGGGGAGGATATTGGCTGATCTATCAGGCTCTATTCTCGCAATGAAGCTCAGCCACTGGTAAGATATTTTAGGGTATTGAAGGGACAGATTGTGAAGATAATATATTTAGTTAGGTAGATTGAATTACTAGGTAGAAAGTCAGGTATTACCATTAGGGGTGCAGTTCATGTACGGTGTGTCTTACAGTCAGGGCAGCTGTTCGTAGATCACATGTATACAGGTTGTCCACCACTCCATTCAACTCTATAGGATTGCCGGATATAGCGGAGTACAAAGCGGTTGTTATTTGTAGAAACCCAACAGAATTGTATTAAGCAGTGTGCATGCATGTGTGTCTGCTGCTCCATTCCATCAGGGAACAAGGACCCCTGGTCGAGTGATTGGCAGGGGCCCCAGTGGTCAGACCCTTGCCAATCAGACACATCCCCAATTCTGTGGATAGAGGATAAGTTGTTATCATGGCACAACTGCTTTAAGACACAAATACCTGTTACAGTGGCAGCTTACAGCCCTCCCTGCTCTGCACACCTGTCCTGCTCCCTCAGCAGCATGGACTTGCTTCCCACTATTCCCCTCTTCCCAGCTGGCCTCCTCTTTCCCTCCACAAAGCCTGCTTGCTGGATCAATCTCTCCTTCTCACCCCATAGGCTGTGCGCCTCTTAAAGGGCCAGCATACACACCCTAGTTAACGTAAGCTAATGGCTGGTCATCTGTGGGTACTTAATGCACCTTCCCCAATGGGAGGATGTCTGAGTAATAGGTTATCCAGGACTGATATGTGTAGAGTGGCTCTCCCGCTGTTTGATATGGATTGGGTGCATTATTTAGATTGACTCACCTTGTCACTAAGATAAATGCAAGAAACTATGTGAAAAAATATGCACTCCTCACCCAGATTCACACTGTGTACACCTATGGTTTTAAACCTCGTGTGTATTATGGTCTCCGACCAGACTTGCCGAAAATATTGATGTAACTTATGAGGGACCACTATATCATGAATCTAAGAATAGCCAAAACCCTGAGACCAAACCGTTCCCACATATCAAGTAGATGGGTAAATTCTGTTGAAACTTCACTAATATGTCGCTATTTGACAAACACTCCTTCTCTCCAAAACATAGGTATTTATTGCTTGCGTGTATTACACCATAATAATTTCATAAACAAAAGTCCCTTTTAGAGACCCTCGGGATATTCATATATATATATGGCAATGGTCTAATGAGACCTTGAATCCCTGTAGGGGTCCCTAACTGATATTAAAACTTATATCTTTAATGGTTATTAATTAAAAATTTGAAACGAAAAAGAAAAAACACGCTCAGAAGAACAGTTATTTAAAATTATCAGTGTCTGATATTGGCTAGGGTTAATTCGGAGTGGTGTGGTCGCGTTCCCTTTAAATCAACGGGATGTTTTGATGGATGTGAATACGTCCCACCTAGTGTTGTGGGATAATATTGGAACCAGCAATTGGATTGAGGGTGATTTGCTTTATTCAGAGTGATTCTTAGTCACATTACATGTGCTGGCTGAAATGTCACTCCTACTATAAGTTCACTGTGACCTTTAGTAACACTCTGCTAACAATGTTGCCGTTTCCACTCCTGCAGATGTAGCAGTCAGCTTCTCACACGCAGCTATCGCTGCTATCATGTGCTGGCTGAAGTGTCACTCCTACTATAGGTTCACTGAATAAAGCAAATCACCCTCAATCCAATTGCTGGTTCCAATATTATCCCACAACACTAGGTGGGACGTATTCACATCCATCAAAACATCCCGTTGATTTAAAGGGAACGCGACCACACCACTCCGAATTAACCCTAGCCAATATCAGACACTGATAATTTTAAATAACTGTTCTTCTGAGCGTGTTTTTTCTTTTTCGTTTCAAATTTTTAATTAATAACCATTAAAGATATAAGTTTTAATATCAGTTAGGGACCCCTACAGGGATTCAAGGTCTCATTAGACCATTGCCATATATTTACACCATAATAGATACTACTAAAAGGACAACAAAATACATTGAAAATAAATAAGTAAAATATATAATAAAAATAAAAAATGGAAATTTAATATAAAAATAAATCAATTGATAAAAGTCATCCGTATGGGTGCTAGTACCCAATTAGGTCAGATATTAACGTTAAAAAGGTAGCTGCTGTATGCATATGCAATAAGGCAATCATAAAGGGCTAATTTTATACATTGCCCACACGGCACCTGCCAGATTCGCTGCTGGATTGTCCGATGTACTTGATCACAGAATAGGAATGGCTGTGATATCACAGCGATCAATAGTCATGTGCCTCAGTTTAGCTTGATGTTTAAATACTTAAGTGTGCACACTATTTAGGCAAATATCTTAGATGTAGCGTGTAAAACATCCAAAGTTGCAATTCAATCTCTCACATGGGAGGTGTGGGAGTAACAGGTCCCTATGCACAAGTACCCGGTTCTGCATTTTTTTCCAAACAACGCAACGCATGCGCATTTAGGATTCCATTTCCAGGAATTTGAACAGAAAATGGCATAAACAGGTCCGCGGAACTCCATCTCCAACACTTCTATATACCAGAGGCATTGGCTTGACCTTTAGGCCTCTTTCACTCGGACGTCATGGATTTGGGCCGGATAAGATGCGGGTGCGTCACAGAAAAATCGCACATTTTAATGCGTTTTGCATGCGCGTGAGAAAAATCGGCATGTTTGGTAACCTTTGGGTTAGGTGTTGTGTAGATTGTATTATTTCCCCTTATAACATGGTTATAAGGAAAAATAATAGCATTCATAATACAGAATGCATAGTACAATAGGGCTGGAGGGGTTAAAAATATATATAAAAAATGTAACCCACCTTAATCGACTTGTTCGCGCAGCCAACTTTAGGACCTGGGTAAAGGACCTTTGATGACATCACTGCGCTCATCACATAGTCCATAGTCACTGACCATGTGATGAGCGCAGTGATGTTACCACAGATCCTTTTACTCCTAAACAGCAAAGAAGAAAGAAGAGAAGCCGGGCTGCGCGAACAAGTGGATTAAGGCGAGTTAAATTATTATTATTTTTTTTTAACCCCTTCAGCCCTATTGTACTAAGCATTCTGTATTAAGAATGCTCTTATTTTCCCTTATAACCATGTTATAAGGGAAAATAATAATGATCGGGTCCCCATCCTGATCATCTCCTAGCAACCATGCGTGAAAATCGCACCGCATCCGCACTTGCCTGCGGATGCTTGCGATTATCACGCAGCCACATTCACTTCCATGGGGCCTGCGTTGGTTGAAAAACGCACAAAATAGAGCTTGCTGCGATTTTCACTCAACGCACAAGTGATGCCTGAAAATCACTGCTCCTGTGCACAGCCCCATAAAATTGAATGGGTCCGGATTCAGTGCGGGTGCAATGCGTTCATCTCATGCATTGCACCCGCACGGAAATCTCGCACCTGTGTGTAAGAGGCCTTACACTACACACATAATGTTGGTAGTGCTGCAATACCCGCCGATAGGAGCAAGTGACTGAGGTAAGAATCACCTGTATTCCAATCTACGATAGACACTGCACCTCACTTCGGATCTCACTCTGATATATCGGCACATCTAAAAGTGAGTAATTTGACGGCTATACTACAGAAATAAGTGCTTGTGAACAGGACATTTTAATCGCAACTAAGTTTTGGTCTATGGACATTTAACTAATTGCGAAATACTGACACAGCATATATTGACATCGGGGCATCGTAGCAGTAACCGGGATACCGGTTCGATACGCTATTTGTTTTTTAATCAGTGAATGGAAACCTCATCGCCAGAGTTAGCAGCTGTATGCAGCCTATAGAAGTATATGTCTACACTGATTTGATGTGAAAGATTGAATCGTAACTTTGGATGTTTTACACGCTACATCTAAGATATTTGCCTAAATAGTGTGCCCACTTAAGTATTTCAACATCAAGCTAAACTGAGGCACATGACTATTGATCGCTGTGATATCACAGCCATTCCTATTCTGTGATCAAGTACTTCAGACAATCCAGCAGCGAATCTGGCAGGTGCCGTGTGGGCAATGTATCAAATTAGCCCTTTACGATTGCCTGATTGCATATGCATACAGCAGCTACCTTTTAACGTTAATATCTGACCTAATTGGGTACTAGCACCCATATGGATGACTTTTTAACAATTGATTTATTTTTATATCAAATCTCCATTTTTTATTTTTATTATATATTTTTATTTTTTATTTTCAATGTATTTTGTTGTCATTTTAGTAGTATCTAATATGGTGTAATATGGTGTACCCTGATACTCCTTCCACCCACTATGGAGAGTCTTGGCAAACAAGTGATCCCAAACTCGGATATTCCGAGGAGCTGTTTTCATCGCCATTCCTTAATTTGGGCCTCTCGCCAAGCACTCTTGAAGAGGGACATGAGGAGATCTTGTGCCCTGATTCCCAAACTCTGAAGCATCCACAGTCAGAAGAAGATGACGGTGGGGAACAGCAATTAGTGTTTCACAAGGTGGATGATGATGAGACATAGTTGCCAATAAGTCAACCGCAATTAGTGTCTCAAGAGGTTCATGATGAGGATGAGACACAGTTTTCAATAAGTGAGGTTGCTGTTAGGTCAACAAATCAGGAGGATGACCAGAGTAAGGAAGTGGAAGAGGAGGTGCTGGACGATGAAATCACTGACCCAACCTGGGAAGGTGGCAAACCGAGTGAGGACAGCAGTATAGAGGAGGACGGATCTGCAGCACCACAACAGGCCGTAAGAGGTAGTGGGTTGGTAAAAGGGAGCAGGCGGGCCACACCAAACAGGCCTGCAACTGTTCCCCGGAGCACCCCCTTGCAGCAATCTCCCTTGCCACGGCTAAGTGTTCCACAGTCTGGCGTTTTTTTGAGGAGAGTGCGGACGATAAAAGAATTGCCATTTGCAACTTGTGCCGTACCAAAATGGGCAGGGGTGTGAACACTAGCAGCCTCACCACCACCAACATGATCCGCCACATGGCATCAAAGCACCCTAATAGGTGGGCCAAACGCCTGGGTCCACAACCAGTGTCTGCGGGTCACACCACTGCCTCCTCTACCCCTGTGTTATGTGCTGGCCAATCCCCTGTCCAAGATGCAGGCCCAGATGCCTCCCCCCATGCACCTGGACCTTCGCAAGCACCATCAGCTAGCACAAGAACTTCTGTGTCCCAGCGCAGCATACAGATGTCTATACCCCAGGCCTTTGAACGAAAGCACAAATACCCAGCCACCCATCCACAGACCATAGCACTAAATGCGCACCTTTCCAAATTGCTGGCCCTGAAAATGTTGACATTTAGGCTTGTGGAAACTGAGGCTTTCCGCAGACTGATGGTGGCGGCAGTCCCGCGGTACTTTGTCCACAGCCGCCAATATTTTTCTTGGTGTGCAGTCCCAGCCTTACACCAGCATGTGTCCTGTAACAGCACCCGTGCCCTGACCAATGCTGTTATTGGGAAGGTCCACTTGCCTTGACTCATACATGGAAAAGTGTATTTGGCCAGGGACGTTACATTTCCCTAACGGCACACTGGGTAAACATTGTGGAGGCCGGGAGCGAGTCATACCCCGAGATGGCACAGGTGCTACCGAATCCAAGGATCGCAGGCCCTACTTCCATCAGGGTTTCCACCGCCACCTATGTTAGTGGGTGCAACCCCACCCTTCTCCTCCTCCTCCTCCACTTCCACCTCTGAATTATCATCTTGCAGCATCAGTCAGCCATCAGTCAGTAACTGGAAGCAGTGTAGCACTGCAGTGGGGAAGCGGCAACAGGCCCCGCTTAAACTGATCTGCTTAGGGGACAAACAGCACACTGCCGCAGAGCTGTGGCAGGGGATAAGGGAGCAGACTGAGCTGTGGCTCTCGCCACTCAACCTAGAACCAGGCCGTAACTTGGTGGTGGCTTTGGAGCTCGGCAAGCTCACACACATACCATGCCTAGCCCACGTGCTCAACCTACTGGTTCAGCGGTTTCTCTAAACCTACCCCAATTTGCCTGAGCTACCGGTGAAGATGCGCTCCGTGTGTGGTCATTTCCGCCAGTCTGGCAACGCTGCAGCAGTGCTTGCAATTGCCAGCTCTCCGACTGTTGTGCGACGTAAAAACGCGCTGGAACTCCACTTTCCACATGTTGGCCAGGCTTCGCGAGCAGTAGAGGGCAGTAGTGGAATACCAACTGCAACATGGTCATCGCCTTTTCAGTCAGCTTCCACTCTTCACAAGCAACAAGTGGGCATTGATGTCTGACCTCTGTGAGTTTTTACGCAATTTTGAGGAATCAACACAGATGGTGAGCGGCGATAAGGCTATAATCAGCGTAACCATCCCTTCTGTGTCTACTGAAACGCTCACTGCTCACACTGAAGGAGGACGCTTTGCATGTGGAAGAGGTGGAAATGTGAGAAGAAAGTACACAGGGTGATAGCCAGAACACTCAGTTTCTCTTCTCAGCGCGAATTGGATGATGAGCAGGAGCAGGAGCAGGAGCAGCAGCAGACGGTTGCCTCCGCTACAGAGGGTAATACCCATGGAAGTTTTATTCCATCTGCTCAGCGTGAATGGGAAGAAGAGGAAAAAGAGGATGAGGAGATTAAGAGACATCCTCCTGATGAGGACAGCGAAGTCTTGTCTGTTGGGACTTTGGCACACATGGTTGACTTTATGTTAGGCTGCCTTTCCTGTGACCCTCACGTTGTACGCATTTTGGCCAACATCGATTACTGGTTGTTCACCTTTCTCAACCCCGGCTACAAAGAGTACTTCTCATTTCTCATTCCTATGGTGGAGAGGACAAGCTAAATGGTGCAATACCAGAAGATCCTCGTGGAAAATTGCTCCATAAATTTTACAGCTGACAACGCTGGTTGCAGAGTACGTAGTTCCTTGGCCAACCAAGGAGGGGAGACAAGGGGAACACACAGCAGTTTAGAGGCAGGGCAACACTTTCCAAGGCCTGGGACAGTTTTATGACACCCCGCCAGCACCCTCAACCTGATGCGCGGCCTAGTGTCACAAGGAGAGAAACATTTTGGAAGATTGTGAAGGAGTACGTAGCAGACGGTGTCAGCGTCCTCAGTGATCCCTGTGTGCCTTTCAACTATTGATGGACAAACATCGGCCGGCATGTTTCGCGAACACGCGTTCGCAATCAAATGTGACTGAACTGCGCGTTCGCGGTGGGCCCCATTCACTTTAATGGCAGGCGAACCTGAAAAACCTTAAGGTCATATTTTCCAAATACTTACTAAAAGTGCACAAATAGTCCCACAACATGGACAGTGACATACCAGAGTGGGGATCAATTGCAAAAAGTCAGTCAAAAATATGTATTTTAATCAGGGACCATTTTTATGTGTCTTAAAGGGAAACTCTCAAAAATGTGCCCTGTTAGAGCCTAGAAGAATTACAGGCGTAAAAAATTAGGCCTTCACCTGACAGAAAAGAACAAGTAATTATGTGGCTGGAGGTACATTAGGTGGTCACTGGATAACAATTTTACTGTAGCTCACTGGAGTAGAGGC
Organism: Bufo gargarizans; assembly: GCF_014858855.1. Lineage (NCBI taxonomy): Eukaryota > Metazoa > Chordata > Amphibia > Anura > Bufonidae > Bufo > Bufo gargarizans. Next base: position 683,394,257 of record NC_058080.1, on the reverse strand, counting down.
CCCAAAAATTAGGCATTCACCTGACAGAAAAGGCCTTTTATGCCGCTGTATATACAAAAGACAAGGACGATTCTTTGTTCTGGGTGGTGGAAGATATGTGTGGGCTGGCATCAGGAAATTTAATTACAGGTGGTCATCACAGGTATTTAATTCCTCTGAGATCCATGCCTCATTGAGGTAGTCCACACTGTCGTGAGATAGGCAAGTGCGCTAATCGTTCACAATCCCCCCTGCTGCTCTGAACGTCCTTTCGGACAGGACACTCGACGAGGGGCAAGCCAAGAGTTCCATGGCAAATTGTGCCAGCTCTGGCCACAGGTCAAGCCTGCATACCCAATAGCCAGTAGTCCAGGGGTTCCTCGCTTCTCAGAGCGTCTACATCGGCCGTTAACCCGATGTAATCGGACACCTGTCAGTCTAGGCGTTCCCTGAGGCTGGATCCGGAGGGAAGCTGTCGATGAGTTGGCTGTAAGAATGATCTTTTATCTGAATTAACCAACACATCTTCAAACCGCCCTCTTCTTGCAGGTGCGGTAGGATTGTTACCCTACCCTGTTTCGCTGTGGGTGGAAATTCCTCTGCCAGCGCCCGCAACAGCAGAATGCATCAACTCTCGCAGCTAGGCCTTGAAATGCTGCATTCTTACCGCCTTCTGTGATGCTGGTAACATGTCTGCCATTTTGTGTTTGTACCAGGGGTCTAAGTACGTTGCTACCCAGTACTGGTCATTGCCCTTTATGCTTTTTATACGGGGATCCCTCTTCAAACAATGGAGCATGAAGGCCCCATTTGCACTAAATTGGAAGCGGTGGAGTGCCCTTACTCCTGCTCATCGCCCAGGAGAATGTCGTCCTCGGTCTCCTCCCCTCAGCCACGGACAACACCAGGGATCCCTGAAAAGTTTAAAGGATAACTGTCGTATTTTCTTTTTTTTTTTTGGGAGTATTGGATTGTAGTGATATCACATTGGTGGCCCTATTTCAACTTTTCACTGTGTATTCAATTACCCCTTAATTCCACATTTTTGTTCTCTGTACTGCCTAATTTTACCTGTGCTTAAAATAGGGTTGCTAAGCATGGTCTGTCTATCTGTTGATAGACTGAGCACGCATCGTGCAAGGTCACATTACTGACAGCCAGGGACTGTAAGTAAATTATTAAAGCCAGGTCCTCCCAGCAGCTGATAACAGTGCCTGTACTGTGTGCACTTCTCCCTCTCCCTGCGCTTGGCAGACACTCCCTGGCTCAGCAGAGCTGGAGAATGGAGAGTTGAAGCAGCGCACAACAAGGAAGGGAGAGCTGCCATTTGCTCAGTGTATAAATGAAAGAAACATGTGGTAAGAGGACCCCTTTGTGCTGCAGGAGATTAACCCTTTAGGGGGGAGGGCTCTGGTTACTGACACTTTTGGGGGGCTATTGTTACTGGCTAGTGAGGGCAGGCGGGATTAGCCTCAGGGTGAGGGCAGTGGCGGCCATCTTAACTGAATAGTGAAATTGCACTTTTATGCAGGCTGGTTGCTAAGGGCTGAATCTTATTAAATATGGGGTGAGTCAGTATAATAGTAACTGATTCTGGAATATCATGTTATTAGTAACTAAATATATGAAAATTCTAAATGTGTCTAAATGTGAGTTATCCTTTAAAGTCCCCCTCAAAGCTTGCTCTTCTTGCGCCTCTTCCTCCTCCCTCCAGCCACCATCCTCCTCTGACTCCTTTTCAGACTCCTGCTGACTTGTCTCAGATGGAGTAGCCCCACTGGAAATTCATTCAGCATTACGACTTTCTCATCTTCCAGCTCCTGCTCCTTGACGGCTTAATCAATAATACGACACAATGCATGCTCCAGAAAGAAGGTGTAAGGTACGATGTCACTGATGGTACCCTGGCTGCGACTGACCAGTTTGGTGATCTTATCAAATGTCCACAGAAGTCTGCTGATGTCATACGCTCCAATTCACAAAATAGAATAAATCATCACTCAAAATAGAATTTAAGCAAATATCTTTATTTATTTAGTTGGGTAATTAAAGGCCGCAATGCTTATTACTTAACCAATTAATTATAATCTGGTTAATCCAATTTATTCTCAAATATAAATAAGTAAATATTTAAACCAATAAACCATATAACACTCAGTCCACTCAGAGAGTGACTTAACCCCCGTCAATAAGCAAAGCGACAAAATAAATAGGGAAGGGAGGGAGGGAACTTGAAAAATACTTACGTGAATGAGCCAAAATCGTTATTTTCTGTTCTTTTATAGGTTCTCAAACTGGCAGTTAAAGTGATCTCCAATCAAATTTGAAGATATCAGCGCAAGCACCCACAGCATCTGGGTTAACCCATTCTTCACATAGGTAAGTAAATAATATAATCAACATATTAACTGTAATGTTAGGTGCCATGTCATCATGGCTCACCACACTGAATTTATCAGTATGGTTCGCTCCATGATGTCATACGCTCCAATTCACAAAATAGAATAAATCATCACTCAAAATAGAATTTAAGCAAATATCTTTATTTATTTAGTTGGGTAATTAAAGGCCGCAATGCTTATTACTTAACCAATTAATTATAATCTGGTTAATCCAATTTATTCTCAAATATAAATAAGTAAATATTTAAACCAATAAACCATATAACACTCAGTCCACTCAGAGAGTGACTTAACCCCACAACGCCACATAAAAACAAGTGGCCCAATAAACATTGCAAGCCTTTAATAAAAACCATTATCAATTATGTTCTGCAAATCTGAAATGAATATATCACATCCAATATCAGAAAGCTGATCATCCTTTTCTTGGTAAAGTCCTCTAACGAATCCTTCTAATTCAACATGTCTGTAATTGCCATGACCAATTTCCTTCAAATAAATCTCCATTTTTTTTATTAATTCTTTTCCTAATTGTTTCCAGAAAGGATAACTCAGAATTGAACCAAGAAAATTTTGGGATGATGTCAGAAAATACGAGTACAACACCATCAAGTAAGTAGCATATTTTACATAACAATTCTTTTAATTCATAAATTAACAAATGCGTTTTGATTTTTCCCAAATCAAACGAGCCAATATGTAAAATAAACAGGTCAGGTTTCGACATTTTTGAATATATAAGGCTGACATTCTTGAAGATATCAGAAATTTTAAGGTCAGCAAAGGAAAACCAGTTTATGGAAAATTCTGCTGAATAACCTAAATTAACAGTAGAATGTCTAAAAGCAGATCTTCTCTCAGCCAATTGAATCAGTTCATCACCAAAAATCCATACAACTTTTGAAGGTCCTATATCAATAATGGGGGATTTGAGATTTTATTGTCTGCAGCAATCTCGCTTAATCTTAGAGCAGCAAAGAAAGCTATAGAAAATGCTGCAGAAAATAAATTGGTTTCATATTCCGAAGAACAAACTAATACTAAATTACATATGACCTTTTGTAACAATTCAATAGATAAAGGGCTGGTCTTAACATTGTGGACTGACTTTCTTTTGATACCTTTAATCATTAGTTTAATGATAAAATTATTCAGAATAGAGCTTTCGCCTTTTAATTTAAAGAAAAAAGAAATGCCCGATAATTTTTTAGAAATAGAATCGGCTTGTAAACCGTTGTTGTAAAGATATATAATAAATTTGATAAAATTCCCTAAATTAAAATCAATGTAAGAAATTTTTTGAGATATGCAGAAAAGCTTCCAATCCAACCATGCGGCAGAATATGCTGCCCATGTATTCTTGGCTAATGAACCAAAATTAAGTTCATTAGTTAATCCTCTGATATCTCCCAAAGATGAGTTGGACAAGGAATTCCCATTCGGGAAGCTCGAGGTGTCATTAAGAAGAATTCCTTGAAGCGCTGTCGGGACAAATAATCAGCAATATAATTAGTTTTCCCAGAAATAAATCTAGCTTTTATCCAAATGTTAAATTTTAGACATTGAAAAACTATCTTACGCAATAATGAAGAAACTAACGGAGACTTTGAAGTTAAACAGTTTATGGAAAAAACTACTCCCATATTGTCCGACCTTAGCAGAATTCTCTTATTCTGAAACACTGAGGACCAAATTGTTAGAGAAACTAGAACTGGAAATAATTCTAGAAAAACCAAATTTTTTGAGTACTTGTTATTAGTAATCCAATTTAAAGGCCAACGTTCGGCAGACCAAAAGTTGTCAAAATAAGCACCATATCCAATAGCACCAGACGCATCTGTATAAAGAGACAAGGTGTCTGAGCCAACAAACTCTTCCTGCCAAATGGTGTGACCGTTAAATTCACATAAAATTGCAACCAAACTGAAATGTCATCCTTTAGTTGTTTGGTGATGCGAATATGGGATCGAGGTGAGGACTTACCTGATGTGGCAGCATACAATCTTTTAGAAAAGACCCTTCCCATGGGAATCACACGAGAAATAAAATTAAGAGAACCTAAAAGAGACTGAAGTTGTTTAAGCGTAATTTTTTCTTTTCCGGATATGCGAGTTAATTGTTGAACAGTATTCTGGATTTTTTCCATTGGTATGCTAAATTCCATTGTTACTGTATTTATATCTATGCCCAAAAACTTGAGATTCGTAGTAGGATAGACAGTTTTATCTACAGCTAATGGAATGCAGAAATATTTAGCTATACCAATGAATCTATTCAGAAGATTCATACAATCATCCGAATCTACACGACCTATAAATAAAAAGTCATCGAGATAATGTAGTAAAAATCCACTACCTGAGTGAATATCCATAACCCAGTGTAGAAAAGTTGAAAACGCCTCAAAATAAAAGCAAGATAGGGTGAATCCCATGGGAAGGGCCATATCATAAAAGAATTTATCGAGAAAATAAAAACCCAAAGAATTATAACCGATGGGGTTTATAGGTAGTAGTCTGAAAGCAGATTTAATGTCAGCTTTGGCAAGAAGAGAATTGCGGCCTGCTTTTTGTAAAAAAGACAAAGCTTGATCAAATGAGGAGTATTTCACACTGGCTTTATTTTTTTTCATCTCATCGTTAAGGAACTGAATTTAGGATAAGATAAATTGTGAATAAGACGAAAAGAATTTGGTTCTTTTTTAGGAACTAAAGCTAAAGGAGATATACGAAAATTCAAGAAGGGGGGAGAATCAAAGGGACCAGCAATCCTACCTGCCAAAATTTCAGATTCAATTTTTTCTTTAACAATGTCAATATTTTGTTTTACAGATAACGCATTTTCAACTAGAATGCAACCTGGACCCACAAATTCAGGTATGAAAAACCCATTGGTAAAACTGTCAATTAATAAATTAGCCATCTGAATGTTTGGGTAATGACCTAGCCACTGAATTATTATTGGCAAATTCAGCGGAGTCACCTTGTTTAAACGATTGAATTTCCTTGTTAGAAATTGGGAAGTGAATACCTTGTTTTTTTAAAACATTTTGAGGCTGAATGAGAACCGGCACAGAAAGAACACTCGTGTCGGTATTTGCAATTATGTTGCCATCTGCAATGCGACTCGTTAAATGCGAAACAGATACCTTTTTTGACGTTAATGAAATTGGGTTGACGAAAAAGATTGTTTTTGTTAGGGAGCATTAAATTCAACCAAAGCCCGACATCTTTACTACCCCAATTTAGATTCGGATATACTGCAAGTTTCTGACGAAAGGATTCGTCATACAGACACCAACCCATTCCGCCAAAATTTCTATATGCCTCCAAAATAGTATCTACATGGTAAATTAAACCAGTACAAAGACTAGGAAATTTTTCACCCAAAACTGCTGCGTATATATTAAATGCTTGCAGTCAGTTAAAAAAGGATTTCTGGTGTAATTTTCTATTTTCTTCAGAATCTGATTTTTTGTCTTTCAATAATTCACTTTTTAAATTCTCACTAGATGAAGGAAGAAGAGAAAAAATTTCAACATATTCTTTTCTCCAAATTTTTTCTTTCACGCTCAAGGGTAAATGAAACCCTAATGGAGAAATTTGACACGCCAGAACTTCTTTAACAGATGTCTCTTTTATACCTGAGTTAAATTCAAGCTCAGGAATTACTGCCATTTCAGGGTTAATATTGGACATTTTAGGTACATTAGTGAACGGTTGAATGGTTGAATTAGCAGCAGTCAGACTATTAAGGGTATTAACTTGACTGACATCTGCTAATCCAGACCAAACATTTTTTGGTGACTCATCCTTTTTAGATAGGTAAAGTAAAAATTCATCAAACAACTGAATCTTCAATTTAGAAGAATCAATGTCAAGTGAATTAATCTCTTGATTAATAGTGCCCTGCGGTTTGCAGTCACTTAAAAAGTTATAATTCAGCTCACCAGAAGCAGATGATGTAGGAGGATGATCAACTGTTGAAGCAGGTGATGGCTCCTGAGTGACAGTTGAATGCTGTTGAAAATGACGCCGTTGAATTTTCCTGCTGGCTCGGCTTGAAGATAAGTTGGTTTTCTTGGTCTTAGAAGGAGGCGCATATTGTGAAGGGGAATATGCCCTCTTGTCTCTCCGCTGACGTTTTTTAATCGGCGAGCGGGTCTCAGGTTTTTCGCGCATGCGCAAAAAATTATCGCAGGGAGGATCGATCAGTTCGGCGCTCGCGCCAGGTACTGCGCAGCAGACGGGATTAGAAGATAAAAGAAGCTCTTCTTGCTGGTCCGGTCCTTGCTGTAAGCACTTCCTCAGCCATTCTTCTCCCCCTTTGCTTTCTGCTCTGAAAATAAGTTGTTTCAACAGATCTTCCATGACACAGATGAACGCAGGTCTGTCTCTTGAAAAATACTTACGTGAATGAGCCAAAATCGTTATTTTCTGTTCTTTTATAGGTTCTCAAACTGGCAGTTAAAGTGATCTCCAATCAAATTTGAAGATATCAGCGCAAGCACCCACAGCATCTGGGTTAACCCATTCTTCACATAGGTAAGTAAATAATATAATCAACATATTAACTGTAATGTTAGGTGCCATGTCATCATGGCTCACCACACTGAATTTATCAGTATGGTTCGCTCCAATCTGCATGCATCGCGCATGAGCAGCCACTGTTGCGGTGAAAATAAACCAACCTCCCCAGAACCTGTCCTGCTGCAGAGTTCATACAGATAGTCGTTAACGGCACGTTGCTGCTGGAGCAGCCTATCAAGCATATACAAGGTGGAATTCCAGCACATAGGGCTGTTACAAATCAGACGTCTGACGGGCAGGTGGTATCGCCGCTTAACGTCAGCAAGGCGAGCCATGGCCATGTTATATCTTCTAAAATGGCCAGAGATTTTCCTGGCCTGCCGCAAGACGTCCTGGACCCTGTGGTATTTGGCAACAAATTGCTGCACGACTAAGTTCAGGACGTGTGCCATGCATCTCACGTGTGTCATTTTGCCCTGTTTCAGCACGCTCAGCAGATTGGCACCGTTGTCGCAGACCACTTTACCAACTGTCAAATTGAGCGGGTTTAGCCACTGATCGGCCTGTGACCGCAGAGCTGAAAGCAGTGCAGGACCGATGTGGCTCTTGGCTTCCAGGCATAACAGCCGCAGCACAGCATGGCAACGACTCACCTGGCACGTCGAATAGGTTCTGGGGAGGTTGGGGGGGTGCAGCGGAAGAGGTAGTAGCAGTGGAAAAGGAGGAGTCAGCCGAGGAGGAGATGGAGGATGGAGTAGGAGGAGGAGGAGGAGAAGAAGAGGCAGGCCTGCATGCAATCCGTGGCGGTATTACAAAACACACACGGGTGCCTCGGGTTACATGCTTGACGGCCTTCAGAAGGTTTACTCAGTGGGCTGTAAAAAATATGTACCTTCACTGCCCATGTTTGCTAGACCACGTGTCTGTGTCAGATGTATCTTGGCACTGACACTGTGTGCCACAGATACATTTACTTGCTGCTAAACATGGCCATGTAGATCTGGGATGCCCTTCTGGGAGAATTATTTCCTTTCTGGGACCTTTCATTGTGGTGTGCCAATGGCCACAAATTTTCTAAAGGCCTCCAAGTCCACCAGTTTATATGGCAGTAGTTCGCGGGTTAGCAGTTCAGACAAGACAGTGGTCAGCCATTGGGCAAGAGGGTTATCCAGCGTCATCAACTTTTTACACTCGAACATTTGGGTCACGGGAGCCTGCCTACTGCCAGATGAACACGACGACGCCACGGTGGAAGGTGGAGTGGAGGACAAATAAGAGGAGAAGGAGAAGAGGCAGGACGTGAAGCTCCGGGAGTGTGGCTTTGTGGGTTCTGACGGCGTTGCTTCCACTGGGCTCGGTGATGGGAGGCCAGGTGCCTTCTCAAGGCGGTCATCCCTAGGTGAGTGTTGCGAATACCGCGACTTATGCGTTGACAGCACAGGCTGCAGATGGCAACACTATTGTCAGCAGCTGACATGTTAAAAAAAAAAACACACTGCAGAACCATGTGCCGGCGTCCTGTGAGCGCAAGATGTGACAGTGCATGGTGGATGGCTCGCTCCAGATACATTTGCAGTCTGCTTTTTGCCTCCGGTGCACTGCGAGTTCTGCCTGCTTCTCATTCTCTTCCCTATCTGCTTCTCCATCTCTCCCTCTGATCTGACCTTGGGCCGATCTGGGTACTGTCGTCAGACCGCTGTGTGGCGGACGTTGCTACCTCCTCTTCCTCATCCGATGCAAGGAATGGCTGCGCATCAGTAAGGTCTGGGAATGGATGGGAAAATAATTCCTCTGACTCGAGTGGAGGGGCTATGGTGGTGGTGTCTTTGGGGGTGCACGCAGCAGAGAGTGAGGAGGATGCAGATACAGAGGATGAGGAGGGTGCAGAAGCGGAAGGCTGAGTGAGCCACTCAACCAACTCTGGTGCGTCCTTTGACGTAATCGCACGCACCTTCTCCAACTTCTAACTTAGGCTCTGGCCTGGTGGACCTGCCCGCCCCCCAACACCCCTGCGGAATGGCCTGCATCTTCATCTGCCTGTCATTTTCAAAATGACCCCGTGCCAAAGTCCCTAGAGAAAAGCAGTATTTTGTGGAAGCAGGTGTATCTCAGGCCTCAATTTGTATTTTATGTAAGCAGGTATATCAAACCCATTAATCAGTATTTTGTGGAAGCAGGTATATAAAACATATTAATCAGTATTTTGTGGAAGCAGGTATATTGCACCCCTCAATCAGCATTTTGTGGAAGCAGGTATATCAAACCCCGTAATCAGTATTTTGTGAAAGCAGGTATATTGCACGCCTCAGTTTTTTGGGGACAACAGGTATATCACACCCGTTGCAAATAGTTGTTCCAATAGTGCTGGTCCCTCTATATACTTGCGGTATCGCAGCAGAACCACACACAACTGTTGCACAATACAAATGCACTATATACTTTCTATGTTAGAAAGTATATTATAGGTATATCACACCCCTCAATCAGTTTTTTTGGGAGCAACAGGTATATCACACCAGTTGCAATTAGTTATTCCAATAGCGTTTGTCCTTCTATATAGCTGCGGTATCGCAGGAGAACCGCACACAGCTGCTGCACAATACAAATGCACTATAATATACTTTCTATGTTACAAATTATATTATAAGTATATCACACACCTCAGTATGTCACACCTATCGATATCACACCTATACCAGTCCTTAAAAGGACTTTTATGGCCCTATTAGCTAGCGTTTGGTGTCTCTAACAGCCTGTCCCTGCTCCACACAGCAACCTCTCCCTACACTGGCAAAAGACTGAATGTAAAATGGCTGCCAGATTGGGTTCTATTATAGAGTGGGGGTGTGTCCATGTGCTAAAACATCTCAATTGGCTGTCCTGTCCCATGTGATGTGTGTGTCATAGGTGAAAGTTTGGCACAATGCAAAAGAATATGGCGCCTACGGACATCACCATATGTTCGCATGTTCGGTGAATTGCGAACGCGCAAAGTTCGCCGCAAAACAACCGCCGGGTGAACCGCAAGGCCATCTCTACTTTCAACTATTGGGTGTCCAAGCTGGAGGTACCGGCCTGCCCCGCCGCCAGCGTTTTGTCAGAGCGTGTTTTTAGTGCTGCTGGGAACATAATAACTGATAAGCACATCCGCCTGTCAACTGAAAATGCTAACCTGTTGACTCTTATAAAAATGAACAAAGCCTGTATTGGCCCTTACTTCTCTACTCCACCAGAGAAAAGCAGCTAAACATAAAGGCACTCTAAATGTGGCTTTTATGGTGTATTGAATACACTGTATTCCCATGCACCCCTTTCACCAGTAAAAAGGGTATGTGGTTCAATCTCCCTTTTCTCGTCCTGCTCCTCCTCCTCCATGATATCAACATGCTTTTTAGGCTGCCCTCGCTCCTGATGTTTTAGAGGGTCAGCTCAGCAGCGGGCCCTGACGCATAATGTTTTAGAGGGTCACCAGCAGGCCCTCACCCATAATGTTTTTGAGGGTCACCAGCAGGCCCTCAACCATAATGTTTTTGAGGGTCAGCTCAGCAGCAGACCCTCACCCCTACATTTTTAGATGGTCAGCTCGTCAGCAGGCCCTCACCCACAAAAATTTTCAGATGGTCAGCTTGGCAGCAGGCCCTCGTCCACAATTTTTTTAGATGGTCAGCTCGGCAGCAGGCCCTCACCCCTAATGTTTTAGAGGGTCACCAGCAGGCCCTTGCTCCTAATGTTTTTGAGGGTCACCAGCAGGCTATCAATCATAATTTTTCAAGCGTGTGTATAATGCCCTCATTTATGTGTAATAAAGGGTGTATTAGAGTGCAGATTCCTTGTAATTTTTGGCAGACCTTTCATTTAGTGCATAGGCTTTATGAGTCCCACTACCTGAACAATTGTACCACAATGTGAAAGAGGCCCTCCTTTATGTGATATAGAGGTTATATCGGAGTGTCTCTTCCTTGTAATTTTTGGCAGCACTTGCACTTTATATACAAGTAAATATACAGGAAAGATTATTTTCTAACAATTTTTCCTCTTAAAATCGATTTTATCTTCGGTTTTGCGCGTATTATTGTCAGTCGGTAAAAGTGGCGTACTACTTGGACAACATCGTTCCCAATAGCGACCTAGGAGTCCAAGATGCATCCAGACATCCCCCTCATGTTGTTGCCAAACCATTTCGGTGGTGTTTCCATCAATTTCTGACCTTTTCCTATGAACCAGGCACCCTCCCCTCTTCAGAGCAGGGGGATCCTGGTTTACTCCTCGGGTTCTCCCATTGACTATTATGCTGGGTAGAGCACCCGAGCATCCCGATATGTTCGGCCAGAGCACCAGAGCACTTTGGTGCTCGATCAACACTAGTTACAACCATTATACACATTCTTTTACATTCACTGCTGGAGCCACTTTAATCTATGTAAATAGCTGGTAAGCTGTAACACATTATGCAGATTTTTGAGTCACTGGCAAGTAAACCTGAAACATTGTAATTAGTGTAGATCATTCTGTGTGTTAAGATAAAGGACCAGGTAGAAGGTAAATATAAAATTAGGCTTAATTGCTCTTTTCACTGTTATCAGGGTAATTATGTGGAAACCCTAGCAGTCCAATCCTAAATATAGTCTCACCAGAGACCAGTAGAGAAACATAGGTGGAGGAGTGAAAGTGGTGCCCTGGTGGGTTACACCGTGCGGCTTTACATTATAGTACAGAGACTAGTTTATTTCATAGCTTATTGTGGCCTTGTGTCGCACGTTTGCAGTTACAGTGATTTCACATTTAGGTTTACAAAGCTTTGATAAAATCCTAATGGTTTACACTTAAAGGAAAACTGTAATCAGAAAATGACCTATTGTTTAAATCACATTTTTATGGTAATTAAATTTTCAAAAACTTTTTGGTGAGTTAAAAAAAATCATGTCACTATATTTAAAAAGAAAACTAAATAATTATGAAGGAACTGGTGTATTTTGCGCTTCCCTAAAGTCTCTTTCAGCCAAATTATTCCCTGCTTCAGCTGCACAGCTAGATGCAGTTCTCTCAAAAGCAATGGTAGTCTCTCTTCTCTTAAATCTTCCAGTACTGTATGCAGTGTCCTAACTTCCTTACTTCCCTCTATGTTAGTTTTTTTTCTCAGGAGTTCAGAAAGCTGATAAGGAGTGTTAAATCACACTCACAGAACAAAAGATGGCTCCTATAATGTTCAGAAGCAGTGTAGAAGCAGTTCTTTTATCAAGCTCAAGAGCTTGGCTAGCTCTGACATGCCCTGATTTCTGGTGCCATATTCTGGGTCTCTGTTCCCAGGGACAGATATTACCTGACAACCGGCAGTGGATTGCAACTTAGGTGGAAGTGAGAACCCTAGTAGCCATGACTATACAGGTTTTTTTTCAGGTGGATGTGGGCAGATTTTTTAAATAAAGTGATTTACAAATTTGCTAGTTACCACCCATGTGAACATCTCTCAGTACACGAGGGAGGTAATATCAGTGACTGACAGCTACAGTCCTGATCAAAAGTTTAAGACCACTTGAAAAATGAGAGTGAGACATTTTTTGAGCATTCAATTAATTGAAAATAACGATTAAACTGAAACAGGCAGTTTTTGAGCTGATCCAAAGTTTAGGACCACATGCCTTTAAAAAGCCAAAATTGTGTAAAGATGTGGATTCATTGTCATTTTCTGTCAGGTAGTCACACGTTGCGATGGCAAAGGCAAAAAAACTCTCCCTTTTTGAACGTGGTCGGGTTGTTGAACTGCATAAGCAGTTAAATGATCCTGAGGGTTTTGGAACAAAAAAGTAAAGTGGAAGACCCCAAAAAAATGTCATCTTCCACCGTGTCCTTAGCCTCCACTGCAGGGACAATTCACAGTGCCCCTCCAGCATGTCACGCTGTTCTGCACCTAGTTTGCCTGGGTGAACGGATTTACACAGGGAAGGAACTGCTTTGCGCCCTTCATCAGGAAATAGGTTCCTGGCTTTCTCCTCGACAACTCAAAATTGGAACTATGGTGACTGACAACGGGAAGAACATGGTGCCGGCGCTGCGTCAAGGAGGGCTAAGACATACGCCCTGCATGGTGCATGTGTTTAATCTGAATGTAAAATCTTCACCTCATGGTCTCCTCATGCTGCTGCCACATCACCACTATGTTACTGGGCCACTCTGTGGTCCCCTCATACTGCTGCCACCTCACCTCACCACTATGTCATTGGGCCACTTTTTGGACTTCTCATGCTGTTCCCACCCTCCCCACTCCATGACTGGGCCACTATTTTGCCTTTTTGGCCTGGTTGACATCATCATTTATTTGACCCTTGTAATCTATCAGAAGGAAGGAAAAATGAGACGCACAACGGACCCTGTCAATGTAGCAGCTGTAAGGCCTGTTTGACATGTTCCCTATTTTGCATCAGAATTGGATTATGATTTGGTAGCCAAAAGCAGGAGTGGGTAGAAAACACAGAAGACATGCTTTAGCAATACTTATGGATTACTGACCAAATGCTGACCGAGTGAAGGCGGATGCTGAACAGACAGGATCTGTTTTTTGGGGGTTATTGTTCTGACGGATCAGAGGAAGGGCAAAATAATCAGTGACGTCAACACAAACTTACTGCTGACACCCTCTCCACTCTGTCAGGGGGGCTGTGCTTGTATAAGCGTTTAATAGAACAGGTTCTGTAGAAATCTATGTGGAATCAGCTGACGACAGTGTAAAAGGAGCGCGTTCTTTCACACTATAGTAGGATCTTGGGCCTCTGCATGGTTCTTTATACCTGGCGCTAACATCGACCTGTAAGGCTGAGTTCATACCTGAGTTATTTAGTCAGTTTTGGCCCCGTAATTGACCAAATGGGTGAAGTGATTATAAGAGCGACGCCCGTCATCTACGTGTCATTCTGACTCACATTATTGTTTCACTACCACAGCAGACTCCCTATGCGTGTTACTGCAAGACACAGTGTTCTACACCACTATGCAGACTCTCTGCAGCCAGGAAATAGCTGTTTTGAATGCGATTCGCCCAGAAAAAATATGGATTGAATCTTTTTGGAAAATTCGGCGAACCGAACAAATAGAATTTTTGAGAAATTCGCTCATCTCTAGTACCCTATCGATCAGATATTGATTACCTATCCAGAGGATAGGTCTTCAGTTAAAAAATCTTAGAAAACCCCTTTAAGTTGAGCGACTGGATTACTGAGTCACATAAAATCATAACTATAAGGTATACGCACTCGGCTTTGCCACATCTGAACCTGAATTAACAGTACTGCTTATTTATGCCCCAAAAAAAGTCAACAGAACACAGCGCGAGAAACTTTCGTATAAGTATTGTTCCACTAGGGAAAACAGAAAAGGTCACAGACACAACACAACAGATAATATCCTTTATCAATTATTACTATAATACGTTGTTGGATCTGACATGTTTTTCGTTTGGATCAAATGACGTCTGTGTTGTTTCTGGTGCTTACCACAACTTATTTCCCCAGGTGTGACTATTAGGGTCATTTTACCTTCTCTATTTATTGTTGTTTCTCCCACTATGCTATGCGGTTTATAGCTTCTGTTGGAGTTGTGGATAGCTGGTGTATTGATCTCGGCTGAGTTCCTGGTGCTGCCATAGCCACTTGAAGTAAAGTGTTTTCTTTCCCTTTTGTATTTTGTTTGGGTTATTTTGTTTGTTTCATTGACTTAATGGGATGGAAGAATCACCTTCCGGCTTCCCACTTAAACCTCCCAACTTCCCCTAAATAACACGCCAGCCGTTATAGTGGTAAAATATGGCCGTAGCGGCCACCTTTATTAACTTATATAAAACATACCTTTTATTAACATAATACACATTTTCAACCATAATAAATAACAGATCATCATTTAAACTTGTAAAACCGCTGTTAACCTATTCGAGAGATCCTGGGAGGCAACCCCAAACACGTTGTATTCCCTCATCCAATTCCTTATGACTTTCCTTGCCCTTGGCCGCATTTCACCGACCCAAGGACACCTGTTCCACAAACTTCCAAGTATTCAACTCCCTAGGCCTTCTTAGCCCACAGGAGCCACACCCACCATAATTACCTCCAAGAGACGCGTATTACACTATATAACGCATCTCTTAGCCATGAATTGCCCCCCAGGATCCCAATATCCAACACTGCCTCGCTAAAACCCGTAACCACCTCAGACAACCGGTAAGCCACACGGAACAACTAGAACAAAGGGGCGGGTGGGCGGGAATTTTCACGTGCTCCTTCTACCCCTTCCTGCACTTCCTTCCCACTTTCTCTATATCCTGCCCGCGAACGGTTCCCTGACTCCACCCCCACTCTAACTTCCGTCTAACCCTTTTCCCATTTAACCCCTGCTCTGCCTACAGTCTTCCCCCCAAGTCAATAGCACATTCCGCTATGCTGCGCACGCTCCATTGCTTTTCTTCCCTGTTATTTGTATTAGGGCCTATGGGAGACTCCTGTTTGTCCTTCCTTTTGGAAAAAAGTGAAACATGTACCACAAAGAACACTATATTCCCAGTATCAGACTGGGGGGCCAAGGGCACACCGGTAGAAGTGACCCTGGGGGGGGGGGGGGGCACCCTATAGTTTTCTGTAAAAATTGCTACTTTAAAGGGTTTTCTTACATTTTAATACCTATCCTCCAGATAGGTCATCAGTATCTGATTGGTGGGTGTCCAGGACCCCCACCGAACAGCTGTTTGAGAAGGCAGCAGTGCTCACAGTAGCGTTGCGGCCTTATCGCAGCTTTCCTTAGACCAGTGAGAACACGTTCATCTGTCACATGGTCTAGGCGCAGCTCTGCCCCTTAAAAGTCAATAGTATAGGGGCTGTAGTTCACCCCCGTAAAGAAGGATCCGGAACCACCAGGAAGGTTTGCAAACCTATCAAACATTGGAGCGCTCCATTCGAATATCAACCTAAAATCGTCTTAAGGAACGATAACATTGAAGGTACGAACGGACAAATCTCGCGAGACAACCATCACGTGGTATGGTAGTCTCGAGCGAGGACGCCAAGCAGGGAGAGAGGATGGCTGCACGGTGCGGAGAGCGGTAACCAGAGAGTGGAATCTTTCATCTAGGAGGGTAAGAACAAATATTCATATCTTACCACCCCACTCCCCCATCTGCAATTTGATAACAACAGGGTTGTATACTAACGTGCACCAGATCCTCCTGGAACAAATATATGACCACTGCATTAACTTTGGATCAGTAGTTGTCCGTACTGGGGAAGATACTCTGAGGAAGACACAATTATTTAATACAGAGAGTCGCCATCAATTTATCTGTATTATCCATTGAGAGAAACACTTACCTTTATTTCAGGGACATCTCCAACGTCCCCCCAAGTGGCTAAGACGACATTGCCACTCTGCGGCTATTGTGCATTTTATTCACATTGTATCTGATTTTTATAGAATTTTAATATATGTGATTGTATTTTATTGTGTTTTTGAACCACCTTGGTTCTTATATAGTGTCTCAATAAATTGGTTGTGTTTTTATGGAACCACATATTTGAGTGCCAGCCTTCCATCTTTTCATTTTACCATTTATTTGACTGATTGGGTGATCAGTCTTTAGGCTAGAGCACCAGTTCCTGCTTGGAGAGGTGGTGAGCTATCCACTATTGTATTATAGTATAGGGGCTGTGCTTGGTTTCGCAGCTCTGCCCCTATACTATGTATGGCACTGTTTTCCGTAAGCTACGAGAAGGCCGTAGCGCTCACAGGCACGCTGGTGCCTTCTCAAACAGTTGTTCGGCGGGGGTCCTGAGTGTCGGACCCCACTTTAATGTTTAGGGTGCTGATGGAAACCGCAAGTACCATGCTCTGCTGTTTGAGTCATTGGTGGTCTCAACGTAAATTAGGGGTCTCAATGCAACTCTCTAACAGGATCCCACAACTAACCATTTTGTAATACTGGTGTTTTTATATATGGAAAAAAAAGGACCTTGGGCTTCTTCACTCAGTAGGTCAATTACCACCTCTGCAACCCCTATAACAACCCTTCTGATGTCACCAGTAATGATTCAGTGATCTGCATGATTTCAGAATATCTACAGTGTGGTGTCTCATATGGTGAAGTAATTGAGGGTGTATATGTGTCTCCCAGGTTCCTAACATATGCTGAGGAAAGCTATTTAGGAAAGGGTTAAAACCTAAGTCTGGGTCCTGATGAGGTGCACCTGGCGAGTTGCTAGATAACCAGGCTGGCAGTCCACTTGCTCTTAGCTTTGGGAGAGGGAGAAGCCACATCTCTCTCAGAGAAACTGAAGGTCCTGTGCAAGGAAACCGCAAGTATCACAGCTTGCTGGTCAGACTGAGTTTATTTGGTTGGACTGAGGTTAGCTTAGCCTCGTCCTAGAGAGGGACCAAATGTTTAGTTAGAGCCTGGACAAGGCTAGGTGTTGTGTTTATGATTTTGTTTTATGCAACCCGTGGAAATAAAACTGTCAGGATGTCAGTTTAAATGCACTTCTGTCTCCTGGGTCCTCCTTGTGCGTAATAGACGGACTATTCCCCTACCTTTCACTCCCGGAAAGGTGAGCTTGCAAGATGCATTGTCACAACCGTGTAAACTTGTGTAGGCTGGCCAGCTGTAGCATTCTCAGTACTGTGCGTCTACATTTCCAGACACAACAGTAAATGTAACATAGCAAACACCTACTAAAATAACACAAATCCTTCATTGCCAGTGATTCAGCATCGTCACAGATGTCAGTGAGTATGTAACCCACAGCAGGGGAAACTGATGAGAAAAGACTTTCCCTACAGTTGATTCATTTTCCAAATCTCATGAGGCTTTTATATAAAGGATATAGGATACTCACTGACATACTACCAAACATTTGCTTGTATATTTATTATACTGAATCTTCCAAATGGGAAATAAGGATCACAAGTGTATAATGCAGGTCATGCCGTCAGCATTTCCTTTTGGATAGATTAACCAACGCTAAGGCTTTTTTCACATGAGCGATATGGAATGAGTCAGGGTCTGTTCAGGGAAAAACTGATGGTTTTGCAAGCAAGTTGAATCAGTTTTGTCTGCATGCTACATTTTTCTGCCCGGTAATATCAGTCTATAGATGACAGAACTGTGCACTGATTGAACATACACATATCACATTGCACATACACATTAGTTGTGTGGGGGGAAAAAAACACTGTCTGGGCACAACTGATGTATGTGCCCCCAGCATTACTACAAAGTACTAGTATTTATATTATCTATAAAAAAAATTTATAAAAATTACAATCCGTTATATACTGCTAGGGAATCAAAAGATCCGGGGCCCAAACGCCAATGCATATGGCCCAATTCTCTAAGTTGACCAAACGACCCCTAAGCCCGCTATACCTATACAGCTATGCAGCAGCACGTACTTCTCACATCTAGTGCCTCCCAGGTGATGTCTCTTCTGATGTAGATCTTCTGTTCTCATCTTCTCCATTCCGTCCGGACAACTTCTCTCAGCCGCGCCTCGTCTCTACAAAGTGTGACACAGACATCTTAGCTTCCTCATTTCCCACCAATAGTAATTCCCTTCTAGAATGCCCTCATTAGTAATACTGCCCCCTACAGTGGCCCCAACAGTCACAATGCTCCCCACGAGTGCCCCATTAGCTGAAGAGCCCTCCAGTATTAATAATGCCCTTACAGAGCCCCTAGTAGAAATAGGGCCCCCCTATTGTTCCCCCAGTGGTAATAAAGCCATCTACTGACCCCTTAGTAGCGATGACCCCCTCAGTGCTCTTAGTAGAAATAATGCAGATCTATAAGTCCCTCCTATAGTGCCCCCAGTAGTAATAAGATCGCCTGTCTCCTGGATGCCCCCTGTAGTTATATTCCTCAGTTTACTGTCCTCAAAAATTATAATTACTCAGCCCCTCCACCATACAGTCCCATGTAAATAACATTATTTCTTCTCCACCATAAAGTACCATTTAAATATCATCAGACCATCTCTCCAGCCCCTCCAATATAAAGTCCCATGTAAATAACATCACCCTGCCCCAGCCACCTCCAACATGCATTCCCATGTAAAAAACTCACCTCCCTTCAGCCCTAACATACAGTTCCAGTTAAATAACTACAACTCCCAACATTGCTCTGCCTCACACTGAGTAATCTATCCCTTCACTTACCTCTCCTCATGTAGCAGACCTGACCACAGCTTCTTCCCAGGACTTCTCTTGACTGCTGAGCCGTCCTCTCCTACTGGTCACATGACTGTAATATAATCGCTGGTCCTTTTCAGCTACTACATTTAGCACTGATCACATGACCTGTGATGTCATCACAGGTCCTTCAGCTCTTGCAGGGCATTAGATTTAATTGTATTGCCATCCTGAGGATGGCAATACAGTTGTATCTAGCAGGCAGACAGTAAATTTGGGGCCTGGGACAAAACATCAGGGGCCCAGGCCCCTAATGTTTTAACTTAGCAACACCCCTGTATACCACTGTTTTGGTCATTATTTTTTTAATTACTCAGGGGGTCGCCAAAAAGCCTCTTTGCCTGGCCCAGGATATTTAGAAACAGGACTAGAGCCTTTGCCTCACGTGTGAAACTAAAGAGGTCTTTCACATAGCCATTGTTCGGTCGTTCCATGCATTGGGGGCCACAATTTGCGGTCCCCACTGCACTATCTGTGCGGCTGCCATAATGGATCCGTCCACACCGCAAAAAAATAGAACATGTTCTAACTTTTTGCAATGTAGAGGCACGGACAGAAACCCCACAGAAGCACCCTGTAGTGCTTCCATGGGATTCTGTGCCTCAGGTCCACACCGACCTTCCAGATCCGCATCCGTGATGAGGGGTGCACATGGCCGGTGCCCACATATTTCTAAATGTCTGTTGCGACAAAATTTGTTGCAAGTGGAGTTTTTATTCTGCCCTCCCCCTTTTGGGAAAATGGCTAGGGCAGCATAAAAAGGCCACTTGCAATGTATTTTGGGAGGGGACAGCTGGCACAAGGGCAGCAATAATCTGTACTGTGATCTTTATTCCCCATACATATTCATCATTTTCCGGCATCACGTCCCTGTTTACACAATGTGTTTTTAAATGACAGTGATTATGCTGGGGCTGGGGGCAGAGCTTACAATATACCAAGGCCCACGACCCCCCCTTTTCAGAAAATGGTGTGGGAAGCGTAGAAACGCAACTTACGCATACATTTAAGTGGTTTGCAACTTTTTTACGGCAGTTTCGAGCATACAGGGGCATAGAAAATTAGAGCGTTTTGTGAAGTTTCCTGCAACACAGGTTCCTTTACCAACCATCAATCCACCTTTAAAATGGATGCCGGCATACAGATTTTCTTTTTATTTATTTTTTAAGTTCAAATATTTTATAATGAGATGTATTTTGTAGGGGGGATGTGAGGGGTTAGTCATCACCCTTGTATTTTTCATTTCTCTATCGATAATTCATGCAGATTTAATATTACTGCCAAATACTAAACCTAAATTGTCATTGTCTCTGTGAGAAACCTTGCAGAACCGACAAAGATAAGCGCCCATTTCAGATCTGCACTGTACAGTTGCCTCAGATAACGAAAACACATGCTTGAGTGTGAACACAAAAAACAGATACATTTAAATATACTGCGCAATAAATTAACATTTGTTTAATGTCAGGTTCACTGTATCACAGTAGGAAAGACTGGAACACAGCCAGAGAGCTGATTTACTGAGTGGAAAAAAGGTTTCAGAAAACTTTCCTTCTAGAACTCACGCATGTGTTTTGTGCTCCCTCCTTCTTGGAAAAAATGTCATATGGACAAAAGCTGAGCAATACTTAATAAATTATACAGCCTACCAAAATCTATAACAGGTGCGGAGAGCCCCTGAGGAGCCGATGGGAGTGGGAGTGGCCCTGATGAGATGTTGTGTCACGGTAGAAATCTAGTTTGAAGAATCAGGCCAAAAGTAAAATGTATAACAGTCTCTCTTTACTTAGTGCAAAACATAATTTGGGGCACATCCAGCAGTATTAAGTACAAAGTACCATTTCTCTGGTACCAGTCAAGGAGGTATGGTGGCTGGTTGGATGGCAATAGGTAGACACTAGCAATCAGTTGTGGATTTAAGTGTCCACTCTAGCATAGGCTTAAGGTCTTTCTGACCTAGCGATAGTTTAGGTAGGTGGTGGTGTCTGAGCTTTGGTCCCTCACCTTGCAGCAGTGTCTGTAAAGCTGTTACTCTGTTGTGTTTTTTTTTTTTTCTTGGAGGCAAGATTAGGTTGTTCTCACAGGAGAAGAATATCTAGTTCCTGAGTTCCCTCACAGGAGAATAAGATACAGTTCCTTGGAATGGGATCTGGGACATGTGCTTCCGCACTCCCTCACTATCAACTCTCCATTCCTAGCTAGACTGAAATTAGGACCAGCCTCCTCTTACCATGAGGCGAGGAAGAGGGTGGTTAGCATTGTTACTTCCAACCATTACTTGCCCTGCTGGAAAAAAATGGCATAGCGTCACATTACATTACATTGCATATGAAACATTGAAGGGGTTATCCAATCCTAAAAAGATCCCCCCCATATGCCAGGTCCCCCACGCTGAATATAATTACCTATGTACCCTAACCGCGGCAGCAGCTTCTTCCCATGCACGGTTGAAAACATTTGGTGTCGGGGGGGGTTGGCATTCAGTGGCAGGCCGGGATGGGGGGGGGGTATTCCCTACCGTCACCCGCAATGTTAGAGAGGCTCATCCCTGTCCCCGCTTGCCATTGGATGTCCCGAACCCACAACGCCCCACGCAGACACTGGGTGTCTTAATCCGGGTGCAGGAAGAAGCAGCGACGCAGGGAACCAGGTAAGTATATTGTTTATTCAGCGTGGGGGCCCGGAATATGGGGGGGGCTTATTTTAGGATTCGATACCCCCAGGTCTGGGGTAGTGCACAGGGGTCCTCCTACAATGTGCCCATTGTAATACTAGTGTCTTTTTGTGTAGCAGAGGGACCTTAAGACCCACTTAGCCCCCAGGCCTGGGTGTGATTGCTACCTGTGCACCTACAGTTACTCCCCTGCCCAATATAGATTTCCAGTTACTGCATGAACACAGTACAAGAACACTGTGTGGGTTTATGAAATCTGCAATTTTACATACAGGTGCAGCAGGGAGCTCTCAGGACGGAGTCTAGCTTCTAGGATGGCGCCACCTCCACGTTACCTCTTCCTGTGCACTGGTGCTCAGTCCTCCTCTTCGCTCAGAAAAAGGAGGCAGCAGTAGCGGGGGAATATGTGGTAGGTGGCACCCCACTTACCAAGCACACAGGAGTACATTTTTAAGAACTCATCAAGAGTGATGAGTGGCAGGGGCAATATTCGAATTTGCGATATTTCGAATATTTTGTAGAATATTCGTCATATATTCGAGAATTCGCTATTTTCTTGATTGCAAAAATCTGCAATGTAATATTTGCGTAAAGCGCGTGCAATACAGGTGTGAGTCACTTTTCCTACATTTTCTAAGCTAGATGTTTCCTGAGGCTGGAGAAAATGGTTGGCACGGCAGAACATTAAAAATGGCTTTATATGCAGATAGAGTGCTCCAATATATTCGCTATTGTCGCCAATTGGCTATTAATCATGTAATTATTTTGGCGCAATGCATGAAACCTAACATTTTAGCAGGTCTGACTACATCTTACTGATTGGTGCACTATGTATTGTCGTGACATCACAGCACTATGTCTGCAGCATGTATGTATGGACAGCAGAACCTATCAGCTACACTATATGAGGATATAACCTACACTGACTATCCCCCACTAACTATCTGAAATATATATATAAATAATGTAATGAGTGGAAAGCACAGAGCACAGCAATGACTCTGCTGTCTCTCTCAGAACTTTAAAAAACTGTAGAAAATGGCTGCTGGGGAGGTTCTTAAATAGTAAGGGGTAGGCAACTTTCCTATTGGTTGCTAGGGATGTTGCTAAGCTCAGACAAAGACATTGCAGCCTTCTCATTGGACCACAAGCAAGAAGCATGGAGGGATCATGGGTTCAGATGAAGAAAAAAAATCTAAAATAAATATTCAAAAATACGAATATATATATATCACTATATTCTAAATATTTACGAATTCTTGAAGTGCCGATGTTCGCTATTCGTATATCCGAGTCCAACACTACTCATTAATAGTGTGGGGCGGCATGTGTGTGTATTTTGGGAGCGGGCACTGAGCGGACTTAAACTTGTGAGTAGGGGCACAATAATTGGGGGGCACAGCATGGGGACAATGTCTGGGTGCATCTTGGACTCACAGGTCACTGCTGGGAACAATGTTGTCAGAGTAGTACGCCACTTTTACAGACTGACAATAATACGCACAAAACCAAAGATAAAATCGATTTTAGAGGAAAAATTGTTAAGAAACATTCTTTCCTGTATATTTACTTGTATATAAAGTGCAAGTGCTGCCAAAAATTACAAGGAAGAGGCACTCCGATACAACCTGTATATCACCTATAGGACGGCCTCATTCACATTGTGGTACAATTGTTCAGGTACTTGGACGCCTACACTCATAAAGCCTATGCACTAAGTGAAAGAGCTGCCAAAAATTACAAGGAATCTGCACTACAATACACCCTTCGTTACACCTAAAGGAGGGTATCATACACAGCCTTGAAAAATTATAATTGATGGCCTGCTGGTGACCCTCAAAAGAATTTGGAGCAATGGTCTGCTGATCTGACCACATAAAACATTGTGGGCGAGGGCCTGCTGCTGCTTTGGGGACTCTAGATAACCTGGGACGGATCGCACATCCCTGTGACGGCGACGATCAATTCGAATGTCTGCCCTATCAACTTTCAATGTTTTCAGCGCGAACCACGGTGACCATGGGTAATGGAATCAGGGTTTGATTCCAGAGAGGGAGCCTGAGAAACAGCTACAGCTACCACTTCCAAGCAAGGCAGCATGTGCGCAAATTACCTATTAGGTGAGGGCCTGTTGGTGAGCTGACCCTGTATTGTAGGTGAGGGCCTGCTGGTGAGCTGACCCTGTAAAACATTAGAGATAAGATAAGATGCCTTTATTGTCACTGTACAATACAATGTAATACAATGTACAATACAATGAAATGTTGTTTGGA
Source organism: Bufo gargarizans (assembly GCF_014858855.1). Classification (NCBI taxonomy): domain Eukaryota; kingdom Metazoa; phylum Chordata; class Amphibia; order Anura; family Bufonidae; genus Bufo; species Bufo gargarizans. The sequence goes on along the minus strand of NC_058080.1, from coordinate 683,370,187 downwards.
GCAATCCTAGATGCCATGGACAGAGGAACAAGAACTGACATTTAAACTAAAGCATTACACTAGAAAAAAACAAAAACATTGCACTAACATTGCATTATATGCGAAGGACATGTATGCGAGGGCATTATATGCAACAAATATGTATGTTAATATGATGGAAGAGGAGGAGGATGAGAAAAGGAAGATTCAATTATATACCCTTGTTTGTGGTGGAAGGGCTGCCTGGGAATAGTGTATTCAATACACCATAAAAGCCACATTTAAAGTGCCTTTATGTTTAGCTGTAGATGGCCAGCTAAAACCTGTCCTTGTGCGTTTATACAGCTAGACCTGCCAATAATCTTAATACAGTTTCTATGTTTGTGTGTTAAAGAGAAAAGCAGAGTTATTTACAATGACTTCATGTTTGGATGTCATATAACTGCTATATATTGTGTTCACAGAAGCAGAAAAGATAATATGCCTTTTAAGATTCATTGTATGGATGTGAGGTAAGCTCAATGACACAACAGAAATAGAAAGCATAGGGTTAAACTGTTATTGCTGGGCAGGAGTCTTGACCAATCCTAGCCAGCCTTACACAGCCCAGGAGTTTTGGCCAATTACAGCCAGCCTCACACACAGCTTGTGTGGGAAATTCCCTAGCAGGAGCTGCTGGAATCATTATTCACCAGAGAGAGAAGCTGAACAGTCATTCACTCCACTAAGAACTGTGTTTTATGGAAGCAGAGAGGCCAAAATAGGTATTGAAAACAGTTATATAATGTTCCTACAGTTAATATAGTGATTAGAACTGTATACTGAACCAGTTATGTGTGTTTACTTACAATTCCACAAATTGCAAATACCATACAATTGCAAACTACAAAGTTCACAATTCAAATTCCATATTGCAATCCAAATTGCATACAACCATACCAGATCATACTTAACCAATCTGCAAATAGTTACTGCTAACTGCATATTGCAAATTGCAATCAAATTCAGCAAGTATAACTATTAGTTAGACCTCAGATATACCTGGCAGAGATCATAAAGTGCTTGCTGAATAAATAAAGTAAGATTTTAATGACTGCTGGATCCTCTACCTGTTTTTGCATTATTTATCTGGGAGTCAGCCTTGTTATCTATGCACTAAACTTGACCATTTACTTATGTATTTGAGGTGAGCTGTTTCTAATGTACAGATTTTTAAGATAAGGAAAATAACTACTTCTGGGTTACGGTGAGCATTCAGACAAGTCCTTTTCTGTATTTTTCATAAGCTCTTTTAGAAGAGCAAAACTCCCACTGTTCATTCCTCAGACTGCAGTTATAGATTGCTGAATACAGATTTTAAAGACCTTCTGGAACAAACAGAGGAAAAAGTAAAATACTCAGTTATTGTTAGTGGCATAATGTACTACACAGTACACACAACTTATAATTGCTTATGTTTGAAAAAAAACGACAAGTTTTTTCCAAAGATTCTGCCGCTCTTCTTGATTGGTGAGAATAACAGTGGTAGAGGGTAATAATGAGTTACAACCAGCAGTCCCTTACACAAGAGTGTGAATTATAGCGAGTAACACACTTTAATGTAATTCCATGGAGGACAGAAGCATGGTTGACCTAAGACACAGTTGGGCAGACTCACTAATCCAGTCTACAATGTAGACACCGTAAACTTAGACAGGCAGTTTAAAGATCAACCAACTTTATTACAGTGGCTCATGCTGGATGAATTTGGTGCCCAGCTTTTTAACCAGGGGAACTGGCCTACAATACTAGACCATGGGCTCTCCATAATGAAAAAAGTACCCCTTAGACAACGCAGATATATAGTTGAGAAACACACATTTTGTTTTCAAAAAATTTGGTGAACTTCAAGCGAAGCAACTCTTGCCTGGTTTGCTCATCTCTAGAGCGAGGTGCTTTGGATTAATCTTTTTGACTTACTTGTAGCTCCATTATTTCTATTTCTTTATCACATCATAACATAAGAGCATAGTTAAATCATATGCCTAAAACATCTCGCCGTTTGACATCCTATTTGCATGTTCTTAGAGGATTTTCTTCAGTACAAAGATGAGTAGGGGAGATCTGACAACTGCATAGTAGTGTACAGAGCCATATAATTTCCTACAGACAGCCCAAGGCAGTCCAATTATTTATCATATGCGACATGCTGGGAGTGAATCCATGGGGAGATATTGAGCACTTCCCCAGATTCATCCCCTTCCTCACAGATAATAGGACTTCATCCCCATAACAACCACTGTCCTTGGTGCACTGAGACTACTTCCCTGTGATAAGCACTGGAAGATGGATCACTGGTAAATGTTGGTAGACGTTCACTCACCTTTAGACCTCATGCACACACTTGCATACTATGGATATATTTGTACTGCATGAATCAAAAAAATAAGCAAAATGTAGTAGCAATGCATGCTACATGAATTGTCATGTATATTTTTCTACTCTTTCATAGGAACATAGAGTATACATTACCCAGTGAAGCATGGTAATTGTACAGCACCATAGAGGCCCCAGGACAAAATGCTTACATACAATATCCTGCACACAGCACTGCCATTTGCACAAGCCGTAAAAGGGATGTCCAGTCTTTTAGTACTGGTGGCCTGTGTTCAAGATAGGCCATCAATTTATAAAATCTGAAGTCTGACGACCAACAACCTAATGATCAGCTGTTTTGCAGTAGCTCAAATACTCGAAGTAGGCACTGGAACCACACAGATCCATCCATTCTTCCATTGTGTAGTCAATGGAGCATGTTACTGCATCACAATCCCACTGAAATGAACGGGAGCAGCACTACAGTTATAAGCTCCATCCACTGCACAATAGATGGGGCTATTTGGATCCAGCACCAGAGCTATTGCAGAAGCTAGGTGTCAGACCATGAATATGCGATTGGCAGGTGTCCATCTAGAGGATAGGCCACCAATATAAAAATATCAGAAAATCCCAAATGCACGCTCAGCCTTTATTTCATTGGGTAGAGATGAATAAGCTGCTGCCAGACCCCTTAGTCAATAGCTGATTACCTGTGTGAATCCAGTGACCAGGTTTGAGATGGCCCTAACACTACGCTGGGTACCCTGGACACCATTGAGGTGTCACTATGTGTTGCTGCTGTCTGGAGAGGTGGGTAGGGTGCATTGCACCCCAATGGGGAATGGGTCCAGAGAGTCAGTGTTTGCAATAAACTAGTGTTGTTCTTTACTGGAGGAACTCAAGTGAAAAACAATACAGGCAATGCACTTAGCTGGCTTCCCCTGTCTGTGTGCTGAGTAAAGGCTTGAGCTAGCTGTCACTTTCTTTCTTACAATGCTGGCTCCCTGGTCAAAGGGTTGATTACCCGGGTTCTGTGGCAGAGTATTCCCACCTCAGCATCTTCTGCTGGTCACTCATGCAGTCCAGCAGAGCCTCATCTACTAAACACTAGTACTAATCTGCAGAGAAATAGAGGCTCTGACTGTTCTACAGTTTCTAAATAATGTAGAATTTTCGAGTTGGATCAGGTGAAGCTGGAGAATAACAGCCTAACAGAAACAGTGTTGCTGTTCAATGCTGCCATAGACTTGTATTGGGCCTTAATACAAGTCAATAGGTATGACCAAGCAGTTGTCAGTCAAACAGAGCTAAAGCCTTGAGGAGTTCACTGTCTCTTTAATTTGCTTCCAAAACTCATCTCTGCATAGTCCGTTATCAGAGCACTGGAAAATGATTAGCTTCTCGGTGCACAGGCTGGCAATTCCCTAAGTCTCTGCAATTCAGTGTAAATATAGTGCAATTACAGTGCAAATAAACAGTATGAAACAGTATAAGTGCAAAGAAATGCATAAATCACAATGAAAGTTAACACTTCAAAGTGCACCAAAGCAGTGATTTGATGGCTTTGCATAGCAGCAGAAGGGGTAAATGTCCAGACTCCAAAGTACCCTTGCTCCAGTGTACTACATGAACAAAGTATCTGGCACCATTGAATAAACATGCCCAATCCTTCTTTCCCTTGACATCGACCATCAGGTTATAGTCAGGTGGCAGACTCTCTTCTAATGTGCATAGGTAACTTAATACCCTTTGACTAGTACAAACATATTCTCTACCAAGATCATTTTATAAAAAGTGCTTCGGATAAAGATCTTATTTGGCAGATTGTATAGATTTGAAGTTAGCTGCCAGAGAGGGTACTGAAGCTAGAAGTATTAGGTGGACTTCACTGTCAAATGTACCGGCCTGCTACTGTCACGGACATACCGAGACCTACGGATGTTCTCGCGACAGGTGGCAGGAGATCTGTGAGACTGGCAACACGTGGTTTGATCTGACATGTTTTCCTTTTGGATCAAATGACATCTATTTGTGGTGCTTTCCACACCTTCTTTCCCCAGGTGTGGCTATTGTGGTCATTGTACCTTCTCCATTTATTGTTGTTTCTCCCACTAAGTTATGCGGTTTATAGCTTCTGTTGGACTTGTGGTTAGCTTGTGTTTGGTTCTCGGCTGAGTTTCTGGTGCTACTAAAGCTTCATTGAAGATAAGTGTTTCCTTTTCCATTTTGTTTATATACAGTATATGTGTGTATGTGTCTCCTTTCCCTGTTTGTCATTAAGCCTGAGGGAGACTCCTGTTCGTCCTTTCCTTTGGAGGAACAGGTAGACTCAGTCCTGACATTAGTTCCAGGGTCCTATAGGGTGAGATGGGATTCTAGGTATCCGGTGTATGAACTTGCCTACCTTTTGGGGCCTGTTCATACTGGTAGTCTGTCAGGCCTGGAGTTAGGGTGATCTGTAGGAGGTGTCCATCTTCCTTCCCTAGTTTCCAGGCCTTATTCCAGTATCCCCTTTCCCTCCTATGGTCTGTGTGGTGTATTCCTCCCACACATTAGCGTGTCAGGTAGGGTTTATGTTATGACTGCACTTTCCAGGTTTTTGAAGGGCTGTGCGAGAGTTCGAGATCATCTGACCCAAATGACAACTCTTTTCAGATAACTGCACACAAAATTAAATCCTTTTGTGTCACTTATGTAATGTATAGGCATTTTAGAATGCTATTGTTGTGCAGATCTGTATCTTAAAATCCTTGTTGCACCTGCCACTTGTGAATCAATCTGCATTCTGCACCCCTCAGTTCGGGGACTGCAGTAGATTAAGTTGCATGCCTAGGTTTACTTTGAAAGACTATAAAGAATATAGAGAGACTGTAAGTACTACTACCTCCATAGTGTTGCCTGTACGCTACCATTGTGGAAGTTGCTGCTCTGTAAGATACTAATGGACTGTAATGCAACTCTCTAATTTTCCATTAAGTAAAGAGACTTTATTTATTGCAATCCATGTACTTGATCATGGTTTCCATGCTCTGCAGGTCCTGCATCCACATTCCTACCTTGCACCTGGTCCCTGACCAAACACCTACTGTCAGGGGCACCCAAACTACCACCAGGTAGGAGACCCAATAACAGGGTGTGCCCTGAGGGGGGAAAAAGGGTGCACTCTCCATTCACTGCATGACCCCAGTGAGCTCCAAAGGGAGGACCGCCACCATGAACTGAGCATGCTACTACCCCTCTCAGGGCCACAACTACCACTCCCATCCTCTCCTCCCCTTCCTGGGTTCACTGCAACAGAATTTGGCATCAAGAACATGAAGCTATCCTTTGTGTCATACAAATTGGCTAAAGTTGTTGCGCTGTGTTGAAAACCCTAAAGAGATATGATTGTGACTATAAGTGAATGCCTTGTAGATTCAACAGCCACAGTGTGCTGAATTGAGCTGTGCTCCAGCCCACCATGGTTTAACCTATCAAATTGAAGCTGCACCATGTGTGTAACTGCCATGCTGGAGAGTGGGAATTTTATAGAGTACACCCTGCGAGTGGGAAAGTCTGTACACAGAGTTCATGGGGGGGGGGACAGAAAAAGCAACCATACCCCTGTGCAAGTACAGGGCCGCCGCCATCTTGGTTAAAGCAAGTGGAACAGCTGTTCTTCAGCAGCAACCAGAACACAAGTAAAGTTCCAGCTTAAGCCAAGTGAGTACCACCAGGGTCCATAATTCTAAAAAGACTGTCTGAGGCCATCGCTTCGCACCTTCACTGTACCGCAGTAACATCTTATAAAGGGGACCTGCACCCTATTTGCTGCCATTGACTGTAGCAACACACCACTAAACTGCGCAATTACCTCTCTTTGAACTTAACAACATGGGAACTCATCACCAGCAATGTCTGACAACAAGAATAACAACCAGTCAAGTTGCAGTCACCCTTCTACAGCTGCAATCCAGTGCACAAACCTATGCATGATGCTGCTGACCATGCCATACTATTTAGGGGCACCAGGGCTCTAAAGAAGAACCCCATACATTGAGAGACTTTTGAGAGAAGATGCTAGCTACCTTCAAATAGTACTGTGTCCACAGACCGAAAAGTGGGAATCTTTATTGGCCAACTAGAAGGATCCAAAAAATTATAGTATTGTATACTGTATTGTAATACAACTATTGGGCCTCAGCTATTCTTGTACCAAAACACCAAAATAAGACCTCTGCTATATTAAAACATAACTTTTACTAAGTTGCGTTTAAAAAAAAAAATCGGGGAAACCCAGATAAGTGCTCAAAGTAACAGTGATATCATAAATGTGAAAATATGTATCTCAATAAATACCTGTAAACAGACAGTCCCTGTAATTATAAGGAATGGTCTTACCAGATCCAGGGGTATCAATCTGTCCGTATTACAACCGTCTGTGAAGATCCAAACGGATTAATTTTAAACAGTTAGGCATATTGCTGTATGGAATCTTAAATGGGAGAGAGTGCTACTGTATATAGCCTTGAGAATAATCCCTAAACCAATGGTTGGGATAGGGGCTATTACACCCTGCCTATCAGCAATACAGAGCACCCATCCCGATAGGGGCGACCCAGTCAGGAACCTGTCCCTATAGGGGGCCTAATTCCCTAATAGTATCCCTCTCTAATGTCCCAACATGTTTCATCCCGCTACACAGGGACTCATCAGGGGAAATACAATCTTAGAGAGTCAACGCTGTAGTATGTAGTTCAGTTGAACGCTGGAGATGTCAAATAAATAAACAGATCCAATAATTCCAGGGACAGCTTCAGACAGTGGTCCGTTTCCCAGGGTGGTGCGGGGAAGTGTCTCCCAGCACCCACGTCTCATCGCCTGTATGTTTACTCAGGAGGGTAGTCAACTAGAAGGACCTGTAACTCCATGAACTCAAATCATGGCCCTGGTCAGAGAAAAGGACTGTAGAACAGGTCCTTTAAAGACTTGGACTGGAAGACGCTAGAGAGAAACTTTGATGGACTTTCTCCATTCAAGACAAAAGATAGGAGTGCGATCAAAATGCCAAAGCTGAGCCACTCAAAGTTGGAGACAGTCTGGCTTAAGAATAACCACTGATCCAGTAAGCTAGATAGCAAGTGGGAGAGAACACTCTATATAGTTACGGCAATCCTACATCCAGGTTCAGGCATCTTTGAAATAGCCCAGGAAGGCAGAGGTACTTACGGTAAATTGTCCACCCTGTAAGAAGGTGCAAGGAACCGTTGTTGAAAGTATGTGTAACAGAGGTTCCTGGCCTCGGTGGAGTAAGAGCCTGTTTTCATGTGTCAGCAGCAGTTGCTGTTTGACACCTTGCTATTTAGTATAGCTTTTAATAGCTGATCCGGGACGGCTCTTACTGGGAGTAGTCAAAGTGCTGGGTGGGTGACTACTCCCCACGTTTTAGGCTAGGTCTTGAGTGGCCTATATAAAAAAAGAAACAGCCAGCAGTGTCAGCTGGTGGTAATTTCCTCTGACAGAGGAGCTCTGGCAATCGCTGGATTGGGATCTGAGCCGTGTGCTAGGCTGGAGGCCTGAGTTTGGGAGGTCGGCTCTAGTCTTGAGCAATGCCGATCGGGTGTGAACTAACACCTAGGATAACAGGTGACTCTCTTGCTGTAAGAACTGTCTGCAAATTAACTGTCGTACTGTTTTGATGCCATAAGTGTGAATAAAACACAGGTTTTTGAGTTACAAACTGGTCTTTGCCTCTATACTGCATTCGCTTGTCGTGTCTACCAGAGCGGCCTACAATGTCTCTGTAGATGTTGTATGCACATGTCATGGTGCTCCTACCTGGATATCCTTGGATCCCAGACGTGGTGTAGTCCAAAGCAGTACAAAAAGGGTTGGTGTACAAGCAGAATAAATGGAGTCCAGACTAGTAACATTGAACACTGCTTTACTTGAACAAAAGGTAATCCAAAGAGCTTCCAAACTTTATCTTGGTCATCAGCAGGTATTGGCTTAACTATGGCAGGCAAACACTCCTACAACAACCTCAGCTCTGCTATACAGTAGTTCTTTCAGCTCTGCTATGCTAGCTGGGTAAAATAGGAAACTCTTCCTCTTCTGCTGAAACTAAGCTGTCTATGACTATCTTTAATATTAGGAACTTATTCCTGGCATCATATTCACATCTTTGGGTTAAGGCAATGCAAGCCCAGAAGGGGACAAGCAACCATGTAGAAATTGCAAGCAGGGCCTGCAGGCCCAGCAGAGCAGGCAGAGCTCTGCTGGCCGACACACAACCTTCCCTTAGGAAGGGGTAGACTAGACTGACCAACTAACTCCTCCCTCTCTAGAGAGGGCTGGAGTAGAACTAGAAGGTTCCTCTTCAGAGAAACTAGCTCTGCACAGATTGTCTCCATCTTCTGGTGAACCAGGCACATTACACTTGAACAGTGATTTATAAGAAAATTAACACATTCACTTTGCAGAAAATGGCAATGAATACGAATGACAACACAGGATTCACCAATCAAGATAGTGGGGGTACAAAAGAGGTGGTAATGCCACTCTGGGTCATTACACAAGCAAAAACTAGACACAAGAGGGGCGAGTATTCTGTTAAGGTAATAAAGCCGAAAGAAAGAGCAGCCGCTGCAGCCTGACGTGTTTGTGGGGCCGCTCACAAAATCTAATTTCTGTGTGTTGAGAACAAGCAGAAGCAACGCTTTCAAAGTGCTTTAATCAAATCCAGCAGGAACAGGAATCACAAGTCTTTTGTGTTCTATATCTAAAATCTCCTAACAGCATTAGCGGTGTTTGCCAAAGATAGCGAGGTGGAGTAAGCTGTAATTCTCCTTTTTTTCGTGGCTGGCTAGGAAGAATAGCATGATCAGGACCTCATATATACAGTATATTTGCTTACTTTACAAAAGTCAGCATGGCCAAGAATATCCTTGTATTAGGCTAGTTTATCACTAGCGGCAGGGACTCCGCTAGGCTGTTCTGGCGGGTGAACAGCCTGTCGGATCTGTCCTGCCGCTAGTTCACGTGTGCCCCCGGACTGATGCTCCGTCCACATTGACTATAATGGGGGTGGGGCGGAGTTCCGGTGGCGGCATGGCAGCACACGTCAAGAGGCAACCAGACAAAAAATACTGCATGCACTAATTGCCTCTGTGCTGCTGCCGTAACTCCGTCCCTGCCCACATTATAGTCAATGGGGACGGAGCGGCAGTCCTGGGGCACACGTGAACTAGCGGCAGGACGGATTCGACAGGCTGTTCACCCACCGGAACAGCCTGCTGGAGTCTCCTGCTGCTAATGTAAAAGTACCCTTAATTAAATAAACCCAAAAACTCTTGAGAATTTAAAAGTGAAGCTCACATGATAACCAATTGCAATGTTTCAGGTGGTAATCTAGTATAGAAAACCCATTTTTAGCTCATTAGGGAATTCTGAATGAACAGCGTGGGTAATCGGAACCCTTGTGCACTAGTAAAAGAGAAAGCCGCTTTTTTTTTTTTTTTTTCTATTTCAAAAGAAAAAAAATAATTATGCGCTGAAAAAACGCACATTTTTTCACGTGTTTTTTCATGTGGTTATTGACACATCTGTTTTTAACCAATGGGTATTCACTTCAATACAAAGCTGCTTTTTTCAGCTCAAAAACGCATGGACCAGACATACATGGAGCAGGTTTTTTTATGCTTTCAATTCATTCCAAATTCAAAGATAGGGAATACTGCTTCTTTTTTATCACATGCAAAAAAAAAAAAAAAGCAAGTGTTGCTTCTCTTTGAAATTAAGGGTGGGCTGTTTTGAGGCGTGTTTTAGAGCTGATTTTGAGTCAGAAACGCTCCAAAATCAGAGCTAAAAACTCTGTGTAAATTGGCCCTAAAACCTCATGAGATCAGCTCATTTTTATAACCAAAGCAAAATCATTGAATTTTAATTAAATATTAACATTTTATATATGACTCAATTGTGGTCCTCAATGCTTTCCATTTTCTGTTCCTCTCTTGATGTGCTATAAATTTAGTCAATACGAGCCCATAGTGGTGTCACGGTACGTTCTGTGACAGAGGTTAGATCGGAAAGACTGACTGCACGTGAGGTTAACGGACAGTCTCTTCATTCTCAGTGTTGTGGTTTGGTAATGACCACACCTTGTCGGGTGCAGCCCGTCATTACTGAATTCCCTACTTAGTTTGGTCTCACACGTCATATGATGCGGTTGATATTCTCTGCTTGGATTTGGAAGAGTTGGTGTGTGGACCTTTCCTGTGTTCCTGCTCATCTATTTTCTATAAGTTTAGTTGTACTGCTCTTTGTATTTGGTTTTTCCCCTGTGCTTGTTGTTACTAGGCCTCAGGGAGACGCTGGTTTGTTCCCTTTATTCCCTTTCACTACCTCAAGGGCATTTCAGGGCTCCTAGGGTCTAGGTTACGGTGTATGTATTTTCCCACTTTCAGGGTCTATACATACTGACAGGATTCAGGGCCAGGTTGAGGGTTCTTCCTAGGAGGTGACCTTTTCCCTCTCCCTAGCTTTGAGGCCTAGTTCTGTGTCCCTCCCCTGTATTCGTGACAAGTGGAGACCTACATCAGTCAGTGACTGGCTGATCAGACCTTCCTGGCATTTCCAGCATATTGAGCCCGGAACAGGAGGTGAAGAGCAGCAAAGGCCAAAGCACAGTCAAAACAGCTGTGGTGGGGAGGAGGAAGAGAAATCAATGAGGATATTTTTTTTTTCTTTTTAAACCACCTGTGCCCCATATATAAAGAAAATACAGCTGGATAATCCTCAATATCACCGCAATCTGGATTCATATTTACAAAATGTTTGTATCGTGACACTACTGTAGTGTAAAGAGACTTATTCTTGCACCTGTGCCATTGTGCCTCGTTTCAGCACAAGCGCAGAGGATCTGCACCACCTCCAACTCTGGGACTTCACTGATGTCATTGGCACATCTGCATTCGGTATCTGCACTGCTTAGGAAGCAGCAGCACACCCTCTGCGCATATACCAAAAACAATGGCACAGGTGCAAGAATACAGTGCCAGGTGAAATGCACCTAGTCTTTCTGGTGCCTGAGGCAAAAACTGAAATGGCACCCCCCATTCCCAATTCCAATTTCTTAACCTAACACCTTCCCTTCAGCTCATGGCCCTTCGGCTGTCCCCTCTTGCCCCTACCTGGTGCTGCCTGAGGTGATCGTGTCACCTGGCTTTATTGGTGCACTCCTGCCTGTCAATCAGGGGAGGGGGCTTGATTGAAGCTGCAGAGTAGGAATTATTTGGTGCTCTGAGGGCTCAGGCCTTCAACTGGATGCTCCAATGACCTCAGTAGCATATTAACATTTTTTTTTTTTTTTAGGAATAGCACCTCATAGAACCATAAATAAGGGATCAGTTGGATGAGGCAGCATAGTGGCTCAGTGGTTAGAACCGGTGCGTTGCAGTGCTGGGGTCCTGGGTTTAAATCCGACCAAGGACAAAATCTGCATAGAGTTTGTATGTTCTCCCTGTGTTTGTGTGGGTTTCCTCTGGGTACTCCTGTTTCCTCCCACACTCCAAAGACATTCTGATAGGGGACTAGATTGTGAGCCCCATTGGGAACGGCAAGTGATGATGATATCTGTAAAGTGCTATATAAGTGCATTAAATAAATAAATAAATAAATAAGCAGAGACAACCCTAAGAGGTGGCATGCCTGGTTTACTATGGTTAATCCCGATAACAGATTCTCTTTGATGCCATTCTTAATAAAATCATTTTGTGTAAACACACGCACAAAATTAATTTCTCCCCAAAAAGCTCCCTCAAAAATAAATGAAGCGCACATCTGTGGAACAATAGGGCACCTTTGCAATGGACAATAAGTGAAATATTATTTTAGGTGTCAGGTGCGCCTAAATGATTATTATATTTAGGGAAGGAGTTGATGGCAGTTGTAATAGAGACAAAGATCCAGCATCTTCTATTCATGGACCTTTTACAGCAGCTGTCGGAAGGGAAGTTATGAACGTTCTGTACATACGCCACATCTCTACATTATCTGTCAAATATAGACCTACTCTTACATTTCCAATGGATGTGACTGTACCCATGGTGTTATTTGCAGGTTTTCATTTAATGAAGCATTTATTAGCATTTTTTTTTCCAATAGAAAACATTGGCCAAATGTTAGCTGCAAGGCAACAATAAACACAATCCAAATAGTGACATTTTTTATCAATTTTGGTGCCTGTTTTTGGGTACATGGCTTTTTGTTCAAAGTAGGTAACATATAGTTATATGAAGTGCATAAACACTTTACTCAACATGGGGGGGAAAAACTAAATAATCGCATTATATAGCAATCACCTTGTTCACCTCTCCCCCTGCAAAAAAAACAAACGCCTTTTGTATATTTGACAGCTGTCTTGGTTTTCTATACCGGTAGCAAAAAATAATGGTCATATTATACAGACTCAGACTGACCTGTCCGGATAGTGACACCTTCGCATCAATTTTATTTCTTTTTTTTTTAAGAATTGCATTTGGTTAAAAAAAATCTATTCAGGTTTTATATCTTTATGTTTCAGACTTATATCCTGGATAGAACATATCAAGCTGTACATTTTAGGGCTGAGGTGGGATTTGATTCTTCTGGAAATTGGTGCAGAACCTTTTATTAACTTGGGCAGGAGAAGGTCTCTTGGTCTTAAAGCTTAGCACAAACTGGTCTGCAGTTATTTATCAAATGGCCTCCTGGCAGATTAAAGTGACGTGCCCATTGGATCCATGTACTGTACTTACAGCTTTATCAGCAGTTAGGATAGGTCATCAATATGAGATTGGTGGGGCTCCAACACCTGGAATCACCACCAATCTGATATTAATGAACTATCCTATGCATAGAAAATGCACAAATACTTAAATGTTCCAGCATTCTCTTTTCCTTTCATGCTACACCAGCTCATATTACAATTAAAACAGAAAATATTATATCAAGTAATCTACTGCGTGTAAAGAGCTCAGCCGTGTCCCTGTCCTCCTTGTTGTCCTGTGTCTGGCTGTGACACAACTGGCTGGAGCAGGAGCCTCCTTGCTGTCTGCAGTTGAACACCAGTTTAGCTAAGCCCTGCTCCTTTGCTCAGCCCCTACATCTCAGGTCTCCAGCCAAAGGTGGAACAGATCAGCAGGAGATTAACCCCTGTGTTCTCTGGAGGAGCATGCAAAAATGCTGCAGACTCAGTGATTATCTGTTTACTTGCATGCTTTGTTTCTATTCTATTTCTATGTTTTTTGTGTTGCTTTAAATAAACTGTGATCCTTACATTAAGAAAAATAAAAAAGCATGAAGCCTTGCAGAAGAGTCATTTAAATGTAGTTGCTGTTCACAGTATAAAAAAAAACAGTAATAACCTCTAAACCACTGTAGCTAAAAATGCTTATTTTAGTAAACAGAGAGATGATGGCAACACAGTAAAACACAGTCTGGTAACCAATACCAAACAATCCTGCCAGTAACCACCAATAACAAGGGTGGTTTTTGGAAAACCACTACCCGTATTTTTCGCCCCCATCAGACACTCTTTTTTCCTCCCAAAAGTGGTGGAATGCTGCCATTTTACATCACATCGCAGTCTGCAGCATCACAGACTGCGATGTATCAGCTGGAGGGGGGAGGGAGGAGGGGCCGGTGTCATGCAAATGCGGGGGGGCGGTGCGGTCACTGTACTCCGGCCCCGCTGATCACTCACTTCCTTAACCTTGCCTAAACCTTTTATAATAATAACTTTAATTGAAGTTCCGATCCCCAGCCCCATCTGTACTACTTACTTGCGCCGCCTAATTCATTCATAAAGTAGGTGCCTCAGGCACGTGACATCAGTGAGTTCCGGCCGCCCGCCCTGCTCTGTCTGCTACATCACAAGCAGTAAGCAGTATAGACCGGGGTGGGGATCGGAACTTCAATTAAAGTTCTTATTATAAAAGGTTTAGGCAATAAAGCAGTGAGTGAGCGGCGGGGCCGGTTTACAGTGACCGCACCGGCCCCGACGCATTTGCATGACACCCGCCCCTCCTACAGGTTTAGCACCGGTATATTAGGGCATCTGTGGATGCCACTATTATGGGGTGGGGGATATGTGGATGGCACTGTTATGGGGTGGGGGGATCTGTGGGTGACACATATATAGCAGTGCCATCCACAGATTCACCCCCCTATAACAGTGCCATCCACAGATCCCCCCATAACAGTGCCATCCACAGATCACCCCCATAACAGTGCCATCCACAGATCCCCCCATAACAGTGCCATCCACAGATCCCCCCCATAACAGTGCCATCCACAGATCACCCCCATAACAGTGCCATCCACAGATCACCCCCCATAACAGTGCCATCCACAGATACCCCCCCATAACAGTGCCATCCACAGATACCCCCCCCCATAACAGTGCCATCCACAGATCCCCCATAGTAGTGTCATGCACAGACCACCATTAGTTCAAAACCCACCAAAAGCACACCTTTTGGTTAAAAATATATTTTTTCTTATTTTTCTCCTCAAAAACCTAGGTGCATCTTATAGGACGAAAAATACGGTATATCCTGAAATACAACAATAATAGTCCCAGTGGTAAGAACATGGTATAAGTGGCCCATGCTATTCACAAATCCCATTGTTACAAAATCGTATAGGATGTTGTGATAATTCAATATAAAATACTTAGCTGAAGAAATTTGGAAATATTTTTTATAAAGGGTTCATTAAATTTAGTCTAGGACTACACTGGACGCAGCCAGGATTGCTGAGTAGCGGTGATACCATACAGGTCCTTCTCAAAAAATTAGCATATTGTGATAAAATTAATTATTTTCTGTAATGTACTGATAAACATTAGACTTTCATATATTTTAGATTCATTACACACCAACTGAAGTAGTTCAAGCCTTTTATTGTTTTAATATTGATGATTTTGGCATACAGCTCATGAAAACCCAAAATTCCTATCTCAAAAAATTAGCATATCACGAAAAGGTTCTCTAAACGAGCTATTAACCTAATCATCTGAATCAACTAATTGACTCTAAACACCTGCAAAAGATTCCTGAGGCTTTTAAAAACTCCCAGCCTGGTTCATTACTCAAAACCGCAATCATGGGTAAGACTGCCCACCTGACTGCTGTCCAGAAGGCCATCATTGACACCCTCAAGCAAGAGGGTAAGACACAGAAAGAAATTTCTGAACGAATAGGCTGTTCCCAGAGTGCTGTATCAAGGCACCTCAGTGGGAAGTCTGTGGGAAGGAAAAAGTGTGGCAGAAAACGCTGCACAACGAGAAGAGGTGACCGGACCCTGAGGAAGATTGTGGAGAAGGACCGATTCCAGACCTTGGGGGACCTGCGGAAGCAGTGAACTGAGTCTGGAGTAGAAACATCCAGAGCCACCGTGTACAGGCGTGTGCAGGAAATGGGCTACAGGTGCCGCATTCCCCAGAAACAGCGGCAGAAGCGCCTGACCTGGGCTACAGAGAAGCAGCACTGGACTGTTGCTCAGTGGTCCAAAGTACTTTTTTCGGATGAAAGCAAATTTTGCATGTCATTCGGAAATCAAGGTGCCAGAATCTGGAGGAAGACTGGGGAGAGGGAAATGCCAAAATGCCTGAAGTCCAGTGTCAAGTACCCACAGTCAGTGATGGTCTGGGGTGCCATGTCAGCTGCTGGTGTTGGTCCACTGTGTTTTATCAAGGGCAGGGTCAATGCAGCTAGCTATCAGGAGATTTTGGAGCACTTCATGCTTCCATCTGCTGAAAAGCTTTATGGAGATGAAGATTTCATTCTTCAGCACGACCTGGCACCTGCTCACAGTGCCAAAACCACTGGTAAATGGTTTACTGACCATGGTATTACTGTGCTCAATTGGCCTGCCAACTCTCCTGACCTGAACCCCATAGAGAATCTGTGGGATATTGGGAAGAGAAAGTTGAGAGACGCAAGACCCAACACTCTGGATGAGCTTAAGGCCACTATTGAAGCATCCTGGGCCTCCATACCACCTCAGCAGTGCCACAGGCTGATTGCCTCCATGCCACGCCGCATTGAAGCAGTCATTTCTGCAAAAGGATTCCCGACCAAGTATTGAGTGCATAACTGAACATAATTATTTGAAGGTTGAATTTTTTTGTATTAAAAACACTTTTCTTTTATTGGTCGGATGAAATATGCTAATTTTTTGAGATAGGAATTTTGGGTTTTCATGAGCTGTATGCCAAAATTATCAATATTTAAACAATAAAAGGCTTGAACTACTTCAGTTGGTGTGTAATGAATCTAAAATATATGAAAGTCTAATGTTTATCAGTACATTACAGAAAATAATGAACTTTATCACAATATGCTAATTTTTTGAGAAGGACCTGTACAAATGAATGGGATCGCCGTGGCAGTTGCAAGAAATTCATCTGTATTGAATTTCTTGCGACTGCCGCAGCGATCCTATGCATTTCTATGGGATCGCTACAACTCAGCTATCCTGGCCACAACAGGTCTCACGTGACCAGTGTCGCCATGCAGCCCTTGCCTTAAAATCTATATGTAATGAACCAAAAATTAGTGTTAAAGAGATTTCCATGAGTTTCACAAAATTGTCTAACCGAGGGTATGAAGGAATTTACAAAAATAAATTAATCACTCACCTATTTTATGCTGCTCCATTCTAGCAAGATTCCCCTCGCCACTCCTTCCAGTCCCTGAGGATTGAAAGTGTGACGTCCCGTCTGTGGTCACATGCACTGCTGCAGCCAATATTTTCCTTCGGCAATGACATGTTCCTAAGTAGCACATGACTGCAGAGGTCAGTAAGTGGCTGCAGAGATGCACATGACAATGGAGGGGACATCACAATTCCAGTCTGTCAGGGATATCACAATTTTGGTCCAGACACTGGAGAGCTGAATTTCGTAAGCAATATTTATTCTCCTAAAAACACTTTTTGGGCCTTCATAAAAAATTTCTATGGAGGTTGGACAACTCCTTTGATGACCTATCCTAAAGGGGAGAGGTCATGTATAGTCAATCTCAGATCAGTGAGCATCTAACTCCCAGCATCCCCTGCTGATTAGCTGTTTGAAGGGGACATGGTGCTAGGGCAAGCACGGCAGCCTCTTTGTATACCAGCTGTTAACAGCACCTTACACAAATTTCATAGTGCTCCAAACAGCGACCCAGAGTGGAGATGAGGATTTCGTCCCTCTGGGCACTCCCTGACTTCCTGGGGCTCCTGTATGATGGTAGTCGGGGTGCCCTTGATGTTAGGTGATTAGCAGGGTGCAAAGCAGGAGTACAGATCCAGGGTCAGCAGATGGAGTCAACAATCAGGCCAGTTGGCTTCAGTAAGTTAAGTCTTTCGCTACTAAATCGATAAGAGTTGCAGTACAAGTAGCAGCAATCGGTATAGTCCTCAGGTATATCACAGAGCTTACTTCTCCCCAATACCTGTGTATGGACAGCAGCAATGATGGTAATAGTAGTGCTCCCTGACTCTCCTAAGGACACTTTGCAGTCTTTTCACGATAACAAGAACAGAAGAGCAGGCTTGTGGTTAAGGGCTCTTTCACACGAGCGGATCCCATGTGTGGAATCCGCTGCGTGAAAGACAACTAAGCCCCGTCCCGGACAGCAGAGACACGGAGCATTAACATGATTGATAATGCTCCGTGCCTCTCTGATATTTAATACTACAAAATCTTAGTGACAACTTTATCTCACTGATTTTGTAGTAAAAAGATCAGAGAGGCACAGAGCATTATTAATCATGTTAATGCTCAGTGTCTCTGCTGTCCAGGACGGGGCTTGGCTGTCTTTCACGCAGCGGATTCCACGCACAGGATCCACTCGTGTGAAAGAGCCCTAACTTTCCGCAGTTTACAGACTCAGGGGTGCAGAATTTACATCCGGGTGGCCAGTCCATCCCAGTGTTATAGAAATATTAATAGTTGTAATCCGCTCGCATCAAACTTTGGGTAAGGAAAGGTAAAAATCTCAACCGCAGTCAGCCAAAGGTGTTTTCATGTTAAGTTCTGCTGAGCAACTGCGCTTCCCCCTGCCCAGTCTGTTTCTTTTATTTACTCACAAAAGGTGTAAAAGGGGCTGGCCCATAACAGGGATGCAGGAAGTGATGACATACAGGAAGTGATGACATACAGGAAGTGATGACATACAGGAAGTCATGACATACAGGAAGTGATGACATGGGAAGACAAGAATAACCTAGCCAACAAACATGTATGCAATAATCTACCATTACCACTGGAGCTAATTTTATCCAGCCTTGCTCCGTGATCAATACCAGATAATTACTATCCTCATGCAGGTTTATTTACAGGACAACGTCATTATCTCCAGCAGCTGATCAGGCGCACTAGAGACCACAAACGCATGTTCCTTTCATTATATTGTTCTCTTAACAAATGCATCCACGGCAAGCCAATAAATCCGCGTCTTTACCCTGACACTGAGAGACATGATGACCATAAACAATACATTAGAAACACATCCTAATAAAATTTCCACAACACCAGTTATCCAGAATCCTACTCCACACTGATAAGGGGCAACACCCCGAAACAGCTGTGTGTGTATGGATAATTGGTTTAGGCATTTTCCCTTGTCACATGCTTAAGACTTGTAACAGAGTTGGATTTTGACATGGGGACCACTTAAGAGGGTGGAGTTGGTGATGTCTAAAACCTTTGCTTGGTTTTCTTTCCCTGGAGGGATATCTGATTTTCACTGTGTTGAAGACCCATACTTGGGGCTCTGTGGTTAATTTGCATATTAGGCCCTTTTCACACGGGCGAGTTTTCCACGCGGATGCAATGCACCCGCACTGAATCCCGACCCATTCACTTCAATGGGGCTGTTCAGATGAGTGGTGATTTTCACGCCTCACTTGTGCGTTGCATGAAAATCGCAGCATGTTCTATATTCTGTGTTTTTCACCCAACGCAGGCCCCATAGAAATGAATAGGTTTGCGTGAAAATCGCAAGAATCCGCAAGAAAGTACGGATGCGGTGCGATTTTCACACATGGTTGCTAGGAGATGATAGGGATGAGCAACCCCATTACTGTCTAATCACTGTATAATTTTCCCTTATAACATTCTTATAGGAAAATAATTGCATTCTTAATACAGAATGCTTACTAAAATGTGGCTTGAGGGGTTAAAAAAAACTCACCTCATCCTCTTGTTTGCACAGCTGGCATGTCTTCTTTCTTCTTCTTTCAGGACCTGCCAAAGGACCTTTGACGTAATCCTATCTTCATTCAGCAGGACCTGCGCTGTTGTCACCACGTGGTGAGCGTGATTACGTTAAAGGTCCTTTGTCAGGTTCTGAAAGAAGAAGAAAGACGACATGCTGGCTGCGCGAACCAGAGGATGAGGAGAGTTATTTATTTATTTATCCCCTCAAGCTACATTTTTGTAAGCATTCTGTATTGAGAATGCTATTATTTTCCTTTATAACAGGTTATAAGGGAAAATAATAAAATTAATAGAACACCTAACTCAAACTTCAGTGAATAAGTCCGGGATCGAGCCTGGGTACCACATTCAGTTTTTTTCTCACGCGTGTACAAACGCATTGCACTCGCGCAGAAAAAACTGAACATCAGAACGCAATCGCAGTCAAAACTGACTGCAATTGCGTTCCTACTCGCGTGGGTTTCCCGCAATGCACATGCGACGCATCCAGAGCAAATCCAGAACGCTCCGTGTGAAAGAAGCCTTACGCTACTTTCACACTCGTGTTTTGGCTTTCCGTTTGCGAGATCCATCATGGGCTCTCACAAGCAGTCCAAAACTGATCAGTTTTGCCCTAATGCATTCTGAATAGAAAAAGATCCGCTCAGAATGCATCAGTTTTCCTCAGATCAGTCACCATTCCACTCTGGAGGAGGACACCAAAATGCAACCTGCTTGACGAAACTGAGCTAAAACGGATCTGTCCTGGCACACAATGTAAGCCAATGGGGATGGATCCGTTTTCTCTGGCACAATAAACCGGAAAACCCAGAGTAACCCACAGGGAGAAATGTCATGAATTTACACATAATATGAAGACACCGAGATGGATTCCTTTCCACTTTATGCCCAATACATGGGATGCGGACTGAACACTAAATGAGGTCCATTTGTTTTGGATGCCCATTCTGCTATTCTTCTCTGATAAAAAATACCATGAATTCTGTGATTTTCCTAGTCCTTCTCATGGGCGGATGTAATGCATAAAATTCATCAGTTACACTATTGTGTTCCACTAAAAAGCTGCATGCTACTTTAGTGGTAGTTACGCTACGCCAGTTTTGTGGAGTAAAAAAGTTGCAAGTGATGCCTACATGTGACATTTGGTGTGTAGAGTTGAGCGAACCCCAACTGCAAAGTTCGGGTTTGTACCGAACTTTGCGAGTTCAGGTACCCAAACTCGGACTTCTTCACTGAAGTTCGGGTTCGGTGTTCGGGCGATTTTATTATTTTCTGTTTTAACATGGTTTAAACGGAAAATAATAGCATTCTTAAAACAGAATGCTAAATAAAATGTCTATTGAGGGGTAAAAAAAATAAAAACACTCATCATCCACTTGATTGTGCAGCCGGTATCTACTTTTCTTCAGGACCTAAGTGCGGTAACGTCACCGCAGGTCCTGCTGAATGAAGATAGAAGAACCCCTCATTTTATTTAGCATTCTGTTTTAAGAATGCTATTTTTCATTATAACCATGTTATGTCCGGGGTGGAGTTCAGGTCCCAAACCAGAACTTTGACCTGAAGTTCAGCCGAACCCGAACTTCCACGGGTTCGCTCAACCCTATTGGTGATAAAACTAATAAACTTTATTAAAGCCATTAAAAACGGGGGATTGTGTCAACACACATACATATAAACACAGAAAATTATTGCCTAATGTGTCGACTCGATTAGTAATTGCCAGGTCGAATACAAAGTGCAACAATTAAAATGATTATTACAGGGTAGTAGGTAACTGTGTCCTGGTTAGGTGTGAGAGACCGTTTGGTCAGTCTATCATTACTGATATGCCGATATGCCGTCACGCTACACCAGTGTGACAGTGTTTGCTGATGTTTATCCACTACAAGCTCATTTTGTTTGCTTAAAAATTGCTCCTGATTATTCTGATATGATGAAACGCGTTGAGCGTTAAATGCAGCACATGGGAGCGGTAGTTGGTGGAGGGCAGGAGGCTTAGAGGTCAGAGTATTTGAAGCAGTAATAAATAATCACTGCTCACAACATCACATTATAAGGGTCAGACTCCTTAGCTTGCAGATATCTATCAGTAATGATAGACTGACCAAACGGTGTCTCACACCTAACTAATCCAGGACACAGTTACCTCCGACCCTGTAAAAATCATTTTAATTGTGGCACTTTGTATTTGACCTGGCAATTACTAATTGAGTCGACACATTAGGCAATAATTTTCTGTGTTTAGATGTGTGTGTGTTGACACAATCCCCTGTTTTTAATAGCTTTAATAAAGTTTATTAGTTTTAGCGCCTCACCTTTCCTTGATGTTATAGTGGAGACGTTTACCTCATAAAAAAATATAATAATAATTCAGAGCAGTCAACCCTTCTGGTGAGCCTTGCCCCTTTTAGAAGTAGAGTGAAAAAGTAGGTCAGGATTTCAGATTACAAGGGGTTATCCAAAACTGTTATCCCACAGTGTTGATTATACTTACCTGGTCCCGCTGCTGGCTTTGGTCTTTCACTCCAGAGCCTGCTCTTCCTCTCCCTGCAGCACTTAAATCAACATCCGTCAACAGGGGACACATGACTGCTGCAGCCAATCATAGGCTGCACAGGTGCCCTACTCCCTTTGTGTCTCGTGACTGTTAGGCTGTAAGGGGGCAGGTCACCTCTGTGACCTGTGATTGCAGCAATCACGTGTCCCCCATTGACAGATGTTGATTTAAGTGCTGCAGGGAGAGGAAGAGCAGGCTCGGGAGCAAAAGAGACCAAACTCAGCGGCAAGGACCAGGTAAGTATAATCAACATTGTGGGGCGGCCACTCCAGGCGGTCTGCGTTAGTTTTGGATAACACCAGTAAGACTCATTTTATGATGTGTAACTTTTTTTAAAGTCGCATTTCCACACCAGGCAACCCCTTTGTGTACTTTTGCAAACATAGGTGCACGCCACATTGCATTTACGCCAAATATATTACTGTGCGACATTTCCTAAATTTGGTACAACCTTAGTGCTGCACAGTCATTATTTTATTCTATCATTTCCACTATATTTAACCTCCTTGAAGGCAAGAATTCTTTTAAAATAAGAATGATATATTTTTTTTCCTTTTTTGTATTTTAAAGGTAACTGCAGATTAATGTGAGATCTTTGTTTTGCAGGTTTGGTTACACTATGGGTGCCTTTTTTGATAACTCAATATTATCACTTAACATATTCAGTTTTATTTTGGGAAAATGTAGTAAAAAAAAATTAAGACAGCCATAGCTTTGGTGCTAGCACATTAGCAGTGCCCACCCAATCTACATGTAAAGTATAATTATCGGGAAGCAACTACTGCTTGCTGCTTATAGCCATACTTGCCAACTCTCTATTGGCACGTCGAGGAGGCTCCTGGAAAAACAGAAGACTTTCCAGACTCCAGAATGAGCTGGAAAATCTCCTCCACTGCTCGTGGAGGGCTTTAGCTGTAGGTGGGGTGGTATACTTCAGGCTCCCATACTTTCTCTGAAGGGGTGTGACCTCATAAAAAAGGGGTAGAACCTTCCTGTAAAAGCATGGGGCCTAGAAAAAAGGTCTGGGGCTGCAGTGACTCATCTCTTGGACGCCATCTGGTTAACATTTCAAGTCAATTCTGCAGAAGCATATAATACAACTAAGTACTAGTGTTGGGCGAGCATGCTCGGCCGAACACCAATTTTATTTGAGCATCGTGATCCTCGGCACCTCGCTGTGTTCGGCCGAATACCATGTGTGCTTGAGCGCCATGCTCGAGTCTCCTCCCCGCACGTTTGTAATGCCGTAACCATGTTGGCTACTGGCATTTCAGTGATTGGCTGGCCGAAACGAGTCATCGGGTGCTATATAGCACCCAATGACATGTGTTCGGCTCAGTCTTAGTCAGGGAGAGCTGGAGAGCAGAAAGGAGAGATAGTGTTTTAGGAGTATTTTAGCCTTTATACTTGTTATAGACCCAAAAGTCCTTTTAAGGACTGTAGTTGTATCTGGCAGCAATATATATTTTTTGCGCAACCTGTGCTAAATAGCTTGCAATTGTTTGGCCTCTGCAGAAAGCGACATTATCTGCTCTACATCTTCTGTCTAACGTGTGCGCAGCCTAAAAATATCTGTGACATCCAGTGTACTTTTTCCATAGACGGTGTCCACTGCGGACAGTTCCATTTCCTGCGCTACATTTCCTGTATAAAGTTTACGTATCCGAAATATCAGTGACATTCAGTGTAATTTTTTTTGCTGCTGGTGGCAGCAACATTACCTGTGCTACATCTCCTGTATAACAGGATCTCCCCATCCTAAATATCAGTGACATTAATTCAGTGGAATTTTTTATTAGGAGGTGGTGATAGCGACATTACTGCGCATACACTTACAAAACCTGCGTTACTGTACATGTGACATACTTGCAAGCATATATACCATTTAATATGTGCAAGGCAAGCAGTAAGGGACGGGGAAGTGGCCGTGCTGCTGATGGTGCACGTAGGTGCCGTGGTCCTGGGCGCGGTGAAACTGTGCCTGCTGCCAGAGCACAAGAAACACACTTATCCACGATACCTAGCTTCATCTCCCAGTTTGCAGGGCGGCGCAGGACACCACTATCGAAGTCAGATCAGTGCGACCAGGTGGTCTGATTGCAACAGATAATGCTTCCAGTCGGTTAAGCACCACCCGGTCTTCCACAAAGTCAAGTCTCAGTAGCCAAGAGTATGGTCAACAGAATCGTCACCCTGATACTCCTTTCACCCACCATGGAGAGTCTTGGCAAACAAGTTATCCCACACTCGGATATTCCGAGGAGCTGTTCTCATTGCCATTCCTTGATTTGGGCCAAGCCCGCTTTAAGAGGGACATGAGGAGAACATGTGTCCCGATTTCCAAACTCTGGAGCATCCACAGTCAGAAAAAGATGACGGTGGGGAACGGCAATTAGCGTTTCACAAGGTGGCCCCAAGTTGTAGTCAGATATAAATTGACAAAAGCCGGGGCAACAGAGGTGAATGGGGACAGCAATACTGTAGTGCAGCACAAAATACCGCCTTAATACAACAGTCCAGCATAAAATACTGCCGTCCCAGCTCTAGTATTCAAGTGTATCACTGTCCTGAGGACAGTGATACAGTTGAATGCAGGAAGGCACTCTCCACCGCTGACCTGGTGCATAAGTACCTGATGCGCCTAGCATTAAAGGGGTTGTTAAAGTTATTTTTATTGATGACCCCAGGATAGCTCATCAATATCAGATCGGCGGGGTCCGACACCCGGCAACCCTGCTGATTAGGTAGCTGAAAAGAAGGTGCTCGCCATGCCAGCACTTCCTTCTCTCCATTGTTTACCTGCTCGCCATCCCAACAGTAGCAGTGTAATTACACCTAAGCCGTCCCATTCATTTCAATGAGACTGCTTGTTCCTATTACACTTGAATAGGGACGGGGCGCGCCTTCTCTTCAATCAGCTGATCTGATATTGATGACCTATCCTGAGGATAGGTTATCAATATAAACAACTTGGACAACCCCTTAATTAATGCTGAGAACATAAAATCACGATGTACTCAGCCGGCGGCTGTGAGGTGGGCTTGGGTAGCCCGCTGATCTTCAACCCTCCGGGAAATTTCCCTGTAGGGTCTTTGGCCAATCCACCCTTGCCTAGAGACAAGGCTTCTGTCTATGCACATACAATGGAGCATGGCATGCTTTTGTTTCTGTTGGATTCATACATACTAACCATGTATGCCGTATACAGCAGAAATCTCATGGACCCCTCTGTGGAAGCCCTATTATATAAAGCACAATAAATATGTAAGGTTTTTGAGAAACCAAAATGCTGAACAGCTGTTTGAGAAGGCACAAGCACTCCTGTAAGCGCCACGGTCTTCTCTCAGCTTTTCTTAGGCCGCGTTACGACATGTTTATATGTCACATGGCCTAGGGGCAGCTCAACCCCATTGAAGTGAATGGGGCTGAGCTTGACACAATGTAAGGCTTGGTAAGCATGGAGGAGGCGGCAGTGCTCATCTTATCAAACAGCTGGTTGGTGGGGGTCCCAGGTGTCAATAGTAAAATCTTGGAAAGCCCTTTTAAGTTATGGTTAATCTGCCCCCCACTGTTCTAAATGTTCCTAGAACTGCTTCAGTGAAAAGCCACAATCATGTTACCACATATAAAGCTTGAATCAAAGTTTGGGGGCATTTTTCTTAGGGTACTTTCACAACTGCGTTGTGAAGATCCGGCAGGCAGTTCCGTCGCCGGAACTGCCTGCCGGATACGGAAATTCCGTATGCAAATGGATATGATTTGTAGACTGATCCAGATGCGGATCTGTCTGACAAATGCATTGAAATTCCGGATCCGTCTCTCTGGTGTCATCCGGAAAAAACGGATCCGTTTTTTTTTTTTTTGCATTTTTAAAAGGTCTGGTTCTGGTTTTCCGGAACACTTGGTACCGGATTCGGCATTAATACATTTCAATGGGAATCCGGCATTCCGGCCAAATACTGTAAAAAGACTGAACTGAAGACATCCTGATGCATACTGAATGCATTCAGAATGCATTAGGATAAAACTGAAGCGTTTTTTTTTTTTCTTATATTGAGCCCCTGTAACGGAACTCAATACCGGAAAAGAATAATGCTATTGTGTAAGTACGCTTAGCCAGAAGTGGAATAAAAAGGGATGGGAAAATAAAGGAAAGACTTGAATAGATACTCAGTAGTGTTGATCAAGCACCCGAGTATAATGGAAGTTAATGGGAGAACCCGAGCATTAAACCTGCTCTGAAGAGGAGAGGGTGTCTGGTTTACAGAAAAAGATTAGAAATTGATGGAAACACCACCTTACAATGGAAGACATTCAAAACCAGCTTTCATCTGCCTGAGAGACAGTAAGCAAAGTTGCTTCATATCTGTTGAACGGCTTGGGTGGACCTGCGCACCTAAATCATTATCATTAGTGTGACCAAAAAGTTTTCTATACAGTTTTGTCATGTAAACTCATTTGCATAAACATAGGCATATGGGAAAGACATGCAAATGAGCAGAATCTGCCTTGTTTTTCAGCTAAAAAAACTATTTGCATGGAAAATTTGCGATCTACACTACTCATGAACAGCGCCATCTATTTGATTCAGTCTTTTAATTGTTGATCACGAATATTCTAATCGCGAAATTTTATTGAGAATTTTACATGCAAATGGTGTTTCAGCTGAAAAACAAGCAGATTCAGGTAATTTGCATGTGCCCACAATTATGAAAATGAGCTTACATGACAAAACTGTATAGAAAGGTTATTGAATATTATGTTAGGACAATCAGAAAACTCTGTCACCCTAATGATAATGATCTAGGTGCGCAGGTCCACCCAAGCCATCCAACAGATGTGAAGCAACTTTGAGGCTTACTGGATCTCAGTCAGATGAGAGCTGGTTTTGAATGTCTCATATTGCACAAGGCTGCCATTGTAAGGTATGCTGACTCTATCTGTCTCATGGATTGTTGGCTTGCACATACCCGGCTTTTGGCATATAGCCTTTGTGTGGTTGTCTATTGTACGTCATAGGTAATAGGAGTCCAAGATGCATCCAGATATCCTTCCCATGCTGTTTCCAAACCATTTTGGTGGTGTTTGCATCAATTTCTAACCTGTGAACCAGAGACCCTCGCCTCTTCAAAGCAGGGGGTTCCTGGTTTAATGCTCGGGTCTCCCATTGATTTTCATTGTGTTCAATTGTGCTCGAGCATACACAGTATTTGGCCGAACATTGTGATGTGCCGAGCATAGCGATGCTCGCTCAACACTAATACTCAGGATTTTAATATTACATAGTTAGGCCTCATGGTCACAGTCTAATTTCAGCCCGCATCTGATCCGCATTTATTTCACAGATCAGTTGCAGACCCATTCATCCTAATAGGGCAGCAAGATGCGGATAGCACTCCCGTGTACCGTCCACATCCTTAAGTCCGTTTCACAGCCACACAAAAAAAATAGTCCTAGTCTTTTTTTTTTTTTTGTGGACAAGAATAGGACTTTTCTCTAGATGGGGAAGAAAAAGGTGGCATGCTCACAGGCGGTATCCGTATTTTGCTGATCCATGATTTGCAGACCACAAAAGTCTTACGGTCATGTGCATGATGACTTGTACAGTTAGAAAGAAGAAAATTTTTTAAATAAAACTACTAATAGAATTCTACACATTTTCAAATGCATTACAAGACCACTTTGGTCAAAAGTGAAATATCAGCCATCACTTGGTATTTATAAGTGTTCCTAAGGACTGATTCATACAACTGTGATTGGCCCAGGAAACATGGTCCATGTATTGGCCACATCTCCAGGGCCAACCTGAACGGACTACATTATAGTAATTTATGGTACAGTCAGTGTCTATCTGCTCGGAGGGACTATTGCAGTGTGATGAGGATGGGCCATCAATATTGTTGCACTGCACAAACCTTTTAACTGTATAGAAGCCCCATCATCACTGGTTTCCTGATAGTATCCTGCAGGGGAGTTTCTGCTTATTTGTTATACTGACTCGGTGGCTCAGGACAGCACCGCTCTGTTATGGCAAAACAGCCTTCAGCTGCGGATTAGCAGAGGACAACAGAGGATCCCTGTAATGGAACCATTTAGATCAGGGATGCTCAACCTGCTCCCCTTCAGCTGTTGCAAAACTAAAACTCCCAGTATGCCTGGACAGCCTACAGCTATAAGGGATGGAGTTGTGTAGTTTTGCAACAGCTGGAGGGCCGCAGTTGAGCATCCCTGATTTAGGTGAATTGAACTTTGAGAGCATGCATACTTCTGCGATTTTGGCCAAAGGATTCATTTTTAGTTTTTGCCTGGAGGGACCCTTTAATATTTTTTTTTATTCTATGAATTCATCTGATCCTTTTTTAAACTGTCCACTGTTCCTGTTGTGACCATGTCCTGAAGTGTCTTTTACACAAATTCAGCCTTGTCGCCTCTGGAGACTGAACTGTCCCCTCTTAGACGACTCTTCTTGAGACTAAATAAGTTTAATTATTTTAATCGTTCCCCATAACTAAAGCTGGATTTACACGGGCCTACTGATTGGCCGATTGTCGGAAAGAAATCGTTCCTTACCGACTGTACATTTACATGCAGTGATCTCCTTCACAGTATGAGGACGGGGGATTGCTATTGCGATCCCTCATTCTCATCCAGCACCAAGGCTTCTGAGCAGCCATGGTCTGTGGTGTCTGCACGAGCAACAGGATCACCCGATGAATGAGCATTTCGCTCATTCATCTGGTGATTGTAGTACATTTACATGGCCAGATTGTCCGGAACACAGGAATGGTTGACCCGGTTAATCTTTCTGATTATTGGGCTGTGTAAATGCAACTTAGGACCCTCCAAGCATCTTATCAGTATAGTTGCCCTTTGTACTTCTTTCTATGGACTGTGCCCAGAAATAAACTATATATTCCAGATGAGGCCTCAGCAAAGCTTTGTAGTGGCAATATTACGTCCCTGTTCTTTTTAATACATGACTTTATTCTGCTGGCCTTAGAAGCAATGATTATGGTTTATCCTCCGGGAAGGTCATCTATGTCAGAACAGCGGAGGTTTGCTATCCTGCACCCTCACTGAGTAGCTCTGGCACTGGAACTACACAGATCCATTCATTGTGTGTAGTTGCTCCCATTCACTTCAGTGATAAGCAGCTCTATCAGGGTCTTGGGTTCTTGAATGGTGCAGCAGTCAAACATATGGCCATCTCCAGCAGTCCCATACATTTGAATGGAGTGGCGAGCACGCATGCGTGTCTGCCGTTCCATTAAAAAGGGGAGCATAGGCCGATTTTCTATGTACCTGGAGTTACATTACCGCCTGCAGAAAATTGACAAAAATATACAACGTGCAGACTACACCCCAGACGTTCAGAGGTTTTATAAATGTCAAAAAAGTAGCCGGGTGACTTAATAATTATGGCATTTAGCGTAAACGAATAGATAAATAAGCAGCATCATTTCCATATATCAATTAATGTCGAGAATCACATTAGATTACACCTGACTTGCCGTCGCAGTCCCCAAGACTAGCACTCGGGGACTATATTAGTTAGTGCATGGTTTACACTTGGTTGCATAAATATGCACAACTTACTGTCACACAAAACAATAATGAAACATAAAATCCAAGCAGAATGCAAAAAATGTGTCCAAAACTTAGTAATAGCCAAGGCTAGTCAGCAGATACGATCCCATAAAACATATTCAGCCAGATGTCAAAGAGTTAAAAATGCTTAAAATACTTACAGAGAGTCTTTAAGATGCACGCTGCAGCCGAGCAAGTGGGAATCCAGGGATAGCTAGATTATTAAGTACTACAGATGCATGCAGAGAGTCAATGACAGGCCAGGGGACTGCTGGTGGTATCATTCATGCTCTTACAAGCTGAGTTATGATTTATGAAGCACAGCTCAAGGTTCCTCCAATCAGGCAGCCGACTGCTACTAGTAGAACTGGCTGCAAAGGACTGAAAGGGCAGCACTAGAACATCCGAGATATCCTACACGTCCTTAATCTGCTTATCTCAGGCTATAACCACTTACTGCCAGGTAGCAGCTCACAGCTCCATTGTTTACTAGTGGGAGGAAGAACAGGTGATTTATGTATGAAAGGTACCTACTCGCCTCAGGGCACATGTTCCCTCCACCTTTCATAGGTGTGCAACTTTTACCTTCCTTGAAATTAGAAGACGTTTAAAGGAGAAGACCTCTTCTGGGAAACTTCTACTCAAAATATTGATTGTAAAAAATGAAGCTGTTCTGCAGAGTGTAAGCAATAGGTTGAGGTATATCTCAGGCAGTGTCGGACTGTGGTGCCTAGGGCCCCACCAGTAAAATTCAGTCTGAGGTCTCACTTTACAGCTACATGCAAATAATACACAGCGGCAGACAGCAGCAAGACGCTATAAAAGAATGGATTACGAGGGTCCCTGCAGTGACTTTGAGAAAGTAGGTCCCTGGGTAAGGGCTCTTGCACACGGCCATTGAGTGGCCGTGGCCATATTGCGGCCCGCATACAACGGGTCTGCAGTGAACGGGCACAGGCCCGTGTACACTTCTCATCACGGATGCGGATCCATTCACTTGAACGGGTCCACAATCACGGAGATGCAGAACAAAAGCATTGAGTGCTTCCGTGGGGTTTGTCTGTGCCTCTGCACCCCAAAAAAAATGTTCTATATTTTTTTTTTGCGGTGTGGACGGATCAAGTTGAATTGGTCTCGATCCTTCCCGGCCGCCAGACGGAACAGATGCACAACGTTCGTGTGCAAGAGCCTAAAGGAGATACTGGCTGGCCTGCCTTTATACCTACAAGTCATCTCAGCACCTGATGCATCTATAATGAGCTGGGCAGTTTGCTAAATAATTTACCAATAAGGCTACATGTACATGTAGTGTCCCACTAGGTATGGGTGGGCACTACACAAGGGTCAATTGGTGTGCGCGTTACTCCTACCCACAAGGAACAGAAATGTCATATTTAATTCTGCATTTAATGTATGTTTTAATGTGTTGTTATATGCAATGTACCCCTGTCTAATGCAGCAGCAGGCCTAGTTGGGTGTAGTTAGACATCCTAGACACTAGAGGGAGATAGGGAGCCCCTAGTATAAATGTCCAGGCCCAGACAGGGAGAAGGAGTGCAGAGTCAGGAGTCTGAGAAGACAGAGGTTAAGAAGCCTGCTCCTGACATGCAGCTGGACAGCCCTGGCTGCTAGTGATGTCCAGGAGGCTGTTGAGAAGCTCCAGCCTGCCTGAAGAACAAGAGAGCCTAAGTTAGCTCTGAAGAGATACCCCAGTTGCAGGATCCAACCTCCTGGGAGAAACCAACAGTTACCCACCTGATAGGAGGAGGCATCCCAGGGTAAGCGAAGTGACCCTGATAGGCAGAAGAACTTAGGAATCATAGCAAGCAGTATAATACCTGAGGAAGGAAGTAACCAAGGATATAAGCCACCCTTTTAGGCATCCGGGCCTTGGGATTTATCAAGCCAGAGTAGGAGTTCTAGAAAGGACAGTGTAAAGGTACAACCTGCTGCTGAGTGCTTGTGGAATTTACCCTCAGTGTAACTTGCATGACTATTGCCTGCCATACTTGTGAATAAGCCCTTCTTGTGGAACTGTAATGATATAAAGACTGTACTACTCCCTGCTGTACAAAGTTGGATTGTCCAGTAAAGTTTATGTTTGGTTCACTGCATACTTGTGTACCTTCATCTTTCCAACCACCAACCGGCGTGCCACCGTCCAAAGGCACTGGCGTCACGAATACCACAGGGACCTTGCCCCAGGCACACAAAATACCCGTAACATCCAGGGCACCTCAACTACCATCAGGCCTGGTCCCTATCTACAGAGCGTGCCCCAGAGGAACTGTGTCTACCTCTCCTTCACTGCCACGCGCCTGCCCAGGGTTCTTCAAATATAGTGAGTACCCTCGATTGCCCATAACTGTGACCTCACTTCGGCATCCCCTGCAGGTCTGGCGTGTTGCATAAATTGGCGTCACGAACAGGATCCGAATATTCCTGCGCCATAGCGGATTTAAAAACTGTGTGCTGAAAGTTGTCTTAAAGTGACATGCCCCAATTGTTTTATTGAAAATTGCTGGGCCAAAGTGAACTGTAATATTTGCGGTGTGAAGATTGCATTGTATGGACTGTTTTCTGCTTATTTAAGCCACCGCTTGCTGTCAATGAATAGACAGCTATTTTGCTCAAAGATGGCCGCTGAGCTCGCTTGAAATTGTTTGCTGCGTCATCTTCATCATAAATTGGCGGTAAAAATTGGCGCCTTCTGCTAAAAGTGCGGGAAGGCTGTATGCTGGCGCCACCGCCCTGTCTGGACATTTGCATGTCTGCTGTAATGGACTCCGCCTCCCCATACTGGAGTACCTGGGGGGCGGCCTCCCAGTGCAATGGGAGGATCTGTCTGAACTTATTGGCGCCACCCTGTCGCTCTCCAGAGAAGGATCGAGCATGTTGAGGAGTGAGGACTTTCCTGCTGATATGTCCGCGCCTGACTTATTAAACATGAATATGACTGGTGTTGAGCAAGAGGACGCTCCACCGGCCTACTCTCCGGGACCGGAGAGACCCGCCTGCCCGCCACAGAGGACGCAACCGGAGACCTATTATGGCTCCTGGAGAGACTTCTTCCAGCCCTCGTTCAAGTGGTCCGCATTGATGGCAGAGATCCGGGAGGCCGCAATTAAGAAGATGACTAAAACTAAAATTTACTACGAGGAACTGGCAAAGACCGTTCACGAGTGCCACACTGACACACAACCCCGCCTGGAAAGGAGGATGGGGTTGGTTGTGGCCTTTGACAAGGACCGAGGCTTCGGTTTTATAAAAGACTACCTGACTGGACGAGACTTATATGTCAACAGGAGGTCCGTCAAGCGGAGTTACCTCCCAGAACGTCTACACAACCTCCGCGAGGGAGAGGAGGTTGAATTTACCCCTGCTGAGGGCCTGCGAGGCCCCTACGCCACTGCCGTGTCCCGTCCTAGGAAGAAGACAGAGGACTGGGACCTTGATGAGGACTACTCTGGCTGCGAGCGTGAGTCTGTGCGCTCTCCGGAGGACAACCCTGGCTGCGAGCGTGAATCTGAATGCTCTCCAGGACCGGCCCATCATGCCTTCCAGGAACGGGGCTCTTTCATTGGCCCAAATGTGTTCTGGCAGCCGACAGTGGTAGAGAAGAGGGTTAGCCCCTGGCCCTCACCTGAGTTGCCTCGTAGGGAGAAAACTGTCCGTGAGCTTCAGGATGCAGAAAGATTCAGAGCTACCCTGGAGAATATCCGCAGAGGGAGGAAAGCGGACGCCTCACCTGAGCCTGCAGCGGCTGCGCAGGATGAACCACCCACCGCCCAAGTGCCGACAACGACAGCGGAGACCAGCGATCCCGACTCCGAAAGCCTGGACGACCAGATCGTGCGGCTGGAGCTGAAACTGCGGGAGCTGCGCCAGACTGCCTCCGCCAGGATCCGAACTCCACCTGACCTACAAGAAAGAAGACGTAAGGACTCGGACGTCTCCGGGTCTAAGGTGAGAGTGCCTGTCCCTGCCAGTCGTCCTTCCTTAGTACCGGCACCTGCGGTGGGATCCTCATACGCTGTGCACCGGCGCATAGAGCCAGTCGTCCCAGAACCCACCGGACCGCTTGCAGCAGCGGTACCCAGGCCAGTGCAGCAGCCTACGATTGTTATGCCTGCTCCGGTGAGGTCAGCGACTGTGATAACCCCTAGGCCTATGGGGCCAATACCTATTAGGGGTCCATTTATGTTACAGTTGCCCCCCAATACTGTGTTGTGGGCACATCCGTCTATTGAACCTCAGTACAGGCCCAATATACAAATGGAGCCAGGGAGCACCACTGAAATGCAAAGTGGATATGATATGCCCCTGTGAATTGGCCTGCTAGGCCCTTGATGTTTGCTTGTTTTGCCAAGGGATCCTAAAGAAGATTTAACCCTTTCAGGACAGGAGTCCTTTGTTGTTTTGGCCCTCTGTTGCTGCTGCCAGTTACCCACGGCTCAGTGGAAGGCGGCAAGCCACTGAAGTACCACGTGCAGCAAGGCCATCTTGTTTACAGGACCTCCTGCCTGCTTTCTCAGAGTGAAAACCCAGTTGTGCCTGTTTTCATGTTGCACCTTTTAATCCTTTAACCCCCTTTTCAGGTTGATTAAGGGTATTACAGCACTACTTTGATGTGTATGCCATTTAAATAATGTGGACTATTTTATGTGCTGCTATTTTATTATGCAACTTGAATTTAAAAGAATATGGGCCCAGGGATAGACTCAAAAGCACATGAGCCTCTGAGATTTTGCTACTATTTTAAAGTATTGTGCCCAGAGATGGACTCCACCTCGTGCGAGCCTCTGTGATTCTTGCTATGCTGTCTAAGATCCTATATCTTTACTTAGCTGTGGATTAAACAAAAAGGAAAAGAACCTGGGTACGGACTCATTTTCAATGCTTTGAGCCTCCAAAGAACTGTTATTTAATGTTTTACATTTTCCATGGACAATTTGCACTTAAGAGTATTATATGGACTATCCTGGTATTTACTGTTACGCTGTGCCAGGTCAGCGCCCCTGTTCCCATTGTTTTATCCTGAGAGAAGAGAACGACGCCCCTTTTCACCATTACTTGCTCCTATTCCAGTGGAACTGCCTAATATATGTATACATATAATGTATATTTTGCAAATGTAGATGTGTTTTCCTGCTTTGCTTTATTGTCCTCATTACAGGTGCAGTATCCAGCTGTGCAGGGACCCTCCATGTTGCGCCGAGGACGGGCAACGTTATAGCGTGGGGGTATGTAGTGTCCCACTAGGTATGGGTGGGCACTACACAAGGGTCAATTGGTGTGCGCGTTACTCCTACCCACAAGGAACAGAAATGTCATATTTAATTCTGCATTTAATGTATGTTTTAATGTGTTGTTATATGCAATGTACCCCTGTCTAATGCAGCAGCAGGCCTAGTTGGGTGTAGTTAGACATCCCAGACACTAGAGGGAGATAGGGAGCCCCTAGTATAAATGTCCAGGCCCAGACAGGGAGAAGGAGTGCAGAGTCAGGAGTCTGAGAAGACAGAGGTTAAGAAGCCTGCTCCTGACATGCAGCTGGACAGCCCTGGCTGCTAGTGATGTCCAGGAGGCTGTTGAGAAGCTCCAGCCTGCCTGAAGAACAAGAGAGCCTAAGTTAGCTCTGAAGAGATACCCCAGTTGCAGGATCCAACCTCCTGGGAGAAACCAACAGTTACCCACCTGATAGGAGGAGGCATCCCAGGGTAAGCGAAGTGACCCTGATAGGCAGAAGAACTTAGGAATCATAGCAAGCAGTATAATACCTGAGGAAGGAAGTAACCAAGGATATAAGCCACCCTTTTAGGCATCCGGGCCTTGGGATTTATCAAGCCAGAGTAGGAGTTCTAGAAAGGACAGTGTAAAGGTACAACCTGCTGCTGAGTGCTTGTGGAATTTACCCTCAGTGTAACTTGCATGACTATTGCCTGCCATACTTGTGAATAAGCCCTTCTTGTGGAACTGTAATGATATAAAGACTGTACTACTCCCTGCTGTACAAAGTTGGATTGTCCAGTAAAGTTTATGTTTGGTTCACTGCATACTTGTGTACCTTCATCTTTCCAACCACCAACCGGCGTGCCACCGTCCAAAGGCACTGGCGTCACGAATACCACAGGGACCTTGCCCCAGGCACACAAAATACCCGTAACATCCAGGGCACCTCAACTACCATCAGGCCTGGTCCCTATCTACAGAGCGTGCCCCAGAGGAACTGTGTCTACCTCTCCTTCACTGCCACGCGCCTGCCCAGGGTTCTTCAAATATAGTGAGTACCCTCGATTGCCCATAACTGTGACCTCACTTCGTCATCCCCTGCAGGTCTGGCGTGTTGCATACACGAACGTTGTTTACTTCCATGTCCGTTCCGTCTTTTTTGCGGATAGGATGCAGACCCATTCATTTCAATGGGTCTGCAAAAAAATGCAGACAGCACTCCATGTGCTGTCCGCATTAGTATGTCCGTGCCGTAAAAAAAAATAGAACATGTCCTATTCTTGTCCATTTTAGGCACTGTTACAATGGATCCGCGGAAAAAAAAGGATGGCATGCGTATGCCACCCGTTTTATTTAAAAAAAATTGCGGATCCATTGTAACAATGCCTAAAACGGACAAGAATACACATACAGTCTTGTGCATGTAGCCTAAGACACCTTTTTTCCCCAGAAAAGTGGGGGGGGGGGGGGGGGAATGCCCCAGTATCTTATATTGCAAATACTAATGAGCACTTCCATTATGGAAGTGCTCATTACTTCCGGAGGACTAGGAAGCGGTGAAGGCTCTGTACTCACCGCTTACTTGTCCTCAGCTGTTAGCTGCCAAAGGCAGAGGAGGAAGAAGAGCACTGGAGCAGAGGCGTCCAGAGCAGGAGAGGTAAGTGCTTTTTTATTTTATCTGAAGCGTTTATATGAGGCAATGGGGACTGCTGGGAGCTAATGAGAGGCATATGTGGGATGATATGAGGCAATGGGGGATGATATGAGGCAATGGGGGTTGATATGAGGCAATGGGGCTCTTATCTAAGGTCTGATTGGGTTTGTCAGCCGAGGTCTGATAAACATTGGGGGTCTGATTGGTGGTCTGATCTGAGGTCTAATGAAGTATTTTTTTCTCATTGTCCTCCTCTAAAACCTAGGTGCGTCTTATGGGCAGGTGTGTCTTATAGGGTACATATCTACACGCATAGCTTCGAACTGTCCCAAATTTGCCAAAACTGTCCCCGATTTTCAGAGAAAGTCCCAGCAAATTTGCGCTGTCACGGATCGGAAAAGTTGAGGGGTTAACACAAACCCTACCCACAAATGGTTGTTTCTGGGCAGGTCTGGGGCGTTCCTAGGGGGGCGATGCTCATATGCCCCGATTTTACTAACTTAAATGTTGGTTAGTATTTATATGTTGTGCTGTTCCCCTGTAGTTCAGTCTGAGCCTGATCTCAGGGGAAGAGTCAGCTGTCTGAAGATGGATACTTGACTTCACAATTTTTCCTTCTACTGTCCCAAGGTTTTATTTTGAAGACTTTGACTCATAGGAAGCAACTTCCAAAACGTGGCGCTGGTGAGATGGTTCTCTTCCCCTGAGAGATACCTCTTGGCATATTATTTTCCCATGGCGCATTGCCACTTATTCTTCATACATAGCTGGTCTCATTAACTTAAAGAAGCACTCTAGGATTTTTTCTTTGCCTATACAGTGCAGCATAGGCTACTATTAAAGAATAACATAGAGGCTCTTGTGTATAGCTGTTTTATTTCATATGCAATTTGTGGGTTGGCAGCCATCTTGGTTCCTTCTCCCCTCAGATATGGTATTGCTAATTAATCCTACATTTGCCATCATGGCTGGCTTTGCAGAGACAGAGGGGGCAGAGTCTCACCACATTGCACCTGTCTCTGTCCTCTGGGGGCAGCCAAGACAGATTAGTGGCACAGACCCGTGGACCCCTCACACGTCAGGGTCTCATTGTTCTCCTATGTGATGCAGCCTGAGCCTGTCTGCCCTCTCTGCCCCGTCATCTCTCTCCCCTGTCAGCTCTCTGTTTAAGGAAGCGGGGAGACCAGTGTGAAGTTATGTAGTACCCCAGAGCGGGCACTACCATTTCTACAACCTGCTACTGTCTCTAATGCTTAACCAATGTGTGACACCACTATGACTTTTGTTTTCAGGTCTGTTCAGAAAGTGCTATGCAACTGTTATGTATTGTATTTCATGACGCCTGGTAGATGGGCCCAACACAAGTTTGATCAAAATGTGCGCTAAGTTTCCATTGATCCATTTATAGTAGGTGTAATACTATTTGAATTTAGAATGATCCCCATTTCTCGGCTTTATTGTGTGTATGTGTGTGCAGCCATTATTATTATTTTTTATTTGTGGTAGAAGACTGGGGCTGAAAATGTCAAATGAGTGTTGCTAAGGCCTAAGGGCCATCCGTCTTCTATTAGCATAGGAGAGACGGGCTGTGCGGGGGCTGCGGGCTTCCGCCTGCCCTGCTCCCTCACAGCCTGGTGGGCACAGGAGCCTTATGTGTTAAAATTAAATCTACCTTACCCCTTTTTATTAAATATAATTAACTTGTACACTCTGTAAGCTCACTGACCAGCGTTGTCAAGTGAGCTTTCCCCCTGCACTCCCGGCGTGCTGACTAATGAACCAGCCACCGGGAGGGAAGCTCCTGCACAGCCCGGCTCTCCTATGCTAATAGAAGATGGATGTCCCTTAGCAACTCTCATTTGAGAGAACACTGCTAAGGGAGATTTCAGCCCCTGTTTTCTACCACAAATAAATGTTTTCCCTAAATAAAGTATATTACAAAATGTTCCTTGTCAGTGTCCCTACGCATTAGGGAAAAAAAAAAAAAATGGAAAGGCAGTTACTCTTTAAAGGGCACCTGTCATGTGGATATTTGATTATAATCTCACTAATTATATACAATCATTAACTACTAAAAAGTGCCTTAGATGTATTCTGTCACGGCTGTTTAAGGGTAACAAGAGCATACACAGTAAAAAGAGCTACTGACCAGACCCAAACTAGGGAAGAGAAAGGGTGACCCCTGTCAGACCCTCAACACTCTCCCTATGCTGCTAAAGCACATGCCCGGATCCATGTGGTAGAACGAGGCATGCCCGCGTGCCTAAGACTGATGAGCCCTGTAACCCCTACAATAGTGGAAGGGGCACGGCCACCGATGCCCTGCTCAGAATATGGAGGGAACCGTGGCCACCTCAGATCCAGTCAGAAAATCACCAGGTACACAACAATGTCTGCACACTTAGCTGATGGAGCTGCAGCCGCAGAGAAGACGGATCCAAGGGCCGCTGGCAATATCCGGAGTGCTTGCAGCAACAGAACACAGGTCCAGAGAACTAATAGCTTAACAAGTGAAGATACTCAAGGCAGAGCTACAACTGAAAAGATAAATATAATCCACGCCCTGCAATAGGAGGAGGGGTGATTTAAAGGCAGGGAAATCAAACGCAGGAGGAACAGCTGGGAGTAAAGACCTCATCACAGGGGCGGAGAAACAGAACAGTGAGAACACCTCCAAACTCTAAGTGACATCATCACAGGGGTGGAGACACAGAGCTGTGAGAACGTCTCAAAGCTCTGGTAGTGACATATTCACTTACTGGTGTGACAGATGGTTACCTCATAATATACACACAAAGATGCCGTATTCCGCATGCTAATGAGCTGATTTGAGTCCAGCGTGATGTCATTGAGTCCAGCGTATATTTAATTCAGAGCTATAGCCACTCCCCTGCCCACCTGCTGCTGATTCCTATGGAAACAAACTGTCACTCAGCAGCAGGTGGGCGGGGAGAGTCAGGAGCTCATAAATATTCATGACTCATCATTATCAGCTGGAGCTTTTCAATACAAGATGTTGGCAGATTGACTGGGTCAATTAAAGAAAGTGACCCACCATTTTGCTAAGAGAATCAGTCACTTATTTATGTTGCCCTTAGTTAGGACACCAGAAAACTGGTGACGGGTTCCCTTTAAAGAAGGGCCTTTGCACCCTTAAAGAGGACCTTTCATCAGAATAAAACTTCTAAAGTAACTATACAGGCATGTAGAGCGGCGCCCAGGGACCCCCCTGCACTTACTGTTATACCTGGGCGCCGCTCCGTTCTCCGGTAATTGCCTCCGGTATCTTTACAGTTAGGCTCCACCATGGGGAACCTGCCAGCGCCTCCTTCTCCCATGCTGCAGCGCTGGCCAATCACAGCGCTCAGCTCTCTCTCAGGCTATGAGCTGAGCGCTGTGATTGGCCAGCGCTGCAGCATTGGAGAATGAGCCGAGGCAGGTTCCCCTGGGTGGAGCCTAACTGTAAAGATACCAGAGGCTATACCGGGAGAACGGAGCGGCGCCCAGGTATAACAGTAAGTGCAGGGGGGTCCCTGGGCGCCGCTCTACGTGCCTGTATAGTAACTTTAGAAGTTTAATTCTGATGAAAGGTCCTCTTTAAATAAGGGACCCAGCATGAGGACTGCTTTTGACAACTGTATCTGCCGGGTGAAAGGTTGGCTTTATTTTTCTTCTCAGAGCGGTAGTCCGTGCCCACGGACTACCGCTCTGGTCAATGGGGCCAGAGCGGTAGTCCGTGGGCACGCGTGCACTTGCGGCAGCACGGATCAGACAGGCTGTTCACCTGCCGGAATAGCCTGCCGGAGTTCCTTGACGCTAGTGTGAAAGTAGCCTAACTTCTTTAATAACTTCAACTTTTCTTCCATATATAACACTGCCACCTCCGCAGCAGGTAGTCCATGTACAAACACGTGATGCATAATGTATCACAAAATGGCGGTTTGCATAAAATGGTGGTTTAACTGTTCAGTCTTGTCATTCAACATAAATGGTGGATATATTGCTCTCTTCAGTATCTGTACTCTCACTCTAAGTTATTTAAAGGGAATCTGTCATCAACTTTATGCTGATCTCATTGAGTGCAGCATAAATTAGTGACAGAAATGCTGATGTCAGCGGTGTGTCACTCATGAGCTAAAAGTAAGTGGTTGCTGAGAACCAGCATCATAATTATTGCAGCACAGGCCTTGATAAGAGTCAAGTCTACCTGAGAAGAGTCATGGTTATTCATAATCTCCAGCTCTCTCCACCCATCTGCTGATGATTGGCAGTTCTCTCCTAGAGAGAAAGGGAGAAAACTCGATATTGGACTGTCAATCATTAGCAGGTGGGCAGGGAGAGCAGGAATTCACGAATAACCATGACTGTTCTCAGGTGGCCGTGACTCTTTTCCAGGCTTAGTCTGCAATGATTGTGATCTTGGTTCTCGGCAACCACTTAATTTTAACTTATAAATGACAGACCGCTGAAATCAACTCACCTGTCACTACTTTATTCTGCCGTCAGTATGGGCAACATAAAGTTGATGACAGGTTCCCTTTAAGCACTTTATAATCACTCTGAGAGGTATATCTGAGGTTTAACCAATAGATTGATTTAGTTTGATTTGCTAAGTTTGTGCGTAGTTTGATTTGGTTTGATTTGCACAGTTTGGTAGAACTGTAAACAAACATATACAACTGCGCTCAGTATATAGTTCTGATCACAGTATTAACAATATTAACATTATATAACCATTCTAAATACCTGTTTGGCCTCTTGTTCCCATAAAACACAGGTCTGACTGGAAATGTGAGCTTACCTTACATTAATTTACTGATTCTTAAAGGCATATTATCTTCTGCTTCTGTGAACACAATATATAACTGTTATGACATCCAGAAACATCAAGTCACTGAAAATAACTCTCGTTCTGTCTCTAATATATAAACATAGGAACTGTATTAAATTTATTGGCAAATCTGGCTAAACATGTAAGTCATATTAGCAACCTAGTACAGGTCTTAGCTGGCCGGCAACACCATGTGGGTTTCCTGCTAAAATTCAAATTACATTCTACTACCTCATGTGGATTACAAATGCCATTTGTGTTGTCTCTTGTGGATTACAAATGACTGCACTATTGTGCATTTATTGCCATGGAAGCTGCAGAAGCCCTCTTTAACTCGTTGAGTACCTTGGACGAGAATGCTCGTTTTAACTGGCCGGTACTTCATGAACTAGGACTAGAGTTCAACCGGCGGTCGTTTTGTGGCAAACTTTTCTAGTTCGCAATTCGTGAATTTGTGGAGCAGGGACAGACTGTTAGTGACACCAAACGCTAGCTAATAGGGCCACAAAAGTGCTTTTTAAGGACTGGTATAGGTGTGCTATCGATAGGTGTGACATACAGAGGGGTGTGATATACTTATAATATCCCGTTAACATAGAAAGTATATTATAGTGCATTTGTATTGTGCAGCAGTTGTGTGCGGTTCTGCTGTAATACTGCAGCTAGATAGAGGGACAAACGCTATTGGAATAACTAATTACATTTGGTGTGATATACCTGTTGCCCCCCCCTCCCCAAAATGATTAAGGGGTGCTATATACCTGCTTCTGCAATGAACAGGACCGTGGTACGGTTACACCGGCGCCAAATTATGCAGTGGGTCAGGATATGGGTATAATAGTCTATAGTTTTGTTTGTGGCGCCAATTGCAGCATGCGCAGGGTACTGTCACAGGGCCTTTTAAATGTGGTATAATGCACTGCTAAGGAACATTTCAGCCCAGAGTGGTGTAATGTCTCTGTATGGTAGTGGTAATTGTGTCAACGGTGTCTCCTACCTGGGTACGGCTGGACTCCTGGATCCTGGCTCACTTGCAATAAAATGAGTGTAGTGCTAGTAGGAGGAATTTGCAGTAGAAATTGAGATCCAGACCTTTAGGTGAAGTTCAAACTTGTCTTTACTGATTTGTAACTTTCATCCAAGCAAGATACAGTTTTTGTCTTAAGCCCCAGCAGGTTTTCAGCAATGGTTGGCAGGAATAAATCTTCTGCTCTATTAACCTGGAGCTTGCAGGAAAGGACGTCTGCTTTGTAGCTCTATACTGTGGCAGCAATTTGGCTTCTGCACTATCTTCTGCCGTACGGGGACTGACTAGCTGAGGAGGAATATGACTTTTCCTAGGTCTCTGGATTTTACTCAGTTATCTTCTCAGGGATACTTTCTTCCTGGAACTGGAGTTGTCTGCTTGCTTCATCCAGCCAAGGCTGCAGGGCTCAGGCTGGGGATTTGATCAATGTCTCAGCCGAGACGAGATCCTAGTTTGGTTCCCTATATCTTGGAGCTCTGAAACATATCTTGGGCTACACTCACTCTAACTTACTTCTCTCCCCATGCTGCAGCATGTGGGAAGCTAAGCTGGAACAAACTATTCCAGCTTAGATGTACTAAACTGAACATAAGTCCTTACCAGAACCAGAACCTAAGTCCTTACCTGCTGGTGAACATGGAAATTACAGCAATATACACTTAACATGGTTTATAATGCACAGTTGTAAGGATATAATGTAAAATTACATCAGATGACAAGGTTAATGCTCTTATGAGATTGTAGCAGGGTAAAAGTTTCGTAACACAACTCTGGGGGATACATCCCCCCCTTACTTCAAGTTAAGCCACCCTCAGCTTATGCTTAGGAGGGGAGAAACCAGCTCTGGGGTACCCAATTAAATACAAAGTGCTGCATGTATTACACATAAGACATACAAAGACAAACACACAACGGCTACCCTGAGGTTCCTGCCCGCATGAGTAGGGTGTCCTAAGTAAAAGTTTCCCTCTCGGTATAACCAGTGAACCAAAGGTCTGCACTAAGCAATCACTACTGACTGACTTTGAAGTGTTCCGGATTCTAACACCAAAGAAAGCATGGGGGTGTCTTTACTCTGTAATCCCACCATTGTGTAATGAAATGCCTGCAAATGGAAGGGTGGCTTTATCCTGTATTCCCTTCCCTGCACCAAAGTCAAATTATAAGGCTTAAAGCACGATCACTATGGCGACTATGGGTAGCTAAAAGTGTCTCTAAGGTTTAATGCGCCATACCTTAGGCAAAGGCACAGAGCTTCTCCATGCACTTCTGGAAGTCACGGGAGAAGGGTATGATAATCCCATGGAACTCCTGGAAGACACCTCAGCATGGCAGCAATTCTGAACAAATAACAAATGGGAAGTAGGGGTCAAAAGCTCCTCTAACCCTTCCCCAAGCAGCGGGTTACCCGTGTAGTTACTAGACCTGCCAGGACTTACAACTTGGTCCTATCCTGGGTACCTGGGATATATGACTCTAGATGTAGGCCATTAGTATTAAGCGTCTGCAGAGGCAGTCTGTATAAAGAGAACAGAGCTGTACATCAAGGCACACAGAAGCAAGGTGCTACTGAACTAGCTAAAGGCAAAAGTTAGTGCAGTTTCACAAAAAATGCATAAAGGTCACATTGCGGCATCTGTAAAAGAGGATACACACAATGGGCATATTATACTTGAACATTGCTCAACCTGTAAACAATAGTGCATAAACAGTGCAATAATATCACATAGAGATCACAAAGAGATCAGGTATACGTTTGAATCTTTTCTTT
This sequence comes from Bufo gargarizans, assembly GCF_014858855.1. Classification (NCBI taxonomy): domain Eukaryota; kingdom Metazoa; phylum Chordata; class Amphibia; order Anura; family Bufonidae; genus Bufo; species Bufo gargarizans. Next base: position 683,325,958 of record NC_058080.1, on the reverse strand, counting down.
GGGTGCAAGCTTTTAACGTTGCCGTAATCATTTTGGAAAACAATGCAAATATGTTATGCATTTATTAGTGCTCAAATATGCTCAAATATGTCCTTTTACTTCAAGTACTTAATGTAGAATCCTCTGGAAACAGGCAAAAGTCAATTGTAATCCATAGGAATAATATAATTAATTGTAATCCATTAGGCGGTATAAAATGTCATATAAAACACATAAAAGCAGCATATTAAGAACTGTAGTTCCATAAGGCTATCAAGTAACCTGAGAAAGGGGATAAAACAATGTGCAAACTTTGGCACAACCTGGGATGTGAAAGGTTGTTGAAGGTGAAGATGGGGGGGTCCTTACTGCACATGACCATCAGGGTGCGGACGAAATAAGGCAACCTGTAAAGGAAAACATTAAAACAATGCCAACGGGTGTTCATCTGTCAAGAACAGTCCACGACGTGGCTCCCAAATAGTTTAGGTGTTTAAAGAGAAGGGAATTTAGAGGAGGACATCAAGGTCCTTATCGCTACTGAAGCGGATTAGGGGGCGCTTCTGCTTCTGGTAGCTCAAGGCTGCAGCAGTAGTGGTGCGCCACTGTCCTCTTGTGGTGGCTTTTGTTAATGGCTGAGCAGACAGCCTGGTGAATGCAGCTGTGACATGTTGCAAGCCGGGATCCCTAGCCGGTGCAGAGGGGGTTAATATCTCTGACTGAAGGGGTTCTGGCAGGCAAACTGGGAGTGCCTGGGACAGCTTCCAGGGCAGTACGTATGGCTGCACCGTGGGATTGAATGTCAGCACTGAATTGTTGATCTGGCCCACCCAGATGTTGGTGGTGCGGTCAGGTCAGGGATGAGGGGCTCTGGTTTTGGCTGGGGCTGTTCTCTGAACTTCATCCTGCCGTCCGGGGTCTCTTGTAGGCAGCGTACTCTCCCTGCAGAGCCTGGATCTTCCTGCCAGGTCTCTGGGGTAACTGCAGGGGACAAAGGTTTGGCCAGCAGGGTCACACCAGCGGCGAAAGGGCCTTGGATGGAAAGCATGGGGATGTATTCCACCTGATCCCCCACGTACAGGTTGTGATGGGCCTGGGGAAAGTAAGAGCACTTGACAGAACGGCGGCCCACAAATATCTCAGCCCCTGAATGGCTGTCTTGGAGGAAGCGCACTCCTCTCTCTATAGAAAACCATAGTACAGTCCCTGTGCGCCGGACTAATTTCGGGTCACCTGGCCGGTGGTCATCTAGCACTTGTTTGACCTACTCTTCAATAGCTGACTTGTATTCCCACGCAGTCTGGGAGTGAGCGGAGATCTCTAATGGGACCTCAGGATTGAGGCGTCCCTCCCCGGGGGTATTGGTTATGGGCGGCGGAGTGGAAATTCCGGCCGCCTCCACCACACCAGCATGTGTGCGTGGCGGAACTTGCTTGGGCCTACCAGGGGTATCAGAGTCCACTGGGCATGATGCAGGGGTAGCTTCGGACCGGGCCTAGGCCTCAAGGAGTGCGACTGCTCCTACCTGATGTCGTGGCCGGGCGGCCAGTTCCGGTGCCTCCTAGTGGTCATCTGGGGCTTCAGGTGCCGTCAGTGGTGCAGGCTGGTCCAAGGCCTAGGCGACTTGGTCGGCGGTGTTTTCCGCAGGAGCAGGTTCATCGCTGGCAGCCATCTTGGAGTACGTCGCATCTGTGCATCCAGCCGTTGCGGAGGAATCCATAGCCTCTGAGGTCTGGACTGGGGATGAAGTGTCATCTTCCACGGGAGCGGGGTCGAGAGCGGCGGCCTTCTTGACTTGTATGGCGGCGGCTGTCTCTGCACCAGTTGCGGCATGCGCAGCCTCCAGGGACATTCCAAAAGTGCTGGGGCCAGCTCTCTTCATCAGCTGGGAGACCCGGATCTCTGGTAAGGGAGCCTCATACACTAGCTCTCCCTGAACCGCCATTTGGTCCCACTTGGGTGATAGGAGCGCCATGTTTCCTGCGTCTCCTCTCTTACTTGGTACAGGGAATCGGGGTGGAACCCAGAGGGAGGAGTCTTCACTCCCTTGGCTCACATTGCAAAGTTCTTGGTGGGCAGGCTTGAAAGTTCCCGCTTCTAGGGGGCGTATTTGGCATTTCCGCGCTCTTGAGAGCCCGTTCTTGAGTTTTCCAGCTTCTGAACGGCATGAAGAAGCGGCACCATTACACAAATATGTAAATTAATCCTTTGAGTGCTGGTGCGCACTGTGTAGCGATTACACAGCAATTAAGTAAATTTTAGGGTTTTGCACAATCCTCAGGCCTTGTTGCAGTGTTAAACATGCAATTTGATCCTGTTAATGCACACAATTGGATCTGGTTCTGTTGGCACACAGTTGGATCCGGTTATGGCAGGGATAGGCACACAATTCGATTCGATCCTGTTCGTGATGCCAAATTTGCAATGACCAGGACCGTAGTACGGTTACACTGACGCCAAATGGCAGTGGGTCAGGATATGGGTATAATAGTCTATAGTTTTGTTTGTGACGTCAATTGCAGAATGTGCAGGGTACTGTCACAGGGCCCTTTAAAGGTGTTATAACACACGTCCTAGTTTAGGAATGTCAGAGTGGTGTAATGTCTCTGTATAGTAGTGGTAATTGTGTCAACGGTGTCTCCTACCTGGGTACAGCTGGACTCCTGGATCCTGGCTCACTTGCAATAAAATGACTTTGAAACACATACACCTACCTCCTGGAGAGTGTTCTTGATCTGGCCAACTGTTGTGAAGGGTGTTTTCTTCACCAGGGAAAGAATTCTTCGGTCACCCACCACAGTTGTTTTCCGTTGTCTTCCAGGTCTTTTCGTGTTGCAGAGATCACTGATACGTTCCTTCTTTTTAGGAATGTTCCAAACAGTTTTGGCCATGCCTAATGTTTTTGCTATCTCTCTGATGGGTTTGTTTTGTTTTTTAGCCTAATGATGGCTTGCTTCACTGATAGTGACAGCTCTTTGGATCTCCTCTTGAGAGTTGACAGCAACAGATTCCAAATGCAAATAGCAAACTTGAAATGAACTCTGGACCTTTTATCTGCTCATTGTAATTGGGATAATGAGGGAATAGCACACACCTGGCCATGGAACAGCTGAGAAGCCAATTGTCCCATTACTTTTGGTCCCTTAACAAGTGGGAGGCACATATGCAACCTGTTGTAATTCTTACACCGTTCACATGATTTGGATGTAAATACCCTCAAATTAAAGCTGACAGTCTGCAGGTAAAGCACATCTTGTTCTGTTCATTTCAAATCCATTATGGTGGTGTATAGAGACAAAAATGTTACAATTGTGTTGATGTCCCAATATTTATGAACCTGGCTGTATATATCTGTTTCCACAAAATACTGATAGAGGGTATTGTTATACCAGCTTGCACGAAATATTGATTAAAGGGGTTCTGCAGTTTGTTTAAACTGATGATCTATCCTCTGGATAGATCACCAGCATCTGATCGGCAGGGGTCCGACACCCGGGACCCCCGCCGATCAGCTGTTTGAGAAGGCAGTGGCGCTCCAGCAGCGCCGCAGCCTACTCACTGTTTACCGCTGGACCAGTGACATCACGACTAGTATCAACTGGCCTGGGCGGGACTAAGCTCCATTCAAGTGAAACGGTAAACAGTGAGAAGGCCGCGGCACTGCTGGAGCGCCGCTGCCTTCTCAAACAGCTGATCGGCGGGGGTCCCGGGTGTCGGACCCCTGCCGATCAGATGCTGATGATCTATCCAGAGGATAGATTATCAGATTAAAATAACTGTAGAACCCCTTTAAGGGGTTTGATTTACCGGCTTCCAGCAAATACTCATTATTGGGTTCTATTTACCTGTTTCCACAAAATACTGTTAGAGGGTATTGATATACCGGCTTTCACCAAATATTGATTGAGGCCTGCAATACACCAGCTTCCACCAAATATTGATTAAGAGGTTTGATTTACCAGCTTCCAGCAAATACTCATTATTGGGTTCCATATAGCTGTTTCCACAAAATACTGATAGAGGGGATTGCTATACCAGCTTCCACAAAATATTGATTGAGGCCTGCGATACACCGGCTTACCACAAATATTTGCAGTGTCCACTACCCACGTGGGTACTGCAAAGTTGTAGTGTTATGCTTTGTATGCTTTATATAACCTGTTTTATGCTGCAGTGCATCTTTATGCATAATCCCTGCCTGCCTACAGGTGTTAGATTCCATTACACTGAGCCTACCATTAGGGGGAGACAACACATCCCATATATAGCCTAGCTCAGGCCTAGTTAGGGGTCTTCAGTCTTCAGCCGCCCTAAGCGGAAGTGGTCCACATCCTGCTCTGCTCAGAGCTAGTGGACATCAGCTAGAAGTTTAGCTTTAGAAAAGGTTATTAATCCAGAAAACACTAAAGAAACAGAGACCCAAAGGGTTACGGCGGCCATCGCTATACGCGCCTTAGGACCTTTGAAGTTAAAAGTGAAAGTTTTACCAGCCTCCGGCAGCCTCACTAAACTGCACTGGGATAACAGGGACCAGCATAAAAGTTCTCTACCAGTAAGCATAAAACCTATATCATTAATAGCCTGAGAAACAGACATCACTGTGACCGCCGGGGTCGGGAGAGTGCAGGAGCTGTCGGGTCTTTTACAGACCTTGATCAGCCCCGCACTGAGGCTGTACAGCATTGTATAATGCTGTACAGCCTCTCTGGGGGGTGCATTTCCCCTGTAAATGGGGCTACTATGTCAGCCCCAGTTACAGGAGAAATCAATGGTGGGGGAAAAAAAAAGTGAAGTTAAAGAGGACCTTTCACTAGTATACAAACTAAAAACTAACTATACCTGTGGGCAGAGCGGCGCCCAGGGGTCCCCCTGCACTCACTAGTATGCCTGGGCGCCGCTCCGTTCGCCCGGTATAGGCTCCGGTGTCTCAGCTCCGTCTGTTGTACTGGACTGATTTTTTTGTAGGAGGCGTGTCCCTTGCTGCAGTGCTGGCCAATCGCAGCGCACAGCTCATAGCAAGGGACACGCCTCCTACAAAAAATCAGTCCAGTACAACAGACGGAGCTGAGACACCGGAGCCTATACCGGGCGAACGGAGCGGCGCCCAGGCATACTAGTGAGTGCAGGGGGACCCCTGGGCGCCGCTCTGCCCACAGGTATAGTTAGTTTTTAGTTTGTATACTAGTGAAAGGTCCTCTTTAAATGTACCCCAGATGTCTTGTATGACCTTATGGGGGACACAAAGTGGAAAGGAAAAAAGAAAAACAAAGTTTTGAAATGTAAAAAAAAAAAAAAAAAATCCCCAATTAAGTAATAAAAAAAATATTAAAAATAGGAAAACATTAATAAAATAGACATATTTGGTATTGCCCTATAAATTTCTCTATAAATATCACATGATCCACCCCGTCCGAAAAACACCATAAAAAGTTTAAACTGTGTAAAAAAACAAAACAATTTTTGCCACCTTACATCACAAAAAGTGCAACACCAAGTGATCAAAAAGGTGTTTGTCCCACAAAATGGTACCAATAAAACAGTCACCTCATTCCGCAAAAAATTGACCCCTACTTAAGAAAATCTCTCAAAAAATAAAAAACTATAGCTCTCAGAACATAGAGACATTAAAACATAATTTTTTGTTTCAAAAATGCTATTATTGTGTTAAAGTGAAATAAATAAGTTAGACATATAAGATATCGCCATGTCCGTAACAACCAGCTCTATAAAAATATCAATGACCCAACCCTTCAGGTGAATGCCGTAATAGAAAGTGCCACAAAAAGGCATTTTTTTGTCACCTTACATCACAAAAAGTGTGATAGCAAGCGATCAAAAAGTCATAAGCACCCCAAAATCGTACCCATCAAACCGTCATCTCATCCCGAAAGAAATGAGCCCCTACATAAGACAGTCACCTAAAAAATAAAAAAAACTATAGCTTTCAGAATATGTAGACACTAGAGTTGAGCGGACACCTGGATGTTCGGGTTCGGCCGAACTTGGAAAAAAAAAAGTTCGGGTTCGGGACCCGAACTTGACCCAAACTTGAACCCGAACCCCATTGAAGTCAATGGGGACCTGAACTTTTGGGCACTAAAATGGCTCTAAAATAGTCCTGGAAAGGGCTAGAGGGCTGCAAAAGGCATCAAAATGTGCTTAAGAGCATGGCAACTGTTCTGCAAACAAATGTGGATAGGGAAACAACTTAAAATAACATAAAATACAGAAAAAATAACAATCTGGATCTAGGAGTAGGAGGTTGAGGAGGTGGTGGATGGATGGATGTGGCGGTGTAGGTTGACGTGGCAGTATAGGTGGAAGCGGCGGTGAAGAAGGAATAGGTAGCCAACACTGATTTGTGTTTTTTATTTTTAAATTGGGGTATCCCCCAAAATATTGGCACATATAACAAAATAAAACAAAGAATAAGTGCACTTGAGTACAAGAATGGATGGTTGAGGCTGGTATAAATGTCTATTCTGCACAAGGTACGGACAAGTCCTGTGGCATCCATGCCTGGTTAATTTTTATAAACGTAAGCTTGTCCACATTGGCTGCGGCCTGTGATAATGCTCTCTGCCGTGCTAAACACACGTTCACACTATACACTGGCTGCAGGGCAGGTCAGCACCTCCAAGGCTGACAAAGCTTTTCCACATTTGGGCCATGCTAACCCTGCCTTCTCAGGTGCTGGCGGTGCCCCAGCTGCATTGGCGACCTCTTCCTCCTCCTCTGCCTTCGCCTTGTGCTTCCACTGTGCCCCCGCTGTCAGGTGGGAATGCTATCATCAGCGTGCGCTTGTAGTCGCGCATCTTCCGATCAGTAATAGATGTTTTCACTAAATTTAGTTCCCTGTTAGGGATGAGCGAACTCGAACTGTATAGTTCGGGTTCGTACCGAATTTTGGGGTGTCCGTGACACGGACCCGAACCCGGACATTTTCGTAAAAGTCCGGGTTCGGGTTCGGTGTTCGTCGCTTTCTTGGCGCTTTTGTGATGCTTTCTTGGCGCTTTTTGAAAGGCTGCAAAGCAGCCAATCAACAAGCGTCATACTACTTGCCCCAAGAGGCCATCACAGCCATGCCTACTATTGGCATGGCTGTGATTGGCCAGAGCACCATGTGACCCAGCCTCTATTTAAGCTGGAGTCACATAGCGCCGCCCGTCACTCTGCTCTGATTAGCGTAGGGAGAGGTTGCGGCTGCGACAGTAGGGCGAGATTAGGCAGATTAACTCCTCCAAAGTACTTGATTATTGATCGATCTGCAGCTGTGGATCATTGAGCTGCTGATAATCAATTGCTCACTGTTTTTAGGCTGCCCAGACCGTTTGTCAGTCACATTTTTCTGGGGTGATCGGCGGCCATTTTGTGTCTTGTGGTGCGCCAGCACAAGCTGCGACCAAGTGCATTTAACCCTCAATGGTGTGGTTGTTTTTTGGCTAAAGCCTACATCAGGGTGAAGCTGTCACACCAAGTGCATTTAACCAGCAATAGTCTGTTTATTTTTTGGCCATATACTACATCAGGGGCAAGCTGCGCCTGTCACCAAGTGCATTTAACCCTCAATGGTGTGGTTGTTTTTTGGCTAAAGCCTACATCAGGGTGAAGCTGTCACACCAAGTGCATTTAACCAGCAATAGTCTGTTTATTTTTTGGCCATATACTACATCAGGGGCAAGCTGCGCCCGTCACCAAGTGCATTTAACCCTCAGTAGTGTGGTTGGTCAAGCTATCACACCAAGTGCATTTAACCAGCAATAGTCTGTTCATTTTTTGGCCATATACTAAATCAGGGGCAAGCTGCGCCCGTCACCAAGTGCATTTAACCAGCAATAGTCTGTTCATTGTTTGGCCATATACTACATCAGGGGAAAGCTGCGCCCGTCACCAAGTGCATTTAACCCTCAGTAGTGTGGTTGGTCAAGCTGTGACACCAAGTGCATTTAACCAGCAATAGTATGTTCATTTTTTGGCCATATACTACATCAGGGGCAAGCTGCGCCCGTCACCAAGTGCATTTAACCCTCAGTAGTGTGGTTGGTCAAGCTATCACACCAAGTGCATTTAACCAGCAATAGTCTGTTCATTTTTTGGCCATATACTAAATCAGGGGCAAGCTGCGCCCGTCACCAAGTGCATTTAACCAGCAATAGTCTGTTCATTTTTTGGCCATATACTACATCAGGGGCAAGCTGTGCCCGTCACCAAGTGCATTTAACCCTCAGTAGTGTGGTTGGTCAAGCTGTGACACCAAGTGCATTTAACGAGCAATAGTCTGTTCATTTTTTGGCCTTATACTACATCAGGGGCAAGCTGCGCCCGTCACCAAGTGCATTTAACCCTCAGTAGAGTGGTTGGTCAAGCTATCACACCAAGTGCATTTAACCAGCAATAGTCTGTTCATTTTTTGGCCATATACTAAATCAGGGGCAAGCTGCGCCCGTCACCAAGTGCATTTAACCAGCAATAGTCTGTTCATTTTTTGGCCATATACTACATCAGGGGCAAGCTGCGCCCGTCACCAAGTGCATTTAACCCTCAGTAGTGTGGTTGGTCAAGCTGTCACACCAAGTGCATTTAACCAGCAATAGTGTGGTTATTTTTTGGCCATATCCCAGTCTAATTCTGTCACTAAATCCATACCGGTCACCCAGCGCCTTAATACTAGGCCTCAAATTTATATCCCGCTAAATCTCTCGTTACCGCTGTCCTGTTGTGGCTGGGAAAGTTATTTAGTGTCCGTCAAAGCACATTTTTTGTTCTGGGTTGAAATACAATTCCCAATTTAGCAATTTCATAATTTAGTGGTTTCTGCTATATCAGAGCTATTTGAAATCTATCCCTAAAAGGGTATATAATATTCAAGGTGCACATAGGGTCATTCAGAATAACTTCACACACACGCTACTGTGCATTTCCCAGTCTAATTCTGTCACTAAATCCATACCGGTCACCCAGCGCCTAAATACTAGGCCTCAAATTTATATCCCGCTAAATCTCTCGTTACCGCTGTCCTGTTGTGGCTGGGAAAGTTATTTAGTGTCTGTCAAAGCACATTTTTTGTTGTGGGTTGAAATACAATTCCCAATTTAGCAATTTCATAATTTAGTGGTTTCTGCTATATCAGAGCTATTTGAAATCTATCCCTAAAAGGGTATATAATATTCAAGGTGCAACATAGGGTCATTCAGAATAACTTCACACACACGCTACTGTGCATTTCCAAGTCCAATTCTGTTAGTAAATCCATACCGGTCACCCAGCGCCTAAATACTAGGCCTCAAATTTATATCCCGCTAAATCTCTCGTTACCGCTGTCCTGTTGTGGCTGGGAAAGTTATTTAGTGTCCGTCAAAGCACATTTTTTGTTCTGGGTTGAAATACAATTCCCAATTTAGCAATTTCATAATTTAGTGGTTTCTGCTATATCAGAGCTATTTGAAATCTATCCCTAAAAGGGTATATAATATTCAAGGTGCACATAGGGTCATTCAGAATAACTTCACACACACGCTACTGTGCATTTCCCAGTCTAATTCTGTCACTAAATCCATACCGGTCACCCAGTGCCTAAATACTAGGCCTCAAATTTATATCCCGCTAAATCTCTCGTTACCGCTGTCCTGTTGTGGCTGGGAAAGTTATTTAGTGTCTGTCAAAGCACATTTTTTGTTCTGGGTTGAAATACAATTCCCAATTTAGCAATTTCATAATTTAGTGGTTTCTGCTATATCAGAGCTATTTGAAATCTATCCCTAAAAGGGTATATAATATTCAAGGTGCACATAGGGTCATTCAGAATAACTTCACACACACGCTACTGTGCATTTCCAAGTCTAATTCTGTCAGTAAATCCATACCGGTCACCCAGCGCCTAAATACTAGGCCTCAAATTTATATCCCGCTGAATTTGAATACAATACATTGGGCCAAATAATATTTTTGTTGTTGTGGTGAACCATAACAATGAGGAAAACATCTAGTAAGGGACGCGGACGTGGACATGGTCGTGGTGGTGTTAGTGGACCCTCTGGTGCTGGGAGAGGACGTGGCCGTTCTGCCACATCCACACGTCCTAGTGTACCAACTACCTCAGGTCCCAGTAGCCGCCAGAATTTACAGCGATATATGGTGGGGCCCAATGCCGTTCTAAGGATGGTAAGGCCTGAGCAGGTACAGGCATTAGTCAATTGGGTGGCCGACAGTGGATCCAGCACGTTCACATTATCTCCCACCCAGTCTTCTGCAGAAAGCGCACAGATGGCGCCTGAAAACCAACCCCATCAGTCTGTCACATCACCCCCATGCATACCAGGGAAACTGTCTCAGCCTCAAGTTATGCAGCAGTCTCTTATGCTGTTTGAAGACTCCGCTGGCAGGGTTTCCCAAGGGCATCCACCTAGCCCTTCCCCAGCGGTGAAAGACATAGAATGCACTGACGCACAACCACTTATGTTTCCTGATGATGAGGACATGGGAATACCACCTCAGCATGTCTCTGATGATGACGAAACACAGGTGCCAACTGCTGCGTCTTTCTGCAGTGTGCAGACTGAACAGGAGGTCAGGGATCAAGACTGGGTGGAAGACGATGCTGGGGACTGATGAGGTCCTAGACCCCACATGGAATGAAGGTCGTGCCACTGACTTTCACAGTTCGGAGGAAGAGGCAGTGGTGAGACCGAGCCAACAGCGTAGCAAAAGAGGGAGCAGTGGGCAAAAGCAGAACACCCGCCGCCAAGAGACTCCGCCTGCTACTGACCGCCGCCATCTGGGACCGAGCACCCCAAAGGCAGCTTCAAGGAGTTCCCTGGCATGGCACTTCTTCAAACAATGTGCTGACGACAAGACCCGAGTGGTTTGCACGCTGTGCCATCAAGCCTGAAGCGAGGCATTAACGTTCTGAACCTGAGCACAACCTGCATGACCAGGCACCTGCATGCAAAGCATGAACTGCAGTGGAGTAAACACCTTAAAACCAAGGAAGTCACTCAGGCTCCCCCTGCTACCTCTTCTGCTGCTGCCGCCTCGGCCTCTTCCTCCGCCTCTGGAGGAACGTTGGCACCTGCCGCCCAGCAAACAGGGGATGTACCACCAACACCACCACCACCACCTCCGTCACCAAGCGTCTCAACCATGTCACACGCCAGCGTTCAGCTCTCCATCTCACAAACATTTGAGAGAAAGCGTAAATTCCCACCTAGCCACCCTCGATCCCTGGCCCTGAATGCCAGCATTTCTAAACTACTGGCCTATGAAATGCTGTCATTTAGGCTGGTGGACACAGACAGCTTCAAACAGCTCATGTCGCTTGCTGTCCCACAGTATGTTGTTCCCAGCCGCCACTACTTCTCCAAGAGAGCCGTGCCTTCCCTGCACAACCAAGTATCCGATAAAATCAAGTGTGCACTGCGCAACGCCATCTGTAGCAAGGTCCACCTAACCACAGATACGTGGACCAGTAAGCACGGCCAGGGACGCTATATCTCCCTAACTGCACACTGGGTAAATGTAGTGGCAGCTGGGCCCCAGACGGAGAGCTGTTTGGCGCACGTCCTTCCGCCGCCAAGGATCGCAGGGCAACATTCTTTGCCTCCTGTTGCCACCTCCTCCTTCTCGGCTTCCTCCTCCTCTTCTTCCACCTGCTCATCCAGTCAGCCACACACCTTCACCACCAACTTCAGCACAGCCCGGGGTAAACGTCAGCAGGCCATTCTGAAACTCATATGTTTGGGGGACAGGCCCCACACCGCACAGGAGTTGTGGCGGGGTATAGAACAACAGACCGACGAGTGGTTGCTGCCGGTGAGCCTCAAGCCCGGCCTGGTGGTGTGTGATAATGGGCGAAATCTCGTTGCAGCTCTGGGACTAGCCAATTTGACGCACATCCCTTGCTTGGCGCATGTGCTGAATTTGGTGGTGCAGAAGTTCATACACAACTACCCCGACATGTCAGAGCTGCTGCATAAAGTGCGGGCCGTCTGTTTGTGCTTCCGGCGTTCACATCCTGCTGCTGCTCGCCTGTCTGCGCTACAGCGTAACTTCGGCCTTCCCGCTCACCGCCTCATATGCGACGTGCCCACCAGGTGGAACTCCACCTTGCACATGCTGGACAGACTGTGCGAGCAGCAGCAGGCCATAGTGGAGTTTCAGCTGCAGCACGCACGGGTCAGTCGCACTACAGAACAGCACCACTTCACCACCAATGACTGGGCCTCCATGCGAGACCTGTGTGCCCTGTTGCGCTGTTTCGAGTACTCCACCAACATGGCCAGTGGCGATGACGCCGTTATCAGCGTTACAATACCACTTCTATGTCTCCTTGAGAAAACACTTAGGGCGATGATGGAAGAGGAGGTGGCCCAGGAGGAGGAGGAGGAGGAAGAGGGGTCATTTTTAGCACTTTCAGGCCAGTCTCTTCGAAGTGACTCAGAGGGAGGTTTTTGGCAACAGCAGAGGCCAGGTACAAATGTGGCCAGCCAGGGCCCACTACTGGAGGACGATGAGGAGGAGGTGGAGGAGGATGAGGATGAAGCATGGTCACAGCGGGGTGGCACCCAACGCAGCTCGGGTCCATCACTGGTGCGTGGCTGGGGGGAAAGGCAGGACGATGACGATACGCCTCCCACAGAGGACAGCTTGTCCTTACCCCTGGGCAGCCTGGCACACATGAGCGACTACATGCTGCAGTGCCTGCGCAACGACAGCAGAGTTGCCCACATTTTAACCTGTGCGGACTACTGGGTTGCCACCCTGCTGGATCCACGCTACAAAGACAATGTGCCCACCTTACTTCCTGCACTGGAGCGTGATAGGAAGATGCGCGAGTACAAGCGCACGTTGGTAGACGCGCTACTGAGAGCATTCCCAAATGTCACAGGGGAACAAGTGGAAGTCCAAGGCCAAGGCAGAGGAGGAGCAAGAGGTCGCCAAGGCAGCTGTGTCAATGCCAGCTCCTTTGAGGGCAGGGTTAGCATGGCAGAGATGTGGAAAACTTTTGTCAACACGCCACAGCTAACTGCACCACCACCTGATACGCAACGTGTTAGCAGGAGGCAACATTTCACTAACATGGTGGAACAGTACATGTGCACACCCCTCCACATACTGACTGATGGTTCGGCCCCATTCAACTTCTGGGTCTCTAAATTGTCCACGTGGCCAGAGCTAGCCTTTTATGCCTTGGAGGTGCTGGCCTGCCCGGCGGCCAGCGTTTTGTCTGAACGTGTATTCAGCACGGCAGGGGGCGTCATTACAGACAAACGCAGCCGCCTGTCTACAGCCAATGTGGACAAGCTGTCGTTCATAAAAATGAACCAGGCATGGATCCCACAGGATCTGTCCGTCCCTTGTCCAGATTAGACATTAACTACCTCCCCTTAACCATATATTATTGGACTCCAGGGCACTTCCTCATTCAATCCTATTTTTATTTTCATTTTACCATTATATTGCGAGGCTACCCAAAGTTGAATGAACCTCTCCTCTGTCTGGGTGCCGGGGCCTAAATATATGCCAATGGACTGTTCCAATGTTGGGTGACGTGAAGCCTGATTCTCTGCTATGACATGCAGAATGATTCTCTGCTGACATGAAGCCAGATCCTCTGTTACGGGACCTCTCTCCTCTGCCTGGGTGCTGGGCCTAAATTTATGAAAATGGACTCTTACAGTGGTGGGTGACGTGAAGCCTGATTCTCTGCTATGATATGAAGACTGATTCTCTGCTGACATGAAGCCAGATTGTCTGTTACGGGACCTCTCTCCTCTGCCTGGGTGCTGGGCCTAAATATATGCCAATGGACTGTTGCAGTGGTGGCTGACGTGAAGCCTCATTCTCTGCTATGACATGCAGACTAATTCTCTGCTGACATGAAGTCAGATCCTCTGTTACGGGACCTCTCTCCTCTGCCTGGGTGCTGGGCCTAAATATATGCCAATGGACTGTTGCAGTGGTGGCTGACGTGAAGCCTCATTCTCTGCTATGACATGCAGACTAATTCTCTGCTGACATGAAGCCAGATTGTCTGTTACGGGACCTCTCTCCTCTGCCTGGGTGCTGGGCCTAAATTTATGACAATGGACTGTTGCAGTGGTGGGTGACGTGAAGCCTGATTCTCTGCTATGACATGCAGACTGATTCTCTACTGACATGAAGCCAGATTGTCTGTTACGGGACCTCTCTCCTCTGCCTGTGTGCTGGGCCTAAATATATGCCAATGGACTGTTGCAGTGGTGGCTGACGTGAAGCCTCATTCTCTGCTATGACATGCAGACTAATTCTCTGCTGACATGAAGCCAGATTGTCTGTTACGGGACCTCTCTCCTCTGCCTGGGTGCTGGGCCTAAATTTATGACAATGGACTGTTGCAGTGGTGGGTGACATGAAGCCTGATTCTCTGCTATGACATGCAGACTAATTCTCTGCTGACATGAAGCCAGATTGTCTGTTACGGGACCTCTCTCCTCTGCCTGGGTGCTGGGCCTAAATTTATGACAATGGACTGTTGCAGTGGTGGGTGACGTGAAGCCTGATTCTCTGCTATGACATGCAGACTGATTCTCTACTGACATGAAGCCAGATTGTCTGTTACGGGACCTCTCTCCTCTGCCTGGGTGCTGGGCCTAAATATATGCCAATGGACTGTTGCAGTGGTGGCTGACGTGAAGCCTCATTCTCTGCTATGACATGCAGACTAATTCTCTGCTGACATGAAGCCAGATTGTCTGTTACGGGACCTCTCTCCTCTGCCTGTGTGCTGGGCCTAAATATATGCCAATGGACTGTTGCAGTGGTGGCTGACGTGAAGCCTCATTCTCTGCTATGACATGCAGACTAATTCTCTGCTGACATGAAGCCAGATTGTCTGTTACGGGACCTCTCTCCTCTGCCTGTGTGCTGGGCCTAAATATATGCCAATGGACTGTTGCAGTGGTGGCTGACGTGAAGCCTCATTCTCTGCTATGACATGCAGACTGATTCTCTGCTGACATGAAGCCAGATTGTCTGTTACGGGACCTCTCTCCTCTGCCTGGGTGCTGGGCCTAAATATCTGAGAATGGACTGTTGCAGTGGTGGCTGACGTGAAGCCTGATTCTCTGCTATGATATGAAGACTGATTCTCTGCTGACATGAAGCCAGATTGTCTGTTACGGGACCTCTCTCCTCTGCCTGTGTGCTGGGCCTAAATATATGCCAATGGACTGTTGCAGTGGTGGCTGACGTGAAGCCTGATTCTCTGCTATGACATGCAGACTAATTCTCTGCTGACATGAAGCCAGATTGTCTGTTACGGGACCTCTCTCCTCTGCCTGGGTGCTGGGCCTAAATATATGCCAATGGACTGTTGCAGTGGTGGCTGACGTGAAGCCTGATTCTCTGCTATGACATGAAGACTGATTCTCTGCTGATATGAAGCCAGATTGTCTGTTACGGGACCTCTCTCCTCTGCCTGGGTGCTGGGCCTAAATATATGCCAATGGACTGTTGCAGTGGTGGCTGACGTGAAGCCTCATTCTCTGCTATGACATGCAGACTAATTCTCTGCTGACATGAAGTCAGATCCTCTGTTACGGGACCTCTCTCCTCTGCCTGGGTGCTGGGCCTAAATATATGCCAATGGACTGTTGCAGTGGTGGCTGACGTGAAGCCTCATTCTCTGCTATGACATGCAGACTAATTCTCTGCTGACATGAAGCCAGATTGTCTGTTACGGGACCTCTCTCCTCTGCCTGGGTGCTGGGCCTAAATATATGCCAATGGACTGTTGCAGTGGTGGCTGACGTGAAGCCTCATTCTCTGCTATGACATGCAGACTAATTCTCTGCTGACATGAAGCCAGATTGTCTGTTACGGGACCTCTCTCCTCTGCCTGGGTGCTGGGCCTAAATTTAT
Source organism: Bufo gargarizans (assembly GCF_014858855.1). NCBI lineage: Eukaryota > Metazoa > Chordata > Amphibia > Anura > Bufonidae > Bufo > Bufo gargarizans. The sequence goes on along the minus strand of NC_058080.1, from coordinate 683,310,082 downwards.
GACAATGGACTGTTGCAGTGGTGGGTGACGTGAAGCCTGATTCTCTGCTATGACATGCAGACTGATTCTCTGCTGACATGAAGCCAGATTGTCTGTTACGGGACCTCTCTCCTCTGCCTGGGTGCTGGGCCTAAATTTATGACAATGGACTGTTGCAGTGGTGGGTGACGTGAAGCCTGATTCTCTGCTATGACATGCAGACTGATTCTCTACTGACATGAAGCCAGATTGTCTGTTACGGGACCTCTCTCCTCTGCCTGGGTGCTGGGCCTAAATATATGCCAATGGACTGTTGCAGTGGTGGCTGACGTGAAGCCTCATTCTCTGCTATGACATGCAGACTGATTCTCTGCTGACATGAAGCCAGATTGTCTGTTACGGGACCTCTCTCCTCTGCCTGTGTGCTGGGCCTAAATATATGCCAATGGACTGTTGCAGTGGTGGCTGACGTGAAGCCTCATTCTCTGCTATGACATGCAGACTAATTCTCTGCTGACATGAAGCCAGATTGTCTGTTACGGGACCTCTCTCCTCTGCCTGTGTGCTGGGCCTAAATATATGCCAATGGACTGTTGCAGTGGTGGCTGACGTGAAGCCTCATTCTCTGCTATGACATGCAGACTGATTCTCTGCTGACATGAAGCCAGATTGTCTGTTACGGGACCTCTCTCCTCTGCCTGGGTGCTGGGCCTAAATATCTGAGAATGGACTGTTGCAGTGGTGGCTGACGTGAAGCCTGATTCTCTTCTATGATATGAAGACTGATTCTCTGCTGACATGAAGCCAGATTGTCTGTTACGGGACCTCTCTCCTCTGCCTGTGTGCTGGGCCTAAATATATGCCAATGGACTGTTGCAGTGGTGGCTGACGTGAAGCCTGATTCTCTGCTATGACATGCAGACTAATTCTCTGCTGACATGAAGCCAGATTGTCTGTTACGGGACCTCTCTCCTCTGCCTGGGTGCTGGGCCTAAATATATGCCAATGGACTGTTGCAGTGGTGGCTGACGTGAAGCCTGATTCTCTGCTATGACATGAAGACTGATTCTCTGCTGACATGAAGACAGATTGTCTGTTACGGGACCTCTCTCCTCTGCCTGGGTGCTGGGCCTAAATATATGCCAATGGACTGTTGCAGTGGTGGCTGACGTGAAGCCTCATTCTCTGCTATGACATGCAGACTAATTCTCTGCTGACATGAAGCCAGATTCTCTGTTACGGGACCTCTCTCCTCTGCCTGGGTTCCGGGGCCTAAATATCTTTGAATGGACTGTTCCAGTGGTGGGTGACGGGAAGCCAGATTCTCTGCTATGGGACCTCTCTCCAATTGATTTTGGTTAATTTTTATTTATTTAATTTTTATTTTAATTCATTTCCCTATCCACATTTGTTTGCAGGGGATTTACCTACATGTTGCTGCCTTTTGCAGCCCTCTAGCCCTTTCCTGGGCTGTTTTACAGCCGTTTTAGTGCCGAAAAGTTCGGGTCCCCATTGACTTCAATGGGGTTCGGGTTCGGGACGAAGTTCGGATCGGGTTCGGATCCCGAACCCGAACATTTCCGGGAAGTTCGGCCGAACTTCTCAAACCCGAACATCCAGGTGTTCGCTCAACTCTATTCCCTGTCATTCACGGCAAAAGGGGGTTCATGTCACCCAGCAATACAACAGAGGATTTTGAGAGATTTAGGCCCCTGTCACCCAGGCACAGCAGGGGTTCATTCACGGCAAAAGGGGGATCTTGTCAAACAGCAATAGAACAGAGGATTTTGAGAGATTTAGGCCCCTGTCAACCAGGCACAGCAGGAGTTTGTATACGCCAAAAATGGTAAAATGTCACCTAACAATTGAAAATAAGATTTTTTTCAATTTAGGGCACTAAAATTGGCACTTTTTAAATTAAAATGGCTCTAAAATAGTCATTGAAAAGGCTAGAGGGATGTAAAATGCAGTAAAATGTGCTTAAGAGCATGGCAACTGCTCTGCAAGCAAATGTGGATAGGGAAATAACTTAAAATGAAATAAATAAAATAACTAAAAATTACAAATTTTTAACCTGCAACTCAGAGAAGGAGGTGGATATGGAGTCGGAGGTTGAGGAGGCGGTGAATGTGGTGTTGTAGGTGGAGGGAGCAATGGAGGAGTAGGAGGTAGCCAACAATGTTTTTATTTTTTATTTTATTGGGGTAGGTAGCCCCCAAAATATTAGGACAAATAAATAAAAAGAAAACAAAGAATCATTGCACTTGACTTGAGTACAAAAATGTATGTTTGATGGTGGTATAAATGTCTATTCTGCACAAGGTACAGACAAGTCTTGTGGGATCCATGCCTAGTTAATTTTAATGAACGTGAGCTTGTCCACGTTGGCTGTGGACAGGCGGCTGCGTCTGTCTGTAATGACGCCTCCTGCCGTGCTATATACACGTTCAGATAATACACTGGCTGCAGGGCAGGCCAGCACCTCCAAGGCATACAGGGTAAGCTCTGGCCATGTGGACAATTTGGAGACCCAGAAGTTGAATGGGGCAGAAACATCAGTCAGTACGTGTAGTCGTGTGCACAGGTACTGTTCCACCATGTTGTTAAAATGCTGCCTCCTGCTAACATGCTCCATATAAGCAGTTGGGGCGGTTGTTGCTGTGAGGTGACAAAGCTTTTCCACATGTCAGCCATGCTAACCCTGCCTTCGCCTTGTGCTTCCACTTGTCCCCCGGCGTCAGTCGGCAATGCTCTCAGTCGGCAATGCACCCAATGGTCAGCACACGTTAAAATGTGGGCAACTCTGCAGTCGTTGCGCAGGCACTGCACCATATAGTCGTTCATGTGTGCCAGGCTGCCCAGAGCTCAGGACAAGCTGTCCTCTGTGGGAGGCGTACCGTCTGCGTCCTCCGTATCCCCCCAGCCATGCACCAGTGATGGGCCCGAGCTGCGTTGGATGCCACCCCTCTGTGAACATGCTTCATCCCCATCCTCCTCCTCCTCCAGTAGTGGGCCCTGGCTGGCCAAATTTGTACCTGCCCCCTGCTGTTGCAAAAATCCTCTTTCTGAGCCACTTCTAAAAGACTGGCCTGAAAGTGTTAGAGATGACCCCTCTTCCTCCTCCTCGTCCTGGGCCACATCCTCTTCCATCATCGCCCTAAGTGTTTTCTCAAGGAGACATAGAAGTGGTATTGTAACGCTGATAACGGTGTCATCGCCACTGGCCATGTTGGTGGAATACTCGAAACAGCGCAACAGGGCACACAGGTCTCACCTGAAGGCCCAGTCATTGGTGGTGAAGTGGTGCTGTTTCGCAGTGGGACTCATCCGTGCGTGCTGCAGCTGAAACTCCACTATGGCCTGCTGCTGCTCGCACAGTCTCTCCAGCATGTGCAAGGTGGAGTTCCACCTGGTGGGCACGTCACATATGAGGTGGTGAGCGGGAAGGCCGAAGCTACGCTGTAGAGCAGACAGCTGAGCGGCGTCAAGATGAGAGCGCCAGAAGCGCGCACAGACGGCCCGCACTTTATGCAGCAGCTCTGACATGTCGGGGTAGTTGTGAATGAATTTCTGCACCACCAAATTCAGCACATGCGCCAGGCAAGGGATGTGTGTCAAACCGGCTAGTCCCAGAGTTGCAACGAGATTTTGCCCATTATCGCACACCACCAGGCCAGGCTTGAGGCTCACTGGCAGCAACCACTCATCGGTCTGTTGTTCTATACCCCGCCATCCTGCGCGGTGTGGGGCCTGTCCCCCAAACACATTAGTTTCAGAACGGCCTGCTGACGTTTACCCCCGGCTGTGCTGAAGTTGGTGGTGAAGGTCTGTCACTGACCAGATGAGGAGGTGGTAGAAGAGGAGGAGGAAGCTGAGTAGGAAGAGGAGGCAACAGGAGGCAAAGAATGATGCCCTGCGATCCTTGGTGGCGGAAGGACATGCACCAAACAGCTCTCCACCTGGGGCCCAGCCGCCACTACATTTACCCAGTGTGCAGTTAGGGAAATATAGTGTCCCTGGCCGTGCTTACAGGGCTAGATGGATGCCCTTGGGAAACCCTGCCAGCAGAGTCTTCAAACAGCATAGGAGACTGCTGCATGACTTGAGGCTCAGACAGGTTCCCCGATATGCACGGGGTGATGTGACAGACTGATAGACATGGGTTTCAGGCGCCACCTGTGTGCTTTCTGCAGAAGACTGGGTGGGAGATAATGTGAACGTGCTGGATCCACTGTCGGCCACCCAATTGACTAGCGCCTGTACTTTCTCAGGTCTTACCATCCTTACAACGGCATTAGGCCCGACCAAATATTGCTGTAGATTCTGGCGGCTACTGGGACCTGAGGTAGTAGGTTCAGTAGGATGTGTAGCTGTGGCACAACAGCCACGTCGTCTCCCTGCACCAGAGGCTCCACCAACACCACCACCACGACCATGACCGCGTCCCTTATTAGATGTTTGCCTCATAGCGTTCACAAAGTAAAAAGTGGTTAAGTATGTTAAAAATAATTAACCGCCAATATAAACCCTGATGTAGGGTATTGCACTCAATTTTTTTTTTTTTACTCTATATGACAGCGGTATTTGTGGCCTAAATGTGACACTCACTTATGCACGTCTTATCCCAGATGTGCAGTATATCAGAGGGTTTTTTCACCCCAGTAACCAAAAAGCTGTATTTCTGGCCTAAATGTGACAGTCACTTATGCATGTCTTATCCCAGATGTGCAGTATATCAGAGGCTTTTTTCACCCCAGTATGCCAAAGCCGTATTTATGGCCTAAATGTGACACTCACTTATGCTTGTCTAATCCCAGATGTACAGTATTAGAGTTTTTTTTTTTTTTACCCCAGTAACCAAAAAGCCATATTTCTGGCCTAAATGTGACCATCACTTATGCATGTGTAATCCCAGATGTGCAGTATATCAGAAGCTTTTTTCACCCTAGTAACCAAAAAGCCGTATTTCTGGCCTAAATGTGACAGTCACTTATGCACGTGTAATCCCAGATGTGCAGTATATCAGAAGGTTTTTTCACCCCGGTAACCAAAAAGCTGTATTTATGGCCTAAATGTGAGAGTCACTTATGCATGTGTAATCCCAGATGTCCAATATATTAGAGGTATTTTACACCCCAGTAACCAAAAAGCTGTATTTCTGGCCTAAATGTGACAGTCACTTATGCATGTGTAATCCCAGATGTGCAGTATATTAGAGGCTTTTTACACCCCAGTAATCAAAAAGCCGTATTTCGGGCATAAATGTGACAGTCACTTATGCACGTGTAATCCCAGATGTGCAGTATATTAGAGGCTTTTTTCACCCCAGTAACCAAAAAGCCGTATTTCTGGCATAAATGTGACAGTCACTTATGCACGTGTAATCCCAGATGTGCAGTATATTAGAGGCTTTTTACACCCCAGTAACTAAAAAGCCGTATTTCGGGCATAAATGTGACAGTCACTTATGCACGTGTAATCCCAGATGTGCAGTATATCAGAGGGTTTTTTCACCCCAGTAACCAAAAAGCCGTATTTATGGCCTAAATGTGACAATCACTTATGCATGTGTAATCCCAGATGTGCACTATATTTAACAGATGTATTTTTTTAACCTCAGCAGATAGCCCGTGCTGGTGCACCATCGTTGCATAAAATGGCTGCCGATCATGTATTGATATTGACTAACTGAAGAAAAAAAAGTTCGTTTTCAGCAGTAGTTGGCTCAAGGCAGGCTTAAAAAAAATTGTACACTGCACCCACAAAACACTTTTTCTGTAGATCGCTGAGTACATAAACCAGTTCTTGATAAGATTTCTCCCTGATCTCTTCCTCACAGCAGCTGCAGCCTCTCCCTACACTAATCCGAGCAGAGTGACGGGCGGCGCTACGTGACTCCAGCTTAAATAGAGGCTGGGTCACATGCTGCAGTTGGCCAATCACAGCCATGCCAATAGTGTCTGATGGCCTTATGGGGCAAGTAGTATGACGCTTGTTGATTGCCTGCTGTGCAGCCTTTCAAAAAGCGCCAAGAAAGCACCGAACCCGAACTTTTACGTAAATGTTCGGGTCCGGGTGCTGAAAAACCTAAAGTTCGGTACGAACCCAAACTTTACAGTTCGGGTTCGCTTCAACTCTAGTAGACACAAATATTTTTTTTTTTCAAAAATGCTTTATTATGTCCAACTGAAACAAACCACCAAAAATAGTCATATTTGGTATTGTCGTCTCGGTAACAACCTGCTCTATAAAAATACCACATGATCTAACCTTTGAAATTAACATTGTAAATAACAAAAAATAAAAACAGTGTATAAAACAGCTATTTTTTGTTAACTTGCCTCACAAAAAGTGTAATATAGAGCAACCAAAAATCATATGTACCCTAAAATAGTACCAACAAAACTGCCACCTTAGGCTACATGCACACGACCCTGCCGTTTTTTGCGGTCCTCAAACCGCGGATCCGCAAAAAACTTGCGGAACGGGCGGCCCATTGTAGACATGCCTATTGTTGTCCGCAAAACGGACAAGAATAGGACATGCTATATTTTTTTTGCAGGGCCACGGAACAGTTCAATGGATGCGGACAGCACACAGAGTGCTGTCCGCATCTTTTGCGGACCCATTGAAGTGAATTGGTCCGCATCGAGCCGCAAAAACGGCGGCTCGGATGCAGACCCAAACAACGGCTGTGTGCATGAGGCCTTTTCCTGTAGTTTCCAAAATGGGGTCATCTTTTTGAAGTTTCTACTCTAGGGGTACATCAGGGGGTCTTCAAATGTGACATGGCAGCTTAAAATTATCCCAGTGAAATCTGCCTTTCAAAACCATATGGTGCTCCTTTCCTTGTGCGCCCTGCCGTGTGTCCATACAGCAGTTTATGACCACATATGGGGTGTTTCTGTAAACTACAGAATCAGGGCAATAAATATGGATTTTTTTTTGGCTTTTAACCCTTGCTTTGTTAGTGGAATGAGTGACTAGCTGAGGAGGAATGAGGGATAAGTACTCACAGGACTGCTGTCGTCCTGGAGATCATTAGTTCTGGAGGGTTGCTTGGTTGTCCACAGTCGAGGCTGAAGGACTCAGACTGGGAGGAGGGATCCTTGGCCTCAGCCGAGGCTGGATCCTAGGTTGGGATCCCTGGTTCTGGGAGCTCCTAACAACACAGCCTACCCCTGGCAGGGGTGGCTGGTACACTACCTTAACTTCCTTCTCCTCCTCATGAGACAGGACATGGGAACATCCAACTTCTGCTCATACAGGGGAGACTAGACTGGAATGAACTATTCCAGCCTAGATATACTAAACTGGCTAAGGTCTGCTGAATACATTGCTGCCACCTGCTGGTGTACAGGGAAATTACAGCATGATACATGAAACAGGCATAGAATATATATATATATATACAGGGAAATGCAATGTCAGATTACACAAGATGACAATACATATACACCTGACATGTTGTAGCAGGGAGACAGAATTTAGTGACATACTCTGGGATGTTACAAGAGCAGACGGCAGTGAAGGGGGGCGTGGCCAGCACAGTGACGTCTCAATTACAGGCTTGTAAACAAACTTTATCAAAGCACGGAGAGAAGCTGACATCACAGGTCATGTGACCCTCAGTCAAATCTGATAAAACAGCCACTGGAGATAAAGTGAGTTAATTGGAAAGCTGTTACATTTGCCTCGTTAGGAACATAGAAAGAACAAAAAAATAACTCGTACAACCCCTTTAAGGACCAGGCCATTTTTTGCAAATCTGACCAGTGTCACTTTATGTGGTGATAACTTTAAAACGCTTTGACTTACCCAGGCCGTTCTGAGATTGTTTTTCCGTCACATACTGTACTTCAGGACACTGGTAAAATGGAGTCAAAATTTTGAAAAATTTGCAAATTTCCAAGTTTCAATTTCTGTACTTCTATAAAACATAGTAATGCCTACAAAAATAGTTATTACTTTACATTCCCCATATGTCTACTTCATGTTTGGATAATTTGGGGAATGACATTTTTATTTTTGGGGGATGTTTCAAGGCTTAGAAGTTTAAAAGCAAATCTTGAAATTTTTCTGAAATTTACAAAAACCCACTTTTTAAAGGACCAGTTCAGGTCTGAAGTCACTTTGTGAGGCTTACAATAGAAACCACCCAAAAATTACCCCATTTTAGAAACTTCACCCCTCAAGGTATTCTAAAACTGATTTTACAAACGTTGTTAACCCTTAAGGTGTTTTTACAAGACTTAATGGAATATAGAGATACAATTTCCAAATTTCACTTTTTTGGCAGATTTTACATTTAATTAACTAGCTTTAGATTGACCATTCAAATTGTAAGGTACCTAGTGATTGCGTCGAAAAATAACATATGGAAGAATGGTAACCTTAAAATATAACTTTTAATATTATATAGTATAAAATAGATGCCCTTAGATAATAGTGCAAAAAAGAGGTAGGGTAAATGTCCACCCCACTCAAGGGTGGGTAAACGGTACTTCTAGGGAGGGAGAGGGGAAGGGGGGAAAAGGGGTGCTGGGTCTTTGCCCCTATTCAATACCCTAATCAAAGGGCCCTTCTCCAGGTCCACCGCAGATTCCTACACCATCCCTATGTTAGTCCCTATGCAGTGCTCTGACTGCCCAGCTTCATCCTGAAGGGGAAGGGAAAGGAGTGGGAGGAAATCCCTAGTGACAGATCAAACCACCACCCACAGCAACGCTCCCAGAGCCCTGGGACGTGACTGTAGACTGCAACACTAGACCAGCGGTGGCCTATGTCCTGCAAGAAAAAATTGTATTCGGGTGTCACATCCGTGAATCACCCGACACACGTGAATGGATAATGCTGAGAATAACAACAATTAAATAGCCCGACGCGTTTCTCTGATGTGTTTCAGTTCGTCAGGGGCCTACACGAATTGATGTCAGCACCAGTGTCATTGACTCACCCTCAAGTGGGGGCAGGTCACTTTAAGTTTCCCGAAATGCTCTACAGTGGTTATTGACAACAACTGTTTAGGTATAAATCAGGCTTCATAACCTCTTATTTTTACTTATCTCATTAGGAGCGACCGGTCAGTGGACCTGTTCCCATGATACAGACTGGCTCCTGTTCCTCACCAGTCTGTGCGCAGGATCCCGCGTGTGGCAGTACCGCTGACAACGCCGGCACAGCTGCACTATTTAAAGCCGTCCGTGCCATCATAACTCCGCCCATCCACCCGGTCACCTGACCCATCACATGGCCACAACGTCATGGTCAAAGAGCTTTCACCCCGGTCCCTTGAAAACGGGGGATTCCAACAGGTCAATACCTGAGGATGAGAAGGAATTGTTCCCCCATCCGTCAGTTCAAGGAACAAGCAAGGGACCTCTGTCAGAGATTTCTGGCAAAGGGTTTCACGGACCATGTTTTGAGAAAAGCATATCACAAAGCACTAACCTCTGACCGTACAGGGCTGCTACATCCACAGGGATCCCGCAGTGAGGAAAGGGTGATACGCCTGATAGGTACATACGACATGGGGGCCGAGGAGATAAAAGAGATTCTGAGGAGACACTGGGGAACCCTTTTGCTTGACCTGGACATTACGAAAATGGTGACCCCTAATGCGCAAGTAACATATCGTAGGGGGCGTAACATAAGGGATCATGTGGTGCACAGCCACTACTCAGGCGCTGTCATCACGCCAACTACATGGCTGAGAGCACCACATGGATCCTATCACTGCAGTGGATGTGTTGCTTGCCCATACATAAAGCAGGGGCGTAATTTCACCGGTTATGTGACAAAAAAAAGTGTATACTATCAAACAATTTGTAAATTGCCGCACAAGAGGGGTGATATACCGAGCGCAATGTGTGTGTGGCCTCGAATACATTGGCAAAACTAAGCGGGAGCTGCGCAGGAGGATAGGTGAACATCTGGGGGATCTACGCCAAGAAAGAGATACTCCCCTGGCATGCCACGTGACAGCTGTCCATGGCGGCGACTACTCACAAGTTCGATTTATGGGCATTTAGGTTGTCCTACTCCCAATTAGGGGAGGCGACTGGGACCAAAAGATCCTACAAAGAGAGACCTGGTGGATCTTTGAATTAAAAACTGTCCAACCACAAGGACTAAACGAACAGCTTTCATTTGGCTGCTTTATTTGCGATAACCCCACACCTCCTGCGCAGCGACCTGCCCCGGTGTAACTCCGGGTTATATTGCCACTGTAAAAAATATTGAGACTCACCTACGTGACATGTCTCATGATGCATGAATGCTTCCAACTTACCCCTGTACAACAAGATAGGGAACTTAGTGAACTAACATGGTCCGAGCCTTTGTTGATTTCCACTGGCCAAAAATACTCTGGGTAACGCCGCGCCACTCTATTGTGTGAGCTACAGCGGCGTCCCGCTCATGAATGAATATGGAATTTCATTCATTCTTTTTTTAGGTGTAGGGTAGCGCTATCCCTGTAGGGCATGTCCACACACTGTTATCCGCCCTGGTCTCAAGAGGACTAATTACGCAGATAGCCTATTGAGATCCAAGTATAGGGGACAGGCGGGCGCGGCTTGAACAGTTTGAGCATGCCCCTTTACCTTGACAGCCTCCCCAGCAATCCATCCCGGTCTGTAGTGTGGTCGCAGGACCTGCGATCACATGACGCCCCACGTGACCATGACGTTGTGGCCACGTGATGGGTCAGGTGACCGGGTGGATGGGCGGAGTTATAATGGCACGGACGGCTTTAAATGGTGCAGCTGTGCCGATGTTGTCAGCGGTACTGCCACACGCGGGATCCTGCGCACAGACTGGTGAGGAACAGGAGCCAGTCTGTATCATGGGAACAGGTCCACTGACCGGTCGCTCCTAATGAGATAAGTAAACTCTTCTTGCTCAAACCCCCAGATGTGATTGCGGCTAATGTTACACTGCCATACAATGGGAGGTTATGAAGCCTGATTTATATCTAAACAGTTGTTGTCAATAACCACTGTAGAGCATTTTGGGAAACTTAAAGTGACCTGCCCCCACTTGAGGGTGAGTCAATGACACTGGTGCTGACATCAATTCGTGTAGGCCCCTGACGAACTGAAATACATCAGAGAAAGGCGTCGGGCTATTTAATTGTTATTCTCAGCATTATCCATTCACGTGTGTCGGGTGATTCATGGACGTGACACCCGAATACAATTTTTTCTTGCAGGACATAGGCCACCACTGGTCTAGTGTTGCAGTCTACAGTCGCGTCCCAGGGCTCTGGGAGCGTTGCTGTGGGTGGTGTTTTGATCTGTCACTAGGGATTTCCTCCCCTTCCTTTCCCTTCCCCTTCAGGACGAAGCTGGGCAGTCAGAGCACTGCATAGGGACTAACATAGGGACGGTGTAGGAGGCTGCGGTGGACCTGGAGAAGGGCCCTTTGATTAGGGTATTGAATAGGGGCAGAGACCCAGCTGCCCCTTTCCCCCTTCCCCTCTCCCTCCCTAGGAGTACCGTTTACCCACCCTTGAGTGGGGTGGACATTTACCCTACCTCTTTTTTGCACTATTATCTAAAGGCATCTATTTTATACTATATAATATTAAAAGTTATATTTTAAGGTTACCATTCTTCCATATGTTATTTTTCTCAGATTTTACATTTTAATATTTTTTTTCCAGTTACAAAGCAAGGGTTAACAGCCAAACAAAACTAAACATTTATAGCCCTGATTCTGTAGTTTACAGAAACACCCCATATGTGGTCGTAAACTGCTGTACGGGCACGCAGCAGGGCGCAGAAGGAAAGGAATGCCATACGGTTTTTGGAAGGCAGATTTTGCTGGATTGGTTTTTTGACACCATGTCCCATTTGAAGCCCTCCTCATGCATCCCTAGAGTAGAAACTCCAAAAAAGTGACCCCATTTTAGAAATTACGGGATAGTGTGGCAGTTTTGTTGGTACTAGTTTAGGGTACATATGATTTTTGGTTGTTCTATATTACACTTTTTGTGAGGCAAGGTAACAAGAAATAGCTGTTTTGCCACAGTTTTTATTTTTTGTTATTTACAACATTCATCTGACAGGTTAGATCATGTGGAATTGTTATAGACAAGGTTGTCACGGACGCGGCAATACCTAATTTGTATACTATTTTTTTTATTATGTAAGTTTTACACAATGATTTCTTTTTTGAAACGAAAAAAGTCATGTTTTAGTGTCTCCATAGTCTGAGAGCCATAGTTTTTAAAGTTTCTGGGCGATTATCTTAGGTAAGATATTATTTTTTGCGGGATGAGATCACTGTTTGATTGGCACTATTTTGTGGTGCATATGACTTTTTTATCGCTTGCTATTACACTTTTTGTGATGTAAGGTGACAAAAAATGGCTTTTTTTACACTTTTTTTTTTTTTTTTTTATGGTGTTCACCTGAGGGGTTAGGTCATGTGATAGTTTTATAGAGCAGGTTATTATGGATATGGCGATACCTAATATGTATACTTTTTAAAATGTACTTAAGTTTTACACAATAAGCTTTTTTAAAAACCAAAAAAATGGTGTTTTAGTGTCTCCATATTCTGAGCCATACTTTTTTAATTTTTTGGGCGATTCTCAGGTAGGGGGTCATTTTTTGCGGGATTAGGTGAGTTAGATTAGTACTATTTTGGTGGGCATACGCCTTTTTGATCGCTTGCTGTTGTACTTTTTGTGATGTAAGGTAACAAAAAATTGGTTTATTTAGCACTGTTTTTCATTTTTATTTTTTACGGTGTTCATCTGAGGGGTTAGGTCATGTGATATGTTTATAGAGCTAGTCGATACGGAGGCGGTGATACCTAATATGTCAACTTTCTTTTTTTTCCTATTTTTTACCTATTTTTTTTTACTTTATTTGGGGCAAATGACATTTTTGTTTATTTTTACTTGAAACTTTTAATTTTGGGGAGGAAAACTTTATTTTGAAACTGTTTTTTTTTTCACTTTATTTTTTGTCCCACTTTGGGACTTCAACTTTTGGGGGTCTAATCCATTTTACAATACATTACAATACTTTTGTATTGGAATGCATTGGCTGTATGAGTAATAGTGTGTATTATTCATGGAGCTTCCTGCCTGTGAGATCCAGGGGGCTGGATCTCACAGGCTCGTCACCGGAAGGCAGCACCGATGCCTAAGGAAGGCATTGCGCTGCCTTCCATGCCATCGGGTCCCCCTTACAGCCGCACGGGGACCTGATGACACCTCCGACCGCCCGCCGCAACTCCCCTAAAAGCCGCAAACCGCAGGTCTGAATTGACCTGCAGTTTGCGGCGATCGCCCCCACACGGGGGGTCACTGGACCCCCCCGCGCATTGTCCCAGGGTGCCTGCTCAATGATTTGAGCAGGCACCTTGTACCGGTACGTCATGTGTCCTTAAGTACGGGATATCATGCCGTACCGGTACGTCATATGTCCCCAACAGGTTAAACATACAGGAAAAGAAGACACCCTACTCAAAATGAACAGAGAGGTACTTAATATGTGAAGGTAGCCATCACTATGTCCACTAGGATGTGTAGTAAGTGGGTCTGAAACAGAAAGCAATATAAAGCAGCACTCTAACAAAAAAATACAATCCTGGGTTTGGGTTTTTGTTAGGGGGTATGTAGTACCCCAGAGTGGGCACTACCATTTCTACAACCTGCTACTGTCTTAAATGCCTAACCAATGTGTGACACCACCATACCTTCTGTTTCTAGGTCTGTTCATTATGTGCTATGTAAGTATTGTGTATTGTATTTCATGCACTGTGCCTGGTTTACCAGCAAGTGGCAGTGTGTCTGGCAGCAAGGTATAGTTAGTATGGAACTAACCATTCCATTCCCCCCCCCCCCCCCCACACCCTTGCGGAGAGTGGGCTTGCCCAAATCCTTCAAGAGGAGTCGTGTTTTATTCTGTTGAGTCTAGTCGAGTATAGTTCAGCCAGAGGCTAAAGAAGCAGTGCAGTGCAGTCCTGGCCTAGAACCTGGACAGGAAACAAAGCAGAGATTTAGAAGTCTAAGTCAAGCCAGCCCTAGCCAAGTGTCACGGCCTATGGTGTACGCTGTGACACTGTTGCCCGCGGCAACGTGTTGCTGTGAGAGCATGCGGTGGCAGTTTCTCGGCCTTCTGGGTGATTGCCGTGACATGGTTGCCACGCATGCTGTTGCCGGTGTTACGTGGTTTCATATGCTTGTGTGTGCACTTCCCCTTTAAGTGGCTCCCTTCCTCTGTCTGGTGCTGTAAGGGTTAACTCCCTTACTAGGTGTGGTCACTTGGCTTTTATCTTCTGTGGTTTCCTGGCTAGAGTAGTAGTACTGCAGCACGCCAGACCTGCAGGGTATTGCGATTGTGAGGTCACGGTTTATGGGCAAGCGAGGGTTAATCACAGTTCTGTAGGAAAACCCTGGGCAGGCGTACAGCAGTGAAGGAGAGGCCGGCACAGGGGTCCTCTGGGGCACACACTGTATTTAGGGACCAGGCCTGATGGTGGATGAGGTGCCCTGGATGTTGCAGGTGTTTAATGTGCCTAGGGCAAGGTCCCTTTAAGATTCGTGACGCCAGTGCCTGTAACGGTGGCACACCGATTTATTGTTGTAATAAGTGAGGAACACAGGTTGTGGTGAACCAAACTTTCTTTACTGGAAACGGTTAAACTTTATACAGTCCTTTGTAAGTTCAGATCCATATAGCAGGTTCACATCACAAGCAGGCTTTCACATCAACGGCAGGTATAATGTTTCTTGCAAGATCAGAGGGTAACAACAACACTCACAGACCAGGCTGTACCTTCTCCTCGGAAATACTGTACACTGTTCCTAAGAACTCCTGTCTGTTCTTATCCCAAGGCCCGGACGCCCTAATGCTGGCTTTTATCCTTGGTAACAATCTTCCTCAGGTATATATCCCTTGCTTCAGATTAATAATCCTTCTGCCCTTCAGCTTACTTGACTAGCTGGAACACTGGCTCTGCTCTGCTTGTGGGAACTGCAGGTTTCTCCCAGGAGGCAAACTTCTCTTGGGGGGAATCTTCTGAGCTAACTGAGGCTCGGGAACTTCAGGCAGGCTAAGATCCTTCCACTAGCCTCCTGGTGGCAACTAGAACTCTGGGCTGTCTAGCTGCATGTCAGGAGGAGGCCCTCAGCTTGTCTCTGGCTGGTGCCCTCTCACTTCTGTCTCTCCACAGACTCCTGACTACACAGACTAACTCCTCCCTGTCTGGGCCTAAATATATATACTAGGGGCTCCCTATCTCCCTCTAGTGTCTAGGATGAATAAATGCACCCTAATAGGCCTGCTGCACAGCTAACAGGGGAGAATACACATAAAAGCATATGGAAATACATTAAAATGGACTGTTAAATACACCGCCACTGTCCCTTAGGAGTAGGAGGACAACGTAGCCCAATTGAACATTGTGTAGTGCCCACATTTACCTAGTGGGACACTACAGTACTTGAGCTATCGTTGGTGCTGGAGCTCTGCTCCAGTCCAGGGTGTTCCATCTGCCCAGTCATTGAGGGCCACCTTGTTGGACATCAAGGTCTTCTAGCAATGTTATCCCGGTGTCTCCTTTCCTTCCTGTCTCTATTTGTATGGAGTGGGTTATGTTTAGGGTGTTTGTATGTCTAGTTTGGTGTTACATGTCTGGTGGTGTTTGGTGTCCAGCATGTTTACTAGACATTCCCCTAGCTCATGTTTATTGCAGCTATGGATGTCCTGGGTTCCTGTGTAGTTTGGGGTGTGTGCTGTGTCCTTTAATGTTGGTGTGGACAGCAGCACTAGTGCACGGATTCAAGTCAGTGTGTCTGTGGCAGGTAAGTGTGTTGTTGGTTTCGCTTACCTGCCATATCCTTATGCTGTATGTGTTCCCCTCTCCTTGCAGCCTGGCCTCAGATAAAGACTCCTGTTCCTCCATTACTGGGATGAACAAGTCGTCTCTTCCCTGCTCCTTAGTGAGGGATTACCAGGGCGACTTAGGGTCTCTAGTAATCCAGAGTATGAGTCGTCCTACCCTCGGGGTCCGCTCATACGATGAGGAGTCAGGGAGAGGATTAGGGACCCTGTAGGAGGTGACCTGCTCCCTTATTACTCCTTTTGGCCAGGCTGATACCCTTTTACCCTTTGACACTGCACGGTGGGGGATTTCCCTCACTCCCTGCCGTGATAGTATGACCACAAGGGTGGCCCTCACTGGACAGATGGAACACCCTGGACTGGAGCAGAGCTCCAGCACCAACAACAGCTGAAGTACCACCACTCCAGCCAGAAAACCACAGAAGAAAAAAGCCAAGGGAGTTAACCCTTACAGCACCAGACAGAGGAAGGGAGCCACTTAAAGGGGAAGTGCACACACAAGCATACGAAACCACGTAACCACCGGCAACAGCATGCGTGGCAACAATGTCACCTCAATTACCCAGAAGGCCGAGACACTGCCACCGCATGCTCTAACAGCAACACGATGCCCCGGCAACTGCAAGTGTGGCAAGTGTCACAGCGTACACAATAGGCCGTGACACAAAGAGGTTGGAGGAGTTCAACCTAGACCCGAGAGTCTAGCAAAGTGTGGTTAGATGCCTACCGGTCACTGAGATTGCTATCATGGCGTAAAGCCTAGATGAAGGAAGCACCTTACAAGAAACCAGACAAAAAAGAGAGAGAGAGAGTTCAGCACAGCAGTAATAGAAAAGAGAACTCAGGCCATCTGCCATTGTAACCTAAAACCTGCTGGAACCAAGAGCTACCGTGATTCTGTATGAGCTGCTCCTGTTTATTCAAGTATCAAGTAAAATCAACTCAACTTACATCTCCTACCAACTACAATCTTTCTGTAAAGCTGCTACGGAGCCTAACCTTGGAGCGTCAGTATCCAGGTAGGTGTACCGTGACACATTACATAGTCACACCACTGCTTGGCTTCCTAACCCTGGAACTAGAAAAGCCTCCAGGGACTGTCTCAATGCAGTTTCATCTAATAGAACTACACTGGAGAGTCAGCACACACAGATAGTACAGGCAGGTAATCTGAGTCACTCAGGATATCTATATAACTACAGCTAATTATTACATACAGTTACCTACTATATATCTTCAGTCCTGGTCCTTTAGATAGGGCAGACATTATATCACCACAGTAGAATGCAGAGATATACAGAGGATAGTGGGGAGGCGCCTGAGAGTTGCCAGGAGAGATTTGATTAGTGATGATGTCATCATGTACTTTATAGGAAGTCAGCCACAGTAAAAGATTGAGTTTCTGTTTACACATAAGATCTGGGTCTGGGCTGTTGGTCAAATATTGATGTGTTTAGGGACCACAGCAACTCTGCCACAAAGTGTGGACCACTTAAAGTTATAGAAAGGGGTTGCTGGATGCTGAGGCACACAAATTCACCAACATGTTGCTGGCTCCATAACTGTGGAGCTCCACACCTCCTCTGGCATTGACATCAGCACAAAAACTGTGGCTGCATGCAAGCCTTACATCACTGAGTACAATGCCAAGGATCAGAATGGAGAGATGTAAAGCACACTACCTCTGGACTCAGGAGCACTAGAAACATGTTTTGTGGAGTGCTGAATCACACTTGTCTATCTGATGGATGGACAATTCTGGCCTGGGTTTGGTGAATGCCTGGAGAATGTTACGTGCCTGACTAATTTTGCCAACTGTAATGTTTGGTTGAGGAGGGATAATGTTTTCTGGGGTTGGCCTAAGCCTCTTAGTTCCAGTGAAGAGAAATCTTAATGCTTCAGCATACCAAGACATTTTGAAAAATTCTTTGCTTTTCATCTTTGAGGGAACAGTTTGGGGAAGGCCTTTTCTGTTCCAACCTGACTGTGCCCCAGTATACAAAGTAAGGTCCATAAAGGCATGGTTGGGTGAGTTTTGTGTAGAAGAACTTGACTGGCCCACATAGAGTGCTGACCTCAATCCAATCCAATCCAACATGCTTGTAATGACTTGAATGGAGATTGCGAGCCAGGCTCTCTCGTTTAACATCAGTGTCTGACCTAGAGAATAATACCTATGGATTTAGGACAAGTGGAATGTGTAGGTGTCCCAATACTTTTGTCCATATATAATTGACTCTGATAACACGTCACAGTGTTATTCGTGCCATTTTGTGACAAAAGCCATTGAAATGCATTGAAAGCATTAGTTAACTTTTTTGTGCCTTTTTTTACTTAATTCGTTAACCATCAAGTTTAGCTCGGCCTCATTTGTAGTTAGGGTTGAGCGAAGCGCGTTTTGGATCATAGCTCCGAAGTCGCTTCATTCAAACAAGTCTAAATATAGTTTTCAAGTTGTACAATCAAATGCTGAAGTTCTTCACCGAAGTCTCAAGACTTTTCACCTCTGCACAGGCCATACATTTGAATGCTGTACAGAGACTGGTCTCCGTACAGTATTCAAACAATGTTTTGAACGCAGAGACTTCGGATCCATGATTCGAAGCGCGCTTCGCTGAACCCTACATATAGTGTATGTACAGTGCACACGTCATTTTTCTGCACCTTATGATCTGGTTTGAGCTGCACTATAATATAACGTTGGAATGGTGTTCATATCTCTTGAGTTTAACTCCTTAGTGATAAGAATGCAATATGATATTTTACAGATATTTGCTTTTTAACTGACTGTCTATGCCAAATCAGAAGTAAACACATTTCTTTCTTCCATTTACTTTATAAGTTCCATTCATTAGGTCAATATTGTATGTACGATAACAACGTGATGGAAAATATACCAGAGACTAAGAATAAATACCGCATTTTTCGCCCTATAAGACGCACCCCCCCCCCCCAAAAGTGGGGGGAAAATCTCAGTGCGTCTTATGGGGTGAATGCTGCAGTTTACACTGATACACCGCTGACCGCATGCTGCACAGTGCGGCCGGAGGGTGCATCAGCGGGGAGGGAGGAGGGGCTGTGGGCCGTCATCTGGTTAAGGAATGGCAGCGGGGCCCGATGCAGTCACTGTATTCTATTGCATCGGGCCCCGCCCACTGTAGTAATCTTATCGAAGTGTAGGCATTGTATAACAATAGAATTTATCTTCATTCCAGCAGCCTGTACTGCTGTACTTACTAACTTCCGCAGGAGGCTAGGTGGGGGGCGGGTGGCTGTAGCGTAACTCACTACTTCACGCGCCTGCTCCTCCCACTTTATGAATGAAGCAGGCGGCGCGGGCGCGTGCCGTAGTGAGTTACACAACAGCCACCCGGCCTCCTGCCTGCTACGGAAGTTAGTAAGTACAGTAGTACAGGCTGCTGGAATGAAGATGAATTCTATTGTTAAACAATGCCTACACTTCGATAAGATTACTACAGTGAGTAGGGCCCAGTGCAATAGAATACAGTGACTGCATAGGGCCCCGCTGCCATTACAAAAGTAGATGCTGGCACCCACTCCCTGTATTGGGGGTCATTCACACTACACAGGGACACTGTTATGGGGGGGATCTGTGGATGCTATTTATGTGTCATCCACAGATCCACCCCTTATAGCAGTGTCATGCCATCCACAGATGCCCCCATAACAGTGCCATTCACAGATCCCCCATAACAGTGTCATCAACAGACCACCATTAGTTCAAAACCCACCAAAAGCACATTTCTCATTTTCCTCCTCAAAAACCTAGGTGCATCTTATGGGCCGCTGCGTCTTGAATGGCGAAAAATACGGTATATGAGGATGCTAATAGGAAAGAACAATATTCCTAGAATACAGAGACTCATTGATATGATCATTTAAATGTTAACACTTCCTTTGCTATTCAGTGATGGAGGTAATTTGTCTCACTTTTCTGACCCACACTAAGCTGGGGGTTTTATCATGGTCCATAGAATCATGGTCCATAGAAGATGTGTACAGTGTGATACCTAGATGTGATAGGGCTTCAGCACCTGGAAATAAATATTAATATGGCCCATATATCCTCATACCTAAAACTGGAAAAAAGCCACTTGGCTTCCCAAAATTGGTCCTGTAAACATCACAATTATGGCCTCCATTTGACACATCTGCCAGGACAAGCTCCCGACATGCACGGCTGACAAGGTCATGCCCACAAGGTCCCACTGTAAAAAAAAAAAAAAAAGGATGAGGGTCAGAGCATTGATCATAGATAAAATACCATCACCCAATCTAAAAGTACAAAAACCACTAGGATACTTGGAGTTGTATATTTAATGCATACTTACCAAAATCGAAAAAGTTAAAATTGACATTTGTACATTTACTCACTTTGGGGTGGAGCTTACATAAGACTCACCCCTTTTATGACCAGATTTGAGAGATTGTCGTGGTAAAATCAAGACTATTTGCTAATAAGCTTTATATGGCCTAAGGCAACTTTCAAACTCGCGTTTTGGCTTTCCGTTTGTGAGATTGGTTCAGGGCTTTGACAAGCGGTCCAAAACGGATCAGTTTTGCCCTAATGCATTCTGAATGGAAAAGGATCTGCTCAGAATGCCTCAGTTTGCCTCCATATCAGTCACCATTCCACTTCGGAGGCTGACACCAAAACGCTGCCTGCAGCGTTTTGGTGTCAGTCTGATGAAACTGAGCCAAACGGATCCGACACACAATGTAAGTCAATGGGGACGGATCTGTTTTCACTGGCACAATAGAAAACGTATCCGTCCCCCATTGACTTTCAATGGTGTTCAAGACGGATTAGTCTTGGCTATGTTATAGATAATACAAATGGATCCGTTCAGAACCGATGCAGAGTGTGAAAGTAGCCTAAGCTTGAATTCCAGAATTCTGGCTTCAAAAAGTCAAAGAATAGGGTTGTGTGTTTTGGGTTTATTCGCACAAAAAGTTTGTGGCATTTTTATTCACCACTCACTCCAGTTTTGAAAAGTGGGTAGGAGGCTGGGCAAGGTTAACCTGTTGAGCTGATTATGCCAGATTTATCAACTGAGACAACAGAAAGGCAAGAGGATATCTGTGGAATATCTGTGGTTGTCCAGCATGGAAACTGCATTAAACACTGAACATTCTTATTTTTTAGCTTAATCGAAATGTGCCCATGTTTCATTATGTTTCTTTCATCCATTTTCTGACTACAACGCCAGATATTGAATTGAAAACAGGTTCTGCAGAGAAGTTAATGACAATCGGAACAAATGATGACTCAAGACCAAATGTCTTATCCCCGTGAATAGTCCAGCGTTGGGGTCATAAACCTTTCATATACAGAGTATTAACAGTACTGCAGCACTTTAAAACATAAAATGTCCGAACTTTGAAGACTTTAGCCCCATTTCTGGCCCAACTACAGGTGATCCCTCAAGATACAATGGCCTCAGAATACAATATTTTCAACTTACAGTGGTCTTGCTTGGGGCATTGTAAGTTGAAACTTGACTCAGACAATATTGGCCTCAGACTCGGAGCCAATCAATCAATTTGTCTTTTAATATTTATTTTCTCTTGCAATGACATTTTGGGACTTTAAAACCAATTACAACTTATGCACTCAAGTTTGAGATGTTTCTACAACTTGAATGGATCACACCTGTGGTAAATTTCTGCTTCTAAAGCTTGAGAGGATCTGCAGAGAACAATGACAGAACATCCAAATCCAGGTGTGCAAACATTGAGGCATCATACCCAAGAAGACTGGAGAATGTAATCACTGCAACTAGTATAAGTAAAGAGTTTGAATACTTATATCAACAAAATATTTTGTATAAAACAAATCCTTTTCTATAAATTAGCAAAGATTTTGCACATACTGTTCTCACTTTCTCATTATGGGGTGATGAGTGCAGAATGATGAAGAAAAAATAGATTTTTTTATTTTTTATTTGAGCACAAGTCTGCGCAAAATGTGAAAAAAAGTGAAAGTGCCTGAATACTTTCCAAATGCCCTGCATTTTTTAAATAGGTGGACCATAAACTCTACCAAGTCAGTTAAATGTTCACAACAGCAAGAGGATGAACATGCCGATCTTGTGGGAGGCAATGACCTGACTACTGCTTAGTACAAATATGCACATTCAGATGTCAGATCCTGGAATAGCTGCCTTCTCAAGGAACTTTTGGGCCACATCGGTATTAGGGGTCCATTATTGTATCCAATTGTGTCCATCAGAGAATCTTCTAGTACTTTGATGGGCCAGTCCGACAACATGTACCATTACAATGTCTAAATGTTGCATAAGCAGTTCCTTAATACATGGTACACTAAAAGAAAGAGAGTGCAAATAAGTATAACAAACATCCCCCACATAAGCCAACAACATCAAAACCCAAGTGGATTTTAACATGACTCACTACTGAAGATTGCTGCATCAAACAGCTATTTTTAGGCAGGCAGACACATTGTGCAACACCCCAGGGTGGTGTTACGACTTCTGCACCCTGCTACTGTCTTTATTGGGCTAACACCAATGCCATCTATGTATTTCGTCCAGGTCCTCCCCACTCTGCATTCCTAATCTGTTTGCAACTGTTATGTTCATGTAATATGCCTGGTTCACCAGCAGGTGGCAGCAAACATGGCAAAGCTGTACTTCGATAGAATGGAGCCTACCATTCCATTCTAACCCCCCCCCCCCCCCCCCCTCTGTAGGGGAGTGGGCCAGCCCTACTTCCTGCAGGAAGGGTGGGGACCAGTTAGTTCCAGTCTAGTTAACCCCCTGCTAGGGGAAGGGTGTGCAGTGCCACGTCTCTGCTGGACGCGCCCACACCAGCCAGAGCACCCTAAGCTCTGCTGGCTGTGGAGGCCAAAGCATGAAGCCTCAGGAGCCAGGAGGAAAGTTCCCTGGCATAACCTAGAGTCAGACTACAAAGTGAAGTGCAGCATACAGAAGAAGCTGAGTTATACAGCCAGCCTAGTACAGCAGATTCAGAGAGAAACAGTTTCTAGCAGAGTAGAGTTTGCCTTCCAGTCTCATGCTAAAGCCTACTGGAACCAACACAGCCTGTAAACCATTTTGGAGAACGTCTATACAAAGTAAAGCTGCCATTGCAGCTTTATTGCTTCGGAGCCAAAGCCTGGGGTCCAGCGGTATCCAGGTAGGAGCACCGTGACACACATAAAGAGACATTTTAGGCCGCACTATACCACTTGGAAATTCCTACATCTGGGCACATTTTTTATACAGGGGGCCCTAGCAGGAGAACGCCCGTTGCAATTGCTTGTTCACATGGTGCAGTACTGCGTGGTGGCCTTTAGGTTTTTGTGGTGCTGTACTGGTGGGTTGGTGGGACCCAGTGCCATGGGTGGCATTGTCAGACAGCAGGGTTGCTGTTTGACTCTTGGGTCCCGCTGCCTACTAGGGCAATGCCGCTTTGTCACCGCATTGTGCTGCGCCTTTTTGTCAGAGTAGGTCCCACTCAAAGAGGCGACCTTGGCGTGGTGAGTGGGCTTATGCCTTTTGATTAAAATGTACACTAATGCCTCTTATGCAGTATGGGGGATGTACACTTCAACGTGGCGCTGAGTAGCGAGTTTGATTAGATCCAAGCATAGCATTGTGGATGTGCGATCCAGTTCTGTTTTTCTCCCCCTTAGCATAACTATATTAGTCCCATTTCACTATGTGCCACTGTTATTTATTAAAAAAACTTTTATAATATGCAAATGAGCCACTAGGAGCAGGGGGGTTGCTCCTGCTTCTAGAGGCTCCATTCTCCCACCTCTGGCCACGCCCTGCTACATTTGATTGAGAGGGCCTGGCAGCGTTCAGGTCCTCCTGCCTGACCCTGAGTTCGGGTGAAATCTTCCGCCATTTAGTATGCGGTGCAGGCGTAGGACTTTCTTACTGCGCCTGTGCCGCATACATGACAGTACACCCGGAAGAAGAGCGATGCTGGCATCAATGAAGGAGAGAGTGTACTGTCAATCAAGTGTAGCAGGGCGTAGCCAGAGGTGGGAGAATGGAGCCTCATGGAGCAGGCTCATTTGCATATTATAAAAGTTATATTTTTCTAAATAATGGCGGCACATAGTGAAATGGAACTAATATAGTTATGTTCAGCTGACATTAGCACATCACTAATGTCAGCCAGGTTAATAACCATTTTTCTACTGACAGAAACCCTTTAATAAATGTGAGTCTTGTTATTTAGCTCTATTGAAAAGTGCAATTTTCTAATTTTCAGAACCTAATGTGACAGAGAACATTGTTACTGCAAGACATTTTATTAAGTGTAGGTTTTGTAGTGGAGCTTATTTTATTCATGAGCAGTGGCGTACCGCCAATATAGGCAGACCACGCCGTTGCTATGGGGCCCGTGGCACAGGGGGGCCCGGAGTGCACCGAAGGCCCCGCCCCCTCTGTTTGCTCTACAGTCTGCACACTTAGTTAATATGCGGCGCTAGCGGCACTTGTGTGTTCTTCCGAACGGGGCCCCCCCCCCCCGTCGGAGCCACTAGCCAATCACTGACCGGAAGAAGCGAGACTCCGGGCTGCATTTCACACTGGCCAATCAGCGCAAAGAGGCTGCTGCTGATTGGCCATACATACAGTCCAGTGAGGCGATGCGGCGCATGATCTTCTGGAGTCCCTGCGCGCTGCTCACATGTGCTGCCCGCCTGAAGTTATCAGCCACTGTCAGTGCAGTGGCAGACACCCCCCCTCCCTTCCCGGACTTAAGGCCGCTCCTGACTATATGGTTGGTTCATCATGTAGTATGCATCAAGGACTCATAGGGAGCAAGAAGGGGGAAAGGGGGGGGGGTCTCATAAAGGACAGTGTACTTCCCCATCCCCTGGACATTTTGGGGGGCTTTTAGAGGACTCAGGGGGGGAGGCTCATATATATGTACAGATGGTAATAGCTGCACATATATAATCATATACAGGAGATGCCCAGGTTACACAAGAATGGCCCATATCACTATATACAATAATATGTATACGGTATAACATCTTGTATATAGTGATATGGAGCATTGAGGTATAACATGGGGATCTGCTGTATATAATTATATATGTACATATTGTAACGTATATGGTATAAGTTACAGATCTTTTGGTATATTATATAGCAGAAGATGTATAACTTATACCAGCTGTACATATATAATTATATACAGGAAATGCCCAGGTTATACCAGCATGCTCCATATCACTATATACAAGAAGATGCAATACCGTATACATCTTCTTGTATATAGTGATATGGAGCATGCTGGTATAACCTGGGCATTTCCTGTATATAATTATATATGTACAGCTGGTATAAGTATTGCTCAGGCCAATGCACTGCAGCCTGGCTGTTCTATTGCGCCCCCATCTGCCTGCAGTTCCTCACCCTGTGTCTCCTCAACCTCTATTTTTCACAGGGGCGTCTGACTGCTGACTTTTATCATCCGGGGAAATGCTGTTCTGCTTGTGGCCGTCAGGGGGGCGATGTTGTCGTCTTCCCCCTTCCTGTGAATCCAGTTTTCAGAAACGTTCTTGTTTTGCAGAAGGAGGTGACGTCACTGCTTTAACTCTTTATTCTCTGGGGCTGTGTGTAAGTAAGCTTGTACCCACTGTGGCCTGCGTGTTTAACGTGGGGCACAGGGATGGGCCAAGGGTTGGCTAGTGGGCGGAGTTAGGGGGCCCAATTCAGATTCTTGCTATGGGGCCCAATGATTTCTATGTACGCCCCTGTTCATGAGTGAAGTGAATTTAGTAAAGATAAGTGTAATGGTTCAGAACCCCAAACAACCAGACAGAGTTTAAACAATGGTGGATTAATTAAATGACGGCAGTACAGTGCGGTGACGGAAATGGCTGCTTCCGCCTTAACGACTGGAATCTGTAACTATCGAACCAGGGAAGAGTTGATAAAATTTCCGGCAGCTCCCAAGTCAAGTAAGGCGGAAAAAGGATGGTCCTTGCCTTGCCATTCAATAGAAATGGGTATGAGAAGCCGACTTCTTTTAAGAGGAGGCAGCAGAGCACCTAGTGGGTTCTCCTCGATTCCCACTAGGCTTTGTCGTTTCCCATCAGGAGTAATGGGCATCTTTTTTTGCTGGTGGCCAACTCCTCTACAATATAGGCAAAGACCCTCGTTTTGGTGATGAGCCCTCTCAGTAGGGGTAAGACGAGAGGACCCCAGTTCCATGGGTTCCTGAGCCGGTTTACTGGGTTTTGGAGATGGACTGGATGAGACTGGGCGAGAAGCCCACTCCAGACGACGATCAGCGTCGATTGCCTGCTGCATTGCCACCTCTAGTGATGGTGGGGATGGTAAAGATAATAACAAGTCTCTGACAGTGTCACCACCAGACATCTGAGAAGCTCTGACAGACGTCCTTCAGAACCTCCTCCTTGAGGTTCCTTTTGTTTTGCTTTAGTTTTCTCATCTCGTTCGCCTCTCTCAGCTGTCATGTAGTTGCACTGATTGCATCCCTTTAAATCCCTTCCCATACTGCATCACTTTGCGGTTTATACAACTTCCTAGAGTGTATGCATGCTGGATGCTACTACTGAGTCTTCTACAGATAAGTTTTGTTCATTAATTTGTGTTTTCCTGTTTGCTGGATCCCAGGTGACCCTGACTCCCTCCGTATCAAGTGTAGGGAGCCGGTGGTCGTGTCCCCTCACTATTATAGGGTGCTCTCCCTTTTGTTCCTTAGTTTTGGATCCAGTCAGTCGGATCTTCATTTTGTGTCTTCTAGTTTTCTGTACACCTTCCTTGACATTATAAACCGCCAAAACCGTCTCAAGCATGGATCCGGTTTCACTTTTGATTGAACACATGCAGGGTCTTTCATTGGAGGTAGCAGATTTCCGTAAGACTGTTTCTCAGTTTCAGGTGACCGGTTCAGCTTGCATTCATGGAGTTTGTTCTGAGCCTAAGATCTCGCTCCCGGATACGTTCTCCAGGGGGGTAGTGAGAATTTTGTTCGTTTTAGAGAGGCTTGCAAACTCCATTTTCGCCTACTTCCCCATTCCTCTGGTGATGAGGAGCAGAGGGTGGGGATCATCATCTCGCTGCTCAGGGATAATGCTCAGTCCTGGGCCTTTTCGCTGCCGGTGGGGGCACGGCCCCTCTATTCAGTGGATGAATTTTTTTAGCCCTGGGTCAGATATATGATGATCCGGATCGTATTGCTCTGGCTGAGTCTAGACTATGTCTTTTATGCCAGGGTAAACAGTCTGCAGACATATACTGTTCAGAATTTCGGAGATGGGCAGCTGATACTGGTTGGAATGATGCTGCACTCCGAAGTCAATTTTGACATGGTCTTTCAGAGGGATTGAAAGATGCATTTGCCTTTCATGAGAGACCTACCTCCTTGGACTCTGCCATGTCTCGGGCCATTCGTATTGACAGGCGTCTTAGAGAGAGAGGAGAGATCACTCCTTCCTGTCATACTCAGTCCAAGGACAGTGCGGCGGTCTCATTCAGTGCACAGGGGTCTCAGTCGCTCTCAATCCCTTCTGAGCAGGCACCCATGCAGCTGGGTTTGCTTGCCTCTGACAATAGAAGAGTCAGTTCTCATAGGAAGGTTTTTTTCTGTTGTGGAGGTATAAATCATTTGGCAAATGTTTGTCCCTCTAGGAGATTCAGGCAGTTTTTTGAGCAATAAAGAAACAAAAAGAAAAAAAATCCTCTAAAGACGTTCCATCTGTTACTATTGGCAAGGTTGATGCGGAAATTGAAGGTTTTCAGTTTGCTTGTAGTTCCCGTTTTGTCCTACCTGCCAGGGTGGCGCTAGAGAGCAAGAACATTTTTTTGTGAGATTTTTGTAGATAGTGGAGCAGCTGTCAATCTCATTGATAATCAATTTGCTATAACTCATGGTTTCCAGGTATGCACTTTGGGAAAGGATATACCTGTTTTTGCTATTGATTCCGTTCCACTTTCTCAGAAATCGTTAAAGGGCATAGTTCACAATATCCATTTGATTGTGAGTGATACTCATGTGTCATGTTTCGTCCTAAGCGGGTTGCCTACTCCTCTAGTGTTGGGGCTACCCTGGCTCACTAAACATAACCCCACCATTGATTGGCAAGCGAGGCAAATAAATGGTTGGAGTGACTTTTGCAGAGAGATTTGCCTCACGACATCTGTTTCAGAGGTTTCTACTAAGACTGTACCATCTTTTCTCTCAGGAATTGCCCCCTCACAGGGAGTACGATTGCCCTATTAATCTCACCCCAGGCGCCAAGCTGCCTAAATCTCGTTTATACAATCTTTCCCAACCTGAAAGTGTCGCTATGCGTGCTTATATCTCTGAGAGTCTGAGAAAGGGACACATACGACCCTCGAAGTCACCTGTTGCCGCTGGTTTTTTCTTTGTTAAGAAAAAAGATGGTTCTTTAAGACCATGTCTGGATTTCAGGGAGCTGAACAGTATCACAATTCGTGACCCTTATCCGCTTCCTCTGATCCCGGACCTGTTTAACCAGATTGTTGGGGCTAAAGTTTTTTCCAAGTTGGATCTAAGAGGGGCATACAACCTGGTCAGGGTCAGAGAAGGAGACAAATGGAAGACGGCCTTCAATACCCATGAGGGCCATTTTGAGAATTTGGTTATGCCTTTTGGTTTGATGAATGCTCCAGCCGTTTTTCAGCATTTTGTGAACAGCATTTTTTATCATTTAATGGGGAAATTTGTATTAGTGTATCTAGATGACATTTAGATTTTTTTCTCCTGATTTCAAAACTCATAAGGAACACTTACGTCAGGTCTTGCTCATCCTGCGGGAGAATAAATTGTACGCTAAACTGGAAAAATGTTTGTTTGCGGTTCCAGAAATTCAATTTCTGGGGTTTCTTCTCTCCGCTTCTGGTTTTCGCATGGACCCCGAGAAGGTCCGCACTGTGCTAGAGTGGGAGCTTCCAGAGAATCAGAAGGCGCTGATGCGGTTTTTGGGCTTTGCCAATTATTACAGGAAGTTTATTTTGAATTATTCCTCTGTTGTTAAACCACTCACTGATATGACTAGAGAGGGGGTAGATTTTTCCTCCTGGTCGGTAGAGGCGCGTAAGGCCTTTTCTAATATTAAGGATAGTTTTGCATCTTGGTACAACCTGATATTTCTCTACCCTTCATAGTTGAGGTTGATGCTTCTGAGGTGGGTGTGGGTGCGGTCTTGTCTCAGGGTCCCTCTCCTGCCAAATGGCGACCATGTGCCTTTTTCTCGAAGAAACTCTCCTCCGCTGAGAGAAATTACGATGTGGGAGATAGGGAGTTGTTGGCCATCAAGTTAGCTTTTGAGGAATGGCGCCATTGGCTAGAGGGAGCCAGACACCCTATTACCGTGTTTACTGACCATAAGAATCTGGCCTACTTGGAGTCAGCCAAGCATCTGAACCCGAGACAGGCCATATGGTCTTTGTTCTTTTCAAGGTTTAATTTTGTTGTCACGTTCCGCCCTGGGGTTAAGAATGTGAAGGCGGATGCCCTGTCACGTTGTTTCCCGGGAGGTGGGAATTTTGAAGACCCGGGTCCCATTTTGGCTGAAGGTGTGGTGGTCTCTGCTCTTTATCCTGAATTGGAGGCAGAGGTTCAGGTAGCCCAGTCAGAGGCTCCTGAAATTTGTCTTCCTGGGAGGTTGTTTGTGCCTCTCGCTTTAAGACACAAGATTTTTAAGGAGCACCACGATACTGTACTTGCTGGGCACCCGGGGGCAAGAGCCACAGTGGATCTCATCGCTCGGAGACTCTGGTGGCCGGCGCTTCGTAAGTCGGTTGAGGGTTTTGTGGCAGCCTGCGAGACCTGCGCTCGTGCCAAAGTCCCTCATTCACGGCCATCAGGTCCTCTCCTTCCGTTACCTATTCCTTCCCGTCCTTGGACACATCTGTCCATGGACTTCATTACGGACCTGCCTCGTTCCTCGGGGAAGACTGTGATTCTGGTGGTGGTGGACCGTTTTAGCAAAATGGTGCATTTCATTCCTTTTCCTGGATTGCCCAATGCTAAGACGCTGGCGCAGGCATTTATTGATCACATTGTCAAATTGCATGGTATTCCTTCAGACATAGTCTCTGATAGGGGCACACAGTTTGTTTCCAGATTTTGGAAGGCTTTCTGTTCTCGCTTGGGGTTTCGGTTGTCATTCTCTTCTGCATTCCACCCGCAGTCGAATGGCCAGACAGAGCGCGTCAATCAGAATCTGGAGACATATCTGCGCTGTTTTGTGGCGGAGAATCAGGGGGATTGGTCTTCTTTTTTGTCCCTTGCTGAGTTTGCTTTAAATAACCGTCGTCAGGAGTCCTCAGATAAGTCACCATTTTTTGGTGCATATGGGTTTCATCCGCAGTTTAGGACATTCTCTGGAGAGGGGTCTTCTGGTTTACCTGATGAGGACAGATTCTCCTCGTCTTTGTTATCTATTTGGCAAAAGATTCAGGATAATCTAAAGAGCATGAGTGAGAGATATAAGCGTGTGGCGGATAAGAGACGCGTGCCTGGTCCGGACCTGAATGTTGGTGATCTGGTGTGGTTGTCTACTAAGAATATCAAATTGAAGGTTTCCTCCTGGAAGTTGGTCCTAAGTTTATTGGGCCTTACAAAATCTTGTCCGTCATCAATCCTGTTGCCTACCGTCTTCATCTTCCTCAGACTTGGAAGATCCATAATGTTTTTTATAAGTCCTTATTAAAACCATATGTCCAACCCATTGTACCCTCGTCTTTGCCTCCTCCTCCGATTGTGGTTGATGGTAATCTTGAATTTCAGGTCTCTAGGATTGTGGATTCTCGTGTTGTCCGCGGTTCTCTCCAGTACCTCGTTCATTGGGAGGGTTATGGTCCTGAGGAGAGGATGTGGGTCCCAGTGATGGACATTAAGGCCACTCGTCTCATCAGGGCTTTCCATAGGTCCCATCCTGAGAAGGTGGGCTCTGAGTGTCCGGAGTCCACTCGTAGAAGGAGGGGTACTATCACCACCAGACATCTGAGAAGCTCTGACAGACGTCCTTCAGAACCTCCTCCTTGAGGTTCCTTTTGTTTTGCTTTAGTTTTCTCATCTCGTTAGCCTCTCTCAGCTGTCATGTAGTTGCACTGATTGCATCCCTTTAAATCCCTTCCCATACTGCATCACTTTGCGGTTTATACAACTTCCTAGAGTGTATGCATGCTGGATGCTACTACTGAGTCTTCTACAGATAAGTTTTGTTCATTAATTTGTGTTTTCCTGTTTGCTGGATCCCAGGTGACCCTGACTCCCTCTGTATCAAGTGTAGGGAGCCAGTGGTCGTGTCCCCTCACTATTATAGGGTGTTCAGGTGTTATACAGTCGAGGTACGAGGATATGCGATCATCTACCATTGAGATTTTTGCATAGGCTGAGCAGTTAGGGAGAGAGTCAGGTCTGTTGCAGGGCTCTCCCCTTTGTTCCTTAGTTTTGGATCCAGTCAGTCGGATCTTTATTTTGTGTCTTCTAGTTTTCTGTACACCTTCTGTGATAGACAGGGTCAGATAGACCCAACCGGAATCGGTGCCGGAGAATGGCATTCCCCCCAATTGGTAAAAGTGGCCCAGCGACGGAACTCTGCAGCAAATTCCTCCGCTGGACGTCGTCCTTGTTGGAGATGTTCCAGCTGGGTCTAAGCAGTACGAGTGCAGTCCGGATTATCATATAATACACTCATGGCATGAAAGAAGGTCTCTACTGAGCCAAACACGGGATCTCCCACTGGGAGATTAAAGGCCCAACATTGCGGATCCTTCCTCAATAGGGACATAACAATGCCGATTTTCTGTTTGGTATTTCCCGAAGATGCAGGACGTAATTCAAAATATAAATAGCAGGAATCACAGAAGTTGAGAAACTCCTGCCTATTTCCCGAAAAAACCTCAGGTAGCGGTATCTTGGGTCCCACTCGGGGTTCTGCTTGAGTCGTGTCGGGCAAACCCTGAACTCCCTGAAGAATGAGTTTAAGCTCGTCCCCAACTGTTGCCAGTTGTGCATGGATCTTGATGTTCATCCTCTGTTGGACCAAGAGATTGGCTGCTCCGGTCAATTCCACTAATTGCTGCTGGATACCATCCATGATAACTGGAGGTTGGGGCCCACTGTTCTGTAATGGTCTAGAACCCCAAACAACCAGACAGAGTTTAAACAATGATGGATTTATTAAATGATGGCAGTACAGTCTAGACCAGAAATCATATGCAGGTAATCAATCCAAATAATAACTTGTGCAGGAAAACTCACAAGGGACAGCCAGACCAGGCCAAAGTTCATATGCACAGAAATAGTGAGATTTCCAGAGTCCGATCCGAGGTCCTACACGAGACAAACTGTTCCGCATAGAAGTTTCCCACAGGCTCTAGAGATGGATTGAGAAAGTCAGAGGTCATGCACATGTAGTCTAGAAGAATGTGAAGAGCAACATGCACCCGGGTTGTCAAAACAACAGTGGGCACTTACAAGCCAGGGAGATCACCTCTTAAATACCTACTAGCCAATCACAGAGTGCCATGTGTCTATTCCTCATAGGCCATATGATTATCCTAATCCCTGACACTTGTGCGGCCTTGGCTGGTCATTAATCACTTAACGCATGCATACCCTCTAATCTACTAGAGTTTATGTACAGGTATATTCCCCATCAGCAGCCAGCGTAGCGAATAAGATGCGCATACGTTCGGCCGCGTAACCCTTTTGTGATCCTCCTCTCAAGCGTGCACAAGGATGCTCAAGCGGACCAGCATGGATATGTAATTGCATCGGCACAGACGCCGGAACCACGTCCACCCGCGAAGTAGTCGGAACCGAAGACTCCGCAGGCACATGCGTGACCTGTCCTGCTACTCCAATGGGGTCCCCCGCAGGCAGAGCCCCACGAGAATTCCTGGGGGCCCCAGTGGACCGTGAAACAGGAGAGTGTCTTACAATAAGATGCTAAATTTCTTTATAATAGAAGTATACAGTCTTTTCTGGTTTTCCGGTCTGAGGGCTACTTAAAAGTGGCCACAAAAATTCTGATACAATGCACTTACTGTATATTGCAACCACGATGCACATTTAGTGTTCAGTTAAATAAAAATTACTTATATTAAAGAGAGCCTATCTATTAATAAGAAGATTGCAAACACATTACAAGCATATCTATATGTCCTTTGTGTCTTTATTCCATGTCCAGAAAAAGTGCTTTCAAGTGCCCACCTGGATGGGGTTTACTGTTCCGGGTGCCCAAAGCAAACCAGGCTTAAGATGGGGGGGTGCTTTAGCTCCTCATATCTTGGGATTAGTAGCAGCTAGAAATATGGGCCTTGTTTGAAAGCTGACATTTTACAGCATTATATACACTACATCGGAAGATATAACTGTTAGAAAATCAGGGATGGCAGTGAATGCAATGAAAATTAAAGTAAAAACTGGTTTCACTGCTTCCATTCCCGACTTGATTTCAAACAGCTATATCTTCAGATGTAACGGAAATAATGCTGTGATTATGGTATTGTTTGAAAGCTTGGAATGCCAGCTCCTAGGGAACCATGACTGAAGGGCTGCCCTTCCCTTGATCTTAGAAGGATAATGAGAACATGTAACTCGTCATTGTCAGATACATGGTACCAGATAGACCATGGCCATAAAAAAAAAAAACAATGATACATGCATCATTATACAGGTCAGAGGAAAATAGAGTAGTGATCAAAGCAGGGTGGGTGAGAGCGTAATATTTTCCCTAGTTGTGGTGACAGAAGGAGGAAGGGAGAGAAGACATATATTCCTAAACTCCACTGTCCCCGAAATACAATATTAAGCACACACATGCTCCTTCCTCTTAAAGCAAACCTCCCTTAATTAACTCCAAGATAAGACAAAACTAAATTTGTGGTATAACCCCCTTAAGTCCTATGCACGTCACACAACTGTGTTGCATGACTGAAAAAAAAAATCTGTGGGCTAACGTTGAACCTTGACCCCTTCCTGACATACACCATACATGTATGGGAAGTGACTACGCAACAGGCACCATACATGTATGGGGCGCTGATTGGCTGGGTGCAGAAACATTTGCTGGAAACAACAATGCTGGTAGATTAACCCAATAGATGCCACAGTCAAATCCGAATGCAACATCTATGGTATTCGCCGAGGGAAGGGGCTCCCTTTCTTACACCATTGCAGTTACAAATAGGTACACTTTATCAAAAAAAAATTACAAAAAAAAACTCACCTCATCCACTTTCTCATGCTGCAGCATTATCTTCTCTTTTCATTGAGTAGGACCTACCGAAGGACCTGCGAAAAGCATGGTGACGTAACCACGTGGGAGCGCTCATTGACGTCATTGCACACATTACAGGTCCTTCGGCAGGTCCTGTTCAGTGAAGAGAGAAGAGACTTCTGCAGCGTGAGCAAGTGGATAAGGTGAGTTATTTTTTAGTTTTTTTTGTTTTGTAAAATAAAAAAATAAAATAAAAAAAAGAACAGCGGTGGCCCATTATGGGGCATTTATTAAACCAGGGGGGAAATTATTTAAGATGGGGCCCTACATTGGGGGCATTATTAAAGCTGGGGACATTAAAAAAATAATTCCTACACTGTGGGGGACATTGTTTAAGATGGGGGCATTATTAAAGCTGGGGGCGGTAAAAAAAAAATCATACACTATGGGGGACATTATTTTATCAGGGGGCCTACATGGGGACATTATTAAAACTGGGGACAGTAAAAAAAAAATATTTGCACCGTGGGAGACATTATTTTAGCTGGGGCCAAAATAGGGGGCATTATTAAAGCTGGGGGCAGCAAAAAAAAAAAATTTTAGCTGGGAGCCTACCATCCTGTGGGTGTTCTCAGAAGGGTGGGTCTAGAAATAACTGCCAATCAAATTCATCCATTTCTAATTTACATTTTTAACGGACATGAAAAACTGATGCAAAACGGACATTAAAAACTGACACACGGCCAGAAAATTTATGAACACACTGATGCAAAAAGGCCATGTGCATGTAGCCTTAGTCTGTATCAAGCACCACTTACATGTACTTACACGCCTAGGCATGGTATCAATGAGGTTATCAATGGTTGTCTGAGGAATGTTCTGCCACTCTGAATGCACTCGGGCATGGAAATGATCAAGATCTGCTGCTGGCAGCTCCCTTTGCAATGGCGAACCAATGATGTCACAGATTTTCTCAATGGGAGATGCTGCAGGCCATGATAGCATGTTTAGGCATGAGGCAGACTGCTCAAAGCAACACAAGCAGCATGGGGTCGTGTTGAAAAACAGCTCCTGGGACACTTAGAGAAATACTGGTACCACTGTTAGTGTACCTGAAATTAAGTTTAGAGGTCCAGCTACAATACATTATGCCACCTCACACCATGACCCCAGGAGTAGGACCATGGGGACATTCCTTTGTGAAGGCCTTGTTATGGACTATTGATACAAAACAGATACTTGCTTGTTGAGAACTATACTGTAGTTAAAATGGCAGTCAGGTACCCAGCCAACGCCTATAACAAGAATCTTGCTCTTTGCTTTATCATGTGTCACAAGACGGTTTCCGTTCAGCTCAAGCAAGCAGCTTCAAAGAGACAGAAAGAAGCAGCTTCCCCTATCTGGAAGGGGGAGGGGAGAACTTCCTCTTGCACATAGATGTGACAGAAAATACACAGTTTATAGCCAATAGGAAAGATATATGCCACCTTATACCCCCCCCCCCCCCCACTCCTTCTTGTCCTATATACTGTCTGCTGTTCCGCAATAAACCAGAGATCCTGTTATAAGCCCCAGCTGTGTGTTGTCTCAGTATTGATCTCTCAGTATACGTATACTGAGTCATCTTGCCTATAAAGTGTCCCCTGGTGTAGCCTCTTGGTGTTTATCTGAGGGAGGGGTGCGGCAGCAGTCTGAGACGTCCTCGAAGGGCATGAAAGTAAGAACCCAATATGTTTTTTAAAGTCTTGATGTACTGTGTTGTGCCTATAAGTTGTGAAGACCCTGTTGACAAGTATCACTGACTGAGACACAGTCTCAGTCAGTGATATTAGCCTGTATCGGAGTTCAGCCTGGCGTCTGACTCAAATCTCCAAAAAGGGGACGATCACAGAAGGGGGGAGAGCGGTCCGCGGTAGCCCAGAGTGTGCTGAGCCAGACTCAAAGGTCTTCACGTTCAGTGATTACTCTATACAGAGGTCTTTAGACGGCTCCAGTAGGTGCGAGAGACAATGGGACAGTATGCAAGGGTTCTTCCTTGATGTATTGTGGTTTATTGTTTTTAATGTGCGACCCTTTGTAACGGAAACACAGACTCCCACCCTTCCCCAATTGGCGTCATGGAACGGGGGTAGTCCTGCTGCACAGAACCCAAACACCGCCCTCCAGTCTCAGATTACTGCATTGCAAAGAAACATGCAAGATCTAGAGAGGAGCAATTACGAAAACCTTAGGGAAGCCCTAGCACTAATACGTCCACAGGGCCCGTCCAAATATGTGTCCTTCACCCCACAGCAGTTGTTCATCATAGTGAATCTCTTGCCAGATCTTGAGACCCACCCCATGCCTTTTTTCAGGGAACTGTCCCAAGTGCATCAAACCTATGGGTGCACATGGTCAGATCTGCAAAGTATAGTGGAGAATAAGACTGGTGAACACTCTTCACTGATAATGGACCACATTCCCATCCCTGAGCTGAGGGGTCAGAACTTTGACCCCTGGGATCATGAGTCTGGGGAATACTTTATGGAGCAACTACAGAAATTGGCAAAAGCAAAATTAGCAGATTATTCCACCACATTGCAGGACAGCTATAGGGGATCAGTTAACCCCCACCTTTTCTCTTCTCTTCTGCTGTTCTAAGTTTAAGATCGTCTTTCTGATAAGAAATGGTCTCGTTTCTCTGTCTTTGTGGTTTTCGCTCAAATTATGTGACGCCCACGGCTGCCGGATGTCTGACAATAAAATTCTGCACTGATTCATATAAGCAAGGGGATTCGCTGCAGACCATTTTGCACCTCATCCCCGATACTCTCTGGGCCAAAGGA
Organism: Bufo gargarizans; assembly: GCF_014858855.1. Classification (NCBI taxonomy): domain Eukaryota; kingdom Metazoa; phylum Chordata; class Amphibia; order Anura; family Bufonidae; genus Bufo; species Bufo gargarizans. The sequence goes on along the minus strand of NC_058080.1, from coordinate 683,273,180 downwards.
CCCTAGGATATCGGATGCCTCAATGTGTTACCAGTCACTGTGACCCTGAAGGACCCCAAAGTCCTACCATACAAAGAGACTGGACCCAGTAGCCAGGGCAGCCCCTTCCTGTATCAGAGCTGTACATGCAGCCAGTGCCCTGCTGGACACCACTTCTGATATGGCACTTGGCCACCCCCTCACTATCCTAGAACCACATGACATTTCTGCCATTCTCCAACAAACACAACCTAGGTATCTGACTAATCAACGTCACTTACAGTTGAAAGGTAGCCTGCTCCTACACTATTCAAAGATGTCACAGACCTCAATCCTGCTGCTCTTCTCCCACTACCAAGGGGGGAGTATACTGGAGAATCTGAAGATTTTATTGATCTACAGGCCGAAGAGGATCTTCAAGAATAAGAACTATGGGGTTCCTCTGACTTAATTTAGGGTGAAATAGAAACGCCACCATAATTCAGGACACTCCACACTGGATTCTCTTTGTGGACATCTCAAGGTACACCGATGACAAGGGGAAGTTCCATACAGGCATGGCAGTCACTAGTGAGCATGAGGTGCTGTGTGCAAGACAATTGCGCCCAGACCAGTCAGCACAGGAGGCTGAACTCATTGCCCTCACTGAAGCCTGCCTCATGACAAAAGACTCAACTGTCAACATTTACACTGACTCTAGATTTGCCTTTGGAGTAGTTCATGACTTTGGAGTAATATGGAAGGCCCGAGATTACATCACGGCGCAGGAACCCCAATCAAGAATTATTCAGCAGTAGCGGCTCTAATGGCAGCAGTACTTCTGCCCACCCAAGTGGCAGTGATTAAGGTAGAGGCTCACACTCGAGCTGACACCCCTGAAGCCAGAGGAAATGCCCTAGCTGATCAAGCAGCAAAGCAAGCAGCAGTGAAAGAGGAAGAAGAACAGACCTCACGAGTCTTGATGGCAACAGAGTCCACAACAGACCCAACACAGAAACCAAAAGAGTTCTCCTGGGACCTGCTAAACCAGTTCCAGAAGCAGGCCACGCTACAAGAAAAATTGGATTGGCTGAAAGAGTCAGCCCAAGAAGAGAAGGAATCCGGACTGTGGACCCAAGGAAAGCAAGAATGTCTGCCCAAAGCTCTCTATCCTCTGATAGCTTCAATAGCTCATGGGCCCACCTACCAATCTAAGACCATCATGAAAGAACTAATTGACAAAATATGGGTGGCCCCAGGGATAACCCCTGTCCTGGTGAGGCATACTCAGTCTTGCCTCATCTGTGCACACTGCAACCCGGGAAGAACTGAGCCTACACCAACCAAATGTCTCCCCAAAGCCGAGTACCCATTCCAACGGATTCAAATTGACCACATCCAGATGCCAATGTGCCAAGGGTTTCAATATCTGCTAGTAGTGGTAGACTTGTTCTCTGGGTGGCCATAAGCCTACCCCGTCCGAAATCAGACAGCCACAACAACTGCTAAGAAACTTATGCAGGAAACTGTAGGTTCTGAGTACCTGAGGTCATTGAGAGTGATCAGAGCCCAACATTAACTGCTAGCTTAACCCAAAAAGTCTGGAAGATGGTAGGGTCACACTTAGCCTATCACACGCCCTACAAACCCCTAAGCAGCGACAAAGTCAAACGACTGAACGGGGTACTAGTCCAAGATGCTGAAAATAACTAGGGAGACAGGGCTCAGTTGGGTACAATGCCTGCCAATAGCACTATTTTCAGTTAGACACACCCCTGGGGCAGTATTTCCCACAGCGATTGCAAATGCATTATGAATCTGTTGCAAAATATGTGATTGCCCTGAGTAAACAATTGTCTAACATACGTGCACAACTTTTATGTTCCATTCCAGATCCTGACTCCCTAGACGGAAGCCACACTCTCAAACCTGGAGAGTGGGTGGTGGTCAAGAAACACATCAGAAACACCCTCAAACAATGATATGAGGGGCTATACCAGGTGTTGCTGACTACTCCGACCTCTGTGAAACTTGAAGGGAGACCTACCTTGATCCACGCCTCACATTGTAAAAAAGTAAAGGCTGTCCCGACGACCCTGGAACAATAAGCCATCAGGGTCCACCTACTTATCATGACTTTGACTGTAGGCATATCAGCAGTGTTCAAGCCACTGGGTGATGAATGGGACAATTTACTGATACGGCACCATCAAATTCTAGTCCAGGGGTTAAATGAGACTGAAACTCAGAGCTTGTTGGATCTGTACCCACAGTCCCGTGAGCTCAGCCAGTATGCCTTATTTTGCAATACCCCTGGACCTTTCTGAACTGATTGACCTTTCTAACTCTACTATCTTTCTCAGTAGCATATACCGAGTTAAATCCAGAAAAGATAAGGACAGGGAAGTGTCCTTACCTAAAGAGTGTAGAAAGGCTGAGCACTCACCACCTGGGCCAGATAGAGACACAGACCATATAGTAAATGACAATATTTATTATACCTAACTGTATTCTAGACAATTAAAATCTATATTAAAACAAAGAATATCAATAACCATAAAAATTGCCCCCCCCCCCCCCTGTCTATCCCCTCCCATTTCTTTCCCTTTTTTCTTCTTTTCTCTATTACTTTTGTTTTCACCTACTCGTTTAGTTAAAACTAAAAATGCAGTCAGATTTGTAAGTGCTGTACTCATGTTCCATGTGATACTGTGTTTGGCTCCCTGGCTTTCCCTGAAGGTCGTGGGGGGAAAGCATGTACAATGTATGTTGTCTGGATACATGACTTTTGTGTTATATTTCTTGTGATTCTGCTTTCAAATAAACAGAATTTAAAAAAAAAAAACATAAAAATTGCATAACATAGGAGGACACAAAATATATATCAACACATCTAATATATATAAACAGCTAGAAGAATAAATATTAACAGTCAAATGGGATAAAAAATCAATAGATCGATAAAATAATCGGTGAGGAATTCGATGGACTTCGCCAAATAAAATGCTCGATGTTCATGCGAATAGAGCTGTAAACAAAAATCCGTACTCTATAAAAGCAATTCGATCGTTTGGAGTCAGTTCGATCATATAGATATAAATAGAGTCGGCATATAATCAGTTAGTGAATCAACCCTCTTGGTCAGCATATAGTCAGTTAGTGGATTACACCTCTCAATAAAATTCAATTGCCGTCTGACATGAGGTTGCGGTGGCGTCCCACGTTGCTCACAATGTCAGATCCGGCGGTACCTGATTCCAGTTGATTTTTCGGAGTAGTTCGGGTAATCATATGGTTCCAAATACGAACAGTCTCCCGATGATATTCACCGAATTTAGAGTCAGGACCTGGTTTGGAGATATCGAGGTGTTCGTTCCACGCTGAAGAGGTCGAATTTCGACGGAGTTTAAAGTCCAGTTATTAGAATGTTGGGGTCTTCTGAATGTTCATCAGCTGATGTATGGGTCTTGTAGTAACCAGACGCGTTTCGTGGTCCTTTCCTGGCCCCTTCCTCAGTGGAAGGTGCTCAGCCTTTCTACACGCTTTACATTGTTTCATTTATGACTGGGTGAGTCATACCAGGCTTAGCAGCACCCATTCCATAGCTATAAACAGAGTGAGCCACCATACCTCTCCAAGTGTCCTTACCTGTCGCAGGGTAGGCAGATGCCCCATGGTTCATTATAAACAGATCAGGACCCTCGATAGATTATAGCTCTACCCCCTGGCAAGAAGGACACTGGGCTAATGTCACATGTTTTCCTAGCTGGACACACTGTTATTGTCTTTAAGTACAAACCAAAGGTATGACATTTAGTCCACACATACACTCAGGTTGCAATGACTCAGAAACAGACAGCCATGTGCAGTGTATTGGTGTAGAACTCATGAACAGAAAATACCTACTCTGTAACAACCATACTGTACAGGACCTTATCACAGGTATATTAGCTAACACCGAAGGTCAGTTAAAAGGATATGAGCTTGTGAAAGGGTTAAAATTAGCCAAATTAATTACCCAATTATTCAATAGCACAGCAGTGGCAGTTCCAGAAGACATATACTTAGTTTCTGGACGCAAGGTGTACAAATGGTTATCCAAGAATGTCACAGGACTGTGCACCATCGCCACACTTACTCCTGCCACCTTTATAGTACCACACTCTGAAATTAAATGCAATATCTAAACACACCTTGTACCGCAGGGCCAAAGATAACACACCAAGACCAAACAGTAAGACACATGTTGTAGAAATGAGCATTTCCAATAAAATTCTTAGTAGCCTTTTCATATATCCTATGATAGTGCAGATGTGGGATCATTTGGTAGTAGCAAAAGATTACCTAGATGATCAAATATGGGTGATGAGGAAGAACAGAAGGAAACATCGCTCAACACAGCTCCCCCTCCTCACTATGATGCCTGGCTGAGATAGGGTGAGATGAATCCCAGGGTATTACCACAAGTCCGAGCAACCGGGAGCCTACCTAGAAGGGGTAGGTTGTCGCCACTGCAGGTGAAGAGGATACGAATGGTATGCCTAGGGGATTCACTAGGCAAGGGAAAATCTACAATCAAGTCTCCAAAGGGGGGACTGTTATGGACTATTGATACAAAATGGATACTTGCTTGTTGAAAACTATACAGTAGTTAAAATGGCAGCCAGGTACCCAGCTTACGCCTATAACAAGAATCTTGCTCTTTGCTTTATCATGTGTCACAATACGGTTTCCGTTCAGCTCAAGCAAGCAGCTTCAAAAAGACAGAAAGAAGCAGCTTCCCCTATCTGGAAGGGGGAGGGGAGAACTTCCTCTTGCACATAGATGTGACAGAAAATACACAGTTTATAGCCAATAGGAAAGATATACGCCACCTTATACCCCCCCACTCCTTCTTGTCCTATATACTGTCTGCTGTTCCGCAATAAACCAGAGATCAGCTCGGCGCTTAAGGCAAACCTAGGAGCAGGGAGCCTCCCAGCTAGCAAAGCCGCCCTGGGAACGAGGTCAAACACAGATCCTCGCTCCCAAAGCTAAGCAGCAGGTCTGCGGCTGATGGGAGATCAAGTGCGCCTTCGGCACCCCGTTACAGTTGCCCACTAGTTTGCAGATCAATCTCCAGCTATCACTGCATCAGAGAAAAAAGCAGGCCTCATCACTGAAAAGGGCAGACCTCCATTCCAGCCGGCCTTGCTCTGCACCATAATAGCTTTTGAGAGCGGTGACGTGAGGTCAATGGAGTAACTGTAACTAGACGTCTGGTTCATAGCCCAGTGTTGTGAAATTACCTTCTGATGGCTTATACAGTCACTGTTTGCCATTCCTGCGCTTGGAATGTGACATCCAGTTTCACTTGCAGTACAGAATGGATCACTACATGCCACTCTTCTAATTAGACGATCCATCCCTGCCAGGGGTATACCCAGGGCCGTCTTTACCAAGGGGCAAAAGGGGCAGCTCCCCCGGGCCCAGTTGCTCCTGGGGGGCCCAAGGCAGCTGCCTCTTGAGCCCTGCTAGCTACTGCCCCGGGTGTCAAGCTGTCAGCTACACAGGCATCGTACTGTGTTAAAGTTGTGATCTAGGACCTTAATGACATCATCACCATGTGACCAGTAACCTAGCAATTACTGGTCACATGGCTATGAGGTCATCACAGGTCCCATCAGGAGTGTTGCAAAAGTTAACTGTGGAGCTTTTTTGTCTGAAGATTACATCATAAAATGGTGAACGGGGCTGTTATGTTAATATACTGTAAACTACTGTATAGTGGGGTGCTGTATACTGTGTGGGGCCTGTATACTGTGGGGGGCTGTATATTGTGTGGGACTGTATACTGTGTGGTGGGCTGTATACTGTGTGGGGCTGTATACTGTGTGGGGTTGTATACTGTGGAGGCTGTATACTGTGTGGGGCCTGTATACTGTGGGGGGGACTGTATACTGTGTGCTGGGTTGTATACTGTGGGGGGCCTGTATACTGTGGGGCCTGTATACTGTGTGGGAGTGCTAGGGTTGGACGGCACTCCTCTAGTGTCCCTTTGGTACGGTGCTCAATGGTAATTTGAGGTAATATATAGTAAAGGAGACCACGGCACTAGTTTTTCGTATATTTGAAAATGTATATTTTCATTTCATAATATTTTATATCGTATTTCATCATTTCATCATTTGTAATTTCATTTTTTTGTTAGCATCCAGGAATGCACAGACTTGGCCAACGTTTAACGTTTCGGTCCTAGTATGGGACCTTGATCACGGCCTTTGTCCAGGCTGCATGTTGCCTGCATAGGATGCGCATCCTACGCAGGCAACATGCAGCCAGGACAAAGGCCGTGATCAAGGTCCCATACTAGGACCGAAACGTTAAATGTTGGCCAAGTCTGTGCATTCCTGGATGCTAACAAAAAAAAATGAAATTACAAATGATGAAATGATGAAATACGATATAAAATACTATGAAATGAAAATATAAATTTTCAAATATACGAAAAACGAGTGCCGTGGTCTCCTTTACTATGTATACTGTGCGGGGGCCTGTATACTGTGTGGGAGGCCTGTATACTGTGTGGGGGCCTGTATACTGTGTGCTGGGCTGTATACTGTGGGGGGCTTATACTGTGTGGTGGGCTGTATACTGTGTGGGGGCTGTATACTGTGTGGTGGGCTGTATACTGTGTGGTGGGCTGTATACTGTGTGGTGGGCTGTATACTGTGTGGGGGGCTGTATACTGTGGGTGCGGTATAGTGTGGGTGCGGTATAGTGTGGAGTGCTATACTGCTGTACTGTATAGTGTGGGGGCTGTATCGTGTATAGTTTGGGGTGCTGTATACAGTGAGGTGTTGTATACTGTGAGGTGTTGTATACTGTGGGGTGCTGTATACTGTGGGCTGCTATACTGCTCTACTATATACTGTGGGGTACTGTATAGTGTGGGGTGCTATACTGCATACTATGTGGTGCTGTATACTATAGCGTGCTATACTGCATACTGTGGGGTGCTGGGGTGCACTGTAACACTAGGGTGAGCCGAGCCCTGGTCTCCTTCCTGCAGAGCGATGCCCACTTCCAGCCTGAGCCCAGCTGCCCAGAGCACTGATCCTGAGCCGCTGGAGTCTTCAGAACTGGAAGTATTTACAGTCATTCACTGGACTCTACCAGGGGTGTGGATTTTTTTTGTGTGTGTTGTGGTGGAGGGCGTGATTGCCTGCTAAGGTGGGATCCAGGGGGCCCAAGTAAATTTTTGCCCAGGGTCCAATCAATATTAAAGACGGCCCTGGGTATACCTAGTCTTTCTGCTAACCCCCCCAACCCCTTCCCTTCAGTCCTATTGTTAAAGATATAATTGGAAAACATTACAGACAGAGCTACAAAACAAACAGAGTAATACAGCGCCACCTACCTCTTACATTCAGTGATGTTTCTTGTGATGTAGACGTTCTCTTTCTTTATCTTCTCCATTCAGACCAGACTGCCATGATTAATTCTTCCAGCCTTCTCTTGTCTCTGCAGAGTTTGACAACTACTTTTCCATCCTCCTCCCCACCTTCTGAATACCCCATCCTGCCACCTCTAAGACTGTGCCCACTGTGCTTCCCAATAGTGTACTGCAGAAACAGATAATCCCCTGAAAATACTAGTACCACACAGATAGTGCCCATTTAATAATTACTGGCACACAATGCCCTAAAAAGTAACTGTGCCCAGCAAATAGTGTTTCTAAAACTTATAGTGCCATAAGCATACTGTCCTCCAAATATAATTGTACTAACCAATAGTACTGCACTAACAGTGCACCCAATAGTAATAATGTCCCTCATATTGCTCCCAGAAGCAATAATGTCCCCTTATAATGTTTTCCAGTAAAATAAATCCCCCTTGTAATGTGTGCCAGTACAAAAATGATCCCTTATAAGTTGTGACAAAAATACCCTTTCATGTGTGCCAATACAAAAAAATAGTCCCTTATGACATGTACCAGTATTAAAAAAACACATTTTAGTGCCCCATGTAGAAGAAATGTTGCCATAGTGGCCACCTTAAAATGTGTGCCACAGTGCCAGTACAAAAATGCTCTCTTATAATGTGTGCCCGTACAAAAATTGCTCCCATACAATGTGCGCTAAGTGCAAAAAAATGCCCCTTATGTGCCAGTGCAAAAAATGTTATCTTATAACGTGTGTCAGTACAAAAAAAACGACTCCTTTTAGTGCCCCCAGTACAACAAATGTCCCCAAAGTGCTCCTTTTTACAGCCACTATATCCTCATAGGGCTTTCTACAGTTACAAAATAATGACCCCCACCCCATTGTGGCCCAACACCATGCTGCCAAATAGAAATAATAAACTCAAATACTTACCTCCATTCTGTTGTCAGTGATGCAATGCATCTCTTCTAGTCTGTGCTATGAGCTATATGCAGCCCGGTTCAGGCAGCACAATAATGATGACACACGGTCTCTGATAGGCTACAGGACTAGGACTAAAGCCTATTAGAGGAAACGGTGGACCAGGGAGACATCGCTCCCATGCCCTGTCGCAGCATTCAACTGTATTGCTGTCCTGAGTACAGCGATGCAGTTGAATATGTAGAGATGAGCGTTTCCACAATGAAAGCGCTCATTGCCCATGGCCCTTCTGCTGACCCTCTCTTGTCCATACCTGGTGCTGCCTGAGGCCTCTCCTGGCCTCATTGGTGGTGCACGCCTGATCCCTGCAGAGGTTCACCTCTGGGTACCTCTTGCTGTCATTCCAGTTCTTTGTTGTTCTGCGTTGTTCTGCCAACATACTGGACTTAGTATTAACCAAAAAACCTGACAGAACAACAGATGTGCAGGTCGGGGGACACCTGGAAAATAGTGACCATAAAGAAATAACCTTCCAATTGTCATTCAAAAGAATGTTTCTTCAAGGAGGAACAAAAATACAAAACTTCAAAAAAGCTAAATTTGGCCAACTAAGAGAGGCCATAGGCCTAGCTAACTGGGACAGAGTAAAAAAAATATACAGCCACAAAATGGGATATTTTTAAAAGCACCCTGTAATCTAATTGTGAGAGGTACATACCTTATGGGAATAAAAGCTTAAGGGACAAGAAAAAAACAATGTGGGTAAATAGAACTGTAAAGAAAGCAATAAATGACAAAAAGAAAGCATTTAAATGACTAAAACAGGAGGGTAGGACAGAAGCACTGAAAAACTATATTGAAAAAAATTGAATATGTAAAAAACAAATAAAAGCAGCCAAACTAGAGACAGAGAGATTAATTTCCAAATAGAGCACAACTAACCCCAAAATGTTCTTCAATTATATAAATGGTAAAAAGTATAATTCTGAAGGTGTCGGCCTTCTACAGAGTAATGAGGGGAGAGTTGTAAAGAGCGATGAGGAGAAAGGAAAGCTATTAAATATTTTTTTTCTCCGCTGTATTCACTGAGGAAAATAAACTGTAAGATGAAATGCAGAATGTAAAAGTTAATCCCCCATTAAAAGTGCCCTGTCTGATCCAGGAAGAAGTACAGCAGCATCTTAAAAAGATTAAAATAGACAAATCAGCAGGACCAGATGGCATACACCCCCATATCCTAAGAGAATTAAGTAATTTCATAGCCAGACGCTTATTTCTGATATTCAAGGACTTAATACTGGCAGGGAGTGTTCCACAGGATTGGCGCATAGCAAATGTGGTGCCAATATTCAAAAAGGGTCCAAAAACAGAGCTGGGAAACTCAAGGCCGGTTAGTTTAACATCTGTCGTGGGTAAACTGTTTGAAGGTTTTCTCTATTTTGGAGTACGTCAATGAAAATAGGCAAATAACGCCATATCAGCATGGCTTCATGAGCGATCGGTCATGTCAAACTATTTAATCAGTTTCTATGAGGAGGTAAGTTCTAGAATGGATGTCGTATATCTGGACTTCTCCAAAGCATTTGACACTGTACTGCATAAAAGGTTAGTAAATAAAATGAGAATGCTCGGACTGGGAGAAAATGTCTGTAAGTGGGTAAGTAACTGACTCAGTGATAGAAAACAAAGGGTGGTTATTAACAGTACACACTCAGATTGGGTCACTGTCACTAGTGGAGTACCTCAGGGGTCTGTACTGGGCCCTATTTTCTTTAATATATTTATTAATGATCTTGTAGAAGGCTTGCACAGTAAAATATATATTTTTGCAGATGACACTAAACTGTATAAAGTAATTGACACAAAAGAGGACGGTATACTGCTACAAATGGATCTGGACAGATTGGAGGCTTGGGCAGATAAGTGGCAGATGAGGTTTAACACTGACAAATGTAAGGTTATGCACATAGGAAGGAATAATGCAAGTCACCCGTACATACTAAATGGTAAAACACTGGGTAACACTGACATGGAAAAGGACCTAGGAATCTTAGTGAACAGCAAACTAAGCTGTTAAACCAGTGTCATGCAGCTTCTGCCAAGGCCAATAAGATAACAGGTTGCATCAAAAGGGGCATAGATGCCCGTGATGAGAACATAGTCCTACCACTTTACAAATCACTAGTCAGACCACACATGTAGTACTGTGTACAGTTCTGGGCTTCTGTGAACAAGGCAGTCATAGCAGAGCTGGAGAGGGTCCAGAGGAGGGCAACTAAAGTAATAACTGGAAAGGGGGAACTACAGTAACCTGAAAGATTATCAGCATTAGGGTTATTCACGTTAGAAAAGAAACGACTGAAGGGAGATCTAATTACAATGTATAAATATATCAGGAGTCAGTACAGAGATCTATCCCATCATCTATTTATCCCCAGGACTGTGACTGTGACCGCACATTGCCGGCACTAATAGAATATGCCTGTTCATGTCCGCAATTGCGGACAAGTATAGGACATGTTCTATTTTTTTGCAGAACGGAAGGTCAGATCCACAAATCCGTGTCCGGGCAGCACATCGTGCTGCCCCATAGAAATTAATGGGTCCGCAATTCCGTTCCGCAAAATCCGGAACGAAATTGCGGACGTGTGACTGGAGCCTTAGGAAACGGTGGGCATATAGTGAACTGAGTGGTTTTAGGGTTAAACAAATAGTTTACCCAGGATGGCAAACTATATCTTAGGGGCCTCAGAGGAAAAGAACCCCAAGAATAAAATAATAGAATAAAATAAAATGATCCAGTATTATTCAGTGGTATATGGTGGTATTTGGAAATTAAATTACATTATTACATGGGAATTACTGTATATGGAGGTATTAAATGGGCTCCTTAGGGACTATTATATAGATTTAGCATTTTTGGGTACTATATGGTAATATATTGGGTGCATAAAGAATTGTCTTGGCACTATATAGTGGTATTATATGAGCTAAAATTGCAAGACAAACTGTCTAAAATATTACAGATAGTGTCCACTTCCATTTCCTATAAAACTAGCCCTAAATACACCACAAAAACATTGCTATTTGATATTCAGTATAACAGCACATCAGGCCGCCGTGGTGATTTAACGCAGATATAGTGTAATGTGCAAGCTCAACCTTATAGCGTCCTCGTTCCTTAATGACCCCCAGTTTGGCTTGTCTAAACAACAGTACCTGATTGATGTTCTGGGCACTGTTCAGTGTATTTTTGTTGATTCCAAAAAGTCCTGACCTTGCCAAGAATGGTATGCTTATCTATAAATGCTGAAAAAGTGACTCAGCTGCAATGTCAGAAAGAAAAAACTGCATGATTCGCAAAAGTAATTGTCCTAAAGTTTTCTGAGACGCTGTGTCTCTTAGGGTACTTTCACACTAGCGTTTTAGTTTTTTTCTGTTCCTAGGGGCTCTATACTGGAAAAGAACTGATCAGTTTTATCCCCATGCATTCTGAATGGAGAGTAATCCGTTCCGGATGCATCAGGATGTCTTCAGTTCAGTCTTTTTGACTTTTCAGGACGGAAATAATACCGCAGCACGCTGCGGTTTTATCTCCGTCCAAAGTTCCGAAACACTTGCTGGAATTAATTTACATTGAAATGCCGAATCAGACCTTCCGGTCTGTGCACGCGCAGACCTTTAAAAATGTGGAAAAAAAATAGAAACGGATCCGCTTGTCCGTATGATAAACGGACAGACGGATCCATTTTTGCAATGCATTTGTGAGACCGATCCGCGTCCAGATCCGTTACAAATGCTGTCCGTTTGCATGCAGATTGCTGGATCACTCTGCCGCAAGTGTGAAAATACCCTTACGCTAAATCCACACCATGTTCAGTGTGACTATTGTATACATCTGCCACTAATTGCCATTAAAAAAGTATACCATGTGGTATGGTTTTTTGTTAGTTGACTGTGGTTTTTGGTACAGCTGGGGTTGGGGTTACTCATTACTGACATTCCCCACCTAGATGTATGTCAAAAGGACTCTCAGTTGGCATACTTTTGCAGATTAATGTCTACATCTGCATACAAGTCAGGACATTTTTCTAGCGAATTTGTTCTTCTCCAGTGGTCTTAGATGATTAAAGTGGAGGTTTACCTACAGTGTCTCACTGCAAGGGGTTAATGTGACTGTGCTTTACGCACTGTGAATCCCATAGGCTGGGTGGGGAGGGTGGGTGTTCCAGAGTAAAAATTGTTTGGAGGGAATTTACTGAGGTGTGTGTTAACTGTGAGTGAAGTACCAGAGCTTTCTAGCCCTGTGGATTAAAATCAGCAAAGTACCATATGTGTCAGCCCCCAAGGAAAAGAACTGCTGGAGACAACAGAAAGTTTTGCGGCCATACAACGTGGAGTGCAAAGCATTTGCCAGAGAAGATAAACGCCTACACCTTGGCTATTGACTTCCCTACATCTTTGTTGGGACAATATTTCCAGGGCCTCTACCATACTAAGAGTACAGACTGGCCATCTATGTGAAGAAACCACACCCGCTGAGGGCACTGTGGATATATAGATCTGACGATAGAGAAATTGCACCCCTTAGGGCCGTTTCACACGAGCGGATGCCGTGCGTGGCATCCGCTCCGTGAAAGAGTGCCAAGACCCGCTGCAGACTGCAGAGGCACGGAGCAGTAACATGACTGTTACTGCTCCGTGCCTCTCTGTGATGTCTTTCCTACGAAATCACAGTTGTCACTGTGATTTCGTAGTAAAGAGATCACAGAGAGGCACGGAGCAGTAACAGTCATGTTACTGCTCCGTGCCTCTGCAGTCTGCAGCGGGTCTTGGCACTCTTTCACGGAGCGGATGCCACGCACGGCATCCGCTCGTGTGAAACGGCCCTTAGGCTGGAAAAGAGAGATTTTACAAAATGATTGGAAAGAGCGACTCAAAAGGGACAAGTAAAGTACTTACCCTCCCATACACACAGCCTTGGAGGAAATTGTCTAAAATACATGTTGAGACTGTGCTTGCATTGAAAGGTGCCTGAGTAATCCAAAAAGTTTAGGAGTGTAATCCCGTCTTCCACTACTTCCGACCTTCCTGGGCCGTAGCTTTTTTTGTTATTTGATCATAACTTCTAGCAGTGAGCAAATTTTAAATTACTTGGAAAATCCATGTAATGCTCAGAACTGCAGTGACCTAATGGTTCACTGCAAAAAGGTTAACATTATGGTTCACTTCTAAAGATGTTAAAATGTTTTGTGAGATGCTGACTGTACACTTTCAGTGGTACAAATGGCTGATGTAGCTTTTCTATGTCCTATGTATGGCAAAAGGCTGAGTATGGGAAGGAAATAGATAACTGCCAGTCCTTGGTAATAGTTGCTTGCTAGGTGATGGCCTGACACCACTTTCTACTGGTAGTTGTAGGCAAAAAGACCAAGAGTGCAGACATATATACTGATGCTTATGTGTAAGCAAGACAAGGTGTAACAGGAGAAAACAATTATTCTCCAGGGAGACACCATACCTGTTAGTGAAAAGCTGCCAGAAATGCAAATTTGCTAAGAACCGAGTGTTTTTTTAGGATCATAAAGAAGATTTAGGACCATAAAGGGACAGTGCTTGGAAATAGACAGTAAAGGTAACATATGCTGTAAACTTTACTGCATGTGGTTTGGGTTATATTGCTTCTGGCACCCACCACACCTTTGGCCATCCGATCTAAGACTGTACTCTGAAGTTGGACTTCGCAGAGAAATATTGAGAGGAATTGCACCCCTTTGATCATTTGGGAAGGTTGCATGTATCTATAGAAAGAAACTCAGGGAGGACCACCATCAAAACCATCTGTATAAACAGTATTTGGGGAAGTTGAAAAACTGTCAAGATATGGAGGCTCAACACTTGAATGGACGGATAGCGGTGGGTTCACTGCTAACTGGGTCACCCACCCAGTTGGGAGTAAATAATGTATAAGAGAAAATAGCAGGCAACACCACCTTCTGGAAAAATGTGAAACACTCAAATGAATATTCAACACTTTATTAGTGCAAGATATCACACAATATAAAACCATATATAAAATCACTTAGTGTATAAAAATTCAATATATGCAAATAAAGTACATACAAATAAAATACATAAACTTAAAATGTCACAAAAAAAAAAAAGTTGGAGGTATTCAACGGTGGCACTCTCGATTAGTGCAGATTCTGATATATACAGTTTCCTGAGTTATGTTGCAGTAGTTGCACAGCAATATTCAGCTGTGATAGATAATAGAAAATAGAAAAACACTCCACTTCTCTCATAAGTTGCCCATTAGCGTCTGCATAAATGGCTGCCAAACTGAATCAAATTGTCTCTATGAGACTCTTACCACTCCGTGATGTTAACTGCGTTGGTATATCAGCAAATTCGCTGGATGTTGTACTTGCATGGAGCGGTGAACGGTGTGGTCACCAAGACGCTGGACGCTAGATGAGTGTAGTTTGGAGCGCACAACTTCCTTGCTTGAAGGGCGTGTTTCAAGTCAGGTGATCCTGATAAACAGGTCAGGTGGTTAGGTCAGCTGATGTAAACGCCCAATCACGTGGTACACAGGTCCTTATACCATAGTAACAATTTGGTATTACGAATGTCCAGGTCCTATGTTGCAATATACTGCCGTAGGTATCTGTATTGACCAATAATTCTTTATCCGCAGAAATCCTTCTGTACTTTAGGTCCGGACCAGTACTGGATGTGGAAATTGTGTAGTCCGCTAGACTAGTTTCGAGGCTGCCTGCCTCTTCCTCAGTAGCTACCGAACTGCACACCTCCAAACATTTTATATAGTTCGTGATTAAAATGATTGATAAAACCTGAGATCTAATTAAAAATTTAGGTGAGACATGGATTTAGGTAAGACATGGATTCCAGAATGGAAGCTCACTTATAGGTCAAAGGCAAATGTCAAATATTGTCATATGCACATGCATGTGCATATGACAATATTTGACATTTGCCTTTGACCTATAAGTGAGCTTCCATTCTGGAATCCACTCCATGTCTTACCTAAATTTTTAATTAGATCTCAGGTTTTAGCAATCATTTTAATCACAAACTATATAAAATGTTTGGAGGTGTGCAGTCCGGTAGCTACTGAGGAAGAGGCAGGCAGCCTCGAAACGCGTCTAGCGGACTACACAATTTCCACATCCAGTACTGGTCCGGACCTAAAGTACAGAAGGATTTCTGCGGATAAAGAATTATTGGTCAATACAGATACCTACGGCAGTATATTGCAACATAGGACCTGGACATTCGTAATACCAAATTGTTACTATGGTATAAGGACCTGTGTACCACGTGATTGGGCGTTTACATCAGCTGACCTAACCACCTGACCTGTTTATCAGGATCACCTGACTTGAAACACGCCCTTCAAGCAAGGAAGTTGTGCGCTCCAAACTACACTCATCTAGCGTCCAGCGTCTTGGTGACCACACCGTTCACCGCTCCATGCAAGTACAACATCCAGCGAATTTGCTGATATACCAACGCAGTTAACATCATGGAGTGGTAAGAGTCTCATAGAGACAATTTGATTCAGTTTGGCAGCCATTTATGCAGATGCTAATGGGCAACTGATGAGAGAAGTGGAGTGTTTTTCTATTTTCTATTATCTATCACAGCTGAATATTGCTGTGCAACTACTGCAACATAACTCAGGAAACTGTATATATCAGAATCTGCACTAATCGAGAGTGCCACCGTTGAATACCTCCAACTTTGTTTTTTGTTTTTTGTTTTTTTTGTGACATTTTAAGTTTATGTATTTTATTTGTATGTACTTTATTTGCATATATTGAATTTTTATACACTAAGTGATTTTATATATGGTTTTATATTGTGTGATATCTTGCACTAATAAAGTGTTGAATATTCATTTGAGTGTTTCACATTTTTCCAGAAGGTGGTGTTGCCTGCTATTTTCTCTTATCCAGTATTTGGGGAAGACCTACTCTGTGGAACACTTTAGAACAGTGCCTACTACTTATATTTGCACTGCTACACATCATCTCCAAGTAAAGAGACTATTGTTTGCTACAGACAAGCCAGTTTAGTCATTTCCTCCACCATCCACTGGTCCTTGCCCCTGCTCTACTGCCCTGCACCCTGCTACCCCTTCGCCATCAAGGGTACCCTAGCCACCACCAGTCAGGAGGCTCCAGAAAGATCCCAGAGCGGACTTGCACATATCCATTCACTGCACGTTCAGCCTGGGGGAGTTCTAGGGCAGGGATAGCCACCGTGAGGACTACCATCTACCATCCTCTCCAACACTACCATCACACCTACCCTGTAGGCTGGATAGGATAGGATAATAGGATGAATTACACTGACAGGCCTACTACACTGCAATACAGAAGTATCACATTGTCTTGTATGAGAGATCAAGTGATCCCATGGTCTAGTCTCTAATGGGATTAACAAAATATAAAAAAAAAGGGATTAAAATGCTGAAAAGAATTAAAAAACCTTTTCCCATTAGAAATGCTTTATGTAAAAAAAATGATGAAACACTTAACAAATGCACATAATTGGTGCCACTGCAACCATATCAGCTACATTAAACTAATACCTTTTTTATCCCACAAAAGAATATGAGAAGAAACTTAAAGGTATGCTAGAACTGATGTTTTTGTTTAGCGTGAAATAAAAAGTGATGAAATTAAGTTATGCGTACCCCAAAATGGCACCGCTTACAAATACGGTACATCTTGTCCTGCAAAAAATACATTGATGGAAAAATAAAAATGTTATATAGGTCTTGTAATGCAGCCAAACAAAAGCAGGACAACATAGAAAACTATATAAATTTCATACCAGTGTCACTGCAATGATCTGCAGAATCCACACAACATGCCATTTACAATATGCCAGATGGTAAATTGCATAAAGCTAAAATGCACCAAAACAATGATACAAATACTATTTCTAAAAAAACTCCCAAGGAGAGAATTGAATCAGTATTTCTATGTTTTCTAAAACAGTCATTAAAAATTACAATTTGTGCTGCAGAAACATACCCTCATCTGGCTACAAGTCATGTCTTTCAAAATGCGGAGATGAAAAAAAAATAAAAAAAAATTGCTGCATTCTTAAGCCTTGCTCTCACTTCCAGTTTTCACTGATGTGTGCTGTCCACATTTCTGCAAACAGCATATGTACCCATTGATTTTAATGTGTTTATTCGCACATCATGACCATGTGTCAGTGAAAAAATCACGGAGACATGTACTACTTGGTTCGTTATGGGGACCAAACACGTCCATTGAAGTCTAGGGTCCATGAAAACCATGGACACAACACATGACGGTAGTATCCGAGGAATACGGATGACACATGGAGGACATGAAATGGACACAGATCCTTCACGGACCACTTCACAGATGAAACACTTAATGATTTTTTCACTGATGTCAAATGGGCGCGAAAATGTAAACAAGGCTTGAAAGGGGTTCTCTCACTTCAGCGAAAGCATTTATCATGTAGACAAAATGAATACAAGGCCCTTACTAATGTATTGTGATTCTCCATGTTGCCTCTTTTGATGCTTGATTAATTTTTCTATCACTGGTTTCCAGGAGTTACGACCACCCTGCAGCGCAGATACAAGGTCACTGGGACAAGAGCTGCTGGTCATGCTTGACTACTGTATGTGCTCTCCCACAGTGTCAACCACCAAATAGGCCAGTGCTTTTTCCTGTAGTGTACAATTCAGCAGTGGTGGCCTTAATGGGCGGTGGTTAAAGCTGCTGTCCGGCCATTAATATGGTTGACCTATCGTCAGGATAGGTCACGAATATCTGATCGGCAGAGATCCGACACCAGGCACCCCCATTGATCAGCTGTTTGAAGAGGAGGCCGGAAGTGCAGTGTAATACAAGCGCTTGTATGGAGCGAGTGCTCCACTGGAGACGTAGTGTAATGACGAGGAAGCGGTGCTTGGGCAGAGGAGCCAGAATATTGATGCCCTAGAGGGGGAGCAAGTGGCTGCTTCTTAAAGGAACTGTGTTATATTTGGCTGTTACCATCAAGACAGTGTCCTTAATAAGAGACTCTGAAACTGCCAAGCTTGTTGCCTCTTGTAAGATTCTAACCTCTAAGTCTGTTGCCTTTTATAAGACTGTTCTGACCACCAAGCTTGTACTGTAGCTCCTCGTGAGACCAGTAAACTGCTTTGTTTAAAGGGAACCTGTCACCGGGATTTTGTGTATAGAGCTGAGGACATGGGTTGCTAGATGGCCCCTTGCACATCCGCAATACCCAGTCCCCATAGCTCTGTGTGCTTTTATTGTGTAAAAAAAAAAATTGATACATATACAAATTAACGTAAGATGAGTCCTGTCCCTGAGATGAGTCAGGGACAGGACTTATCTAAGGTTCATTTGCATATGTATCAACAATAAAAGCACACAGAGCTATGGGGACTGGATATTGCGGATGTGCTAGCGGCCATCTAGCAACCCATGTCCTCAGCTCTATACCCAAAATCCAGGTGACCGGTTTCCTTTAAATCACTCTGGTGTCTGACGGTTTCCTTCTGCCATTCTAGAGTGGAGAGCAAGATATATCACGCAGGGCCAAAAAGATCCTACCTGTAAGGTCTGATATTCTTACTGGTCAATATTTCAGTGGATTTGGTTGACTTTTTTCTACTGTACTGTATATGACCAGCTTGAGGGTTATGGGCTATGTTCACATGCCTTTTTGTTCGGCATATGACCCACATGTTCGGCATATGACCCACAAAATGACCCCATGCACAAAGCGTATGCCAAAAGAATGTCTTTTTTTTTGCAAAAACTAGGCTTCTATATCTGGGCATACTTTTTTTCTTACTGTATGGGAAAGTGTAGTCTACTGGTGGACAATATATGACAGTCTATGCCTATACAGTAAGAATAGATGAAATCCTATCGCCAGAGGCACGTCATGGAAGACTTATGATATATACCCTGAAAAGGGAAATAAACCAGGGGTGCACAACCTGCGGCCCCCAGGCCACATATGGCCCCCAGAAACATGTTTTGTGGCCCACCTCCTGCTGGGCAGAAGCACAGCTGATCGTGTGATCAGCTGTGTTTTTGCCCGGAGCCACACAATTGCAGGATTACAGCTCCTGCATGTTAGCAGGAGAAGGACGGGTCCCCGGCTGTCAGACACAGCGGGGGAGCCGAGGAGAAGGCAGAAGCAGTGTATCAGCACTTCTGCTTTCTCCTCACACAGGTGAGCAGCGCGCTGTGCAGTTTAGACCCGGCGATCACGTGATCGCTGGGTGTCGGGGGCAGAGGAGTGCCGAGCCTCACCAGCTCTGCCTTGTACAATGCCTCGCCAAGAGGCTGGTTTTCCCTGTAACTGGGGCTCCTTTGGATGCTACAATTACAGTGGAAATAGTGCAACAAAAAAAAAAGTGTGTCCCCAAAGGTCTTTTATGGACCTTTTGGGGACAAATTATTTGGCAAATATAAGTCGCGTCTCAACAACCACAGGTATAGCGTAAGGAAAAAAAGACTTGACCTACCAGTGTCAAAGCACTTTGCAGAACTCAAACACACTGAGAGAGATATGAAATGTTGCATTATCGATTCTGTACCAATGCCCAGGAGAGGCGGTGATAGAGTTAGTAATTTAAAAAAAAGGGAACTAAAGTGGATTCACACACTTAATTCCCTTAAACCGCATGGTCTGAATATAGACTATAAAATTGGATAGATCTGTGGCTTGCCTTCGTCCATTGTATGGAAATGTTGTACTGTAATATACTGTGTATATTTGGTGAATATGTGTATTGGATAAATTATATGTCCTTTTAAAATATATTTTTCTCTCATTTTTTTTTTATCACAGATGGTATGCCACGGAGTTTGGAGAGAGGAAGTTCGAGGTGATATTGGTGAATGGCGTGCAGTCAAGAGCCATATTATGCAGAGAATATTTATTTTTTACTTTTTTATTATTCTTTTCAGTTGCAGTCTGATATTCACATGGCAGGTGGTTTTGAGGAGAACCCTCATTAACAGTGGTGATCCTGCACAAACGTGTAGGCACGCAACTGACCGATGGTCACGGATTGAGGCTCCACTTCTATGCCGTTGTGGTAGCCTTCACCCGATCCCGTACTGCCATATGGAGTCTGTTGGCATGAATATGTGCGGACACTACCTTGAACCTGTGCTTATCAGGCAGTATCAGCACCAATATGTATGCGCCCGTTAGTTAGTGCGAGATTCCCGCATCCAACATGGCTGACAAAGCATCAGAGCTGTATTGCACAGCTGCGCAGTGATGAATGCGGCTGAAGCCGGAAGTATCAAAAGTACGTCATCCCGACATGCGCAGATGCGCCCCAGGTACGCCGGATTGCACGCGGCACCATGGACGATAGCCATTTGTCCTCTTACTCCTCCTTCACCCTCCGTCAGCAATACTTTCTAGTAAGCACATGGCACTTTAGATTATTAATTACACATGGCACTGATTATGATAAGGATTTTAATCATGGATGTATGTAAGTTTTTCTTCATATGTATAGAGATCATGAGCATACTTTCACGTTGATATACAGAATATGTTTATAAGATGCCAATATTTTTATTCACAGCTTATTATCACGATTTCATATTAAATTTTTTGTGATTGTTTATTAATTGTTATGAATTGAGCACACATGCTTTGCTAATTATAATGAATGAGCACATTGCTATATATTTCTGGCACTTTGTCCTATTACACTGCTTGAGAAAGGTTCCTGTCTAGAGCCGAAACGTTGCATGTCCTGCTGGGGTAAATTAAGTATTTTTGTATTTTTTACTTCTTGGAGTGCTGCCCATCTTTTTCCTGTTTTGTATTTACTGGATTGGCTTGTATCCATATTGGGCCAGCTGCACCCTTCAGCATACATCAGGGACGGTACTGGCACTTTTTTTCTTTCCTTTTTTCTTTTCTTCTTAATAAATATATATATATATTTAAAAAAATGTTTAAAACACAATAAAAAAAATATAAATAAAAGGAAAAAAAGTGCAAAAAGACAAAAACAAAGTCAGTGTCCCACAGAGGTCATTTAAAGACCTCTTCGGGGACATACAGTGCTGCAAAAATATATTTAAAAATAAATAAAAGAAAATGTTAGAAAAGAGATGTAAAATAAATAAATAAAATACAAGTAAGAGAAAACTATAAAAAGGAAAAAGTGCAAAATAAAATTGTTCACTGTCATATTATTTGGCAAAAATATATTTAAAAAATGAATAATAAAGTGATTAAAAAAAAATACAAATAAAAGGAAAATGTGCAAAATAAAAGTCAGTGTCCTCCAAAGGACTTTTTGTAGCAGAAATATATGAAAAAATAAGTAAAAAAAAGAATAGTAAAATACATAAAAGAAAAAAATGACCAAGTACAGTTTCCCCCCAGTAAAACTAAAAAAAAATATTAAAAAGCCCTGTGTTATGTAATAAAAAGCTGCAAAAGTTATTTACAAGTGTTTGAACCTTGTGCGCTAAATCACAAAAAAAGTGACTAGTCATTGAGGCCTTTTCAGGTCTGGTCAGGTCTGGTCATTAAGGGGTTAACCAATAAGTGCTTTCCCAGCTAGTAAGGCCTCATACACATGACCGTACCTTTTCTTTTGGTCCGCAGGACACCAGCCATGTGTGTTCTGCATTTTGAAGAACAGAGTAATGCATGCGGACAGCACATGGAGTGAATGGGTCCACAACATCCAAGCCACATAAAAAATAAAAAAATTCAGCTCAGATGCAAACTAAAACAATGGCCATGTGTGTGAGCCCTCAGGGAAAGTGCTTACTGGTTATTGCAGGGCACCTACAGTATATCTGGGGGTGCAAAAAGTGGTAATAACCAGTGAGTGCCGTCCTCTGCAGTGAAGTAAAGCGCTGAATAGGAGGCAGGAAGGAAACTCCGCCATTTAAAGGAGTTTCCTAGTTAAAATAATTTTTAACAAGTTCCTGCAGCATAGTCCCTGAAACAGAAGGCTCCTACTTTCCTGCTCCGTGCTGACCTCGTTGTCTCCATCTTCTGGTCTCGGAGCACCTCACCAGCAAATTACTGACTTTAGCAGTAAGGCTGGGTTCACACCTGAGCGTTTTACAGCGCGTTCCTACGCGCTGTAAAACGCTCAACAGGCAAGAACCAATGATTCCCTATGGGAATGGTTCTCACCTGGGCGTTTTACAGCGCATACGATCGCGCTGTAAAACGCCCAACGCCCCAAGAAGTACATGAGCTTCTTTGGGGTGTCTTGTCGCGCGTTCCCGTACATAGACTTCAGCGATTGCAAACGCCCGTACAATCGCGCATACAGAGCGCTCCATCGCGAACGCTCAGGTCTGAACCCAGCGTAAAACGCTGCTTGTGGCCACATCACCACTGAAGCCAGTCATTGGCTGGAGAGATACAAGTGACTATGCCCATATCCAACCGGATGTAAACAGCGCGGGGACCTGAAGATGGAGGCAGAAGGAGCGTCAGGGAGCAGGAAAGAATTCATCTTCTGTTTCAGGCCCATTCTGCAGGAACGTGTTGAAAATAATTTTTTTACCAAGAGATCTCTAAGCCCATGTTACACGGCACGATATTCAGGACAATTACTGGGAAGAAGTGCTCGTAGGAACATTCCTGATATCTGGCCGGTATAATCGTGCCGCTGATCATCCGATAAACAAGGAATCACTCATTTGTCGGCTGATTTGCATATTTTATCAGGATGAAAGATGTACAATTATCGTCTGCACATCTCACCGTGTAATCAGGAATGTGCTACCGATAATCGATAGAAGCCATTTGTACCACTGAATGACAGTGGTAGTGATCATTCCTCCCCAGTCACTGCATTAGCCTGTGTAATAGGCTGATGCAAACAAGCGCTGATTAACTTTTTTTTTGTGGCCCCTTGAAATAGCGCGATGTGACAATGCAGCCCCCAGACCAAAATAGGTTGTGCACCCCTGAAATAAACAAAGGCCTTACGCCATCTCTTACTGTCATATTAACCATATTTTGGAAGAAATATAAATTCTAGTGAGAAGTTCTTTACCTTTTGGACATATGTTTGATGGCACATTTACAGGAAGATGAAGTAGAACTTTCTGTAGAGTAAACAGTATTGTCAAATATTGTTATAAAGAAGAATTATATCATTGTTTCTTAGGAACGGTTTTATGTCCTACTTAGCCATGACTCATATGCAAATAAAAGTAACTACAAGCCACAGACATATGGTGCTCATGAAAATTGTAATGACTGGTTCGGAGTCTGAGCTGAAGCAGTTGTCGTCCTGATGTAAATTTCATTACATGGCAGTTGTCAACAATACAAGATTTGAATTTTTAAATTAGCAACAATGAAGAGAAACGTTCCTCGACTTTACACCATCTGCTCCAATATCTACGTACATTCCTGCCTTGCTTTATGTAGAACTGGTATATGATGTTGCATACATCAAGTGTGTGCAGTAAGCTGACGAAAGTGCAGGAAATATGTCCACAGCATCAAGCTTAGGGAGTCCTGGTCACATAGGCTTCATTAACATAAACATATCATAGCTCCATTTCATCTGAAGGGGTTCACATTGTAGTAGCATTTTCCATTGGGCTCCGTTTGTACAGCGGGATTCTCCCCTATAAGCACTGGTTTTTGATAAAACATGCTGACAGAACTACAGTTTGTTGTCAGTTTCTGGGAAGCTAATTCCAAGCTGGCAACCAATATGGCTGCACTTCCTGTTATGTTTGCAAACTTTCTTTTGTAAGTAAGCAACTTTCTATGTAAATAACAAATATTTGCTGTTGCTCTAACTTCTAAGTTACTGATATGAAGGTCCTTTGTAAGGTGGGAGAGAGGCAGGGTGTCCTTCCATCTACCCTTCTGTGTTGTGTCCCCTAGTTTTGCATTGGTGTTTGTTGTTATTGCCTTGTCTGTTCTCCTGTACCTGTTCTGTGATGGTGTTAGATGTTATGTCCTTGTCTGATCTGTTGCATAAAGGAGGCAGAGCACGCTGTTGTCAACACTGAGGCCACCGTTCCTGTATTGGAAACTACACCTGAAACCGTATGCGGCCTTATCCAGGGTCGTGAAGGGGCGGACACATTTTTTGCTACCTGCAACCAACAGGATTATGTGCATACTACCAGCACTAAAAGTTTGGAAACAAAAATATTCCAGTTGGCTGATAAAGAGGTCAGATTGTTTTGGACCATCGAATCGCTAAAATCCTATAAGGAAAGCGGACGGGTCCCCAGAGGCTTACGCCTATTCAAAGTAATTGTACAATATGAGGACGATCCCCTCTTCACTGGGGAGTGGAAGGCAGCACATCAGAGATTTTCTTTAGAAATCATGGAACTTGTACTGGCTCGTGACCAGCAGGAATACACTACAGTCACAGAAGAATTAACAAAAGCAAGAGAGGAGCTTCAAAAACGACTTCTCGAATCGCAGTTTAATGGATTTGAGAAAAGGCTAAACAAGAAATTACTAGCCACACAGGCAGACATTAAGGATCGCAAAAGGGACAAATTCATTAGAGACAAAAATGATTACGAATCAGATCGTGTCTTTGATTGGGGCAAAAAGCGGATCCGCCCTAAGCGCACCCCACGTAGAGGACGCCATAATTTCTGGGCTACCGACTCCGAATCAAGCCTATCTGAAGGGAATGGAGCTAATTCAGGTGAAGAAACAACCCCTTTAGAAAAGGCACGAGAAGGGGACGTGGCAGACGCAGAAGAAAAATCCAGAGGGACCAGGAAATCTACAAGGAGGAGACGTCAAGTTTCTTGGCGTCAGTAGATCCCGATGAACTGAATGCACACGCACCCACTGAGGATGTAGTTGTCAATCTCACAGGCTCTGAACTGCCCCCTGGCTGTATCCCACTCCTCAATCGAGGGCTGGGATACAGCCTACCTGGACAGTTCAATCTAGTAGATGTTGAGATTGACTTGTTTTTGTCCATTCGCAAATTGTACCTTAAGAAGCTGTTCTCTGAGACCCCTTCCCAGGTCCTTGACCCCTTACAGGGGGAGGTCCCAGCTATCATGTCGCTCACTGACTTCCACCTGCTAGGTAAATTCAGTGATGACGAGATATCCTGCATCCATTTCCTTTCCAACACCGAACCAGATGAACCTATGGATACTGTGAATCATTTCAATAGATACACAGGAGGCATCAGGTCCACCTTCCTTCCTCCCATGCCGGCCGGCTCACCAATAGACCTTTTCCACAAGCGAGTTTTGAGAGAAATACGTGCGCTGGTGTATCCCGCAGCACCTTCTAACCTCACGGTAGAAGAATCCCGCGCTCTTTTGTGGTTAAGGAAGCAGAATAATATGGTCATTAAGCCGGCCGACAAAGGAGGGAATGTGGTCCTGATGCCTAGGGAGTACTATATGGAGGAGGCATGTAGGCAGTTAGGAGACAGTACGGTGTATTCCAAGTTAAGGGGAAACCCTATACCCGATATATCCTCCAAGCTTTGTCGATTCATTAATCAACATGTGTATAATGGGTTCCTACCTAAAACTATGAGGGATAAACTCATTCCGGCCTTTCCTAAAATCCCGACTTGGTATTTTGTACCAAAGATCCATAAATCTTTAACCCGACCTCCGGGTCGCCCCATTATTGCGGGAATTGGTTCAGTGCTGGAGCCTTTGTCTGGTTATATCGACTGGCTTCTTAGACTTTTGCTAAGAGGCACTCCGACATACTTAAAGGATACGGGAGATTTTCTCCGGTCACTCCGATGCCTTGAGTGGCAGGAGGATTTCAGTCTCGTATCCTTAGATGTCGAAAGTCTATATACCCGGATCCCCGATGATCTAGGACTTCAGGCTATCAGCACCGTTTTAAGCAGAAGCAATAAGAGCACGGCATTTGGTGACTTTATCCATGAGGCATTGGACCTTGTTCTAAGCAACAATGTCTTTCAATTTGATGGACAGTGGTACCGCCAGGTACTAGGTACAGCTATGGGCACGCCTGTTTCGTGCACATTTGCTAACCTGTACCTGGCGGTATTTGAGGAGACTTATATTTTCTCAATGGATAACCCCTACATGCGCCACATCCACTTATTTTTAAGATATGTGGACGATATTTTCCTGGTCTGGTCGGGGAGCGAGGGGTCGTGTCGTGCATTTGTCGATCATTTGAACGCACGTAACCGTATGAACATGAAGTTCACCATCAATTTTGGTGGTGAGGTTCTGGATTTTCTAGA
The DNA here is from genome assembly GCF_014858855.1 of Bufo gargarizans. Lineage (NCBI taxonomy): Eukaryota > Metazoa > Chordata > Amphibia > Anura > Bufonidae > Bufo > Bufo gargarizans. Next base: position 683,246,585 of record NC_058080.1, on the reverse strand, counting down.
CGTACATGTCATGGTAAAAGATGGGGTGGTACACACCAGCGGCTATCGTAAGCCAATGGCGACCAACTCGCTCCTCCACCAGACCAGCTTCCATCCACCGTCTGTCAAACGCGCAGTCCCGTATGGGCAGTTCGTCCGACTGCGCAGGATAAATGATACAGACGAAAGTTTCCATCGACAGGCTGGGGAACTCAAGGCTAGGCTGATTGATAGGGGCTATCCATTGAGAGAGGTCTCATTAGCCCTTCACAAAGCGGCTCAGTTAGACCGCAACGTCCTGCTCATGGAACAGGGCACCAATGCCAAACCCTTGCGCTTTGCTTTTTCTTTTCAGTATAGCCCGGTTGCTGAGATGGTTCGACAGGTTATTAATCGCAATTGGGACTTACTTAAAGGGGACGCCACTCTTAACAGCTTCACCAACAACAGACCATTGGTCACATTTAAAAGGTGTCCTACACTCAAAGATAAATTGGTTAGGAGTGTAATCTCCATACCTAGGGATGAGAGTTGGCTTAGGAAACCTGTGGGCAATTTTAAATGTGGCCATTGTTCTTTTTGCGCATTAAACGTCTGCAGTAAATATCTACAGATAGGTGGGGTACAACACACAGTACGGGACTTTATTAATTGCCGTACGTCCTATGTGGTATATGTAGTTTTTTGTCCTTGCAAGCGTTTCTATATAGGAAAAACAATTCGCCCTCTATTCGAGCGCATTCGCGAACACGTTGGCTCCATTCGATCAGGTAGAGGCAGTCCACGCCTCATTGAACACATCCGCACGGCCCACGATGCCTATCCACGTTGCCTCTCCTTTGCGGGCGTGGAGCATGTCCGTCCCATCCCTCAGGGGTGGAGACCGGCATCGCCTGCTCCTTCAGAGGGAGGCAAGGTGGATCATGCAGACGGAAGCAATGCATGCGGTGGGAATGAATGATAGGAATGATATGTCAGTGTTCCTATGAGTCGCATGTGCTCGATATAGAGGTGCTTTTTTTGTTTATATGCTGCAACTATACACATATCTTCCCCTTTCCCGCATTGGCGAATTTATTACATAAATGTGACTGGGTACACGTGGTGGCGGGGGTCTGTACTCGTGACCCTTTATATTACCACCACTCATAGGTGATAATCCAAATATTGCCATCTGAAATTCAATATATATGTTGTGCTTCTGCATTGTGCTCCCCGGCATTCGCCTTGTTCTGATGTATTTCTAATTTTGGTGCTGTCCCTTTGTAGTATGTTTTCATTATAATCGTACCTGTTGGTTGCATGTATTTTAGTCTTGTCATTTATCTGTGGGAGCGAGATAGTTGCTGACGGCGTCGGCCGTCCCCCTATCCACCTGCATAAAGCGCACGTATGCGCGATGACGTGTCCAGTGGCCTGAGGAAGCGCGATCCCGCGCGCGAAACGGCCGTCGCCGCTTGCAACTTTGTGTCCGCCCCTGGATCCTCCAGCTACCCTTTGAGGAAGCTTCAATAAAGAAGATTTTCATACTTCGGTGAGTGCCGCAACTTTGTTCACGTCTCCTCTTCATGTTGCAATCCCTTGTCTGATCTGTACCTGCCCTGTATGATGTTATGTTCTCCTGGTCTGTTCCTTGTTTCGCCTAGCAGTGCACAACTGCATCTGATAGCCTGGCAGTGCTTAACTGCTTCTGATATATTCTGTCCCATGTCCTGTCTGGCAGTGCCTACTGCTTCTGATCCTTGTCTGTCCTGCAGTGCTTCTCCTTCTCTTCCTGTGTTTGTCCTGCCTTTGTGAGAGGGTCCCTGGCTTCCCCGGTGGTCTGTGTGAATCTCTTGCCTGTGTATCTCTAGTCTGTGTACAGCTCTGCCTGAGACTGCCATGCTTCCATTCCGCTTGGGGTCCAGGCATCTGCTTCTGTTCTGGTTCTCGTTTGTCTTGTTGTCTGTTCCATGTCCTGTGTATGTATGAGTTCCAGTTCTGTTGTTGTCTGTTCCACTGGTGCTTGCACCAGCATGGTTCCTTGCAGGTAGGGGCCAAGTGTACCGGGACCTTCCTGGAAGTGCGACCAGTGAGCCCTTGGCCCAGTTCATCCCCACCACCAAGGGCTCTGTGAAGAACGGGGCTCACTGGCTCTCCGGGTTTTGCCTCTGGTCTGCCGGTGCACTTGGTTATGTGGTAGTGCTAGCACTATTGCCTACTGTCAGGTGGTTTTATTACACTTGTAATAAAGTTCTCTGTGGGTCCTTGATCTTTTTTCCTGTGTCCTATTTGCTTGACTTCCCAGAGGTCTACCTCCGGCACGTGACACATGGGATGGGGTTATATTCTATATTTCCAGCCCAAAATTATTTTCTCATCCAAAACTTGAGTTTGGCTATGAGTTTGTCATGAACAGGAAACAGTGCTAGTGTAATAACCCAGAGTGGTATTACCATTCCTATACCGTGCTACTGTCTCTAATGAGCTATTAATAATGTCATCCTTGTATTTTTCCAGGTCCTTCACATTGTGCATTGATAATATTGCTCTAAAACTGTTATGTTCATGTAATGTTCCTGGTTGTCCAGAAGATGGCAGCGTGTATCTGGGAGAGAGAAAGATCCTGAGATAGAATGGAATTAACCATTCCATGCTCCCCCTTTTCAGCAGAAGTGGGCCAGTCTTGTTTCCTACCAAAGGGAGGGGTTGCTGTTATAGTTTATTCCAGTCTAGTCTAGACAGTGGAGCTGAAAAGACATGCCAAGATGTAGCAGCGAGGGTAAAGTTCCCCCTGCTGCACCAGGAGTCTCTCCAGAGGGAAGCAGCTCATAGAGCACCATAACTCCTTAGAGATTTACAGACAGAAGATTGCAAGAGGGTCAACAGCCAAAGGCACCCCACTCCAAAGGTAACAGAAAACCCCTTGAAGTCCAGCGACCAGACTAAAGCGGATTTTAGCACAGCAGGGAGAGAAAGCAGAATATTCAAGTTTGCCTGCCAGTTTATGCCAAAGCCTGCTGGAACCAAGAGAAAGCCTGAATATTGTCTGGATGCAAGTTGATGCAAGTAAAGCTGTTCAACTTTATAAAAGTCTGGACTCGACTATTTCTCCATCTCCACCATTACTTATACCTTTTATTGTTTCGGAGCCAAGCCCGGAGGAGCAAAAGTATCCAGGTAGGAGCACCGTGATGCACACAGAAAACTATTGGGGCCGCAGCACACCACTCAGCATTCTTATAGACCTGGGACACAATCGGCCGTGAGGTGCGGCACTTTGCACTAGTATAACAGCTGTCTCTTCTATTGGCGCACTTGTGAGTCCATCACATGATCAAAATGTGCAAAAATCTAAAAAGCTTCCTGCTTCGTACAAAATTCTAAATATGACTCGCACTAGTGGAAAATAAAAAAAGAACACCCAGAAAACTTAATATGTTCAACAATTAGTGGGTGTGGAACCACTGTGTCAACCAACTGGCTTGACTTTGGGCTAAACTTAAGGGCGTTATCCTGGATGTCCTTTGATATTCACCCTTTAACCACTATATAGACGTCTGATCATTGCACTTTAGAATTGTGGTTCAACTGAATAATTTGAAAAAACAAACTAATGAAACTGGCCTGGACAAAAATGGTGGAACCATTTACCAATATTTTGTTGTACAATCTTTTGAGGCAATCACGACAATCAAGTGATTTCTGTAACTCTCAATGAGACTTCTGCACCTGACCACAGGAATTTTGTCCCACTCCTCATGAGCAAACTGCTCCAGCTGTCTCAGGTTTGTAGTGTGCCTTCTACAGACTGCATGTTTCAGCTCCTTACACAGACTTTCAAAAGGAGTTAGATCAGGGCTCAAAGAAGGCCACCCCAGAATACTCAAATCCTTTGGTTTTAGCCATTCTTGGATGTTTTTAGCTGTGTGTTTTGGTCATTATCCTGTTGGAAGACCCATGACCTGCGACTGAGACCAGGCTTTCTAACAGTGGGCAGAACATTTCTCTATAGAATGCCTCGATATTCTTGAGATTTCATTGTAGCCTGCACAGATTTAAGACACCCTGAGCCAGATGCAGCAAAGCAGCCACCAAACATAACTTAGTCTCTTCCATGTTTCACAGCAGGTAAAATGTTGCCTTGTATGCTTCATTTTTGCCTCTGTGAACAAAGAGCTGATGTGACATGCCAAAAAGTTAACGTTTTGGCTCATATTTCCAAAGGACACTTTCCTAGCTTTTGTGGCATGTCAATAAGCATTTTGGCAAATTCCAGTCTAGTTTTTTTAGGATTTGCTTTTAACAGTAGTTTCCTCGTCAGTCGTCTTTCATTAAGAGTTTTCTGAGATTTTTATATTTATAAGTTATCCACAGGATAGGTCATCAGTATCTGATCGATGGTGGTCCGATACCCAGGACCCTCACAGATCAGCTGTTTGAGAAGGCAGCGGCATTTCTATGAGCGCAGCGGTCTTCTTCGTGTTTACCAAGAACAGTCCCATACATTGTATAGCGCCTGTGCTTGTAATACCGATTAAAATAGCAAACTGCAATGTTGTATTAAAAATGAATACCATCTTTATTGAAACATTATCTAAAAAACACATATAATGAAAGGACACATCATCCCCAAGGTAAATGCCTAGTAGGGTCAGAATGAGGAACAGACACAAAATACCAATAGCACAGGTTACATACATTAAAAATAACCAGGTCCAACCAATAAATAGGCATAATACAGACCCAAATGAGACACACGGATACCCCAACATGTATTTCCTGTTGCTTCCTCAGGGTTATCCAGCAGCTGTGCTTGGTATTGCACTCAGCCCCTTTTTCTCATTTACTCCAGTAGATAGGTCATTAGTATCAAAATCTAGGAAAACCCCAAGTCCACTTTGGCTAAGGCGGAGAACAATGGTTCAATCTGACACTGATGTACCTTGATGTACCTTGACCTTGGAGTTCACCTCTAATCTATTTGGAAGTTGTTCTGCTCTCTTTGGTTACCAATTCTATTATCCGTCTCTTCAATTTGTCATCCATTTTTCTCTTGCGGACACGTCCAGGATGGTTGGTTACAGTCCCGTAGAATTTATCTTCTTATGTGCAGCTGTAGTAACAAGAACATCAAGCTGTTTGGAAATGGTATCCCGAGACAACTTTCTCCTTAGAATTCTTTGATCCATGTTCAGTGTGGTACACACCATGATACCATACAGCGCAGTGACTACTTTTCCCTTTATATAGACAGACCTAATGATTACAAGTTTGAAGACACATATGATGCGAATTACATTACACAACTTAGTTTAACATGTCCATACGGTCAAATTATTTTCAATCTTTCTCAGGGGTAAATCACTGCGAAAGGTGCACCACAATGATATGCACATTTTTATATTTTCATCCACACATTATTTTATCTTGTGTAGGATGCTCTTGTGATGAATGTGGTCGCTGCCAACATCCTCCATTGCTCCATTGTATGCATTTCTGCTGGGGATTGCCGTTAGCAACGGATCACCTGCGGAGGAATTGCTCCCCCAGTTATAAGCACACTACAGTGATTGGGGGTTTTGAGCATTTCCTCCCATTTAGGACCCTTTTTTCAGTGATTTAGTTTTTTTTTTTCTGTTGAACCATAAAGCAATGTCTGGTTTTCATTACGTAACACGCCTTTGGGAAGCCCTCGGTAGGCAGGGCGTATGGTGGTTCTAACCTCATTATGGTGTAGTGACTCCACCCATATCTTGATTGGAGCTCTATAGGATTGCAGGAGGGCCTTTCTCTTCTGCCAGGGGTCGATTTGGGAAACCCCTTCCCAGCTCAGTACACACTCATGCCAGGAAGGAGTTAACTGATGAACAGATTTATTTCGGAAAGGGTTAACAATGGTGAAAAACATAATGAGAATGCAATAAAAAGAACAAAGCACAGAATGCAATTATGTCTAAGGAAAAACCCTGGTGAAGGGGGTGGACTATCTCTATCAGTAAGCATTGATGGTGGTTGCACACTCTTCTTGGGAAGACAAAGACTGTATATTCTTTCCAGCTATATACTCCTAATACTCAGCTTGCTACAAACTACTGTCTAGCAATTAACCCAGTCTGAAAGTTAGGGCCCGGCTGCAGAAACTGTTGGCACGTTTATGTTGGTGCACTTCCAATTGTCCTGCCCGGGAACCAGCGGGGAGCGGCAGCATTCAGGAGCTTGTATGGCAGTGGAGTCATGGGCAAGATCCTCCTGGGATGCAGACTTGCTATAGCGTCAATGCAGCAGCTGGACTCTTTCCCCTCACACAGGAATCACACAAGCTGTCTGGACTGTGCTTTAGGGTTAATGCAATAGCTGAGCTCTCTCCTTTCTCACATCAGCTTTTCGGACTGTGCTGTAGGGCTAATGCAGCAGCTGAGCTTTTCCCTCTCACACTGGAAACACAGGAGCGGCCAATACTGGGCTGAGGGTTGTGCTATACTGTCAGCACAGAAGCAGCACTCACTTCTGCCTGTGGAGTCTCTCGTGGCCATGCTGCTGTCTCCAAGATGTCTGCTCTGCCTCCTTCTTCTCTAGCTTTTTTCCTTGGTCCCCCTGGTATTGGCTGCAGGAGGATCAAGTGCTGATGGGATTTGCAGTCCTCTTCAGTCTTCACCTTAGAAGAATCACCACTAATGTATGCTGCTGTGAGTCCATGCTTGCAATTGACATTTGCAGCATCCACTATACACACTGCTTTCTCTGCAGGGGTTACACTTAGCTGATTTTCAGTTATTTATTATTACCTTAATCAGTTTCAAGTTTTTTCAGTGACCATTGTGCGTTTTTCTTTCTTTAAAGGGGTTATCCTATAACTGATGTAAAAAATGTAAAATCAGACATCATATAGTACATGACAAACAAAGCTAGAACTAGCCCTATACCTCACATGGATCAAGAGATCTCCCCATTCATTGCTATACTAGATTTATATCAAGTTGACAGCTCAAGGGGCGTGTCCATGCTCTCCCTATCACAGCTCAGGGGGCGTGTTCATGCTCTCCCTATCACAGCTCAGGTGGGCGTGTCCATGCTCTCCCTATCACAGCTCAGGAGGTGTGTCCATGCTCTCCCTATCACAGCTCAGGGGGCGTGTCCATGCTCTCCCTATCACAACTCAGGAGGCAGTTGAAGGATGAAACTGAGCATGTGCGGCCATCTCAGTGAGCAGGACAAAGAAATAAGAAAATAAAACAGTAGATGGCGCTATACAGATACATTTTATTGAATAACTAAGTGGCTATGCTAAATGTTTAATTACAAAAGAATTCAGATCCAGGTGCTTCTTTTAAATCTGTAGAATCCCTTTAACAGAAGGGTACCAACAATTTTGTTAGTGTGTATACCCCAAGCTTAATTCTCGGAACACTGATAGTCTCTGAGATACATCTGTTATGTTGCAGCATATTTTACCTGTGACATAATGTTAATACAAGGCAGTTACTAATGTATTGTAATTGTCTATATTGCCTGCTTTGCTGGCTTCATTCATTTTAAAATTGCATTATACACAGCCTATTTACAGGGGTTATCGTTGCTTGATTGGAGTGGTGGCAATGGTTGCACAATATAGGAACAAATGCAGGCCTCTCTGGTGGCCGGGACCATGGAAAGCAAACATAGGTACTCATACACATCAGCTTCTGTCTCGACCACCTTGTATCTGCGTTGCAGCGGTGACCGTAACCCCTGGAAACAAACAGTGTATAATGCAATAATGAATAAAGCCAGCAAAGGAGGCAATATGGACAACCCCTTTAATAGCTTTATCTCCAGCATCTGCATGTTTTCTTCTGCAAGTCATCTACTCAGGGCCGGTGCAAGGATTTTGGCCAACACAAGCGAAGCTCCATTTTAGCAACCGCCCCCCTCGCAGCTCACCTGGCCCTGGTCCCATCTGCAGCAGCTGGCTTCTCCTCTGTGTGGTCCTGGTATCTTCTTTCTGCTTCAGACAATCGCTGGTTTGAGGACCGTATTTTTCGCGCTCTAAGACACACCTAGGTTTTAGAGGAGGATAATAAGAAATAAATATTTTCCATTACACCTCAGGTCAGACCAGCAATCAGACCTCAGCTCACAGCCCCAATCAGACCCCCAATGTTAATCAGACCTCAGATCAGCCCCCCAATGCCTCAGATAAGCCCCCCATGTCAGCCATAAGCCCCCATCCATCAGCCCCCCATGTCAGTCATTATGCCCCTATGTCAGCCATCAGCCTCCCATGTCACATTCCTCCCCCTCCATGTCAAATCACCTCCCTATGTCACATCAGCCCTCCATGTTACATTTCACCCTCTCCATGTCACATTTCTCCCTCTCCATGGCGCATTACCCCCTCCTTTTTACATCACCCACATGACCCCTATTGTGTCACATTTCCCCCCCCCCCATGGCACATTTCTCCCCCTCCATGGCACTGCCACTGGCGCTCACCTACCACTACAGTTGGCAGTCTGGCTGTGTGTGACTCACAGACTCGCAGCATGACTCACCACCAGCTCCCTCCAGTCCCTGCTGCTGCCCGCCGCTGCGAGCCATGGCGCCACTTGCCACGCCAGTCACACCCCGTGATCGGCAGTGCTTACTCACATGGTGCTCTGTGAGTCAGCTGCCACCACGGCCGCACACGCGGCACACACGCATGCAGTGCAGCTGCGCAGGCTAAGGCAGGCGCCCAGTGGCGCTGCGGTGCAAAAACTACTTGGACTCATAGTACTCGCACCGCCGCACGCAAGTAAATTGATTTATTTATTTTTTTTAAAGTTCATTTTTCCGCCTACCCCTTCTCTGCGCCGGGTGCGCCCTGAGGCAGCCGCTTAGTCTGCCTTATGGTAGCGCCGGGCCTGCTACTATTTCCTATTGTCTCAGTGGGAAGAACCTAAAACAAGTCAGTTTAGCATCGAGAGGCAGCCTATTTAGTTGAGTATATGTCAAGTTAAAATGCCTATTATTTATGACAGATAATGTCATTTATTATACAAAAATGTTATAAGTTTCTATTATAAGTTTAAAGCTTGTGTAGCTTTCTTGACTTTTTAAACTTTCAATAGGAGCCTACTATATTTGTTGGGAAAAAAAATCATACTTACCTGCGCCCAGTGCCCATTTCCAGCTCCCTGGCTTCAGCGGTCTTCCGGTCCACATTCTGTAAACTTCTGGACAGGCAGACTGGTCTCAATGGTGACAAGTGGCATGTAATAGCAGGCTTCTATTAATCGTTAAAAAAGTCCTTTCTGGACAACCTCTTTAAACAAGGAGGGCTTGAAGAGCTTTTTCAGGCAGTTGATTCATGCCAATGCAAGGTGACAAATACTGTTTGTCAGGGAACTTTAACCACTGGTTCCTATAGAACATGTTCCCCAGGTGTGTACCTAGGTGGAAAAACACCAAACTTTATTGCAGGAATTTCCTTTGAATAAGAGTTCCTTACTTCAAATGGGCTCCATCCATGTCAATAAGTACCTCCTCAATGGCTGCTGCTTAAAAAAAGGCTAAATGAAAGTGATAGCGCATTGTCATACAGAGGAGTAGTGTTGATCGAGCACCAAAGTGCTCTGGTGCTCAAGTAGAACACTTTGGGATGCTAGGGTGCTCTACAGAGCACCTGAGCACAATGGAAGTCAATAGGAGAACCCGAGCATTAAACCAGGCACCCCTGCTCTGAAGAGGGAAAGGTGCTGGGTCACACTGAGGTCTATGCAGAAGATCGCTGTACAGTGGGGGAATCCCCCAGTGTGAGTATGCACTTGGGAGTCCCTGCTCTAACTCCATATATAGCTATGTCCATATATGGAGTCAGTGCTTGGGGACACCCAGTGTATTTAAAACTAATTTAGCCTCTATATCTGAAAAGTTTCTGCCGGGATTGGAACTCACAACCTTCTACATTAGAATCATTAAAGCTGAATGATAAACTGTGTCAGAAAAACCTCACAGTAGTTTCTCATGTAGTACCGTATTTTTCGCCCCATAAGACGCACTTTCCCCCCCCCCCTTTTTCCGTCTTATGGGGCGAATGTTGGCAATTTACATCGCAGTCTGCGATGCTGCAGCATCGCAGACTGAGATGTATTAGTGAGGAGGAAGGAGGGACTGTAATAGGCGGGGAGAGCGGCGGGGCCGTGCAGGCACTGTACTCTGGCCCCGCCGCTCAGTATGTACTGTATTATACGTAGTGTTAATCAGCAGATCTAAACTAAATAATAATGATGCGCTCCCCCTGCTCCCCATGTACTTACCGGTACACACATGTCAAGCTCCTGTAGCAAGCACTAGCAGCTAACAGGCAGGCCGGGCGGCCGTATCTCACAGAGGTCACGTGCCTGCTCCGCCTACTTTATGAAAGAAGTAGGCGGGGCAGGCACGTGACCTCCGTGAGTTACGGCCACCCGGCCTGCATGCTAGCTGCTAGTGCTTACTACAGGAGCGTGACATGTGTGTACCGGTAAGTACATGGGGAGCAGGGGGAGCGCATCATTATTATTTAGTTTAGATCTGATGATTAACACTACGTATAATACAGTACATACTGAGCTGCGGGGCCAGAGTACAGTGCGTGCACGGACCCGCCGCTCTCCCCGTTTACTACAGTCCCTTCGTAGGACTCTGTGAATTAGATAATGATGTGGGGGTCTGTGGATGGCATTATGATGGGGGGATTTGTGGATGGGACTGTTATGGGGGGATCTGTGGATGACACATATAGCAGTGTCATCCACAGATCTACTACCCCATAACAGTGCCATCCACAGGTTCCCCCATCATAATGCCATCCACAGCTCCCCCCAAACATCATAATGCCATCCACAGACCCCCCATCATAATGCCATCCACAGCTCCCCCCATAACAGTGCCATCCACAAATACCCCACCCCATAACAGTGCATCATCCACAGATCCCCCATAATAGTGTCATGCACAGACCGCCATTAGTTCAAACCCACCAAAAGAACACCTTTTGTTTAAAAACATTTTTTCTTATTTTCCTCCTCAAAAACCTAGTTGCGTCCTATGGGCCGAAAAATACAGTCTTATAGGGCGAAAAATACGGTAAGTATTCCTATACAGCAGAAGTATCATTTTATATTTAACTGCAGGTTAACATGGAAACATTTCAGAAATACAGGCTAAATTTTTTTTTATATAAATATATATATATATATATATATATATATATACAGTACAGACCAAAAGTTTGGACACACCTTCTCATTCAAAGAGTTTTCTTTATTTTCATGACTATGAAAATTGTAGATTCACACTGAAGGCATCAAAACTATGAATTAACACACAGTAGCCACCTTTTGCTTTGATTACTGCTTTGCACACTCTTGGCATTCTCTTGATGAGCTTCAAGAGGTAGTCACCTGAAATGGTTTTCACTTCACAGGTGTACCCTGTCAGGTTTAATTGCCTTATAAATGGGGTTGGGACCATCAGTTGCGTTGTGGAGAAGTCAGGTGGATACACAGCTGATAGTCCTACTGAATAGACTGTTAGAATTTGTATTATGGCAAGAAAAAAGCAGCTAAGTAAAGAAAAACTAGTGGCCATCATTACTTTAAGAAATGAAGGTCAGTCAGTCCAAACAATTGGGAAAACTTTCAAAGTGTCCCCAAGTGCAGTCACAAAAACCATCAAGCGCTACAAAGAAACTGGCTCACATGTGGACCGCCCCAGGAAAGGTAGACAAAGAGTCACCTCTGCTGCGGAGGAGAAGTTCATACGAGTCACCAGCCTCAGAAATCGCAGGTTAACAGCAGCTCAGATTAGAGACCAGGTCAATGCCACACAGAGTTCTAGCAGCAGACACATCTCTAGAACAACTGTTAAGAGGAGACTGTGTGAATCAGGCCTTCATGGTAGAATATCTGCTAGGAAACCACTGCTAAGGACAGGCAACAAGCAGAAGAGACTAAAGAACACAAGGAATGGACATTAGACCAGTAGAAATCTGTGCTTTGGTCTGATGAGTCCAAATTTGAGATCTTTGATTCCAACCACCGTGTCTTTGTGCGACGCAGAAAAGGTGAACGGATGGACGCTACATGCCTGGTTCCAACCGTGAAGCATGGAGGAGAAGGTGTGATGGTGTGGGGGTGGTGCATTGCTGGTGACACTGTTGGGGATTTATTCAAAATTGAAGGCATACTGAACCAGCATGGCTACCACAGCATCTTGCAGCGGCATGCTATTCCATCCGGTTTGCGTTTAGTTGGACCATCATTTATTTTTCAACAGGAAAATGACCCCAAACACACGTCCAGGCTGTGTAAGGGCTATTTGACCATGAAGGAGAGTGATGGGGGTGCTGCGCCAGATGACCTGGCCTCCAGTCACTGGACCTGAACCCAATCAAAATCCTGCCTATCCACTGGTCTAATGTCCATTCCTTGTGTTCTTTAGCCCAAACAAGTCTCTTCTGCTTGTTGCCTGTCCTTAGCAGTGGTTTCCTAGCAGATATTTTACCATGAAGGCCTGATTCACACAGTCTCCTCTTAACAGTTGTTCTAGAGATGTGTCTGCTGCTAGAACTCTGTGTGGCATTGACCTGGTCTCTAATCTGAGCTGCTGTTAACCTGCGATTTCTGAGGCTGGTGACTTGGATGAACTTATCCTCCGCAGCAGAGGTGACTCTTTGTCTTCCTTTCCTGGGGCGGTCCGCATGTGAGACTTGTAGCGCTTAATGGTTTTTGTGACTGCACTTGGGGACACTTTCAAAGTTTTCCTAATTTTTCAGACTGACTGACCTTCATTTCTTAAAGTAATGATGGCCACTAGTTTTTCTTTACTTAGCTGCTTTTTTCTTGCCATAATACAAATTCTAACAGACTATTCAGTAGGACTATCAGCTGTGTATCCACCTGACTTCTCCACAACGCAACTGATGGTCCTAACCCCATTTATAAGGCAAGAAATCCCACTTATTAAACCTGACAAGGCACACCTGTGAAGTGAAAACCATTTCATGTGACTACCTCTTGAAGCTCACTGGCTACTTTGAAGAACCTAGAATATGACATATTTTCAGTTGTTTCACACTTTTTTGTTATGTATATAATTCCACATATGTTAATTCATAGTTTTGATGCTTTCAGTGTGAATCTACAATTTTCGTAGTCATGAAAATAAAGAAAACTCTTTGAATGAGAAGGTGTGTCCAAACTTTTGGTCTGTACTGTATATATATATATATATATATATATATATATATGTTTTTAGCAATAATACATTTACATATATTATTATATATTTAGAATATATGATAAATTATAATATATGTAAATATATTATGGCTAAAAACATCAGTAGTAGTTTCCCACATATTATGCATTCATATATATCAGAAGTATGATTATATATATATATATATATATATATATATATATATATATACACACATATATATATATATATATATATATATATGTATATGTATATTTTATTTATTTTTTGTAGTAATTACACATTTATTTAGTGGCATACATTTTTTACAATTACAAAAAAATATATATATAAATTTAATTTAGCCTCTATTTCTGAAATGTTTCTGCCGGGATTTGAACTCAGAACCTTCTACATTAGAGCCAAGAACCTTAAAGGGGATGTCCGGGATCAGAGCTTCATTTTCACCCAGGCAGCCCCCCTGAGGCTAGCATCAGAGCATATCATGCTCCAATGCGCTCCCTTGCCCTGCGCTAAATCACGCAGGGCACGGGCTCTTTTGTTTTTAATAACACACTGCCGGGTGGAAACTTCCGCCCAGCAGTGTGTTCGGTGACATCACCGGCTCTGATGGGCGGGCTTTAGCGCTGCCCTAGGCGTTTTACTGGCTAGGACAGCGCTAAATCCTGCCTATCAGTGCTGGTGACATCATCTGGGTTCCTGGCAGCCCCATGAAGAGCCCCGGTACGTCACCGGATCTCCAAAAAATGCCTTTGTCCTGCGCGATTTAACGCAGGGCAAAGGGAAGCATCGGAGCATGAACTGCTCCGATGCTCATGTCAGGGGGGCTGCTGGGGTGAAAATAGAGGTATGTCTGGGTTCAGCTCTGAACCCGGACAACCCCTTTTATCCACTACGCTGTAGAGCGGCATATTAACCTGCAGTTAAATATAAAATGATACTTCTGCTGTATAGGAATACTTACTACATGAGAAACTACTATAAGGTTTTTCTGATACAGTTTATCATTCAGCTTTATAGCTGAGTGGTTAAGGTTCTTGCCTCTAATGTAGAAGGTTGTGAGTTCAAATCCCGGCACAAACTTTGTAGAAATAGAGGCTAAATTAGATTTAAATACACTGGCTCGAGCACACGCGGTGTTCGGCTGAGCATCACGATGCTCGAGTCAAAATAGTGTTCGGCCGGGCATACTCGATCAACACTACAGAGGAGATGATTGTTGCAGGTAAATGCAGCTCTCACTTTCTTTCACAAGCAGGCAATTATTGGGGACAAATGGTTAGTTCCTCAACTCCTAACTGCTCACTCAGCCCATGCAAAGGAGCCATCCGCCCTTGCTCAGTATAATTTTGCTCAGTAAAATCAATGTAATATTCACAATTATTATGTTCTTCATTTAAGTACACAGACAATTCTTATAAATTTATATCTTAATACCTACAGCTTTATTATTAAGACACACCAACTAAATCTTGAGGATAGTAAAATAAATCATTATTTCTAATCATCTTTTAAACTCTGCAGAACCACAGGGTCGGTTGGACATAATTAGTTTTCTCCTTGCTGTGACACACACATTCCTGGTCTCCCTGGATGAACTGCTTGTGTGGCCCCAAAAGCTGCGTTAATATCAGAAGTATTTGATTAATCATCCCTGTCTCTCTAATCTTGTTATCTACAGCAGTGGGTGGTTCTGTCTTCTGGAAATAAGAAAGATAAGAATCTTGTATTTAGGGATATACAGACAATCTACTGCTAAGGTCAGCACTTTACTGTCAGTAAACATTATTAGCAGGAAGAACCTGAAGAAGAATAAAAAACTGAAAATTATATTAGGCCATTGCTAACACTTGATGCCTGGCCCCTAAGAGTAGACTTGCTTGTGGTCTAAGGTTATGGCCACCCAGCCAGGTTTCCTGATGCAGTTTTGGAAGCCAAAACCAGGAGTGAATAAAAAAAAAAGAGAGAAGCTTTATCTGTCCCTTTATTATCCACTCCTCATTTTGGCTCCAAGCATGTATCATGAAACCTGATTACCTAAATTAATGCAACATTAAAGTGGTTTTCCCATATTAATACATAAAGACATATTGCTAGGAGGATATACAGTCACTTACAGATTATGGTGATCCACCTGTTTGGACCTCTGTGTTCCTCACAGTATTTTCCTATACAGTTATAGCAGAAGGGACATCAGAGACACTGATCATAATGTTATGGGACGTACTAGTAATATGGCATAACATTATCAGATTTGTTCATTTCTTTTGCTTTTGCTTTTTTTTTTCCACTCAAGATTCTCTTCACAAGTAGTTTTTTGTTTTCTTGGTGTGATGTATACTTTTGGTTCTCTACATTCATGGCCTTGTTATCACAGTCATACTGTTTTTTACTACTACCATTATAACTACTCCTACAACTATTACCTTTTTACTATCATTGTAAATGTTTGTCCAGGACTAGACCCAGCAGTGACATGCCATTTGGTAACACATCACCACTGAGGTCAGTCAGCCTCCTTATAGGGGTTTTCAAGGCTCCTGATACTGGTGACATATCCTCAGGATAGGTCAATAATATCTGATTGGTGAGGGTTCAACATGCTAAACCCCCACCGATCAGCAGGGCCAGAAGAACTCCATTCATTGGGGGCCCCCTAACTAATGCAAAGTCCTTCTCCAACACATAATGGAGGACATTTAGTAAGACTAATGCACTGCTTTGGAGTAAAAAAGGAAGAATTTTCAGTGCCAATGTCAACATGTTGGTTTGTAGTATAGGGAAAAGTGTGGCACGCGAGTCGCACCGCCTAATTTTTTTTTGAAGTGTGAGTAATCACATTTTACTAAGACCCCACCCCATTTCATGATGTGTCATCAATGCCCTGTGCAGGTGATTTACCAAACCCTCTAGGAGTTCAGAAATTGTCCTCGAAAGCCTCCTAGATGTTCCAGGTGAGTTGGTAAGTTTGTACTATAGATATCAGTGATGAGCAGCATAGGCAATATTCATTTTTGCGATATTTCGCAAATTTATAGCGCAATATTTGCCATAATTTCACAAATTCGAGAATTTGTGATATTTTTCTAGATTGCGAAAATCGACAATGTTGTAGAGGCAATAGAGGCGTGGCTCACTGTTGCTAAGCTGTTGGAAGTTTCCTGAGACTGGAGAAAATGGTTGGCAGCAACTTTTGCGACTGTGAGGAAGAACTCCTGATCACTGTAAATAATTTTACATTACAGTAATTTTTTATTACATTTCGCATGCATGGCTGAACAATAGCTTTATATGCAGATAGAGTGCGCAAATCGGCACTAATGATGCACATATTTTTTCGCAATATATGAAACTTCACATTTTTATTACTGATTGGTAAGTATTGTTGTGACATCACAGCACAATGTCTGTAGCATGTACAGTTGCTAGAAAAAGTATGTGAACCCTTTGGAATGATATGGATTTCTGCACAAATTGGTCATAAATGTGATCTGATCTTCATCTAAGTCACAACAATAGACAATCACAGTCTGCTTAAACTAATAACACACAAAGAATTAAATGTTACCATGTTTTTATTGAACATACCATGTAAACATTCACAGTGCAGGTGGAAAAAGTATGTGAACCATTGGATTTAATAACTGGTTGAACCTCCTTTGGCAGCAATAACTTCAACCAAACGTTTCCTGTAGTTGCAGATCAGACGTGCACAGCGGTCAGGAGTAATTCTTGACCATTCCTCTTTATAGAACTGTTTCAGTTCAGCAATATTCTTGGGATGTCTGGTGTGAATTGCTTTCGTCAGGTCATGCCACAGCATCTCAATCGGGTTGAGGTCAGGACTGACTGGGCCACTCCAGAAGGCATATTTTCATCTGTTTAAGCCATTCTGTTGTTGATTTACTTCTATGTTTTGGGTCATTGTCTTGTTGCAACACCCATCTTCTGTTGAGTTTTAGCTGGTTGACAGAGGCCTTGATAAACTTAGGAATTCAATTTTCCTTCAATGATAGCAATCCGTCCAGGCCCTGACGCAGCAAAGCAGCCCCAAACCATGATGCCCCACCACCATACTTCACAGTTGGCATGAGGTTTTGATGTTGGTGCGCTGTGCCTCTTTTTCTCCACACATAGTGTTGTGTGTTTCTTCCAAGCAAGTCAACTTTGGTTTTATCTGTCCACAGAATAATTTACCAGTACTGTTGTGGAACATCCAGGTGCTCTTGTGCAAACTGTAAACAAGCAGCAATGTTTTTTTTGGACAGCAGTGGCTTCCTCTGTGGTATCCTCCCATTTGTAAGTCTTTAGCTGACACTCTAGGATTCTTCTTCACCTCATTGAGCAGTCTGCACTGTGCTCTTGCAGTCATCTTTGCAGGACGGCCACTCCTAGGGAGAGTAGCAGCAGTGCTGAACTTTCTCCATTTATAGACAATTTGTCTTACCGTGGACTGATGAACAGCAAGGCTTTTGGGGATACTTTTATAACCCTTTCCAGCTTTACGCAAGGCAAAAATCGTAGTCTTTCTGAGAGCTCTTTTGTGCGAGGCATCATTCACATCAGGCAATGCTTTTTGTGAAAAGCAAACCCAGAACTGGTGTGTGTTTTTATAGGGCAAGGCAGCTGTAACCAACACCTCCAATCTCATCTCATTAATTGGACTCCAGTTGGCTGACACCTCACTCCAATTAGCTCTTGGAGATGCCATTAGTCTAGGGGTTCACATACTTTTTCCACCTGCACTGTGAATGCTTACATGGTGTGTTCAATAAAAAATGGTAACATTTAATTCTTTGTGTTATTAGTTTAAGCAAACTGTGATTGTCTATTGTTGTGACTTAGATGAAGATAAGATCACATTTTATGACCAATTTGTGCAGAAATCCATATAATTCCAAAGGAATCTGAGGAAGATGCTGTTATTCTTTGCTGTGCTTTATATTTCCCATCATGCTTCTTATTCCTATAGACATGTCAAACAAGCTTTTGTACGCCTTTCCCATTGTGATCATGATAATTGTTGTTTGGCACTTGGTGGAGAGAAGAGGCTTGAGGCTACCTGGAATAGTCTCTTTTTTTTCCTTCTATGCAGGTGACACCTTCGGCAGTTTTTTATCATTTCCTTCCACTACATTTTAATTAAACAAAATGCACAGTTTTTTATGTCAGTATACCTTTTAAGGTTTGGTTATGCATCACATTATTACAAACACACCGCCAGGTATTATTAACGGGCTGCACTAATCCGTTTAGAATTAAATCTGCAGTGTGACGTCAGCACTAGGGATAATCTTACCTAGAAATATTTAATTCTCTATCTCACCCCAGAGGTAACAATGACTCCCTTGTCACTTACAAATATTATTGCATTTTTACAAACAAGCCATCTATTCATTTGCACAGAGGGTGGTTTGGCCTCTCAGATAATAGGCTTATGGCCCACCACTAGAGGGAGCTCAAGCACAGACTGTACAGTATATGAAACTTATTTAAATATGTTAGTATTTTGAAGAAGTTTAATATTTCAAAATTCTCTGGAAGAATTGCAAAACTTCCAGCATTTTTAATTCTGAATGAGCTTATCATGTGATGTGAAGTCAAAAACAATGTAAAGAATGTCACAATTGCTGGAAACATCATCTCACGTTTCTAAGTCTACCAGGCACAATCTAAGTCACAGTCTTCAAAATACGGTATTCCATGCAGAGGCTACTAAGATACAGGCTGCCTTTGCACACAAAAGGCATAGATAGGAGTAACATTCCAAAATAGCAATGAAGAATTTCTTCTCTGACACGCCATTAAAAATATATCCTTTATTGAAAACACAATAAAAACATCTTGCAAAAAAAGTAAAATGAGTCCTGCGCATTTTGGAAAGAATCAAACTTGTCCCCAGTCATGGCTAAGAACATGTCAGACTCTGTGGGCAAATTACTTAATGAAGGGCAGTGTGGGGGCAAATTACTTAATAGATGGCAGTGTGGGAGCAAATTACTTAATTGTGGGCAGTGTGGGGGCAAATTACTTAATGGGGGCAGTGTGGGGGCAAATTACGTATTGGCGGGCAGGGTTATTACTTGATGGGGCAGTGTGGGGGCAAATTACTTTGTGGGGAAAACTACTACATGGGGAACAGTGTGAGTGGAAATTATTATATGGGGCAGTGTGAGGGAAATTACTACATGGGGCAGTGTGGGGGAAATTACTATATGGGGCAGTGTGGGGGAAATTGCTATATGGGGGCAGTGTGGGGGAAATTACTATATGGGCCCGTGTGGGGGAAATTACTATATGGGCCCGTGTGGGGGAAATTACTATATGGGGGTATTGTGGGGGAAATTACTATATGGTGGTAGTGGGGGGAATTACTATATGGGGCAGTGAAGGGGAATTACTATATGGGGCAGTGAAGAGGAATTACTATATGGGGCAGTGTGGGGGGGGGGGGAATTACTACATGGGGCAGTGTGGGGGAAATTACTATATGGGGCAATGTGGAGGAAATTACCATATGGGTCCGGGTGGTGGAAATTACTATATGGGGTAGTGGGGGGGAATTACTATATGGGGGTATTGTGAGGGAAATTACTATATGGGGTAGTGTGGGGGAAATTACTATATGGTGGTAGTGGGGGGAATTACTAAATGGGGCAGTGGAGGGGCATTACTATATGGGGCAGTGGGGGGAGATTACTACATGGGGCAGAGTGGGGGGGATTACTATATGGGGCAGAGTGGGGGGAATTACTACATGGGGCAGAGTGGGGGGAATTACTACATGGGGCAATGTGGGGGGAATTACTACATGGGGCAATGTGGGGGGAATTACTACATGGGGCAATGTGGGGGGAATTACTACATAGGGCAATGTGGGGGAAATTACTACATAGGGCAATGTGGGGGAAATTACTACATAGGGCAATGTGGGGGAAATTACTATATGGGGCAATGTGGGGGAAATTACTATATGAGGACAGTGTGGGGGAGATTACTATATGGGGACAGTGTGGGGGAGATTACTATATGGGGACAGTGTGGGGGAGATTACTATATGGGGCAGTGTGGAGAAAATTACTATATGGGGCAGTGTGGGGGAGATTACTATATGGGGCAGTGTGGAGGAAATTACTATATGGGGCAGTGTGGAGGAAATTACTATATGGGGCAGTGTGGGGGAAATTGCTATGTGAGGCAGTGTAGGGGAAATTACTATATGGGGGCAGTGTGAGGGAAATTACTGTGTGGGGGTGCAGTGTGAGGGAAATTACTGTGTGGGGGCGCAGTGTGAGGGAAATTACTATATGGGGGCAGTGTGAGGGAAATTACTGTGTGGGGGCAGTGTGAGGGAAATTACTGTGTGGGCGCAGTGTGAGGGAAATTACTGTGTGGGCGCAGTGTGGGGGAAATTACTATATGGGGGCAGTGTGAGGGAAATTACTGTGTGGGGGCAGTGTGGGGAAAATTACTATATGGGGGCAGTGTGAGGGAAATTACTGTGTGGGGGCAGTGTGAGGGAAATTACTATATGGGGGCAGTGTGAGGGAAATTACTGTGTGGGGGCAGTGTGGGGGAAATTACTATATGGGGGCAGTGTGAGGGAAATTACTGTGTGGGGGGCAGTGTGAGGGAAATTACTATATGGGGGCAGTGTGAGGGAAATTACTGTGTGGGGGCAGTGTGAGGGAAATTACTGTGTGGGGGCAGTGTGAGGGAAATTACTGTGTGGGGGCAGTGTGAGGGAAATTACTGTGTGGGGGCAGTGTGAGGGAAATTACTGTGTGGGGGCAGTGTGAGGGAAATTACTATATGGGGGCAGTGTGAGGGAAATTACTATATGGGGGCAGTGTGAGGGAAATTACTGTGTGGGGGCAGTGTGAGGGAAATTACTATATGGGGGCAGTGTGAGGGAATTTACTATATGGGGGCAGTGTGAGGGAATTTACTGTGTGGGGGCAGTGTGAGGGAATTTACTATATGGGGGCAGTGTGAGGGAATTTACTATATGGGGGCAGTGTGAGGGAAATTACTATATGGGGGCAGTGTGAGGGAAATTACTATATGGGGGCAGTGTGAGGGAATTTACTATATGGGGGCAGTGTGAGGGAATTTACTGTGTGGGGGCAGTGTGAGGGAATTTACTATATGGGGGCAGTGTGAGGGAATTTACTATATGGGGGCAGTGTGAGGGAAATTACTATATGGGGGCAGTGTGAGGGAAATTACTATATGGGGGCAGTGTGAGGGAAATTACTATATGGGGGCAGTGTGAGGGAAATTACTGTGTAGGGGCAGTGTGGGGGAAATTACTATATGGGGCAGTGTGAGGAAAATTACTATATGGGGCAGTGTGAGGGAAATTACTATATGGGGGTAGTGAGGGGCGTTGCTATTAGGAGACATTATTTTTGGGGACACTATACAGGCATTATTACCTGAGGCAAAATATAGGGTGTTATTATTACTGGGGGCACTCTATGGGACATTATAACTGCTGTGGACACTATAGGGACCTTTGTAATAATTTATCAAACTAGTGTAAAGTTGAACTGGCTTAGTAGCCCATAGCAACCAGATTCCACCTTTCATTTTTGACAGCTCCTTTGGAAAATGAAAGGTGGAAACTGATTGGTAATATGGGCAAATAAGCCAGGTCTACTTTACACCAGTTTGATAAATTACCCCAATTATGAGAAATCTAACATGTCTGTGTAACAAACTCTGTAGAGACGAGATGCGGCTGAAAGAATTTGTCATGGCGGTCTGGGTCAAATGGAGGAGAAGAGGAAAGAGAAGATCTACATGACAGGAGATGTCACTGGATGTAACAGGTATGTGGTGCTGTATTCCCCTACATGTAGAGCTGGCTCACTACTGTGACCTGTGTCTCATCTTCTCCTCCAAGTCTTTTTTATCATAATCATATGTATTTTAAATTGAGCAACTAAAATTTTAACTTGCCACCTGCAGCCCTATGTAACAGCCCAGATAAGTGATAACTTTTTGTGTGCAGATAATGTAGTAGATGTTCCATGCAGTCCTATGTAACACCCCACATAACACAATAGTTCACTGTGTTATGTGGGGTGTTACATAGGACTGCAGGTAACATCTATGACATCTGTACTCAGAGTTATAAGATGGTGTAGGTCTGAATCCTGACACCCCCACCAATCAGCTGTTTGAAGAGACCGCGATGTCCCAGTGAGCGCCGCAGCCTCTTTTCTCCTTACCAAGCACAGCGCTGTCCATTTGATAGCACTTTGCTTGGTATTACAGCTCAGCCCCATGGGACAGAGCTGCACCTAGGCCACATGAATGAATGTGATGTCATATGGCCTAGGAAGAGACTGTGGCGCTCATGAAGCTCCGCAGCCTCTTCATACAGAAAAAAAACGTAAACTGAAAAAACAGAGGGAGGGGCCCGAGTTGTATAGACCGCCCCGGGCCTATTGTGCACTTAATCCGCCCCTGTGTGACAGTACAGCATATGTTCTCAGAGATGCAGGTAAAAACTAGCTTCTTTCTCTCCCAAAGCTACATTCATATATCTCACAGCCTAGCACTTACTACAGCTAAACAGGAGAAAATAACCTTTTATTGCATTAGAGTCCTTAAAAAGCCTGGATCGGCGCTTCTGTCGATCCAGGCACTTAAAGAATGAGCCCATCTCTCATGCGGCGGCCTAGCCCTAGCCTAAGACTCTTTAATGGCAGCCATAACAAGGCGCAATAACATGTATAAACATGAGACCTGGGACATGACAGGAGAGGCATACTGTAATTGATTTGATCTTTGTGCCATGTACAAGACTGACAATACTGGTCACAGGTATCGATAAGGCTATGCAATAATTTATAAGTGAGCGGTACACTCAATAAATGAAATCTGTACAAATTACATGGCCCAGGGAAGACCATGGATTTTTTTCCTGGATGGATTTTCTCTTTTCTGATCATCAATCAATCCTCTGTGAGAACTTCAATCCAAACACATCATTTATTGTCACTGAACTTTCCTTTGATCAGTAACACAAGATAATGTTGGTCGGGCTTTTGTATTATTTCAGTGCCTTTTGAGAGGTGTATAAAGGGTTACATGACATGAAAGTAAAGTAAATTCATGAAGAATTTTGACCCTTTCTCCTTGGAGAATCGATGTAAGCTTAGAACAACCTTCTCGTCTATTCTGCCTGGCTTTGAAATATAATAAATAGAAATCAATTTTGTGGAATTGTAAATTAAATGTAACGGTTCCAAGTGGCATTACCACTCCTACACCCTGCTTCTGTCTGTATATGCAATGTTATGCCTTTATTCCAGGTCCTCCATGTAGTGTGCATTGCTTCCTATGCATTAGTGTTTGTTCCTGTAATAACCTGGTTCCCCAGCGGGTGGCAGCATACTTGGCAGTGCTACTCTACAGAGGGTGGAACCTGGCTTTCCAGCTCTCTTAGACTCTCCTCCAAGGAGAAAGTACAATCTAGTTAGAACCAGTTAGTTCCTGTACTACATACTGTAGGGAGCAGTGGCGTACTGCCAATATAGGCAGACCATGCAGCTGCTATGGGGCCCGTGGCACTGGGGGGCCCAGAGCGCAAGGAAGAACCCACCCACTTTTCTTCTGTTCCAGGCCCTGCTTGCTTCCCCTATGCTCAGTCAGGGATTCGGAGTGGGGAATTTCCCAGCATAGGAGTCCCTGCTCTGACTCCCTATATGGATGTGTCCATATATGGAGTCTGTGTTATGAACAGTGAAAGGGGTATTCCCAAGCATGATCACTATGCTTGGGGGACACCATGTGCATACAAGTCTAATTTAGATATATATATTTTTCTGTTACGCCGTTCACCATAATGAAATATTTTAATAGTATGGGCGTTTTCGCATGCGGCGATGCCCATAATGCCTTTTTTTTATTTTTATTTTTTTATTTTGGGGAATGGGGGTGATTTAAAAATTTTTATATTTTCAAAACTTTTTTTATTTTATTTTTACTTTTTGTTAGGTCCCCTAAGTGGACCACAACTTACAATCATCAGATGTAAATTGCTCCATTAGGGGTCATTCAGACGGCCGTATGCTATCCGCAAAAATGCAGATCCGTTTTTTTGCGGATTAGATGCTGACCAATTCACTTCTATGGGGCCCTTTTCTATTCCACGGTTCCGCAAAACAAATGAAACATGTCCTATAGTTGTCCGTGAAAACCAGGACATGGCCCCATTGAAGTCTATGGGTCCACAAAAATACTGAATCCTATCCGTTTTTTTGCGAATCCATTTATATCATTCAGTATTTTTGCGGACAGCATACGGCTGTCTGAATGAGCCCTTAGTCTGTAAAGAAATCACTATTTCACAGTTCAGTGCTGCTACCTAGTGGCCTAAACTGGGATATACTAACAATGAGCCTGGAAGCCTAGTACAGGCTGCGGCTTATTTATAGAATATGGGGCTTTTCCCCGGAAGGTAACTGGCGTCACGACTACTTACTCTAATAGAGAGACATATAATTGTAAAAACCTCTTAAAGGAAGGCTATTCCATGCATCCACTACTCTCTCAGTAAAGTAATACTTCCTGATATTACTTTTAAACCTTTGCCCCTCTAATTTAAAATGATGTCCTCTTGTAGCAGTTTTTCTTCTTTTAAATATTCTCTCCTCTTTTACCTTGTTGATTCCCTTTATGTATTTTAAAGTTTCTATCATATCCCCTCTGTCTCGTCTTTCTTCTAAGCTATACATGTTAAGGTCCTTTAATCTTTCCTGGTAAGTTTTATCCTGCAATCCATGTACTAGTTTAGTAGCTCTTCTCTGAACTCTCTGCAAAGTATCAATATCCTTCTGGAGATATGGTCTCCAGTACTGAGCACAATACTCCAACTGAGGTCTCACTAGTGCTCTGTAGAGCGGCATGAGCACCTCCCTCTTTCTACTGGTAATGCCTCTCCCTATACACCCAAGCATTCTGCTAGCATGTCCTGCTGCTCTATGACATTGTCTGCCTAGCTTTAAGGCTTTTTTCACACGAGCGTGACGGATTAGGTCTGGATGCGTTCAGGGTGTGTTGAGTGAAACTCGCACTATTTTGCAAGCAAGTTCAGTCAGTTTTGTCTGCGATTGCGTTCAGTTTTTTCCGTGCGGGTGCAATGCGTTTTGATGCGTTTTTAATGCACGTGATAAAAAACTGAAGGTTTACAAACAACATCTCTAAGGCCCCTTTCACACGGGCGAGTTTTCCGTGCGGGTGCAATCCGTGCGGCGAACGTATGGCACCCGCACTAAATCCTGACCCATTCATTTCTATGGGGCTGTGCACATGAGCGTTGTTTTTAACGCATCACTTGTGCGTTCAGTTGAAATCGCAGCATGCTCTATATTGTCCGATTTTGACGTGACGCAGGCACCATAGAAGTGAATGGAGTGCGTGAAAATCGGATGGCATCCGCAAGCAAGTACGGATGCCGTGCGATTTGCACGCACGGTTGCTAGTAGACGATCGGGATGGAGACCCGATCATTATTATTTTCCCTTATAACATGGTTATAAGGGAAAATAATAGCATTCTGAATACAGAATGCATAGTAAACCAGCGCTAGAGGGGTTAAAAAAAAATCTAAAATAATTTAACTCACCTTAGTCCACTTGATCGCGAAGCCCGGCATCTCCTTGTGTCTCCGCTGCTGATGAACAGGACCTGGGGTGAACTGCTGCATTAAATAGAGGTTAAGGACCTGTGATGACGTCACTCCGGTCATCACATGGTCTTTTACCATGGTGATTCACCATGGTAAAAGATCATGTGACGTACCATGTGATGACCGGAGTGACGTCATCGAAGGTCCTTAACCGGTATTTAATGGAGCAGCTCACCCCAGGTCCTGTTCAGCGCAGAGGAGACACAAGGAGATGCCGGGCTTCGCGATCAAGTGGACTAAGGTGAGTTACATTTTTTTTAATTTTTTTTAACCCCTCTAGCGCTGTTTTACTATGCATTCTGTATTCAGAATGCTATTATTTTCCCTTATAACCATGTTATAAGGGAAAATAATACAATCTTCAGAACATCAATCCCAAGCCCGAACTTCTGTGAAGAAGTTCGGGTTTGGGTACCAAACATGCGCGATTTTTCTCACGCGAGTGCAACGCATGACAATGTTTTGCACTCGCGCGGTAAAATCGCGCATTTTCCCTGCAACGCACCCAGCTCTTATCCGGGCAAAAAAACTGACACCCGTGTGAAAGAGGCCTAAGGCTTCATTCACACAGTCAGTGTTTGGTCAGTGATTTCCATCAGTGATTGTGAGCCAAAACCAGGAGTGGATCCTACACAGACATAAGGTAGAAGGGAAAGATCTGCACCTGTTCTGTGTTTTGGACCCGCACTTGGTTTTGGCTCAAAATCACTTATGAAAATCACTGACCAAACACGTTCGGGTGTCCGCCTGCGGAGCGGAGGACAGACGGTGCCAGACTGATGCATTCTGAGCGGATCCGCATTCCACATTAGGGCTGGATGGATTCGTTCGGGGCCGCTTGTGAGAGCCTTCAAACGGAACTCACAAGCGGAGCCCCGAACGCAAGTGTGAAAGTAGCCTTAGCAACCATCAGTGAAAAACGCATCGCACTCACACTTGTTTGCGGATGGAATGCATTTTTTCACGCAGCCCCATTCACTTCTATGGGGCCTGGGCTGCGTGAAAAACACAGAATACAGAACATGCGATTTTTATGCAACGCAGAACTGATACGTGAAAAACAACGCTCATGTACACAGACCCATTGAAATGAATGGGTCAGGATTCAGTGCAGGTGCTATGCGTTCACGTCACGCATTGCACCCACGTGGAAAACTCGCTTGTGTGAAAGAGGCCTAAGTCTTCTGAAAACTGAAGATACAAAGACTTGTCGTAAGGCAAGTGTATTATGAAAAGGAAGAGCAGAGATAAGGGAAGTGGAAAGAAGGAGGAGGAAGAGAAAAGAAAAAGACCTTATGCGGACAGTAATAGTATATATATATTCCTGGGAGTTTTGAAACTCAACGCCCAAAACTTTTTTATTTGTTGAGCTATCAAGATTCAAGATCATTTTCATTGTTTCTTTTTTGACACATAGGGCTAGTTATTAACATCTTTTTTTTTTATTAACATCTTCATTTAAAAATAATGTGTTCTAATTAATGACTATCACACAGGTACTAAGCACATTACACCATGTTCAGACAGGGCAGATTCTGCTAGGGGAGTGACTTTGTAGCCCCCAAACCTCAAATGACCTCTAGCCGATAGTCGCAAGCCCAGAAGCAGAACTGTGTAACCATGGGCAACAAACCTGGGCAGATTCCCGCCATATCACACCTCTGATTACAGTGCCTGGGGAGTCTAGAGCCATCTTGGCTACCTCCCCACCATGCTAGAGCCCCAATTAATACCAACTTTAAGGACCCCCCTATTGCCACAAATCCACAGACCTGGCATCCCTCCACCACTTCCTCAGCACAATGTCCGACCAAACTGTCACCACGTGTGGGAACTGCGCCTACAGGTGCAACAAGTCAAACTTGATATCTTTAAAAAGTTCCCTAAACGGGCGCACCCCTAAATCATTCCCCCCAAATGCAACACCAAGACCCGCAGAGGAGAATCCAAAAGTACAAACCGACAAAACTCCGGCAGCACCCAACTCCAAACCATACCTCTAAGCCAAGGCCATCAGACCACCGCTTTACTTCTTCGAAACCACAACTGTCGAAGGAATGTTCCAGTATCCAGATCAGGCATGCCAGACCACTGATAATAAATCCAGACACATCCTACCAACCCACAGCTGAGAAAAAAAAAAACTCCCCACTGAAAACTCATGCAACCAGCAGCCCCGACTGAACATACGACGGAAACAAATCGACTCCCAGCACCCTATGTTCCATATTACCTCATCTCCAAAGCCCCCCAAGCCAAGTTTTCGACCTTCTAATTAGGAATTCCACCCTATCATGATATAGTTCGACCTCTCCCTTCCGGAGGTTCCTAGCCGAAAACTACTGGAACTGACCAGTTCCCCCACCTGCAACACCTCAAAAAATGCAAATAAAAGTGCTTAACGGAACAGCCACGCCTCTGCCTCTCACCCACAGACCACCCGCCTCTGACGCCGACCATCCCTCATCTTTATAATGCCCCACCAATAACAATAAAGCATCGACCTCCAGTCCCACCTCTCTAAAACGCAGCTTCCATGCCTAACAAAAACTTGTGCCCCCTGCCAGCGAGCCCCGAAGCAGCGCATCCATAGACTGAACAGCAGATTCCACATAATATGGGGGCAGCTCACCCCCTGCTCATCTGCCTCTGGTTACAGCTCCTGAAATCAGTTGCACTGCAAACAATATAAAGCATCTGCAAATGAGTTAAGAACCCTAGGAACATGTGAAGCTACAATCCACGCATTAAAGACAAACAGACCAAAACCAAATGCGGTAGCAAGAGCACGACCAGTGGGGATGAGGCCAAAAAGCGATTAATGGCATCTACCACCACCAAATTGTTGCAGTAAAAATCAACCCTCTTATTTCTGAAAGTCACCCCATACCGACACCACCAACATAATGATGAAGACCTCTAACAATGCCAGATTCTTCATCCAACCCTCAGCCCTCCACCGTGCAGGCCACTCCCCAGTGCACCAATGCCCTAGAAAACAAGCCCCAAAACCAATCCCCTCAGCCGCATCCGTAAACGATTCCAAATCCGTCTCTGCCACCATGTCCGACATCCGAAAAGACCAACCATTGCATTGCTCCAGAAAGGACACCCAGACCCGCAAATCCTCAAACTGCTCCCTGCCAAGCCCCACAAAGTGACGTGGAGCCCGGACTCCCGCTATCATCTAATCCAAACATCAACAAATAATCTATCCCATGGGCATGGTATGACACGCAAAGTTCAATTTCCCTAGACGGCAAATTAGACAATTGTACATTCCGCCTGCAGCTTGCTGTGGACACCATCCTCCTCAAATCAGCCAATTTGCGGCACCTGAGCGGGTTAACTGCCGCGGATCGCAGCGCCTATATTTGTATTAATGGGTGAGTTATCATCATCGGTGGCACAGTGCGCCCTCCCCCCAACCCCCTCAGTATCAAAGTCATTGGTGGCAGTGGCCACAGGGTCCCCTCCTCCTCATTGGTGGTGCAGTGGCGGTGTAATCCTGGGGCTTCGATCAGGTACCATGGCAGTCAGGACGCTACTGAAGCCCTGGCTTCCATAGTAAGCTCCCTGCTGCTGTGTGCACTATGCAGAGTGTGAAGTCCTATTCACCCTAATAAAGCTCTATCAGGGTGAATAGGATAAGGGATAAAAAGATCTAAGGTTTTAGCCCCTAAGGTGGCTAATAGTTATTAGATTTAAAAAAAAGTTATAAAAAAAACAAACACCAAAATATTAAGTTTAAATCACCCCCTTTCCCAATTTTACATATAAAATATATAAATAATAAATAAATAAACATATTACATATTGCCACGCCCAAAAAAGTGCAAACTATTAAAATAATCTCCTATGCAGTGAACGCCGTAACAGAAAAAAATAAAAATAAAAACCACGCGATTCGCCATATTTTAGTCACCTTGCCTACCCCAAAAAATAATATCGGACTGTTCTATTATGGGCTGGACGTTCCATAAAATGATGAATGCACGCAGCTTTTTTGGTGTCTTATTTTTTTCACATGGTATCGAGTATCGCAATACTTTTTTATGGCATTGAAATCGAATCAAAATTTTTGTATCGCAATCAACCCTAAATGCCAATGCCCAAAAAACTTAACACCATCATAGGTCCCTCTGTTTTTTTTCACCCGCTAATGGTCCCCAAAATGTCACGTCATGTTCCAGTTATACCTAAAGGCTCAGTTTTCTCTGCAACTGCCAGGCCATCTCCATTGACTTTAGGAGAAATCAGGGCCAGGCGTTGTAATGGTTTCACTGCCTGACCCTGTCAATAAATGTGTAGAGGGAGCAGCGGTTACAGAGAGAGCAGAGCTTCTAGGTGTAATGACAACGCCCCCGTTGCTCCTAGAGGCTCAATTCTATATATTAAAACATATTTTTTTCAGCAATGCGGGCACATATGAACATGGGACCAACGCAGGTGCCTTCAGCTGCCAAGCGCACATGTAACAGCTCAGCCAGTTTCACAGGTACAAATCCGATGACAGATTTCGCTTTAACAGTAGTTTTTATTCACTGGAAAAACTCATTTAAAGGGAACCTGTTGGATGATTTCATCCCTCCCCTGTGTCACAGCAAGATACTGTAACAATAGGAAAAGAGAAGCTGAGCTCTCTGATATACAGTACATGTTTATACAATTTGGAGCAGGATTTCTGCGTAAAAGACAGAGTAAATTCTGACCGGACTCCTCAGAGAGATTGTGAGAGTCCTGATTACCCCTCCCATACTGGGTGATTGGCAGCTGTCTTTGTATCAGTTTGTCTATAGAGAAGGCTGTCAATCATTCTGTGTGTGGGTGGGGTAATCAGGACCCTTACAGTCTCTTCAGTCTTGTCAAGATTTACTCTACTATGTACTCACAAATCCTGCACCAAATCATATAAATCTATATATCACAGAGCTCAGCTTCTCCCCCTCTATTTTGGACAGCTCTCAGACAGGGCAGCTGACAGGTTCTGGTAGTGCAGTGGAAGCAGATAATATGGCAGGCAACATATTTACAGCAATACAGTTATCTTCATTATCATCACCAAAAAGCATAAATATTGCATAAAACAAACACATGCCCCAGGCATACCTTATAATAGCTTCAAAACAATACTATTGTGAGCCTTAGGCCTCTTTTCCACGGGCGCGTGTGCCCCGTGGCCGTGCTGCGGCCCGCAAAATGCGGGCCGCAATGCACGAGCACAGTCCGTGGGGCAGCCGCAGTGGATCGCGGACCCATTCACTTGTTCTAACTTTTTGCAGGAACAGAAGTACGGGACGAAACCCCACGGAAGCACTCCGTAGTGCTTCCTTAGGGTTCCGTTCCGCACCATTCTGCATCTCCGGATTTGCGGACCCTTTGAAGTGAATGGGTCCGCATCCATGATGCGGAATGCCCACGGAACGGCACCCGTGTATTGCGGATACGCAAATGCGGTCCGCAATATGGGAACGTGGCGCACACGCCCGTGAGAAAGAGGCCTTAGGCTTAGGTTTACACGGGCGTTGCGGGTGCGTTGCAGGAAAAGATGCGGGTGCGTTGTGGGAAAATGCACGATTTTTCCGTGCGAGTGCAAAGAATTTTAATGCGTTTTGCACGTGCGTGAGAAAAATCGGCATATTTGGTACCCAGGCCCGTACCCGGACTTCTTCACAGAAGTTCGGGTTTGGGATCAGTGTTGTGTAGATTTTATTATTTTCCCTTATAACATGGTTATAAGGGAAAATAATAGCATTCTTAATACAGAATGCTAAGTAAATTAGGGATGGAGGGGTTAAAAAATAAAAATAAAATAATTAAACTCACCTCATTCACTTATTCGCGCAGCCGGCTCGTCTTCTTCTTTCAGGACCTGGGAGGAAAAGGGCCTTTGGTGACGTCACTGCGCTCATCACATGGTCCATCACATGGTCCATCACCATAGTGATGGACCATGTAATGAGCGCAGTGACGTAAAACACAGATGCAACACGGATGGCATCCGTGGTTTTCACAGACCCATAGACTATAATGGGTGTGATGGATCTGTGAACACGGGAAAAATAGAGCATGCATCTGTGCTAAAAACACGGACCATGCTAAAACACTGATTTCTGAATACACACATTTAAAAAAATGGGGACGTGTGCTGTCCGTGGAGAACACGTACAGCACACGTCCATGAGGTATAAGGGAAAGATCTGCACCTGGTTTTGGCTCAAAATCATTGATGAAAATCACTGACCAAGGCCTCATGCACACAAACTGTATTTTCATTCGTGTCCGTTCAGTTTTTTTTGCTGATCGTATACGGAACCATTCATTTCAATGGGTCCCGTAAAAAAAAAAAAAAAAGGAAGGTACTCAATGTGGATTCCGTTTCAGTATGTCCGTATTTCCGTTCCGCAAAAAAATTGAACATGTCCTATTATTGGCCGCATTAGGCCAGGTCTACATTTGTCGCACTAATTTCGGGCGACAATTTTTATAATGATAGTCTATGGTGCCGCACTGCGACATGCGACATGCTGCGACTGCAATGCAACAGTCGCAAAAAATCCATTCGAGATGGATTTTTATGCGACTGTCGCGTCGCAGCATGTCGCATTGCGACACCATAGACTATCATTATAAAAATTGTCATGCAACATTGGTGCGACAAAATGTTATGCGACAAATGTTGCAGTGTAGTTGTGCCCTATCTGTCGCTAGCCTTACAGACAAGGATAGGACTGTTCTATTAGGTGCCAGCTGTTCCGTTCTGAAAAATACGGAATGCACACGGATGATCATCCGTATTTTTTGTGGATCCGTTTTTTGCAGACCGCATAATACATATGGTCGTGTGCATGAGGCCCAAAAGTGTTGCAATGGTATAATTACACCTCTACTGCTGCTAATGACTTCTATCTTGGGTAAGGCTGGCAAGTAAAATGACTCTTTCCTTAGACAAAGAAGCTTTAGCTCCAGCCAAGAATTCTTTGAAGCGGTTACATTTTTCGACTTGGCACCAAGTATATTTAACATAAATTTTACAACCACAACGTAACACCAGCCGTAGTCTTCTGTCTAATAGTTTACATGGCTGAGCATATGTATCATAAGATTCCTTTTTGTGTTGTCACATTCTGAGACTCATAACATTTTTATTTTTCTGTTGACTATAGCTGAATGAAGGTTTGTGTTTTCTGGGATAAAGTTTTGTTTTCTGGCATCATTTTAGGGCACAAAGAATTTATAGTTTAACTTTTATAATTTTTTTGTTCTGGGGGAATGTGAAAAGCAGCATTTGTGCCATTGTTTTTATATTTAGTTTTTTTTCACACCATTTGCAAGGTGCTTTAAAGGGCTTCTGTCAGCCCACTAAACCTTTTTTTTTTTTTGTTAATAATAATCCCTATACTGCGAGCTCCCTATACATAAGCTAAATATTCATTTTTGGTCAGTAGATTTTGTTAAAAGCTATTTTTATAATATGTAAATTACCTTGCTACCAGCAAGTAGGGCGGCTACTTGCTGGTAGCAGCCGCATCCTCCTCTCATCATGACGCCCCCTCCGCCGTTTGATTGACAGGGCCAGGGACCGGGATCGTTCTCTGCTGGCCCTGTTTGAATTCAAAATATCGCGCCTGCGCCATACCTGTCTTTAATCGGCGCAGGCGCACTGAGAGGCGGCCGCTCACTCGGCCGCTCCATCCTCAATGCGCCTGCGCCGATGACGTCACATCTACACCCGACGCAGGCGCATTGAGGATAGAGCGGCCGAGAGAGGCCGCCCCTCAGTGCGCCTGCGCCGAAAAACAGCACCATAACTGTAAAAAAATACACTTATAATGAAACCCTGAATGGAATAATATGTCATTGTCTAATGATAATAAATTCCCTTTAATTATTTCTTTCCTTCCCAGCAGTCCAAGATATTTAATGTTACCTGCCACAGAATTTACCATGTTGGTCTTGATATTAATTAGTTCTGATTGGAGCAGATTATAAGAATCAACATGCAGAAATCAACATTTCAAAAATTAGCTGACTATAATTTTCCAGCAAAAGAATACAGTTGTATGCGCCATGTTTGTCCTTTAGCCTAGAAGAGAGAAACAGACGAGACATCAGCGTATGCTATAGGCAAATGCTAAATGTCAGCTGCTGGACTGAAGATCATATGTGTCAGCCCCGGATACTGACATTTGGGATTTCCATGCATGGAGCTATGCTTGAGAAGCAGATCATTTTAGCTGAAATTCGCCAGGCCCTCTATAATACCTACTTTAGAGCTAAGGAGCTTGAAGTTCTGCATATCATCTTCTGAGGAAGTGTGTTAGAACATGATAAGGAGAAGTTAGGATATTCACAACTGGACTTCCATCCAAGAAATTGCTTGTCAAATTTAAGTTTTCTAAGTACAAATGTAGCAGAGCTGAATTAGTATATAGAGTGACTATCATTTGGCATAGTGTGTTTTTTTGTTTGTTTCACAAAGGATTGCGGGTGTACAGGTGAACAGCTAACATCTCAAGATATAGAGTACTAAGGCCAGTGGTGTAACTAGAACTGACTGGGCCCCACAGCTATTTTTTTAATGGGGCTCCCCTTGTTTCCCTTAACGAAGACCTCAGACCAGAACAGAAATAAACCCCACTCACCTCTCTTCTCCTCCTCAGGGAACCTTCGCTCTTCGTGCAGCACTGTGTCTAAGAACGCACTACACTGTGACCTGACTTGCGCACTATGACCTGACGCTGTGCCTACTACATACACTACGTCCCGTCCTGAAGCTGTGCACTTCCTGGACTTAGGTGCCTAGAGAAGAGGAGCGGTGAGTAGTACCAGTGCTAGGACAAGGAGGACTATACTCACCGCTCCATGGGCCCTGAAAATAAATCCATTTATACTTCTCCTGGGCCCTTTCTGAGTTCGGCCCCGTAGCAGTCGCTTACCCTGCTTCCATGGTACTACAGCCATATGCATATGCCATAAATTATCTGGAGATTTGGGGCAGATTTTAGTTGCAGAATCCCATACATATATGGGGGCTGTTTGTGTGTAGTCATCCCTCCACCTATAGAAAGAGACTGTATAATATCAAGTACTATGGTTGTTCTATTCATTTAGCAATAATAATTGAAAATATAGAACCCATTGAATTGAGGGTTTTTCCAGGACTTCTATATAGATGACTTATCCTCAAGACAGGTCATGAATATTAGATCTGTGGAGGTTCGACACTCAGCACCCCCACTGATGAGATGTTTCAGGCACCAGAAGCTAAACACTGGACATAAGACATTACTGAGTGTAATATCAGTGGGTAAATTAAAATAATAAGGCTTGTCCACTGTGTAGTCTCCAGTGGCACCATACTGTAGCTCAACTACCACTCACTTGAATAGGAACCAAGCTACAGTACCCTAGTATGGACACTACATCTTGTCCTTCTGTCCACTGTATAGGTTTAGATGCTGGAAGCTGCTCAATACTGCTTATTGGGAGGTGGGGAGGGGTCCCAGCTGACGGAACCCCCACGGATCCGATACTGATCACCTATCAGCTCCATTCATTATCTATGTGACTGATGGTGACCCCCACGAGTAGACACTTATTGGGGGGGGGGGGGGGGGATATAAGTTGGATTCCATAGCACAGGCCATTTATGTCCAATTCACTTCTTACTTTGGGATATGAAGTCATTACTCAGTTATGGTGGCTGCTGGATTTCTGCTAGTGTATAATTTGGCTGTGAAATACACAAAATGCATACAATATTAATCCCTTTGTTGGTTTTCGGATACATATGGAGTACTGGTTACATATTGTTACATAGTTGTTAAGGTTGGAAAAAGACAAAAGTTCATCAAGTCCAACCTGTAATCCTGCTATATCAATCCCTGGATCAATGTCCATGTTTCTTTTTAAAAAGGGGTTGGGCCAAAGGGAAAGGGTGCATAGAACAAGATTTCTATACATTGTCATAAGCCTCAATGTTATAAAAAGTCATCTAAACCTTTTCTGAAGCCATCTACTGTATTTGCTGTAACCAGCCGCTGCGGCAGGCTATTCCAGAGATTCACAGATCTTACTGTAAAGAATGCTTCTCGCCTCTTATAACTGAAACTTTTTTTCTCCAGTTGTAGGGAGTGGCCCCTTGTTTTTTCGGGGGGTTTAAGGGGAACCTGTCATCAACTTTATGCTGACCGCTCTGAGGGCAGTATAAAAGTAGTGACAGAAATGCTGATTTCAGTGGTGTGTCACACATCAGCTAAAAGTAAATGGTTGCCGAAAACCATCATCATAATCAATTCAGCCCAGGCCTTGAAAAGAGTGAAATCTACCTGAGAAGAGTCCTGGTTATTCATGAATTCCTGCTCTCCCTGCCCACCTGCTGATGGCTGACCATCTTCTACCTAGTTTTCTCCCTTTCTCTCTAGGAGAGATCTGCCAGTCATCAGGAGATGGGTGAGAGAGCAGGAGATTAGGAATAACCATGACTCTTCTCAGGTAGATTACACTCTTTTCAAGGCCTGGGCTGCAATGATTATGATGCTGGTTTTCGGCAACCACTTACTTTTAGCTCATGAGTGACACACCGCTGACATCAGCATTTCTGTCACTACTTTTATACTGCCCTCAGAACGGTCAGCATAAAGTTGATGACAGGTTCCCTTTAAGACAGAATAGCTTCGGTTGATATTTTTTGTATGGTCTGTTTATATATTTGTACAGGTTAGGCTACTTTCACACTCGCGTTTTGGGCAGATCCGTCATGGATCTGCAATAACGGATCCGTTACAATAATACAACCGCATGCATCTGTCATGAACGGATCCATTTGTATTATCTGTAACATAGCCAAGACGGATCCATCATGAACTCCATTAAAAGTCAATGGGAGATGGATACATTTTCTGTTGTGCCAGATTGTGTCAGCGAAAACAGATCCATCCCCATTGACTTACATTGTGTGCCAGGACAGATCCGTTTGGCTCAGTTTCGTCAAGCAGGCAGCGTTTTGGTGTCCGCCTCCAAAGCAGAATGGAGACTGTTCGGAGGAAAACTAATGCATTCTGAGTGGATCCTTTACCATTCAGAATGCATTAGGGCAAAACTGATTTGTTTTGGACTGCTTGTGAGAGGCTATGACGGATCTCACAAACGGAAATCCGAAACGCAAATGTGAAAGTAGCCTTAATCATGTCCCCCTTAGACATCTTTTTTCAAGGCTAAACAAATTCAGTTCATTTAATCTTTGCTCAAAATTAAGATCTTCCAGGCCATTTATGAGTTTAGTTGCTCTCCTCTGTACTTTTTCTAACTCCAGGGCATTCTTTTTATGGACTGGTGCCCTGAACTGAACTGCGTATTCCAGTTGAGGCCGCACCAACGCTTTGTATAGTGGCAATATTACATCCCTGTCCCGCGAGTCCATACCTCTTTTAATATAAGACAAAATTCTGTTGGCCTTAGAGGCAGCTGACTGGCATTGCATGCTGTTATTTAGTCTATGATCTACTAATACACCTAGATCCTTCTCAACAAGTGACTCTCCCAGTTTTACTCCCTCTAGGACATATGCTGCATGCAGATTATTAGCCTCCAAGTGCATAACTTTACTTTACACTTAGCCA
Organism: Bufo gargarizans; assembly: GCF_014858855.1. Classification (NCBI taxonomy): domain Eukaryota; kingdom Metazoa; phylum Chordata; class Amphibia; order Anura; family Bufonidae; genus Bufo; species Bufo gargarizans. The sequence goes on along the minus strand of NC_058080.1, from coordinate 683,209,073 downwards.
GTTTTCCAGTGCAAAGGAAAACTGACTACGTTGCCCCCAGCAACCAATCAGATAGATTCTTTCCTTTTTCAGGAGTTATGTTGCTATGGGCAACTGTCACGGATGTAGTAGGGGAGAACACCAAAAGACAACAAGACGGAAGGGAAAAGACACTAGGCCTCACCGCCAGGGAAGGAAAAGGGTCACCACCTATAAAACCCTGCTCCTGGCCCTAACTCCTATCCGTATGGGCACCTCTCGATGGTAGAGATGCCCATACACAGGAACCTAGAAAACTCTGGTGGCCCTTTGATGCCCTAGACTTAATGACAGGGCAGAGACAACCCGCTCCTTCCCTGGTGAAGGAACCAGCATCTCACTAAGGCCTAGTAAACAAAGGAGGGGGGGGGGAATAGAAAACACAACAAGCGGAACACTTAACTTCTAAGGATGATGGATGATAGATGATCAGGACTTCAACTAGAACCACACTCCAGCTCTTCTAACACCAAATGAAGCTATCCAGAGCAAGGAGTGATGGGTGAAGTCAAACTAAATAGGGGGAGGTAAAGGTCACATGATCCACACCTGAACAGGAGGTGTGGACATACAAGCAACACACAGACAAAGTGAAACCAAAAGAGGCTGTTAGATCACTAATGAGCAGATAATCTTTCAGACCGTCTCAAACCTGTCACCGGTGTGACAGTACCCCCCCTTCTACGGGTGACCTCCGGGCACCCAGGACCAACCTTATCAGGATGAGCTCTGTGGAATGCTCTCACCAGACGACTAGCATTAACATCGGTCGCTGGAACCCACATCCTCTCCTTTGGTCCGTACCCTCTCCAATGAACGAGATACTGGAGGGACCTCCGGAGAACTCGGGAGTCCACAATCCTGCTGATCTGAAATTCCAAATTGCCGTCCACTATGACAGGAGCGGGAGGCAAGGAGGACGACTCAACAGGTTCAACACATTTCTTTAACAACGATTTATGAAATACGTTATGGATTTTCAATGCCTGAGGAAGTTCAAGACGGATAGCTACAGGGTTAACAATGGCAGTGATCTTATATGGACCAATAAATCTTGGTCCCAACTTCCAAGAAGGTAAGTTTAATGTTTCTTGTAGACAGCCACACAGAATCACCCACTCTCAGGTCCGGACCACTCATACGTCTCCTGTCAGCTGCACGCTTATACCCGTTGCCCATCTTTTCCAGGTTATTTTTGATTTTCCGCCAAATAGAAGACAAAGAAAAGGAAAATCGTTCCTCCTCAGAAATGCCGGAATTATGAGCACCAGAAAATGTACCAAACTGTGGATGGAACCCATATGCCCCAAAAAACTGTGACTTACAGTACAGACCAAAAGTTTGGACACACCTTCTCATTTAAAGAGTTTTCTTTATTTTCATGACTATGAAAATTGTAGATTCACACCGAAGGCATCAAAACTATGAATTAACACATGTGGAATTATATACATAACAAAAAAGTGTGAAACAACTGAAAATATGTCATATTCTAGGTTCTTCAAAGTAGCCACCTTTGGCTTTGATTACTGCTTTGCACACTCTTGGCATTCTCTTGATGAGCTTCAAGAGGTAGTCACCTGAAATGGTTTTCAATTCACAGGTGTGCCCTGTCAAGTTTAATAAGTGGGATTTCTTGCCTTATAAATGGGGTTGGGACCATCAGTTGCGTTGTGGAGAAGTCAGGTGGATACACAGCTGATAGTCCTACTGAATAGACTGTTAGAATTTGTATTATGGCAAGAAAAAAATCTGCTAAGTAAAGAAAAACGAGTGGCCATCATTACTTTAAGAAATCAAGGTCAGTCAGTCCGAAAAATTGGGAAAACTTTGAAAGTATTTGAAAGTGCAGTCACAAAAACCATTAAGCGCTACAAAGAAACTGGCTCACATGCGGACCACCCCAGGAAAGGAAGACCAAGAGTCACCTCTGCTGCGGAGGATAAGTTCATCCGAGTCACCAGCCTCAGAAATCTCAGGTTAACAGCAGCTCAGATTAGAGACCAGGTCAATGCCACACAGAGTTCTAGCAGCAGACACGTCTCTAGAAGAACTGTTAAGAGGAGACTGTGTGAATCAGGCCTTCATGGTAGAATATCTGCTAGGAAACCACTGCTAAGGAAAGGCAACAAGCAGAAAAGACTTGTTTGGGCTAAAGAACACAAGGAATGGACATTAGACCAGTGGAAATCTGTGCTTTGGTCTGATGAGTCCAAATTTGAGATCTTTGGTTACAACCATTGTGTCTTTGTGCGATGCAGAAAAGGTGAACGGATGGACTCTACATGCCTGGTTCCCACCGTGAAGCATGGAGGAGGAGGTGTGATGGTGTGGGGGTGCTTTGCTGGTGACACTGTTGGGGATTTATTCAAAATTGAAGGCATACTGAACCAGCATGGCTACCACAGCATCTTGCAGCGGCATGCTATTCCATCCGGTTTGATTTTAGTTGGACCATCGTTTATTTTTCAACAGGACAATGACCCCAAACATACCTCCAGGCTGTGTAAGGGCTATTTGACCATGAAGGAGAGTGATAGGGTGCTGCGCCAGATGACTTGGCCTCCACAGTCACCGGACCTAAACCCAATCGAGATGGTTTGGGGTGAGCTGGACCGCAGAGTGAAGGCAAAAGGGCCAACAAGTGCTAAGCATCTCTGGGAACTCCTTCAAGACTGTTGGAAGACCATTTCAGGTGACTACCTCTTGAAGCTCATCAAGAGAATGCCAAGAGTGTGCAAAGCAGTATTAAAGCCAAAGGTGGCTACTTTGAAGAACGTAGAATATGACATATTTTCAGTTGTTTCACACTTTTTTGTTATGTATATAATTCCACATGTGTTAATTCATAGTTTTGATGCCTTCAGTGTGAATCTACAATTGTCATGGTCATGAAAATAAAGAAAACTCTTTGAATGAGAAGGTGTGTCCAAACTTTTGGTCTGTACTGTATCAGTGAATTCCTGTCTACGGTTATTTATAGCAAACTCAGCTAACGACAAAAATGAAGATCACTCTTCGTGATTCTCTAAAACAAAACATCTCAAGTAAGTCTCCAGATTCTGATTAGAGCGCTCCGTCGGTCCGTTCGACTGAGGATGAAAAGCCGAAGAGAAGGACAATTGTGCACCCAGATGAGTACAGAACGCTCTCCAGAATTTGGAAACAAACTGAGTCCCTCTATCAGACACCACATCAGAGGGAATGCCATGTAGTTACACGATGTTGTCGACAAACACCTGCGCAAGAGTTTTATGGGTCCAAGGTCTGGACGGGATGGCAGAGACCCGGAAGGCAGAGTATGTGTCACCTTAGCACGTGCACAGGTACCACAAGCTGACACATAGTCCTCAATACACTTACGTAACCCCGGCCACCAGAATCTGCGAGAGATGAGATCGATAGTCGATCTGCTCCCAGGGTGCCCAGCAAGCACTGTACAGTGATGTTCCTTGAACACCTTGTGACGTAATTCGGGGGGAACAAACAATTTCCCCTGAGGACAAGAGTCCGGAGCATCCTCCAGTGCCTCCAACACCCTGGCCTCGAGATCATGATAAAGAGCAGAAATAACTACCCCTTCAGATAAAATGGGATTAGGGTCATTAGACTCACCCCACCCCCAGGAAATCTACATGACAAAGAATCCGCCTTGACGTTCTTAACCCCAGGTCGGTAAATAACGATGAAGTCAAATCTGGTGAAAAACAATGACCATCTAGCCTGCCTTGGGTTCAGTCGCTTAGCCGACTCCAAGTAGGCCAGATTCTTGTGATCCATAATTACCGTAATAGGATGAATTGCTCCTTCCAACCAATGCCGCCATTCCTCGAAAGCCAAATTAATGGCCAGCAATTTCCTATTCCCCACATCATAATTCCTTTCAGCAGTCGAGAGTTTTTTAGAGAAAAATGCACATGCGCGCCATTTACTGGGTGAAGGACCCTGCGACAATATTGCTCCTACCCCAACCTCTGACGCGTCAACCTCAACAATAAATGGCTGAGACACGTCGGTTGCATCAGAATAGGGGCCGAAGCAAAACATTCTTTCAAAGCAGAAAAGGCCTGTAATGACGCATCAGACCAGATAGAAATATCAGCACCCTTCCTAGTCATGTCTGTTAAAGGTTTAACCACCGATGAATAGTTCAAGTTAAATTTACGGTAGTAGTTGGTAAACCCCAAAAACCGCATAAGCGCTTTCAGATTTTCGGGTCGATCCCTATATCAAAAAAGTCGCATGTATGCCAAAATAGTACCAATCAAACTGTCATCTCATCCCGCAAAAATCATACCCTACCCAAGATAATCACCCAAAAACTGAAAAAAACTATGGCTCTTAGACTATGGAAACATGATTTTTTTTGTTTCAAAAATGAAATCATTGTGTAAAACTTACATTTTAAAAAAAAGTATACATATTATGTATCGCCGCATCCATATCGACCGGCTCTATAAACACATAAATCACATGACCTAACCCATCAGGTAAACACCGTAAAAAAATAAAAATAAAAACGGTGTGTAAAAAAAGCTATATTTTGTCATCTTACGTCACAAAAAGTGTAATAGCAAGCGAACAAAAAGTAATATGCACCCCAAAATAGTGCCAATCAAACCGTCATCTCATCCCACAAAAAATGAGACCCTACCTAAGATAATCGCCCAAAAACTGAAAAAACTATGGCTCTCAGACTATGGAAACACTAAAACATGATTTTTTTTTTTCAAAAATGAAATCATTGTGTAAAACTTACATAAATAAAAAAAATTGTATACATATTAGAGATCGCCGCATCCGTGACAACCTGCTCTATAAAAATACCACATGATCTAACCTGTCAGATGAATGTTGTAAATAACAAAAAAAAACGGTGCCAAAAAAGCTATTTCTTGTTACCTTGCCTCACAAAAAGTGTAATTAGCAACCAAAAATCATATGTACCCTAAACTAGTACCAACAAAACTTCCACCCTATCCCGTAGTTTCTAAAATGGGGTCACTTTTTTGGAGTTTCTACTCTAGGGGTGCATTAGGGGGGCTTCAAATGGGACATGGTGTCTAGCAAAATCTGCCTTCCAAAAACCGTATGGCATTCCTTTCCTTCTGCACCCTGCCGTGTGCCCGTACAGCAGTTTACGACCACATATAGGGGGGTTTCTGTAAACTACAGAATCAGGGCCATAAATAATGAGTTTTGTTTGGCTGTTAACCCTTGCTTTGTAACTGGAAATAAAATATTAAAATGGAAAATCTGCCCAAAAAAAATAGAAAATTTTGAAATTGTATCACTATATTCCATTAAATCTTGTGCAACACCTAAAAGGTTAACAAAGTTTGTAAAATCAGCTTTGAATACCTTGAGGGGTGTAGTTTCTTAGATGGGGTCACTTTTATGGCGTTTCTACTCTAAAGGTGCATCAGGGGGCTTCAAATGGGACATGATGTCAAAAAAAACAGTCCAGCAAAATCTGCCTTCCAAAAATCATACGCGCACCTTTCCCTCTACGCCCTACTCTGTGCCCGTACAGTAGTTTACGGCCACATATGGGGTGTTTCTGCAAACTACAGAATCGAGGCAATAAATATAGCATTTTGTTTGGCTGTTAACCCTTGCTTTGTTACTGGAAAAAATTTATTAAAATTGAAAATTTGCCCAAAAATCTAAATTCTGAAATTTTATCACCATTTGCCATTAACTCTTGTGGAACACCTAAAGGGTTAACGACGTTTGTAAAATCAGTTTTGAATACCTTGAGGGGTGTAGTTTCTAGAATGGGGTCATTTTTGGGTGGTTTCTAATACATATCTCAGAATGGCCTGGATAAGTTAACGCGTTTTAAAGTTATCAGCACTTAAAGTGACACTGGTCAGATTTGCAAAAAATGGCCAAGTCCTTAAGGTGAAATAAGGCTGTGTCCTTAAGGGGTTAAGCAATGAAATAATTATACCCACACGTTGACACTCATCACCAGAAGAGTATGGACGAAGCCTAAAGTATAATTTACATGACTCCCTGAACCGGATGAAATTGTCACTACCCCCGGAAAACCTGTCCGGGAGAGCTACCTTTGGTTCAGGGCAGGCCTGGAACCCACCACCGGAACCAGCAGCCTGTGGGCTCTGAATCTGCAAAACCATTGCACGGAGGTCTGCTACCTCCAAAGTCAGATTCTGCAGCTGTTCGACCAGTGCAGTCATAGCATCCATAGCTACACAGATCAGAACAAAAAATTGTGGTATTGGCTCTGGATAATGTCACGGATGTAGTAGGGGAGAACACCAAAAGACAACAAGACGGAAGGGAAAAGACAATAGGCCTCATCGCTAGGTAAACAATACCAGTAGAGATTAATACAATTTTTTAAAATTTGATTCGGCAGCTTCGCCGAACTTCATCAAGAAATTCGATTAGTTGCGAATGACTTCATCATGAATCAATTTTAATTGTATGGAGTGGGCCCAATGACAGGGAACGGTGATCGAGTCGCCTCTTGTCATTTAACCCCCCAGAGACCGCGTTCAATGCTGCTCAGGAGTTAATCCAGGGTTAAAAGGTTAAAAAAAATTATACTCACTTTATCCATTTGATCGTGGAAAGGCCGTCCATTCTCATCTTGATTGAAGAAAACCTCCAAAGGACCTTCAGTGTCACCACATGTGGTCTCTACGATCAAGTGGATGAGGTGAGTATAATTATTTTTTATTTTCAGCCACCATTTTAGGAAAAATTGATTAGTTACTATAAAGCACAATTAAATTCTTATTTGCGGCGGATCGAATTCCAGTTGGGATGCTTCAATTTGTTCAACACTAATTACCAGCACTTCACAGCAAGATCTACACCGTATGCAGAATTGCTAGATGACCCTGCATTTCTTTGTTCTTTATTATATCACTTAGAATTATTACACACATATTCTAAATGTTAAGTGCGGAAGATGAACCTGCTTTTCGTACATATTGCACCATATGATTAACAATGCTGCCCTCTTCTGGTGTTAAGTTGTTATTACAGCACAATCACACCAGCTTTTAGAATAGACAATGGGGAGATTTATCAAAACGGGTGTAAAGGATAACTGGCTTAGTTGCCCATAGCAACCAATCAGATTCCACCTTTCATTTTGCAAAGGATTCCTGAAAAATGAAAGTTGGAATCTGATTGGTTATTATGGGCAACACAGAGGCAACTAAGCAGGGGCATAGCTATAGGGAAAGCAAGGGACCTGCAGCTTTGGGGCCCTGACCCAGAAGGGGCCCATCCAGGAGGAGGAGGACTAAAGGATTTGGTCAGGGCCCACTCAACAGTATTACACAATGAAATGATACACAGTGACAGTACAGACAGTGTATAAAACGGATGGAACAGCTGCCGGGCCTTGTCTGAGAGAGCGATCTTTAATAACCACAGGAATGTGGGCGGCATGAACGGAAGGGGTTGTTAAAAAATTACTTTGGGATGGAGCCCCATTCAAAAATTTGCTGTGGGGCCCAGTCATTTCTAGCTACGCCACTGCAACTAAGCCTTTACTTACACCAGTTTTGATAAATCTCCCCCAATGTCTAGAAAAATGCAAATAAAAAAATTAATTTTTTTAAAAGAAAATATATAGGTTATATAGTAAGTTGGCCGTTTTTATTACAGTTGAAGAATGAATGCGAGGAGAACGTTCAAACCCCTTATGTACTTTCCCTAAGGCCTTATCAACCTTGCAATCCAGCTATTTGAAGATACATGACTGGAATACAGTATACATATGTCCCAACTTTAGAAAATTGCAAAGAGGGACAATAATTTTTTTTTTCATACTAGGCCATGCCTCTCACCCTGTCTAAAGCATAACTATAGACACCCAGTGCCCTTAATGCCCCCACATAGCAATTATTCCCCCTTTGTGCTATCACACAGTAGCTATGCCCACATGTGCCCTCTTCACTGTAGTTATGCCCATATGTGTCCCTTCACAGTAGTAATGCTCACATTGTATTTTGCCCCTCACAGTAGTTCTGCCCATATTGTGCCCCTTCACAATAAGTGTGCCCAGATATATTTCCCCTCTCAGTAGTTATGCCAAGATATGTGCCCCCTCACCGTAGTTATGCCCAGATATGCCCTCTCACAGTAGTTATGCTAAGATATGTGCCCCCTCACAATAGGTATGTCCAGATATGTGCCCCCTCATGGTATATAAGCCAAGATGTACCCCCTCACAGTTGTTATGCCCAGAAATGTGCCATCTTCACAGAAAGAGGGCACATCTTGCTGTGTAGGGGGAGCAGAGGCTGATTCCCGGCCTGCACCGCTCCTCCTACACAGTTCAGCAACGCAATGTGTGAAAGTATATCGTGCTGCTGCTGGGGCGCCGCTGGCGGCTGAGGTGAATGGTGAAGCGCGGAGCAGACGACTCCCTGTCTTACCATTACAATCAGCTGAGATCGGGACATACCTTAAGTTATTCCAGGACTCCGGCACAGTCACCGAAATCCGGGACGGTTGGGATGTATGCAGTATATATGGGGTCATTAATCACCACTAAGATGTTCCGAAAACCCACGGCTACTAACACTTTGTTGAGATGGGAGAGTGCACATCCCACCAAATTAAAGTATGGTATAGCAAAAGGGCAATATTTAAGAGCTCTACGCAATTGCTCTTAATTTAAAAAAAGCATCCTCCAATTTCAAAAAAGATTCACTCAGAGAGGGTACCCTGGTCCTTGTCTTGCGGAGGCATATAAGCATGCCTCAGCGAGTAATAGAGATGATCTTCTGGTCCCTAAACAACGAACAACGGATAATAAAATCCGAATCATAGGTACATATGATCAGGCTAACAAGGAGGTCCGGAATATTATCAAGGAGAACTGGGGGATCCTGAAATCAGATCCGGTGATTGGACATCTTGTGGGTGAATCCCCACTTATTACGTACAGAAGAGGAAGTAATCTAAGAGATCATATATGTACATATAAAGTCCGGACCGCGCGCCTCATAAATGTAAGGTATAAAACAGGTTTTTTTTCTTCCTCCCTTCAAAAAGTTACCGAGGTCTGCAGATCTCCTACTGATGGATATCCTGCAACTTACAAAGAAAAACAATAGGGTAGATCCGTATGTTTAATCTGCCCTGTGGTGCACAGATTGTACTTACACGGCACTCCTCCAATATCGAGCGTATCACAGGTTTCTTCTGCAAATTAGTTGGATCTCCGCATGGAAGGTGCACGTTCACACACTATTATACACAGTTCAGCCGCGGACTTGGTTACAGCATACGCCTGGTGAGTCAACTGGGGTTCCTAACTTCTTTAAATTCCGAAATCTCTGTGGATACAAATTGCGCCCACCATAGTGAAGCTCCGGTAATATGTTTAAAAAGTTTATTAGTACATACTTACAAACATGCACTTAAAATCGCATAAAAATCCCAGCATCTTTTCTCCTTGCCCGACCCAGGTTTCGCTCCTAAAGCTTCGTCAGGGGCACAATCTAAGAGATCAACTGGTGCACAGTCTGTATAGTCCCCCAGTACAGTCCACTTGGTTACCCAATAGACTACCCGGCACGTTTAAAAGGGCAATATAGTAAAATGCACCACAAGGCCCCCTGCACACGATCAGGATTGCATGCGGATTTTCCGCACGGATTTGCGTGTGGAAAATCCGCACCGTAGGTCATGTACATTGTATTCTATGAGAATTTGAAATTCTCAATGCACACGATGCAGATTTTTTCCGCGCGGATTTTGACCTGCGGTGCGGATTTTAACCACCTCCCGACCGCCTAACGCGCCGATGCGTCCAGGAGGTGGTTGATTTGTTCCTCCTGGACGCATCGGCGCGTCATATCGCGATACCCGAGATTTCCTGTGAACGCGCGCGCGCTCACAGGAACAGAAGGTAAGCGAGTGGATCTCCAGCCTGCCAGCGGCGATCGCTCGCTGGCAGGCTGGAGATCCGAATTTTTTAACCCCTAACAGGTATATTAGACGCTGGTTTCATAACAGCGTCTAATATACCTCCTACCTGGTCCTCTGGTGGTCCCTTTTGTTAGGATCGACCACCAGAGGACTCAGGTAGGTCAGTACAGTCGCACCAAACACCACACTACACTACACCCCCCCCCCCGTCACTTATTAACCCCTTATAAACCCCTGATCACCCATGATCACCCCATATAAACTCCCTGATCACCCCCCTGTCATTGATCACCGCCCTGTCATTGATCACCCCCCCGTCAGGCTCCGTTCAGACGTCCATATGATTTTTACGGATCCACGGATACATGGATCGGATCCGCAAAACGCATACGGACGTCTAAATGGAGCCTTACAGGGGGGTGATCAATGACAGGCGGGTGATCACCCATATACACTCCCTGATCACCCCCTGTCATTGATCACCCCCTGTAAGGCTCCATTCAGACGTCCGCATGATTTTTACGGATCCATGGATACATGGATCGGATCCGCAAAACACATGCGGACGTCTGAATGGAGCCTTACAGGGGGTGATCAATGACAGGCGGGTGATCACCCATATACACTCCCTGATCACCCCCTGTCATTGATCACCCCCCTGTCATTGATCACCCCCCTGTAAGGCTCCATTCAGACGTCCGCATGATTTTTACGGATCCATGGATACATGGATCGGATCCGCAAAACACATGCGGACGTCTGAATGGAGCCTTACAGGGGGTGATCAATGACAGGCGGGTGATCACCCATATACACTCCCTGATCACCCCCCTGTCATTGATCACCCCCCTGTAAGGCTCCATTCAGACGTCCGCATGTGTTTTGTGGATCCGATCCATGTATCCATGGATCCGTAAAAATCATGCGGATGTCTGAATGGAGCCTTACAGGGGGGGGTGATCAGTGACAGGGGGGTGATCACCCTGATCACCCCCTGTCATTGATAACCCCCCTGTAAGGCTCCATTCAGACGTCCGCATGTGTTTTGTGGATCCGATCCATGTATCCATGGATCCGTAAAAATTATGCGGATGTCTGAATGGAGCCTTACAGGGGGGGTGATCAGTGACAGGGGGGTGATCACCCTGATCACCCCCTGTCATTGATAACCCCCCTGTAAGGCTCCATTCAGACGTCCGCATGTGTTTTGTGGATCCGATCCATGTATCCATGGATCCGTAAAAATCATGCGGATGTCTGAATGGAGCCTTACAGGGGGGGTGATCAGTGACAGGGGGTGATCACCCTGATCACCCCCTGTCATTGATAACCCCCCTGTAAGGCTCCATTCAGACGTCCGCATGTGTTTTGTGGATCCGATCCATGTATCCATGGATCAGATCAGTGACAGGGGGGTGATCACCCTGATCACCCCCTGTCATTGATAACCCCCCTGTAAGGCTCCATTCAGACGTCCGCATGTGTTTTGCGGATCCGATCCATGGATCCGTAAAAATTATACGGACGTCTGAATGGAGCCTTACCAGGGGGTTGATCAATGACAGGGGGTGATCAGGGAGTCTATATGGGTGATCACCCCCCTGTCATTGATCACCCCCCTGTCATTGATCACCCCCCCGGTAAGGCTCCATTCAGACATTTTTTTTGGCACAAGTTAGCGGAAATTTTTTGTTTGTTTTTGTTTTTGTTTTTTCTTACAAAGTCTCATATTCCACTAACTTGTGTCAAAAAATAAAATCTCCCATGAACTCACCATACCCCTCACGGAATCCAAATGCGTAAACATTTTTAGACATTTATATTCCAGACTTCTTCTCACGCTTTAGGGCCCCTAAAAAGCCAGGGCAGTATAAATACCCCACATGTGACCCCATTTCGGAAAGAAGACACCCCAAGGTATTTGCTGAGGGGCATATTGAGTCCATGAAAGATTGAAATTTTTGTCCTAAGTTAGCGGAAAGTGAGACTTTGTGAGAAAAAAACAAAAAAAATCAATTTCCGCTAACTTATGCAAAAAATAAAAAATTTCTAGGAACTCGCCAGGCCCCTCATTGAATACCTTGGGGTGTCTTCTTTCCAAAGTGGGGTCACATGTGGGGTATTTATACTGCCCTGGCTTTTTAGGGGCCCGAAAGTGTGAGAAGAAGTCTGGGATCCAAATGTCTAAAAATGCCCTCCTAAAAGGAATTTGGGCCCCTTTGCGCATCTAGGCTGCAAAAAAGTGTCACACATCTGGTATCGCCGTACTCAGGAGAAGTTGGGCAATGTGTTTTGGGGTGTCATTTTACATATACCCATGCTGGGTGAGAAAAATATCTTGGTCAAATGCCAACTTTGTATAAAAAAATAGGAAAAGTTGTCTTTTGCCAAGATATTTCTCTCACCCAGCATGGTTATATGTAAAATGGCACCCCAAAACACATTCCCCAACTTCTCCTGAGTACGGCGATACCAGATGTGTGACACTTTTTTGCAGCCAAGGTGGGCAAAGGGGCACACATTCCAAAGTGCACCTTTCAGATTTCACAGGCCATTTTTTACAGATTTTGATTGCAAGGTACTTCTCACACATTTGGGCCCCTAAATTGCCAGGGCAGTATAACTACGCCACAAGTGACCCCATTTTGGAAAGAAGACACCCCAAGGTATTCCGTGAGGGGCACGGCAAGTTCCTAGAATTTTTTATTTTTTGTCACAAGTTAGCGGAAAATGATGATTTTTCTTTTTTCCTTACAAAGTCTCATATTCCACTAACTTGCGACAAAAAATAAAAAATTCTAGGAACTCGCCATGCCCCTCACGGAATACCTTGGGGTGTCTTCTTTCCAAAATGGGGTCACTTGTGGCGTAGTTATACTGCCCTGGCAATTTAGGGGCCCATATGTGTGAGAAGTACCTTGCAATCAAAATGTGTAAAAAATGGCCTGCAAAATCTGAAAGGTGCACTTTGGAATATGTGCCCCTTTGCCCACATTGGCAGCAAAAAAGTGTCACATATCTGGTATCGCCGTACTCAGGAGAAGTTGGGGAATGTGTTTTGGGGTGTCATTTTACATATACCCATGCTGGGTGAGAGAAATATCTTGGCAAAAGACAACTTTTCCCATTTTTTTTATACAAAGTTGGCATTTGACCAAGATATTTTTCTCACCCAGCATGGGTATATGTAAAATGACACCCCAAAACACATTCCCCAACTTCTCCTGAGTACGGCGATACCAGATGTGTCACACTTTTTTGCTGCCAAGGTGGGCAAAGGGGCACATATTCCAAAGTGCACCTTTTGGATTTCACCGGTCATTTTTTACACATTTTGATTGCAAAGTTCTTCTCACACATTTGGGCCCCTAAATTGCCAGGGCAGTATAACTACCCCACAAGTGACCCCATTTTGGAAAGAAGACACCCCAAGGTATTCTGTGAGGGGCATGGTGAGTTCCTAGAATTTTTTATTTTTTGTCGCAAGTTAGTGGAATATGAGACTTTGTAAGAAAAAAAAAAAAAAAAAAAATCATCATCATTTTCCGCTAACTTGTGACAAAAAATAAAAAGTTCTATGAACTCACTATGCCCATCAGCGAATACCTTAGGGTGTCTACTTTCCGAAATGGGGTCATTTGTGGGGTGTTTGTACTGTCTGGGCATTGTAGAACCTCAGGAAACATGACAGGTGCTCAGAAAGTCAGAGCTGTTTCAAAAAGCGGAAATTCACATTTTTGTACCATAGTTTGTAAATGCTATAACTTTTACCCAAACCATATTTTTTTTTTTGCCCAAACATTTTTTTTTTATCAAAGACATGTAGAACAATATATTTTGCGAAAAATTTATATATGGATGTCGTTTTTTTTGCAAAATTTTACAGCTGAAAGTGAAAAATGTCATTTTTTTGCAAAAAAATCGTTACATTTTGATTAATAACAAAAAAAGTAAAAATGTCAGCAGCAATAAAATACCACCAAATGAAAGCTCCATTAGTGAGAAGAAAAGGAGGTAAAATTCATTTGGGTGGTAAGTTGCATGACCGAGCGATAAACGGTGAAAGGAGTGTAGTGCCGAAGTGTAAAAAGTGCTCTGGTCATGAAGGGGGTTTCACCTAGCGGGGCTGAAGTGGTTAAAATCCGCGACATGTCAATAAAAAATTTTTTTCCTGACCGGATTTTCTTCATTCACTTAGTGAAATCCGCATGCGGAAAATCCGCACCAAATCCGCATCAATTAATGCGGATTGACCGCACAGATTTGCCTGCGAACACCTGCGGATTTCAGTGCGGATTCTCTGCACATGAATCCTGAACGTGTGCATGTAGCCCAACAGGACGGAACTTTGTCATCAGGTCCTTCATTAACTGCAAAACGGTAGGGGTGGTTTATGTGGCTACATGTATCTGCCAAAAACAATGTGTGGGTAAAACCAAGAGGGAATTTAGGAGACGGATTGGAGAACACTTGCTGAGCATCAGCAATGAGGATGATACTCCAATTGACCAACATGTTATGGAATGTCACCCGGGAGTGAAACAATGTATATCCTTTCAAGGTATTGAACATGTTAGAGGCTCTCCGAGAGGTGGGGACATAGACAATCTGCTGCCGCGGAAAGAGGCGCAGTGGACATTTACATTAAGAACTGTAAAACCCTTTGGCCTGAACGACTTTATCTCCTATACATGTTTCATTTAAAAGGAGAATTCCCATGGATTTATCAAATCGGATACCCCAATGCTATAGGTATATACACTACAGTGACCTGGTTGCTAATGGTGATCCCAGACATAGGCTGAGGTGTATATATAAAAACTTAAACATCTTATATATATCACTTTAAAAGATTCTGGTTTATATGTGTTTTATGAGATGTAGATTATTACACCTTCGAGCATACCATATCTCCATCAAATATGTCACCAGTTATCTGGGTGACCTTGCTGTGGATTGGGAATATGGCCAATAGTAAATGTTAGGTTGTTGTGATTCTTTTTCTATTTACCTCCAGGGCGATGTTGTACGTCTCAGCACACCCTCTGATATGGTAGGCAATTTTTCTGCCAATGAAATATTACCCACAATAGCGGTCAGCATAATTATAATGGGCATAGCGGAGTAAGATGATGTTTCACTCCCCCAAGTGACATATCCGCATGCCGACTAGCTCTGCCTGGTGGGAGTGGCTATCTTGATATGAGAGCGGCGTTGAGAGGCCGCGCTACGGCCGTAATAGAGCCGGAGGCTGTTTCTTTGTGTGCTGTACGCGCGCTAACAGGAGCGTGCAGCGTCCATTACCTGCAGGCAGAGTGACAGTTTCGCTGAACAGATGGGGCGAACTGCACTCATGCCGATATAATACTCTGCTCCTGAGGATATATCACTGTCACAATAGTGATATAGAAACGCGTCGAGCAGACGCATGAATAGGCAGGGACAGTTCAATGTTTATGTAAATGGCGATGGGATTTATAATTATTATTATTAATTATTAAACCGCCATTAATTCCATAGCGCTGTACATATGATAAGGGGTGCACATACATAATACAGACAATTGCACTAATCATAAACAAGATGAGTTACAAACTGGTAGAGTAGGAGAGAGGGCCCTGCCCGTGAGGGCTTACAATCTACATGATATGGGAGAAGGACACAGTAGGTGCGGGTTAAGTTGGTCATGGCGGTATAGAAGCAGCAGGGTCACGGGTTGTAGGCTTCTCTGAAGAGGTGGGTTTTCAGGTTTCTTTTGAAGGATTCCACTGTAGGCGAGAGTCTGATATGTTGGGGTAGCGAGTTCCAGAGTATGGGGGATGCGCGGGAGAAATCTTGTAGTCGATTGTGGGAAGAGGCAATAAGAGGAGAGGAGAGAAGGAGGTCTTGTGAGGATCGGAGAGTACGTGTGGGGGTGTATCGGGAAAGTAGCTCAGAGATGTAGGGAGAGGACAGGTTATGGATGGCCTTGTATGTATTTGTTAGTACTTTGAATTTGTTGGGCAATGGGGAGCCAGTGAAGGGATTGGCAGAGGGGAGAGGCATAGGAGTAATAGGGTGAGAGGTGGATTAGTCGGGCAGCAGAGTTGAGGATAGATTGGAGGGGTGCGAGAGTGCTAGATGGAAGGCCACAGAGGAGAATGTTGCAGTAGTCTAGGCAGGAGATAATGAGGGCATGTACAAGCATTTTCGCAGATTCAAAGTTAAGGAAAGCACGGATGCGGGAGATGTTTTTGAGTTGGAGGCGGCAGGTGGTGGAAAGGGTTTGGATGTGCGGTCGAAAGGGCAGAATCCAAGGTCACTCCAGGGCAGCGGGCTTTGTTGATTGGGGAGAGTGTGCAGCCATTGATCATGATAGATACAGTCATGTGAAAAAATTAGGACACCCTTTGAAAGCATGTGGTTTTTTGTAACATTTTTAATAAAAGGTTATTTCATCTCCGTTTCAACAATACAGAGAGATTAAAGTAATCCAACTAAACAAAGAAAACTGAAGAAAAGTCTTTTCAAGATCTTCTGTAAATGTCATTCTACAAAAATGCCTATTCTAACTGAGGAAAAAGATAGGACACCCTCACATGTATTCCCTCTTAAATTGGCTCAGATCTCACACAGGTATATCACACCAGGTGCACATAATTAGTAGATCGTTACTCTGCATGTTGAATGAGGCTTGCCCTATTTAAACCTCAGACATTTAGTTTGGTGTGCTCCTGACTGTTGAAGTGAGAGTGAGCACCATGGTGAGAGCAAAAGAGCTGTCAGAGGACTTCAGAAAAAAGATTGTAGCAGCCTATGAGTCTGGGAAGGGATTTAAAAAGATCTCAAAAGATTTTGAAATCAGCCATTCCACTGTCCGGAAGATAGTCTACAAGTGGAGGGCTTTCAAAACAACTGCCAACATGCCCAGGACTGGTCGCCCCAGCAAGTTCACCCCAAGAGCAGACCGCAAGATGCTAAAAGAGGTCTCCAAAAACCCTAAAGTGTCATCTCGAGAACTACAGCAGGCTCTGGCTACTGTTGATGTAGAAGTACATGCCTCTACAATCAGAAAGAGACTGTACAAGTTTAACTTGCATGGGAGGTGTGCAAGGAGGAAACCTTTGCTTTCCAAGAGAAACATCGAGGCCAGACTGAAATTTGCCAGAGATAAAGTTGACAAAGACCAGGACTTCTGGAATAATGTTCTTTGGACAGATGAGTCCAAAATTGAATTATTTGGACACAACAGCAGAGGACATGTTTGGCGTAAACCAAACACAGCATTCCAAGAAAAGAACCTCATACCAACTGTGAAGCATGGAGGTGGAAGTGTCATGGTTTGGGGCTGCTTTGCTGCAGCAGGACCTGGTCAGCTCACCATCATAGAATCCACGATGAATTCTACTGTGTATCAGAAGGTGCTTGAAGAACATGTGAGACCATCAGTTAGAAAATTAAAGCTGAAGCGGAACTGGACCATGCAACATGACAATGACCCAAAACATACTAGTAAATCAACCAAAGATTGGCTGAAAAAGAAGAAATGGAGAGTCCTGGAATGGCCAAGTCAAAGTCCAGATTTGAATCCCATTGAGATGCTGTGGGGTGACTTGAAAAGGGCTGTACGTGCAAGAAACCCCTCAAACATCTCACAGCTGAAAAAGTTCTGCATTGAGGAGTGGGGTAAAATTTCCTCAGACCGATGTCGAAGACTGGTAGATGGCTACAAGAACCGTCTCACTGCAGTTATTTCAGCCAAAGGAGGTAACACTCGCTATTAGGGGCAAGGGTGTCCTATCTTTTTCCTCAGTTAGAATAGGCATTTTTGTAGAATGACATTTACAGAAGATCTTGAAAAGACTTTTCTTCAGTTTTCTTTGTTTAGTTGGATTACTTTAATCTCTCTGTATTGTTGAAACGGAGATGAAATAACCTTTTATTAAAAATGTTACAAAAAACCACATGCTTTCAAAGGGTGTCCTAATTTTTTCACATGACTGTAGGTCTGTTGGGGGTGTTGAACAAGATGGGGGAAAGATTATGAATTCTGTCTTATCCATGTTAGGTTTAAGAAAGCGAGAGGCAAAGAAGGATGATATAGAAGATATACATTGTGGGATTCTTGATAGTAAGGTGGTTATGTCTGGACCAGAGAGGTAGATTTGTGTGTCGTCAGCATAGGAGTGATACTGAAAGCCATGGGACTTTATGAGCTGTCCCAGGCCAAAAGTGTAGATAGAGAAGAGCAGGGGTCCTAGGACAGAGCCTTGCGGGACACCAACAGAGAGGGAATGAGACGAGGAGGTGGTGCGGTAGTGGGAGACGCTAAACATCCGGTCTGTGAGGTATGATGTGATCCAGGAGAGGGCCAGGTCAGTGATGTCAAGAGATGAGAGAGTTTGCAACAGAAGGGAGTGGTCAACAGTGTAGAAGGCAGAGGACAGGTCAAGGAGAAGGAGGACAGAGTATTGTTTCTTGGTTTTGATAGTCAGTAGGTCATTGGTGACTTTGGTAACGGCAGTCTCGGTAGAGTGGTGGGGTCGGAAGCCTGTTTGTAGGCGGTCAAAGAGGGAGCAGGAGGAGAGATGGGAGGACAGTTCTGAATGGACATGTTGTTCAAGTAGCTTTGAGGCATACGGAAGAAGTGATATGGGGCGATAACTGGACAAGGAAGATGGGTCAAGTGAAGGCTTTTTGAGGATGGGTGTAATGGTAGCATGTTTAAAAGCAGAGGGGAAGACACCAGAGTTTAGTGATAGGTTGAAGAGATGAGTTAGGACTGGGATAAACACTGCGGTGAGGTTAGGGATGAGGTGGGATGGGATTAGGTCAAGTGCACAGGTGGTCAGGAGAGTAGAGTGGAGAGTTTTTCTTCTGTAATGGTGGAAAAGCGGGTTTTGGGAGAAGAGAACTGAGCAGTTGTGTAGCGGGTCTGTGGGGACTGTGTAGTGAAGCTTTCTCTGATGTTGACTATCTTTTGTTTTAAATATTTGGCAAAGTCCTCAGCTGAGAAGAGAGGAGAGGGTGGGGGCGTTGGGGGGCGGAGAAGGGAGTTAAAAGTGCTAAAAAGTTGTTTAGGGCTGTGTGACAGGGAAGATATGAGAGATGAGAAGTAGGCCTGTTTTGCATCAGCGAGTGAGGATTTGAATATGAGAAGGGATTGCTTGTATAAAGTGAAATGATCTTTAGAATTGGATTTCTTCCATCGCCGTTCAGCAGCCCTGGAAGCTTGTCTGAGTTTTTTGGTCAGGTTGGTGTGCCAGGGTTGTCTGTTGATTTTCCAGATTTTGTTGTGTGTGAGGGGGGCAACAGTGTCGAGAGCTGTACTTATTGTGGTGTTATATAGGGTGGTAGCAGCTTCTGGGTCTTGGAGGCAACAGATGGTAGAGAGTGGGAGAAGAGAGTCAGAAAGCAAGCAAAAGTCGAGATGTTTGAGGTTCCTGCGGGGGTGTGCTACTGTGTGGATCGGGGGAGCAGCAGAAGAGACCAATGAAGAGAAGGTGAGTAGGTTGTGGTCGGATGGGGGAGAGGCGAATTAGAAAGGTTAGATAGGGAGCAGAGGCGGGTAAAGATCAGATCCAGAGTGTGACCATCTCTGTGGGTGGGAGTTGAAGACCACTGTGATAGGCCGAAGGAGGAAGAGAGTGACAGGAGTTTAGAGGCGGCCGAGTGGCATGTGTCAATAGGGATTTTGAAGTCACCCATGATGATAGTGGGGATGTCGGCAGAAAGAAAGTGTAGTAGCCAGGTGTTAAAGTAGTCAAGAAAGATGGTGGCTGGGCCTGGAGGGCGGTAAATGACTGCTACTTGAAGGTTGGAGAGAGACTATATGCGAACAGAGTGTACTTCAAATGAGGTGAGCGTAATGGAGGGTGGCAGTGGAGTTGGGCTGTAGGAGCAGGTGTCTGATAGGAGAAGACCAACTCCTCCACCATGTTTGCAGCCGGGGCGGGGGGTGTGAGTGAATTGAAATCCACTATAAGAGTGCAGCAGGGGAGGAGGTGTCAGAGGGTGTCAGCCATGTTTCTGTGAGACCCAGGAAGGAAAGGTTTTGAGAGATAAACAGTTCATGAATGTAGGACAGTTTGTTACAGACGGAGCGCGCGTTTCATAATGCTCCAGCAAGAGGAACCAAAGGAGCAGGGGTCAGAGGAATGGTAATTAGGTTTAAGGGGTTGCAGAAATTTGTAGAAGGAGATTTGTGGTGGGACATGGAGGTGATAGTGGGGATTTGCTGAGAGGGTCCTGGATTTGGAGAGATATCACCAGCAGTAAGGAGAAGCAGAGAAGGTGTTAGTAGATGAGAATAAGAGAGGGCATGAGGTGTTTGTGTGTGTTTGGGAAGGAAGTGTTTTATGTTTGCAAACAGGTTTGTGCAAGCGGTCAGATGAGAAGGTAAGATGGAGGAAGAGATGAATAGTTCCTTGCTGGGTGAATGGATATGGGGGTATTTCAGGAGGTTGTGGAAAAGTAGGAGGAGTAAGAGGAAAAATTTAAACATTGTTAGCATTGACTATGTCTGTAATTACCTGTGGCCCCCTTCTGGTATAATTCAGTCTGTGCACTTAAGAGTTGCACTTGAGAGATGTTGCATGTGGAAAGAGCAAAGTCTGAAAAGACCTAGGATCTTAGATTTATACCACTCAGTGTTCAATCAGGTGTGACCAAGAGGGGAGGGGGCTACATATGTCCTAATCAAGGAGGACCAGATACAGGGGTGAAATAGTCAATGTAAACAAATACTCAATAAATCCAGCAGGAAAAGAGACAATAATAGTTCAGACAGACATACCAGGATTTAAAAGGAGAGATGAGAGGGATGGACAAGATCAGACTGTGGAAAAGCTGGGATCCAATATAATGTGGGATTGGAGAAGCAGGTTATAGGGTAGAGCTTTATTAAAATAGCTCTCATCTGCATTGTATCCATCCTACTTCGCCATTTGCATATGTTGCTGGTGTGATACACTGTTGCAACAAAGTCAGCAGTTGCAACTCGGTGTATAGCTGTTTTTATTTTAAAAAAAGTGTATTCAGCGCACCCTGAGCAACTATTCACAGCGTGTTTGGATATTTGGACAGGATACTATATATATATATAAAAACTGACATATCCAAACACAGTTTCATTTAAGTGTGGAGGAGTAGGCTATACCCATACAACTGTGGTGTGAGCCACTCCTCCAGACTTAAAAGAAAAAATAAAAAAACTTTATTAAAGTCTGTTTAAAAGGGGGGGCAAAAGGCCTATATGTCACAGTGACATACCTGTGACCACCAGGCAACCAGACTTGAGGATTGCAGAAAGGGACTAACGAATAACCCTCTGCACTATTACAAGTCTGGACTAGATTCCTGACTTGCTAGCAAGTAGCTGCTAATGAACTGCAAGCAGGATAACAGGACACGTGCCGCAAGTGAACCTCTTAGATTGTACTGACCAATGTAGCTGCATCAGCTGGTTATTGCCCGGGACACCATGGATGTACTACAGCGCCTGGAGGGATTCATTGCGAGGAGGATGTATTACTCACTAGTTTGGATGTGGAGGCCTTGTACAGTTCTATACCCCATGACTCTGGGTGTAGGGCTGTTGAGGCCTTCATCCAACAGAGGGGCGAACACTGTCGCCGGCATAACATCTTCCTGATGCAGTTGCTTGACTTTGTCCTCACCCGCAATGTCTTTCTCTTTGATCAGTACATTTACCACCAGCTCAGGGGTGTCGCCATGGGCAGTCCCTGCACCCCGACGTTCGCCAATTTATACCTGGGCTGGTGGGAGAAGGAGATTGTGTTTGGTGACACTATGGAGCAGTATACATCAAATGTACAACTGTGGATAAGATATATCGACGATGTGCTAATACTATGGAAAGAGACACGCGATAGCTTCATGGCATTTGTGGCAGCATTAAATGTAAACAGGATGGGTTTATTTTTTGCATCAGAGATACAAGAACGACAGATTGCATTCTTGGACTTGCTGATCACTATTGGTAAGGACAGAAAGATTACCACCAATCTGTTCAGAAAGAAAACCTCAACCAATAATATTCTACATTGGGAGAGTGGTCATCCACTGGCCCTAAAAAGAGGGATCCCTAAGGGACAGTACCTTAGGGCCAGGAGGAATTGCTCTGATTTTAGAGCGGTTGCGTCTGATCTGAGAGGCCGATTTATGAATCGGGGGTATCCTCAATATACCCTGAAAAGGGCCTTTTATCACTCTATGAGTACCGACTGTACAAAGCTCCTGGTTCCAAAAACTAGCAGTAATGAGGACTCTACACCTAGAATCATTGCAACCTTTGATAAGGCCCATCAAAATGTCTGTGACATTCTACAAAGTCACTGGTCTATCCTGCAATCAGATCCAGTCATTGGCGAATTAATTCCAGAATTCCCCTCAATCACGTATCAACGTAGTTCTAAACCACCCAAAAATGACCCCATTCTATAAACTACACCCCTCGAAGTATTCAAAACTGATTTTACAAACTTTGTTAACCCTTTAGGTGTTCCACAAGAGTTAATGGCAAATGGTGTTAAAATTTCAGAATTTTTTGGCAAATTTTCCATTTTAATCCATTTTTTCCCAGTAACAAAGCAAGGGTTAACAGCCAAACAAAATGCTATATTTATTGCCCCGATTCTGTAGTTTGCAGAAACACCTCATATGTGGCCGTAAACTACTGTATGGTCACACAGTAGGGCGTAGAGGGAAAGGTGCGCCGTATGGTTTTTAGAAGGCAGATTTTGCTGGACTGTTTTTTTTTTTACACCATGTCCCATTTGAAGCCCTCCTGATGCACCCCTAGAGTAGAAACTCCATAAAAGTGACCCCATCTAAGAAACTACACCCTCAAGGTATTCAAAACTGATTTTACAAACTTTTTTAACCCTTTAGGTGTTGCACAAGATTTAATGGAAAATAGAGAAACAATTTCAAAATTTCACTTTTTTGGCAGATTTTCCATTTTAATATTTTTTTTCCAGTTACAAAGCAAGGGTTAACAGTGAAACAAAACTCATTATTTATGGCCCTGATTCTGTAGTTTACAAAAACACCCCATATGTGGTCGTAAACTGCTGTACGGGCACACAGCAGGGCGCAGAAGGAAAGGAATGCCATACGGTTTTTGGAAGGCAGATTTTGCTGGACTTGTTTTTCTGACACCATGTCCCATTTGAAGCCCCCCTGATGCACCCCTAGAGTAGAAACTCCAGAAAAGTGACCCCATTTTAGAAACTACGGGATAGGGTGGCAGTTTTGTTGGTACTAGTTTAGGGTGCATATGATTTTTGGTTGCTCTATATTACGCTTTTTGTGAGGCAAGATAACAAGAAATAGCTTTTTTGGCACAGTTTTTTTTGTGTTATTTACAACATTCATCTGACAGGTTAGATCATGTGGTATTTTTATAGAGCAGGTTGTCCCGGACGCGGCGATACCTAATATGTATACAATTATTTTTATTTATGTAAGTTTTACACTGATTTTATTTTTGAAACAAAAAAAATCATGTTTTAGTGTCTCCATAGTCTGAGAGCCATAGTTTTTTCAGTTTTTGGGTGATTACTTTGGGTAGGGTCTCATTTTTTGTGGGATGAGATGACGGTTTGATTGGCACTATTTTGGGGTGCATGCGACTTTTGTGATCACTTTTATAACCTTTTTTGGGAAGTAACCTATTTTCTCATAGTTTTTTTTTTTTTTTTATGGTGTTCACCGCGCGGGGAAAGTAACATGACCGTTTTATAGATCGGGTCGTTACGGACGCGGCGATACCTAATATGTGTAGTGTATTTTTAGTTATTTTTATTCAGTGATAAATGTGGTTTTTTTTATATTTACTTTTTACATTTTTATGACCCAGACCCACTTGGTTCTTGAAGATCCAGTAGGTCTGATGTCTGTATAATACAGTACAGTACACTATATAGTGTATTGTACTGTATTTTACTTACACTTTGCCTGAACAGATCTATGCCTTTAGCACAGATCTGTTCAGCACCATGGACATCAGGATGCCTGAGAAGGCGTTCTGTTGCCATGGGAACCTTCCCCGTCTGCTCAGTTGTGGCCACAACTGAGCAGACGGGGAAGGGTAAGGAGGGGGGCTCCCTCCCTCTGTGACCCCATCCTGTCTGGGGACTGCAAAGGCACAGCAGCCCCCCGATCGGAGAGGGAGGGAGCTCCCTAACCCTGACTGTTGTGCTGACACTCTGGTATATCCACTGAACACCAATGAATATTCAAGAGGAGGCGGGCGGGGGATCGCGATCCTGCCTGCCGCACCGCCCGCCTCCCACACCGCCTGTAACACCCCCCCCCCCCCCCTGCACCACCCGCCGCATAATAATCATTCAGGGGTGCAGGGGGGGGGGTGAAAAATCTATAGTTTCCGCACATTAAAGTTTCTGATCCCGATCAGAAACTGCAGAAAACGCAGCAAACCGCAGGTCTGAATTGACACATTGTCACATGACCCCCCCTGGCGTTGTGACAGGATGCCGGCTGAATGATTCCAGCCGGCATCCTGTTCAGATTAACCCCCGCGGCGCCGCAATCGCGATTTAAACTTAGGACGTACCGGTACGCCCTGAGTCCTTAAGGATTCGGGAAATAGGGCGTATTGGTACGCCCTAAGTCCTTAAGGGGTTAATGGGGATGCCCCTCTCCGTCAGTGCTGCATACTAGGATGGAGATGGAGGCACCGCAACTTGCTCCTTAGAAGTTCCCCTTGGTGGGTCCCTGCCAGCAGACCAGCTCTGAATCAGGTGATGGATATGGGCCGTGACTTGGATTCTCCCATAAATCGCATGCGCAAGCTCCCCGGGAAGGTGAAGGTTCATTGCTGTACTCGCCGGTCAGAGGGCGTGATTTGGAACACGCCCCTAGATCTGATTGGTGCAGATACTGGCACACCTCTCCCGGTAGTCAGGGCTTCTGCCATATGGAGTCTGCGTTTTTTCAGCCGCGTACGGCCATCATAGCTCCGGAGCCCTAGCAAACAACAGTGCGGGGCACTTGTCTTGATATAGGCACTTTCTTATTAAACTCCTGAAGATACCTGGCGAACATATGTCACGTGGAAACGCGTAGAGCCGATATTAATTTTCAGGACACGGCTCTTTAGGCAGGGTGTGCATGAGATGTGGTAATACACCTCCTAGCCACAGTATACTGACCGCAAGAGAGTGGATGTTTGAGAGGCTGGCCTGAACACTGAAGTGTATGAGGGCATGTGTATGTCAACAGATACTGAATAGACCTTACACGCTGTGGTGTAATCTGGATGAGTGATGCTACAGTCAAGTTGCTCCAGACATAGCGGTGTAGTGTGTATGAGTGTAGACCACTGGTCTGAACCATAGACCACACATTAATTGCCCAGTACAGTCAGTGCGGCTAACATAATACAGCCCCATCCGGCCAATAACCAGCTGAAGCAGCTACATTGGTCAGTACAATCTAAAGAGGTTCACTTGCGGCACGTGTCCTGTTATCCTGCTTGCAGTTCATTAGCAGCTACTTGCTAGCAAGTCAGGAATCTAGTCCAGACTTGTAATAGTGCAGAGGATTATTCGTTAGTCCCTTTCTGCACTCCTCAAGTCTGGTTGCCTGGTGGTCACAGACTGTGACATATAGGCCTTTTGCCCCCCTTTTAAACAGACTTTAATAAAGTTTTTCTTTTTTTCTTTTATATGTTCATCAGGCTGTGATAATATAAGTATTTAGGAACGTCTACCAGTGTATTTGAATAGTGTTAACCGGTTAATTGTGCGGATCACAGCCCCCTGTAAGAGATCGGATGCTGCCAGGCAGCAGGGGGCAGTCATGTACACAGTTCTTAGCATATTCTAACTTGAAGCGTCCCTATCACGATGTGAAAACTCAGCTCTGAAAAAGCTGTATGCAGACGGATCTGCGGATCCGTCTGTGCTAAAGTAGCCTACGGACACGGATCACAGACGCGGATGGCAATCTTGTGTGCCTCCATGTTTTTTCACGGACCCATTGACTTGAATGGGTCCGCGAACAGTTGTCCGTCAAAAAAATAGGACAGGTCATATTTTTTTGGACGGACAGGAAACACGGACGCGGATGACAAACGGTGCATTTTCCGAGTTTTCAATGGACCCATTGAAAGTCAATGGGTCCGCAGAAAATCACGGAACAACGGACACGGATGCACACAACGGTCGTGTGCATGAGGCCTTAGCCTGATGAGTTTATCATGTGGTGGGTCGCCACTATTTTAATAAATACAATAATAACGTTTCTTTTTTAAGCGTTTATTCAGGCAGTAAAATCATTTACCAAACTGGTGTAAAGTAGAACTGGCTTAGTTGCCCATAGCAACCCATCAGATTCCACCTTTCATTATAGACAGCTCCTTTGGAAAATGAAAAGTGGAATCTGATTGGTTGCTATGGGCAACTAAGCCAGTTCTACTTTACACCAGTTTGGTAAATGACCCCAATAGTGTTTAATACCGCAAATGTGTAAGACTGCATGCACGGGCAGGTTCAGTGCAGTTTTTGAGGAACTTTTTGAACCAAAGTCAAGATTGGGTACAAGAGGAAAGTATTAGGCCTTTTCAGTAGAAAATGCGACAAAAAAAAGACAGTCTATGGGCTCATGCACATGAACGTATTTCCCATAAGCGTAACCATTCACTTCAATGGGTCTGCAAAAAACAGAAATGACTCAGTGTGCATTCCGTTTCCGTATGTCTGCATGGCCGTTCCGCAAAAAAGATAGAACATGTCGTGCGTTTTTCATGCAGCCCTGGCCCCATACAGGGAGTGCAGAATTATTAGGCAAGTTGTATTTTTGAGGATTAATTTTATTATTGAACAACAACTATGTTCTCAATGAACCCAAAAAACTCATTAATATCAAAGCTGAATATTTTTGGAAGTAGTTTTTAGTTTGTTTTTAGTTTTAGCTATTTTAGGGGGATATCTGTGTGTGCAGGTGACTATTACTGTGCATAATTATTAGGCAACTTAACAAAAAAACAAATATATACCCATTTCAATTATTTATTTTTACCAGTGAATCCAATATAACATCTCAACATTCACAAATATACATTTCTGACATTCAAAAACAAAACAAAAACAAATCAGTGACCAATATAGCCACCTTTCTTTGCAAGGACACTCAAAAGCCTGCCATCCATGGATTCTGTCAGTGTTTTGATCTGTTCACCATCAACATTGCGTGCAGCAAGAACCACAGCCTCCCAGACACTGTTCAGAGAGGTGTACTGTTTTCCCCCCTTGTAAATCTCACATTTGATGATGGACCACAGGTTCTAAATGGGGTTCAGATCAGGCGAACAAGGAGGCCATGTCATTAGATTTTCTTCTTTTATACCCTTTCTTGCCAGCCACGCTGTGGAGTACTTGGACGCGTGTGATGGAGCATTGTCCTGCATGAAAATCATGTTTTTCTTGAAGGATGCAGACTTCTTCCTGTACCACTGCTTGAAGAAGGTGTCTTCCAGAAACTGGCAAGTAGGACTGGGAGTTGAGCTTGACTCCATCCTCAACCCGAAAAGGCCCCACAAGCTCATCTTTGATGATACCAGCCCAAACCAGTACTCCACCTCCACCTTGCTGGCATCTGAGTCGGACTGGAGCTCTCTGCCCTTTACCAATCCAGCCACGGGCCCAGCCATCTGGCCCATCAAGACTCACTCTCATTTCATCAGTCCATAAAACCTTAGAAAAATCAGTCTTGAGATATTTCTTGGCCCAGTCTTGACGTTTCAGCTTGTGTGTCTTCTTCAGTGGTGGTCGTCTTTCAGCCTTTCTTACCTTGGCCATGTCTCTGAGTATTGCACACCTTGTGCTTTTGGGCACTCCAGTGATGTTGCAGCTCTGAAATATGGCCAAACTGGTGGCAAGTGGCATCTTGGCAGCTGCACGCTTGACTTTTCTCAGTTCATGGGCAGTTATTTTGCGCAGGGCCGTCTTTACCAAGGGGCAAAAGGGGCAGCTGCCCCGGGCCCAGTTGCTCCTGGGGGGCCCAAGGCAGCTGCCTCTTGAGCCCTACTAGCTACTGCCCCGAGTTTCAAGCTGTCAGCTACACAGGCATCGTACTGTGTTAAAGTTGTGATCTAGGACCTTATTGACATCATCACCATGTGACCAGTAACCTAGCAATTACTGGTCACAAGGCTATGAGGTCATCACAGGTCCTAGCAGGAGTGTTGCAGAAGTTAACTGTGGAGCTTTTTTGTGTAAAGATTACATCAGAAAAAGGTGACAGGGGCTATGTTATGTTAATATACTGTAAACTACTGTATAGTGGGGTGCTTTATACTGTGTGGGGGCCTGTATACTGTGTGTGGTGGGCGGGGATGTATACTGTGTGTGGGGGGGGGGGATGTATACTGTGTGTGGAGGGGGGGGATGTATACTGTGTGTGTGGAGGGGGGAGATGTATACTGTGTGTGTGGGGGGGGGGGATGTATACTGTGTGTGTGTGGGGGGGGGAGGATGTATACTGTGTGTGGGGGGGGGGGATGTATACTGTGTGTGGGGGGGGGGGGATGTATACTGTGTGTGGGGGGGGGAGGATGTATACTGTGTGTGTGGGGGGGGCTGTTTAGTGGGGGGGGCCTGTTTAGTGTGGGGGGGCCTGTATAGTGTGGGGGTCTGTATACTGTGGGTGCGGTATAGTGTGGAGTGCTATACTGCTGTACTGTATAGTGTGGGGGGCTGTATCGTGTATAGTTTGGGGTGCTGCATACAGTGAGGTTGTATACTGTGAGGTGTTGTATACTGTGGGCTGCTATACTGCTCTACTATATACTGTGGGGTACTGTATAGTGTGGGGTGCTATACTGCATACTGTGTGGTGCTGTATACTATAGGGTGCTATACTGCATACTGTGGGGTGCTGGGGTGCACTGTAACACTAGGGTGAGCCGAGCCCTGGTCTCCTTCCTGCAGAGCGGTGCCCACTTCCAGCCTGAGCCCAGCTGCCCAGAGCACTGATCCTGAGCCACTGGAGTCTTCAGAACTGGAAGTATTTACAGTCATTCACTGGACTCTACCAGATGTGTGGATTTTTTGTGTGTGTGTTGTGGTGGAGGGCGTGATTGCCTGCTAAGGTGTGGGAAGGCGGGATCCAGGGGGCCCAAGTAAATTTTTTGCCCAGGGTCCAATCAATATTAAAGACGGCCCTGACTAGGATACTGCAGCTTAGCCCCATTCACTGGAATGCGACTGAACTGCATAAAGGCCGATGCACAGCTTCCCCTTTCAACAGCTGATCTGCTGGGTGATGGGCCCCTATCAATCAGATATTGATGACCTATCCTGAGGATAGGTCATCAATATTTGAGTCTCAGACAACACAGGTAATTCTGTGGATGTCTTGCATTCCCAGTTTCATGAAAGCAGCATTTTCAGTAGTATATAGTTATAAAAGAAACAATTTACTTTGTAAGTCTCACAAAGTATAGCATATTGTCATATTTATTGTAGTTTTTCAAGAAACACACTTTAATGCTATCAAGTCCTAAAATGAACCAGAGAAAAAATGAAGAGCATGATGTATGGGTCTGCATCCCAATGCCATATGCAATACAAGCCTATAAATCTACAGCATTGCACACATTAGCTTTCAAAGTGTAACTTGCCTGCAGTGTTTTATGCCCATATGATCAAAGGTAAACCATCGTCCTAGGATATGAGAATGAAGGCCTGTGCCTGAACAGGGTAAAATAGCAACACACCGATATAATTCAGAGTAGCTATGCTGCCCTATGCAGGTGTAGACATACATGACAAAAGTGATTAAATTTACCTTCAGCCAAAACGGGGAAGTAATGGCAGATTTACACGGCCAGAGGAGCAGTCGATTATCAGGAAGGAAGCGCTCCTTCCAGACAACTGGCTGCTCGTTCAGTGGGGGTGAAGATCTGAATTTATACGTAGTGATTCCCTCTACAATATGAGAACGAGTGGTCACTGCTGCCATCACTCTTCCTCATAGAGCTGCATTGTTTCTGGGCAGCAGAGTATTGTTTAGACGGCACGATCTGCTGGCCAGAAACGATAATTTACCTGCCTTCATTAATGACCGTTTCACCCGAAAACGAGCGTTTCACTCATTCATCGAGTGATTGGCTGCACCTTTAACCCCTTAGGGTTCCAGAGTCCTTAAGGACCCATGACGTACCAGTACGTCATGTGTTGTTCCGCCCCCCGTGTCGGTAATCGCCCTAAACCGCAGGTCAATTCAGACCTGCAGTTTGCGGCTTTTACCTGGTGCGGCGGCGGTGGTGCCAATCGGGTCCCCATGGGGCTGTGGGGAGGACCCGATGGCATGGAAGGCAGCGCGATGCCTTCCTGAGGCCTCTGCGCTGCTTTCCGGTGACGAGCCTTTGAGATCCAGCCCCCTGGATCTCACAGGTCGGAAGCTACATATTAGGTATCGCCGCGTTCGTATCGACCGGCTCTATAAACATATCACATGACCTAACCCCTCAGATGAACACCGTAAAAAAAAAAAAACTGTGCTAAATAAACCATTTTTTTGTCACCTTACATAACAAAAAGGCGTTTTCCCACCAAAATAGTACCAATCTAACCGTCACCTCATCCCGCAAAAAATGAGCCCCTACCTGAGACAATCGCCCAAAAAAATAAATAAATAAATAAAATATGGCTCAGAATAAGGAGACACTAAAACATTATTATTTTTTTTTTGTTTTAAAAAAGCCGTTATATGTATACTTTTTTTTATTTATGTAAGTTTTACACAATAACAGCTTTTTTAAAACAAAAAAAATGATGTTTTAGTGTCTCCATATTCTGAGCCATAGTTTTTTTTTTTTTTTGGGCGATTGTCTCAGGTAGGGGCTCATTTTTTGCGGGATGAGGTGACGGTTAGATTGGTACTATTTTGGTGGGCAAACGCCTTTTTGATCACTTGCTGTTGTACTTTTTGTGATGTAAGGTGACAAAAAAAATGGTTTATTTAGCAGTTTTTATTTTTTTACGGTGTTCATCTGAGGGGTTAGGTCATGTGATATGTTTATAGAGCCGGTCGATACGGACGCGGCGATACCTAATATGTATACTTTTTTATCTATTTATGCAAGTTTTACACAATTAGGTATCGCCGCATCCGTGACAACCTGGTCTATAAAAATATCACATGATCTAACCTGTCAGATAAATGTTGTAAATAACAAAAAATAAAAACTGTGCCAAAACAGCTATTTCTTGTTGTCTTTCCTCACAAAAAGTGTATATAGAGCAACCAAAAATGATATGTACCCTAAACTAGTACCGACAATACTGCCACCCTATCCCGTAGTTTCTAAAATAGGGCCACTTTTTTGGAGTTTCTACTCTAGGGTTGCATCAGGGGGGCTTCAAATGGGACATGGTGTCAAAAAAAAAAAACAGTCCAGCAAAATCTGCCTTCCAAAAACCGTATGGCATTCCTTTCCTTCTGCGCCCTGCCATGTGCCCGTACAGTAGTTTACGACCACATATGGGGTGTTTCTGTAAACTACAGAATCAGGGCCATAAATATTGAGTTTGGTTTGGCTGTTAACCCTTGCTTTGTAACTGGAAAAAAATCATTAAAATTGAAAATCTGACATAATTCTTGTGGAACACCTAAAGGGTTAACAAAGTTTGAAAAATCAGTTTTGAATACCTTGAGGGGTGTAGTTTATAGAATGGGGTCATTTTTGGGTGGTTTCTATTATGTAAGCCTTGCAAAGTGACTTCAGACCTGAACTGGTCCCTAAAAATTGGGTTTTTGAAAATTTCAAGATTTGCTTTTAAACTTCTAAGCCTTGTAACATCCCCCCCAAAAAAAAAATATCATTCCAAAAATGATCCAATCAAAGTAGACATATGGGGAATGTGAAGTAATAACTATTTTTGGAGGTATTACTATGTATTACGCTGGGTTCACACCTGAGCGTTCTGAAAGGAGCGATCTGTATGCGCGATTGTACCGGCGTTTGCAATCGCGCATACAGAGACAAGCGAACGCCCATTGTCGCGCGTTCCCAAAAGTCTATGTACGGGAACGCGCGACAAGACGCCCCAAAGAAGCTCATGTACTTCTTGGGGCGTCGGGCGTTTTACAGCGCGATCGTACGCGCTGTAAAACGCCCAGGTGAGAACCATTCCTATAGGGAATCATTGGTTTCTCCTTGTTGAGCGTTTTACAGCGCGTAGGAACGCACTGTAAAACGCTCAGGTGTGAACCCAGCCTAATAGAAGTAGATAAATTGAAACTTGGAAATTTGCAATTTTGTACAAATTTTTGGTAAATTATTTTTTATTTTATTTTTTTAATAAAAAATATTATTTTTTTACTTCATTTTACCAGTGTCATGAAGAACAATATGTAACGAAAATACAATCTCAGAATGGCCTGGATAAGTCAAAGCGTTTTAAAGTTATCAGCACTTAAAGTGACACTGGTCAGATTTGCAAAAAAATGGCCAAATCCAGAAGGTGAAAATAGGGCCGAGTCCTTAAGGGGTTAGGCGTGCAGATTATGGGGAAGGAGCATTCATAGGAACATTAGTCCTTGATACTCTGCTGGACAATCAGGCCGTATAAACCCATCTTAAAGGGGTTCTCTGGGAACGATAAAAATGAAAATACTGAAAAAGCATGTTCTTAAATGCCTTTAATTATTTGTAATAGCTCGTTTTGTCTAGAGGACAATAAGTGAAGGAGTTAAAATGGTGGCTCTCAGATTTCTGAGCATGAAATCCATCCCCCTCGAGACACTGCAGGACGGCCTGTGTGAGAAAGCAGAGCAGAGTAAAGTCCTGCCGGTCTCAGCAGTGTGAAACTACATTATGTGCAGAGGACAGCTGAGATAACTGCTCAGATGTGTCCCTGCCCTTCGGAAAGGAGTTTACCTCATCCTGTACTCACAAGCTGAAATGTTTTCTACTGACGCTCCTCCCCTACAGCAGAGTGTCTGGTCCTTATTCCTAGACCTCAGCCGGTGAGTACGGGATGTCACCGGATGAGGTAAATTCCTTTCTGAAGCAGAGGGACACATCTGAGCAGTTATCTCAGCTGTCATCTGCACATAATATACAGCTTCACAGTGCTGATACCCGCAGTCTGTGCTCTGCTTTCTGACACAGGCCATCCTGCAGTGTCTCGAGGAGGACGGATTTCATGCTCCTAAATCTGAGAGACACCATTTTAACTCACACTGATTGTCCCCTAGATAAAACAAGCCATTATAAACAATAAAAGGCATTTAAGGGTTTATTTATAATAAGTTTTTTCAGCATTTTCATAATAATCTTTCCTGGAGTACTTCTTTAAAGAATTCAATATAGGACTATACATCATCGAGACATTAAGATGAAGATGCACTGCACCATCCACCTCTGTGCAAGACATTTGTACTCTAACAGTTATGAATATTTGAAGATTTCATTTGGATGAACAGATCATGGTGTTATTATAGGTCTCTGTATCGGGACCTGATAGTTACCAGACTATTAACTGGTAATAGAAAAGTATATACATTTCATTTCTGGGGGTAAAATATCCTTTATGAAGGGAGTTCAAAATGAAACTGTAATCTATGATCAGAAAACAAAGTTCTGTGCTAGGAACAAATGCTGGATTATCAGACATTCTTGATTAACAGATGACAGAACAAAGAAACTGTGCTTTTTATGTGCGGTCCTGCTTTATTTAGTCAATATTAAAGAAGCACTCCAACAATTGTTTGCTTGTATGGTGCAGACTAGCTATTATTCAAGAGAAATCCAGGGGCTCATGTGTATGCCTTGTGTGTTCCTATTATAGCTGATGTACCATTGGTGGGTCTACCATGCTGATTTCTTCATCTCATCTCATCAGGTTTCCCTAATTCAGTCAACATTCCGCACAATGCTTCTGGATATTTAGAGACAGAGTGGGATGAGTCTTATCACACAGGGGGCAGAGTGTTGTACGCTGTCCCAGCTAAGGACCACCAGTAATAAATTAGGGATATAGAACTGCTGACTCCTAACTCACGCTGTAGAGGCTCTTTGTATTCCTATGTGATGCAACTTCAGCCTGCCTCTCCTGCTTATGATAGCTATACTCCTGTCAGCTCTTACAAGCAGGAGAGCAGTGTGAAGCTGCATTTCATAGACATACACTGGAGAGTCTACACACAACACTTGCAGATAGTAACCAGGCAGTGTGAGTCAGGGGAGTTTTATATTTGCTTCTTATCACTGTATGGACTCGACTATTATATCACTGCCCTTTTTGGGGGACATTTATCACAGACTGGTGTTCCCATACACTAGTCTTGATCCCCTTGCACTGGAGTAAGATGCACCTAATTTATTAAGTGGCAAATAGCTCTTAATAAATTAGCTGCATTTCTGGCATACTGCGAGCCAGAAGCTCAAGACTACACCAGCCAGAAGCAGTTTCTGGTGGGCAGCAGGAAGCCCTGCCCTTCCCACTATGTTCCTCCCCATTTCTATTCACTTTAGAAAAACGCCAAGAAGCTGAAAAACTTGCAAATTATGGCATAAATACGGTATGTGCCATAATTTGTGACTTTTTAACGACACAAGTGACATAAAAGCTTTAATAAAACGTCCCCCGTTGCAGAGTGAGATCTTCAGCAGCACATTGTAGATAGGTCACATACAACAAGGAGGGTGGAGCTGGTTGGGGAGGGGGGTAAAAATTGGAAGGGGGGATTTGATAGGCATTTATGTAAAACTGTAGATCACAGGAAGTCAACAGATTATAGTTGCATGACACAGCTGCCCATAGTGAAAGGAGTCGAAACGTACAGATACAACTGAGATGGGATTTCACAAATTAGACTGCTAGAAAACTGCCGGTGAGTTACCATTACACATAAACAAAAATTGCTTGAGTGCTTCTTTAATCAATAGGTAGAGCTTCACTTTATATAAAAAGTCAAAATGTATAAAAAAAATAATAAATAAAATGACTTTTGCAAAAATATTAAAAATGACTAATCATTAAAAAATGGTTTATTTTCTGACACTAAGCTGATTGTAGATAAAGACAATTATCAGAAGGTATATATACACAGTGCTACCTCATTTTTCAGTCATCCAGTGTATTGAAGAAATTCAAGTACGTACATAATTTTAAACCTTTTTTAGTCAAGTTTTAAAATGTTCCCCCGAGAATAATGTTCAGTCAATTTTAAATTTTCAGTAGTCACATAAAAAAAAAAACAACACACTGTCCATAAGGGGAAAAGTCTTGAAATGTTTGCCGAATAACAACATTTAAGTTCATGTTAACAACTGACCTATTGTAATAGATAAAATACTGATAAGTGGTCATCCTATCTCGTGTCTTGGCATGTAAAGTATCTTTATATATTGTAAACCGTCACCTCTGTTCCAGGTGGAATCAGAGAGTTCTTTTACATGCGAAAGCTTCGTGTCCTCTGAAACGACTGGAAAGGCCGTTTTAGGGTGAAAAAGGATAGCTGAGATTTTAGGCTCGTTTTCTCTGGAAATATAGCAGCTTCACTGTCTGGCGTTGGGAAACGTTCCTTGTAGATTTGAGGGTGAGCTCTCTGAAACTGAAGAACCAAAAATAAAATTAACAAGACCACTAAGGTGCACAGCCCCATACACGCCTGTCATTTTTTATCGGATTTCAAAATAACCCTCATTAGCGCATGGATTTTTTTTTTCTTTTTGTTCAATGTGATGATTTCATAATTTAATTTATATGTTGCTGCCATTTTCTATGAAACGGCTCTCTTTAGATAGGCAGTGACATCAGAACTCTCCAGATAACCCTATCCTTCACACAGCTAGATATCAGTCACTGTCAAAGCTGCTTATCCTTGTACTGCAGTCCAAAAGAATTGTCATTGACTGCTTAATTGTACTGCCTCATCAAGTCAAAGGTACAGCACCACAACAGCAACAGCCAACACAAACAGATCTCAAAGGGTCACCTCTCAATGTGGTCCACGTATGTGTGCTGTACGTGTTCTCCACAGACAGCACATGACCCCATTCATTTTAATGTGTGTATTTTACCACGGTCTGCGGGTCCGTGTTTTTTAACACGGGAGCATGCTCTATTTTGTTCGTGTTCACCGATCCCTCCCGCCCATTATAGTCTATGGGACCTTGAAAACCACGGATGCCATCAGTGTTCTACGGATCATTAGGAAGAAATGCTTTGAAAATTATCTTTCAGCTGTGCAGTGTCAGTGAAACATGGATTGCACATGGACAGCTAAAAACGGATACGCGGACTAAGCACGGATCCTTCACCGACATCTTCACAGAGGCATTACTGACCACGGACGTGTGAATGAGGCTTTATACTGTCTCTTGCTAATATAATACACCTGGGTCAAATGGAAGGAGTGCTGATACCATGCCAAAATAAAATGTTTTCTACACATTGGCATAAAATCCCTACACTTCAGTCAGGAAGGCATGTACTGGTTCTCCATAACTGCTGGATGTGTGGATTAGTTTGTACCTTGAAACACTCACAGATATGAGCAAGAATATACTAACCTGTTTCAGCTTTTTCTTCTTATCCTTGGAAGACAAGGTCTCGTTAGTTATAATTTCTTCCAGTGCAACTTTCACAGGATCTTGAGGTTTGCTCAGCTTCTGATATTCATACTCATGTGTTGTCCCCTGTGGCTGGATGAAAGTTGGATGAAGCGTGCCGTCAATGTTAGCCCCTGGATATTTTATCTGAAACCAGAAAAATTGTTAAAAAGTGAAATAATCTTATTATGTCTAGATGGTCCTATGTAAAAATGAAATATAAATACATGCCTGGACCCTTCTTTGGTGTGCCACATAATCTTCCACAGCGTTTTTAAAAGATGTCGGAACAGTGAGAATATCTTGGCAATTGTCCATCATGAAGGTTACAAGATTAGTGGATAAAAGTTCACCCAGGTCCACCTCCTCCTTAGAGCGAAGGACACAGCGAGAAAAGGTCTGCACCATCTGATAACAATGACAGAGAGATGAAAGAGTCATCGTCCCTTTGGAAGGGATTCTATAAAGAATAATCCGAGTAAATTTTAGGTGGAAAGTCTTCTGAGGTCATAGATAAAGAGGAGACCAGTGAAGTCGGTGATCTGATCACCAAGCTGGATATTTTCCCATTATCTAGGATATATCAGAAGATTACTCACAACCATCAAGAAACAAAATATGTATTAAAATCAAAGTAAAAAGCTACACTCAACAAAAAAATAAGAGTGAATATATGAAGTTAAAAGAGGTTGTCCAGCTTCCACAGGAAAACTAACAGCCAAGGGGATTGACTTGTAATAAACAACATTTGATTACTTAAAGAGAACCTGTCCCCTCCCCTGACAGGTCTGTTGTAGTAACTACTTGCATTCCCCATGTAATACCAATTCTGGAGCATCTATTCTTATTGCTCTTTGTGCCATCCCTCTGTTATTTCTATTAGTTTATGAATGAATTGCCAGCACCTTGCAGTAAAGGTACAGCTGGGTTTTACCAGTTGGGGGTGTGTCCCTGCACAGTCGGACCCTGGCAGCACTGATTGGACAGAGTCAGACACAACCGCTACTGGTAACGCCTAGGAGTACCTTTACTGCAGACTGCTGGGAACTTATTTGTAAACTTCTAGCAGGAATAATAAAGGACAGACACAACATAGAGTCAGAAGAAAAGATGCTCCAGAATTGGTATTACATGGGAAATGCAAGTAGTTACTAAAACTGACACATCAGGAGAGGTGACAGGTGCTCTTTAACTGACAGATCCCTCGTCGCCACTCCAGTTCTCCTGGCAGAGCTCTTTTTCCCTGGCTGCCGTGGTGAAATCATGTCAACAACACCAAACATCACCGCTGTAGCAAGTCACCAGCTTCAGAGATGCACTGAAGAGGTGAGCAATTGGCTGCGGTGGTCATGTGTTGCCGATGTGATATTACTGCCGCAGCTGGCAAAACAGAGCCCTGCCGGAAGAACCAACCTGTGAGCGAGCGATCTGTCAAATAAGTAATCATCTATTACAGGTAGATCCCCTGAGCTGACAGATTTTCCCTTTAAACTGGACAACCCTGTTAAAGGTTAGGGCAAAACTTTGCAAATGCATCAATATTTTAAGCCACCAATAATAACTGTATAGAAAATGTCATCTCAGACTTCAAAATTCTAGTAATAGCAACTGAAGTATATTTA
Source organism: Bufo gargarizans (assembly GCF_014858855.1). Taxonomy (NCBI): domain Eukaryota; kingdom Metazoa; phylum Chordata; class Amphibia; order Anura; family Bufonidae; genus Bufo; species Bufo gargarizans. Next base: position 683,170,916 of record NC_058080.1, on the reverse strand, counting down.
AATGGGATTGTCCAGGACTAGAGAAACATGGCTGCCTTCTTTCAGAGACAGCACCACCCCTATCCACAGGTTGTGTGCAGTATTGCAGTTTCGTCCATTGACTCCAATGGAGCCAAGCTGCAATACCAGATACAACCCATGCGCATAGGTTGTGCCGTCTTTGAAATAATGCAGCCATGTTTTTTCTAATCCTGGACAACCCCTTTAATGCATTGGTAGAGAGTATTAAAGATTCTACTTGCTCTGAAAAGCAAAAGTGAATTCATTTCCTAAAACCAATAGCTTTAAGCGAGTTGTACTACGATTCTTCTTCTCAGGACCCAGCCCGTACATGGCACTGTTCTCTCATGGCTTTATCCCTTTGCCTTGGTGTGGTACTTAGCTTAGAATACTATGTATTTGTGTAGGCTTTTACAAGCTGTTACAAAGTGGATTGCTCACAACATTTCATATACGCTTCATTGTTAACAGTTGCAGCCGCCCCCTCTAAGAGGAGACCCCTATAGTGCTGAGCACAGCAGTCGAGGAGCTTCAATTATCCGGACTCTAATAACACACCAGCGCTCGGTTTCCCGATGTATCACACAGAGGTGGCATTTCTCGGTTGTGGCTTATTCTTGCCATCATCCTCATTAGCAGCTGCAGTTTCCTGCGATTTTCCGGAGGCAGAAGTAGACAGCAAACTTGAAGAGCTTCAATAGCGGCGAGCCTCTTTTGCAGAAGACCTGTGACAGGACAAATCACAATGAACGAATAGAAAGAGATTTTGTACCTTAGATGGCCTGAGTGACGTTATGACCTCTGGTAAACACGTCATAAGAAATAAATCACATAAGAAAGAAAAAAAACAAAAAGGGAAAAAAGAAAATATATCAGCTTTACACTGGAAATCTGTGTGCTGCCTGGACAATATATCTCAATTTAAACGTAAAAACAAACAAACAAAAAAAAAACATAACACCACATAGCTTCTTACATAATCTTCAATGTGAAATGGCTATGTATGACGGCTGAGCTGCCGTATGCTGGCACAACAACTACAAAGTGGATGGTGCGTTCTGCTTCTGGCACTGTTATTTCCGGTGCCTTCTGGGAACAGATGATTGGTGGAAGTGTCGGAATCTGCTATTGACATCAATATCTAGAACCTGGACAACACCTTTAAAGAGGACCTTTCACCACTCCTGACTTTTCGGTTTAAAAACTTCATGCATTCCCCATGTAACAATAATTCTAGAGAATCTGCTCTTATGGCTCTATGTTGTGCCATTCCTTTATTATTTCTACTAAGAAGTTATGGATGAATTGCTAGCAGTCTGCAGTAATGGTACAGAGGGGTGGTAACCAGTTGGGTGTGTACCTGCACAGTCTGACAGTGGCAGCACTGATTGGATAGAATAAGACTGTGCAGGTACACACCCAACTGGTTACCACCCCACTGTACCCTTACTGCAGACTGCTAGCAGTTCATTCATAACTTCTTAGTAGAAATACCGGTAATAAAGGAATGGCACAACATACAGACATAAGAATAGATGCTCCAGAATTCTCATTACATGGGGAATGCATGAAGCTATTAAAACAGGCATTTTTTAAGCAGTGGCGACCGGGCCTCTTTAAGGCGTTACTCTCAACTCATCTCCACAAGATTAATGTTGGGCGAAGCGAGCTTTAGATGCTTCATCCGAAGTCACTTCGTTCAAAACGTCAGAATAATACTATATGGTGATCCGTCTCCATACAGTATTAGAATGTATAGGCTCCCATGAGCTCAAGTAAGTTATTCGCGAAGTCACACGTGACTTCGTTGAATAAACTTCGGTAGTTGATTTAAGTGGAAAACCACTTTAAAACTTGAAACCAAACTCTGCTTCGGTTCCGACTAGTACCTAGTTTCAAGAATGTTAGGTTGAGTTCACACTTCATTTGGTCAATTATTTCCATCAGTTATTGTGACCCAAAACCAGTAGTAAAGCCTACACAGAGATTAGGTATAATGGAAATATATGTACCTGTCCTGTATTTTTTACCCGCACCTAGTTTTGCCTCACAATCATCTGGGTGCAATGCTGTCATGGAAACTTAATACATAGAGTAGATCTAAAAAGTCCACACAGCCCTGTTAAAATGTCAGGTTTCTGTGATGTAAAAAAATAAGACAAAGATAAATCATTTCAGAACTTTTTCCACCTTCAATGAGACCTATAAAATGTACAACTCAATTAAAAAATAAAGCATCCCACAGCAAAAGCCATGGTCCACAGAGAGCTTCCAAAGCATCAGAGGGATCTCATTGTTAAAAGGTATCAGTCAGGAGAAGGGTACAAAAGAATTTCCAAGGCATTAGATATACCATGGAACACAGTGCAGACAGTTATCATCAAGTGGAGAAAATATGGCACAACAGTGACATTACCAAGAACTGGACGTCCCTCCAAAATTGATGAAAAGACGAGAAGAAAACTGGTCTGGGAGGCTACCAAGAGGCCTACAGCAACATTAAAGGAGCTGCAGGAATATCTGGCAAGTACTGGCTGTGTGGTACATGCGACAACAATCTCCCGTATTCTTCATATGTCTGGGCTATGGGGTAGAGTGGCAAGACGAAAGCCTTTTCTTACGAAGAAAAACATCCAAGCCAGGCTACATTTTGCAGGCTACATTTTGCAAAAACACATCTGAAGTCTCCCAAAAGCATGTGGGAAAAGGTGTTATGGTCTGATGAAACCAAGGCTGAAGTTTTTGGCGATAATTCCAAAAGATATGTTTGCCGCAAAAACAACACTGCCCATCACCAAAAGAACACCATACCCACAGTGAAGCGTGGTGGTGGCAGCATCATGCCAAGGGGCTGTTTTTCTTCAGCTGGAACTGGGGCCTTAGTTAAGCTAGAGGGAATTATGAACAGTTCCAAATACCAGTCAATATTGGCACAAAACCTTCAGGCTTCTGCTAGAAAGCTGAACATAAAGAGGAACTTTATCTTTCAGCATGACGATGACCCAAAGCATACATCCAAATCAACAAAGGAATGGCTTCACCAGAAGATTAAAGTTTTGGAATTGCCCAGCAAGAGCCCAGACCTGAATTCGATTGAAAATCTGTGGGGTAATCTGAAGAGGGCTGTGCACAGGAGATGCCCTCGCAATCTGACAGATTTAGAGTGTTTTTGCAAAGAAGAGTGGGCAAATCTTGCCAGGTCAAAATGTGCCATGCTGATAGACTCATACCGAAAAAGACTGAGTGCTGTAATAAAATCAAAAGGTGCTTCAACAAAGTATTAGTTTAAGGGCGTGCACACTTATGCAACCACATTATATTTTTTCTTCCATCTACCTAAAAGATTTCAGTTTGTTTTTCAATTGAGTGGTTCAGTTTATAGGTCACATTAAAGGTGGAAAAAGGTCTGAAATTATTTATCTTTGTCTCATTTTTTTTTTATATCCACTGTATCTACCTCCACACATATACACACTGAAATGCCTCTATTTAAACAGAGGTAGGACACACAATTTATTGTATTTGGAGATTAGGATCCAAGCAAGCTAAGAGATAAGATAAGAGATAAGATGCCTTTTATTGTCACTGTACAATACAATGTAATACAATGTACAATACAACGAAATGTTGTTTAGAGCAATCAACATTTAATTGTGTTGTACATTGTGTTGTACATTCCAGTACAACACTGCCAGTACAACACTGCACCATAGGATATGTCATGAATGTCCAGTAGGTGCAGGCCCCACCTCTGGGACCCGTTCCTATCTGCATTCACTTCCATCACAGTTTCAAAAATAGCCAAGCTATTTTTGGAATTCCCATAGAACTGAATGGGCATAACCACGCATGTGTAGCCACCTCTCTATTTCCACTGTTTTGAAGCCCTGTTCTCAAAGACAGAGGAGGGACCCACACCAAATTTTGTAGATATCCCATATATGTGCCAGACGGGAATGCCTCTTTAACCCCTTAACCCATAATGCCGTATATATATAAGACGTTATGTGCCGCGGGTGTATGGAGCGCGCCTCTGCAGTGACCTTGCTCCATAGTGCGGCCGGGTGCAGGCTGTATGATACAGCTCGGCACACGTGGCGCCTGACAGGGAGCGGCAATCGCGCCGCCCCCGTTATTTAACCCCTTAGGTGGCGCGATCAATGCTGATCGTGGCACCTGTGAGTGAAGGAAGAGGGATGTGGTTCCCTCTGCTTTCCAATCAGAGCCCCAGCAGAATGCCATTGCATTCTCCATGCTGAGCTATGCACGAGGCATAGCTCAAAACGGAGGGAGTAAAAATCCTATTCAACCTAATAGATCTTGAGCGGTGAATGCCGTAATAGAAAAAATAAATTAAAAACACTCGACGATTTGCCTTTTTTTTCTTTTTTCCCCCAAAAAACTGATCAAGTTTGGTATCGCCACATTCGTATTGAGCCACAGAATAAGAATGTCAGGTCATTTTTTGTGCATAGTGAACGCTGTGATGTCAAAACCCCAAAGACCTTGGTAAAATTCTGCATTTCTTTTTTTTCCCAATTCTGCCACACAAATGTATTTTTTCCTATTTTCTAATACAAGACATGGTAAATTAGGGTACTTTAACACCAGCGGCAGGACGGAATCCGACAGGGTGAACAGCCTGTCGGATCCGTCCTGCCGCTAGTGTGAAAATAGCCTTAAATGGAGGCATTAAAAAATGCATCTTGTCCCGCCAAAAATAAGCCCTCATAGAACAGGAAAATAAAGTTATGGCTTTTGGAACATGAGGAGGAAAAATCGAAAATGTAAAAATGAAAATAGGCCCAGTCTTTAAGGGGTTAAATGATACCTATCAGAAGAAATAGATGATTTGAAGGGGTGGGTTGTCCTACTTTTAAAGTGTAACTGCCATTATTTTTGTTAAGTGTACGGCAATTGATAATAAACCTTTTTTCAATATTCTTTATTTATGGATTTAGAGTTTTTTTTATTTAAAAAAACTGACCCTGTATTTGACTTTTGGCAGAGCGCTGCACTAAAGCAGTCTCTCTCTCTATAATATATATATATATATATATATATATATATATATATATACACACACTATATATATATATATATATACACACACACACATACACATACACACACACACACACAGTTTGCACAGGCACTTTCAGCACCCGCTGCTGACAGTGTACTGTCAGGCAGGGCAGTATATAGATACCTACTGTATATATATATAGTATTTGTGGCCAGCTTTAGGTAATATGAGTGAGGTAGTGAGAGCAGGGTAGTGCAGTAGGTGAAGAGAATCTTCACTATTCAGTACTGCACTAAACAGTGAAGACAGGCAGTTCACCGCCAAAAGTCAAAAACAGTGTCAGGTTGTTGTTGTTTTTTTTTTCATAAAAAAATGCTAAATCAATAAAGTATATTAAACTTCCTGCGCTCAATTGCTATATAGAGACAATTTATAAAATACAACAGCAATGTTTCAATGCTGTGTTTCCTCAATAAAAAGTATAGAGGCTATAGTAATTCACTGAAAAGAACTGCAAAAAAAACCAAAACACGAGCGCTCGTTATTTCATTCGCAGGCTTACCGAGTATATTCACAAAAACATCAAACAGCTGAAATGTCAGCAGTGGCTCCTGCAGAGAACTGTAATAATCAGCGATGGTCTTAAACACATCTCTTTCAAAGCCCAAGTACATTTGCTGCTTCATTTCAGAGCAATTTGGCCCTAAATAAGAAATGTTAAAAGTAAAATAAAAATAAAATACATTCTATGTAAAGTAATAGTCTACTAAGCAAGATATCCACAAAGTCATGCAAATACAAGTCCTAAAAGGGTCTAGGATCTGAAGTAACGGTCTGTCTGGTAGAGCTGCTCTTCTCCTTTCATGTGAACGGACCGTTGCTACAATTCCAGACACAGGTGATGTTTTTGGGGTTTTTTTGGGGTGGGGTTACTTTTTTCTTGAAATTAACCTCTGCAATAGGTCTTAAAAGGGTTATCCAAGAATGGGTGGGGCCTGAAAAAGGAAGGATTACTTACCTGCTTTCCGGCACTGGCGCCTTGCTCCTTCTCCTCCAGTCCTGCAATGCTCTGCTGGGCTCCCGCACTGTAAAACTCCAGTTTGACATTGCCACGACCACTGGCCAGGATGGTGACTGGCTCCCTTTACATCATGATAAATAGTCACATGTCGCAAGAGGATCTGGTCTCCGCCACGGCTAGTGATTGGTTGCGGCGATGTGAAACCGGATGTTTACATCGAGGGAGCCCTGTGGAGCATCACAGGCTGGGAAAATGAGGAGCAGGGAGCCCGTGCAGGGAAGCAGGAAAGTGATCTTTCCCTTATAGGTCCGGTAACTTCACCCCCTCCCCTTCCCAATTCTTGCATAACCCCTTTCAATTTTAAAATTCCTATTGTTTTGTTTCTACTAGTAAATCAATGGACCTCACAAGCTAAATCATTGTACATAAATATGGATGAAATAGGTCACTATATACTTACAACTAGCGAGGCATTTCATTGCTGACAGCAGCCAGTGCGGAAGTTCCTCTGTAGAAACACAATAATATTGTCATTAGAGCAGATTTTATGTGTATGCCATATGGCGGTGAGTCGCTAGATATTTACAGGGGTCATTAAGAAATTTCAAATGATGGACAACTCCCACTGAACAATAAAACGTAGGGGACGAAATGCGTGCTGGTCGTGGCTGGTACCTGAAATGCACAAACACACTGGTTTTGTCATGTGCATACAAGAGCTGCTGATCAGGGGGGTCCAGGGGGTTAGACACTCCATGAAGAGTTAAAAGGGGTTTCCGATATTTTGTTTTTTTTATTGATGACTTATCCTCTGGATAGGTCATTAGTATTTGATTGGTGGGGGTCCGACACCTGGACCCCTGCCGATCAGAGGTTTTAAGAAGGCAGCGGCGCTCCTGTGAGCACAGCTGCCTTCTCACAGATTACAAGCACAACGCTGTACATTGTATAGCGGCTGGGCTTAGTATTGTGCTCAGCCCCATTCACTTGAATGCGCATAGGCCACGTGACACATGAACTTGTCGGCACTCAGCCTAGGAAAAGCAGAGGGAAGGGCGAGGCGCTACTGCGAGGGCGACGCGTTTTGGATGCAGACTGATTCTTCCTCAGGCTAACGAATACTGACACCATTTCCAATTTATAGCAATGCCCCCGAAGCGGAAAGTAAGTGCAAAGGTCATAGTATGAACCATATTGTGTTGAAAAAAAATAATATATAAATCATAATAAAAGAGAAATAGATATAAAACATACTAATATAAGTGCCATATTAGGAAATAATTGTGATAAAGAAAAATTACCAAAAACACATGAATGTAATGGGAAAAAACAAAATTATGACATAAATATGTGAAGGTGAACAAACAATAATGACAATTGTAATTAACATACAACTTACCGTTCAATAATGTATGTTGAATGTTAACATTGTCATTATTATTTGTTCACATTCACATATTCATTTATGTAATAATAAATGTTTTGGGGGGGGGGGGGGGTCACATAGTCATGTATTTTTGGTAATTTTTCTTGATATCACAATTATTTCATAGAATGACACTTATATTAGCATCTTTATGTATCTTTTATTATGATCTATATATTATTTTTTCAACACAATATGGTTCATACTATGACCTCTGCACGCACTTTTCACTTCTGGGGCATTGCTATGAATTGGCAGTGGTGTCCGTATTCATTGGCCTAAGGAAGGAGGCAGACCGCCTCTGAAATGCGTTGCCTTCTGCTTGTCTGGTTTTATTGATTTAATGATTTATGTGCAATAAATTACAGTTTTAGTGTTCAGCGCCCCAGAATACCATTTTTTCAGTTTTTGTTTTCACTCATCTATATCGGGTTCCAGCACGGATATCCTGCTTGGTTGAGAGCAGCGCTCACTCCATTTGACTGTATGCACTTCTCAGAGTTGTGCCTGAAATAGCCACAACTGGTCTGGTAAGCGCAATTATATTGCTGGCCATCATTGTTATCAACAGCGCATCAATAGGAAGCGCCCGGGTGCTCTGTTCTCGGAAAACCCCTTTAATTCATAGCTTTTTATAAGCATAGGCCACCTGATGAAAGTACTGGACAAAACTTCACTCTAAACAAAGCCACTTAGTTTAAAGGAGTTTGCCAGGAGTTACATATTGATAGCCTATCCTCAGGATAAGTCATCAATAGGACATTGGCGGGGTCCGACTCCCAGGACCCCCACCGGTCAGCTGTAAAAAGAGGCTGCGATGCTCCATAAACACTCAGGCAACTTCCTAGGCCATGCAATGCCACATTCATCGGTCAGATGCCCTAGGCACAGCTCAGCAATACCAAGCACAGGCACTATACAGTGTATGGCATGGTGCTTGGCAAGCTGCAAGGAGGATGTGGAGCTCAGGGGAGCACTGCGGCCTCCACACTTGATCGGCCGGAGTGCCGGGAGTCAGACTCCGACAATCTCATAGGGATGAGTGATAGGTCATCACTATGTAAATCCTGGAGAGCCCCTTTAATAGGGCAGAAAGCAGCACTCACTTGATCTGTCATCCATCACCACAATCCCTTGCTTGTTGACATTGTACACATTGTGCATTATGTGCTTCCCATTTGCCTGCTTAGTGTCCATCACTTCTTCCAGAGAATCGAGTCCAAATGTCTTCTGTATACTGCAAGACAGGGAAAAGTCAGACTGAAACCATTAATCATTCACAAAATTGCTTAAAGGAAATAATGGATTGAAAGGGATTAACCTTTTCTCGACCAGCAGCGTACTAGATGACCGGGTCTTTAAAGAGGACCTTTCACTTGTATAAACTATGTGAACTGAGTATGCTGCCATATAGAGCGGCGCCCAGGGATCTCACTGCACTTACTATTATCCCCGGGCGCCGCTCCGTTCTCCCGTTATAGGCTCCGGTACCTTTGCTCCTTAAGTTATAGTAGGCGGGTCTTCTCTTGTCCTGTGGGCGTCTCCTTCTCCTAGGCTGCAGCGCTGGCCAATCGCAGCACACTGCTCACAGCCTGGTAGAAAAAAAACTCCCAGGCTGTGAGCAGTGCGCTGCGATTGGCCAGCGCTGAAGCCTAGGAGAAGGAGACGCCCACAGGACAAGGGAGGACCCACCTACTATAACTTAAGGAGCAAAGGTACCGGAGCCTATAACGGGAGAACGGAGCGGCGCCCGGGGATAATAGTAAGTGCAGTGAGATCCCTGGGCGCCGCTCTATATGGCAGCATACTCAGTTCACATAGTTTATACAAGTGAAAGGTCCTCTTTAAAGATGGCGCCCACTCCTGAGCGGAGCACCACTACATCTAAACGCGCGAAACACCGGAAACGGGCTGCTGCACACAAGCTCTAGCTCATCCGATCGCCGCACGGGGGAGCCCGGAGCTTGTGTGCAGCATGCCCCGTCTTTGTGAATGACAGGAGGCTGCTGCATAGTATTTCCTATGGAGCCCTTGCCTGTAATAGGGCTCCATAGGAAACTAGCAATTTTCTCATAGACTCCAATGCTAACGCATTGGGGTCTATGATAATAGCAATCTAATGATTGCTTGTTATAGTTCCCTATGGGAATTATAAAAAAAAAAAAAAAAAGTGTAAAAAAAAAAAAAAACAAACAAATGATTTTCCCGAGTTTTATGTCTCATTACCCAATTCTTAAGGCCACGATTGAGGTATGGAAGTGGACCTCTTCCACACATTGCCATGTTCCATTTCCCTCTCCTACGCTAACTATATCTGATATCCTACACACACTGCCCCTTCTGCCCTGAGAAGCGCAACCTCATTAGAGCTTCTTTCCTCCACCACCCATGTGTCCTCTCTTGCCCTCCCGAATGGAGAGTGGATGGACTTAGGGAATATCAATGCTTTACTGAATCCCCACCCACGGGACTTCTTTTCAGTCTCTTATATTAGAGCCTACCTGAAACAACACGTCAGTTTTGGGGACCTACTTCGGCCACAGGTATGGTTGGAATCCCAGATTTCCCTACGCTCACCACCCAAAAAACTTGTCTCACAGGTTTACAGTAGGCTGCGGCTACCCCCCATGCTTGCTAAACCGTCCTTTGTGACACAATGGGAACGAGACCTAGACATTACTATTCCTTATGAATCCCTACCCAAACTGCTGGATTCCCCTCACAGGGCCTCCCGCTGTGTCAGAATTCAGGAAAATGGCTATAAAATCCTTACCAGGTGGTATAACACGCCTGATAAAACATCAAGATATGCCGGGTCTGCTTCTGACACATGCTGGCGGTGTCTTGAGGAGAAGGGAACTTTTTTACATATATGGTGGGGCTGCCCCCTGATACTAAAATGGTGGGGCGAGGTTTTTTCAGTTGTAAATAAGGTCTGTGGCACTTCGATTCCTCCCTCTCCCCAAATCGCTCTCTTATCCTTTCCCTGTAATAAGGGGGATGAAAGGCCTCCATTGGTGTTCTCGCAGATGCTACTCGCTGCCCGGCTACAGCTCCCGAAATACTGGCTACAACCAGTGGTTCCGCCTATTGAACAGTGGATCCAAAAAATCGATCAGATCCACAGGTTTGAGGAGTTGTCATCCTGGGAAACTCGTACCCATGTAACTTTTCTCAAGAAGTGGTCCTTGTGGTCTAAATTTAGATCTCCTAATTCGTAGAGCGACCTACTGGAGCGTCACTAAAATGTAAAATGAAATATGAATGTGTACCCTTTAGCAACGCCACCCTAAGTGACTGAGCTCTTGTGTGAAAGGTACCCTCTCGTCCCTCTTGTATAGCTCTGTATAGTTCTTAATGACTTGAGGAGAACTCCTCTTGTTAGTTATAGCCCATGTGTATTCCACTGAGTATACACCCCTATATAACTATAGCGATTGATTTGTGTAATGAACCTTAAATGCGCTGACGGTTGTATCTACTATTTTTCTGAGATGTCACTGTACTACTTCATTATGGCCTGCGAGCCAAAACCTTAGTATCCCTGTTACCTGTTGTTCTACTTGAAAATTACAATAAAAATATAATTCAAAAAAATAAATGAAAAATAAACAAACACAAAAAAAAAATAAAACACATCATGGGTATCGCCATATGCGAAAACCCCATAGTATAAAAATATCTTCCTCCAAATGGCAAACAGCAAAATGAAAAAAAAAAAAAATCATAATGGCTGATTCGTTGTTTTTGGTTGCTTCATTTTCTACAAATTTATTTTTTTTTTTTATAAAAAGTGATCAAAAAGTCATACACACCCCTGAATGGTATCAATGAAAAGTTCAGATCGCCCCCCCAAAAAAAAAAAAAAAAAAAAAAAAAAAAGGCTTGGAGAATCACAATTCTTCGTCGGGGACCCCTCTCAGAGAACAGAGGGAGCCCCCACTGTCTGACTGCTACGATGCCTCAGTCGCAATTGAATTTGGCATCTGAGGAGCTAAATGACCATAATCAAAGTTAAAATCCTAGTCACTGGGGCCAGGTGTCTACTGTGTTGTACAGCCACCACACACACTGTATGGAGCAGGTTCAGCTCGTGAGCCCACTCCATATATCCCCTGCATGCTTATGTTGCACATGTACGCCATTAGGCGTTAAAGAGTTAAAGGGTTATTCCAGTTTTACAAGTTATGCCCTATCCACAAGATAGCGGATAAGTATTAGATCACTGGGGGTCCGACCACGAGAAAAGAGACACTGTACCCTGCGGGGGCCCCTGAAATGAATGGAGATCATGTAAAACTGCAATAACTATAAGACTGTGATACAACATGGCTGACTTACCGTAATAGTGTCCTAGATTTCCAGAGCTCTTCAATATTTGCTGGGGTTAACTCTCTGCGATACACCAGTCGACAAGCAGGCACCTCCCCGATAGCAATGCTGTGACGTTTATACCACAACTCAGAATTCTGGGGGAAAAAAATTATTTCACTTATGCTAGGTCTACACGACGACATTTGTCGCGCGAAAATTTTTAAAATGGTAGTCTATGGTGTCGCACTGCGACAGTCGCAAAAATCCATTCGAGATGGATTTTTCTGCAACTGTCGCATCGTAATCGCAGCATGTCGCATGTCACAGTGCAAAACCATAGACTATCATTATAAAAATTGTCGCGCGACAAATGTTGTTGTGTAGACCTAGCCTTACAGGCAACAGCAGAGAGCTTTTCCTCTGACATGCTGTACATTTAATACTTAAAGGGAACCTGTCATGTGGATATTTGATTATAATCTAACTAATTATATACAATCATTAACTACTAAAAAGTGCCTTAGATGTATTCACTTACTGGTGTGACAGATGGTTACCTCATAATATACACACAAAGATGCCTCATGCTAATGAGCTGATTCGAGTCCAGCGTGATGTCATTGAGTCCAGCGTATATTTAATTAACAGCTATAGCCACTCCCCTGCCCACCTGCTGCTGATTCCTATGGAAAAAAACGGTCATTCAGCAGCAGGTAGGCGGGGTTAGTCAGGAGCTCATGAATATTCAGGACTCATCATTATCAGCTGGAGCTTTTCAATACAAGATGTTGGCAGATTGACAGGGTCAATTAAAGAAAGTGACCCAGCATTTTGCTAAGAGAATCAGTCACTTATTTATGTTGCCCTTAGTTAGGACACCATAAAACTGGTGACAGGTTCCCTTTAAAAGGGAACCTGCCAGGATGAAGAAGTGACAGATATGCTGATTTTGGTGGTGGGTCATTTGTGTGCCAAATGGCGGAATTATTATGAAACTTACAGTACTGTGATCTAGGAGTCTGACGTACTGCTATTAGACAGCTTTCTCACCATGTATAGCGACAGGGAGAAAGATGTCAATCAGTAGCAGGAGTAGCCTGCATCCTTTAATTATGCTGGACTCCTAGTTCACAGCATTGGCTTCACACTGCAACTAATAAACATGCTGCCAACAGGCTCTCTTTAAGGGCGCAGTCACACGACCGTAGTGTTTTGCGGATCTACAAAACACGGATACCGGCCGTGTGTGTTCTGCAATTTGTGGACGGCATATGGCCTCAACTATAATAGAAAATGCCTATTCTTGTGGATTGCGGACAATAGGACGTGCTCAATCTTTTTTTAAATGAATGGGTCTGCAGCCGTTCCGCAAAATTGGGGAATAAATGCGGACTCATTCATACAGCCGTCTGAATGAGCCCTAAAAAGAGAAAAGTGGCTGCATCAGAAAAAGCCACCATGAACATATGTGGGTGTCATGTACATTGAAGATAGTGGGGAAGGCCCTGATGTATGGACTTGAGCACCAAAACATTTACATGAAGAGACACTGCTATATATGATCGCTGGTGGTCCAACTGCTGGAACTCATGAGACTGCATAGTGCTCGGCTATCTCCATCACTCCTACAGACGTGAATGGAGAGGTAGTCACTAATGGGACTACTGCTCCATTCACACAGGAGACTCGGGAGCCCCCCCTTCTTATGATCAATGGGCCTCCCAGTGGTCAGATCCCCAGCGATCATTTATCAACTGTGGATGGAATAAAACTCATTTAGATTAAACTCTTCATAAATACAAGAACTTTAATATTTCTAACGACAGAGTTCCTGGAATTAACAGCAGCTCAAGTGATTAAAATGGCTGATGCTTGAGCAATCACTGGAAAACAATCTTCAGAAACACCTGAGTCTGTAAACCACAAAATCAACTTGATACCAGAGCAATTTGTCTTGTGCTTGAAACCTGAAGGGCTGGATCCATGGAACGAGAGAAAATGCCTTTGATTAACATTTCCCCTTCATTCACTTGGGAATTAATATATTAGCATAACAGGGCATCAGCCGTGAAGATGAAAGTGCGGCAGGTGGCATTGTCAGAAATCACACACAGAAAGCAGAAGAAATGTTTCCTGGATCAAGGACACAAGGTACGCGTCCAAAGTCCCTGAAGGGGGATACGTGATCCAGCAGAGAGGGAGAGGCCTTGTAGCAGGCTGGATCTATTTCATGTTGCACAGTCTCATCGGCAATGCATTGGATAAGATGTGCAGAGGTCAGAAGACTTCTCTTTCTCTGGAGCCCCTGAAAGTGGACATCCCCAGCTATGGGCGCTGTAGAGATAGACTACCCCACAGCACTGACAGTCCACTGCTGCTCCGTCACAATCGTCCGCATACAGTCATCACGCAACTTTTAGTGAGTCAAAGGAAAGGGAAGAAATGAAACTCACCATTACAACCGGTCTCACAGGAATATGAGCATATGAAGTGACAGAGTCTTCATCAGTCCAGCGAGGGAACGGAAGAGGCTCCACTTTTTGCGCAGGTCTTTTTGGGTATGGTTTCAGCGGTGAGGTCGGTGGAAACCTGAACACAAAGAAAAAAATATATATAATAATAATAATAAAAATGTGTAGAAGTCTGGGTCTCGCTCCCTAATTCTAAAAAGCACATCCCCACCCATTCCTTGGTTGAACTTGATGGACTTATGTCTTTTTCCAACAGAATTAACTATGTAACTATGTGAATTGTGCCAATGATGAACCAGAAGTGTTACTAGCAGTGAGTAGAAGATGTCTCCCAAGCTAATCTATGAATGCATATGTACCAAATGAGTTATTGAGGTAGACTAGATTTACACATACATAGCTATACCCTTCAGGGGGTATTCGGGTTGTTTGAAGTTATCCCCTATCCACAGTTTTGGGGTTAGGTGGGGGTCCCAGCAGTAGGACCCCCACTGATCTAAGAGTTACCCCCTATTCTGTGGATAGGAGATAACTTCAAACAACCCAAATACCCACTTTAATAAAAAACAGATAGAAGGGCATGATAAAAAAATAAAAATAAATTATATATATATATATATATATATATATCCCGTTTTTTTTTCATACTGATTAATTATTCTCAGGATATGTCATCAATATCTGAATGCCAGGAGTCTGACACCCTGGACCCCCACCAATCAGCTGTATGAGGTAATGCATTCTAGTGCATTCCGTTTCATTCAGTTCAGTTTTGTCTCCATTGACAATGAACGGGGACAAAACGGAAGTGGTTTCTCCACTATTAAGATCCTGTGACGGCTTTCAATAGCACAAAGGGTAAGCGCAGATGTAAAAGTAGCCTGCGAGGAGCCCTGATCAAACAAATGATCGTGCAGGGGTCCCAGGTGTCACACCCCCACCGATCAAATACTACAGATCTATCCAAAGGATAGGCTATCAGTATGAAAAGTTTGAAAACCCCTTTAAAATGCTCGGGACCGCCGTACGCAGGATTGAGTCCTGGCAGCGGCCCTGCTCTTCTGGGTGGACGCATATACGCGTCCTCCCGCGATAGCCGAGACTTCCTGTGAACGCGCGCACACAGGCACGCGCGCGTTCACAGGAACGGAAGGTAAGCGAGTGGATCTCGAGCCTGCCAGCGGCGATCGTTCGCTGGCAGGCTGGAGATGCGATTTTTTTAACCCCTAACCGGTATATTAGACGCTGTTTTAATAACAGCGTCTAATATACCTGCTACCATGTCCTCTGGTGGTCCCTTTTGTTTGGATCGACCACCAGAGGACTCAGGTAGGTCAGTACAGTCGCACCAACCACCACTACACTACACCCCCCCCCCCCCACCGTCACTTATTAACCCTTTATGAACCACTGATCACCCCATATAGACTCCCTGATCACCCCCCTGTCATTGATCACCCCCCTGTAAGGCTCCATTCAGAAGTCTGTATGATTTTTACGGATACATGGATCGGATCCGCAAAACACATACGGACGTCTGAATGGGGCCTTACATGGGGGTGATCAATGACAGGGGGGTGATCACCTCATATACACTCCCTGATCACCCCCCTGTAAGGCTCCATTCAGACGTCCGTATGATTTTTACGGATCCACGGATACATGGATCGGATCCGCAAAACACATACGGACGTCTGAATGGAGCCTTACAGGGGGGTGATCACCCCATATAGACTCCCTGATCACCCCCCTGTAAGGCTCAATTCAGACGTCCGTATGTTTTTTACAGATCCACGGATACATGGATCGGATCCACAAAACACATACGGACATCTGAATGGAGCCTTACAGGGGGGTGATCAATGACAGGGGGGTGATCAGGGAGTCTATATGGGTGATCACCCCCCTGTCATTGATCACCCCCCTTTAAGGCTCCATTCAGACATTTTTTTGGCCCAAGTTAGCGGAAATATTTTTATTTTATTTTTTTCTTACAAAGTCTTATATTCCACTAACTTGTGTAAAAAAATAAAATCTCACATGAACTCACCATACCCCTCACGGAATCCAAATGCGTAAAATTGTTTAGACATTTATATTCCAGATTTCTGCTCACGCTTTAGGGCCCCTAAAATGCCAGGGCAGTATAAATACCCCACATGTGACCCCATTTCGGAAAGAAGACACCCCAAGGTATTCCGTGAGGGGCATATTGAGTCCATGAAAGATTAAAATTTTTGTCCCAAGTTAGCGGAAAGGGAGACTTTGTGAGAAAAAAAAAAAAAAATCAATTTCCGCTAACTTGTGTCAAAAAAAAATTAAAAATTCAATGAACTCGGCATGCCCCTCATTGAATACCTTGGGGTGTCTTCTTTCCAAAATGGGGTCACATGTGGGGTATTTATACTGCCCTGGCATTTTAGGGGCCCGAAAGTGTGAGAAGAAGTCTGGGATCCAAATGTCTAAAAATGCCCTCCTAAAAGGAATTTGGGCCGCTTTGCTCATCTAGGCTGCAAAAAAGTGTCACACATCTGGTATCGCCGTACTCAGGAGAAGTTGGGGAATGTGTTTTGGGGTGTCATTTTACATATACCCATGCTGGGTGAGATAAATATCTTGGTCAAATGCCAACTTTGTATAAAAAAAAAAATGGGAAAAGTTGTCTTTTGCCAAGATATTTCTCTCACCCAGCATGGGTATATGTAAAATGACACCCCAAAACACATTCCCCAACTTCTCCTGAGTACGGCGATACCAGATGTGTGACACTTTATTGCCGCCTAGGTGGGCAAAGGGGCCCACATTCCAAAGAGCACCATTAGGATTTTACAGGTCATTTTTTACACATTTTGATTTCAAACTACTTACCACACATTAGGGCCCCTAGAATGCCAGGGCAGTATAACTACCCCACAAGTGACCCCATTTTGGAAAGAAGACACCTCAGGGTATTCCGTGAGGGGCATGGCGAGTTTCTAGAATTTTTTATTTTTTGTCACAAGTTAGTGGAATATGAGACTTTGTAAGAAAAAAATAAAATAAAAAATAAATCATTTTCCGCTAACTTGTGACAAAAAATAAAAAAAGTTCTATGAACTCACTATGCCCATCAGTGAATACCTTAGGGTGTCTACTTTCCGAAATGGGGTCATTTGTGGGGGTTTTCTACTGTTTGGGCATTGTAGAACCTCAGGAAACATGACAGGTGCTCAGAAAGTCAGAGCTGCTTCAAAATGCGGAAATTCACATTTTTGTACCATAGTTTGTAAATGCTATAACTTTTACCCAAACAATTTTTTTTTTTTACCCAAACATTTTTTTTTTATCAAAGACATGTAGAACAATAAATTTAGCGAAAAATTTATATATGGATGTCGTTTTTTTTGCAACATTTTACAACTGAAAGTGAAAAATGTCATTTTTTTGCAAAAAAATCGTTAAATTTTGATTAATAACAAAAAAAAGTAAATATGTCAGCAGCAATGAAATACCACCAAATGAAAGCTCTATTAGTGAGAAGAAAAGGAGGTAAAATTCATTTGGGTGGTAAGTTGCATGACCGAGCAATAAACTGTGAAAGTAGTGTAGTGCAGAGGTGTAAAAAGTGGCCTGGTCATTAAGGGGGTTTCAGCTAGCGGGGTTGAAGTGATTAAATTCAATACAAAACAGTGAGCTCCTCAGCAGCCCCTAGAGCAGTGATGGCTAACCTCCAGCACTCCAGCTGTGCTGAAACTACAACTCCCAGCATGCTCCATTCATTTCTGTGAAGTTTTGAGAACAGCCAAGCAAGTGTGCATCTTGGGAGTTGTAGTTTTACCACAGCAGGAGTGCCGGAGGTTAGCCATCACTGCCCTAGAGGCTGCAGCTAGATTTGAATGGTGTAATCTATAGGAGGACGTTACAAAGCCATTTATGCCAGTTTTATGTTAGCTCTCCCCTGGATTGGGGATAAATAACTGATCGGTGGGGTTCTGAATGCTGGGATCCCTACCAATGCTAAAGAAGTATAGATTTCGTTTTCTGTCACACAGACAGCCAAAACATCCACCAATGTTATCAGGAAGCAGGTGCCTTTTAATAAATTTGAGTATATTAATACATTTTACTGCAGTGTACTTTGGGTTAAAGTGATACTCCAACAAAATGTTTTAGTCTCTTGCCAGTTGGTACAGGGTAGGGGTGGGCGATATGGCCTTAAATCTATATTGTGATATAATTTTAAGCATGTGCGATATGCGATATACACTCACCTAAAGAATTATTAGGAACACCTGTTCTATTTCTCATTAATGTGATTATCTAGTCAACCAATCACATGGCAGTTGCTTCAATGCATGTAGGGTTGTGGTCCTGGTCAAGACAATCTCCTGAACTCCAAACTGAATGTCAGAATGGGAAAGAAAGGTGGGCTACAACAGCAGAAGACCCCACCGGGTACCACTCTTCTCCACTACAAATAGGAAAAAGAGGCTACAATTTGCACAAGCTCACCAAAATTGGACTGTTGAAGACTGGAAAAATGTTGCCTGGTCTGATCAATCTCGATTTCTGTTGAGACATTCAAATGGTAGAGTCCGAATTTGGCGTAAACAGAATGAGAACATGTATCCATCATGCCTTGTTGCCACTGTGCAGGCTGGTGGTGGTGGTGCAATGGTGTGGGGGATGTTTTCTGGGCACACTTTAGGCCCCTTAGTGCCAATTGGCCATCGTTTAAATTCCACGGGCTACCTGAGCATTGTTTCTGACAATGTCCATCCCTTCATGACCACCATGTACCCATCCTCTGATGGCTACTTCCAGCAGGATAATGCACCATGTCACAAAGCTCGAATCATTTCAAATTGGTTTCTTGAACATGACAATGAGTTCACTGTACTAAAATGGCCCCCACAGTCACCAGATCTCAACCCAATAGACCATCTTTGGGATGTGGTGGAACGGGAGCTTCGTGCCCTGGATGTGCATCCCTCAAATCTCCATCAACTGCAAGATGCTATCCTATGAATATGGGCCAACATTTCTAAAGAATGCTATCAGCACCTTGTTGAATCAATGCCACGTAGAATTAAGGCAGTTCTGAAGGCAAAAGGGGGTCCAACACCGTATTAGTATGGTGTTCCTAATAATTCTTTAGGTGAGTGTATATCGCGATATATTGTTTTCTATATTTGGGGGGGGGGGGGGGTTTAAACTTATTTTATTTTTTTTACTTTTTATTTAATAACTATTAGCCCCCTTAAGGGCTAGAAGAACCCTTGTCATATTCACCCTAATAGAGCTCTATTAGGGTGAATAGGACTTTAGACTCTCCCTGCTGCCCTGTGCTTTGTGCACACAACAGCAGGGAACTGACCATGGCTACCAGCCTCTGATCAGCCCCCCAGCCTCTGATGTGCCCCCTAGTCTCATGTGCCCGCCAGCCTCTAATCAGCCCCCCAGCCTCTCCCTCTTATCAGCCCCCTCTGGTAACTCAACCCCCCCCCCCTCCCCAGTATTAATCATTGGTGGCAGTGGCCACAGGGTCCCCCTCCCCCATCATTGGTGGCAGGGGTCCCCTTCCCCCCCCCCCCCACATCATTGGTGGCAGCAGCAGTTCCGATAGTGTAATGCTGGGGCTCTGATCGGTTACCATGGCAGCCAGGACGCTACTGAAGTCCTGGCTGCCATGGTATGTCAGTGAGCAGCATTATACTTACGTGCGCCGTGGCCGCTCCTTCTTCTGTCTGTGCGGCACATTGCTAATGCTTATAGCATTAGCACTGCGCCGCACAGACCTATGAGAAGGAGCGCCCGGCGGCCACGGCGCACGTGAGCTATAAGCATTAGCAATGCGCCGTACAGACAGAAGAAGGAGCGCCCGGCGGCCACGGCGCACGCGAGTATAATGCTGCTCACTGACATACCATGGCAGCGAGGACTTCAGAAGCGTCCTGGCTGCCATGGTAACCGATCAGAGCCCCAGCATTACATTGCTGGGACTCCGATTGGAACTGCCGCTCCGTGGTCATATCGCAGTCTGGCGATATGCACAAAGTCCATATCGTGGCACAAATTTATATTGCATATCGCCTACACCGCCCAGCCCTAAATAACCTGACCAAAAGGGAGATCTACCCACGTGATGGCTTTTCTGGATGTCCCCTGGCTGGCTTTACTTTCTGGATCTGTATTTACACTGCAGAAGTGGACCAGGGAAGGGGACACTTCTGTGTCCAGTGCTTACATGTCATATCGTTTCCTAGCATAAAACTCTTTATTGCATATAGGGCTGAAACGATTACTCAATTGAATCGAGTAATTAGATACAAAAAAAATAAAAAATTTGCATCGAGGATTCGTTTGTGTCATGTGACCATGGAGCGGGAGTGAAGCGCTTCCATTTACTATCAGCCCGCAGTTCACCATCTTAAATAGCAGTAGAATTAATCACCTGTGGTGACGTCAGACGCCCACAAAAGTGGGGGCATCCAAATCAATACTATCCAGTTCTCTTATACAATATAACTATAAACAAATAATTAAAACAATAAAACTGTGAGATAATGCTGCTGTAATTCAACTTGCAGCGTCTCATCTCTGATTTGCTGGCTGTAAAGAAAAGAAATTGTCATAAAAGATTTGATATAGCGGCAACATAGTTCACATATGCATAATCTCGTATTCGCTATTCAATCCTCTGGGTTGTACTGTGCCCAGTGTATGGATCCAATAGGCTTCTCTCCGCAATAATTGTGTCTTGATGTCACCCCCTCTCCCATGTCGTTTCACTTACATCTGCATTATCTCACTGTTTTATGGTTTAAATTATTTGTTTATAGTTATATTGTATAAGAGAACTGGATAGTATTGATTTGGATGCCCCCACTTTTGTGGGCGTCTGACGTCACCACAGGTGATTGATTCTAATGCTATTTAAGATGGTGAACCATTGTATTAACTTTAGCTGACGAAGGCTGGACGGGCCGAAACGTGTCCATTGTTACCAAGATGAAATAAAGGATACATGAATTGAAGAATCAGCGCCCGCTGGGATTTCTTTGCTACATTGAGGATCTTCCCTTCCCGTGCGGGCGTCTTGCGAGGTTGAAAGTGCTGACCATTCCTTACCATATATTACTATTTGGGGTACATGCACCGACCTTTCCATGTTTACTACGACATCAACGCTGAGTTTTAATGAATCGGATGCGACAAGGATATTGTCACAGATGACGCAAACCAGTGAATTCCTCACTATTCCAACCATTTAATAATAAAAAAAATATATATATAAAAAAAAAAGAAAAAAAAAAAAACACTCTGGGAGCGGGAATTGAGGAGAGTGACTTCGTATGAATTACACGAAGCAACATTGGCTGAGTACCATAAGCTGAATAGGTTTCCAAGGCGGCTGCGAGTTCATTTGCGCCCTACCATTATTTTTTTTTCGGAAGATACAGCCTATTGCAGCGATTTTGAAAAGATCATCAACAAATGTTCATTAGATTTGATATTGTTGATGGTGGACCGCTTGCAGAGGGCGATCGTAGATATTAAGGAACAAGTGGAAACTATGGAGCGCCAAAATGCAGGATTCTTTGAGCTCGGATGAGTTCACCAAACTAAAATACACCGTTGACACTTATATCGCTAGTTATAAAAAGGAGGCGGAGGAGAAAAAAAAAAAGAAGATCAAATTTTTACGGGATAATGAGGATTACTTACTAAAGAACACTGCCCGCTACTGGACTTGAATAACTTTACTGTGATTGTTAACAGGACTATTGGGTTTCACTAATTCTCTGGCCAAACAAGACTATTTATTATTATTATCAACTCTCTGGCCAAATCAACTATCCTTTGTGGCAACATTGACTACTACAACACCCTTGTGATAACATTGACTATTATTTATATACTTTTACCTATTTTTAAAGACTCATCTTACTATATATATATATTTATTTATGCTCCAAAAACGAGCCCGGTCTTACCCGTCTCCACTGCTGTAGCGTTGGTCCAGGAGGCCGCACACCCGCAGCGTCCCACGTGGTGTGCTTCTGCCTGTACATGGCGTCCCACGTGACCTGGTAACCAAGGGGACCAGATGCACGCTCGTGTGACGTCAATCTTATGCGCCCGCTTTCCAATCGGCGCTGCTTTATCCGCTTCTCTTTATTTCCTTGCCGGCTTTATTCCTTTTCTTTGGTATTAGGTGGATCAACGCTCACTCGAACAACCGCCAGACGCGTTTCGGGGTCTCAAGCCCCTTCCTCAGTGGCCTACTGAGTGAACGGATCCTCACTCTTTATATATGGTCAACTCCACCCACCATCCTCCATATTGCACTCTCTCTATCCAAACATTTTAAAACAACACATAACTGTGACCCTACGGGTCTAAAATTTGTGGCAATTGAAAAAGTCAAAAAAGCTTGGAGGGGGGGAAACCATATTGCACACATGTCACGTCAAGAATCCCGAAGAATCTTTGAATATGACACTATCATTCCTAGAGGCCTCAATGCCGAGATGGAAGTTTTTGGGTTTCTGTGAGGGTTGTCCTGTAGGGATGGGACATCGCAGTCTGGCCGTTTATCGACACTGATCTCCCCTCCTTGCAGGACGGCTTCTCTTAGCCACAAAAGTTAATGAATTTCCCTTTACGTTCGGTAAAACACAAAGAGGACTTTTAGCTGGTCATTTTCCCCTATATGGAAGAAAAATGCAAAAGGAGAAAAAAAACGCAATAAAAAAAACGCGGGGAATATAATTGCGGCTCCAATGCGTTTTTTTGTGTGTGACCTTGCAGCCTTCTCCATTACCTATTTTTAAGAGAATGTTTAAATATGTAGGGAATATTTATTGTCTTAATGTATTTTAAATATGAATTGATAAAATGTATGGTTAAAGGTACTTATGAGGATCCCATTAGGAATAAGAACCCGCTCCATTAAGGGTAAATCCACTCCATATAGTGTAAAGAGCTAGAGCAATATGGAGGATGGTGGGTAGAGTTGACCATATATAAAGAGTGAGGATCCGTTCACTCAGTAGGCCACTGAGGAAGGGGCTTGAGACCCCGAAACGCGTCTGGCGGTTGTTAGAGTGAGCGTTGATCCACCTAATACCAAAGAAAAGGAATAAAGCCGGCAAGGAAATAAAGAGAAGCGGATAAAGCAGCGCCGATTGGAAAGCGGGCGCATAAGATTGACGTCACACGAGCGTGCATCCGGTCCCCTTGGTTACCAGGTCACGTGGGACGCCGCGTACAGGCAGAAGCACACCACGTGGGACGTTGCGGGTGTGCGGCCTCCTGGACCAACGCTACAGCAGCGGAGACGGGTAAAAAAGCGGTATTGAGCTCACAATCAAGGGCATTATACCCAGGGCCGGCGTCATAACCCGACATCCCCGGGCAAGTGCCGTGGCCCACTGAGCTGTTATGAGCACTTCCATCAATACAGATTGGAGCTCTCACTGCTGTCATTTCACTTACGCAGTACCCCTTTGGTGGGCCCTCTGAGCTGCAGAGACTCAGAACACGCCCTCTCTACACAGGACACGCCCCCTCTACACAGGACACATGCTGCCTGAGGAGAGAGACCGGAGGGCTGGAGCAGAGAAGTGTGTAGACAGTCTGTGAGTGAGTCTGCACTGTGACTGTATCTTGTCTGTGGGACAGAAGGGGGGGGGACTCTCCAATCGGTTGCTGCTTCATTCTATTTAGTTGTGTTACTGTTTCATTAAGCAGTTTGTCTCCATGACACCTGCCCCCCCCCCCCCCAATATCCTGTCCTATCTCATCTTCATGGAGCCCCTGCTGTCTCTTTTCCTCCTCCCTCATGTATCCAGAGCTCCTGTTTCACCCTCCTATCTCCTATTGCTGCCCTGCACAGACCTCCTGCCACCACTACTTGTATGAATCCCCCTCAGAGCCCCTTCCACCTACTTGCTGTGTCCACCCCTCCTGTCCATCCAGGGCCCCTGTCTCACTCCTCTGCCTCTCATTATGGTGGCATCTGAAGTGCATTCACCATGAGGACCTTCTAACGTTACAGGGTGATGTGATTGTGCCTCCCACCCTGTGCTGTGCCTCACACCCAGTACTGTACCCCTCACCCCGTACTGTGCCCCTTTATACCCTGCATTTTGCCCTCTTACCACACCCTGTACAGTGCCCCTAGTTATTCCCTGTACTGTGCCCTCTTATACCCTTTTATCCGGTCACTGTATGGTGGTTTTATCATTGTATGGCGGTGTTATCACTATATGGCGGTGGTATCCAATAACTGCATGGCCATAACTGTATCCCCTCCCATGCCCACACCACCTTTTTTAGACCTGGCATGAGCGGGAAAAGATACAGATTGCGGTGCTAAGGACCTTTGCGCCACAATCTGTGTCAGAAATACGCCTAATATAGACGTATTTCTATATAAAAAATGACCCCCTAATTGTATTATTATTCGGTGGTAGGGCTAATATCTTTATAGTATATAGATTCTAGTGTATTATACTGGGCCCTGTATTTCCCAGTAGAAAATGATCCTTGGGAAGCACAGTCCTCCTCCCTGACCACCAGGACCAGGTAGCGCTCTGTCAGTACATGGCGGCCTCCCCTCTCCGCCACGCTGCTCCGCTGTGTACTGGCGCTTATTCTGACACTAGAGCTGGGTTCACATCCCATTTGTGCCATCCATTTAATGCATACCAAAAATGTATGGGTTACCAGATGCCTCAGACTGATGCCGTACAGTGGCGTCCGTTCACCATCCAGTTCCATTGTAAAAAAACATATACATACGTTAACGTATGCATTTTTTACTTGACTCTGCAGGATACAAAAACGTGGAGCGCTGCACATTTGTATACATCAAACCGATAGGAAAAACGTGATGTGAACACACATTGGGGGGGGGGGGGAGGGGGCGTACTAAAATTTTCTGTGGGGCCCAGTCAGTTCTAGCTACATCACTGCACATCTCCTTCTCTCCTCCAGGCCTGGCTCACTGCTGCAGCGGGCCGCCAGAGAGAAGGAGCGCAGGGAGCTGCGGTTAGTGAATGACAGGACCACCGGCTCCCCTGCAATGATAGGTATGTGAGGGGGCCACTGGGGGGGTCATTCATCACACTGTGAGGGCCCCTTACACAGTATAATGACTCCCAGTGCCCCCCATTTAGTATAATGATCCCCATTGACCCTCCATTTAGCATAATGACCACCAGAGCCCCCATTAAATATAATAACCCCTCGTGCCCCCTCCATACAGTATAACCCCCAGTGTGGGGGCGACTGGGGGTCATTATTCTGAATGGAGGGTCACTGTGGGGTCATTATACTGTGAGGGCCCTTTACATAGTATAATGACCTCCAGTGTCCCCCATTTAGTATAATGATCACCAATGACCCTCCATTCAGTATAATGACCCCCAGAGCCCCCTCCATACAGAATTCCCCCAGTGTGGGGGCTACTAGGGGTCATTCTGGATGAGGGCGACTGGGGGTTATTATTCTGAATGCAGGGCCACAGGTGGTCATTATACAGTGGGTGGGGGAATTGGGGGTTCATTATACTGTGTGAAGGGCCACTAGTAGTCATTATACTGTGTGAAGGGCCACTAGTAGTCATTATACTGTGTAAGGGCCACTGGGGGTCATTATACCGTGTGGGAGCCACAGGGGGACATGTCCATGTAAAAAAATGCCTCATGGGGGCCCACTGGGATTTATCGCCCAAGGGCCCACATGAACCTGGAGCCGGCCCTGATTATACCATAAGCGCACTGGACTTAATTGGCCCGATATCACGTGTTATCTACAGCTTGGTGGGCTAGTGGACGCAAACCTAGATATCTGCTTTATACAATTCGTTTCAGCACAGTAATTCTGCTGGACACTTGCGGGACAATTGATTTCAACGTATTATATTTGCTGGACATCTGTTGGATACTATTGTGGACAGCGTTGTTGATTGTGAACAACAATATAGGATTGAAACCAACAGCCACCAGGCGGTTGTATTGTGGTTTCATTGAGACTGAGCGTGTACTAAAATGGTTCATATTATTTGACGCACCATATTTTATGTATGTTTTAGGGGTATGTTCTTAAATAGTTTTATATAATTAAGTGTATCATCACTATCCTGCCTAGTGTTTCCTCTTGAAGTGTGCCCCTGTTATTTGGACGCATTTTTCACTTGGTCCTAAGGGTGGGACCAGGGGGTGAGCACCTTATTCATATAGAGAGGGGGTGAGCCGCTGTATTTCTTCTACTTCAGAATAAACTACTATTAAGGCTACTTTCACACTTGCGGCAGTGTGATCCGGCGGGCAGTTCCGTCGTCGGAACTGGCCGCCGGATCCGCCGCTGACTGAAAGCATTTGTGAGACGGATCCGGATCCGTCTCACAAATGCATTGCAAGGACGGATCCGTCTCTCCGCTTGTCATGCGGACCGACGGATCCGTCAATGTAACAGCTTTCCAATTCACTCACTTTATCTCCGGTGGCTGGTTTCTCAGATTTCACTGAGGGTCACATGACCTGCGATGTCAGCTTCTCTCCCTGCTCTGATAAAGGTCGTTTACAAGCCTGTAAAAGAGACGTCACTGTGCGCCCCCCCCCCCCCCCCCCCTTCACTGCCGTTTACTCTCTGCTAGGATTCTTAACCCCTTCAGCTGCACAGCTCTGCAGGCAGGGACAATTCTGGGCACAGGATCTGACAGACTAGAGAGAGCATTGCACAAGAAGGTAGGGGAAAGATCCTGTGTGTATCAGCAGTGTCATTGTACAGCTGGGACTTGTAGTCCTACACATACAACATGCTGCAGAGTCTCCCAGCAGGCAGACATGTCACTCAGGGCAGCTCTTGTATTCACTCCCTTAGCAGTGCAGGGGGAGGGGCAGAGGTGGTTTATATTGCATGCTTAGCTCAGTTATATATCAGATTTTAATTCAAACACCACTTGTCTGCCCTCTACTTGTTACCAGATATAGTGTGCCAGTCTATCAATAAACCTCTAACTATATCCCTCACCTGACTGGGTGAGTCAGTCAGACTTTGAGCACCTTACATGACAATAGACTGGTTGAGAATCTATATAACTTTGTGTTTTCAAGTATTTTATTTCACTGCTGCTGGGGACATGGCACTGGAGGGGCTAATCTGATGGCACTGGGGGAGTGGTGGACATGGCAATGGATGGTATGGAGGGGCTGATGGCACTGGGGTGGGGAGAGCTGAAGGCACTGGGGGAACTGAGCTGATGGCACTGGGGGAACTGATGCACTTGGGCTGATCGCACAGGGGGGAACGAAGGGTGTTGGGGACTGATGGCAGGGGTCTGATGAGTTTTTATAAAGGAAAACAGTCTATTAATTATTTTTTTCTTATTAGATTACTCGATTAACTGTAAAAAAATCAATCAATAGAATACTCGATTGCTGAAATAATCATTTACTGCAGCCCTAATTGCATATTATATTGCAATTTCACCACTTTAATTTCTGTGGCAAGCAGAGAAGGCAGAACTCCTATGAGCACAGCCTTCTCTTCAAACAGCTGATTGGCGGCGGTGCTGGTAGCCAGACCCCGCTGATCTGATATTGATGGGTCATTAATGTAAATAAAGTGTATAACTTCTTTTACTATGTTAGAATAATAGAAGTATTCTAAAACATTTCCCAAAATTTTTGCTAAAAGTAGAATCGAAATTCCACTGTCAACAAGAGGTGCCTTTTCCTTCTATCTATTCTTAGGCCAGCTCTGCGGAATTGAAATTTTTTAATCTGGATGTCAGGAGATGAGTTCAAAATTATTATGACTAACTATTGACTCAATACCCAGGACAAAACAAAGGATGTGCTGCAGGCAAGACTACTATTGCACGCTGGATCAGATTAACCATTGTTCTCCATTATGAGAAAAAGGGTGTTTCTCCCCCCCCCCCTCCCCCCGAAGGGTTTGAAGGCACACTCTACTCGGGCTGTATCTACCTCCTGGGCGGAGGGGGCCTCCGATTCCCTGAAACAGATCTGCCATGCAGCCACCTGGACTAGTCCGTCCACCTTTTTCAGACATTACAAATTAGATGTCTTGTGAAATGGAGATTTAGCTTTTGGGTGAAAGGTTTTGTCTGCTGCTGTCGCACCTTAAAAAAATAAAATAAATGGTTTCTCTTAAAATCCTCCGGGTTAGTGCCGTTGGGGAGGCATGTGGAAAAGATGAAAATTACTGTTACCGGTAATTGGATTTTCCATTAGTCTCCACAACGGCACTGGGGATTCGCAACCTTTATGCTTAAGAATTGTACAATGTCTGTTGTCATTCGTTTTGTGTGTCATTAATTATATTCAATTTCTTGCCTCTATCTTCGAGTCCTAGGTTATTAACTGGAGCAGGTAAAGGGGAGGGGGCCTTTGACCACTGATCTCCACTGAGGAGGCGAGGTGACCTCCGGGTTAGTGCCGTTGTGTGGGGGCGTATGGAAAATCCAATTACCGGTACAAGCAATTTTCATCTCTTTAATGGCAGCATTTTGGAGTACACATAACTTACTGATTAACTTATAACCCTTTCTGGGGAGATGGGTTGAGAAAAAAAAAAAAGAAAAAATACAGCAATATACCATTGACTTTTTATGTTGTAAATTATGCAGAGCTCATCGTATGGCAAAGATAACACAATAACTTATCTCTGGGACAGTACAATTTTTTCACAATAAAAAATAAATAATTCTCAGACCTATAACGTTTTTTGTTTTTTTTCTACAGAGCTGTGAGGGCTTGATTTTTTGCGGGACTTTTTCATTGGTACTATATTGTGGTTAATAACACTTTTATATCTTTTTAGTCCTCATTTTTGGTGGTGAATAAGCAAAAAAATAAAATAAAATTAATCAGGAATTGCAGATTTTTTTAACTTTTTTTTTTCAGCAATCCTCATAGTTCTGATCATTACAGATTTATTGATAACAAATTATTTTTAAATGAAATAAAGTTGTATTTTTAACTTGAAGCTTTATTTAAATCTTTATTTTACACTTAGTCCTACAAGATGACTGACATGCGATCCTTTGTTCGTTTACATAATATACTGTACTACTTATGAAGTGCAGTGTATTATGCTGCCAATAGGATACTGGGCTACTAGGCTTTCACTGCACCCTAGCATTCTATGTACAGACATCAGCACCCTGCAATCTCATCCGCAGCTCTGCTGATGGGTGACAGAGGAAGTCTCTTCCCTCTGCAACTACGTAGATGCCAAGGTCGCTATTGATTGACGCATTTAAAGGGATTAAATGAACATTAGCGCTTCTGCCGATTTGGGCCATTAGAGCAGAAGCCTGGCTGTCATAAGAGAGCTGAACTACTGCTCTTTGTGTTGAGAAGAAACACAAAAGCAACTTGTGAACCCAGCCTAAATCAAACTGGTTCCCAGAGCAGTCTAACCAGCTACTAAAGTCTGAAATAATTGGTACCACCATTTAATTTGGCCTACTAATCTAGTAAAACACCAGATAAACTTGTAGATGGTAATACCAGGTTACTATGTTTTACCCAGCAAAAGATCTTCCATCTATCCAGAAGTTTCAAGGGTTAACACTTTAGACAGTAGCAGTTAGCAATTAAAAGGGCTGTCCAGAACATTAACGGTCTATCCTCAGGATACTAGATTGGCAGGTCAAGCCTGACCGAAACTACACAACTCTGTCCATTGTGTAGAGGATGAAGTGCTGCTCCCATAGAAATGAATGCTGCAGTTATGAGATTATATCATTATCATGCCAAAATAACCGAGCGCTGGATTTCCGCTTGCGCGGTGTGTTTCCTATTAATTTCTAAGCTATTTTCAGCAGTCCCATAGAAATGAAAGGAGAGCAGCCACACATGCAGGTTCCATTTTAGAGATAGCTGTGGGTCCCAGAGCAGACCTAGTGATAAGATTGAGATGACAAATCCTGATGGCCCCTTTAAATCTACTGCCCTTATTATGCTGTTTTACGCTTTCTTCACATTTTCGAGTTTCCCTTTGTATGTAAATTAAAAGGAGGGTGTGGGCGCAGGTAACCTGAAAGCCAAAGACCAGGTCATGCAGATCATTTGCACATTGACAAAACTCACCTGAACAGGTTGTTGTTATCCTCAAAGTCTTCCTTTCCCCATCTTCCTTTCACATCCTCGATGACGTGGTTCTTCAGGAACTTCTTTAACAGCTGGACGGTTTGACTGCGAGTTACTTCTGGTCCAAAGTTTTGGTTGCACTGGAGCAGTTCATGTAACCAGTCCACGGCTTCTGTCGCAGTGAAGCAGCGCTCATACATCTTAAAGTGCACACGATGCTTCTTCTGGGTCATTCCAGAGCGGAAAAGCTCAATTGTTTCATTCCACTGCAAGACGAAGGAGAAGAGAAGAACTACGTTATGCAATGTCCTGCATCATCAGCAAATTTAAAGGGGTATTCCGGTAATCTGAAGTTACACCCTATTCACAGGATTGGGTATAAGTATTAGAATGGAGGGGGTCATCACCGATCACAGAAACGGGGACCCCGCACTCCACTGGGCCTTCCGACAACTGACTTCCACTACATTCATCTCTATGAAACTGCAGAGATAGAGTACAGTCACTATGGACATACTGGGCAGTAGGGAGTATGGGGGAGTGCATCGGGGAAGCCTGATGGACAATCAATGTCTTAGGTTTAAAAGAAATGCGTCACCATTTTTTTCTGCCAATTACAACCAGATAGTAGTACATACCTTTTTTTCTAATTTCAGATATTTTTTAATTCTATTTCCTGAACATGATTATGGGGGCGGCCATCTTGTCTGAACTGTTCAATTGAATAGGAAGGAACAGCCCATTCTGGAGAGGTGGGGCCTGCACCTATCTGACCCTGGTGACATATCCCAGTTATATGCCACCAATGTTTCAGACAAGACAACCCCTTTAAGATCCTGGGAACGATCACTCAGCCAATCACAGCCATTGTTGGGGCTGGTAATCGGCCGAGCGTTCGGTCCCTCTGTGTCGAGAAGCACCAGGGAGTAGGGACTGGTGGAGGCTCAGGATTGGTGTGCCATTATTAATTACATTTCTTGTAGAGGATTCTGAGCTTTTCTAAATATTTTTTTAAGTAAGGGCCTAAACCAAACGAATAACAATTCAAAAAAGTTAATTTTTCAATGCAAGCCTCTATACCTGGAGTCCAAAAATAACCAGTAGATGATGACTCATGTCCCTGGGCTCCTTGATGGCTTTCTCAAGCTTAAATTTTCTCCTTTTAAGTGAAAAGGAAATATGAAATCTCTCACCGTGAAATTGAGTTGAGCAATGAATACTAAAGATTTCTCCACAGGCCAGTTTCAGGGAGACAGGGCTCTGTCACCCGCACCCATTATTCAGTGTTAATTAACGGACTGTGAAAGTGACCCCTGCAGACACAACCTCGCCGGAGCAAACTGCCAGCAGTCCACACTTTCTGCTTGTCTTTCATACTGCTGGAAACATCAGATTTCAGGTTTGTGACCTCACCAGCAGGACTAGCTCAGGTCATGATCAGCGAGGACCCTGACCGATTACATGACCCCACATTCTCTGGTGATAAACACTGAATGCAGCTGGTCAGATTTGGTACAAAGGAGGACCTTCAATGAAATGCAGGCCAATTCTGGAACATCTTTCCTTTAGGTTGTGTTAATCCTCTGCCATTCCTCCGGAAAATTTATGACTGCATTAAGAACTGGATGTTATCATACCACTTGTGAAAGATGCGTGTCCCTACACAGTTGGACATGCTCATCCTTGACTGAACAGTGTCAAAGTACGCAGGGATACATCCCAAATATACCAGTGCGTGGGAGGTCTTGTACTGGACAACCATTGACACAATAATGCAACATAATAGTAATAATAACAACAACAACAGTGTGAACAGCATATACTTGGGAAGGTGAAGCTACCCTCTGTTTTTCAGTGTCCATTGGAGGTACAGGTTAGGCTAGCTTCACACCAGCAGTAAGAGACCCGGCAGTCTGTTCCAACAGGGCACAGCGTCCGGAGCTCTCTGGATCTGGTATTGCCAGATGGTACCTCAATGCCTGCTGGTAGGGGTGGGCGATATAAACGATATTATCGTCATAAATTCGGGCAACGATATAGATTTTAGTTATATCGCGATAGATGACCACAGAGCGGTAGTGAATTGAAGAAGCTTCTCACTCACCGCTCCGTGGCCTCCCAACTCTGCACCGCACTGCAGGGCCTTGCGTGCACACATTGTCAGCGCGCTGGATGTTGCTGTGTGTGATGTCAGGTCCTTCCCAGTGCATGCTGGGAAGAAGACGTGGTCCGTCTCCTGCGGACTCCAGCCAGCCACGCACCCTGCAGGAAAGGCAAGTATATTAGCAGGGGCCCGAATCTACCGGGGGGTGGATGGCAATGGCATGGGGCTGATGGCGCTGGCTGGGGGACATGGATGATGATGGCCATGTAATTTGCATACATACAGAAGAAAATAATATATCGCGATATAATCGCACGTACTTCAAATTATATCGCGATATACATTTTAGGCCATATCGCCCATCCCTACCTGCTGGCCTCATTAACTATAATGGGGTCCAGCGGAGATCCGGCTGCAACCCTGCAAATATACAGAGAATATGTCGGACAGCCTGCTGGATCTCATAGCGCTTGTGTGAAACTAGCCTTAGGCTACATGCACATGACCATATGCGTTTTGTGGTTCGCAAAAATACCAGATGCCATACATTTTTTATTTTTTTTTGCGGATCCATTGTAACAATGCCTAAAACGGACAAGAAAAGGACAGGTTATATTTTTTTTGCGGGGTTACGGAACGGACATACTGATGTGGACAGCATACTGTGTGCTGTACACATTTTTTGCGGACCCATTGAAATGAATGGGTCCGCATCCTATCAGCAGAAAAAAATAAAAACGTAACGGACACTGAAACAAACAACGTTCGTGTGCATGAGGCCTTAGGAGGATTTCCCCGACAGTGGCAAGTGTCACCCATAGGCTCCCAAAGTAAAAAAAATTACACGGAGCAATTTATTTAAATTTTTTTTACAATCTACTGCGCTACTCCATAAAGCAAAAAAATATAAATATTTTCTGGCTCATACGGTGGAAGTGCACTGCAAATGCAATGTGTGAAGGTGCATTTACACTTACTGAGGAGCAGCAGATTGGTGGGAAGGATGCGTTCCTTCCCACCAGTCGGCTGCTCTTTCAGTGGGGGTGAAGCATTTACATGTAGCGATCACCTCCACAGTATGAGCGAGCGGTCGCTGCCGCTAACGCACCTCCTCATTCAGCTGCATTGTTTCTGGGAAGAAGATCTCTGTTTAGACAGGACATTCTGCTGCCCAGAAATTATAATCGAGTTGCCTGTATGAACTACAGTTTCACCCGATGAACAAGCATTTTGCTCAGTAATCTTGTGATCGGCTGCGCCTTTACACGGGCAGATGGTCGGGAACGAACGTTCATTCCTAATAATCTGCCTGATCATTGCACTGGGAGAACTCACCTTAAAGGGAACCCGTCACCGGGATTTTGTGTATAGAGCTGAGGATATGGGTTGCTAGATGGCCGCTAGCATATCCACAATACCCAGTCCCCATAGCTCTGTGTGCTTTTATTGTGTCAAAAAACCAATTTGATACATATGCAAATTAACCTGAGATGAGTCCTGTCCTTGAGATGAGTCAGGGACAGGACTCATCTCAGGTTAATTTGCATATGTATCAACTCGTTTTTTTTATACAATAAAAGCACACAGAGCTATGGGGACTGGGTATTGTGGATGTGCTAGCGGCCATCTAGCAACCCATGTCCTCAGCTCTATACACAAAATCCCAGTGACAAGTTCCCTTTAAGTGGCCTAGTGGTCAGCCACAGTGCAGAGTATATTTTATCATGTAACTATCAAAGTATGAGCGGAGCAGACAAAGGAGACAGTCTACAAAAAAAATTAGAGGGTTATAGTGAGAGGCCCAGCCTGTGGAGGGGTGTATACATGGGCTGGCAGCAGGACAGATACTGCTACAAGCAAGGGTCACCGTGGTTTATATAGTGGAGCCCTGGAAAGATAAGAAGGGTGAAGTCATCAATTACAGTCAGACTAAAGTACATGCAGCCGTCTCAAAGTAAAAATAAATAAAAATAATAATAATTTGAGATATATATATATATATACACACACACACACACACACACACACAGTCAGTGAATGGGTATATTCTAGTTATCACCCAGAAGCCTAATATTCTGAGGCTTATTTCACACACAGGTTTGGTGAACATGGATGCAAGGTCCCAAGGCTGCTAGTGTATTAGAATCATTAGCATCCTTGGTGTAGCGGGCCTTCAGCAGATCGTTTTTTCTCTGTCGTAATAGTTGTATGGAACATCTATAGAGCTGTGGTGCACGTCCTGGAGCCGTTCTCTAGGAGGAACGAGCTGCGGCCGGGAACGGGAGGTAATGCGCATGCGACAGCCTCTATGCTCACTCGCTACTTGGATTTCCCGTCACCAGAAAAGCTGGATGCTTTGCTTACTACACACAAGAGCGGCCTCTGCTGCTGCATGGCAGGGGTGGAAGTAACCCCTAGAAACAAGCAGGGTCTGAAAGGTTTGAAAATGTCAACTAATGGATCACAGAGGAATAATGGTAAATAGACACACATTAGGGCCCTTTCACACTTGCGTTGTCCGGATCCGGCATAGAGTTCCGTCCTCGGGGCTCTATGCCGGAAGAATCCTGATCAGGATTATCCTAATGCATTCTGACTGGAGTGAAATCCGTTCAGGATGCATCAGGATGTCTTCAGTTCCGAAACGGAACGTTTTTGGGCCGGAGAAAATACCGCAGCATGCTGCGCTTTTTGCTCCGGCCAAAAATCCTGAACACTTGCCGCAAGGCCGGATCCGGAATTAATGCCCATTGAAAGGCATTGATCCAGATCCGGCCTTAAGCTAAACGTTGTTTTGGCGCATTGCCGGACCCGACGTTTAGCTTTTTCTGAATGGTTACCATGGCTGCCGGGACGCTAAAGTCCTGGCAGCCATGGTAAAGTGTAGCGGGGAGCGGGGGAGCAGCATACTTACCATCAGTGCGGCTCCCGGGGCACTCCAGAGTGACGTCAGGGCGCCCCAAGCGCATGGATCACGTGATCACATGGAACACGTCATCCATGCGCATGGGGCGCTCTGACGTCATTCTGGCACGCCACGGGAGCCACACGGACTAAGTATACCGCTCCCCGCTCCTACTATGGCACCCAGGACTTTAATAGCGTCCTGGGTGCCATAGTAACACTGAACGCATTCTGAAGACGGATTCGTCTTCAAATGCTTTCAGTACACTTGCGTTTTTCCGGATCCGGCGTGTAATTCCGGCAAGTGGAGTACACGCCGGATCCGGACAACGCAAGTGTGAAAGGGCCCTTAGTAAATCTCTTAAAGGGGTTTCCCGAGACGTTATAACTGATGACCTATCCTCAGGATAGGTCATCCATATCTGTTCGGTGGGGTTCCGACACCTGGAACCCCCGACGATCAGCTGTTTGAGAAGCCATGGCCTTCTCTAAGCTTTTCCTAGGCCACTGACGACACGTTCAGTCAGTCACATGGCCTAGGTGCAGCTCAGCCTATAGAAGTGAATGGGGCTGAGCTCTAATTAGGCCTTGTGACCAATGTACAGGCGGCCTAGGTAGAGGCTACCATGCTCAAGGCCTCTTCTAACAGCTGATGGGCGGAGGTCCAAGGTGTCGCACCCCTGCAGATGTGATATTGATGATCTATCCAGAGGATAAGTCATCAGTAGTAAAAAGTGGACAACCCTCTTAAGGAGGCCGCAGCACTCACCGCAGCCTCTTCAAACTGATTGGTTGGGTTACTGGGTGTCAGACCCCACCAATCAGATATTGAGGGCAGTTCCTGAGCATAGGCAATCAATATTAAACTCCCAAAAAACCTTTAAGAAATCTCATCCACACACTGTGTCCAAAAAGCGTAAGTGGTGCAGATTGAAAATTTGCAGTGTGTCAATTGCAGATCTCCATTGCAATAGAAAGGGGTGAAATCCACCACCATTTCTGCAGCAAAAACCACAGCACACTTTTCTGCAGACCTTTAAGCGCGTGTGGACATACCCTAAAACCTGTTCTAATCAATCAGCTCTTGTTTTACAAATTCATCTCCACGCTACGTGATTTTAGAGCGCAGTGTGTCTCTGAGATCACCCAAGATTGCAGCAAAATCCTCATTTTTTTTTTTTTTTTTTTTTAAGGTTTTCACCTTAAAAGCAGTTGTACAGCCTTTAACGGCCTGTACAGGAATGAGGCATTACTGTAATAAAAAGACAAAAAAACAACAGACCCACAATCACCACTAGCAGCGTGCTGGAACTTGTACTGACAGAAGAGGAAGAACTACAGCTCAGGAGGAAACTTGCCGAGACCTCAATAACCATTATGTACAGTACAACTACATCATGTAAAACGGGCAGGAAATTGCCAAACCACAACTGGTACAGAGGTAATCAACGAGAAGTGCCCTGCCACCCGATATTACACCACCCACGGGAAAAGATACCAGAGCACCGCCTGAACCTTCAGAAGGGTCCTGTCATCTAGCTTTGCCAAACAGCTGAAGGAGATCATTATATATGTATATAAAGAATCCAAGGCAGCACACTGATATCCGTGAAAAAAAGGGTATTTTATTCACCCATGTGTAGACTCACTCTATGGAGCCTCTGTCAAGCCATAATACAAAGTGCAAACTCAGGTGCTTATAAAGCATACATACCTAACAGAAGTGATTACATTTCAATTAATACAAAAAACATTGATAAAACCAGTGAATCTTAATTGTACATGATTATACTGTGAAGGGCAGAGTCATACATCAAAAAAGTGCTATGTGTCACAAATATTAACCATCAATACATACGATTATGATGCATAACATCATCAATTAATATTCTCTTGCAGGTGTACATAATTGTGTTAATTAAAAAAATTAGTTAATTTATTATGGAATGCTCACATGTCGCTGGAGACTGCAGGACTCGGTCGGCGTCCGGAATTCGACAAAGCGCAGGCGCGGGGAATGTTACATCCCGCGAGACTAACCATAGCGTACAACAGCCAGCGACCCACAGTCAAGATGGCGACTCAGCATCACACGCAGACTGGGCATGCTCGTTCCCAAGACAAGGCGGGCATAGTCAGACAGACACAGGAATCATGTGACTGGTCACCTGACTATCATACATAGCAACGGACCGATTACACTGATCATTTCCTGGATTCGCTCAGCCACAGATTACATTTTAACTAATTGGGGGAGATTTATCAAAACTGGCTTAGTTGCCCATAGCAACCAATCCGATTCGACTCTTTCTTTTTCACAGCTCCTTTTGGAACATGTAAGATGGAATCTGATTGGTTGCTATGGCTACAAAGCCAGTTCTACTTTGCACCAGTTTTGATAAATCTCTCCCTATAGAATTGAAAGCATAATGGATACTAAGGGCCAATTCACACAACAGTGATGGGGCCGGGAAACGCAGTCCGTGTGTCGGCCGCATCTCCGGGGCCGACTGTGGCTCCCCTGACCCGAACTGACTGCATCATAGTCATTTCAGTCTTCATCTGATTATAAGGCCTCCTGCACACTGCTGCGGGTGAACACACACAAGATCCCCACAAATTTCCATGTGGATTTTTGCTCATTTCTGCATCAAAATCCGCAAAGTTACCGCATGCAGAAAAAAATTCGTAAAGTGTACATGAGATTAGTGTAATCTCATACACTATGCTGGTATTGTAATAAGAAAGTGTTTTCTCCACATGGGAATCCTCGTGGAAAAACCACACGTATTCCGCAACATGTGCAGGTGGCCAAATAGGGTCCGGCAGTCATCCACCCACTTTCCGGCATAAATAACGGATTTATACCGGATCAGGCATTCTGTAGATGTGAACGTACTCTAATATCTGCGTGTAAATCATACAAATTTTGCCACTGATTCATCCCTAATTTTATTTATGTCCCATGTGGACAATGCCCTAACAAAGTCCACTGAAATCAATGAGGACAGTAAGGCCCTGTGCAGGACAGTCGACTTGTTGCAGATTTTGCACTGAAAATCCCCCAAAACAGACCTAAGGTTCACATCGGTGCCATCAGGAGCCTGTCACAGACTCCCAAATCCCCGCCAGATGCAGCTGTATATTGTCAGGCAGAATGACAGAAACCATTAGGCCCCTTTCACACGTGACGGATTGGCTCCAGATGCGTTTAGTGAAACTCGCACCATTTTGCAAGCAAGTTCAGTCAGTTTTGTCTGCGACTGCGTTCAGTTTTTTCCGCGCGGGTGCAATGCGTTTTGATGCGTTTTTCACGAGCATGATAAAAAAAACGGAAGGTTTACAAACAACATCTCTTAGCAACCATCAGTGAAAAACGCATTGCATTCGCATTTGCTTCCGGGCGCAATGAGTTTTTTACTGAAGCCCAATTCACTTCTATGGGGCCAGGGCTGCGTGAAAAAACACAGAATATAGAACATGCTGCGATTTTCAGGCAACACGGAACTGATGCGTGAAAAAAAACGCTCATGTACACAAACCCATTAAAATGAATGGGTCAGGATTCAGTGCGGGTGCTATGCGTTCACGTTACGCATTGCACCTGCGAGGAAAACTCGCTAGTGTGAAAGGGGCCTAAGGCCTCTTTCACACGAGCGTGTCCGGATAAGGTTCGGATGCGTTGTGGCAAACCCGCGCGAGTAGGTACGCAATTGCAGTCAGTTTTGACTGCGATTGCGTTCCTTTGTTCAGTTTTTATCGCGCGGGTGCAATGTGTTTTGCACGCGCGTGATAAAAAAAACTGAATGTGGTACCCAGACCTGAACTTCTTCCCAGAAGTTCAG
The DNA here is from genome assembly GCF_014858855.1 of Bufo gargarizans. Taxonomy (NCBI): domain Eukaryota; kingdom Metazoa; phylum Chordata; class Amphibia; order Anura; family Bufonidae; genus Bufo; species Bufo gargarizans. The sequence continues at coordinate 683,131,693 of NC_058080.1, read as the reverse complement.
GTTTGGGTTCAAGGTTGTGTAGCTTGTATTTTTTTCCCATGGTGATGGATAATGTGATGAGCGTAGTGACGTCATCAAAAGGTCCTTTTCCTCACAGAAGAAGACACAAGAGATGACGGCTGCGCGAACAAGTGGATTAAGGTGAGTTAAATTATTTTATATTTTTTACCCCTCCAGCGCTATTGTACTATGCATTCTGTATCCAGAATGCTATTATTTTCCCTTATAACCATGTTATAAGGGAAAATAATAAAGATCGGGTCCCCATCCCGATCGTCTCCTAGCAACCGTGCGTGAAAAATCGCAAACATAATTGACGTGCTATTTACTTTTGAAATCTGCAATGCAGGTCAATTACCGCATGGAGAAAAAAAAAACACTTGCTTGCGGTCGCTTGCGATTTTCACGCAGTCCCATTCACATCTATGGGGCCTGCGTTGCCGTGAAAAAACACACAAAATAGAGCTTGCTGCGATTTTCACACAACGCACAAGTGATGCGTGAAAATCACAGCTCATGTGCACAGCCCCATAGAAATGAATGGGTCCGGATTCAGTGCGGGTGCAATGCGTTCACCTCACGCATTTCACGCGTGCGGAAATCTCGCCCGTGTGAAAGGGGCCTAAGAGTGGCTGCAAACGGTGCGGTTTACATATGGTTTTTCCGTGCGGATTACGAGTGGAAAAACCGCAGTGTATAACAATACCAGCATTACACAAATCTACTGCACACTTAGCTTTTTTTTTTAGGCTACTTTCACACTTGCGGCAGGACGGATCCGACAGGCTGTTCACCATGTCGGATCCGTCCTGCGGCTATTTCGCCGTGCCCACGGACCGCCGCTCCGTCCCCATTGACTATAATGGGGACGGGGGCGGAGCTCCGGCGCAGCACGGCGGTGCACGGAGAAAGCCGCCGGACTAAAAAGCCTGACATGCAGTAATTTTAGTCCGGCGGCTTTCTCCGTGCACCGCCGGAGCTCCGCCCCCATTATAGTCATTAGGGACGGAGCGGCGGTTCGGCAGCACGGCAAAATAGCCGCAGGACGGATCCGACATGGTGAACAGTCTGTTGGATCCGTCCTGGCGCAAGTGTGAAAGTACCCTTAGGTGCAGAAATTGTGAATTTTGAAATCTGAAGCACGTCAATTGTTGTCGCATTTTTTGGGTGAATTTCACCCATTTCAATGGGAAGGAAACATCAAATCCACGCCAAAAACTGCAATAAGTAGTGCACATTTAGGCCTCTTGCATACGAACGTTGTGTGCCCGTGGCCATATAGCCGCATATGGCGGGTCCTCAATACTGCGCACTCCGCATCATGGATGCAGACCCATTCACTTGAACGGGTCCGCAATCGCGGAGATGCGGAATGGAAGCACAGATAGGAACCCCACGGAAGCATTACGGAGTGCTTCCGTGGCGTTTCTGTCCGTGCCTCTGCACCGCAAAAAAAATAAATAGAACTTGTTCTATTTTTTGCTGTGTGGATGGATCACAGTCCCATTCAAGTTGAATTGCGGCATTGCAGTATTTTTAATGCCAGATCCGGCACTAATACATTTCAATATAAATTAATGCCGGATCCGGCATCTGATCCGAAATTTTGGACGGAGATAATACCGCAGCATGCTGCAGTATTTCCTCCGTCCAAAACGCCGTTCAGTGACTGAACTGAAGACATCCTGAACAGTGATGAGCGAACTTGTGTTTTAAGTTCGGCGTCTAAAGTTCGAGTTCAGGTTATCGAAGTATCCCGTTATGGATTCTAAGGCTGGGTTCACACCTGAGCGTTTTACAGCGCGTACGATCGTACATGAGCTTCTTTGGGGCGTCTTGTCGCGCGTTCCCGCTGAAGTCTATGTACGGGAACGACAAGACGTTCCGTTATGGTCCTTAGTAGCGAAATCCATAACGGGATTCTCCGCTAACCCGAACCCGAACTTTAGACGCCGAACTTAAAACACAAGTTCGCTCATCACTAATCCTGAACGGATTTCTCTCCATTTAGAATGCATGGGGATATACCCGATCAGTTCTGTTCCGGTATTGAGCCCCTAGGACGGAACTCAGTGCCGGAAAAGAATAACGCTAGTGTGAAAGTACCCTTAAAGGGCAGATGTGTGACTGCACCAAGGAGCTGACCATCACTTTAGTAAGAGATCAAAGATGTGACCCGTGATGTGCCAGGTAGCGGCGCCCTATACGCTTGTAACGCGCGCACCCCACGGTGTGGGTGACTACCTGGCAGTACAAGTTGGATCAATGCGGTCATGTGACATCAGAAATAAAAACTGCACAACCCTGTCCTGACAACATGGCACATAATGCCAACACTGACTGCAATCTACAGAACCGATTAGCTCAGGCACTGCTCAATTCTAAAGTTTTGCATAGTATTCCCTATATCTAGGACTGAGCATAGCTTAGTAGATTTGCATTCATGAATATACAGGACCTCTGACGTCATACCACCGCAGACTATAGAAATCCCCCTGTATATACAGGACCTCTGACGTCATACCACCGCAGACTATAGAAATTCCCATGCAGCGCCCTGACTACCTATGTTCCACCAGTGCAGCGCAGAGGTAGGTAGCTCTCACCAGCTTGGTAGCTCTGTAGGGGCCCGGGCCTATGATGCGGTGCTCCATGTCCCCGGCCCGGTCGCCTCTCCCCGGTGTTGCTGTGTCTCCAGGAGACGGGCACAGTTTGAATCTTGTACCTGTGGGACGGCGGCCGCCTATTGGCTTTGGGGACACCACGTGACGTCTCTGGGGAGTGAAGGAGGAGGCGACGGCGGCGCAGGGATTTCCTCTTCTCACTTGCTGGGGCAGCTGCGTGCAGTGTGCGGGGCGACTACCTGCGGGAGCACCCTACAGCGGACTCCTCATAGCTATGCCTCACAACTTTTTTGACATGCATAGCTGTAGGTTGGGGGGGGAGACCCCTACATGATTTTTAGCCATTTTTGCTCTTGTACACCTGAGGTTTTTATATGGATTTTTAAAATAGAAAAGTAGGGTATAAACCCCACCCCCTGTAATGTCGTTTTCTGAGAAGAGCAGAGGAGAATATGTTGTTGGTACCAAAACGTTTTTGTTTAAGGCTATGCCCACATTTGACTGAAATGCTGCAGATCTGTACAGTAGCAGCAGAGTGAATGGGGGTCATTTACAAAGACCGACTTTTTACACCAGTGTTAGTTTCCCCTTTGCGCTGGTGGAGGATGCATGTAGTCGTCATAAATAAACACTACGCCAGCCCCTGACTAGTCATTTTTTTTGCCAACAGAGACAATTTAAAAAAGTTAAAGGAACCCGTCATTATGAAAATGCAGTGCAATCTGCGGGCAGCATGTTATAGAGCAGGAAGAGCTGAGCACATTGATATGTAGCTTTATGGGAAAAGATTGAGTAAAATAAATAATTGATACATTTAAAAGGAATGTGTCATCAGAAAATGGCCTGCTGTTTATAACATATTTTTAATGATATTTTTAATTTTCCACGTCACTTTTTATATTTAAAGGGTTTCTGTCGCCACAATTTTTGCTATTAAACAGGCTGACATTATACATGTGCAAATGTCACCTGAATTTAAAGGGTTTCTACCACCAGAAATACTGCTATGTAGCTGACTGACATTGGCGATGCGCTAATGTCAGCACTATATAACAGTATGTTTCTAACAGTAGTTCCTGCAGCCGTTTTTGTTAAAAACGTACTTTTATAGATATGCTAATGAGCCACTAGGTGCTATGTGGGCGTCATTAGCACCTAGAGGGCTCCGTTCACTAACCATTTCAGCCACCCATTGCGTCCCTCCAGCCCGCCCCGCTCCTGTTGATTGACGTGAAACTTCTCAGTATCGAGTACCAATTCCCGCACCTGCGCTTCTGTATACGGCGCAGGCGCATTGAGTGAATGGCGTGCTCCTGGTGCCAGCTTCCTCATTGTAACGTAGTGAGGAAGCCAGCGCCGGGAGAATACAATAGTGCACGGCGCGGGAATTGGTACTCGATACTGAGAAGTTTCACGTCAATCAACAGGAGCGGGGCGGGCTGGAGGGACTCAATGGGCGGCTGAACTGGTTAGTGAACGGAGCCCTCTAGGTGCTAATGACGCCCACATAGCACCTAGGGGCTCATTAGCATATCTATAAAAGTACGTTTTTAACAAAAACAGCTGCAGGAACTACTGTTAGAAACATACTGTTATGTAGTGTTGACATTAGCGCACCGCTAATGTCAGTCAGCTACATAACATTATTTCTGGTGGTAGAAACCCTTTAACTCTGCTATTCTTTTTTTTCAGTGTGCCCCCATTTTTTCGCAATTATAACTTTTTTTATATGCAAATTAACCTCTAGGAGCAGGGGGGGGTTGCACCTGCTCCTAGAGGCTCTGTTCTCCCCCCTCATGTCACACCCTTCTACTCTTGATTGACAGGGCCAGGCCAGCTTTGGTCTCCTCCTACCAGCCCTGTCTGCCGGGGAAATCTCGCGCCTGCGCCGCCCCGTTCAGTGGTCGGCGCAGGCGCAGTAAGGAAGGACGCTTGCAGTCTGCTTAATCTAATAACACACAAAGAATTAAATGTTACCATGTTTTTATTGAACACACCATGTAAACATTCACAGTGCAGGTGGAAAAAGTATGTGAACCCCTAGACTAATGACATCTACAAGAGCTAATTGGAGTGAGGTGTCAGCCAACTGGAGTCCAATCAATGAGATAAGATTGGAGGTGTTGGTTACAGCTGCCCTATAAAAAACACACACCAGTTGTGGGTCTGCTTTTCACTAGAAGCACTGCCTGATGTGAATGATGCCTCGCACAAAAGATCTCTCAGAAGACCTACGATTAAGAAATAGTTGATTTGCATAAAGCTGGAAAGGGTTATAAAAGTATCTCCAAAAGCCTTGCTGTTCATCAGTCCACGGTAAGACAAATTGTCTATAAATGGAGAAAGTTCAGCACTGCTGCTACTCTCCCTAGGAGTGGCCGTCCTGTAAAGATGACTGCAAGCGCACAGCGCAGAATGCTCAATGAGGTGAAGAAGAATCCTAGAGTGTCAGCTAAAGACTTACAAAAGTCTCTGGCATATGCTAACATCCCTGTTAGCGAATCTACGATACGTAAAACACTAAACAAGAATGGATTTCATGGCAGGATACCACAGAGAAGCCACTGCTGTCCAAGAAAAACATTGCTGCACGTTTACAGTTTGCACAAGAGCACCTGGATGTTCCACAGCAGCAGTGGTGCACCTACGGGGGGGGGGGGGGGGGGTCCAGCAGGTCTGGACCCCCCCCCCCCCCCCCTAGAACAACCAGCCAATATTTTTTTTTTATCCCTCAGGGCCGCACCGCCGATCACCACAGGCGGCGCGGCCCTGGATGTAATTGCGGGGCAGTAGGAGATGAGCGCTTTCATTGTGGAAGCGCTCATTTCCATATTCATCTGTATCGCTGTACAGATGCCTGTGCTGCGGCAGGGCAGGTAAAGGCGTCTCCCTCCCTGTTCTTCTGATAGGCCGCAGGCACTAATGCCTGCAGCCTATCAGAGGCTGGCTCAGGCGGCGCGATGATGTCATTATCATCGCGCTACCTGAGCCAGGCAGCACACAGCAGGGACACAGGCCGGAAGAGGCCTGCTTCACATCGCTGCTGATGGAGGTAAGTATCAGTGGGGTTTTTTTTGGAGGGGGGGAGCTGGAACTATGGGGGCATCTGACAATTCTTAAGGCCCATCTTTTTACTGGCACATTATGGGAGGCACTATGGGGCAGTGGAGCACTATTGGGGCATATGGTGCCACTTAGAAGGGGCATTTTTTACTGGCACATTATGGGGGAGAGGAGCACTATGGGGGCATCTGGGGGGGTCTAAAGAGGCTTTTTTTTATTGACACATTATGGGGGGCACTATAGGGGAGAACGGCACTATGGGGCATCTGGTGGCACTATAGGGGCATTAGTTGGGGGCACTATGGGGAAGTGGGGGCTCTAAAGGGGCCTTTTTTCTTATTGGCACATTATGGTATCTGGTGGCACTAGGGAGGCATTTTTTACTGGCATATTATGGGAGGCACTATAGGGGAGAGCGGCACTATGGGGCATTATTTGGGGGCACTATGGGGGAGTGGAGCACTATTGGGGCATATGGTGGCACTTAGAAGGGGCATTTTTTACTGGCATATTATGGGGACACTATGGGGAAGGGGGAGAGGAGCACTATGAGGGCATTTACTGGGGCACTATATAGGGGTATTTTATACTGGCATACATTATGGGAACATTAGCTCAACTGCGGGCACTAAGTGGGGGTATTTCATGTACTGTCATATTATAAGGAGAATTATTACTACTAGGAGGTATTATGCGGAGCTTTAATACTACTGGGGGGGTCTATGAGGAACATGATTACTAGTATGGGCACTATAGGGGCATTATTACTACTAAGTGTGCTCTGGCAGAGAAGTATTTCTATTGGTGGGATTTTGGGGAGCACTGTTACTTTGGGGGGAACCCTGCCACAGTATCAGCTTAGCACAATTATTTTTGGGGGACATTATCTTTGTACTATTAGTGTCTGGGCGCAGTTATTCTTTAGAGCACTGTGTGCCAATAATTGTTGAAGGGGCACTATCTGTGTGGTAGTAGTATTTCCAGGGGGACTGTTTCTGCAGTATAGTATTGGGGAGCACAGCGGGCACAGTATTGGGGGCACTATCTGTGTGGTAGTAGTATTTCCAGGGGGACTGTTTCTCCAATATAGTATTGGGGGTGGCAGGAAAGGGTGTTCAGAAGATGTGAAGAAGATGGAAATGTGGGAAACTAATGTCTGTTTGTTAATCTCTGCAGAGACGGGAGATGGCTGAAAAATCATCATGGCGGTCTGGTCTGAATGGAGAAGATAAAGAGAACGTCTACAACAAAGGTGACATCAATCGATGTAAGAGGCATGTTGCGCTATGTAGGAAAGGAGAGGCTCCGGCTCCCCCCCAGCCATTTGCAGAAGGAGGATTAAGAGCTGGGTGAGGACGGCCAAAGGGGGCAGCAGGCCATGGGCGGGTGACAGATGGTGGGGGGAAACACAAGCCCTGAGCAGGGTCTGGGGAGGGAGGAGAGCGGAGGAGCTTCCTGGCTGTAGCATGCTGTTTATTGTATAATGTGAAGCAGACAGTGCAGCCAGGACAGACCCCCCCCCCCCCCCCCTCTCCGTATGAGGTGTAGAGACAGACCGCAACTATAGAATGTCAGCTGTACAGTGTTTGTTGGGAGTGGCCTATTATATGTAGATGGGGCTTTTTAATAATGGGCCCTGCATTATTCTGTTCCTACGGAGCTTTTAGAAATGGCCAAGTAAAAGAATCAGCGCAACACGCTACCCCCCCCCCCCCCCCCTTCCCTGCATTACTGGCAAAATATTCTGTGGACAGATAAAACCAAAGTTGAGTTGTTTGGAAGAAACACACAACACTATGGGCCAGATTTATCATGACTCTGACCGCTCACTCCACTTTCACATATGGCTAAAGTCAGTTTTAGCCAAGTCAGATTTATGATCGGCCCTTTCAGACTGTAATAAATGTGGTTTGACGGTAGCAGTTTATCCGTCAGTAAGCAGCTTTACAAAAGTCGCACGTCTTTACGAAAAAGTCTCATGTTCTTTTAAAAAGTCGCATAAAAATAAGCATGGTCCTCACTGGGGTGATTTTGAGTATTTTATTGCGACTTTTTAAATTGTCGCAATAGTAAATCTGTCTAGAGATTAATTTACATAAGAAAACAGGCCCACTTTCAGAAAACTGGCGAGCATAGTGCAGAGTCAATAAATGTCCCACATTTTTGCGCAGTTTAAGCGATTGCGCAAAACTTTTTGACTTTTTCACTCCATTATTCTGACTTGAGCTAATGATAAATCTGGCCCTATGTGTGGAGAAAAAGAGGCACAGCACACCAAAATCAAAACCTCATCCCAACTGTGAAGTATAGCGGTGGGGGTATCATGGTTTGGGGCTGCTTTGCTGCGTCAGGGCCTGGACGGATTGCTATCCTAGAAGGAAAAATGAATTCCCAAGTTTATCAAGACATTTTGCAGGAGAACTTAAGGCCATCTGTCCACCAGCTCAAGCTCAACAGAAGATGGGTGTTGCAACAGGACAACGACCCAAAGCATAGAAGTAAATCAACAACAGAATGGCTTAAACAGAAGAAAATACACCTTCTGGAGTGGCCCAGTCAGAGTCCTGACCTGAACCCGATTGAGATGCTGTGGCATGACCTCAAGAAAGCGATTCACACCAGACATCCCAAGAATATTGCTGAACTGAAACAATTCTGTAAAGAGGAATGATCAAGAATTACTCCTGACCGATGTTGCGTGACAGTTTTTATAATGATAGTCTATGGTGTCGCACTGCGACATGCTGCAACACAACAGGATTTTTCTGTGATTGTCGCAGCATGTCGCAGTGCGACACCATAGACTATCATTATAAAAATGGTCGTGCGACACATGTTGCATGTTGTTGTGTACCCCTAGCCTTATTGGGATGAACGTTCCTGCGAAAACTTGTTCCCGACAATCTGCCCGTCTAAATGTGCCACCAATCACCAATGCTGTACCTCGGAGCATCTAAATCCCCCTTTATTGATCGTTGCAGATATCTTGAAATCTGTGGCGCTAGCATTGGTCTCTCGGATATATTCAGGGGGCGGTGACACGTATGCTTTTGATTTGACCAATTTTTATCAATTACGGTATAACAGTAGCTACTTGCAGTGATTGCTGAAGAGATTTGACCTGAGGACATATCGTAGCAAAGTGGACGTGTCAGATTTGGCTGCACCCCATGAACACCTGTCCTTCCCCACTGCTCAAGGGGCGTCTGATTTGAGTGGATTAGGAGCTGAGTGACAGAGTCAACTGTGTGGCTGCTAAACGTTATGTAGATGTGATGCTGAAGATGCAGCTGCCGGCACCACCTGACCGCCCCCACACACACACTTATGATAAGTACCTACTTATGACAAGTTGTATTTCTCAAGGCCTCTTGGCCACGAACGTTGTACATCCGTAGCAACGTCCGTATGGCGGCCGGATCCGGATCAATGCCTTTCAATGGGCATTAATTCCGGATCCGGCCTTGCGGCAAGTCCTGAACGGATTTCTCTATGCCGGAAGAAAAGAACGCAGGTGTGAAAGAGCCCTAAAAACCGCAACCACATCCAATCGCTTTTAACTGTATCTCAATGGTTGGGTTTCACACATTTGTTTTTAAACTCTGTTTTTGCCATATTTTCTTTTCTTTTCATTTTATTCGCCATTTTTGTTGTGCACCAAGGCAGTAACATTTCTCATCACCACTGTGGAGTCTTAAAGGGGTTGTCTCACTTCAGCAAATGGCATCTATCATGTAGTGACAGTTAAAGGGGTTGTCCAGGTTCAGCGCTAAACCTGGACATATTCGCTGTCACCGCCAGTTCTGTGAGAAGGTCTGGCAGACGTTCTTCTCTACCTCTTGTATGACCTTCTTTTGGTTTCACTTTCTCATCTCCTTTCCTTCTGCCAGGTGTCACTTATTTAGACTAATTGTCTTCCTTTATATTCCCTCCCATACTGCCTCACTTTGCGGTTTATACTACTTCCTGGATGAAGTGTTCACTGCTGGAGGCTGCTGCTGCTGTTTGCTCAGATAAGTCTTTTTCCTTTATTGTGTTTCCTTGCTGGCTTGATTCTAGGTGACCCTGACTCCGTCCGTATTAAGGGGTTGTCCAAGTTATATTTATTGATGACCTATCCTCAGGATAGGTCATCAGTATCAGATCGGAGGGGGTCCGACACCCGGCACCCCCTCCGATCAGCTGTTTGAAGAGAAGGCGTGCGCGGTGTCAGCGCTGCCTCCTCTTCACTGTTTACCTTCTAGCCGTTGCATCTGCAGTGGTGAGCAGGTGTAATTACACCCAAGCCTTCCTATTAAAATGAATGGGACGGCTTGGGTGTAATTACACCTGCTCACCACTGCAGATGCAACGGCTAGAAGGTAAACAGTGAAGAGGAGGCAGCGCTGACACCGCAGATGCCTTCTCTTCAAACAGCTGATTGGAGGGGGTGCCGGGTGTCGGACCCCCTCCGATCTGATATTGATGACCTATCCTGAGGATAGGTCATCAATAAATATAACTTGGACAACCCCTTTAAGTGCAGGGAGCCGGTGGTTGTGTCACTTCAATATTATTGGGTTTTCAGGTGTCACACAGTCTTAGGTACGTGGGCATGCAATCATCTACCATTGAGACCCTTGCATGGGCATAGCAGTCAGGGAGAGCTCTTAGGGTTTTATAGGGCCCACCTATATGCTCCTTAGTTTGGGATCAGCTCCAGCTATCTGCAACATCATCGGTGAAATAATAAACCGCCGTAACCGTCTTAGGCATGGATCCGGTTTCAGCCTTGATTGACCGCATGCAAGGTCTTTCGCTGGAGGTGGCAGATCAACGTAAAATTGTGTCTCCGTTTCAGGTGACCGGTTCTGCTGGCGTTCATGGAGTTTGTTCTGAGCCTAAGATCTGGCTTCCGGATACGTTCTCCGGGGGTAGTGAGAATTTTGTTAGGCTTGCAAACTCCATTTTCGCCTACTTCCTCATTCCTCTGGTGATGAGGAGCAGAGGGTGGGGATCATCATCTCACTGCTCAGGGATAACGCTCAGTCTTGGGCCTTTTCGCAGCCGGTGGGGGCACAGCCCCTTTGATCAGTGGATGAATTTTTTGTAGCCCTGGGGCAGATATATGATGACCCAGATCATATTGCTCTGGCTGAATCTAAACTGCGTCTTTTATGCCAGGGTAAACAGTCCGCAGAGATATATTGTTCTGAATTTCGGATATGGGCAGCTGATACTGGTTGGAATGATGCTGCACTCCGAAGTCAATTTTGCCATGGTCTTTCGGAAAGTTTGAAAGATGCATTTGCTTTTCATGAGAGACCAGCGTCGTTAGAGTTGGCCATGTCTCTAGCTGTTCGTATTGACAGGCGTCTTAGAGAGCGAGAGGAGACTACTCCTTCCTGTCATATTCAGCCCAAGGACAGTGGGGCTGTCTCATTTAGTGCGCAGGGGTCTCAGTCTGTCTCAACCCCCTCTAACGAGGAGGCCATGCAGCTGGGTTTGCTTGCCTCTGATAGTAGAGGGTTCAGCTCTCAGAGGAGGGTTTGTTTCTGTTGTGGGGTTATACATCATTTGGCTAATGTTTGCCCCTCTAGGAGATTCATGGAGTTTTCTGAGGGTAATAAAAAAAAAAAAAAAAAACCCTCTAAAAACTTTCCATTTGCTACTATTGGCAAGGTTGATGCGGAAATTGAAGGTTTGCCGTTTGCTTGTAGTTCTTGTTTTCTCCTACCTGCCAGGGTGGCGCTAGACAGCAACCACATTGTTTGTGAAATTTTTGTAGATAGTGGAGCAGCTGTCAATCTCATTAATAATCAATTTGCTATAACTCATGGTTTCCAGGTATGCACTTTGGAAAAGGCTATACCTGTTTTTGCTATCGATTCCGCTCCACTTTCTCAAAGATCGTTAAAGGGCATAGTTCACAACATCCGTTTGACTGTGGGTGACGCTCATGTTGAGGATATGTCATGTTTCATCTTAAGCAGATTACCTACTCCTCTAGTGTTGGGGTTACCCTGGCTCACCAAACATAACCCCATTGATTGGCAAGCAAGGCAAATAAATGGTTGGAGTGAGTTTTGCAGAGAGAATTGCCTCACAAAGTCTCTTTCAGAGGTTTCTACCAAGACTGTGCCATCTTTTCTCTCTGAATTTTCCCCCTCACCGGGAGTACGACTGCCCTATTAATCTCATCCCAGGCGCCAAGCGGCCAAAATCACGTTTATACAATCTCTCCCGACCTGAAAGAGTCGCTATGCGTACTTATATCTCTGAGAGCCTGAGAAAGGGACACATATGACCCTCAAAGTCACCTGTTGCCGCTGGGTTTTTTTTGTTAAGAAAAAAGATGGTTCTTTAAGACCTTGTCTGGATTTCAGGGAGCTGAACAGTATCACTATTCGTGACCCTTATCCGCTTCCTCTGATCCCCGACCTGTTTAACCAGATTGTTGGGGCTAAAGTTTTTTATAAGTTGGATTTAAGAGGGGCATACAACCTAGTCAGGGTAAGGGAAGGGGACGAATGGAAGACATTTAGAGAATTTGGTTATGCCCTTTGGTTTGATGAATGCTCCAGCCGTCTTTCAGCATTTTGTGAACAGCATTTTTTATCATTTAATGGGGAAATTTGTACTGGTGTATCTAGATGACATTTTGATTTTATCTCCTTATTTCAAGACTCATAAGGACCATCTACGTCAGGTCTTGCTCATTCTGGGGAGAATAAATTGTATGCTAAACTGGAAAAATGTGTGTTTGCGGTTCCGGAGATTCAATTTCTTGGTTTTCTTCTCTCCGCTTCTGGTTTTCGCATGGACCCCGAGAAGGTCCGCGTTTTGCTTGAGTGGGAGCTTCCTAAGAATCAGAAGGTACTGATGCGGTTTTTGGCTTTTGCCAATTATTACAGAAAGTTAATTTTGAATTATTCCTCTGTTGTTAAACCACTCACTGATATGACTAAAAAGGGGGTTGATTTTTCCTCGTGGTAGGTAAATGCGCTTAAAGGGGTATTCCCACTTCATTAAATAGGGTTACATTAAATCATTGCCCCCCACTGAACATTTCTTTTTATACATGTAATTTAAAAAAACATACCATTCGGCATAAAAATGCTCCTCTGTGTTTATGCTGGTATCCCATGGATACGGCCACATACTTGCGGGGGTTGTATGGGCCGCGCCTGCGCACAATGTCCTACCTTCTCCCCAGCAGGCCGCTCAAGAACGCGCACGCTGGCCGGCTGGGGAGAGGCCGCGCATGCCCAAAGAGATCCTGCAGATGCTCCCCTATTAGTCCCGGGCCTACTCCTTCTGGGCGCCAGAGCACACGGCGTCCTCGGTTGCTATGACGCCGTGCGCTCCCTCCTGCCACCAGAATACAGTGATACACTCTTATAGATCATAGCAGTGTATTACTGTTTTCCGGCAGCAGGAGGGAGTGCACGGCGTCATAGCAACCGAGGACGCCGTGCTCTCTGGTGCCCAGAAGGAGTCCAGGTGGCAATCCACAGATGCCCCCCACCCCATAAGTGCCATCCACAGATGCCCTCCCACCCCATAAGTGCCATTCACAGATGCCCCCCCATAAGTGCCCCCATCCACAGATGCCGCCCCACCCCATATGTGCCATTCACAGATGCCCCCCCACCCCATAAGTGCCATTCACAGATGCCCCCCCCCATAAGTGCCCCCATCCACAGATGCCCCCCCACCCTATAAGTGCCATCCACAGATGCCCCCCACCCCATTAGTACCATTCACAGATGCCCCCCCCCATAAGTGCCATTCACAGATGCCCCCCCATAAGTGCCATCCACAGATGCCCCCCCACCCCATAAGTGCCATTCACAGATGGCCCCCCCCCCCATAAGCTGGGTAATAGGTCAGTGATAATATCTGAGACTGGGAAAGCTGGGTAATAAGTCAGTGATAATATCTGAGACTGGGAAAGCTGGGTAATATGTGAGTGATAATATCGGACAGCGGGAAAGCTGGGTAATAAGTAAGTGATAATATCAGACACCGGGAAAGCTGGGTAATAAGTCTGTGATAATATCAGACACCGGGAAAGCTGGGTAATAAGTCTGTGATAATATTAGACACTGGGAAAGCTGGGTAATAAGTCAGTGATAATATCAGACACCGGGAAAGCTGGGTAATAAGTCAGTGATAATATCTGATACCGGGAAAGCTGGGTAATAAGTCTGTGATAATATCAGACACTGGGAAAGCTGGGTAATAAGTCTGTGATAATATTAGACACTGGGAAAGCTGGGTAATAAGTCAGTGATAATATCAGACACTGGGAAAGCTGGGTAATAAGTCTGTGATAATATCAGACACCGGGAAAGCTGGGTAATAAGTCAGTGATAATATCTGATACCGGGAAAGCTGGGTAATAAGTCAGCGATAATATCAGACACTGGGAAAGCTGGGTAATAAGTCAGTGATAATATCGGACATCGGGAAAGCTGGGTAATTAGTAAGTGATAATATCAGACACCGGGAAAGCTGGGTAATAAGTCTGTGATAATATCAGACACCGGGAAAGCTGGGTAATAAGTCAGTGATAATATCAGACACCGGGAAAGCTGGGTAATTTGTCAGTGATAATATCTGATACCGGGAAAGCTGGGTAATAAGTCAGTGATAATATCAGACACCGGGAAAGCTGGGTAATAAGTCAGTGATAATATCAGACACCGGGAAAGCTGGGTAATAAGTCAGTGATAATATCTGATACCGGGAAAGCTGGGTAATAAGTCTGTGATAATATCTGAGACCGGGAAAGCTGGGTAATAAGTCAGTGATAATATCGGACATTGGGAAAGCTGGGTAATAAGTATGTGATTGTGTCGGACATCGGGAAAGCTGGGTAATAAGTCTGTAATAATATCTGAGACGGGGAAAGCTGGGTAATAAGTCAGTGATAATATCTGATACCGGGAAAGCTGGGTAATAAGTCAGTGATAATATCAGACACCGGGAAAACTGGGTAATAAGTCTGTGATAATATCAGACACCAGGAAACCTGGGTAATAAGTCAGTGATAATATCTGATACCGGGAAAGCTGGGTAATAAGTCTGTGATAATATCTGAGACCGGGAAAGCTGGGTAATAAGTCTGTAATAATATTGTACACCGGAAAAACTGGGTAATAAGTCAGTAAATATATCAATCTATATCTAGCACAGATCATATGGCTACTAGCTAACATGCATTTGGGCTGTAGTAATTTATTGTTTTTGCTGCACAGAATGGGTTTGTAACACAGGTTTTATGTGTAAAAGTGTATTAGAATGCAGGACAGCCACAAGTTACTACATTAGTTCACTAGCCTTGGTCAGTGGTCACTGAGTGATCCTCCAGCAGGGGGATGGGCTTTACATACTCTGCAGGCTGCCAGACTGATGACTCATCCGGACTGAGCTCTCAGGGTGAGTCATGAGGAGGCGTGGCCGGCCTTCACTCAACTGCCTGAGCCAAACCAGGAAGTTAACAGGACATCTACTGCTGGTAAGATTGAAAAAGCAAGATGGGAATACCCCTTTAAGGATAAAACAGGGTCAGTGTCTACCTGCTTCCACCTCAGAGGATCACACAAATGTGTTTACAGTCACTCCAATAACTGTAGAATGGTAGAACATGTCCTATTCTTGTCTGTTTTGTGGACAAGGATTGGAAATTTCTACAGAAGTAAAAAAATAAATGGTGGCATGCACCAATAAAACACTTACGACCGTGTACATGAGCCCTAATATGTATATTTACTCATATTCCTATTCCTACAGCCTGTCCACCTTATGTTGTGAGTAGAGACTTTATCTCTAGACCTCCATACATTTCCTTGGGATTAGGTGATTTGCTTGTGTGAAGATTGGTGCTTATCTTATTAAACAATACCACAATGGCCCAGTTGACCCAACATTTGGTATTAGCATAATTGAATTGGATCAAAAAATAGATGTTCCTATCACCACACAGCCTCCCAGATTCAGCTGATTCTGTTGACTCTTGGTTTCTCCATCTGGGACGCTGGTCTGGAGCTTGTATCCTGAAAACTTCTTGCCTTAACTATCAGCCTGGAGTCCACCGGCATGCCACGCAGATAGGAAGACCGTTGTAACCGTCTCTGTGTGGTTGGTGATTGAACCTGTTTGGTCGCTGCATCATAAATTTTGGTGATGCTATGACTGCTGTGTGTTTAATCCATAAAGTTGAGTTCCTATAGAAGCACTGAAAAGCATAGTAAATATGTGGTTGGAAACCAACTGTTTCAGATTGATAGACAAAACCTGCGGGGTAAAATATCTGCCCATTAACGGCATATCCATATCAAAAATGTCTCATCCAAAAAGAGCGGAGCTCGCCTACTTGGCTATTTTCTTAAAGGGGTTATCCCATCTTAGACAATGGGGGAATATCGCTAGGATATGCCCCCATTGTCTGATAACCCACTGGGACCCGAACCTACAAGGAGAACGGAGCCGGGGAGAGTTGTGGCTGGAGGACCCCGGGTTTCCCGAGGTCTGTCCACCACCAGGCGCAGCTCCCCGCCTCTCCCATTGAAGTGAATGGGAGCGTACCGCGCATGCGCGGCCACCGCTCCCATTCATTTCTATGGGGCCGACGGAAATAGCCGCGCCAGTGCTCGGCTATGTTCGGCGGCTCCATAGAAATGAATGGAGGGCGGCTGCGCATGCGCAGTGTGCCCTCCTCAAGTTTCTCTGCTCCGTTCTGCTTGTAGGTGCGGGTCCCAGCGGTGGGACCCGCACCTATCAGACAATGGGGGCATATCCTAGCGATAGGCCCCCATTGTCTATGATGGGATAACCCCTTTAAGCCCCACTAAAGTGAAACGAGAGAGCAGCCCAACGTCGGCCACTTCCCCCTTTCCTGACTGTGTGTGATAGGGTCCCTTTCTTGGAAATTTGACTGCAGATTTTGCTGACATTCAACAGTGGATTTCTGTGCGGATTTACCAAAGATCTAACCCTACGCATTGCAAACGGTAAAATATACAGTGGAACTCTGTAGCATAAATTAAACCAATCAGATTATATGTTTCATTTTGGACAGCTCCTTTGGAAAATGAAATGAGGAATCTGATTGGTTGCTATGGGCAACTAAGCCAGTTCTACTTTACACCAGTTTGATAAATGACCCCCTTAATTCTTCTCTGTACCAATCCTGATCCCTATTTGTTTTGAATGTGTACTCTTTGCGGAAGCTTCCTTGCTGATTTTTTTTAGATGAGTTATTGGTCATTTCAAAGACAATGTATAAGAAACTGGTTATACTAAAATCTTGTTACTGTGACAGTTTGGTAGATCGCTACTTATTGGCACCAAAAGAAAAGTCAACTGGAATCTGTGTAAATTCAGATGTAGCAAATGGACTTGAGGGCATGGGTGTGCATATTACACCTCCCATCTGTCACTACACTCCCTAACTTATCATTGTTAGGGCAGCTTTTAAATGCCATAGTGATTAGGGGCCTTTCTAGTGACAAGTATATTGTAGAGTCTCCAGTCAGTCAAGAAAGGGTTAATACTTGGGACCACTGTGGCTGACTTCACAGTTAAAGTGCATGAGGTAGGTATCAATAATAAGCCCCTGTAGTAACTATGGCAACTATGTGCTGCTGATGTCATAGATGCCTAAGTCTATGACATAAAGGACCCACAGATGAAGGTTCCATAACAGAAGGACAAACGGCCATTTGCAGAGCCATGCTTGATGTGTCTGGAGACCTGGAGCTTCACCATCTGTAGAGGGAGGAAGGGGACGCCCGCCTAGCCAGCCAGATCAGCCCTATCGCCTAACCAGCCAGATCCAGTCCAAAAAGTTGAGAGGTATTCTGACATGTGAATTAGGCTTAAAGGGGTTGTCTCACTTCAGCAAGTGGCATTTCTTATGTAGAGAAAGTAAATACAAGGCACTTACTAATGTAGTGTGATTCACCATATTACCTCCTTTGCACACTATAGGAAAAAGCACTAGCCTATGTTAGGTCTTACGGTACCAACCACCAAATATGTAGGTCAGCACTTTTTCCTATCGTGTGCCAGCACGGCCACCACTGATGGATTTCAGGGTGGTCATAACCATGGAAAAGAGCAGAAAAATGAGTCCAGCCAAATGAAGCAATATGGATAATGACAATAAATTAGTAAGTGGTTTGTACTAACTTCCTCTACATAACAAATGCTATTTGCTGAAGTGAGACAACCCCTTTAAGATGACTGTGGTCAGGCCGGGAAATACAAAGAAAAAAGTGTACTATTAGACTCTGCCATAGGTGCTATTACACTTCTGCACATGGCTGACCTGGAGGCCTTTGTTAGGCCTCCTACTCCTATAGCAACCCAGTGGCACCACACAATTTTGTTGCAACGTGCTGACATAGGAAGCCCCTTTCGTCTCTTAAACTCCTTAGATGCTACGGTTGCTATTGTTTGCAGCATCCAAGGCATTAAACAGCTAGGCCTGGAGCCTGGTTTTCAGTCAAATCTGGCCTCCCACAGCGACCGCACAGAAGAAACAACTTCTGCTATTATGTCAATTGTCTGGAACTACATAGTTCCCATGATGTATTAAAATGTCACAGGGTGAGAAGGGGTTAACAAGTTATGGTAAGGCTGTATTCACACCTGTGTTGTGTTGTCTGTCTGAATACCTGGCAATATCAGCAGTCATATGAACAGGTAACCAGTACATCGCTGCCACCTAGTGGAGGTGTGAAATACATTTTAGCTACAAAGGAAAAAACGGCTCCCATTTCCACACTGGAGAAATGCATCTACTGTAGCTACTAATGAGTGGAAATGACACAAGGCTATTGAGCCTTTCAGTGCAATCTTTTCAGGGAGCTGATCCCTAACATGCTGAACCGACATGTCTGAATTCTGTTACCGTACAGTCCTAAACACTCTAAGCTCTATAAAGCCTCATTCACACCTCAGTGTTTCACTGACGTGTGCTGTACATGTTCTCCACGGACAGCTCACGTCCTCATTCATTTTAATGTGTGTATTCACACATCAGAGTTTTAGCACGGTCCGTGGGTCTGTGTTTTCAGCACGGATGAATGCTCTACTTTGTCCGTGTTCACGGATCCATCATGCCCATTATAGTCTATGTATCCGTGAAAACCACTAATGCAACACGGATCCATCAGTGTTTCAGGGATCATTAGGAAGAGATGCTTTGAAAATTATTTTTCAGCTGTGCAGTGTCAGTGAAACACGGCAAAATCTGCACACACGGACCACACATGGATCCTTCACAGATATCTTCATGGAGGCATCACTGACCTCCGTTTCACAGATTTAAGCACGGATGTGTAAATGACGCTTGAGGCACACTGTAAATTTTTCGTGGCCATTTTCCAACCATTTGTGCATCCATTATTTGTCTGTCTGTCCGTTTTTAATGCCCGTTTTGCATCTGTTATTCACAGCTGTTAAAAATGGCTTTTTTTTTTTAAACAAAGATCCCAACCCCTGCAGTGTACAGAATACCCCCCAGCAGTAATAATGTCCCCCATAGTGGCCCCCCAGCAGTAATAATATCCCCCATAGTGGCCCCCCAGCAGTAATAATATCCCCCATAGTGCCCCCCGGCAGTAATAATGTCTCCCATAGTGGCCATTAGCAATACTAATGTTCCCCATGGTGGCCCATAATGTTCGCCATAGTGACCCCTGCAGTAATAATGCCCCATAGTGGCTCCATGCTGTAATGTTTTATTTCAGAAAAAAAAAAAGAAAAAAAATATATATACTCACCTGTTGCTCCTCTATTGAATGAAAAGGACCTGCCGAAGGACCGGCGCTCAGCGTGATGACGTCATTGCACGTTCCCTGCGCGACAGATCCTCTTCAATCAAAAGAGGAGTTACTGTCTCTTTGTGTGCAAGTGGATGAGGTATCACAATATATGCAATGGGCGGCCGCGCCACTGGGCCCTCTATGTAGCGTCCCAGGTGTAGGAACGGCCGAGTGGTATAGGGTGGCCTAAAATGTCCCTTTATATGAGGTGTGAGTGTCACAGTGCTCCTACCTGGATACGGCTGGACCAAAGGCGTTGGCTCCGAAGCAAACAAATAGGGGGAATAGTTGAGTGATAAAAGAATAACTTGAGTCCAGATCTTGAGATGCAGTTCCAGCTTTGCCTTGGTCTCAGCAGGCTTTAGCATTAAGACTCTGGCAGGCAAACTCATCACTGCTACATTTGTTGCTCTCTGGCTCTGCTGTACTGTCAGGCTGGCTGTATAACTTTGCTTCTTCTTTATGCTGCACAACACTTAGTAGTCTGACTCTATGTTTGGCAAGGAGATACTCCTCCTGGCTCCTGAGGCTTCG
Source organism: Bufo gargarizans (assembly GCF_014858855.1). NCBI lineage: Eukaryota > Metazoa > Chordata > Amphibia > Anura > Bufonidae > Bufo > Bufo gargarizans. The sequence continues at coordinate 683,111,655 of NC_058080.1, read as the reverse complement.
AGCTTTGGCCTCCATGTCCAGCAGAGCTGAGGGTGCTCTGGATGGCTTGGCTTGGGCATGTCCAGGAGAGGGGGTTTAGAATGGAATGGAAAGCTCTATTCTACCTAACTATAGCTCTGCCGTATTTGCTGCCACCTGCTGGTAAACCAGGCAAATTACATTTAAATACAACAGTTGCAAACATTAGAAATGCACAGTGTAGTGGACCTGAAATAAATACACAAGATGACATGATATTAGCACATTAGAGATAGTAGCGGGGTGAAGAAGTGGTAATGTCACTCTGGGGCGTTACATATACACTGCTCGTTACCATGGTTATGACCACCCTGTAATCCTCTCTGGTGACCAGGACTGTGGAAACTCACATAGGCTGGTGCTTTCTCCTATAGTGTGCAAGCAGGGCCACCACTGATGGTTTACAGGGTGGTCCTAACCATGGGAAAAAGCAGTGTATAATGTGATGGAAAAATGAATCCAGACAGCAAAGGAATTGAAGTTGAATAGGTCTCGATTCATCATGGCCGCCGCACGGACATTGCCCGTGCATTAGGGACCGCAAATTGCAGTCCCCAATGCACGGAACGACCGCACAACGACCGTGTGCATTAGGCCTAAGGCTGAGTTCACATGTATTTTAAGTATCTGTTATGCACATGTTGCATTCGTTTTAGCCATTTCTATCTACGATCCGTTATTTTAGACTGCAAAAAAAAAACTTTATGTAGGAATTTTTTCCCTCTAAAATAACGGATCCCAGACGGAAATGGCTAAAAAGGATGCATTGCAACATGTGCATAACTGAGCATAACGGATGCTTAAAATACAGAAGAACGGTGATGTGAACCTGGCCTAACAGGCGCTCCAGCACTAAGATCCCGTTGGAGATTGCCACTACTTAAAAAAAATCTGGATTTCTGTCACCTTTATATACTGCCCTCAGATAAGGCAGCACAAATAGGTGACAAACCTCCTTTAATTTCTACCTCTCCATGGTATAAAATGTAAAGATTATTTGGATTTCATTCACACTTGACATAAGTGCAGCAATTCATCAAGATTAGTATTTGAAAAGAAAAAGTGATCAGGAAGGTGATGTCCCCTTTAACTCTGATGTTGACATCACCATGGCAACTGCAGTAAACAGACAGCGATTGGTCGGCTTGAATCTGAAAATCATCAGTTGGCTCCTTGGGAGATGAAACTGATTTTATGGTTAGTGATGAATTTCGGAGACACCCGGAGGAGCTGCTTTTACGCCCACTGCTCAGGGTGGGATTTCTGGGGTAAGATACTGAGACATATCTAACTGTTATATTCAGGTGCGGGATATCTCCGTATAAAACTGGTGTTTTTAGTAAGCTACAATAAATACAATAAAACAGGAAAAGATGGTTAGCGTTTTCCCTAAATTTGAACGGTTTATTATGTGTCTAGGGAAAATAGGACTTTTGTTCAGGTCTACAACACTTGTGGTGAAGTTACCTACAGAAAGGTGAAGTATAAAGAATGGCAGACACTGCAGGTGATTGCATTAGGGCCTTATTCATACAGTCAGTGTTTGGTCAGTGATTTTCATCAGTGATTTTGAGCCAAAACCAAGTGCTGGTCCAAAACACACAACAGCTGCAGATCTTTCCCTTCTACCTTATGTCTATGTAGGATCCACTCCTGGTTTTGGCTCATAATAACTGATGGAAATCACTGACCAAACACTGACTGTGTGAATGAAGCCCTAAAATGTGAAAATTATTGGCGTCTTTAAACTCATCTCATGTAGTTGCCTGTACGTGAGGTTCTTCATATGCATTGCGGCTTTAGGCCTCATGCACACGACCGTTGTTATAGGCTTCAGTTTTTTGAGGATCCGCGGTTTGCGGACCGCAAAAAATGGCACGGTCGTGTGCATGAGGCCTTTAGCTTGTGAAACCAGCTTTTTTGGATTGAACCCTTAAATGCAAATCTTATTGCTCTATTACTACAGGCAGAGTCATATAAATATTGGAAAAACCCTCCCAAAAAGGGTAATTTTTTATTCAGATAGTTGGTTGGGCTGGTATGAGTTAATTGGCATTCTCCCCTTCAAGCCTTAGGGGGCCGGTACACAGGTGTAGGGTAAGATGCAGAAAATCAGCACAAATTTCTGTACGGATTTCTGTGTGCTTCTGCAACAAAAACCGCATGAGCAGAGCGGGCGCGATATCCGCCAGGGGCCTTCTGTTTTAAACTGCAGGCACCTGGGACTAATGTAATCGTAATGACCAAGAATAAAAATAATAGGTCAGTTTTAATGCATAGGAAACAGTGTTAAAAAAAACAAATATAATACTGTTGCAGAATTGTTTATTTTTTTATAATTCCACCCCATTTGGAATTTGTTTCCGCTTCCCATTCACATTGTATGCAACCATAAATGGCGCCGTTAGAAAGTACATCTTGTACTGCAAAAGACAAGCCCTGATACGGCTATGTGAATAAAAATATAAATATGCTTGATACTTTTATTACCCAAATTGCTGTTGCAGAGATATCTTAATGAATATGCTAATTAGGGTCTCGGTGCATGATTTGGGAATACTTTTTATACTTCTTTTTGCAACCCTTTAAGAATCTCCATTGGGCTGAGGCTACATGTACATTTTTTATGTGACGACATCAACAAAATCACAGAAAATGACAGAATGTTGGAAATTAGTGAGTATCAGAAGTTGCAGTTGTCCAGTTCACTTGGCAAATGAAAGGTGAGGTGTAGTCTACATAGTGTGTGTATATAAGGTAAGTGTAGTCTACATAGTGTGTGTATATAAGGTAAGTGTAATCTACATAGTGTGTATATAAGGTAAGTGTAGTCTACATAGTGTGTATATAAGGTAAGTGTAGTCTACATAGTGTGTATATAAGGTAAGTGTAGTCTACATAGTGTGTGTATATAAGGTAAGTGTAGTCTGCATAGTGTGTGTATATAAGGTAAGTGTAATCTACATAGTGTGTGTATATAAGGTAAGTGTAATCTACATAGTGTGTATATAAGGTAAGTGTAGTCTACATAGTATGTGTATATAAGGTAAGTGTAGTCTGCATAGTGTGTGTATATAAGGTAAGTGTAATCTACATAGTGTGTATATAAGGTAAGTGTAGTCTACATAGTGTGTGTATATAAGGTAAGTGTAGTCTACATAGTGTGTGTATATAAGGTAAGTGTAATCTACATAGTGTGTGTATATAAGGTAAGTGTAGTCTACATAGTGTGTGTATATAAGGTAAGTGTAATCTACATAGTGTGTGTATATAAGGTAAGTGTAGTCTACATAGTATGTGTATATAAGGTAAGTGTAGTCTACATAGTGTGTGCATATAAGGTAAGTGTAATCTACATAGTGTGTATATAAGGTAAGTGTAATCTACATAGTGTGTATATAAGGTAAGTGTAGTCTACATAGTATGTGTATATAAGGTAAGTGTAGTCTGCATAGTGTGTGTATATAAGGTAAGTGTAATCTACATAGTGTGTATATAAGGTAAGTGTAGTCTACATAGTATGTGTATATAAGGTAAGTGTAATCTACATAGTGTGTGTATATAAGGTAAGTGTAGTCTACATAGTGTGTGTATATAAGGTAAGTGTAATCTACATAGTGTGTATATAAGGTAAGTGTAATCTACATAGTGTGTGTATATAAGGTAAGTGTAGTCTACATAGTGTGTGTATATAAGGTAAGTGTAGTCTACATAGTGTGTGTATATAAGGTAAGTGTAGTCTGCATAGTGTGTGTATATAAGGTAAGTGTAATCTACATAGTGTGTATATAAGGTAAGTGTAAGCTACATAGTGTGTATATAAGGTAAGTGTAGTCTACATAGTATGTGTATATAAGGTAAGTGTAGTCTGCATAGTGTGTGTATATAAGGTAAGTGTAATCTACATAGTGTGTATATAAGGTAAGTGTAATCTACATAGTGTGTATACAAGGTAAGTGTAATCTACATAGTGTGTGTGTATATAAGGTAAGTGTAATCCAGGGGCGTAGCGTGGGGGGGGCCGGAGGGGCCGTTGCCCCGGGCGCCAAATTGCAGGGGGCGCCAGGCATCCGAAATTTCAATGAGGGCTACGGGAGCCTATGGCTCCCGTCCCCTCCGTTATGCCCCATAGGCTTCAGGCCACTAGGCCTGAAGCCTATAAGGCAGTAGAGGCGAGCGACGCAGGACTCGGTCACGATAACCTCACTGTGACCTCCTGCGTCGGGTCTCGCGAGATGACGCGATGACGCGGCGCAGGAAGGCACAGTGAGGCGTTCGTGACCGCCTGCGGCCTGCGGCGGGAACAAGCGGGGATGGAGATAGGTAAGTATTTTTTTTTATGTTAACTTACCTAATTGCAGAGGCTCTGGCGGCAGTATGGGGGGTGGGAAAGGAGAGGAGAAGAGAAGAGAGGACTGGAGCAGAAAGGCTTCACAGGCATTGGCACAGCAATAAGAGGGGCGATTATATTAGCAAAGAGGGGGGCCAGTACATTAATAACAGAGGGGCCAGTACATTAATAACAGAGGGGCCAGTACATTAATAACAGAGGGGCCAGTACATTAATAACAGAGGGGCCAGTACATTAATAACAGAGGGGCCAGTACATTAATAACAGAGGGGCCAGTACATTATTAATAACAGAGGGGCCAGTACATTATTAATAAAAAGAGGGCCATTATATTAATAATAAAGAGGGGGCCAGTACATTATTAATAAAAAGAGGGCCATTATATTAATAATAAAGAGGGGGCCAGTACATTATTATTATTAATGTAATGGCCCCCTCTTCATTATTAATGTAATGACCCCCTCTTTATTATTAATATAATGGCCCCCTCTTTATTATTAATGTACTGGCCCCCTTTTTATTATTAATGTACTGGCCCCCTTTTTATTAATAATGTAATGGCCCCTCTTTATTATTAATAATGTAATGGCCCCCTTTTTATTAATAATGTAATGGCCCCTCTTTATTATTAATGTAATGGCCCCTCTTCATTATTAATATAATGACCCCATCTTTGTTATGAATGTAATGACCCCCTCTTTATTATTAATGTAATGACCCCCTCTTTATTATTAATGTAATGACCCCCTCTTTGCTAATATAATGGCCCCCTCTTTGTTATTAAAGAGGGGGCCAGTACATTAATAATAAAGAGGGGGCCAGTACATTAATAATAAAGAGGTGGCCATTATAATATACAGGGGGAATGAAAGCTATCTGTCTGGCTCTAGCTCAGTATTGGGGGGCAGCAGGATGACAGTGTTGAAGGAAGGAGAGCATGATAGTAAAGTGAGGAACCTAAATTTTTTTCGGTGAAACTCTGCAGAGACGAGAAGCGGCTGAAAGAAGTTATCATGGCGGTCTTATCTCTGAATGAAGACGTCGAGGAGAGTCTACATCACAGGAGACGTCACTGGATGTAACAGGTATGGTGCGGTATTCTACTGTAATAATAATGTCCATCCACATATCTGTTTCATGGTAGGGTTGGGGGAGAAGATTGAGAATTTGGCCCACCCTGCCGCATTCTGGCCCCAGACTTCAGGTCACACTGTACGTGTTCAGAATTCTGGGGCCTCACACCCATCTACTACATTATCTGTACTCAGAGAGTTATCTCTGTGTTATCTGAGGTGTAACATAGGACTGCTAGTGATCTACTACAGTATCTGTTAAAAGTGGCGTGCCTGGGGTAGGCGCGGGGGGGGGGGGGGGGCGCAATTTTTGGCTTGCCCCGGGTGCTGGCAACCCACGCTACGCCACTGGTGTAATCTACATAGTGTGTATATAAGGTAAGTGTAGTCTACATAGTGTGTGTATATAAGGTAAGTGTAGTCTACATAGTGTGTGTATATAAGGTAAGTGTAATCTACATAGTGTGTGTATATAAGGTAAGTGTAGTCTACATAGTGTGTATATAAGGTAAGTGTAGTCTACATAGTGTGTGTATATAAGGTAAGTGTAGTCTACATAGTGTGTGTGTATATAAGGTAAGTGTAATCTACATAGTGTGTGTATATAAGGTAAGTGTAGTCTACATAGTGTGTGTATATAAGGTAAGTGTAGTCTACATAGTGTGTGTATATAAGGTAAGTGTAGTCTACATAGTGTGTGTATATAAGGTAAGTGTAGTCTACATAGTGTGTATATAAGGTAAGTGTAGTCTACATAGTGTGTGTATATAAGGTAAGTGTAATCTACATAGTGTGTATATAAGGTAAGTGTAATCTACATAGTGTGTATATAAGGTAAGTGTAGTCTACATAGTGTGTGTATATAAGGTAAGTGTAGTCTACATAGTGTGTGTATATAAGGTAAGTGTAATCTACATAGTGTGTGTATATAAGGTAAGTGTAGTCTACATAGTGTGTATGCAGGATAAGTGAATCTTTATAGTGTTTGTGCATAGGGTAAGTGTAGTGTATATATTGTATTATACGGTAAGTGCAATGATTTTAGTATATGTGTAGGGTAAGTGTAGTCTATGTAGTGTGTATATAGGATTGGTGTAATCATGGTAAGTGTAGTGCATTTAGTGTGTGTATATATAGGATAATTAATCTGTATATTGCATGTATATAGGGTAAGTGTAGTATATATAGTGTATGTATAGTGTATGTAGTGTGTTTAGGTTAAGTGTAGTGTATATAGTCAATGTGTAAGGTAAGTGTACTCTACATAGTGTGTACATAGGATAGGTATAATCTATATAGTGTGCTTATAGGATAAGCCTAATCTATTTAATGTCTGTATATAAGGTAAGTGTAGTATATATAGTGTTTATATAGAAAAAACTATTTATATAGTGTCTGTATATAGGATAAAGATAGTGTGTATAGTTGATGAATAGGGTAAGTGTATTGTATATAGTATATCTGCATAGTGTAGTCTATGTAGTATGTATATAGCATAAATGTAGTATTTATGTTTTGTATATATAATAAGTGTAATCTTTATAACTAGTCTGTATATTAGCTATGTGTAGAGTATATAGTAAATGTAGAGTGTATATAGTGTTTGTACAGGGTAAGTGATGTTTAATTTTTATATTTATTATTTGTATATAGGGTATGTGTAGTATATATATATATATATGTGTGGGGTAAGTGCAATGTATATATTGTATGTATAGGATATGTGTAATTTATATAGTTTCTGTATATGGGGTAAGTTTAGTGTATATAGTGTATGTATATGATGTGTAGTCATTATAGCGTTACATATATTAAGTGTAATGTATATAGTGTGTATATAGGATAATTCATCTATAAAGTGCCTGTATATAGGGTAAGTGTAGTATATATCGTGTTTGTATAGTGTGTGTATTGGGTAAGTGTAGTGTATACAGTTTATGTGTAAGGTAAGTGTAGTCTACATAGTGTATACATAGGATAGGTGTAATCGATATAGTGTGCTTATAGGATAAGTGTAATCTATTTAATTTCTGTAAAAAAGGTAAGTGTAGTGTATATAGTGTGTATATAGGATAAGCAATCTATATAGTGTCAGCATATAGGATTAATGTACTGTATATAACATACGTATAGTTTAGTCTATGTAGTGTGTATATAAGTGTAATCTTTATAGTTACTCTCTATATTGAGTATGTGTAGAGTACATAGTGTATATATAGTGTATGTAGTGCTTGTAAAGGGTAAGTGCTGTCAATATTATGTGTATAGGGTATGTGTACAGTATATAGTGTATGTATAAGGAAAGTATAATGTATATAGTGTACATTTAGGGTACATGTAATCTATGTAATGTATATATAGAGTAATAATAGTCTAGTGTATATTTACGGTAAGTGTAATCTATATAGTAGATATATCAGGTAAGTGAAATGTAAAATATATATATATATGTATATACTGTGACTACACAGGGTAAGTGTAGTCTATATAGTGTATGTGTATGTATAGGATAAGTGTAACTTTTATAGTGTCTGTATATGCGGTAAGTGTAGTGTGTATAGTGTATTTATATGATATGTGTACTTAATATACTGTGAGCATACGGTAAGTGTAGTGCATATATTGTGTATATATGATAATTAATCTACATAGTGTCTGTATGTATGGTAAGTGTAGTATATTTAGTGTATATAGTGTTATATAGGGTAAGTGTAGTATATATAGTGTATGTGTAGGGTAAGTGTAGTCTACATAGTGTGTACATAGGTATAATCTATATGGTGTTCTTATAGGATAAGTGTAATCTATGTAATGTCTGTATATAAGGTAAGTGTAGTATATATAGTGTGTATATAGGGGTAAGCAATTTATATAATGTCTGCATATAGGATAAATGTAGTGTATATAGTTTCTGTATAGGTTAAGTGTATTGTATATAGCATGTCTGCATAGTGTAGTCTATGTAGTATGTATATACTGTAGCATAAATGTAGTATTTATGTTTTGTATATATGATAAGTGTTATCTTTATAACTAGTCTGTATATTAGGTATGTGTAGAGTATATAGTAAATGTATAGTGTATATAGTGTTTGTAGAGGGTAAGTGTTGTTTATTTAATATATTAGCTGTATATAGTGTATGTGTAGTGTGTGTGTATATATATATATATATATATATATATATATATATATGTATAATGTGGGGTAAGTGTAATGTATATATTGTATGTATAGGATAAGTTTAATTTTTATAGTTTCTGTATAGGGGGTAAGTTTGTATATAGTGTATGTATATGACATGTGTAGTCATTATAGTTTTACATACAGTATGTGTAGTGTATATAGTGTGTATATAGGATAATTAATCTATAAAGTGCCTGTATATAGGGTAAGTGTAGTATATTTAGTGTATGTATAGTGTATATAGTGTGTTTATAGGGTAAGTGTGGTGTATACAGTTTATGTGTAAGGTAAGTGTAGTCTACATAGTGTTTACATAGGATAGGTGTAGTCTATATAGTGTGCTTTTAGGATAAGTGTAATGTATTTAATGTCTGTAAAAAAGGTAAGTGTAGTGTATATAGGGTAAGTAATCTATATAGTGTCACCATAAAAGATTAATGTAGTGTATATAGTATATGTATAGTGTAGTCTCTGTAGTGTGTATATAGGTGTAATCTTTATACTTAGTCTGTATATTGACTGACTATACAAACATTGCATGGTGTACCAGTTGCTCTCAATATTGTTATAACATTTCATGGGTTGAATTCTATTTCGAATATTAAATTCACATCTGTTTTGTTAGCCCTTTTGCAGTGCTTAATCCCTCCTTGTTTAGGGGTCCCTACACTAACACGTTATACATAAAACAGGATATATTGAGTGTAACTGGTGTTATCACTTTCAGTGTGCTCTTACATTATTTTATATACAGTAGTCAGTTGTTATAGAGAAACACCAATATACTGCTTATCAGTTTGGCTTTTTAAATTAATAGTGCAAATCAGTGTAAATTATGTAAAAAAAGAAAAAGAAAAAGAGTCTTAGTGTAGGGACCTATCTGATTGAGGTCGCCTTGACGTGGCAGATGGGCTCACACAATATCATCAGATTGTGTGCTAAGAACCTCATGTTTTTAAAAGTGTGGGTGACAAGATTCTTCTGAGAGTTTTTGAGCTTCCATATGTTAAGGAATTAATCAGTTGTCCCTCTTGAAGCATAGAAACGTTCATAGAGATAGATGGCATTGTTTATTTTTATGAAGGCTATGCCATGAGTGGGCAGCACGGTGGCTCACTGGTTGGCACTGGTGCCTTGCAGTGCTGGGGTCCTAGGTTCGAATCTGACCAATAACAACATTTGTATGTTCTCCCTGTGCTTGTGTGGGTTTCCTCCAGGTACTCCAGTTTCCTCCTACACTCCAAAGACATACTGATAGGGAACTTAGATTGTGAGCCCTATTAAGGACAGTTGGATGCTAATGTCTGTAAAGAGCTGCGGTATATAGCAGCGCTATATAAGTGCACAAAATAAATGAATAAATTAGGTCTGGACACCTTGGGAGACTTTTTGAAGAGTAAGGGTTTCTACTGTAAAATACCAGAAATGCATTTTCATTAAGACATAAGGTGCAGCAAATAATGACTGTTGGGCTCCACGTTTACCCCTATCTTATATACAGGGTGGCCCACGAAAAAGTAGCCCACCTCCAGCGATAGTATGACAAGATGAATGAGCAAGTGGATTGTTATTTTTTTTTATTACCCACAAGTCACAAAAGATGCTAAAAGTGGTCCCTGTTCCGGTCTATACATCTTTGGGCACATCGGATTATGTTGGCCGATACTGCTCGCAGCTCTACAGCAGTGATGCTGCAGAAACAAAAATGTCCTGCTCTTTCCAACAAGATGGGACAACATGCCGCACCTCACTGGCACGGATTCATGAACTGTTGATGTAGGAGCAAACAGTGAGCAAGGGGTTATGGCCACCACGTTCCTCAGACTTGTCCTCGTGCAATTTTTATCTGTTGGGAAATTCAAAACAGAAAATGTCCGCTAACAATCCACATCCCTGGATGAACTCAAGGAAAATATCACAAACACTATCCGCAACATTACAAGTAGTATCAGCCGACATATTCCGACATGCCCAAAAATTCCTGGGCCACCCTGTTTTACCCCTTTTCAACATAGAGAAGGGATACATGATGACCTTTCTATGTGTGTCATTCCTATGCAAAGACCTATTTGCGTATATTCTCCTACTAGTGACATAACGGTGTAAATTATCTACAATATGTACAATAAAGTGACTTCAACTTTTACATTATCCTTGTGCATCTGGGAGACCATAATAATCATAAAATTCATGTACTGGAATTGCTGCAGAAGGTGGTCATGATAGAGAGGGGCCCACGTCAATTTTGCTATGAAGCCCCACGGTTACTTGCTATGCCCCTGGAATGTACATTACATATAACAATTCTGCAAGCAGCTACATTCGGCCAGGGAGCTGTCAGAATGGCTAGAGCTGCTGCACAGATTTAGGGGGTCATGTACTATACTGAAATACTCCTAGATTGGGCTTATTTCAGGCGCAGGTGGCGGGTCAATGTTTAGTTGCTGTTTTAGGCGTAGAAAGTGGATGCAGGGACGTTATGCAGAGGCTAGCTACAGGCTTTTATTATGACCGGCGTCTAAACCGCTGGTCCTAATAAATGTGCCCCTTAATTTCAACGGAACTTAAAGAGAACCTGTCACCTCACCACCTGGTGGCCAGGACTGTGGGAGTGCACATAGGCCAGTGCCTTTTCCTATATTGTGTAAGCACGACCACCGCTGCTGGATTGCAGGGTGGTGGTAACCATGGAAATGAGCAGTGTATAATGTGACTGAAAAATGAATCAAGCCAGCAAAGGAGGCAATATGGACAATAACAATACATTAGTAATTGCCTTGTATTACATTTCTCTACATGATAAATGCCATTTGCTGAAGTGAGACAAGTGTTTTTGCCCAAAGATAATTTTGTCCTCTTTTTTTTTAATTTATTTTTATTTATTTTTGTTTGGATAAATCAATATAAAAGTGTTTTTGTGCTTCATGGTATTAAACATTGATATTTTTAATTTAACATATATATTTCTATATCACATTTTTTATCAGAAGAATAAATGAAATTGCTGGACCAATTAATGGGAGGATCATGAAACCAGTCATGGAATGCCCAGTGTAAAGGAGTCGAAGACACTCCTTTGTGAGTCCAGAAAACTGGAAAGCAACAAAATAGTCTCCCAATCTGCTCTAAGCGATACACTTGATCGCACCTAGAGAGCCATTGTGGGATACCTGGTACTACATTCGACTACCAGTTAGAGGCGACCCTGGCCACTGCCAACAGTTGTTGTTGAAGGCGGTAAGCTTGATGGGGACGACGCTGTGGGGACTGAAGCCCTAGTAGACAACATTGTGGTAGAAGTGGAAATTCACTACCCTGCAATTTGGTCAAGGCATTACATACTCCTATCCAAAAGGGTTTCACTAAGTGACATGTCCACCCTCAATGTAAAAAAGACCCCTCAGCACCCAAACATCTCATCACTACCATAAGGCCTTGCTATGAGATCCAGTATTGTAATAGAGTAATCTAACCTGTAATACTGGTGAAATTGGACCTGACAACAATTTTCCCGCCACCCCCGAGTACCACACCTTGAGGGTGTTGCGCGTGAAGGGATTTGTTATATATTTCAAAATCTTCGTTCTATACCTTCTGGCCAGGGCCAAAGAGCGCAAAGGAATTCCTGACAGGTCTTGTTCTAATGCCACATCTAACCTTCCTGGCGGACTACGAATCCATTCTAAAACCCTAAGACCTTGTATAGACTTATAGTAGTTAAGAAAATCTGGAATACCCAGACGGCCATATTTCTGAGACTTAATCACCTGACAGTAGGGCAGTCTAGGTCTGGCACCACTCCAGAGAAAGCGCGTCAGGACCTTTTTTAATTGGAGAAAGAAGGATCCAGGTATGGGAATTGGCAGCGCCTGTAAATAGTACAATACTTTTGGGAGAACTATCGTTTTAATTAGAATTCTACGACCAAACCAGGGGGTAAATGGCAAGTCCCAGGATGTCATAAGATCATTGATTATACATGGTATGTTTTTGTGATTTTCCACATACAAAGCTGAAGGATGGGAGGTGATGTTCACACCAAGGAAGGGAATGCTGCGTGTGGACCAGGTAAAGGGAGTGCTCAACTCTAGTGCATTTTGTATTTGTGAATCTAATGATCCGTTTAATACTTGTGACTTGGATAAATTTACTTTGAAATTGGAGAGGGCTCCAAATCGTTCTAGTAACTCGTGAATTGCAGGGAAGGCCTCAACGGGATTAGTGATGATGAGAAGTAGGTCGTCCACAAATGCAGCTAGCAAGTGAATAACTCCTTTAATGGTCATACCCTGTATCCGTTGATCCTGCCGTATCGCTTGTAACACCGGCTCAATGGAAAGGATAAAGAGAAGTGGGGAAATGGGGCAGCCCTGCCTGGTACCATTACTAAGACTCTTGCGCAAGGATTGCTATACATGGCCATTACCACCTCAATAAAGCTTTCTGGAATGCCAAAGCTTTTCAAGGCTTCACTCATGTATGCCCAGTCCACTCTATCAAAAACCTTCTCGGCATCAGTGCCAAGAAGGACTAGTGGAGTGGAAGTGAAGTGAGCATGATGTATTATGTTTATCAGGAGGCTTCTATTCATTCTACCTTCACGCCCTCCCACAAAGCCCACTTGCTCCATGTGGATCATTTGAGGCAGGAGGGACTAAAGACGAGAAGCCAGCATCTTTGCCAGCAGTTTCAGGTTGGTATTGAGCAAAGATATTGGTCTGTAACTGGCACACAAGGAGGGGTCTTTTCCTTCTTTAGGGATGATGGTTATTTGGGCAGCAAGCATATGGGGATGTAGGGGTTTCCCTTCCCAGACTGAGTTACAAACTTGAAGGAGTTTGGGTAAAAGGATGCCTTGGAAGGAGTCATAGTATTTCATAGGTAATCCATCTGGACCTGGGCTTTTATGAAGGGGAGAGTCCTTAAGGGCCTTCCTCAGTTCTATAATTGTAAATGGGTGGGAAATCAGCTGCAATTGCTCTACTGTTAGCTTAAGCTTGATATCAATCTAGCAGAGCATTGAATGGGGAGATCTCTGGATCCATGTGAGGTACAGGGCTGGTTCTAGCTTTGTTAGAAAGAGGTTGTCGTGTACTATATGATGACTGATTAGAATTTTTTTCATTAGTCATGGGATAACCCCTTTAACCACCTCAGCCCCCCTAGCTTAAACACCCTTAATGACCAGGCCACTTTTTGCACTTCTGCACTACACTACTTTCACCGTTTATTGCTCGGTCATGCAACTTACCACCCAAATGAATTTGACCTCCTTTTCTTCTCACTAATAGAGCTTTCATTTGGTGGTATTTCATTGCTGCTGACATTTTTACTTTTTTTGTTATTAATCGAAATTTAATGACATTTTTGCAAAAAAATGACATTTTTCACTTTCAGTTGTTAAATTTTTTTTAAAAAACTAATCCATAAATAATTTTTTCTCTAAATTTATTTTTCTACATGTCTTTGATAAAAAAATGTTTGGGTAAAAAAAAATGGTTTGGGTAAAAGTTATAGCGTTTACAAACTATGGTACAAAAATGTGAATTTCCGCTTTTTGAAGCAGCTCTGACTTTCTGAGCACCTGTCATGTTTCCTGAGGTTCTACAAGGGCCAGACAGTACAAACACCCCACAAATGACCCCATTTCAGAAAGTAGACACCCTAAGGTATTTGCTGATGGGCATAGTGAGTTCATAGAACTTTTTATTTTTTGTCACAAGTTAGCGGAAAATTATGATTTTTTTTTTTCTTACAAAGTCTCATATTCCACTAACTTGTGACAAAAAATAAAAACTTCCATGAACTCACTATGCCCATCACGAAATACCTTGGGGTGTCTTCTTTCCAAAATGGGGTCACTTGTGGGGTAGTTATACTGCCCTGGCATTCTAGGGGCCCTAATGTGTGGTGAGTAGTTTGAAATCAAAATGTGTAAAAAATGACCTGTGAAATCCTAAAGGTGCTCTTTGGAATGTGGGCCCCTTTGCCCACCTAGGCTGCAAAAAAGTGTCACACATGTGGTATCGCCGAACTCAGGAGAAGTTGGGCAATGTGTTTTGGGGTGTCATTTTACATATACCCATTTTTTTTATACAAAGTTGTCTTTTGCCGAGATATTTCTCCCACCCAGCATTGGTAGATGTAAAATGACACCCAAAACACATTTCCCAACTTCTCCTGAGTACGGCGATACCACATGTGTGACACTTTTTTGCAGCCTAGATGCGCAAAGATGCCCAAATTCCTTTTAGGAGGGCATTTTTAGACATTTGGATCCCAGACTTCTTCTCACGCTTTAGGGCCCCTAAAAAGCCAGGGCAGTATAAATACCCCACATGTGACCCCATTTTGGAAAGAAGATACCCCAAGGTATTCAATGAGGGGCATGGCGAGTTCATAGAATTTTTTTTTTTTTTGGCACAAGTTAGCGGAAATTTTTTTTTGTTTTTGTTTTTTTCTCACAAAGTCTCCCTTTCCGCTAACTTGGGACAAAAATTTAAATCTTTCATGGACTCAATATGCCCCTCACGGAATACCTTGGGGTGTCTTCTTTCCGAAATGGGGTCACATATGGGGTATTTATACTGCCCTGGCATTTTAGGGGCCGTAAAGCGTGAGAAGAAGTCTAGAATATAAATGTCAAAAAATGTTTACGCATTTGGATTCTGTGAGGGGTATGGTGAGTTCATGTAAGATTTTAATTGTTTGACACAAGTTAGTGGAATATGGACTTTGTAAGAAAAAAATAAATAAAAAATTTCCGCTAACTTGGGCCAAAAAAATGTCTGAATGGAGCCTTACAGGGGGGGTGATCAATGACAGGGGGGGGGGGAGATCAGGGAGTCTATATGGGTGATCACCCCCCTGTCATTGATCACCACCCTGTAAGGATCCATTCAGACGTCCGTATGTGTTTTGCGGATCCGATCCATGTATCCGTGGATCCGTAAAAATCATACGGACGTCTGAATGGAGCCTTACAGGGGGGTGATCAATGACAGGGGGGTGATCAGGGAGTCTATATGGGTGATCACCCCCCTGAAATTGATCACCCCCTTACAGGGGGGTGATCAATGACAGGGCGGTGATCAATGACAGGGCGGTAATCAGGGAGTCTATATGGGTGATCACCCCCCTGAAATTGATCACCCCCTGTAAGGCTCCATTCAGACGTCCGTATGTGTTTTGCGGATCCGATCCATGTATCCGTGGATCCGTAAAAATCATACGGACGTCTGAATGGAGCCTGACAGGGGGGTGATCAATGACAGGGGGGTGATCAGGGAGTCTATATGGGTGATCACCCCCCTGTCATTGATCACCACCCTGTAAGGCTCCATTCAGACGTCCGTATGTGTTTTGCGGATCCGATCCATGTATCCGTGGATCCGTAAAACTCATACGGACGTCTGAATGGAGCCTTACAGGGGGGTGATCAATGACAGGGGGGTGATCAGGGAATCTATATGGGTGATCACCCGCCTGTCATTGATCACCCCCCTGTGTGTTTTGCGGATCCGATCCATGTATCCGTAAAAATCATACGGACGTCTGAATGGAGCCTTACCAGGGGGGTAATCAATGACAGGGGGGTGATCAGGGAGTCTATATGGGGTGATCATGGGTGATCAGGGGTTCATAAGGGTTAATAAGTGACAGGGGGGGGGGTGTAGTGTAGTGGTGTTTGGTGGTACTTTACTGAGCTACCTGTGTCCTCTGGTGGTCGATCCAAACAAAAGGGACCACCAGAGGACCAGGTAGCAGGTATATTAGACGCTGTTATCAAAACAGCGTCTAATATACCTGTTAGGGGTTAAAAAAAATCGCATCTCCAGCCTGCCAGCGAACGATCGCCGCTGGCAGGCTGGAGGTCCTCTCGCTTACCTTCCGTGCCTGTGTGCGCACGCGTTCACAGGAAATCTCGCTTCTCGGACGCATCCGCATCCGTGCGTTACATGGTCGGGAAGCGGTTAAAGAAGACTGGGCAAAAGCCTGGAAAAAATATAAGCCAATGGAAAAAAATTGGCAAGAGAAAGAT
This sequence comes from Bufo gargarizans, assembly GCF_014858855.1. NCBI lineage: Eukaryota > Metazoa > Chordata > Amphibia > Anura > Bufonidae > Bufo > Bufo gargarizans. The sequence continues at coordinate 683,094,988 of NC_058080.1, read as the reverse complement.
CCCCTAGAAAAAAGGGGGGGATCACTGCCAGTCCACCTGTCCGGGAGGACAGAAAAAAAACACAGTGGGCTGGGGGTGATTCCCTCCTTTATAGGGGATACTTAATTGTTTTATTACTTGGGCTCAATAATTCTGCCGGTCCTACCAGTCCACAGGGGGGTGGCTAACCCCATCTATGCTGCTGGTAGAAAGTAAGGGAATACCTGTTTTCCCAGACCAAACCTCTCACTGTGTCACAATAGATAGATAGATAATTTGATTATTTTCACTGTGTGTATTGCCGGGGTGGGCGGCCTCAGAACTCGAAACAGGACAAGCCATAAAGTCCACAATGCCCTTGGGGCTCTGTCTTAACGTCCTGTTTAGGCTAATGCAAATCGATCTTCAGATAATAGATCAGAAGTTCCCCGTAGCCACCAATCAGATTCCACCTTTAATTTTTCACAGCTCCTTTGGAAAATGAAAGGTGGAATCTGATTGGTTGCACCTAAGCCAGTTCCACTTTACACCAGTTTGATAAATGACCCCATTTTTTTAAATGCTGTTTCCGTACAGCATTAAAATGTATTGGCGTCATATCACCCGAAGTTGTGTGAGACTTCAGGGAATTAGTCCGGTGTTCCTATCTGTGTATTTATACAACATTTTAAATTAGAAATCCGAAGTGGGCTTTGTTACCTAGGATATTCTGTGCGGCGCTCTCAAAGCTGCCTCCTCCCTCTTGCCCCGCTGCTGCTGTGTCCTCCTGGAAGACGAGAAGGACACGGCAGGTGACATCTGCTTCATTATCTGTACTCAGAGTGTTGACATGATAAAGGATGTCATGCGTTCGTCCGTGAATTTGCACTCTTTGGATCTTTTTGAAGAAGTGACTAATAAAAAATAATTTTATCGAGATGCCGTGCTGAATTTCTCTCCTTAGAGAGTTATCACTGTGTGATCTTTGGTGTTACATAGGACTGCAGGTAGATAAATAGGGGCATGTCTACAGGTTAGGGGGCACAGTACTTGGCTTGCTCTGGGTCGCTGGCAACCCATGCTACCCCACTGACCCGGCGGATCCCATTTTAGGGATGGTGTCCGGCTATGTCTAATTCTGCCAGAACACACTACCAGAATTACCAAACACAGATCTGTATGTAGCCTTAACAGCGCATCCACATCCAGTATTATTTCTGTCCAACTAGATTCCATTCAATTCAAAAGTGAAGCTCTTATAAGTGCTCGAGTTGTAAAATACATTTTCACCACCAGGTGGTAGTGCTGAGACATTCTATCCTAATCATCGAATGCTAACTGCTGTTACTGTATGGTTACTTGCAGTATCTTGAGTATACGCATGTCTGTGTAACACAATGTTTCCTAACCAGTGGCTTATGACAGTAAAGTAATGCTTTCCTCATATAGTCCTCATATACAATAATTTATCACACTGGTTTAAGATCACTCATATCTTGTGCCCTCTGCCTTCTCTGCCCTTGGGTAATATTAGTTTTGACACTTCACCACTACTGAGATCTTCCATACTTCATATTATTTCGTTGCCCCTCCTATGAAGCTTCTCATTCAAAAGCCCTGGGTTCAACTGAGTACTTGTCCTGTATTGGGCACATCCACACGAACGTAAGGGCTCCATGCCCATATTGCAGACCGCAAGTGGCGAGTCCGCAATATACGGGCACCGGCCGTGTGCGCTACATGCTACGAATGCCGACCCATTGACTTGAATTGGTCAGCGATCCGCAATATACAGCCAAAGATAGGACACGTCCTGTCATTTGTGGAGTGGAGGCACGGATCGGAAGCCCACGGAAAACACTACAAAGCGCTTCTGTAGACTTTTGGATCCGTGCCCCCTCACCAAAAAAGATAAGACATGTCCTATCTTTTGACGTATCTTGCGGATCGTGGACCCATTCTAGTCAATGGGTCTGCATTTGCAGCACGGAGTGCACATGGCTGGTGCCCAAGCATTGTGGTCCGCAGCACGGAGCCCTTACGTTTGGGTACATGAGCCCCTTAAGGTTTGGCATCCACAGCAGTTCAGGACAAAATCCACAATGGCAAAATCTGCACCAACTCAGCTGGAGCCTTGCAGCCAATATGGATGTTGAAATGCTGCACTTGCAAAGGGTGAAATATGCAGCAGAGATCAACAAACTTAGACCTCATGCACACAAAAAAAAAAATATATATATATATATATATATATATATATATATATATTTATTTATTTATATATTTTTTTTGCATCTGATCACTTTTTGCGGATCAGGTGCGGACCCATATATTTTAGTGGGGCACATCATGTGCTGTCCACATCTGTATGCCCACCCCGCTAAAAGGTAGATCATATCCTATACTTTAGTGGACAAGGATAGGACATTTCTACAAATATGGGAAAAAAAATGGCAGCATTACCTGCACTAGCTTTGTAAAGATGGTGTAATGCAATTACAACTGCTCATCCCATTCAAGTGAAGAGCAGAGGAAGCTGTAATTTCACTTCACAGCCACAGTAGACCATGTGCAGGTAAACGCAGAGGAGGACACAGCACTGACAGGAGCAGGTTTGCCAGAAGTCAGACCCTCACCAATTTGACATTGAGGACATGTCCCGAGGATAGCAAACACAATGCAATAGCACTCTGCAAATATAGAATACATGGACTAATACTATATAAATGAATATTAGGTACCTAGCAAATGTGTTTTTTTCAAAATAATTTGTGCCCATCCACCATGGTAATGTGACATAGCAGCTTTAAAGGGTTTATGTCACCAGAGTTAACCCTATTAAGCTAGCTGACATTAGCGATGTCGGGCCGTCCTGTTGCTGGTCACTGTCCATCATAAGAACTGAGGAGAGGCGGAGCAGTGTCACTGATGTCAGGTCAGAGGTGCAAGTGCAGGACTCTGGACCCGGTGCAGGAAAAGTCAGCTGCTCTGACAGGGGCCCGGGGTGTCGAAGTACAGTGACTGCTCCCGGGCCCCGAAGCAGCTGCTTCCCCTGCTTCCCTGATAGTTACGCCACTGGAAGACGTTTGGAACAACAAGGACTCTTCCTCGAGCTGACCGCCCCACCAGATTAAGTAATCAGGGGTAATGGGCTTTAGTAAGAGAGTTGACCAAGTACTCAGCGGTCACTCTGGCTGAGCTCCAAAGATCCAGGTTTGATCCTTGCTATGGGGCCCTTACTTCTCTATGTACACCACTGGTCAGGGCTAAGGGAAAGATGAATGGAGCAAAATACTGATATATTCTTAATGAAAACCTGATCCAGAGTGCTCTGGACCTTAGAATGGGCTGAAGGTTCACCTTCCAACAAGACAATGACCTTAAGTACACAGCCAAGACAACACAGGAATGTCTTAGGGACAACTCTTTAAATGTCCTTGAGTGGCCCAGCCAGAGCCCTGACTTGAACCCAGTTGAACATCTCTGGAGACACCTGAAAATGTCTGTCTACCGAAGGTCCCAGTTCATATTGACAGAGCCTGCAATCACATGCACAGAACAATGTTAGAAAATCCCTAAATCCAGGTGTGTAAACCTTGTGGTATCATATCCAAGAAGTTTGAAAGGTGGAATCCCTGCCAAAGGTGCTTCAACTAAGTCCTGAGTAAAGCGTCTGAATGCTTATGTCAATGTAAGATTTTAGTTTTTCCTTTTTAATAAATTAGCAAAGAGTTCTAACATTCCGTTTTCCCTTTCTGCAACTTAAAATGTGAAAAAAAGTGAATGGCTCTGAAGACTTTCGGAATCCATTGTATGACTCTATAATGTCATTACGTAGTCTGTTTGTTTAGTTTCTATATAGGCTTCATTTCTTTATCTAACTTTGTATGCTGTTAGCGAGTTCAGACACTTTTAAAATTATCCACACAGATCGAGTTTCTCTGTTATTTAAAAATAAATAAATAAGTATGTGCGGTTGGCAGCAGAGTGAAAAAAGTACAGTTCATTTAATTGCAAAAAAACAATGCAGCCAGATGTGATATTCAGGAAGGAAATGTAAATGTGGTAATAGACAATGACCACTAGAGGTCTTATGAGACCTAAGAACAGAAAGAAGACAAATATTTACTGGTTGCACCTGCAATAATTCCTTTACTAATCTGGGGCCTTTCCTGGACCGACATTGTGGGCCCCAACATTCAGTACAAGCAATAAATGATTTTGGTTGATTATATAGCGTCAGCATATTCTGCAGTACAGAACACAGATTGTCAGGTTTCACATTAAATCCTAACTTCAATGGGGCTCACTGGGGTAAGTAATTAAGTCAGCCATGGTGTGGCCCCTTTCATATTGTGTACTAAGAACAGCCTCCTATAATAATGTACTAGGACACCTCCACAGGCACCTAAAAAAATCCACAGAAACCCCATTAGCTCACATCCACACTGGACTGAAACGCTGCATACTTGCCACCAAGTATTTGTATGTTGCAAATCCAAAGTATTTTACAGTACCAGCAATGTGGATGAACTTTGTCAGCAGATTTGTACCTATCAAACTGGCCGTCCTGTGGCACGTGCGCTTGGCAGCTGAAGGCATCTGTGTTGGTGCCATGTTCATATGTGCCCGCACTGCTGAGAAGTATGAAGTTTTAATATATGCAAATGAGCCTATAGGAGCAATGGGGGCGTTGCCATTACACCTAAAGGAACAGAACCTCCAGGTGTGATGGCAACGCCCCAGTTGCTCATTTGCATATATGAAAATTTAATTTTTCTCAGCAATGCCGGCACATATAAACATGGCACCAACACAGATGTCGTCTGCTGCCATCGCTGTGAAAAAATAAACTTCATTAGGCCTCGTTCACATTTTCATGTCCATTTGACGTCCATGGAAAATCCATCCGCGTTTCATCGTGAAGATGTCCGCGACAAATCAGTGTTTGGTCCGTGTGTCTATATTTTGCCCTCCATGTGTCATCCATGCTCTATGGACTCTGCTCAGCAAAAAGCTGCCGTTCACCAGCCTTGTACTGTGCATGCGCTGAAGGTGACCCCATTCACTCATTAGTTGTGATGCCGGTTGTGTTACACTACGATCTTTGAGTGCTATAGTTGCAGTATAGGCCAGGCCTAATAGTGGCGCCCGCTGACAGTGACACAGTTGGCACAAGTTAGATGGTTTCTCTTAAAGGGGTTGTCTCACCTTAAACATTGGGGGCATATTGCAAGGATATTCCCCCAATGTCTGATAGCTGCGGGTCCCAATGGTGGAAACTGCACTTATCTTTAGAACGGAGTTCGCACAGTAAAAGAAGGCGCATTGCGCTTTCAGGGCCACTTTCTATTCATTCCTATGGGAGCAGAGAAAATAGCTGAGCGATGCTCTCGGGTATTTTTGGCAGTCCCTTTGAAATTAATGGGAAGCGCAGCCACCGCTACATTCACTTTTATGGGGCTGATGGAGCTCCGCTATTTTCGGCGCTCCCATATGAATGATTGGAGGGCAGACCCGCACCTATCAGACATTGGGGCATATTCTAGCGATATGCCCCAATGTCTGAGGCGAGTCAACCCCTTTAATTATGCCAGCTTTTAGTTGGCTTACTTTATACCATTCATTTGTGCTAAAAGACTTGTGCACGCCCCTGTCTTCAACAAGTCGCAAAACTGGGCTTTGTGACTATCTAAAAAAGAAAAAAATGGAGACCTATTACATTTTTTCACCACTCACTCTAATTTTGATAAGTTGGCGTTGTTAGTCTGTGGCGAGTGGATTTAACCCAAAATTTATCAACTGTGAAAGTGAAGCAACATCGTGTTAGGCTTAAAGGGGATGTCCCGTTAGGACTACTTATCTTGGATCTGCAGGGGTCCGACACTGGGGGCCCCCACCAATCACGAGAATGGGAGCCCATGTTCCCAGGACAGCACAGGTCCCAGTTCTCGTAATTGGCAGGGACCCAAGTGGTCAGACTAATGCCAATCAGACACTTATTCTCTATACCGTGGCTAGGGGAGAAGTTGTCTTAATGGGACAACCCCTTTAACGATGCACTAAATTCATCAAACCACTGTGTGACATTTGATACACTTGGCACAAATTAAGGCAACAGAGATTCCTGCAAAATGGACCATAAAAATTCCTTCCAATAATTCTTTTTGCCGCCCCCTTTCATTTCTATGGCATTGCTGTAAATGGCGGAGCGCTGGCCCAGCTATTTCCATCAGAAGTGAATGGAGCGGTATCTACACTTGCGTGGTGCGCTTCCCATTCATTTCTATAGGATTTCAGAAAATAGCTAAGAACTCAGCTCGGGTATTTTTGGCACTCCCATAGAAATGAATAGAGGATGGCCACGCCTATGTGGTCCACTTTCCTTTACTCTACGGGCTCTGTTTTAGAGATGGCTGTAGGCAATCTGGGACCCGAACTTATCAGACATTGGTGGCACATCCTAGTGATGAGATGACACAACCCCTGCCAGAAAAGAGATGCAACAACGTTAGTAAGGGTTAATGCACATGCTGTGGATTATGCACAGTTTTTCAGTGTGTATTTTCATGAAGAAAAAACAAAACACTGCCTAATTTACTTTCACACTTGCGTTTTTCTTTTCCGGCATAGAGTTCCGTCACATGGGCTCAATACCGGAAAATAACTGATCAGGCATATCCCCATGCATTCTGAATGGAGAGTAATCCGTTCAGTTTGCATCAGGATGTCTTCAGTTCAGTCGTTTTAAATGATCAGGCAAAAGATAAAACCGCAGCATGCTACGGTTTTATCTCCGGCGAAAAAAACTGAAGACTTGCCTGAATGCTGGATCCGTCATTTTTTCCCATAGGAATGTATTAGTGCTGGATCCGGCATTCAGAATACCGTAATGCCGGATCCGTCCTTCCGATCTGCGCATGCGCAGACTTAATAAAAAAAAAAAAAAAGGTGAAAAAAAAATGTCGGATCCGTTTTGCCGGATGACACCGGAAAGACGGATCCGGCATTTCAATGCATGTTTTCGACTGATCGGGCATTTTTAAGACTGATCAGGATCCTGATCAGTCTTACTAATGCCATCAGTTTGCATACGTTTTGCCTGATCCGGCAGGTAGTTCCGGCGACGGAACTGCTTGCCGGATCTCTCTGCCGCAAGTGTGAAAGTACCCTTAGTACCAGAAAAGTGAATGAGATTTGCCAAAGTTCATGTACACTTTGCATATTTTTCCAGTGCGGAAATTGACCAGCTGTGCAGATTCTGAAATCCCCGGCATGGCAATTGTTTCTTCGGGTTTTTAGCGCAGATTTCACCTTTTATTTTGCAAAAGGTGAAACTGGGGCAAAAATCAGCATCAAAATCCGCAAACAACACATGCAGATTTTGGTGCAGAAATGCTGAGAAATTCATGCAGAAAATGTGTAAAGCTGCATCCGTTTGTGCCCCAGTATACTCAGTCTTCTGCCAGGCGCCCACCCAACCTCTCATATGAATTTTCCTGCTCCATTCCATTACATCCCCAGAACCATATCCCACATAATTACACACAAGATTTCAGAGACAGCATTCCAGGATTTTTTTTTATTTTGGCACAATTTTATATAAAATTGGACACTGGGTGCTGGCTTGCAGCATTCGATGCATTCAATAAAGCCTATGTCATATCTCGGACTCGGTACAACCTTCCATGGTCAGATCCAAGATCATTCATTCAAAGGCGATGCCTCAGACATTCACTTAACATTGGTTTGTGATTCATAAGGATTTTCAAAGTAAAAAAATACTTCTACATCTATCCCTGTGTACAAAAGGACAAGTATTCAGCTTCATGGGCAATTATCAGATAAATATATGTACATTTGTTGAAACGACAACAAAAAAGAAAAAAGGAGACAGCACGCTTTCCCAAATAAGTTACAGTAAAAAATACAGGTTTATCATCTTGTTGGCGCAAAGTGCAAAATATAGGACAGAGGCTACATTCACACTAGCGTTTTAGTTTTCCGGTATTGAGATCCGTCATAGGGGCTCAATACCGGGAAAAAAAAAAACGCTTCAGTTTTGTCCCTATTCACTGTCAATGGGGACAAAATTGAACAGAACAGAACGGAATTCTCCAAAATGCATTCCATTCCGTTTAGTTGCGCTCCCAGACCGGAGAGCAAACCGCAACATGTTGTAGTTTGCCTTCCGTCATGGGATGTGGAGCAAGACTGATCCGGTATGACCCACAACGCAAGTCAATGGGGTCGGATCTGTTTTCTCTGATACAATAAAAAACGTATCCGTCCCCCATTGACTTACAATGGAGTTAATGACTGATCTGTCTTGGGTATGTTACAGATAATACAACTGGATCCGTACATAACGGATGCAGATGGTTGTATTATCAGTAACGGAAGCATTTTTGCTGAACCCTGCCGGATCACGCTAGTGTGAAAGTAGCCAGAGTCATGAGGACCTTCTGTAGAGACAAAACTTTCTGTTGCCCATCACAACCAATCACAAACCAGCTTTTAGTCTTCTAGAAGCCTGTGAGAAATCAAAGCTGCGCTGTGATTGGCTGCTAAGGGCAAAAAGACACTTTTTCTTTCAGACAGTTTCATAAATGTCCGCCGTTGTGTTTTTTGGTAACCAGTGTATGCCCGATTGTCAAGTAATTCACAGTACCACACCTGGGTATGGCTAGGTAGTTTCCAGTATGGTCAATGAGGTTTGTCCTTCGCGTGTCCGTTCTGGAGTGCTTTTCCGTTCTGATGCATTTTCGGCAGTCTTTGCCCCTTGATGTAGGCGTGAAACCAGAAATTGAGGAACAGGACTAAGAAGATGACTCCATATAGCCAAATGACATATAAGAAAACCGGAAACTGGTACGGACAATCTTTCAGGAAGAAGAACTGCCCGATATGAAAAGTGACCATGATAAACTGTGTCTAGGAGGGAAAAAAAAAAAAGGAGGGAAATGAGTAACATTTATCAGCCTCATTGTTTCCGATCCAACCATACCATGTGGTCCTATCACCCTACACCAGTTTTCTGGCTTAAAGGGCATTAAAACCCCTATAATGACCCCCCCCCCCCTAATGCCTGGGCCCCTCAGGTTATACTTACCTCACTCCCCGGCATCTTGCAGGTGACACTAGGGAGGCTCGTCCCCATCGCAGCCTGCTATTGGCTAACCCCAACCACCCCCGGATGTTTTGATCCACGCAATGGGGAGATCCAGCTGCGGCCATGCGGGGATCAGAAGCAACGCAGATGCCAGGGAGCAGGGTAAGTATAACCTGAGAGGACCAAGCATTGGGGGGGCCTAAAGCTAGTTTTACACTAGCAATAAATTCTTCCAGCAGAAGAAAAGCTTGTTGGAAGACATAGTATCCGACCAGACCCCATTGACTGTAATGGGACCCCACGGGGAACCGGCATTAGTGCCGGGATTCGGCTGGACAAATACTGCTGCAAGTACTAATGCCGGAAACAGGCCAGATCCCTGCCGAATTCCATTATAGTCAATGGGCTTTGGCGGCTCAAGTAGTATCATGCTGTGCCAGACACATTGTCTTCCGACAGACCGGAAGCATTTACCACTAGTGTGAAACTAGCCTTAATTCTATTCACAAGTGCCAATTCTATGCCACCCTGGCCACTTTCCAAAAAGGGGGTGGGGTCAGAGTTGCCAACCAGAATTTTTCTTTTTTCTTGACAACATTTTTAGGGACAAATTGGAAAAGTATAATGAATGATGAAGATAAGTAATCCATGTCTATAGCTCAATATACTGATAATAAATTACCAGCATTTACTGTGAGCTGTAAAATCATGATTACCACCAAAATAATCTAGGTAAGAACCACCAGCCTGAAGAAAAAAATAAAATAAAACAAATCTTTTTTTCCGACACAGGAAAGAAAAGTCACCTACTTTTACGTACTGTCCAGAAATTTGTGGACTTATCCACAATACAGATAAGAATAGGACCTGCTGCCCTATAATCTGCAGAACGGCCACATGGCTCCATGAACTGTCCCATAGAAATGAATGGGTCAGTGTTCCGTCCGCAAAAATGTAGATAGCACATTAAAGAAAAATACAGTGATGTGCATGTTGTGTTGGTATAGTGAAGTAGGTCTTCCATTTTTGGGATATCCCTCTTTAACGGCCAGGATGAGGACGTGTCTTTTCCAAAGGAAAAGGATCCTATTGTCCTCGGGCAGACCGTAAAAACATAATTATTTCCCTTTATATATAAATCAGTGTTATTTTTATTGTTGGATTACATCACCCAACATGGGAAATGATGTAAATTCACCTGCAGTAAAACTAACCACTAGCGATACAAATGCAGAAGTGCGTTCTATAAATGCGTTTCCTCTGTGACATTACGTACCAGTTGGATAGAGGTCATGTACTTTTTCCACCACAGGTACTTCTGGTAAGCAGGCCCCAGTGCAGAGAGGCCATAGTAGCTGTACATGATCACGTGCACTACGCAGTTCACCAGCGCGTGGAATGTGCCCAAACCACCTGATCGAGAAGAGACATGGAAAATAGTGACATACTAGAAGCATGAAGAACAAGGAAAGGTCACACAAGTGCTTTGCGTTTAAAAAAAGATGAGAAAAATTATCCTAATGAACGTCAAAGACTGACTGGTTCCATTACAACAAATGACCAAACAACTAGGACTCTGTTCATCTTAAAGGGCTTCTGTCACTCCCCAAACAGCAATTTTCAGTATTGGACTTAATATAATTGCTAATGTGCGCAGAGTCCATATATACCCCTCTTACCGCTGGCTGTGCTTTAAATTCTTTAAAAATAGTACTTTTGTGATGTGCAAATTTCTTCACTACCAACAAGTTGGGTGGACTTGCTGGTAGCCGCCGCACCCTCTGTCTAAAAAAGCGCCCCCTCCTCCACTTGATTGACAGGGCCAGCGAGCGCTCTCCTCCTCCCGTTGGCCCTGTCTGCAGCTGAAATCCCGTGCTGTATCGGTCCTCATTCGGCGCAGGCGCTCTGAGAGAAGGATGCTCGCTTGGCTGCTCCTTCCTCAGTGCGCCTGCGCCGATGACGTCAGTCCTACACCTGAATGAGGACCGGTACGGCGCAGGCGAGGGATTTTATTGGCAGAGAGAGCCAGCGAGAGGAGGAGAGCGCTCGCTGGCCCTGTCAATCAAGTAGAGGAGGGGCGTTTTTTTTTTTACCGAGGATGCGGCGGCTACCAGCAAGTCCGCCAAACTTGTTGATAGTGAAGAAATTTGCATATCACAAAAGTACTATTTTTAAAGAATTTAAAGCACAGCCAGCGGTAAGAGGGGTATATATGGACTCTGCGTACATTAGCAATTATATTAACTCCAATACTGAAAATTGCTGTTTGGGGGGGTGACAGAAGCCCTTTAAGGTTCTGGTTTCTGTTGAATATCGTGAGAAGACTTAAAAAAAAAAAAAAAAATCCCATCGAACTGCGGTGATGTTAATTGGAAGTCTTGTCAGGTTTCCGTTGGGTTTCCTTTATACTGGAAACCTGACAGAAACCAATGACCCTGATGTGAACAAAAAACATTACATTTCACAAAAAGTCTGACTTAAAGGGACCCTGTCTGTAGGTTTGGGGGTCACTAAACCACCAGTATATCCTTCAGCAGATAGGTTTTAGAGTTTCAACTCTACCTATATCAAAACCACCCATTGCTGCATTGTCTGTCAGCAGATTTGTCCCTATGACACTGGCTGACCTGTTACATGTGCGCTTGGCAGCTGAAGACATCTGTGTTGGTCCCATGTTCATATGTGCCCTCATTGCTGAGAAAAATGATGCTTTAATATATGCAAATGAGCCTCTAGGAGCAAAGGGGGCGTTGCTGTTACACCTAGAGGCTCCGCTCTCTCTGCAACTGCCACGCCATCTGCATGTTGAGTGACAGGACCAGAAATGGTAATGTTTTCACTGCCGTGCCCTACCAATCAAAATGCACAGGGTGCAACATTTGCAGAGAAATCAGAGCCTCTAGGCACGGGGGTCGTTAGGTCAAAACATTCAGGGCTTGAGCCCCGAATGTTTTGACCAGTGCCCCGAATGATTGCTGGCTTCTCAGCAATGTGGCCACATAACCATGGGACCAACACAGATTCCTTCTGCTGCCAAGAGCACATGTGACAGGAGAGACAGTTTCATAGGTACAAATCTGACGACAGATGCCCTTTAAGCTAAAGGAAACCCGAATTATCATAGAGGAGTTTGAGACTTGTTTCCATCTGCTCTGGGCACATGTGAATAGCATATGGCTGATGAAGCAGAGTACAATACACTCCACTTAAAGGGGTTGTCTCCCTTTAGCAACTGCCATTTTTCATGTAGAGGAAGTTAATGCAAGGCACTTACTAATGTATTGTGATTGTCCATATTGCTTATCATTTTTCCATCACATTATACACTGCCTGTTTCCATGGTTACGACCACCCTGTAATCCAGCAGCGGTGGTCGCTCTTTCACACTATAGAAAAAAGCAGTATCAAGGTGGCTGCCTTTTCCTATAGTGTGCAAGCACGGTCACCACTGCTGGATTGGTGGTCATAACCCCTGGATATGATGGAAAAATGAATCCAGCCAGCAAAGAAGCAGATATGGACAATCACAATACATTAGTGAGTGACTTGTATTAACTTTTTCTACAGGATAAATGCTACTTGCTGAAGTAAGACAAGCCCTTTAACGGCAAATGTTATACCCCAGCTGCATAAGGACATGGTGGTGGTTTACTGGCCCCAAACCTACTTGTGGGTTCCTTTTATGACGAACATATGGATGTTCGAGAGTAGCTCAGGCTCCAGAACCACACAGCTCTTCCCATTGTGCAGTGGACGGAGCTGGTTACGGCAGCACCGCTCCCATTAAAGTGAATGGTAGTGCTGCTCAAGCTCTGTCCACTGCCCAATGGACGGTGCTGTATAGTTCCGGCACCAAAATTAAGGGCCCTTTACACGGGCCAAGAATCTTATAGATAATCACCAACAAGCGTTCATAGCGATTATCTGCCGGTGTAAATGTATCGCTGATTACGGAACGCTCGTTCATTGGGTAATGTGATCATTTGTGCATGCACAAAAAACTTCCTTTGCTGGCAGCAGATCTTGCTGTGTAATCACGATCTGCTGTTGGCAAACAAGGAGTCAGTTTGGGATAGAGCGATAGCATTAGTGATCACTCCTCCCCATAATCTGGAGGAGATCGTTGCATGTAAATGCAGTCGTCTCCTCCACCAATGAGCAGCAGATTGTCAGGAAGGAATGCTTATTTCCGGATAATTTGCTGCTCTGTCGACCTTTACTCTGAAATAGTCGATTTGCACGAAGGCAGTGAGTCGTACCATGACAATCAGGGATTTGGGGCCTACCCTGATGATAGGCCATCAATAGTAAGAGTGGACAACTGTCATGGTCCCTCCCATGACAGAGGTTAGAAGATCTGAGAGACTGGCGGCACGTGAGGTTATCTGACAGTCTCTCCATTTATACTTATTGCAGTGTTGTTAGTAATGACCACACCTCTTATCCCAGGTGCAGCTGGTGGTCATTACTGCTCTCTATTTAGTCTGGACTCGCACTTCATACCATGTGGTTGATATTCTCTACCTAGAGTTGGAAGAGCTGGTGTGTTGTTCTCATCCGAGTTCCTATTCATCCATTTTCTATTGAAGATAAGTTTACTTCTCTTGGTATTTTGTTGCTCCCAATTGCTTGTTGTTTACTAGGCCTCGGGGGACTAGGCCTCGTCTGGGAAGGAACCAGTAGTCTCAGACCCCGTCACTAAATCCTAGGGATTTTCAGGGTTTCTAGGGCCTAGGTTTCCAGTGTATGAATATTCCCACCTTCAGGGTCTATTCATACTGACAGGAGTCAGGGCTAGGTTTAGGGTTTCCATAGGTGGTCACCATTTCCCTTTCCCTAGCCTTGAGGCCTAGTTCCTGGTCATTTTCCTTCTGTTGTCAGTCTTGTGTTACACCCCTCCCCCTACACTGTGACAACAACTCCTTTTAAGATGTTTGTATACTACTTAAAATTTCTTTCCTGTTTGATGACCTGGCCAGTAAGTGGACCATGTATAGCATGGACGTTCAGAGGCAATTATTAGTGATGAGCGGCAGGGGCAATATTCGAATTTGCAATATTATATTCTTGATTGCGAAAATTGGCAATGTAATATTCACAGAATGCGCGCAAAATACAGGCGTGGGTCACGGCAGAACATTAGAATAGCTTTATATGCAGATAGAGTGCTCCAATACATTTGCGCTTGCAAGTTTTCGGCAATTAATGATGCGCATATTTTTCGCAATACGTGCAACTTGTGACATCACAGCACTATGTCTGTAGCATGTATGTATGGACAGCAGAACCTATCAGCTATACTATAAATCAATCCAACCTACACTGACTATCTCCCCCTAACTATCTAATGTAATAACACAAAGCACAGCAATGACACTGCTGTCTCTTTCATAACTGCAAATAAACTTTAGAAAATAGCTGCTGGGGAGGTTCTTATATACTAAGAGGTAGGCAGCTTTCCTATTGGTTGCTAGGGATGTTGCTAAGCTATGACAAAGCTTTCTCATTGGCCCACCAGCTACAAGAAGGGAGGGATGATCACCTGATGTGTACTGTGTATATTCGCGCTCAACACTAGCAATTATCACCATACAGTGATTTTCCAACATGTTGGAACATTTTGCAATCATACAACCCTTCCTTTTGAAAGTAGATTGTAAAATTGCTGTGCCAGGAACATGGCAAGAACAGCCAGGAGTGGAAGACTCCCTAGTAGATGATTCATTGAGGAAAAACACGTCTCCAAGACATCTGAATGGACCTTACATTTCAATATAAAAAAAAAAAATATTATACAATACAAGAAAGTCATTTATCTAGAAGCAGTGTATGAGATCAGAAATAATAGGGTCTGACATTTTCCAGAAACAGCACCAAATCTGAGCATTGTATGGTCAAATAGATCAACTTACCAGCAGCAAACTTCACGCCAAACCACCAGGTCCACGGCATGATGGAGTGGTGGTACACATGCAGGAATGTGATCTGACTGTTCTTCTTACGCAAAACAAAAAAGATCTGAAAAAGAAATATCGTGCGCTGTTAAATCAGTTCTACATTATTAAAGTGGTTCTCCGGACATATCCCTATTTTCACCTAGGCAGCCCCCCGACTTGAGTATCGGAGCAGTTCATGCCCTGATGCTCTCCTTTGCCCTGCTCTGAACCGCACAGGGCAAAGGCATTTTCTGGAGTTCCGGTGACTGAACCTTAGGGCTGTCAGGCGGAGGCTTCCTCCCAGCAGTGAGCCCGGTGATGTCACAGGCAGTGTAAAATGGCTAGGGCAGCGCTAAAGCCGGACCATCAGAGCTGGTGACGTCACCGAACACACTGCTGGGCGGAAGCATCTGCCCGGCCAGGGGCATAGCTATAGGGGGTGCAGAGGTAACAGTTGCTACCGGGCCCAGGAGCCTAAGGGGCTAAAGACCCTTGTGCCACATAAGAAGACACTGGTATTATAGAAAGTGTATGCAAGTTAAACCTCTGGCTGGACAGAAGGGGTTAGGTTAAGAATTTGGTATGGAGGAGGGGGGGGGGTGCAGTTTCAATTTTTGCCTCATGCAGCACGAAGGTTTGAGGGAAGGGGGGGCCCAAGCTGAACTCTTACACCAGGGCCCATGAGCCTTTATCTACGCCCCTGTGCCCGGCAATGTGTTATTGTAAATAAAAGAGCCCGTGCCCTGCGCGATCCAGCCCTGCACATGAAAAAATAAACAGATGCACTACAACAACTTTTTTTTTTTCTTAAAGGATTGTCAGAATCAACACAATCAGATTTGTGTCCTGACCGGGCAGCTGCCGCAGTTGCAGTTTACTGTCTATAGGGGCACTAATAGATATAGGACATCCTTAAAGCAGTTGTAAGAGCTACATTTGTGTAAAAGGCAGGAATGCTATTAGAATGAAAAAGAAAAAAACAAACAGGTTTGGTTTTCCTCACTGCAGCGGCAACATGGCTAAAGACCAAATGTGAATGCAGCATATTATTGACTTCAGCAGGCTTGCAGCATATACCACTGAAACCAGTGATTGGCTGCAGTGGTCACATGTGATATATGGGTACGCTATCTGTGCAGCCAAAACATGACATTGTGGCTGCAGTGGCGGAGCTGGAATAGAGGGGGTTTGGGCATAGGAGTCCAGTGCGTGGTCTTATCAATGATTGACACTCTTCCCTGTGTACAGAGATAGCTGTCAATAACTGATTATCTATCACAGGTACATATGTTCTGGATTCCTTTGGGTACATTCACACTGACAGTGGAAACCTGCCATAAACATGGCAGTCTATGGGGTTATCCATATGGCCTATTTTGCCCAGTGAATAGGGAAATATATTAATTATATATATATATATATATATATATATATATATATATATATATATATATATATATATATATATATATATAACATTACTTACTTTGGGCCGTTTTCACAGCCAGACGGGCCCGATTAAATAATTGGGCCTATTTTTAATGGTCATTTAGACAGACAGACTATGGAAAAAAATATATATAAATGAAAAAAACCTCACTACAGTCTTGCGCAGGAACATTCACTCTGCACTGAAAGCAGCAGGGCCTGAGGCTCCCAGAGTCATGATGTCACATGATCACACTGGGAGCTTCAGGTCCTGCTGCCTCCAGTGTGGAGTGGGTGTTCTCACATGTGCCTGTGGTGAGGTTAGTATTCTTTATCTTGCTCTATAGTAGGTGACGAGCCGTTGGGCTGCCATTACAATGGAGCACAAAGGGGGGCATAACATTTACGGGAAGCTATAAGAGGGGCATAATATATATATGGTGGGCATAATTTATGCTAACTGCAACACAGAGGGGCAATATTTTTATTGGATGTACTAAGGGAGAATAATCTAAACCGGGAAGGGGGGGGGGGGGTTTGAGGTGGCGCACTATGAGGTGATATTTTATTTTAGATTATATATTCTCACACACACATAAATACTAAGGCACTTTGGAGGGGCATAATATATACTAAGGGGACTGCTGGGGTTGGGGTTTTAAACAAAAAACAATGAAAATCATCCATTTTTAATGGCTGGCCAGAAAGTGGATGCACGCACTAATGCAAAATGGGCACGAAAATTATTATTTTTTTACCGTCATGTGAATGTACCGTTACACACTGCAATAGCTTTGATAAGCACTTAGCTCCAAGAAGTACAGTAATAGCTTCATTGAATGAGATAAACATGTATAACCTTATCGGGCTATACTTACAGTGTCAAGTAACTCTATAAACTTGGAGAAGTAGAAGAGCCAGCATGTCCAGGCCATCTGCAGAAGGAGAACAGAGGAGACCAATTAGGATTTAGCACTTCTCCTTTACATTATCTCCCTTCGTCCTTGGTTATAAGTAGTGAAGCACACACCATTGTTCTTTCCACAATCTAGTCCAGGAAAAGGCCATCGATAAAGAGAGCTCATTTAATTACAGAGGCGTCTGGAGGACAAAGCTGTGTTTGAAACCGCTTACAATGTATGTTCAGAAGTGGCTGCATACACCAGTCATACAATGCCTTACCCTGCCTACTGGCATCTTGTCTGATCGTTAAGATAGTCCAGTTAAGCCATGCATTGAAGTTTCTATGGTGCTTGCTCAGTGTCGGACTGGGGTGTCTTGGGTCCACCAGTAAAATTCATTCTGGGGGCCCACTGTATGGCTGCATGCAAATATTACCTGTTCCCCTGCCCCATCCCTTCTTTACAAATTCCTAGAAATGCACCAACACACATTTGTTTTAGTAGCAGCCCATTGCTTAGCCTGTGCCTCAGACTGTTCTGTCTCAGAGACCCTTCAGTATCAAGGCTGGCTCCTGCCTTGGATGGGTTGATGATGGGGGCCCCTACAGCAACGTTGATAAGGCGGGTTCCCAGAGAAAGGGGAAGCTGGCTGGCTTGTCGCTGTACCTGCAAGTCTTCTCAGCCGCCCGATGCATCTATAATAATAATCTGGGTAGTCTGTTAGAGGGGTTATTTAAGACTATAAAATGTCCCCCATATGCCGGGCCCCTAACACTAAATATACTTGGCTCCCTGTGCCGCTCCTGGTCCTTGCACCGCCACTTCTTCCCGTGCGAGGATGAAAACATCCAGTGTCGGAGGGGGAAGTAGGGATGAGCCTTTCTAGCGTCACACGCAATGCTAGGGAGGCTTGCCCCCCGCCTGCCATTGGCTGCCCCCCCCCCCCCCCCCGACACCGGGGAGAAGCAGCAGCAGGTAGCAGGGAGACAGGCAAGTATATTCATTGTGAGGGGCCCAGGCATATGAGCATTTTATAGTCTTGGATAACACCTTTAAATAACCTGCCCAGACATATGGACATAGCCCAATTTCACAGGAGCGTATTCAGTCTACACAATACGCTCATCATCATGACAACAGTATTTCCCAGACTGAACGTTGGTCCTGTTTTTTATATGATTTATAATGCTGTGTGTTGTGGCCCAACCCCAGCTGTACTGAGTTGTACTCTCATAATGCCGTCAATAAAATTCAGTACAGCCAAGGTCTGGCCGAAACACACAGCATTATAAATCATTATAATGCCACAGGAGCAGTGTTCAGTCTGGGAAATGCTGCTGTCACACAGACTGAATACGCTCCTGTGAAATTGTCCATAGGCTGTTTGAGATGCTGTACACTGCCTATCTATAGTAGTATAGTCAGTGAAATGTGCCACATGTGCAGGGGTCGGGGGACTAGGGCCCCACCCTGGTTCAGGGGCCTACCAGGGGATTCATCTGCTCCCCTGTGGACCAGTTCAAGCCCGGGCTTGCACATGTTGCAAAAACAACCCTATTCACATATATGGAATCTGCTGCATGTAAATATAACCAGTTTCTCCCTCGGCTGTTAGAAATACAGATGCAGCCTCAGTAGGAGATACATTTTGCCACTTTTAGGGCAAGTCCACCCAGGACTGATATGCTGGGGATTTGCCACATGCAGTACCAGCAATGTGGATGACATGCTGCAGAAAAGAAAAATCCATTAACAAACCGCCTTGTAGTGTGGAATGAAATCCACAGGATATGAATTTATGCTGAGACTTTCACACCCTTTGCAACGCATGAGGTGAAATTCATGGCGGAAATGTCCTTTGTGGCCGCACCTTTAATGGGACAACACAAGAAATCTCAGAAAAAACTTCAGTCTGAAAAATGTTATTAAAGCCCTAGATACCAGTTTTTTTTAAAAATCTTGGAGTGAGAACAGAAGACCCTCTTTCTTCCTTATTATGTTCAGGTCTGGATTGGTGAAATCTTTGGGTTTATGTTCCTCGGATGTCACTACAGACAGTATTACATAACGGTAATGTCATTCTAACTTTTTTTTTTTTCCGTAAAGCATCCATTCTAAAAACTAGTCTGAAAATGCCTCTATGACACTCCATCACTATGTACAGGGGCACATAAGGATCAAATGTCTTGGCATACAGGCTCCATGCACACAGTAGTGTCCTACGCATTACATCTTGGGCTAGTGCTACAAATCAAAGATCGTTTTGTCGGGACGCTGCATCGCAATGGAATTTAAGTGAATGTGGTTGCATTGTGACCACAAGTTGCGACAACCATAACATGTAATTTGCTTTCCCAAGACTTGCATGTCATAGTCAGGGCAACCTGTAGATTGCAATATAACCACATTCACTTTCACTATATTGCGATGTAGCATCCTGCAATTTATGGCTGCATAACCAATCACGTGACCAAAGTCACCATGCATGCCTAGCCTTAAAGGGGTTGTCCTATTTTGGATTTCTGTGGCATATCAATAGTATATGCCATAAAGATCAAAGAGGTAGGTCCCAGAGGAGAGACCTGCCCCTATATTCAGAACAGGGCTCTGCCATGAATGGAGAGGTGGTCTCCATTCACGGCTATAGGACTTCTGAAAATAGCTGAGCAGACGCACTTGGCTATTTTCAGGAGTCCCATAGCAGTGAATGAGAGAGAGCTGCACAAGAGCGCCCACCCCTTCGGCCACCAGTGTGAAACCAAAGCGGCACTCAGCGGTTTTCTGTCCCACCGCGGTGAATGGAGGGTGGCCGCTGTTTCTGAAGATAGAAACGAGTCCCAGAGGTGAGACCTGCGCCTATCTGACATTTATGGCAAATTCTAAAAATATGCGATGGATGTCCTAGATGGAAGTATCCCTTTAATCTTATAAATTAGTTTATAAATGGCTGGACCAGGCAGAGGTTAAAGAAAGGTAAAAGGTTAAAAAAAAATCCAATTTTTAGACATTGAGGAAGTAAAAATCCAGGAAAGATGCGATAATCTGCATAAAATGTATGTTATAAGGGATTATGTTTAACTGTAATCAGGGATTTCTGTGCAATGATTAACTGCTCCGAGTCACCCAGTAAAGTATCCGAATGATCATAAATCATTTACTCACCCTTAACGCCTGCGGTGATCTTGAGTAATCCACAATGTCACATCGAAAGGAGTAACCGGTAGCCCAGCCTGACATAAGGAACTAAACAAGAGCACATGGTAGCGTTACACCAAGAATATGCAACACATCATTGACCTATTATATTATGTGCATTATTATATATTTTATACCCATTATGACCTATTACAGATGTTATAAAGGAGGGGGTCCATCCAATATTAACCAGAGCATTAGTCAGGTATTGAAATTAATGACCAACCACCTAATACTACATCGGCATTTCCGCAGCCGCAGTTTTCTCTGGCAGTAGCAGTGTCTGGGCCATCTACCGTGTGTATACATGGTCATCATGGTGGCTTAGCATGCGTTGGTGGACAGCAGCTCCCCAAGCTTGTGCGCGTTTCCTCCAGGTTGTAAGGTTATCAGTTTACTCCCATAGAATTCAATGGAGAGGGTCCAGCCATGTACAAGTGCTGACACCTCTAGTGAACTATATGGAGACAAGAGAAGCAACTAAGAGGGAGGGGGGGGGGGGGGGTTGTAATGAGGTTGAACCTGCATGCATCAGGCATTTTTATCATATCAAGTGGAAGCGCCAACCCTTTACAAGCAGTCCAACCCTTTACAAGTGATGGTCTATCCTCAGGCTAGGCCCTCGCTATCCGATTGCCGGGAGAACACAACAGCCCACGCCCACCGATCGGCTGTTCTGCAGTAGCTCCGCCGCTGGAGCTACACAGCTCTGTCCATTATGCAGTGTATGGAGCCGATTACTGCAGTGCTGCTCCGATTCACTTCAACGGGAGCTGCACTGCAGTAACCAGGTCTGTCCATCGCACGGACCTGTGTAGTTCAGGTCCTGGAGCTACTGCACAACAGCTGATTGGCGGGTGTGTCAGAACCCTGTTGATCAGATAATAAAGACCTATCCTTAGGATAGGCCATCCCCTTTAATTTGGGAACACTTGTCCTGTCTTAAAGGGGTTGTTCTGGTTCAGGGATGAACACAGATATCAGCTGTTCTGCATTCTTTTACTACATATGAGTGGAGCCTCGGAGCATTTCCTTGTTACGATGCCCCCTCTCGCATTGTGCTGCATCGCAGAGAGCAAAGTCTGTTTACTGCCAGCGACGTACTAGGCTTCTCCTCACTATGCCAGACAGAGAATCCGCCTAGCAGCGAGTCCGGTGATGTCACTGGCACAGATAGGTGGTCTATAGCGCTGCCCTAGGCTGTTTTAGATGCAAAATAGTGACGTCACCAGGCTCAGTGCTAGGTGGAAGTCTCTGCCTAGCATAGTGAGGAGAACCCCGGTATGTCACCTTGTGCTGTGCGATGCAGTGCAAGGCAAGGAGCATCGGAGCAAGGAAATGCTCTGGTGCTCCACTCATATGGAGTAAAAGAATAAAGAACACCTGATATCAGCCCTGAAGCCAGACAACCCCTTTAATCAAAAATTTGGTCAGAGACACAGTGATAGACAGGGCGGTCCGATTGAAACCATATGATGCCCAGACATTACACAGGCTTTGGGAAGCTGAGCACCTGAATTCCTATGCAATTAATTGTAAAGTATACGTGCCTGAACTAGGAAAATTTAATTGTAGGCCCCACAATATGTATGGTGAATATAATTCCATATATTTTGCTTTACGGAATAAGTGTCTGTGTCCTCCATTTATTGCAAACTACTGAAAGCACTACTCCCACACCGACTGCAAGACACAATGATCTGGTCATCATTGCAAAATAGGAGAGAGAGCAGAAAGAAGCCAGAAGAAGAACTGGGCTCTGTTCACACGGGCATGGGGGGCTTTGTTTGGAGCCTGTAGATTTGACAGCAAGAAGAGCATGGCATGCAGCACTATTCTTGTCTTCAAATCCAAGGAAAGCGTGAGCAACTCCGACAGACGCCAATATAAGTCAGTAGTAGGTTACAAATGAAAGTCTATATTATGTAGTTGACAATTCCAGCGCCATATAGATTATTTACTAAAAGGATAAGGATCTAAAATGTCACTTACTTCATAGCACATGTACAAAGAGAACAAAACCATGAATACATTATAGGCTGCCATTATGCCCTTTAGGTCAAACGGTTTCCTGTTCTCCATCAGCCTGGGTCCAAATGACGCAACAAAATAAATATATGCCCCTATCATGAGTGTTTGGGGGATCGGGGACGACATGAGTGGCCAGTCCTCCACCCGTGGATCTATCGAGACAGATGACAAAGAGAGAAATGTGATTAATTTCAAACATCAGGGAACAAATATTCACTTTTTTTATTTTCTTTTACACAAAATATAAAATGTTACCGAGCTACATTTGTGATTTAAGTCTTTGGAGATTTATTCTTTGTGCGTTGTGAGCAGCGGCGGACTGGCCAATTAGCCATAAATCCTACACAGAAATTATCAGGTGGGCCGATGCCCAGGGAGCAGCCCAAGGCCACCTCACGGCAGCTGGCCAGGTACATAAAGATCTGATGCTATCAGCATTAATACCAGGAGTATCAGGTACTCATGTACCTTTCCAGCAGCCGCTGGTGCCCTTGTGAATGCTGCACTGTGGCATTTGGTTTTGCTGGGGCAGCATTTTGTGCTGCACTACGGTATTGTTGTCCCTGCCTTCTGTCAATTTGAACTCTCCTACAACTTGGGGCCACTTTTAGGTTTTTTGTCCAGGGCCACTTAGTTCCCAATCTGCCCCGATTGCAAAAGTTACCTGAGTTAAAGCGGTTTTCCAGGAGTACAATATTGATGGTCATCATTATCAGATTGTCAGGGTCCAACTCCTAGTACTGCCGCCAATCAACTGTTTAAAAGGGCTGCAGCACTCGAATGAGTGCTGTGGCCTCCACACAACATACCAAGCACAGTGCCGTACATTGTATAGTGGCTGTGTTTGGTACTGCAGTCCAAGCCCATTCAGTTGAATGAGACTGAGCTGCACGTAGGTCATGCGACCGATTAACGTGACATCGCCGGCCTAGGCACAGGTCACAGTGCTCAAAGCAGCCCCATGGCCTCTTTAAACAGCTGGTCAGTGGGGGTGTTGGGAGTCGGATCCCAACTGATCTGATATTGATGACCTCTTCTATTCTAGATCTCAATGAGAGCTGTATAAATCCAGTAAACACCACTTTATCATCTAATGGGGCTATGGGGACAGAAGCAGCAGATTTAAAGCTCTGTATCAGAAAAAAATAAAAATCAACCTTATGGATCTATGATGAAATTATTCAGTACATAATTTTGGACTTAAAAATTTAATGATATTCACTGCTGGAGGTACACTTTAAAGTGGTTGTCCCATTATAAACCCTTATCCCTCATCTAAAAATGCAGACCAAAAATACGGTCGTGTGCAAGGGGCCCCAAGACAGCCCGATCTGCTGCCCGGAAGTGATAATTTAGGCGTCCGCATGAACGATCATTTCACTCGATAAATGAGCATTGTGATCTGTGTCATCTTTATACGGGGCAATTATCAGGAACGAACGTTCGCACAAATGTTTGTTCCTGATAATCAGCCAGAGTATCAGGCCATGTAAATCGGGGCAGGGATGTAATACTACCACTTTACAAAGCGCTGGTCTGGCCTCATCTGGAATATGTAGTCCAGTTCTGGGCACCAGTACATAGAAAGGATGCACTGCAGCTGGAGAGGGTACAGAGGAGAGCGACTAGACTGATAAGGGGCATGGAGGGTCTTAGTTATGAGGAAAGATTAAAATAATTAAATGTATTTAGTCTTGAGAAGAGACATCTAAGGGGGGACGTGATTAACCTGTACAATTATATAAATGGGCCATACAAAAAATACTGTGAAAAACTGTTCCATGTAAAATGCGCTCAAAAGACAAGGGGGCACAGCCTCCGACTGAAGAAGAAAAAGTTCAGTCTCCAGACGCGAAAAAACTTTTTTACGGCAAGAACTGTGAATCTGTGGAATAGACTTCCTCAGGACATGGTCACAGCAGGAACAGTCGACAGTTTTAACCCTTTCAGGACCAGGGCATTTTTAGCAAATCTGACATGTGTCACTTTGTGGTAATAACTTTAAAACGCTTTTACTTATCCAGGCCATTTTGAGACTTTTCTCGTCACATATTGTACTTCATGACAGTGGTAAAATTGAATAATTTTTTAAATATATACCAAAGTTACCAAAAATTTGCAAATTTCAACATTTCAATTTCTCTACTTAGATAATAAGATAGTAATAACTCCAAAAATAGTTATTACTTTACATTCCCCATATGTCTACTTCATGTTTGGATCATTTTGTGAATGCCATTTTATTTTTGGGGGACATTAGAAGGCTTAGGCTTCATTGACACATCCGTGGAACACAGTCCGCGAGATATCGGACTTGCATCCTGCTTAATGCAGGAGCGCACGGCGTCATTGGTTGCTATAACGCCGTGCGCTTTGTGCCGCCACCGCAGTACAGTAATACACTGGTATAGATCATACGAGTGTATTACTGTACGGTGGCGGCACAAAGCGCACGGCGTCATAGCAACCAATGACGCCGTGCGCTCCTGCATTAAGCAGGATGCCAGTCCGATATCTCACGGACCGTGTTCCACGGATGTGTCAATGAAGCCTTAGAAGCAAATCTTGAAATTTTTCAGAAAATTTCCAAAACCCACCTTTTTAAAAAGGACCAGTTCAGGTCTGAAGTCACTTTGTGAGGCTTACATAATAGAAACCACCCAAAAATGACCCCATTTTAGAAACTACACTCCTCAAGTTACTGAAAACCGATTTCACAAACTTTGTTAACCCTTCAGGTGTCCCACAAGAATTTATGGAAAATGGAGATGAAATTTCAGAATTTCACTTTTTTGGCAGATTTTCGATTTTAATTAAAAAAAATTACGCTAACAAAGCAAGGGTTAAGAGCCAAACAAAACTCAATATTTATTGCCCTTCTGGGGGTCTGATCCCCTTTACAATACTTCTATATTGTGATACATTGGCTGTAAGTGTATCACCAGTGTAATACACTTACAGCCTGTTTGCCTGTGAGATCCAGGGGGCTGGATCTCACAGGCTCTTCAGGAAGGCAGCCATGATGCCTAAGGAAGGCATCCAGCTGCTTCCCTGCCATCGGGTCCCCGTCACAGCAGCACGGGGACCCGATGGACATCCCTTACACGTCTAAAGCCCACACGTGCCGCGGTCCGTGCTGATTTCACCGATGCAGGCGCATACAGCAGGGGTCCGGCTATCAGTGACTGCCGGACCCCTGCCGCAGACAGATGAGCGCAGTTCCTTTACTCGCCCGATCAGCGCGCCGTACATGTACGGTCTTGGGCGTTAAAGGGAACCTGTCACCGGGATTTTGTGTATAGAGCTGAGGACATGGGTTGCTAGATGGCCGCTAGCACATTCGCAATACCCAGTCCCCATAGCTCTGTGTGCTGTTATTGTGTCAAAAAAACGATTTGATATATATGCAAATTAACCTGAGATGAGTCCTGTATGTGAGACGAGTCAGGGACAGGACTCATCTCAGGTTAATTTGCATATGTATCAAATCGTTTTTTTTACACAATAAAAGCACACAGAGCTATGGGGACTGGGTATTGCGGTTGTGCTAGCGGCCATCTAGCAACCTATGTCCTCAGCTCTATACACAAAATCTCGGTGACAGGTTCCCTTTAAGGGGTTAAAAAGGGTTTAGATTAATTCTTAAAAGTAAATGACATTAATGCTTATGAAAATGTGTAGAAATCCTGAGACTTATTTCCTTCTGGGATTCACATCCTCACCTATCCCTTGGTTGAACTTGATGGACTTATGTCCCTTTTCAGCTATATTAACTAAGTAACATGATATCGTAATTGGTTGTGGCAAATTACAGACACAGCTCTGCTACATCTGTATCTTTTTCCAAGATGAAACACACATTACAATCCTAATTATCCCTCAGCTGTAAATTCCAAACCTCGTAGGAGTTCAGAATCTCATTACATATGGAGGCAGTATTCTTTCACCAGCACAAAAGTGCACTGTATCCAGTGAGTGAAAGGCAGTGATTGCCCCTAACAGTGAAGGGGAAGGAAGGAGGAGGTTGGCAGTGCCTTGTACATCCTAGTCCAACAATTACACGCTGTAACTTCTTACATTCCAGCCAAGTAAAATATTGCCTCCATGCAATGTGGAGATCTGCCAGGCAGAGTGGAAAATGGGACAGGTCGCTGCAAGTTTCTGCCCCGGTTTACCCTTATAAGCGGGCACCTTTACTAGTGGGAATCATTTGAAAATAGCCTAAAAGCGGCCATAGAAAAAACAGATAGGACTGTAAAGCCCTGTGCCAGGTGTCATGAGTGCATAGCTAATGAAGGACATTGGCTTTAACCTTGCTCCTGGACTTCAGCCAGCATGGTATAGATGGGAGCTATAATTATTAATCCACTGTTATTCATAAATAGCAGTTGGCTCCTTGTGAGCGCATTAGCCAGCCCAGCATGACTTTCATCTCCTTACACTTAGAGGCTTGTGTTCCTTCCAGAACCTAATAAACCTGGAACGTCTAACCTTATATCACTTACAGCCAGATCGGCTTTTATTACACCTCATCAGTCAACTTGAGTGTGCAGACTTTGGCTTATTTTATATAAGGCAGCAGGTATGGTGGGTCATGCAGCCTAAACTATGCACTCCATCTTCTGCTACCATGTATTTTGGACCATTATTCCAACAGGAGGGGGGACAACCATATTATATTTAAACTATGCAAATACTTAAGAGATACTTTGCCCTAGGCCTCATGCACACAACCGTATCTGTATTGCAGTCGGCAAACTGCAGATCCACAAAGTACGGATACCGTTGGTGTGCCATCCGCATTTTTTCTGTGCGCCCATCGACTTCAATGGGACCGTGGTCCATGTTTTGCGGACCGGAATAGGACGAGTTTTGTTTTTCTAATTTGCGGAACAGACATTTTTGCCGAGATCAGTGGGGATCTAACTGTTGGACCCATGATCAGTCTTAAGAATAGAAGGTGGGACAGACATAGACAGCGCTCCCTCAGTCCCACAGAAGTAAGCAGAGGACCAACATCCTATTCTGTGGATAGGTGGTAAAAACATTTGTGGGATAACACGTTTAAGTCTAAGATTGTCCATACACATTAGATGCCTTCAACCATTAGTTCTTTCTCCCTATGTAACACCCCAGAGTGGTGTTCACACTCCTGTATCATGCTACTATATCTAATGGGCTAATATAAGGTCATCTTATCTATTGTTGTCAAGGTCCTATACACTGTGCATTCCTAATCTGTTATGTTCATGTGATATGCCTGGTTCACCAGCAGGTGTCAGCAAACACGGCAGATCGGTGCTTAGAATGGAGCTTTCCATTCTAACCCCCCTCTGGAGAAAAGTGGGCTAGTCCTACTTCCTGCAGAAAGGGTGGGGACCAGTTAGAGTCAGTCTAGTTTACCCCCAGCTAGGGGAAGGGTGTGCAGGGGTACGTCTCTGCTGGACGTGCCCACGCCAGCCAGAGCACCCTAAGCTCTGCTGGCCATGGAGGCCAAAGCTTGAAGCCTCAGGAGCCAGGAGGAAAGCTCCCTGGCATAACCTAGAGTCAGACTTCAGAGAAGTGCAGCATACAGAAGAATCTGAGTTATACATCCAGCCTGTCAGTACAGCAGAGTCAGAGAGAAACAGATATAGCAGAGTGGAGTTTGCCTGTCAGTTTCATGCTAAAGCCTGCTGGAACCAAGACAAAGCCTGTAAACTGTTTTGGAGAACGTTTATGCAAAGTAAAGCTGCCATTGAACTTCATCTCAAGGTCTGGACTCAAGTTATTCTTTTATCCCTCAATTATTCCCCCTATTTATTGCTTCGGAGCAAAAGCCCGGGGTCCAGCGGTATCCAGGTAGGAGCACCATCACACACAGACATTTTAGACCTCACTATACCACTCGGCATTACTGCAGTCGTCAGGCGGGGTATGGCAAGGGGTCCCTTAAAGTAGATGTTTTCGTGATGTCAGTTGCTACAAAGCAACAATGGGACAGAGTCCCTTAAAGAAATTGTGTTGGTGGTACCCAGGTGTAGGAATGCCATAGTGGTGTAGGGTGGCCTACAATGTCCCTTTAAGTGTACTTGTGCACATGTCATGGTACTCCTACCTGGATACTCTTGACCCCAAGCGTTGCCTTCCGAAAGCAGAAAAAAGGGGTAGTAGTAGTAGGGGATGAAAGAATGAGTCCAGACCTTGTGATTAAGTTCAATAACAGCTTTACTTTGGCAAACTTTCATCAGAAACAATCTTCAAGCTTTATCTTGGCTCCCAGCAGGCTTTAGCATTTACTCTGGCAGACAAACAATCTCAACTCTGCTCTCTGTGTCTGCTGTGCTGACTGAATAACTTAGCTTTAGCTGTATGCTGCAACTTCTCTCTTTATAGTCTGACTCTAGCTTAATCCAGGGAACTTTTCCACCTGGCTTTAAAGGCTCCAAGCTGTGGCCTCCACATCCAGCAGAGCTGAAGGTGCTCTGGCTGACTTATGCAAGGCACGTCCAGCAGGGACCTGCTGCACACCCTCCCTTGGCAGGGGATAAACTGCAACTGACTAACTAGTCCCTCCCCTCCTTAGAGAAAGGGTTAGAATGGAAAGAAGGGTTCCATTCTCTCTGCCATGGTTGCTGCCACCTTCTGGTGAACCAGGTAAATTACATGAACAATAACAGTTACAAGAAATAAATATACACAGTTTTTAAGACCTGACATAAATGCATAGATGACATTGTATTTGCCTATAGGAGACAGTAGCGGGGTGCAGAAGTTGTAATGCCACTCTGGGGCGTTACATTCCTACACCTGGGTCGCGTTATAGAGGGCCCTAGGGGGAGGCGCCCGTTGCACCTACCCCTGGCCCATACACATGTGTGCGTCCTCAATACATGCCCTGGTGGGATCGTATCTCCACTGAAAACAAAATTATTGGACATTTTAAAATCTAATAATCCCGATGTCTGCCGTCCGGTGAGAGTCAGGAGGCCTCTCATACACTTTGGCTGATCAGTATATTTCTCCAAAATCATTATGTTTGCATTAAATCAAAGGTGTTTTGCAGCCTAATTGCATTGATGACCTAGCCTCAGGATAGGCAATCAATGTCTGATCGGCAGGGTCACCACCGCCGATCAGCTGTTTGAAGAGGAGCCGGCGCTCCATGCGAGTGCTGCCTTCTCTTCATTACACTGCACATAGTCTCAGAGGTGCAGTGTAATTACTCACTCCTTTCACTTAAATCAGGCATGTCCAAACTGCGGCCCTCCAGCTGTTGCAAAACTACAACTCCCAGCATGCCCTAATAGCTGTAAGCTATCCAGGCATGCTGGGAGTTGTAGTTTTGCAACAGCTGGAGGGCCGCAGTTTCGACATGCCTGACTTAAATGGAGCGAATACTTGTAATTGTGCTACGACGCCACTGCAGGGGAGATGACGTATAGTGCAGGGAGTCAGACCCCCGCAGTTCATATATTGATGATCTATCCTAAGGATAGAGGAAGAGGCCGGCAATCACTTGGTCTTCTGCGAATTAAATCTTTTATTCGTCACTTATAAGATACAATTTCTGTGACGGGCGTTTCGGCTCACAATACGAGCCTTACACATGATACAATGTACACGATTTAAATAGACCGCCAAAGCGGAAATGACATCAAGTAACCATAGTGATCAATTAAACAAAAAGAAGCAAAAACAGAAACACGTGAGGAAACAGCCCAACTGCAGCAGCATCAGTCAAGACAACATTACTTAGAAAATATATGAAATTCTCAAAAAATTGAGACAACTTCCAAGTCAGATGATGCGGTTGGGGGTTCATCACATTTTCTGAAAGAACAACCGCATCATCTGACTTGGAAGTTGTCTCAATTTTTTGAGAATTTCATATATTTTCTAAGTAATGTTGTCTTGACTGATGCTGCTGCAGTTGGGCTGTTTCCTCACGCGTTTCTGTTTTTTGCTTCTTTTTGTTTAATTGATCACTATGGTTACTTGATGTCATTTCCGCTTTGGCGGTCTATTTAAATTGTGTACATTGTATCATGTGTATGCCATATCTGTTTGAGAAAGTGAAGTGGAATATTTCCTGTACTGTGGCGTGATACAGCGGAATCTCATGTTGGCATAGAATATACGTTCTCAATAGTAGGCTTTGTTCAGAGACCTATGGACTTGAAAGTCATAACCTTTTACTTTCACGTGCCAGCGAAATAAACCGCAGTGAAGATGAACCCCGCCATAAAGCCGTTCTCTGCAGGCAACAACTATCAGCAACGAGAACAAGTAATACACGGAATTTACGCTCTGCCACGCACCAGCATCTTTAATCCACTCGTCATAAAGCAGCACTGCTCTTGATGTTAAGTCCTTGAAGGCCATGTTCATTTGTGTTCTGTTAAAAAAAAAAAATTATAGAAGTTTAATTAGACTTGCAAATATAGACCGATAATAACAGATGCCAAACTGGTTATGAAAACCACATGGTTTACAGCTGCATGCCTCGCTTGGGTTTTACTTGACTACCAGCCATGATATGTTCATCTGACGAATTGTTGGATCTTTGGATCTACAGTGTCATGAAAATGCCTCTCTGCACAGGATGCCCATATGGAATGTCTCTGTCCTTGATTATAAGAAAACTAACCTTTCTACATCTATACAGATACTGAACCTGCAGCAAACTTGACATATTCTTGACATACCGAAATCTTCCCACAAGTAAATTGTTTACATTCCTCCACATTCCTCCCCTGGTATACAGACATTATACAAGCTTACTAAACACAAAGTTACTAGTTAGATGAAACTAATACATAGTTTCACCCAAAAAAAAGTAACAAAAGTTGCTTTCCATGAAATCACATAGATTGCCTAATCTTTGGATAGGTCATTAAAAGGGGTTGTCCCACGCAAAATATTCTACAGTTGTAAAACCAGCACCTGGATCTGAATACTTTTGTATTTTCATGAAATTAAAAATGTTGTATAGCTACTGAGTTATTCACTGAAATCTATCTGTATAGCGCCACCTGCTGTTTGCTCTTTTTCTAATTTCTCTGTCCTGCTCACTGAGATGGAAGCACATGCTCAGTTCCATCCTTCAACTGCCACAAGCTGTAAGTAGAAAATACACACCCGTAGAAAGGATATGCCCTCTGAGTGGCCAGCTTGACAACAATCTAGCAGAACAATCGGAGCAATGAACGGGAAAGCTCTGGATCCATGTGAAGTACAGGGCTGGCTCTACTTTTGTTGGGTCATGTATTAGATTATGTATGATTTTCAGTTTTTTTACATTATTTATGGAATAACCCCTTTAATGGATAACTGGTGGGGGTCTAACCTTCAGGACCACCATGATCAGCAAAACTGGGCCACAGTGCTCCTGCTCAATTATATAGGGCTGAACATAGATTGGACTAGGGCTGCAGTAAACAATTATTTTAGAAATTGAGTATTATATCGATTATTTTTTGCGATTGATTAATCGAGTAATCTAATAAAAAAATTCATTAATAGACTGTTTTCTTTTATAAAAACTCATCAAACCCTCTACCATCAGTCCCCAACACCTTTCATTCCCCCTGCGCGATCAGCCCAAGTGCATCAGTTCCACTATCCCCCAGTGCCATCAGCCCCCCTTGTGCCATCAGCTCCGTTCCCCCAGTGCCTTCAGCTCTCCCCACCTTTTGCCATCATCCCCCCCCCCCTTGTGCCATCAGCTCTCCCCCTTGCTCCTCCTGACACCCAGAGTGCACAGCGTCATTGGTTGCTATGACGCTGTGCACTCCGGGCACCAGGCCTTAGTGGCACCAACTTACCTTTCCAGCAGGGGTGCGTCCGACACTCCATCGTTCCGCGCTGCTCTGCGCCTGACGTCACACAGCTCGTCAGGTCACAGCGTGCGTACGTCAGTGCAACGTGGGATCATGGATGTGCTGTGTAGTGTCTGGAGGCCCCATGCTGGAAAGGTGAGTATTCCGAGTGCAGCGGGAGACCACGGAGTGGGAGTAATAGCAAGCGCTTCACTCCCGCTCTCTGGTCATGTGACACAAACGAATCCTCGATGCAAAAAAATAGCATCGAGGAATTTTTTGTGTCGAATTACTCGATTTAGTCGAGTACTCGTTGCAGCCCTAGATTGGGCCACAGCACGGACTTGAGCTCCATGGCCCTTTGTTCAAAAAAGGATCTATATTTATTAGTTTGTTGTTGTTTTTTTTGGGCACAATATTCTTTCATCGTGACTTTCTATGCATTGCTTATCTACAAAGAAACATGATTAACATGCATCAGTGTTAGTACATAGCAATACTTTTAGTGATACATGGTGACTGGTAGGTTTAGAGGTAGCTCTTGAATCTACTGGGCTGGAAAACGAAATCTCTAAGAAGACCCCACTACTTCCATTTATACTACTGGTGTCTTTGAGCTTTTGGACCCTTTATATACAAGGGCCTGGATGCAGCAGCTACTTCTCTATCTCCTTTTTCTAACATAGTTTACTATTCACTTTATTAAAATTTAGATTTTAATATCTGTATAACCTCGGGTCTCAGCTACCTCTATGAATACATGTGCCTAGATTCATGGCTGCACACCATTATATATACAAACAATAGAGCTAAGAAATGGGGGTCATTCTAGATAAAAGTGGTACAATACAGACTATAAATGAGTATACATGAATAATGGAAGCTCTTAGCGCACATACGTGTCTGGCCCATCTACCAGGCGTCAAGGTGGCTTCCGCAGATGGGTCCCTATCACTAAAGAAACTGCCTCACTTTGGACTTACTTAAGCCTTCAATATTCAGGGCAGTGTAGGAACCAGCTACAAACATACTCTGCTCAGAAGATGTTTGTATCTGGTTCCTACACTGCCCTGAATATTGTAGGCTTAAGTAAGTCCAAAGTGAGGCAGTTTCTTTAGTGATAGGGACCCATCTGCGGAAGCCACCTTAACGCCTGGTAGATGGGCCAGACACGTATGTGCGCTAAGAGCTTCCATTATTCATGTTTACTCATTTATAGTCGGAATTGTACCACTTTTATCTAGAATGACCCCCATTTCTTAGCTCTGTTGTTTGTATATATAATGGTGTGCAGCCACTTATTAAACTTAGAACATAATATTTGTAAAACAGTGCGTCTCCCCTACCTACTACCTTCATCATTACACATGTTTAGATTCATTTTGGGCATATGCAGTTATTACATTTAGAATGTAATATCTGTATAACCCCAGGTCTCCCCTACTTCTATCAATACACATGTTTAGATTCATTTTGGGTATTGTTTACCATGCACTTATTAAATTTAGAATGTAATATCTGGATAACCTCAGGTCCTCACTACCTCTATCAATATGTGTGTTTAGATTAATCTCTGGCATATGCGCTTACTAAAGGGAATCTGTCACCAGGGTCTTAGACTGATACATGACTACTACTGCAGATAAGGAATCCAGATACCCATTTCCCCCCCCCCCCTTCGTTTCCTAGCGGTCAACACTCAAAGCTGCACTGAAACACATTGTCAGGACTGATGTGCATGCGCACACAAGTCCTCTCCATTAGGCTGGGTTCACACCTGAGCGTTTTACAGCGCGTTCCTACGTGCTGTAAAACGCTCAACAAGGAGAAACCAATGCTTCCCTATGGGAATGGTTCTCACCTGGGCGTTTTACAGCACGTACGATCGCGCTGTAAAATGCCCGACGCCCCAAGAAGTACATGAGCTTCTTTGGGGCGTCTTGTCCCGCGTTCCCGTACATAGACTTTTGGGAACGCGCGAAAATGGGCGTTCGCTTGTCTCTGTATGCGCGATTGCAAACGCCGGTACAATTGCACATACAGAGCGCTCAGGTGTGAACCCAGCGTTATGTTAGCACCGCGCAGCAGTCTCGAATGTGTACTTTAGCACAGCTTTAAGAGCTGACAGCAGGAAAATGGAAGGGGGGGTGGGATGCAGTAGAAAAATAAAAAAAAATTGTGATCTGGACTTCTTACCTGCAGTACTACCTGTATTACTGTAGGTAACTGTCCAAGATCAGTGACACATTCCCTTCATATTTAGAATGTAATATCTATATAACCTCAGGTCTCACCTTCTCCTATCAATACATGTGTTTAGATTCATTTTGGGCATTGTTTACTATGCAATTATTGATATTTAATATATAACCTCATGCACTAAATACAAAATGTAATATGAAATGTAATATCTGGATAACCTCAAGTCCCCCCTTCTTCTATCAATATAATTGTTTAGATTCATTTTGGGCATCAACAACTTTCTTTAAAACAGCACTGTAAGTTACTTTGCAGATTAAATAAATGTGGCAGGAAAAACTAGACCGGGGAACAATACAGCACATGTGCAGAAAACTGGTTGATCAAGTTGAACAGGATTGGGCGGTACGGCTCCGATCTCCTGTCATCATATAAAATAGTAATAGGAACATAAGTTGCAGTTAAACATTTTAGAGAGTATGTAAAGCTAATGGTAACTTTGTTTAGGTAGTTTCACATTTCCGGCTCATCATTCCGGCAGTCTGCTGGAGTTCTCTGGATCCGGCACTGCCAGATGTTACCAGGATGCCCGAAGGCCCCATTAACTATAATGGAGTCCAGCAGAGATTCTACACCGGAACAGCCTGCCGGAAGGCTGTGCCGCAAATGTGATATATCTATATATCTATACACACACACCATATATATAGGAATTAGACAAACTAATGCAAGATACAGATATTATATATGCTTTTATGAAATCTACAGTAACTAAAGGCAGTCCACGTCCACACATCACTGAATGCTGGCAATCTGCACTGTACCGTACAAGCAGAGGGGATGACATATGAAGAAATCTCATCTACAGGCTGCTTAAAATATCTTCAACATAAAATCTCAATGGAGATGCGATTCCCCTCACCCATTTCTGGCAAAAACTGCATATGAGGGCTCATGCACAAAAAAGTGTGCCGCCAGTTCTGTGCAAATTGCGGTCTCCAATGCACGGGCACCGTCTTGTATGGCTGGCCCATTCAACTTGAATGGGTCTACGATCCATCCGCCCCGCAAAAATAGAACAAGTTCCGCGCCTCCGTTCCGCACCACACCGTCTGGATTGCGGAACTATTCAAGTGAATGGGTCCGCATCCATGATGCAGTGCGCAAACCGCCGGTTTGTGGGCCGCTATACGGGCACCGTCCAACAACGGTCGTGTGCAATAGCCCCGATACATGCATTTTTTTGTCATAGGTTTTGCTTTTTTTTTTTTGGGTATTTTCTGTCACATGTGGGAGTGACTCCTCTTGATCTAAAACTATCATTACCTTACTGCTATCATGATTTTACTTGTATTCCCTCCAATGACAGTTAGGGAATTGTGTAATGATTCATTTAGACTGTGGTGGCGCTGCAGGGAATTGAACATTTGCTGCTCGGTTGCCCCATTTGCTGAAGTGAGAGCACCCCTTGAATATTGTGGTTCAATGCTAACAAAATAGTATTGTCCAGATCATGTCACACGACGACATCACTGAAATCTAAACAACAAAATCAACAACGAGTAAATATGAGTCACAGGTCCGATGACATGCTTGATAACCATTTCCAGTGACAGCCAGCAGATTTATGAATGTAGATCAGGACTATGAAATGAGCTGTAACCATAAAATCAATACAACAGAAGTCATGTCATTTATTTACAAAGTTACTCAACTATTGATCCAGGTTATATCTTTATATCAACTGATATTGTTATGTGGACAAGCCCTTTCAGGAAGTCTGATCAATGAATGATGTAAGAATAGTTTATGTTCTACCTTGGTAAAAGGTCAAAGAACCTCCTCCGTGGTGCAATAAGGGCCGCTCAAAAATCTTTTTCTCACAGTGTTTTGCTATGCAAGAAGATCAAGCTAAATTTTGACATAAAATACTATTTCCAACTCTATAAACACTAAATTGGATAAAAAAAAGTTTTATTCAGGGCTTAAACTGTTGACCTAAAGTACAATATACCCAATAAAGTTGCGGTTGAGGACTTATACAAAGAGATCTCCGGTTGTCACCTTACTGCTTTTTGAGTCCTCGAGGAGGTGGAGTACAGAGGACTATATCTAAGGACTGCCTATATACTCTACATCACATGCCACTCATTGACATCATTAATACATAACACAGACATCATATCTATGTGTTATCTGACCTCTAGATAATAATGTGACGCACATTTTTTAAAATCTGTAAATATTAATAAAACATATTACACTATTTGTAAAAGCCAGATGATTGATTGCACGTCCCTAGAATACAGCATGTGCAACATGACACTATGGCCAGACGGATCACACCTTAGTAACCATCACATTGACCACTTTGTGTTGTGTGCAGTAACAAGGCCAACACCCCAAGTGTAAGCAGCCCAACTACACGGAGGCACGGTGGGTTTTGCTTTGTTTTTAGTAAGGCTAGTTTCACACTAGCAGCAAGGAACTCCGACAGGCTGTTCCGGCAGGTGAACAGTCTGTCGGATTGGTGCTGCCGCTACTGCACGTTTCCGAGTGTCCGTCCCGCATAAAAATAGAACATGTCCTATTATTGTCCGCATTACGAACAAGGATAGTACTGTTCTATCAGGGGCCGGCTGTTCTGTTTCGCAAAATACATACGGTCATGTGCATGAGCCCTAATACTACACCAACTTTAGAATGATACATGGAATTGATTTCTATAGTAAAAAAGAAAATGATTGCAGTTTATAGCCATAATTTCCACATCAGATGCCTATACATGTTAAACAGCTGTCAGCTGGGTCCGCATCTGATCCGCAAAAAAAATAAAAAAATAAAAAAATAAGAAAGAGAGATCAGATGCGGACTGAATATACGGTCGTATGCGTGACCCCTAAGGTCAATCCCATGTCAGGAACCTCCTGTTAATTTCCAGAAATGCCCCGACATTGGAAAGGGCCACCCCCAATCCAAACAATGAGAATGTCACTCCAGCCAAGAAGCTACCAGTATGTCCCCCGATAATCGGACGATGCCTGTCTACAGTTCTTTCGAGGTAAGTGGCATAATCTTCACCACCCTTACTGACAGAGTAGAGCCTGTGAATAGACTCCCTCCCAAGACATTTTCCTGTGATGTGATTCACAGGTCATCTGGGGACAATTTTGGCTAAGGGCTCATGCACACGAACGTATGCCATCCGAGACATACAGTCCGTGAGCAGGCCATATGTCCTGGAGCTGCATACATCGTACACACAGGAGCGCACAGCATCATAGTAACCTATGATGCAGTGCGCTCCCATGCACACGATGTATGCCGCTCCGGGAAATATGGCCCGCTCACGGATCGTATGTCTCGGATGGCATACGTTCGTGTGCATGAGCCCTAATAGTGTTCAAACAGATAGAATAACTGCATCGTGCATGTGCTTTCCACATCCGTTTGTCTGTTCCATGGAAAGACAGACTATGCCCATGAAATCGAGGCCATGGACCCATTGAAAAGGGTCCTCAAATAAAACGCAGGCGGCATACGAACGCAAAACGGATAAGTTTGTGTGCATGGAGCCTTAGGCCTCGTTCACATTTCAGTATTTTTTTTTACTGACCATGGGAAAAAAATTAAAAATCACGGACACATGCACTACTTTGATCCGTGATGCGGACCAAGCACGCCCATTAAAATCTATGGATCCGTGAAAATCACTGACAACACGAATAGCATCTGTGGTGCGTCCGTTTCTTCACTGAAGACTAATAAGAGATTCTGTGGAAATTAATTTTCAGCTGAGCAACCTCTTTGAATTACAGATGACACACGGATGGTAAAAACGGAAACAGGGACCAACCACGGATCCTTTTACGAATGGAATATGTGACATGGAAATGTGAACGAGGCCTTACCGTGCACACATGTTCACGTCCCACATTTATTAACTAAAACTTAATAAATAACCTTAGTATTAGACCTCATCTACATCACTGTGGTTTGGGTCCATATCCGATCCGCATTTTTTTTTTTAGGGTCGGGTGCGGACCTATTCACTTCAATGGGGCCGCAAATGATGCGGACAGCATCCGTATGTCAGTTCTGTGGCCCTGCAAAAAATATAAAATAGAACATGTCCTATCCTTTTCTGGGATACGGACATGAATAGGACTGCTCTACTGAGAGCCGGAGGTTACGTTCCACAAAATGCAGAACGCACACAGCCGGAATCCATAGTTTGCGGACCGAAAAACAGACACGGTCGCGTGCATGACGCCTTACAGTGAGGAACAACAACCATATGCTATTGGTCCCTGTGGATTTTAACGACAATATAATAAAGGCTAATTAAGAAAGAAAAAACTCAGCCAAAAAACACAGCAATGAGTTCATGTTGGAGACCAGTGATGGCCAGTTCGCATTGTTCGTCCGCGAACATATGCAGGCTGCCATCTTTTTTCACAAGTCCGATGAGGCACAGGTAAGCCCTTACCTGTGCCTGTGCCGCGAGCCGGTCTGAAAACAAATGCGGTCACCGGGAGCAGGCAGTTCCGAGAACAGCCCGATGAAGGCCCCCGGTGGCTGTTCTCAGAACTGCCTGCTCCCGCTGACCGCACTTGTTTTCAGACTGGCTCGCGCACAGGCATAGGCAAGGGCTTACCTGTGCCTCCCCGGACTTGTGAAAAAAGATGGCATCCCGCATATGTTCGTGGGCGAACAATGTGAACTGGCCATCACTGTTGAAGACACCATGCTGGTCAAAACGGCAGCATGACAAGTAAAG
This sequence comes from Bufo gargarizans, assembly GCF_014858855.1. NCBI lineage: Eukaryota > Metazoa > Chordata > Amphibia > Anura > Bufonidae > Bufo > Bufo gargarizans. The sequence goes on along the minus strand of NC_058080.1, from coordinate 683,055,647 downwards.
AATATTCACTGTTCAAATAGGCAAATCAAAAGATCAAGCGCAGGCTTATTCAAATAGGACCACGCATGATTTAAAATTCAAACCTGCAGTAGGAAAAAAACATTCTGCTCTCAGCACAGACATTAATATTTTACTAAAGCAGATTGGCTCTAGGCTATAAATGTACACGGAGCAGTGAAGCAGGTGCCAGGACGACACCCAGCCCTGTCATATATCACATATCCGCACAGGGTCCATAGTATCATGGAAGGAGAATGAATGGAGGACTCCCCATTCCAGTCCTTTCAGAGAGCAGAACCTCAATACCCCTGCTGCAGGGAACACTAGTCCAATGCGTAGACAATGTTTAGGGCTCATGCACACAAACCGCAGATTGCGGTACGCAATGCACCAGCACTGTTCGTGTGCACACAGTTTGCGGATGCGGACCCATTCAGTTGAATGCAATACGGTCCACGCTGCCCAAAAAAATTAGGACATGCATTTTTAGGCTACATTCACTTTTTGAAATTAATGCGGGCCCCTTCAACTTTATGGGGGCTGTTATTCGTCGTCTAAAAAAAAAAAAAAAAAAACGATGTGTGGATAACCCCATAAACTACGTCGTGTAAATGTAGCCTTAAAAAGTAACACAAAAGCAGGTTCTAATCTACTTGGGATAGATGTTTAGGAGCTAGGATTGAGCGAACTTGTGTTTTCAGTTCGGCATGCAAATTTCGGGTTATCTAAGAATTCCGTTATGGATTCCGCCGCCACGGACTGTGGTCCGTGGTAGCGGAATCCATAACAGAATTCTTAGGTAACCCGAACCTTGTACATCCATTGCGCAATTTTGCGGACCCATTCATTTTTAATGGGGCCGGAATGTGCTGTCCGCATCCGCACTTCCGTTCCGCAAAAAATTAGAACATGTCCTATTCTTGTCCGCAATAAAGGCATTTTCTATGACAGTGCCAGTGACGTGCGGTCCGCAAAATGTGGAATGCACATTGCTGGTGTCCGTGTTTTGCGGATCCACAAAACACATACGGACGTGTGAATGGACCCTTATCCATACACCCGCAGTCGCTCTACTACTATATATGCACTTAGAGGGTAGAGCCTCACATTTCCCATACAGATAAGAAAAGACATAAAGGCAGAGAAGTTTCCTTACCTCCCAGGACCAGCAGCACCTGTCCACGGTGCAGGTGAGAAGAGAGAACCGAACAGAGGAGCTGCACACAGGATGGGGCAATGAGTCACTGGCAGACCCTCCCTTCTCCCATTACACATGGCTACAGGGAGTGGCTCTTACATGAGGAGGCTGGGATGGAGGGAGGCTGACAAGCAGCTTTCAGGCAGGTCACTATCTTCAGGAATGCTAAAATCAAGTGCTCATGCACGCTGTGGAACAGGCTTACGGCTGTCAGTTCACATGGAGGTTTAATTGACATACAAGAAACGTGACGTGCCACTTCGTGTGCCGTATATTAGGACGCCTTCACGCGCTACGAAGTTTGTTGCAGAAATTTACACTTAAAATCAGCTCCATGGACTTCTGCAAGCACATGGACTTCTGCAAGCCCCCATTGAGGTGAATGGAACGGATTGACGTTCTGCAACAAAATCCGCAGTGTTTGAAGGCACACTTAAAGGGGTTATCCCATCAAAAGGATCATAGTTTAATTTGTCTACGCTGCGACAATGATAATTTTCCTAAATGTAATGTTTAAGCCAATTCCTACCCTTCTCGCTAAAAACCTCCCCCTTTTACCTCATTATTGTACTGTGTCCTCCCTTAGTTACGGCCACCTTTCACTGGCCGAATGCAATGGCCGCGCATGCGCGGCGAGCGAAACCACCTTCCAGTGTGTGCCTGCATTTCTTCCATGAAATCGCACGCCGCCGGCCACGCATGCGCGGTTCTTTATTCCCTTGTGCTGCTTCTGAAATAGAGCCGCGGAATGCAGGACGTGAGAGGGTTTAGAAAGCGATGCAGCGTCTCCCAGAGTGAAGTTCGGCTATAACGGGAGCGCGGAGTCAACTGGTCAGCAGAGCGCTGACGAGCTGCCCATCAATAGAAAGGACAACGCCCCAGGAAATAGGTGTTAGTACAGAACGAACAGGAGACGCTGCGATGAAATTAGAAGGTGGGATAACCCCTTTAAGCCTTAGGACTCATGCACACGAACGTATGTATTTTGCGATCCACAAAAAATGCGGATGACGTCCGTGTGACATCCATATTGGTTCCGGGTTTTTTGTGGATCCATTGTAAAAACGCCTATACTTGTCCCCAAAATGGAGAAGAATAGGACATGTTCTATCTTTTTGCGCAACAGCCATGCGGACATACGGAAATGGAATGCACGCGGAGTCGTTTCCGTTTTTTTTTTTGCGACCACGTGACTGCCGTATGCAGTGCGGACCCGTTCACTTGCGTTCCGCATGCGTGGACGGAAAACCCACTGAAGCACTCTGTAGTGCTTCCGTGCCTCCGTTCCGCACCATACCTACCGGATTGCAGACCCATTCAAGTGAAGGGGTCCCGCATGCATGATGCGGTGCAAAAACGGCTGGTGCCCGTATATTGCGGAGCTGCTGTTTGCAGGCCACAATACAGGCACCGGTCAACGACAGCCATGTGCATGAGCCTTAAATGCAAATAATTTATCAAGAAGCACAGGCCTCCTAATAGGCCTCATGCACACAACTGTAAAACACGGATGCGTGATCCGTGTGCTTTCCGCATCCACATGTCCGTTCCATAAAAGTCAGAACATGTCCTATTCTTGTCCATTTTACAGACAAGGACAGGCATTGTTACAATGGATCCCCCAAAAATACAGATGCAACACGGACGTCACATGGATGCGATCCATTTTTTCTGCGGATCCGGGTTTTGCGGACCGCAAAATGCATACGGTCTTGTGCATGAGCCCTTAATCTGTCAGGCTATGGAAGGCCACACCACCTCCCCACTCACTTTTCAGGCACCAAAATGTACTGCTTTTGCAGGCAGTTTTCGGTTGTATAGCCGCTGATAAATTCCCATCTCTTTAGTATGGAGTCATACTGGTTTTTGGTGGGATTAATTGACTCTCAAAGGTCCTGTTCGCACTGTATTATTATCTTCTGCTGGAGGTTTACATCAGGATCTCCATATCTATACCTCTGGGTGAAGGCACCAATGTATATATGCCACTGTACCACCCATAGGACTTGGCCATGGAAAAGCGTAGTCTACTGTCCTATTCCATACAGTGAAAGAAAAGGATCCCACCATACACCATTTCAGCATGAACCCTCTTTTGGCATACGCCATGTGAATGTGGCCCTATGGTATGCACTGGGAGCCTTATACAGAGCGTGTAACTATACAATGGTGTAAATATTTCAGATATATTTCATTGTGCCAAATACTGGGTTATCGAACATGTCATGTATTTCAATTGCAGAAAACTCCCAACGTTGAGGGCTCATGCACACAAACATATTTTCCGTTCTGTTCCACAAAATTACGGACAAGGTTAAGACTGTTCTGTTAGAGGCCGGCCGCTCCATTATGTAAAAAGCACACGGCCGGTATTCGTGTTTTGCAGATCCACAATTTGCAGACTGTAAAACATCCAAAGGCCGTGTGCATGAGGCCTTACAGAGAGGTAATCATGTCCTGGGCTGAGATGGCAGAAGAAGCATTTGGATGTCAGTTAAAATGGCCCGAGGTTATTTCTACACCCAGATCCTGAATATACTTCTCCTCATCTGACGGCTTACAAAAGCAGGTGTGGCTGTGGAAAACTCCTTGGAAACCACAATGTCCTAAGAACATGACTGCAATGCAGGAAACACAACTGACACCCTTTAGGGCTCATTCACTCGAACATGTGCTGTCCGTTGCCGTATTGAGGCCCGCATTTGCAATACACGGGCACCGCAAATCCGGAGATGCGGAATGGAACACTGCGGAAGCACTACGGAGTGCTTCCTGGGGTTTCGTTCTGTGCCTCCGCACCGCAAAAAGATAGAACATGCTCTATCTTTTTGCAGAACGGACGGATCGCTGACCCATTCAAGTGAATGGGTCTGCGATCCCCATGCGGCTGGGCCACGGTCCGTGCCCGTGCATTGCGAACCAGAATTTGCGGTCCACAGTGTGAACAAGCCCTTAGGCCTCATGCACACAACCTTTGTTCTGGTCCGCATCTGAGCCGCAGTTTTTGCGGCTCGTGTGCGGACCCTTTCACTTCAATGGAGATGCAAAAGATGCGGACAGCATCCGTTGCTCTGTTCCGTGGCCCCGCCCAAAAAATATAACATGTCCTATTCTTGTCTGTTTTGCGGACAAGAATAGGCATTTCTACAATGTGCCGCCTGTTCCGTTCTGCAAATTGCGGAAGGCACATGGGCGGCTTCCGTGTTTTGCGGATCCGCAATTTGCGGACTGCAAAAAACGGAACGGTCGTGTGCATGAGGCCTTAGGCTGAGTTCACACTTCAGTTTTTGATAAGATATTTCCATCAGTTATTGTGAGCCAAAACCAGTAGTGAAGACTCCACAGAGATCATGTGTAATGGAAAGATATTCGCCTGTTCTGTGTTTTTGACCCACACCTAGGGGGTCATTTACTAATGTGAAATACACCTAAATTAGGTGTATATCAGACGTAGATGCGACTTCTCCCCGCTCACGCCAGGTTTTAAATTGCGGGCGGGGATGGGCCGGCAGGTCCATCTCATTCATCATTTTCTATGCCTGTTTTAGGTGTAGAAAATGGTCTAAATGTAAGACAGCTGCGCTGAAGTTATGGAGAGGCTGGCGCTTCTTTATAACTTTGGCGGATCCACCGCCAGCACAGGCCCTGCACAGGTCTAAAACGCCAGTCATAATAAATGTGCACCTTAGTTTTGGCTCACAATAACTGATCGAAATGGCTGACCAGATAACTGTAGTGTGAACTGAGCATTACTAATGTAAGTGCACCTAGACATTGTCGTAAATTGTGCCAAAATCTGGCATGTAGATTTAGGTACTAACGTTTGCACACGTGTGCTGCCGGTAGTCCGCCCTGGCCCCATTCACTATAACCGGGACGGGACAGAGATCCGGCTGCAGCACGGCAAACATGCTAAGAGGCCGCCGGATAAAAACGACAGCCAAATTTATCATCCAGCCTGAGCCTGGTTGATGTCTGGACAGGGTATTTATGGATCCTTCGATCCCATGGTTGACTAGAAGCAAGTGAACGATCTAGATATGAGACATCCTCTACGGCTATTAGGATCTATTCATTTGAATGAATGAGTTTTACTGGACAAAAGGCACAAATACAGAACATGCTTTGATAACTTTGGCAGGGACACATAGTAAAGCCTCATGCAGAGGTCCGTGGAACACGGTCCGTGAGATACCGGACTGGCATTGCAAGAGCGCACAGCGTCATTGGTTGCTATGACGCCGTGCGCTCCAGGAGGCAGGCTGCGGACATTACATAAAATATAATGATTACCAGATAACCCCTTTAATGAAGTTGTGCCGTGGGTAGACATTAAAGGGGTGTCCAGATGAAAAAAATATATTTAGAGGGGAGATTTTATCAAGCTCTGTATGCAGTTGTCTGGCATAAAAAATTATTGGCAATTTTTGTACGCACCATTTTTTTGTGCAACAATTAGAAACTTTTTGTAATTTTATGCACTCCTGACACTTTTGAAAAATCGATGGCAAAGTGGTCATGGTTAGCAAGGAAACTAGGAACATGTCAGATTTATCAAGGGGTCCAGTTAGGGGGTTGCAGAAAAACTGAAGTAACATCTCTAGACAAAAGTGTTATTTTAAAGATGCAACATTTGACAAATTTGACGTGAATTACGCAGACTCAAGCAAGACTTCAAAGCTTCGTCATATGATAAAGCTCCCCCAAAATGTCTCAGCGTGGTGAGAAAAAATACTCACTGATCCCCTGCCGTTCCATTTCGAGGATGCCCAGTCAGCCACTGTTCTCTATTTCCTGCTGCAGTGATAACGTCCCAACACAGGGACATGTGACCGCTGCAGCCAATCACTAGCTGTAGTAGGTCATCTGTGTCGGGACGTCATTGCTGCAGCGGAAAACGGAGAACGGCAAGGGACCGGTCATCCCCAAAATGGGAGCAGCGTGAGTCAGTAAGGTGTGCATACCTTTTTTTTCTATTTATTTTCACCATGCTGATATGTTTTAAGTATATTTGTGTCGTAGATAACCTCTTTAATCACCCGTCCTTGCTAGTCAGCTCCAATGGCATTGACAAAAATTATTTTAAGGATAAAAAGGGGAGGGGTGGATAGGAAAAGAAATTCAAATAGAAAGTTGAAATAAAAATGATGATAAAACTTCGCCCTTAGGGCAGGAGTGTCTCTTGTAAGAGCAAGATGAAGTGAAGAACGTTGTATATTCCTAAATACGCATAAATGAAACGTTTGCCAACCTTGCAAACATACAGTTATTGACCGCATGTGTAATAATCTGGGTCAAAGTTCATTATAGCCATATGCGGTAAGTGGGGTCAAAAGTTCAGTATAGAAATGTCCACAAAAAGTTCTTTATTTCAGTTGAATTTCACAAAAATAGATATTATATTTCACAAAAGTAAATATACTTCGATAGTCTGTTTTGTCCCCCCACGGTAGTTAATACAGATCCATGAGGCTATTGTCAGAATGTACAGGTGTGCATATACATGTATATTTAAGCAGATGGGTATTGAGCCGATCTTGGCGTCCCACGTGGCGACGCTCTCAATACTCCAAACTGCTGTTACCTCTCTCCTACGGCGTCTTCGTGGACTGCTGCCGCTTGTATGGCGTCTTCGCGGACTGCTGCCGTGTATGGAGTCTTCAGCAGTCCGCGACGACGCCATACGAGCGGCAGCAGTCCGTGAAGGCGCCATAGGAGAGAGGTAACAGCAGTTTGGAGTATTGAGAGCATCTGCCTAGGCAAAATTCTGCTGCTCATGGATATCAGCATTTGAACTTACATTTACTTTTGTGAAATGTAATATCTATTTTTGTGAAATTCAACTGAAATAAAGAACTTTCTGTGGACATTTCTAAACTAAACTTTTGACCCCACCGCATATGGCTATAATGAACTTTGACCCAGATTATTACACATGCGGTCAATAACTGTATGTTTGCAAGGTTGGCAAACGTTTCATTTATGCGTATTTAGGAATATACAACGTTCTTCACTTCATCTTGCTCTTACAAGAGACACTCCTGCCCTAAGGGCGAAGTTTTATCATCATTTTTATTTCAACTTTTTATTTGAATTTCTATTCCTATCCACCCCTCCCCTTTTTATCCTTAAAGAATTTTTGCATCGCATTTTATCTTATTTTATATTGCATTTATAATAAAATAGTTAACACTCATAACTCTTTATTTCTGCGTGAGACCGTGTGTAGAGTGCCTGTCTGCATAACAATATTAGGCAAAAAGAAACCTGTAGTGGGCCATGTCAATTTAACCAATTCTACATCTATGTCACTAAGGCCCCATGCACACGGCCGTTGTTCACAGCCGTGTGCGGGCCGTGGAACCGCGGCCTGGATCCCTCCTGAGAGCAGGAGCGCACGGCGTCACTGGTTGCTATGACGCCGTGCGCTCCCTGCTGCCGGCACAGTACAGTAATACACTGGTACGATCTATACCAGTGTATTACTGTACTGTGCCGGCAGCAGGGGGCGCACGGCGTCATAGCAACCAGTGACGCCGTGCGCTCCTGCTCTCAGGAGGGATCCAGGCCGCGGTTCCACGGCCCGCACACGGCTGTGAACAACGGCCGTGTGCATGGGGCCTAAATAAGAGATTGCTGCAGGCAGAGAGAGACATGTCAAAACTGTCCTTCACCAACACTGAGCTTCACCAACAACTGCACAGTTACCAAAATCCAGTTACAAACAGCCATAGATATTGCGGGCATGGAGCATAGTGGAGGACTCCAAAGTGGCAATTTATGGAGCATAGTGGAGGACTCCAAAGCGGCAATTGTAAAGTACCAAGCACAATTTCTATGCATATTCGCCACTTCTTTTTATAAGCCATGCTTCCAAATATCGCCAATTGAATGAATCCCGACACACCCTATACTGTACATAGATTCATCGGTGATCTCAGACCCCAGACAGGTCCCATAGTGACTTTAGACTCCACAAAGTTATCAAATGCAAGCCCTCAGATATCTCAGAACCCGGTCCCTACGATAATGTTAGATCTCAGATAAACCCCACAGTGATATGAAACTCAGACCCCATGGTGACTTCAAATCCCAGACAGTACCCCACAATGAACTAAGATTCCAATCCCTCAGAGATCTCAGAACCCAGACCCTACAGTAATGTCAAATTTCAGACAGATCACTGAGGGTTCTGGGTTTGATATCACTGTGGGGTCTAAGACTCCAAACCCCACTGTGATCTGAGAATCCAGACCCCAAAGTAAAGTCAAATCTCATAAGACCCCCACAGTCATCTGAGAATCCAGACCCCAAAGAAGTCAAATCTCATAAGACCCCACAGTGATCTCCAGCCACCTTATCTCCATCTCAAGGCACCAGCCACCTAGGTCAAAGCCTGTGACACACATCAGACTGGACTGAGGTCTGATTATTAGGATTATCCTAGGACAATAGGCAACTAGTGGCCACCTCACGGTTTGAGCAGCCCTGATCTATAAGAAAACTCTCTGGTAGCAGTAATATGTGTCAGGAGAGTCTTAAGTAGAGTTTCTCAGTAGTTCCATTCTTATCTAGTTTTCTCAGTACCAGGGGAAGGCAGCACAACACTGACTAAATACTGGAGACTATTTGCAAGACAAACTGAAGCAGAAGCTTGTGAGGCGAGCAGAACAAACAATACAGTACTATATCGCTATGTCAACTGGGGACACTAATAATTAACCAGCTCGGCTTCATTCACACTTATAGGAATTAACAGCTTATATGCAAGTCCGTAATCAAAGACACAATCAGCCCATAAGTACAGTATAATGCAGTCATGGCACTTAATCCATTCAACTAAGTAGTCAAATATTTATATACTGATAAGATGCTTCTCCAGATTACACAGCATCTTAGGACCCTTTTACACGGGCCAATTTTGCAGGCGATTGGCGTCTGCTCGTCAGAGGAGGAGACAGCTGCATTTACATGCAACGATTTCCTCCACAGTATGGGGAGGAGCGATCGGTAATGCCATTGTTCGTCCCCATACAGTCTTTTTTGCTGGCAGCAGAGGCTGTTTATACAGCGCGATCTGTTGCCGGCAAACAATGATTTTTGTGACAGCACGAATGATGCGATTACCCGATGAACATGCGCTCTGCTTGTTCATCAGTTAATTAGCGACACCTTTACACTGCCAGATAATCGCTAACGAGTGCTACTATGAACGCTCGTTAGCAATCATTTGGCTGAGAATCGGCCCTTAATGCATATTTCAATTAAAGTGGTCTTCTCTTGAAATAGGTGATTACACGGTGTCCCAGCAGTCGGGCCCCACCAATCAGATATTGATGACCTATCCTGAGGACAGGTCATCAATATGTACTGGTTGCACAATGCATGCTTTCATCCAAATTGCTATGGCTATATGTAAGGTCATGTATTGATATACATGTAAGTATAGCTTTTCCTCTAGGTTTTACAAGACGGTAGATATAAAATCCAATTCTAAGTCTCATAAACCCATAGTTTATTCACAGTAGATCATCATAGAACACATTTCGGCTGTTGGAAGTGAGACATTTACCATTTCATGAAAAAAATAACTCATTTACAACTTAATGGCAGCAACACATTTCAAAAAAAGTTAGAACAGGGGTAACAAAAATGGTACTAAAAAAAAAAGCTGGAGGAGCACTTTGCAACTAAAGGAGAGTTCACATCACTGATATTTATTATTAAAGTGCCATTCATTCTATGGCGCTGTACATAGGATAAGGGGTATACATACATAATACGGACAACTGCAATAAGCATGAACAAGACGAGTTACAGACTGGTACAGAAGGAGAGAGGGCCCTGCCCGTGAGGGCTTACAATCTACAAGGTATGGAGGAAGGACACAGTAGGTGAGGGTAAAGCTGGTCATGGTGGTATAGCAGCAGCAGGGTCACTGGTTGTAGCCTTGTCTGAAGAGGTGGGTTTTTAGGTTTCTTTTGAAGGATTCCACTGTAGGTGAGAGTCTGATGTGTTGGGGTGGAGAATTCTAGAGTGTGGGGGATGCACTGGAGAAATCTTGGAGACAAATGTGGGAAAAGGAGAGGAGAGAAGGAGGTCTTGTGAGGATCGGAGATTACGTATTTTTCTGTTCTTCTGATCCATCAGAAGAACAGAAAAATAAAGGAAAAAAGCATCCTGTGCATCAGTTATGCACATTTTGCATCCGTTTGAGCCATTTCCATTTAAGATCCATTTTTTTTTTTAGACAGAAAATAAAGTCCTGCATGCAGCACAAGAGAAGGCAAACAATATCCCGAAAGAACTCAAAGGAGTTTGGTCATTTGGTAATACTGACACAGTTGGTGGTCAAAATGTTTATTTTACCATACTTCCCCCTACCTGATGAAAAGCATTTATCAACCCTTCAGAGTCGTAGGTGTCAATCAGTGACCATGTGGGTAAGCCATTTGTTACACCTAATCTTGAGGTTTATCTGGTGGTGTCCCGTATACTCGCTCTGGATAAACTCCAGGAGCTTGTGGAACGGGACCTTGTTTAAGGGAACTTGTCAGCGGCAAAACCCATTCCAAACCGCCAGCAGTACCTTCAAGTAGCAGGTAGTGAGTTTCTAATTATTTTGTTACTGCATTCTGATGAGGCGGAAGTATGAAAAACGTTCTTTTATCCTCCGTCCGCGCTATTTTCCAGTCAGGCTTGAAGTCAAGGGGGCAGTGGCCTCCTTGCTTCAAGTCAAGGTAACCGTGCCCCCTTCCCTGCTCCTTCACTGTGACTGACCGCGCTTATGCCCGACAGCCGGCTGGCTTTGCCGAACAGCCGGCTGTCAGTCACAGGAGAGGGGACAGGGAAGGGGGTGCGGTTAGGAGGCCACAGAGACAGTGTGGAGGTGGCAGCAGCAGTATCAGGAGGCCACAGAGTGACAAGGTGACATAGCGTGGAGGTGGCAGCAGCATCATGAGACCACAGAGTGACCCAGTGACAGAGTGGGGAGGTAGCAGCAGCATCAAGAGACCACAGAGTGGCAAGGTGACATAGTGAGGAGGTGGCAGCAGCATCAGGAGACCACAAAGTGACCCGGTGACAGAGTGGGGAGGTGGGTGGCAATACGAGTACCAGCTGAAGATGGTGGGTGAAAGAAGGAGCACTTGGCATCAGATGTGTGGCATCAGGCAGGTGGCAGCATCAGAATAGTAGCTGAGGCAGGTAGCCAGAAGAAACCGGTCTCTTTTGGCAAAGTGTTGGTGTGGCACCATGGACAGGGCCGGTGCAACCATATAGGCGAACTAGGCGTTCGCCTAGGTCGCCGACCAGCTGGGGGCACCCTGGTGGGCTCCCCCTGACTGGAGCTGCAGCCCTGGGTGAGCGGCTCTTGAGCCGCCCCCAGCGCCGTTACAGGGGGGCCAGGAGGTGGAGGTCCTTCTTAAATATGGCAGAGGTGCCTGCTCTGCCAGTAAATTACCGGCGGAGAGGAGGCGGGTGGCAAAGGAGGCTGTTCTAGCAGCTCCCCACTCCTCCCTCGTGTGCCCTCTGTGATGCCGGAATATGACGTCATTCCATAGGCATACTAAACGGCGCGCTGGAGGACTGAGAAGCTGCACCACACTGGATCCCAGGGAGGTGAGTGTTTAAGTGTTTGACTGAGTGTCTGCCTGTGTATTTATGCCAGTGAGTGAGTGTATGTATGACTGTCTTTCTGTCAGTAAATGTATGTGTGTCTTTCATTGAGTGTCTGTGTGTGTATGTCAGTGAGTGAGTGTATGTCAGTGAGTGTGGATGTCTGTCGGTCAGTAAGCGTCTGTGTATTTGTCAGTGAGTATATGTGTGTGTTTGTCTGCCAGTGAGTGAGTGTCTGTCAGTGAGTTTCTGTGTGTGTGTGTTTCAGTGGGTAGGTGTATATCTGTCAGTGAGTGTCTGTCAGTGAGTGAGTGTGTGTCTGTCTGTCAGTGAGTTTATGTGTGTCTGTCAGTGAGTATGTCTGTCAGTGAGTTTCTGTGTACGTCATTCAGTGAGTGTCTGAGTGTGTGTCTGTGAGTGTATGTGTGTCTTTCAGTGAGTGTATGTGTGTCAGTGAGTTTCTGTGTACGTCATTCAGTGAGTGTCTGAATGCGTGTCTGTCTGTCAGTGTGTGTCTGTCAGTGAGTGAGTGACATGAGGGTGGGCGGCAAAATGGATCTTTTCCTAGGGCGGCAAAAATCCTTGCACCGGCCCTGACCATGGATGATCTAGACTGATGCATCAGGCATTGGTGGGTGGAAATCCTGGCTGATCCACGCCTGATTCATCTTGACAAATGTCAGTCTCTCCACATTTTGGGTGGACAGGTGAGTCCTCCTTGATGTAACTATGGCCCCCGCCGCACTAAACACCCGCTCTGATGCCACACTACTCCTGGGCAAACTCTGCTAGTTGCTGCCACAAATCCAGTTTGGCTGCCCAGTAGTCCAGCGGATCTTCAATGTTGGGTGGCAGGGTACTGTCCAAGTATGCCACCACCGGTTCAGGTCCTGCAGCTGCTGCTGCTGGTGAGTAGCTTCTTCACTAGGCAGATGAAGAAAGCTGCTCATCAGCGACTCCAGACTCAAGTTGCTGCTGATGGCGCTGGAACTGATCCTACCACCCCACCCTGCCACAGCAGCCATGGCAGAGGAATGTGAGCACAGAGGGCCCCCCCAGTCAGACCTGCGAGAAGATGGACGATGGTGCAGATAGGCAATGGCCAACTGACCACATAGGATGTCTCTACAGTAGTTCAGTTTGTCCTCCCTCTCAGCGGGTGTAAAAAAGGCCCCCATTTTGGACCGGTAGCGAGGGTCCAACAAGGTGGAGAACCAGAATTCATCCCTCTGTCGAATGGTGACAAGTCGGCTGTCACTACGCAAGCAAGTGAGCATGCATCGGGCCATTTGTGCAAGTGACTCGGAGGGACTCCCTGCCTCCATCTCCACTGCATACTGCCATGGTGTGTTTGGGTCCTCTGCCTCGTCTTCCTCATCGCCCTGTAGCTCCTCTGGCTGCTCCTGCTCCTCCTCTCCTGTCACCTGTGTGTAAAAACCACCCATTTCACTACACATTGCTTGTGCTCCAATGTCTAGAGATGGCCTTGCAGTTCGCCTGGCGGTCGTTTCACTGCAAACTTTGCGCGTTCATGATTCGCCAAACATGCAAACATATGGCGATGTTCGCATGCGCCATATTCTTTTGCATTGCGCCGAACTTTGACCCATGACACATCCATCAGGTGGGACAGAACAGCAAATTGAGACGTTTCAGCACATGGACACACCCCCACCCTATAACAGAACCTGATCTGGCAGCCATTTTACATTCTGCATTTTGCCAGTGTAGGGAGAGGTTGCTTTGTGGAGCAGGGACAGACTGTTAGGGACACCAAACGCTAGCTAATAGGGTCACAAAACTCCTTTTAAGGACTGGTATAGGTGTGCTATCGATAGGTGTGATATACTGAGGGGTGTGATATACTTATAATATACTTTCTAACATAGAAAGTATATTAAAGGTGCATTTGTATTGTGCAGCAGTTGTGTGCGGTTCTGCTGCGATACCGCAGCTATATAGAGGGGCAAACGCTATTGGAATAACTAATTGCAACTGGTGTGGTATACCTGTTGCCCCCCAAAAAACTGATTGCGGGGTGTGATATACCTATAATATACTTTCTAACATAGAAATTATAAAGTGCATTTGTATTGTGCAGCAGTTGTGTGCGGTTCTGCTGCGATACCTCAGGTATATAGAGGGACAAGCGCTATTGGAGCAACTATTTGCAATGGGTGTGATATACCTGTTGCCCCCCAAAAAACTGATTGAGGGGTTTGATATACCTGCTTCAACAAAATGCTGATTGAGGGGTGCGATATACCTGCTTCCACAAAATACTGATTAAGAGGTTTTTATATACCTGCTTCCACAAAATACTGATTAAGGGGTTTGATATGCCTGCTTCCACAAAATACTGATTGAGGGGTGTGATATACCTTCTTCCATGAAATACTGAATAAGGGGTTTGATATACAGTACCTGCTTCCACAAAATACTGATTAAGGGGATTGATATACCTGCTTCCACCAAATATTGATTGAGGCCTGCGATACACCTGCTTCCACAAAATACCGTTTAAGGGGATTGATATACCTGCTTCCACCAAATATTGATTATGGGGTTTTATATACCTGCTTCTACAAAATACTGATTGAGGGGTGCGATATACCTGCTCCCACAAAATACTGATTAAGGGGTTTGATATACCTGCTTCCACAAAATACAGATTGAGGGGTGCGATATACCTGCTTCCACAAAATACTGATTAAGGAGTTTGATATGTCTGCTTCCACAAAATACAGATTGAGGGTTGCGATATACCTGCTTCCACCAAATATTGATTAAGGGGTTCTATATGTTTATGCCTGCTTCCACAAAATACTGAATAAGGTGATTAATATACCTGCTTCCACCAAATATTGATTGAGGCCTGCAATATACCTGCTTCCACAAAATACTGATTAAGGGGTTTGATATACCTGCTTCCACAAAATACTGATTGAGGGTTGTGATATACCTGCTTCCAGTAAATACTGATTGAGGCCTGCAATACACCTGCTTCCACAAAATACTGATTGAGGGGTGTGATATACCTGCTTCTGCAAAATACTGATTAAGGGTTTTGATATACCCGCTTCCACAAAATACTGATTTAGGGGTGCGATATACCTGCTTCCACCAAATATTGATTAAGGGGTTTTATATACCATCTTCTACAAAATACTGATTGAGGGGTGCGATATACCTGCTTCCACCGAATATTGATTAAGGGCTTCTATATGCCTGCTTCCACAAAATAGTCATTGAGGGGTGCGAGATACCTGCTTCCACCAAATATTGATTGAGGCCTGCGATACACCTGCTTTCACAAAATACTGAATAAGGGGATTAATATACCTGCTTCCACCAAATATTGATTGAGGCCTGCAATATACCTGCTTCCACAAAATACTGATTAAGGGGTTTGATATACCTGCTTCCACAAAATACTGATTGAGGGGTGCGATACACCTGCTTCCACAAAATACCGATTTCAAATAATTTAGACAGCACTCCAGTATGCGGTTAATGCTTTTTATTTGCCGGACATAAGGGTCCTTTTAGGAACTGAGGCAACGTTTCGGGCAAAACACATGCCCTTTATCAGGCTAGTTGCGTGCATGAATGCATGGAGGGCCGGCCCTCCATGCATTCATGCACGCAACTAGCCTGATGAAGGGCATGTGTTTTGCCCGAAACGTTGCCTCAGTTCCTAAAAGGACCCTTATGTCCGGCAAATAAAAAGCATTAACCGCATACTGGAGTGCTGTCTAAATTATTTGAAATATTTACTAGTTCCGAGAGGTGGAGCAAGGAACGCACCTAGACGCGCACCCTAAACCTATCAGGCTCAGATAGAGTGCCGTGATCAACACGTGATTTTTATACAAAATACCGATTGAGGGCTGCAATACACCTGCTTCCACAAAATACTAATTGAGGGGTGTGATATACCTGCTTCCACAAAATACTGATTAAGGGTTTTGATATACCCGCTTCCACAAAATACAGATTTAGGGGTGCAATATACCTGCTTCCACCAAATATTGATTAAGGAGTTTTATATACCATCTTCTACAAAATACTGATTGAGGGGTGTGATATACCTGCTTCCACCAAATATTGATTAATGGGTTCTAGATACCTGTTTCCACAAAATGCTGATTGAGGAGTGCGATATACCTGCTTCCACAAAATACTGATTAAGGGGATTAATATACCTGCTTCCACCAAATATTGATTGAGGCCTGCCATACACCTGCTTACACAAAATACTTATTAAGGGGTTTGATATACCTGCTTCCACCAAATTTTGATTGAGGCATGCGATACACCTGCTTCCACAAAATACTGATTGAGGGGTGTGATATACCTGCTTCTGCACCCTCCTCATCCTCTGGATCTTCACCTTCCTCACTCTCTGCTGTGTGCACCCCCAAAGACACCACCACCATAGCCCCTCCACTTGAGTCAGAGGAATTATTTTCCTATGCATTCCCAGACCTTACCGATACGCAGCCATTCTTGGCATCGAATGAGGTAGAGGGAGGTAGCAATGGCCGTCACCCAGCGGTCTGACGACAGTACCCAGATCAGCCCAAGAAGGGTGGTCCCCGCTGTTGCGGCCTACTCCGAGATCTCTAATGTCAGTGGTGGTAAAGGTGATGATGATGACGTGTCGATGGACGTCACGTGGGTGCCCACAAGAGAGGACGAGAAGGGGAGTTCAGAGGGAGAGACAGAGCAGCAGATAAGGAGGAGAAGCAGGCAGAACTCGCAGTGCATCGGAGGCAAAAAGAAGACTGCAAATGTATCTGGAGCGAGCCATCCACCATACACGGTCACATCTTGCGCTCCCAGGATGCCGGCACATGGCTCCGCAGTGTGGGCTTTTTATAACGTGTCAGCTGCTGACAATAGTGTTGCCATCTGCAGCCTGTGCTGCCAACGCATAAGACGCGGTAAGCCCAACACTCACCTAGGGACAACCGCCTTAAGAAGGCACCTGGTCTCCCATCACCGAGCCCAGTGGGAGCAACACTGTCAGAACCCACAAAGCCACACTCCCGGCGCTCCATGTCCTGCCTCTTCTCCTTCTCCTCTCTCCTCCCATTTGTCCTCCACTCCACCCTCCACCGTGCCGTTGTTGCGTTCATCTGCCAGAAGGCAGGCTTCTCTGGCCCAAATGTTTAAGAGTAAAAAGTTGATGACGCTGGATAACCCTCTTGCCCAACGGCTGACTGCTGGCTTGTCGGAACTGCTAGCCCACCAACTACTGCCATATAAACTGGTGGACTCGGAGGCCTTTAGAAAATTTGTGGCCATTGGCAAACCGCGATGGAAAGTCCCCGGAAGGAAATATTTCTCCCAGAAGGGCATCCCAGAGCTATATGGCCACATTCAGAGGGAAGTGAATATATCCCTGGCACACAGTGTCGGTGCCAAGATACATCTGACCCGGAAGATACATAACTTTTACTGTCCACTGGGTGAACCTTCTGATGGCCGTCAAGCATGTAACCCGTGGCACCTGTGCGAATTGCATGCAGGCCTGCCTCTTCTTCTCCTCCTCCTACTCCATCTTCTGTCTCCTCCTTAGCTGACTCCTCCTTTTCCGCTGCTACCGTCTCTTCCGGTGCGCCCCCCAAGCTCCCCAGAAGCTATTCGACGTGCCTGGTGAGACGTTGCCATGCTGTGCTGCGGCTGTTGTGTCTGGAAGCAAGGAGCCACACCGGTCCTGCACTGCTTTCAGCTCTGCTGTCACAGGCCGATCAGTGGCAAATCCCGCTCAATTTAACAATTGGTAAAGTGGTGTGCGACAACGGTGCCAATCTGCTGAGCGCGCTGAAACAGGGCAAAATGACACACGTGCCGTGCATGGCACACGTCCTGAACTTAGTCGTGCACCGATTCGTTGCCAAATAACCCGGAGTCCGGGATGTCTTGCGGCAGGCCAGGAAAATCTCTGGCTATTTTAGAATATCTTACACGGCCATGGCTCGCCTTGTGGACGTTCAGCGGCGACACCACCTGCCGTCAGACATCTGATTTGTGACTGCCTGACACGTTGGAACTCCACCTTGTATATGCTTGATAGGCTGCTACAGCAGCAATGTGCCGTTAACGACTTCCTGTACGAACTCTGCAGCAGGACAGGTTCTGGGGAGCTTGGTTTCTTTTCACCGCGCCAGTGGCTGCTCATGCGCGATGTATGCAGACTTCTGCGGCCATTTGATGAGCTCACCAAACTGGTCAGTCACAGCCAGGGCACCATCAGTGACATTGTACCTTACACCTTATTTCTGGAGCGTGCATTGCGTTGTGTCATTGATCAAGCCATCAAGGAGCAGGAGCTGGAAGATGAGGAAGTCGCAATGCTGAATGAATTCCCAGGGGGGGATACTCCATCTGAGACAAGTCAGCAGGAGTCTGAAGAGGAGTCAGAGGAGGATGGTGGCTTGGGGGAGGGGGAGCAAGAAGAGCAGGCTTTGAGGGGGAATTCAAACTTTTCGGGGATCCCTGGTGTTGTCTGTGGCTGGGGGGAGGAGACCGAGGACAACATTCTCCTGGGCGATGAGCTGGAGCCAGGACACTCCACCGCTTCCAATTTAGTGCAAAGGGGGGCCTTCATGCTCCAGTGTTTGAAGAGGGACCCCAGTATAAAAAGCATAAAGGGCAAGGACCAGTACTGGGTGGCAACGTACTTACAAAACACAAACTGGTGGACATGTTACCAGAATCACAGAGGGCCTTGCTGCGAGAAATGCTGCATTCTGCTGTTGCGGGCACTGGCAAAGGAATTTCCACCAACATCGAAACAGGTGCGGGTACCAATCCTACCGCGCCTGCAAGAAGAGGGCGGTTGGAAGGTGTGTTGGTCTTTTCGGATATGAGATTATTCTTGCAGCCAACCCAACGACAGCCGCCCTCCAGATCCAGCCTCAGGGAACGCCTAGACTGACAGGTGTCCGACTACATCGGATTAATGGCCGATGTGGACGATCTGAGAAGCGAGAAACCCCTGGACTACTGGGTGTGCATGTAATACTTGTAAGGAATCCTCAGCACTCACTTGTCTTCAGTTTTTCTAAATTTAATCACCAACACAATGTGACGTTTCGACCAGTATGGTCTTTCTCAAGAAACTAACAGTGTGAACATAGCAAGATATATATACCCTCCCAGAGGGTCACATGACCGAATCAAATATGTTAATTGCAAATCAAATATGTTAAATACATACCACCCACTTGTGCGATCTAGTTACTCAGATCAAAATGTACATGTCACCATTCTATTATATATAGTGCCTTTCATAATAAAGTATTAGAACCAAAAACATGTGCTTACTAAATACTCCTTGGTGGAAACCTGGTGGGCATATCTTAGAAGGTATTATCCGGATCATTTTTGTATATTCAGGTCACGCAATTTAGGGGATAGATTGATGCACGCAGATATAAAACATTTGGACATACCCAGGATCAAGAAGAAAGGTTGTTTTCCCTGTTTGGGTTGTTGCAACTGCAATAGCATGCTAAAGGGCAGTTGCTTTACACACCCTAGAACAGGTAAAAAATATCAAATAAGGGGATATTATACATGTAGATCATAGTATGTAATTTATGTACTGCAATGGTCCTGTGGATTACTATTCGTGGGAAAAACAGCACAGGAACTCAGAAATAGACTTAATCAGCATTGTTACCAAATACGGAAATTACTCTCAGGAGAGAGCATGCTAAAGGGCAGTTGCTTTACACACCCTAGAACAGGTAAAAAATATCAGATAAGGGGATATTATACATGTAGATTATAGTATGTAATTTATGTACTGCAATGGTCCTGTGGATTACTATACATGGGAGAAACAACACAGGAACTCAGAAATAGACTTAATCAGCATTGTTACCAAATATGGAAATTACTCTCAGGAGAGAGACAGGTGGACACTCCAAGAACTGAACTACCAGTACCTGAGCATTTTTTTAAGTTTAGACATAATGTCTCTCAACTTAGTATCTCCCTAAATGAGAGGAGGTGATAGAGAAAGGCTATTGAAAAGGTTGGAATTAAGGTGGATTTTTGAACTACAAACACTTGAACCGAAAGGCCTTAACAGTGAATTCAAAGTTGGTTCAGTTTACTGAACCGGACAGTATTATGTTTTCTTCCTCATTTGATAAGATTACTATACCTAGTCCTAGTACTGGATATGTTTTTATTGAAGTAATGTACCCAACCCTATATGGTTGTGTTTGTTGAATTAATATTTGTTATTTCATATAGGTATTTGCATCGATGATGGCACCTGGGGGCGTAGTCTGAGAAAGGGATCCTTTTTTTGGACTGCTTATACTTTGCGGTAGCTATTTTAAGAAATAAACATAAAGTTTATCAGTATATATGATACCTCTGTCTGTTTTTGTTATATAGCTAGGTATCTGAGGAGTCCATGGCCAGTTGGGACCTATTTGTGGCATAGATTAATTGGGAACATTTGTCCCGCCTAATATGGCCTCTACTGTTTACACCATACATACTTGCGCTTTGGATAATGGCCTCTTTTCTATCTTTGTTAGTATTGTAGCTATAGATAGTCCATGGTTTCCATAGTTGACTATAGGGCTGGTATGAATGTGACGGCCCTGTTGGGGATAGGGGGTGAGCCCGGGAACGGGTTGCCCTTCTGCCCTACCAGGGTGGTCAATCTTGGTTGATATAGGGGTTGGGGGCGATTCTCTCACAGAGTGGGGGATACACTCCCTACTGATTGAATGTATAATGACCCAGGGGGGTACATCTCTCCCACATACGATGGGGGGATGTGCTCCCCTACAGGGATAAAAATGTGCTGACTAAGGGGAGAGAAACGACCCTCACATAACACATGGTTATAGTTAAAATGGTTAAAATGGTTAAGTGAGCCCGTAAATAAATTTTATCTATGTTCTATGTACTATAGGGAACATTATTTGAGGAGACCATCGTATAATTTTGGTACTAGAACCTTGGTTTAATGGCAGAGACCATCCTATGAGCTTTATAGATATACCAAAAATGGCTTTAATTTTATTGCCACTGTAGAAACCTTCTGACTGGGGACCTGGATACTGGTGATATACGTACTTGCTGGATTATCCTAATAGGTAAGGTAGTCAATTATGACATATATCTACATAAAATGGACATATAATTATTATACAATTGAGTATAAAATGCCATAAAGACTCTTGTTGATGCGATGCTATGATTGCCTGATACGTTTAAATGTTTTAACTGGAGCTGTGGCAAACATAATATGAGGATTAGGATAGCGATAGCACAGACAGAGGTACGGAGCATGCGCAAAAGTGACTGGATGCGCTATGCCCGAATGAACTGTTTCCATGGTTTCCATAGCACGCACTGAATGCTTATAGCGCAGGCGCAAGGAGATCGGAGGAATGCCGTGCTTAGTATATACATATGCCCGGCGCGCCTGTGCATTGCAGAGAGAGGGACGCCAGGGCGAGTGCACACTCTGAATATACAGAAACGATCCGGATAATACCTTCTAAGATATGCCCAACAGGTTTCCACGAAGGAGTATTTAGTAAGCACTTGTTTTTGGTTCTAATACTTTATTATGAGAGGCACTATATATAATAGAATGGTGACATGTAAATTTTGATCTGAGTAACTAGATCGCACAAGTGGGTGGTATGTATTTAACATATTTGATTTGGTCATGTGACCCTCTGGGAGGGTATATATATCTTGCTATGTCCACACTGTTTGTTGCTTGAGAAAGACCATACTGGTCGAAACGTCGCATTGTGTTGGTGATAACATTTTTAAAAACTGAAGACAAGTGAGTGCTGCGGTTTCCTTACAAGTATTACGTGTTGCTGGGGGAGCTTCAGACTGGCAACCAACACTGCTGGCACCCCCACTAGAAAGGATTTTTTATTTTCTATCTTTTTGCTGTGCTGCTACAAACTTCCTTTTTTCTACTGGGTGTGCAGGCTTGACCAGTGGCCAGAGCTGGCACAATTTGCCATGGAACTCTTGGCTTGCCCCTCGTCGAGTGTCCTGTTCGAAAGGACGTTCAGCGCAGCAGGGGGGATCGTGACCGATAAGCGCACTCGCTTAGCTCACAACAGTGGGGACTACCTGACATTTCTAAAATGTAATGGATCTCGGAGGAATTCAACACCTGTAACGACCATGTGTAATTGAATTTCCTCATGCCAGCCCACACATATCCGCCACCACCCAAAACAAAGAATGGTCCTTGTCTTATGTATATACAGCAGCATAAAAGACCTTTTCTGGCAGGTGAATGCCGAATTTTTGGGGCCTCTACTCCAGTGGACTACAGTAAAATTTTATCCAGTGACCGCCTAATGTACCTCCAGCCACATCAACACTTGTTCTTTTTTGTCAGGTAAATGCCTAATTTTTAGAGCCTGTACTGGCCTACAGTAAAATTGTTATCCACTGACCATCCAATATACCTCCAGCCACATAATCACTTGTTCTTTGCTGTCAGGTTAATGCCTAATTTTTGGGGCCTGTACTCCCGTGGCCTAAAATATAAATTTTCTAGGCTTCAGCAGGGCACATTTTTGAGAGTTTCCCTTTAAGACGCATAAAAATGGCCCCTGATTAAAATACATATTTTTTGTGGGAATGTTTGCCATTGATCCCCCTCTGGTATGTCACTCTCGGTGTTGTGGGAATATTTGTGCACTTCTAGTAAGTATTTGGTGGCTGCAAATATGACCTGAAGGTTTTTCAGGTTCGCCTGCCATTAAAGTGAATTGGGCCCGCCGCGAACGCGTGGTTCGCGAACATTTTATCGCGAACACGCGTTCGCGAAACCTCCCGGCCGATGTTCTTCTATCACTATTAATGTCCTCCATCTCCAGTTTATCCCCCACAGGGCTCATGTGGCCATGAGATCTAGGCGCCATGTCTCTGGTCCCCTGACAAGCCAGATTTACCAGCATCTGTTCCAGGACATGAAGCACTGGAATGACGTTGTTCGTCACATAGTCCTGGCGACTGAAAAATAACGTGGCCTCCTCAAAGGGCCTGAGCAAATGACAGGTGTCACGCATCAGCTGCTACTGGCTGACATCGAAGTTACATAGAGGAGTACTCCTGTCTGCTTGGATCATCAAGAAATTGTTTATGGCCTTTCTCTGTTCGTATAGTCTGTCCAACATATGAAGGGTGTAATTCCAAAGGGTGGAAACGTTGCATATCAGCCTATGTTGGGGGATGCCGTTCTGCCGCTACAGCTCAAGGAGGGTGTACTTTGCGGTTTACGAAGTGCATGCAAAGTTTCCTGGCCATTTTTAGGATGTCTTGCAGATGTGTGGAAGACTTCAGGAACCGCTTGACAAGCAGATTTAACACGTGTGCCATGCAGGGCACATTGCTCAGCCCTCCTTGACGCAGCGCCGACAGCATGTTCTTCCCATTCTCGGTCACCATGGTTCTGATTTTGAGTTGTCGCGGATAAAACCAGGATACAAATTGTTGATGAAGGACTCTGAGCAGTTCCTCCCCTGTGTGACTCCATTCGCCCAGGCAAATGAGGTGCAGAACAGCGGGACACCACTGTGCCCTGCACATGTGATATGCTGGAGGGACACTGTGAATTGTCCCTGCAGTGGAGGCTGAGGACACGGTGGAGGATGAGGAGGCAGTGGCGGACATTGTCACAGGACCAATGGCATGACAACGTGGAGGCGGAAGCGGCGTCACCTGGCCAAATTGCTGGTGTGATTGTGCAGGAACCACATTCACCCAGTGGACCTTAAAGGACATGTATTGTCCCTGACTGTAGTTACAGCTCCACATATCGGCGCTGCCATGCACTTTGGCAGACACCGACATGCTCAAGGACTGGCCCACTTTCTGTTCTACATGTGTGTGCAGGGCTGGTACTGCCTTTTTGGCAAAGAAATGACGGCTTGGGACTCTCCATCTTGGCTCTGCACAAGTCATCAGTTCTCTGAAAGGTGCAGAGTCCACCACTTGGAAAGGGAGGGACGGCAGCACCAGCAACTTGGACAGGAGCACATTCATGAGTGCACGCATACTTTTGTCTCTTCGCAATCACTTCGGTGATCGATTGTTGACGGAATGACTGACAAGGAGTAGGAGGAGCAGGGGCATCAGGAACAGCAGATGATGGGAAGGACAGACAGCTCCCTTCGGTTGAGGTGGTGGAGCCTTGACTGCCTGAAACCAGGTGCGTGCCACTGGGTGATGGAGCAGTTGCTGCGGCAGGCTGGACCACCACATCGGAGCCACGGTTCTCCAAGGCCACTTTATGGTGACGCTGCATATGTTGACGCAGGGCCATGGTGCCAACATTTGCATCCTGGCCACTCTTTACCTTCTGCCCACAGATTATACATTTGGCCATGTTCACCTCCTTCAGCGGCTTAACAAAAAACTGCCACACCGCCGAGTAGGTGATTTTACCCCCAGCACTACGCACTGCCTGACTGCTACCGCCTCTGCTTCCGTGAACCCATGCACCACTACTTTCCAGGCCAGTAGGCCCCTGCGAAGTGAGTGGTCTACCCTGGGCACGTTTGGCTACCGACCTCCCATTGCTGCCATCCTGCTGACTCCCGGCCACAATAGTGACTTGCTGGCTCTGCCGCTGCCTTATGGGCAAGCTGTCCACTCTCTTCTCCCGATGATGATGAAGCCCCTAATTCACCCGGCTCCCAAGTGCGATCAGCTACATCATCCAGTACCATCTGCACGTCACTGATGTCCTCCTCAACAGTCTCTGGGTCAGGAGCCTCACCGCTCGCAACACCATCTCCCACGCCACTCTCCTCATCACTACTTGCCCGCCTAGCGGAGGAAGTGGTGGATGTCTCCTCCACATCTTGGCTAGCCAGTAGCTGGCCAGTAGCTGCTGACTGTCCTCTAGTAGCGTGTCCTCGCTGTATAGTGGGGCTGAGCCCACAGCATATAATACTTCTCTGGCTGAGGGAACAGAAAAGGACAGAGGCAGGTTGCGGCCAGGTGAGGGCACAGGGCCTGCTCCCAGCCATGCCAACTAAGGGTTGTGTCTGACGAACCCACTGACTCTTGGCTGGGGGTGTCTGATTTCACTTTGGATAAAGGGGATGACCGAGTCAACCATTCAAGAACCGCTGGGTTGCTGGTCAAGACACGACCGCTAGATGATACCGGGAGCTCAGGCCTCTCGCTGCGACTCCTGTTGCCACGCCCCCTTACTCTGCTGCGACCTTTGTCTGCACCAGAAACATTTAGGCCTCTGTCACTCCCCTGTGCAGGGCCTGGCACTTCTCTGTCTGACATACTGCTAGATCAAATAAATAAATAAAAAGGAAATTAAAACACCCCAAAAAAGTCTAATTTTCTCACTTCACTACACAACAGTTAATAAGCCATTTTTTCCCCCCCATTAATACATGCCAAAAAAGGCTGTAATTTTCTCACTTCACACAACAGCAAATACTTTTTTTGTGCCACTAATAAACGCAAAAAAGGGTTTTAGGACATATAACTGCACCACTGAACGGCAAATATATTTTCTTTTGCCACTAATACATGACAAAAAGGGCTTTAGAACATATAACTGCACCGCTGAATAGCAAATAGGCCCTTATTTTTTTCCACTTATACATGGCACAGAAGGCTTTAGAACATATAACTGCACCGCTGAACGGTAAATATATTTTTCTTTTTTCCACTTACACACTCCACAAAAGGGCTTTAGAACATATAACTGCACCGCTGAACGGCAAATATATTTTTATTTTGCCACTAATACATGACAAAAAGGGCTTTAGAACATATATCTGCACTGCTGAACGGCAAATATATTTTTCTTTTGCCACTAATACACGCCAAAAAAGTCTGTAATTTTCGCACTTTAGCACACAACGGCTAATAAGCCCTTTTTTCACACTAATGCAAGCCATAAAATGCTTTAGAACATATAACTGCACCGCACAAGGGCAAATAAGACGTAGAAATATTTCCTGTAATAAACCATGTTAATGGCTGTCTCAAACAACACTTGCACCCCAATAACAAGAACGGTTTGCTGGAATTACACAGCTGTATAATGGCAATTTGGATCCCCAGTCAGTGCAGCAAGGTGTAATAGGATTGTTCCTATTACCCAGGCTGTAACCTCCCCTACTGAACCTTGTTCTACATAAATGCTGTGGAATGATTCCTCCCTATCCTTTTCCTACACCTTGAATAATTTTTCCCTGAACTTGTAAATCGTTTTTTTTAGCACAATTAAGTCTTTCCTAGCACTGTTCTTAGTGCTTGCCGACGTCTCTCCCTGCACTAAGTACACTGGAAAATGGCAGAATCCAAGATGGCTGAGGCTATTTATAGGGCTGTGACATCACAGGGCTGGCTGGCTGCTGATTGGCTGCATGGATGGCATTATGGGTGATCCCACCTTCGCAGAGTTCCTTGCTCCATGTCCTCACACGTGCAGCAGCCAGTTTAGGAAAAAAATTGATTTGTTACCATGAATCGTGAGGAAATTCGGGTTCGGTGCGAATAAAATTTTTCCTAAAATTCGGATCGAATTGCACTTTGTCAACTTCGATTCGCTCATCTCTAATCTTACCCTTCAGAAAGAAGTTCACTTAGAAAAGGAATAATCATATAGTACTTTGAGCTGCTGACAAGGGGGGGGGGGTGAGTAGTAATTTTAGACTCAGGGTTATATATATATATATAGAAAAAAAAAAAAGGTAATGGAAATTTGCTTGACGATTTATCTACTTACCGTTAGTTTATCCACAAATCCACAAATGGCTGTTCTTAGGCGGTTATTAGATGAGGGACTTGCCATGGGTTTGCTGAATTATAACATTGCTGACTATCTCTATGTGGATAAACCCACTGTGCCAGTCTTTCATTCCTTTTCAAATGTCCATAAAAACATCTTACCTCCACTTGGTCATTTTATCATGGCTAGAATTGGATCTCTTGGTGAACAACTGGCATCATGGGTGGACCATTATCTTAAGCCTATTGTTGAAAAAAGACCTGGGTGTCTATGCAATACCAAACGTCTTCTGGGTGTAACTGGTGGCATTGCATGGGCCCTGAATTTTCCTGGGTTACCTGCCATGTTGTCTCCCTTTATTTTTATCCCCTATGACATGGGCCTTTCTGCTCATTCATATTATCTTGACATCTATAGTATGTACAGTAGGGAACTCTGAGAATTTTTTGTTATGGCCGTTGAATTTTTGCTGAAATTGAATTTCTGAGGTGGAAAACCTACCTTTATGGGCAGTAAGTTTTCCCCCACGATTGCAAATATCTACATGGTCAGGTGGAAAGAGAATTTTTTTTCTGTTAGACACACCCTTTCCTTTCTTCTATATCGAGTAATACCCCATTACATCGGGGCGTCAAGGCTTTCTGTCACAGGTGGTTAGGAGTGTGGTGATGAAAGGGGCCCCATTTTTACATTTGCTTTGGGATGTCCTGTCCTCTGTGCATGCCACTTGGCAATTACCTGTCTCTACAATGTCCGTTTTTGGGGATGAGCTCAGGGTCCTTCTAGAAACCTGAGTGCATTGCTCACAAACCAGAAAAGCCACCAAAGGTTCTGTGATAAAACACCCAAAGGTAAACATTCGAGTTTTTCTATTGTCTGCATTACTTCACAGAGGAGACATAAACATTTCATACAAAGCCATGGACAAGCTATGTGATCCGTGTCGTCACATCCGAAAACTAGTCCGTCCAGTCTGTCTACTTGCTGACCTCTCATTTCACCTAGCAGCTATCCCTTGGTGAGAGGTGTCCAAGCAGTAGTCAGTGACAACAGCTGTAGATACAGTTGTCATTCTGCTGTAGATACAATTGTTATACGACCAGTTACCTATGTGTCAAATCATTGCTCTGCTAGAAAGCTGTGATCATTTGAAGGACCCTTTCATTAGCAGTAGATTCAGTCTTCACACCAAACACAACACAATCATTGGCAACAAAAGCGCCTGTAAATGCACCCAGGGCCATGGATTCTCATGTAAATCCAAGTGAAATTCGCTCTCAATCTGCCTCCCATTGCTTTCAATGTGAAATATGTGCTGTAGTTCATACCAATTTTTTTTTGTTCATTGATGAGCTGCATTGCCTAAAAAAAATTCCCATTGAAATCAATGGGAGGGCTAAAATGAACATGATAATCGGCCACAAAAATGAAAAACCTCTTTAAAAAAAAACTGTGCGGAAAATTCGAATAGCAAATTCTACGCCTACATTTTCAGTGTGCCTGTACAACACGTGAATGTACCCTAAGGGTACATCTACATGAGATTAGGCAGATTAAACATCAATATCCGGAGTGGATTGCTGCGGACTTGCTGCAAAATCCATGATGCATCTGTGGCAAAATCCTAATGAATTAAAGGGGTTGTGCAAGAATGGGGGGGGACGACCTGCAAAGGTAAGAAGCTTCCTGGAGCCGCCCCAGCTCCTTCTCCTGCAAGCCTGCGATGCTCTGCAGGGTCCATCGATATCAACATCCAGTTTGACATTTCTGCAGCCAGTCACTGGCCACGGTGGTGTCCGGCTTCCTTTGCATCATGACACACGTTTACATGGGACTACTTAGCAGGCATTTATCAGGAAAAAATGTTTCTTCTCGATAATTGGCTGTTCGTCAGAGTAGGAAAGTACTTCATTCACATGTGCTGCGGCCCAGGAGGAGCGGTAGCAGAGGATGGGAGTGGTAGTGGCTCTGACAATCCTCAAATCTATGCTCCCTAGGGCTAGGGGAGTGAAAGGAGGGTGCACCCTTTGTTCCCACAGGAGACATCCTAATGTTGAGGCCCCTGCCTGATGGTAGTTGGGGTGCCCTTGACGTAGTAGTTTTAGTTCTGGTGCAAGACAGGAAGGAAGTGTAGGGTTCAATGGCTGACATATGGTGCAGGAGTCAGTAAGCAGGCCAGATGCAGAAAACAAACATACTGTATCACTTAGGTGTAGAATGGGAGCTGTAGTACATCCAACAATATCAAAGCACAGTTCCAACAATTCTCAATGCAAATTCTCCCCAGATAGCAATGGATGGATCTGAGCAAGGATGGGATTTATATCACTCTTTCCTCTCTATCTTCCCAGATTCTCTCTCTGCAGAATCTAGGGCTGACTATACTGCTCTTGAATTGGTGACTGTGATTTCCAACTGATGGATACAGAGTTAAGGCTGTTTCACATGAGCACGGACGGAGCTCACACATGGAGCGTAAATCCCGCAATGGACTCACTCCTGTGAAACAGCCCTTAAAGCACTTTGTAGAGAATAATTTGCAGGCAATGACTGCCTGAACCCATGGACATCAATAAACACTGGGTTTCATCCTTTGTGATGCTTTGCCAGGCATTTACTACAGCTGTCTTCAGTTGTTGCTTGTTCGTGGGTATTTCAGCCTTAATGAGGTCGTCTCACTTCAGCAAATGGCATTTATCATGTGGAGAAAGTTAATACAAGGCACTTACTAATGTATTGCTATTATCCATATTGCTTCCTTTGCTGTCTGGATTCATTTTTTTTATCACATTAAACACGGTTCGTTTCCATAGTTAAAACCACCCTGTAATCCAGCATCATTGGCTGTGCTTGCACACTATGGGAAAAAGTGTGTGCCTATGTGCACTCCAATGGTCCTGACGACCAGAGGCGCCAGCATTTTTTTCTACGATGTCTTTGTTCACATCATCAATAAACACTGGTGACCCACTGGCATTGGAAGCCATGCATGTCCATGCCATCACATTGCCTCCACCATGTTTTATAGAGGATGTGGTGTGCTTTGGATTATGAGCCGTTCCAAGCCTTCTTCATACCATTTTTCTTCCTATCATTCTGCTACAAGTGTATCTTACTTTCATCTGTCCAAAGAATGCTGGTCCACAACTCGTCTGGCTTCTTTAGATGTTTTTTATTTATTTTTTTAAGTAAAGTCTAATCTGGCCTTTCTATTTTTGAGGTTGATTTATGGTTTGCACCTTGTAGTGAACCCTCTTAATTTGCTCTCATAAGGTCTTCTCTTCATGGAAGACTTAAGGCCGATTTTTCAGCATGGGTTTTCGCATAAACACTAGCGATCATCTTGCAGTGTAATACTGCAGATTGCGCTGTCTAATAGCGATCTGTTGCCGGCAAACCACTGGACAGTATGGGGATGAGTGTTGGCATAACCATCACTCCTCCCCATGCTGCAGAGGAGATTGCAGCATGTAATAGCAGCAGTTTCCCCCGCTAGTGAGCAGGCGATTTCCGGGAGGGAATACTTCCCTCCTGACAATTGCTTGCTCAATCGGCCTGTGTAATACAGGCATTAGATACTGATACACCTACTTCCTGGAGAGTGTTCTTCACTTGGGTGGATGTTGTGAAGGGGTTTTTCTTCACCATGGAAAGGATTCTGTGATCATCCACCGCTGTTGTCGTCTGTGCAAGTCCAGAAGTTTTTGAGTTCCCGAGCTCACCAGTGCACTTTTTTTAATTTTTTTTCTATCTCTCTGATAGATTTCTTTTTGTGAGCCTAATGGTCTGTTTCACTTGAGAGCGCCTTTGACCGCATGTTGTGAGTTCACAGCAGCAGCTTCCAAATGCAAATGTCACACCTGTAATAAACTCCAGACCTTTTACCTGCTTAATTGATGATGGATTACCCCAATAAATAGCTTTTGAAAAGCTACATATTAAAGAGCTGTAATTCCTAAACCCTTCCTCCAATCAGGATGTGAATATACTCAAATTAAAGCTCAGAATCTTTACTTTAAGCCCGGAAACAGCTAAAATGCAAAAAATTGGGTCACTGTCCAAATATTTCTGGACCTAACTGTAAATGGCATAAAATGATATAACATTAAATAACAAAACTATTTGGCAAGTACTCTGGTCTGGGGTACTGCAAGTGCAGCAATCATCTCCCCTGTATGATGACAGGGGATTGCTACTGCCATCTATCATCCTCATACACATTCACTGTTTCTAGGCAGCAGATCACTGTTTGCACAGCTCGATCTGCTGCCTTAAAACAATGATTTCGGTGTCCCCATCAACAATGCTTTCACCTGATGAACGAGGGCTTGTTCTTTCATTGGTTTATCGGTGGCACCTATACACAGGACAATTTTTGCGAACGAGAGCAGGTAATTGTCTCATGTAATGGGGCCTTTTAAATGTGAATTTGTTGATTGGAATTTGCCATGGATTTCACCCTATGCATTGCACATTGCCACTGCAACCTCTCCAGTTCTTACTGTTGTGAGCGCCTTGAATTAATGCAGTGTAGTGAACCCAGGAAAATCCAATAACGTAGCCGCAAATCAATTATGCACATCTAAAACATGGAGCATTTTCTTAGAGAATTCTAGATTATAAATGGCATTAGGGTCCATTCACATGTCTCCATGAATGGTCCGGATCCGTTCCGCAACATTGCGGAACGGAACCGGACCCATTTATTTTCAATTGGGCCGGAAAAGATGTGGACAGCACACAGTATGCTGTCCGCATCCGCATTTCCGGTCCGCGGCCCAGAGGCAGCTGCGGACAAGAATTGGAATCCTCTATATAGTGCCGGCCATGTGCAGTGTCAGTGTTTTGCGGACCGCAAAACTCTACGGACGTCTGAATGGAGCCTAAGTGCAACTAAGTATGCTTGTGTTCACGGCTGTCATGTATAGTCACAGGGGATTTTTGTACCATGGATATATCTTCCTCTCCATGGATATACCATCCTCCCTGTGGAAACCTTATTCCACGAATAGGCCCCAACGATAATGCAACCGAAGACCAATTTGTAGATGTTTATCTATAAAATGCAAAGGAAAATCCCACCAGTCATCTGTCACACATTGACAAATAAAGTCATGATTTGCATGAACAACCGGAGAGCAAAAGATAAAGGCATTCACAGTTTATTATCTAAGCGCGTGCACCACTTCACAAGTCATGATACAATACATGGAAATCACTTAAATTACTGTTGCATATAATTGCAGGCTACAGGTAGCATGGGAGACATTGTTAATTTGCTGTGGGACCAATGAGTCTCTAAATGTAACTCTAGGAAAGTCATTTCAAAAAAGTAACTCATTGTTCCATGGCAGCTGAAATAGGAAGAGACACTTAATAATTAAAGGGGTTCTCCAGGAATAAAAAAAAATGAAAATACTTAAATGCTATTTTATAATAAATATATTCACAAATACCTTTCATTAGCTATAATGGCTAGTTTTGTCTAGGAAGCAATCATTAGGAGAAACAAAATGTCCGCCGTCCTATTAGTACAAACAAAACCTGTCCTAAATCACAAAGGAGGACAAGGTACTTCACCACAATGAGCCATAGTGCTGCCTCATCCTTCTCTCTGCTTGTCAGGAATCATGATCCTGAATACAGGTGAATCTCTGTGGGAATGGAGATGATCAAGAGACATGAGAGGAGGATGAGGTGTGGATAATGAGCAGCAGCACTTGTATGCAGTCTACATTACCACTGCCCCACATTATCACAGTCTGTCCTGTCTGTCCTCTCTGTACTTCATGTCTCCTCATGAACTAAACTCCCCAGAGATTCAGCTAAAGTTCTTATCAGCTGTATTCAGGTTCAGGGTCATAATCCCTGACTAGTACTGTAGAGAGGAGGATGAAGCAGATCTTTACCTCAGTGTTGTAAAGTAACTTGTCCTCATGTGGGATCAGGACAGGTTTTGTGTGAACTAATGGGATAGTGGCCATTTTGTTTCGCCCCTGACGAAGCTTGAGTGCGAAACCCGGGTCGGGCAGCGGAGTGTTACTACCAGGATTTTATATATGCTATATATTTTAGCTCGTTTGTGAGTATAATAAACCACAAGTTTTTTTTACCTGTATTTGAAGTGCTTCACTATGGTGTGATTTTTTTGGTTCCCCGCAAAGGAATCCAGGAGGTGCGTTTGGAATCCAGAGCTGGGAAGCACTGTTATCCTGTATCAACTCCTTGTTTAGGCAGCGTGGTTCTTCACTTTAACGCATTTTGTTTCCTCGGCTGATTGCCCACCAGACAAAACGAGCCATTATAAATAATGAAATGAAATCAAAGGTATTTGAGAATATATTTATAATGAAGTAATATTTAAGTATTTGCATTTTCTTAATTCCCGGAGAACCTCATTAACTAATCGACCCTGGAATAGGCATAAAAATAGAAAAAGACTAAAGCACCCGAGGAGAAAAATGACACTACAAGACTAAAGTATTTTGTCAAAATTATCTGCATAAAGTAACCTAAACAATTACATTTTACAATTGGAAATCTACAGTATGTATCAAAGCGTGGTGTCCCTAGAAGGAGAAGGGGCCCATAGCAATGTTCAAAAAAGTCCCCCCTCCTTGATTATGGTTTTGGGTTTTGCCACCCAAGACACCTTTTATCCTGTCCATCCCCTTTGGCCTAATCCATATTTATGTTCCTTGTTCCTCTGAAGAAGAGAGTTCTGCAAAGGTTCTCCTCGCTCACTGGCAAAGGTGATGGGACCTACCAGTTCTGGTCCTCCTCCCTAAACCCCATAGCAGCTACATGGTCAACCTCTATTGTATGTAGGACCATCTTTTTAAATGATAGTTCCAAAGCTACACTATGTCTATTCTTGTGACTATGTTGTACCATTCCTTTATTATTCCTGTTAGAAGTTATAAATGAATTGCTAGCAATTTTCAGTGAAGGTTCAGATGGGTGTAACCAGTTGAGGGGGTGTCCCTGCAAAATCTAACACTGGCAGCACTGGCTGGATAATGTGAGATGTGCAGGGACACACCCTTAAAGGGCATCTGTCAGCAGATTTGTTCCTATGAAACTGTCAGACCTGTTACATGTGCGCTTGGCAGCTGAAGGCATCTGTGTTGGTCCCATGTTCATATGTGCCCGCACTGCTGAGAAAAGTGATGTTTTAATATATGCAAATGAGCCTCTAGGAGCAACGTGAGAGTTACCATTACACCTAGAGGCTCTGCTCTCTCTACAACTGCTGCGCCCTCTGCACTTTGATTGACAGGGCCAGGCATTATGACATTTTTACTGCCTGGCCCTGTCAATCAAAGTTCAGAGGGTGCAACATTTGCAGAGAAGTCAGAGCTTTTAGGTGTAATGGAAACATTCCCGTTGCTCCTAGAGGCTCATTTACATATATTAAAACATAATTTTTCTCAGCAAAGCGGGCACATATGAACATGGGACCAACGCAGGTGCCTTCAGATGCCAAGCGCACATGTAACAGGTCAGCCAGTTTCATAGGTAAAAATCTGCTGACAGACGCCCTTTAACAGGTAACACCCAGCTGCACCTTTATTTCAAAGTGTTAGTAATTCATTCATAGCTTCTAGCAGGAATAATAAAGTAACGGCACGTCGTAGAGTCATAAGAATAGATGCTCAGGAATTGTTATAACAAGGAGATGTAAATAGTTGCTAAACAGGCATGTCAGGAGAGGTGACAGGTCCTCTTTAAGAAATGTCTATGGACATAGTTATTGTGATTTGCTCTCAGATGGTGTTTATGGCCTACTGAGCAATCTTGTCACATCCACAGGAGGAATTTATTATGAGGGGAATATCTGAAGGCAGTTTTTCTTGAGTCTGTTTTGGTGTACTTCACTCCAAATGCATCAAATGTTGCACTTGGTATGTTAAATGTATCTCATCTTTAAACCTAAGGGGCTAATGTATTACCATGCAGCTTTTTGCTCTCATTTGTTTGGACCGTCTGTCAGGGGTTGCGCTTGTTTATTTTAAACAAATTTACAAAATGTTGCACGCCGTTACATTTGTTTCACGTAATACCTATGGATTTTTTTAGTCTGAACATATTTCTGACAAAGGCTCCCTCCGTTTGTACGCTTCCAGGTGACTGTGGTACAGCTGCCACTTTTTTGTCACTTTTTATAAAAAGTCACAATAACAAAATGTGGTTAAAAATGTAGTACTGCCCACAAAACATCTGTCCACCCCTTAGTAAATGTAAAGCACGGGGCAAATGTAAAACGCAAACCACACAAATTTTTTTACAAATATCCCATCAGTTTGGGGCAAAAAACTACACTTTTCTGGAGCAGAACATTTAATACATTTGTAAGACGTGTACCGGATTACCCCCGAACACTTTTGTCTATAGCTGCCACTCCCTTTTTTTCATAACTAATAGCTCTCACTTTCACAACTACTATTTAAAACTGAAGCAAGTGGTGTAAAAATACAGAAAGTTGCTAAATTTTGAGTAAATAGGCCCAAAAAGTAGCAAAATCCCTGTTTTGTGACTGTTTAAAGCCAGAATTCTAAGGATAAACTCCCCCAAAGGCCGTAAAGGGGTTGTGCTAACATAATTATTTAGCCAGTGGGGGGCACATTGAAGGCTCCTGCCATTTGTAGATAAGGTTATTCAGTCTTTTTCCTGACAGCAAAGACCATGCAGAAGTAGAATCATTCATGTGAGCATCAACATTCACATGAGGGCTGATTACTAAACAATTAGATCATTGTGACACAGCAATGCTGGTAGATATTATCTGTATCTGGACATTACGTTACTGAATCACCATAATTAGAGTTGAGCGAACACCTGGATGTTCGGGTTCGAGAAGTTCGGCCGAACTTCCCGGAAATGTTCGGGTTCGGGATCCGAACCCGACCCGAACTTCGTCCCGAACCCCATTGAAGTCAATGGGGACCCGAACTTTTCGGCACTAAAAAGACTGTAAAACAGCCCAGGAAAGGGCTAGAGGGCTGCAAAAGGCAGCAAAATGTAGTTAAATCCTCTGCAAACAAATGTGGATAGGGAAATGAATAAAAATAAAAATAAAACAAATAAAAATTAACCAATATCAATTGGAGAGAGGTCCCATAGCAGAGAATCAGGCTTCATGTCATAGCAGAGAATCATGCTTCATGTCACCCAACACTGGAACAGGCCACTGTCAGATATTTTTAGGCCCCAGCACCCAGACAGAGGAGAGAGGTCCCATAGCAGAGAATCAGGCTTCATGTCAGCAGAGAATCATGCTTCACGTCACCCACCACTGGAACAGTCCATTGTCAGATATTTAGGCCCCGGCACCCAGACAGAGGAGAGGTTCATTCAACTTTGGGTTGCCCCGCAATATAATGGTAAAATGAAAATAAAAAGAGGATTGAATGAGGAAGTGCCCTGGAGTACAATAATATATGGTTAAGGGGAGGTAGTTAATGTCTAATCTGCACAAGGGATGGACAGGTCCTGTGGGATCCATGCCTGGTTCATTTTTATGAACGTCAGCTTGTCCACATTGGCTGTAGACAGGCGGCTGCGTTTGTCTGTAATGACGCCCCCTGCCGTGCTGAATACACGTTCAGACAAAACGCTGGCCGCCGGGCAGGCCAGCACCTCCAAGGCATAAAAGGCTAGCTCTGGCCACGTGGACAATTTGGAGACCCAGAAGTTGAATGGGGCCGAACCATCAGTCAGTACGTGGAGGGGTGTGCACACGTACTGTTCCACCATGTTAGTGAAATGTTGCCTCCTGCTAACACGTTGCGTATCAGGTGGTGGTGCAGTTAGCTGTGGCGTGTTGACAAAACTTTTCCACATCTCTGCCATGCTAACCCTTCCCTCAGAGGAGCTGGCCGTGACACAGCTGCCTTGGCGACCTCTTGCTCCTCCTCTGCCTTGGCCTTGGGCTTCCGCTTGTTCCCCTGTGACATTTGGGAATGCTCTCAGTAGCGCGTCTACCAACGTGCGCTTGTACTCGCGCATCTTCCTATCACGCTCCAGTGCAGGAAGTAAGGTGGGCACATTGTCTTTGTAGCGTGGATCCAGCAGGGTGGCAACCTAGTAGTCAGCACACGTTAAAATGTGGGCAACTCTGCTGTCGTTGCGCAGGCACTGCAGCATGTAGTCGCTCATGTGTGCCAGGCTTCCCAGAGGTAAGGACAAGCTGTCCTCTGTGGGAGGCGTATAGTCATCATCCTGCCTTTCCCCCCAGCCACGCACCAGTGATGGACCCGAGCTGCGTTGGGTGCCACCCCGCTGTGACCATGCTTCATCCTCATCCTCCTCCACCTCCTCCTCATCCTCGTCCTCCTCGTCCTCCAGTAGTGGGCCCTGTCTGGCCACATTTGTACCTGGCCTCTGCTGTTGCCAAAAACCTCCCTCTGAGTCACTTCGAAGAGACTGGCCTGAAAGTGCTAAAAATGACCCCTCTTCCTCCTCCTCCTCCTCCTCCTCCTCCTCCTGGGCCACCTCCTCTTGCATCATCGCCCTAAGTGTTTTCTCAAGGAGACATAGAAGTGGTATTGTAACGCTGATAACGGCGTCATCGCCACTGGCCATGTTGGTGGAGTACTCGAAACAGCGCAACAGGGCACACAGGTCTCGCATGGAGGCCCAGTCATTGGTGGTGAAGTGGTGCTGTTCTGTAGTGCGACTGACCCGTGCGTGCTGCAGCTGAAACTCCACTATGGCCTGCTGCTGCTCGCACAGTCTGTCCAGCATGTGCAAGGTGGAGTTCCACCTGGTGGGCACGTCGCATATGAGGCGGTGAGCGGGAAGGCCGAAGGGAGGGGTGGTATAGGGCGACTTTTTAACACAGTGAACAGTGTCAGGGAAACTGCCAATAATATGCTGCAGTCAGCAGCTGAATAGACAAGGAGAGAGTGTGAGGCTACAGGGATGTAGATTGCAGTGGCCACTCAAATGAGTCAGTAATAGAGGACGCAGTGCAGTGTCAGCAGAGTTTAGTGAGGAGGGCAGATAGTGGTTAGGAAAACTGTTGAATCACTGAAAGCTCCGCGGTGCATACAAACAGCTACAAATACGAGATTAGCAACATTGTTAGCTGGTTGGTAACCTTGTACATAGGGACCACTTAGTAAAGAAAGTGAGGCAGGAGTTATATTCATATCAGTGTTCCGTAGTCACCCACTGCTAAGGAATCTGCCTAATAACTGCCAGCGTCAATATCATCCCACATCAAATGGTGGGATGAGGTGTACCCTATTAAGGGTTCCTATCAAACTATTGTGCACGTAATCACATCCTGAGAACTGCCAATCAAACCACTCCTACAAAATCCCATATAACACTGTGACACTGAAAATTTTAAACATTCATTTCTCTCTTTTTTTGTAGTGTGTATTGTCAAATAATAATAAAGTATAATTTTTTATAAAATTTGTTAGGGACCCCTATAGGGATTCAAGGTCTATTGTAGACCATTGTTGCATATATATAAATATCCCGAGGGTCCTTAAAAGGGACTTTGATTAAAAAGAAGTTACGCTGTAGCGCAGACAGGCGAGCAGCGGCAGGATGTGAACAGACGGCCCGCACTTTATGCAGCAGCTCTGACATGTCGGAGTAGTTGTGAATGAACTTCTGCACCACCAAATTCAGCACATGCTCCAGGCAAGGGATGTGCGTCAAACCGGCTAGTCCCAGAGCTGCAACGAGATTTCGCCCATTATCGCACACCACCAGGCCGGGCTTGAGGCTCACCGGCAGCAACCACTCGTCGGTCTGTTGTTCTATACCCCGCCACAACTCCTGTGCGGTGTGGGGCCTGTCCCCCAAACATATGAGTTTCAGAATGGCCTGCTGACGTTTACCCCGGGCTGTGCTGAAGTTGGTGGTGAAGGTGTGTGGCTGACTGGATGAGCAGGTGGAAGAAGAGGAGGAGGAAGCCGAGTAGGAGGAGGAGGCAACAGGAGGCAAAGAATGTTGCCCTGCGATCCTTGGTGGCGGAAGGACGTGCGCCAAACAGCTCTCCGCCTGGGGCCCAGCCGCCACTACATTTACCCAGTGTGCAGTTAGGGAGATATAGCGTCCCTGGCCGTGCTTACTGGTCCACGTATCTGTGGTTAGGTGGACCTTGCCACAGATGGCGTTGCGCAGTGAACACTTGATTTTATTGGATACTTGGTTGTGCAGGGAAGGCACGGCTCTCTTGGAGAAATAGTGGCGGCTGGGAACAACATACTGTGGGACAGCAAGCGACATGAGCTGTTTGAAGCTGTCTGTGTCCACCAGCCTGAATGACAGCATTTCATAGGCCAGTAGTTTAGAAATGCTGGCATTCAGGGCCAGGGATCGAGGGTGGCTAGGTGGGAATTTACCCTTTCTCTCAAATGTTTGTGAGATGGAGAGCTAAACGCTGGCGTGTGACATGGTTGAGATGCTTGGTGATGGAGGTGGTGATGTTGGTGGTACATCCTCTGTTTGCTGGTTGGCAGGGGCCAACGTTCCTCCAGAGGCGGAGGAAGAGGCTGAGGCGGCAGCAGCAGAAGAGGCCGAGGCGGCAGCAGCAGAAGAGGTAGCAGGGGGAGCCTGAGTGAGTTCCTTGTTTTTAAGGTGTTTACTCCACTGCAGTTCATGCTTTGCATGCAGGTGCCTGGTCATGCAGGTTGTGCTAAGGTTCAGAACGTTAATGCCTCGCTTCAGGCTCTGATGGCACAGTGTGCAAACCACTCGGGTCTTGTCATCAGCACATTGTTTTAAGAAGTGCCATGCCAAGGAACTCCTTGAAGCTGCCTTTGGGGTGCTCGGTCCCAGATGGCGGCTGTCAGTAGCAGGCGGAGTCTCTTGGCGGCGGGTGTTCTGCTTTTGCCCACTGCTCCCTCTTTTGCTACGCTGTTGGCTCGGTCTCACCACTGCCTCTTCCTCCGAACTGTGAAAGTCAGTGGCACGACCTTCATTCCATGTGGGGTCTAGGACCTCATCGTCCCCTGCATCGTCTTCCACCCAGTCTTCCTCCCTGACCTCCTGTTCAGTCTGCACACTGCAGAAAGACGCAGCAGTTGGCACCTGTGTTTCGTCATCATCAGAGACGTGCTGAGGTGGTATTCCCATGTCCTCATCATCAGGAAACATAAGTGGTTGTGCGTCAGTGGATTCTATGTCTTCCACCGCTGGGGAAGGGCTAGGTGGATGCCCTTGGGAAACCCTGCCAGCAGAGTCTTCAAACAGCATAAGAGACTGCTGCATAACTTGAGGCTCAGACAGTTTCCCTGATATGCATGGGGGTGATGTGACAGACTGATGGGCTTGGTTTTCAGGCGCCATCTGTGCGCTTTCTGCAGAAGACTGGGTGGGAGATAATGTGAACGTGCTGGATCCACTGTCGGCCACCCAATTGACTAATGCCTGTACCTGCTCAGGCCTTACTATCCTTAGAACGGCATTGGGCCCCACTAAATATCGCTGAAAA
Source organism: Bufo gargarizans (assembly GCF_014858855.1). NCBI lineage: Eukaryota > Metazoa > Chordata > Amphibia > Anura > Bufonidae > Bufo > Bufo gargarizans. The sequence goes on along the minus strand of NC_058080.1, from coordinate 683,015,588 downwards.
TTCTGGCGGCGACCTGAGGTAGTTGGTTCACTAGGACGTGTGGCTGTGGCAGAACGGCCACGTCCTCTCCCAGCACCAGAGGGTCCACTAACACCACCACGACCATGTCCGCGTTCGCGTCCCTTACTAGATGTTTTCCTCATTGTTACCGTTCACCACAATAAGAAAAAAATTATTTGTCCCAATGTATTGAATTCAAATTCAGGCCTTTTTTTACAGACACCTAACACTATCTGGCTTTCTATTTAGGTACCGTATTACACTAATACAGGCACAGCAATAACCACAGATTTAGCTGAATATAAATTGTAGGCCTAGTATTTAGCCGCTGGATGACAGGTATACGTTTACGGACAGAATTAGACTTGGAAATGCACGGTAGCATGTGAAGTTCTTGTGGATGACCCTATCAGCACCTTCAATCTAATATACCCTTTTATAGATAGATTTAAAGTAGGCCTGATACAGCAGAAACCACTAATTTAGGGAATTGCTAAGTTGGGAATTGTATTTCAACCCAGAACAAAAACTGTGCTTTGACGGAGACCAAATAACTTGACCAGCCACAGCAATAACCACAGATTTAGCTGAATATAAATTGTAGGCCTAGTATTTAGGTGCTGGATGACAGGTATACGTTTACGGACAGAATTAGACTTGGAAATGCACGGTAGCGTGTGAAGTTCTTGAGGATGACACTATCCGCACCTTCAATCTAATATACCCTTTTATGGATCGATTTAAAGTAGGCCTGATACAGCAGAAACCACTGATTTAGGGAATTGCTAATTTGGGAACTGTATTTCAACCCAGAACAAAAACTGTGCTTTGGCGGACACCAAATGAATTGACCAGCCACAGCAATAACCACAGATTTAGCTGAATATAAATTGTAGGCCTAGTATTTAGGTGCTGGATGACAGGTATACGTTTACGGACAGAATTAGACTTGGAAATGAACGGTAGCGTGTGAAGTTATTGTGGATGACCCTATCAGCACCTTCAATCTAATATACCCTTTTATGGATAGATTTAAAGTAGGCCTGATACAGCAGAAACCACTAATTTAGGGAATTGCTAAGTTGGGAATTATATTTCAACCCAGAACAAAAACTGTGCTTTGACGGACACCAAATAACTTGACCAGCCACAGCAATAACCACAGATTTAGCTGAATATAAATTGTAGGCCTAGTATTTAGGTGCTGGGTGACAGGTATACGTTTACGGACAGAATTAAACTTGGAAATGCACGGTAGCGTGTGAAGTTCTTGAGGATGACACTATCCGCACCTTCAATCTAATATACCCTTTTATGGATCGATTTAAAGTAGGCCTGATACAGCAGAAACCACTGATTTAGGGAATTGCTCAGTTGGGAATTGTATTTCAACCCAGAACAAAAATATATCCTTTGCCAGACAGCAGACAGTATTACAATTGGCTAGCCACAGCTGAAACACCAGATTTAGGGTACTGCTATTTTGGCAATTGTATTTCACCCCTCAATAAAATAGCAAGCACAGCCAAGCCCCTGATGTAGGATATAGCAAAAAAAAAAAAAAAAAAACACACTATTGATGGTTAAATGGACTTGGTGGCAGCTTGTGCTGGCGCACCACAAGACACAAAATGGCCGCCGATCACCCCAGAAAAAAGTGACTGAAAAATGCTCTGGGCAGCCTAAAAACAGTGAGGAATTGAATAGCAGAAGATGAATGATTCACAGCTGTAGATCGATCACTTCATTAAGTGTTTTTGCTGAGTAAATCCCTGTCTAGTGCCTAATCTCGCCCTAACAGCAGCAGCTGCATCCTCTCCCTACACTGATCAGAGCAGAGTGACGTGCGGCGCTACGTGACTCCAGCTTAAATAGAGGCTGGGTCACATGCTGCACTGGCCAATCACAGCCATGCCAATAGTAGGCATGGCTGTGATGGCCTCTTGGGGCAAGTAGTATGACGCTTGTTGATTGCCTGCTTTGCAGCCTTTCAAAAAGCGCCAAGAAAGCGTATAACACCGAACCCGAACCCGGACTTTTACGAAAATGTTCGGGTTCGGGTCCGTGCCACGGACACCCCAAAATTCGGTCCGAACCCGAACTATACAGTTTGGGTTCGCTCATCCCTAACCATAATATGATGTTCTACATGGATGAGCAGGAACTTGACCCTCCATCACTAGGTCACCATATACAGTACTGCGCAGTATTCATGGTTTGATGTGTATGTACTCTCTGTGTGTCCTCATACTTTTAGGGTTTTGATAGCTTGCATTCACCTCAACGCGTAAATACTTGTACACGGCCACTCTTGTTAGCCAAAATCGAGATAGCATATCTCCAGATATACTAATAATGGTCTGGCAATTTTATTACCTATCTAGACTTTGGAGACTTGCTCTTCTACCATGTAACTACGAAATCAATTTTGTTGTAATATGAAGGAATCACCACCTGTGTGCCAACGAGTGAGAAACACGGACAGTGTGCTTCCGTGGACTTCCGATCCATGCTTCTGTTCCGCACCGCACCTCACCTCATTTTTCCGGATAGCATTTTTCCGCATCCATGATGTGGGCTACACATGAGGCCTAATGGTCAGATTGACAAAAAAACTGATAACCATGGAGCAGTGGTATCTTTAGAATATACAAACAGTAACATCTTAAATGAACACTAAACAGAAACAATGCACAAAAACTAAAAACTCTCCCAGCCATTTCTCTTTTCATCTCCACCTTTCGTTTGATCTTATTTGGTCTTATATTACAAGGAAAACTGAGAAAGAAGAAATATTCTATATGGGGGAGAGTTATCATCTCTCTTGAGTCTGAAAAGTGGCATTAAAAAGTCAAAGGTGCGACTTTTTAACTGCAAATTTTTAAAAAAATTGTCGCATCTATCATTTTTACGCTGCCCTTGCGACTTTTCCTAAGGGGTGTGTGGCAAGGGTGGGAATGGGGACCCAGACAAATGTATCTTAAATTATGTTAAATTATGTTATCAGAAATTAGGAGCATCCTTCAGCAGCGCAGGGGATATCAAGACCGGCACAGAAAGCCCTAGTCTTGATAAATCTCCCTCTGTCTCTGGAATCAGCTATGTCTCCCTGCTCCTCCTCACTATCCTGTGTGTGACTGTAAGATAAGTGGCTGCAGCAGGGGCCTCCCTCCTCTGTCTATTTAAAGTAGTACAAAAAGATAAGCCCCATTTCCTCAGTTGGCCACCAGCCAAAAATGGAGTAGACAAGCGGGAGACTATCTCCGTGTTCTCTGCAGGATCTCTACGATATTGGTTGTTTCAGTATATGACAGAAAATGCTGCAGACAATTAGACGAAGATTATCTTCTGTTCTCTTGTGTCATTTATTTCTAGATTTAGTGTTAACGGTACCCAATAATAATAATGCCCACAGATTGCTACCAGTATTATCAATAGTCGCAGCTAAAAGGTACGGTAGTGCCTGGTATATATTGGAGTCTCCTTACAATTGTGTCACCCACACCATACTGCTCCTAAAACTTTCCTTACACCTGTCTAAATCACATAATAATGCTGTTATAGTGTTACAATACATGGTAGTAGCAATACAACAAAGGCACTGCCCAAGTAATAGTGTCACTCTCATAGCCAGCACAGGATTTATATCACAGGAGCCTATAGGCATAACATTACTGGTGCTATAAGCTGCCCATGCACTAGGCTGAACCTACTTATGTTAGGCTACTTTCACACCCACTCACTGTACGCGGCGTGTGACGTACAGTGAGTGAGCGCCGCCGCCCGCACTGCCTGCCTGTGGGGGGACATTATTTTTAATAAGGATCACTATGGACATTATTTAGAATGAAGGCTGCTGTGGGTGTCATTATAACTGTATAATGTCTGATAGGCCTAGTCCTGAGTTATATTACCCTGCCCTGTATAATAATGTCAGTGCTCCAGACTAAAAAAAAATACCTAGTAGCCATTGGCTCCTGAACTGAAAAATGTAGGAGCCAAATAAAATTTTTAGTCGCCAAATCGAAACCGAATCAAAATTTTGGTATCGTGACAACGCTACGCCGATCAGATCTGCGTAGGGTTGTTTTGATACCAAAATTTTGATTTGCTTTCGTCACCATAAAAAAGTATTGCGATACTCAATACCACGCAAAAAATAAAATAAAAAAAATAAAAAGCCGCGTGCATTTTGCATTTTATGAAACGTTCGGCCCATAATAGAACAGTCCTATCCTATTGTTTGGGATGACAAGGTGACTAAAAAATGGCGAATGCTCACCGCATAGGAGATATTTTTTACTAATTTAATAGTTTGGACAGCGCTATGTAATATGTTTATTTATTGTTTATATATTTTATATGTAAAATTGGAAAAGGGGGGATTTAAAATTTATATTTTAGGGTACTTTCACACTAGCGTTTTTCTTTTCCGGCATAGAGTTCCGTCCTAGGGGCTCTATACCAGAAAAGAACTGATCAGGCATATCCCCATGCATTCTGAATGGAGAGCAATCCGTTCAGGATGCATCAGGATGTCTTCAGTTCAGTCATTTTGACTGATCAGGCAAAAGATAAAACCGCAGCATGCTACGGTTTTATCTCTGGCGAAAAAAACTGAAGATTTGCCCGAATGCCGGATCCAGCATTTTTCCCCATAGGAATGTATTAGTGCCAGATCTGGCATTCAAAATACCGGATTGCACCTGCACTAAATCTGGACCCATTCACTTCTATGGGACTGTGCACAAGAGCGGTGATTTTCATACATCACTTGTGCGTTGCGTGAAAATCGCAGCATGCTCTATGTTGTGCGTTTTTCACGCAACGCAGGCCCCATAGAAGTTAATGGGACTGCGTGAAAATCGCAAGTATCCGCAAGCAAGTGCGGATGCGGTGCGATTTTCACTCATGGTTGCTAGGATGAAAGTCTATTCACTGTATTATTTTCCCTTATAACATGGTTATAAGGGAAAATAATAGCATTCTTTAATACAGAATGCATAGTAGAAGGTCAATATAATAAACATTGGTGGCGCAGTGCACCCCCCCAACACCCCAGTATGATAAACATTGGTGGCGCAGTGCACCCCCCCAACACCCCAGTATGATAAACATTGGTGGCGCAGTGCGCCCCTACCAATATAATAAACATTGGTGGCGCAGTGCACCCCCCCATATAATAAACATTGGTGGCGCAGTGGGCCCCCCCTGAATATAATAAACATTGGTGGCGCAGCGGGCAGTGCCAATGAGGGTTAAAAAATAAAAAAATAATTAACTCACCTCCTCCAATTGATTGTCTCCTGTTCTTTCTTCAGGACCTGTCAAAGGACCTGTGGTAACATCACTGTACTCATCACATGATACATCACATGATCCATCACCATGGTAATGGACCATGTGATGAGCTCAGTGACGTCACCACAGGTCCTGAAGAAAGAACAGGAGACTGGCAGCTACGCGATCAATTGGAGGAGGTGAGTTAATTATTTTTATTATTTTTCAACCCTCATTGGCACTTCCCACTGTGCCACCAATGTTTCTTATACTGGGGTGTTGGGGGGGGGGGGGGTGCACTGTGCCACCAATGTTTCTTATACAAATACAGGAGGCGGGTGCGAACTTTGTGACAGGGAGCAGAGCTGCAGTGGCGGGTCTAGTCGCAAATGGCGACAAGACTAAAAAGTCTTGTCGCCATTTGTAAATTCTAAGTCGCATTGGCGACCATTTTGGTCGCCATCTGGAGCCCTGAATGTACCCTGATACCCCTTAGTTATATTACCCCAGCGGGGTATCAGGGATGGGTACATTATTATACAGGGCATGGGCAGGGTAATATAACTCAGCTCAGGACTAGGCCTATCGGACATTATAGTTATAATGAGTAATGACACCCACAGCCGCCTCCATTCTAAATAATGTCCATAGTGATCCTTATTAAACTTAATGTCCCCCACAGTGACATTGGCCCCCATTTTCATGTCTCCCACAGTGGCCCCCGCCCCCCATTGTAATTAATGCCCCCCCCCCCCCCCCACAGACCATCCACAGTGTCCCCATTGTAAAAAAATTGTTTGTTTAACCACATTGCACCCACCCAGTGACCCACTGTCCCGGATCCACAGAATAGACTCAGGCTCGCCTCACAGCAGGCTTCTTTTCAGCATCAGCACTGCTCAGGGGCTCAGGGCGGGCAGTAACAGGCAGGCAGTGTGGCGCTCACTCACTCACTGTACGTCACTTTGTTTCACTTTGTCATCTCCTTTCCTTCTGCCAGGTGTCACTTATTTAGACTAATCTTCTTCCTTTATATTCCATCCCATACTGCCTCACTTTGCGGTTTATACTACTTCCTGGATGAAGTGTTCACTGCTGGAGGCTGCTGCTGCTGTTTGCTCAGATAAGTATTTTCCTTTATTGTGTTTCCTTGCTGGCTTGATTCAAGGTGACCCTGACTCCGTCCATATTAAGTGCAGGGAGCCGGTGGTCGTGTCCCCTTACTATTATAGGGTTTTCAGGTGTCACACATATGCTCCTTAGTTTGGGATCAAGCCAGTCAGTCGTTTATTTATAAGTTCCAGCTATCCGCAACTTCACCCGTGACAGATACTAGTCGTGACGTCACTGGGCTGCAGTAAACAGCTAGAAGGCCGCGGCGCTACTGCCGACGCCTTTGCCTTCTCAAACAGCTGATCGGCGGTGGTCCTGGGTGTCGGACCCCCGTCGATCAGATTCTGATGATCTATCCAGAGTATGGACCATCAGTTTAAAAAAACTGCAGAACCCCTTTAAGTTCCTCCTGGTCACTGGTGCTTGTGAAGTCCCTTGGCTAGACTCAGCTCTAATCTTCACTAGACTTTCTCTATATTCGTACATATACTCACTTGTCTGTGCTGGGCTGCTGTGACTACTTGGTCTGTCATCTCCAGGCTTGATAAGGGCCCGGAGGAAAGAAAGGCAGCTACATCTTGGACTGAGCCTGCTCTGCTCCTCCATACACTTCTCCTCTCTCTGACTCTCACATACTGACCAACTACTTACTCTCTGTTCTGTCTAAGGCTACTTTCACACTGGCGTTTTGGCTTTCCATTTGTGAGATCCGTTCAGGGCTCTCACCAGCGGTCCAAAACGGATCAGTTTTGCCCTAATGCATTCTGAATGGAAAAGGATCTGCTCAGAATGCATCAGTTTGCCTCAGTTTGTCTCTGTTCCGTCTCTATTCTGCTTTGGAGGCGGACACCAAAATGCTGCTTGCAGTGTTTTGGTGTCCGTCTGACGAAACTGAGCCAAACGGATAATTTCTAACACACAATGTAAGTCAACGGGGACGGATCCGTTTTTTTTTATGACACAATAGAAAACGGATCCGTCCTTTATTGACCTTCAATGGTGTTCAAGATGGATCTGTCTCGGCTATGTTAAAGATAATACAAACGGATCCGTTCTGAACGGATGCAGACGTTTGTATTATCTGAACGGATCCGTCTGTGCAGATCCATGACGGATCTGCACCAAACGTGAGTGTGAAAGTAGCCTAAGTAATGACAGCACCACCTAGGGGTGAATAGATGTAATGACAATGCAAGTCTGAACTTAGGAATTACAATACATTAAATACATATGCAGAAATTTAAGGGAACCACTTATACACACTTAAGTGGGACACTGCACTATGTGGATAAGGGATAACTTGTAACAACCGGAATACCCCTTTAAGCCACTGCCAAAAAGGTCTGGCAGTGGTTTACTCTCCCCATTTAAAGGGGTTCTCCAGGAATTAAGAAAATGAAAATACGTAAATATTCCTTTATTATAAATATATTCCCAAATACCTTTCATTAGTTTTAATGGCTCGTTTTGTCTAGGAAGCAATGGCTGCCGTCCGATTAGTGCACACAAAACCTGTTCTAATCGCACAGCAGGGCAAGTTACTTCACATCACTGAGATAAAGAGCTGTCTTATTCTCCTCTCTGCTTGTCAGGGATTATGGTCCTGAATACAGCTGATAAGATCTTCACCTGAATCTCTGTGGGAATGGAGTTCAGGGGGAGACATGAAGTACATAGAGGACGGACAGGACAAACTGGGGTAATGTGGGGCTGTGGTAATGGAGACTGCAGACAAGTGCTGGTACTTATTAGCCACATCTACTCATGAACTCCATTCCTACAGAGATTCAGCTTAAGATCTTATCATCTATATTCAGGATCACAATCCCTTACAAGTAAGAGGAGGATATGGCAGCTCTTTACCTCAGTGTGGTGAAGTAACCTGTCCTGCTGTATGATTAGGACAGGTTCTGTGTGTACTAATAGGACAGCGGCCATTTTGTTTCTCCTAATGATTGCTCCCTAGATAAAACTAGCCATTATGACTCATGTAATCTATTTGGGAATATACTTATAATGAAGTAATATTTAAGTATTTTCATTTTCTTAATTCCCGGAGAACCTCTTTAACCTCTACAGAACCGCCGTACGCAGGATTGCGTCCTGCCGGCGGCCCTGCTCTTCTGGGTGGACGCATATACGCGTCCTCCCGCGAGAGCCGAGATTTCCTGTGAACGCGCGCACACAGGCGCGCGCGCTCACAGGAACGGAAGGTAAGCGAGTGGATCTCCAGCCTGCCAGCGGCGATCGCTCGCTGGCAGGCTGGAGATCTGATTTTTTTAACCCCTAACAGGTATATTAGACGCTGTTTTGATAACAGCGTCTAATATACCTGCTACCTGGTCCTCTGGTGGTCCCTTTTGTTAGGATCGACCACCAGAGGACACAGGTAGGTCAGTAAAGTCGCACCAAACACTACACTACTCTACACCCCCCCCCGTCACTTATTAACCCTTTATGAACCCCTGATCACCCATGATCACCCCATATAAACTCCCTGATCACCCCCTGTCATTGATCACCCCCCCTGTCATTGATCACCCCCTGTCAGGCTCCGTTCAGACGTCCGTATGATTTTTACGGTTCCACGGATACATGGATCGGATCCGCAAAACACATGCGGACGTCTGAATGGAGCCTTACAGGGGGGTGATCAATGACAGGGGGTGATCAGGGAGTGTATATGGGTGATCACCCGCCTGTCATTGATCACCCCCCTGTAAGGCTCCATTCAGACGTCCGCATGTGTTTTGCGGATCCGATCCATGTATCCATGGATCCGTAAAAATCATGCGGACGTCTGAATGGAGCCTTACAGGGGGGTGATCAATGACAGGGGGTGATCAGGGAGTGTATATGGGTGATCACCCCCCTGTCATTGATCACCCCCCTGTCATTGATCTCCCCCCTGGTAAGGCTCCATTCAGACGTCCGTATGATTTTTACGGATCCATGGAATGGATCCGCAAAACACATGCGGACGTCTGAATGGAGCCTTACAGGGGGGTGATCAATGACAGGGGGGTGATCAATGACAGGGGGGTGATCACCCATATACACTCCCTGATCACCCCCTGTCATTGATCACCCCCCTGTAAGGCTCCATTCAGACGTCCGCATGATTTTTACGGATCCATGGATACATGGATCGGATCCGCAAAACACATGCGGACGTCTGAATGGAGCCTTACAGGGGGGTGATCAATGACAGGCGGGTGATCACCCATATACACTCCCTGATCACCCCCTGTCATTGATCACCCGCCTGTCATTGATCACCCCCCTGTAAGGCTCCATTCAGACGTCCGCATGTGTTTTGCGGATCCGATCCATGTATCCATGGATCCGTAAAAATCATGCGGACGTCTGAATGGAGCCTTACAGGGGGGGTGATCAGTGACAGGGGGGTGATCATCCTGATCACCCCCTGTCATTGATAACCCCCCTGTAAGGCTCCATTCAGACGTCCGCATGTGTTTTGCGGATCCGATCCATGTATCCATGGATCCGTAAAAATCATACGGACGTCTGAATGGAGCCTTACAGGGGGGGTGATCAGTGACAGGGGGGTGATCACCCTGATCACCCCCTGTCATTGATAACCCCCCTGTAAGGCTCCATTCAGACGTCCGCATGTGTTTTGCGAATCCGATCCATGTATCCATGGATCTGTAAAAATCATACGGACGTCTGAATGGAGCCTTACAGGGGGGGTGATCAGTGACAGGGGGGTGATCACCCTGATCACCCCCTGTCATTGATAACCCCCCTGTAAGGCTCCATTCAGACGTCCGCATGTGTTTTGCGGATCCGATCCATGTATCCATGGATCCGTAAAAATCATACGGACGTCTGAATGGAGCCTTACAGGGGGGGTGATCAGTGACAGGGGGGTGATCAGGGAGTCTATATGGGTGATCACCCCCCTGTCATTGATCACCCCCCTGTCATTGATCACCCCCCTGTAAGGCTCCATTCAGACGTCCGCATGTGTTTTGCGGATCCGTTCCATGGATCCGTAAAAATCATACGGACGTCTGAATGGAGCCTTACCAGGGGGGAGATCAATGACAGGGGGGTGATCCGGGAGTCTATATGGGTGATCACCCCCCTGTCATTGATCACCCCCCTGTCATTGATCACCCCCCCCTGTAAGGCTCCATTCAGACATTTATTTGGCCCAAGTTAGCGGAAATTTTTTGTTTGTTTTTGTTTTTTCTTACTAAGTCTCATATTCCACTAACTTGTGTCAAAAAAATAAAATCTCACATGAACTCACCATACCCCTCACGGAATCCAAATGCGTAACATTTTTTGACATTTATATTCCAGACTTCTTCTCACGCTTTAGGGCCCCTAAAAAGCCAGGGCAGTATAAATACCCCACATGTGACCCCATTTCGGAAAGAAGACACCCCAAGGTATTCCGTGAGGGGCATATTGAGTCCATGAAAGATTGAAATTTTTGTCCTAAGTTAGCGGAAAGTGAGACTTTGTGAGAAAAAAACAAAAAAAATCAATATCCGCTAACTTATGCAAAAAAAAATATTTCTATGAACTCGCCAGGCCCCTCATTGAATACCTCGGGGTGTCTTCTTTCCAAAATGGGGTCACATGTGGGGTATTTATACTGCCCTGGCTTTTTAGGGGCCCGAAAGTGTGAGAAGAAGTCTGGGATCCAAATGTCTAAAAATGCCCTCCTAAAAGGAATTTGGGCACCTTTGCGCATCTAGGCTGCAAAAAAGTGTCACACATCTGGTATCGCCGTACTCAGGAGAAGTTGGGCAATGTGTTTTGGGGTGTCATTTTACATATACCCATGCTGGGTGAGAAAAATATCTTGGTCAAATGCCAACTTTGTATAAAAAAATGGGAAAAGTTATCTTTTGCCAAGATATTTCTCTCACCCAGCATGGTTATATGTAAAATGACACCCCAAAACACATTCCCCAACTTCTCCTGAGTACGGCGATACCAGATGTGTGACACTTTTTTGCTGCCAAGGTGGGCAAAGGGGCACATATTCCAAAGTGCACGTTTCGGATTTCACAGGCCATTTTTTACACATTTTGATTGCAAGGTACTTCTTACACATTTGGGCCCCTAAATTGCCAGGGCTGTATAACTACGCCACAAGTGACCCCATTTTGAAAAGAAGACACCCCAAGGTATTCCGTGAGGGGCACGGCGAGTTCCTAGAATTTTTTATTTTTTGTCACAAGTTAGCGGAAAATGATGATTTTTCTTTTTTTTTCTTTTTTCCTTACAAAGTCTCATATTCCACTAACTTGCGACAAAAAATAAAAAATTCTAGGAACTCGCCGTGCCCCTCACGGAATACCTTGGGGTGTCTTCTTTCCAAAATGGGGTCACTTGTGGCGTAGTTATACTGCCCTGGCAATTTAGGGGCCCAAATGTGTGAGAAGAACTTTGCAATCAAAATGTGTAAAAAATGGCCTGCGAAATCCGAAAGGTGCACTTTGGAATATGTGCCCCTTTGCCCACCTTGGCTGCAAAAAAGTGTCACACATCTGGTATCGCCGTACTCAGGAGAAGTTGGGGAATGTGTTTTGGGGTGTCATTTTACATATACCCATGCTGGGTGAGAGAAATATCTTGGCAAAAGACAACTTTGTATAAAAAAAATTGGAGAAGTTGTCTTTTGCCAAGATATTTCTCTCACCCAGCATGGGTATATGTAAAATGACACCCTAAAACACATTCCCCAACTTCTCCTGAGTACGGCGATACCAGATGTGTGACACTTTTTTGCAGCCAAGGTGGGCAAAGGGGCACATATTCCAAAGTGCACCTTTCGGATTTCACCGGTCATTTTTTACACATTTTGATTGCAAAGTTCTTCTCACACATTTGGGCCCCTAAATTGCCAGGGCAGTATAACTACCCCACAAGTGACCCCATTTTGGAAAGAAGACACCCCAAGGTATTCCGTGAGGGGCATGGCGAGTTCCTAGAATTTTTTATTTTTTGTCGCAAGTTAGTGGAATATGAGACTTTGTAAGAAAAAAATCAAAATCAAAAATCATCATCATTTTCCGCTAACTTGTGACAAAAAATAAAAAGTTCTATGAACTCACTATGCCCATCAGCGAATACCTTAGGGTGTCTACTTTCCGAAATGGGGTCATTTGTGGGGTTTTTCTACTGTTTGGGCATTGTAGAACCTCAGGAAACATGACAGGTGCTCAGAAAGTCAGAGCTGCTTCAAAAAGCGGAAATTCACATTTTTGTACCATAGTGTGTAAACGCTATAACTTTTACCCAAACCATTTTTTTATACCCAAACCATTTTTTTTTTATCAAAGACATGTAGAACTATAAATTTAGCGAAAAATTTATATATGGATGTCGTTTTTTTTGCAAAATTTTACAGCTGAAAGTGAAAAATGTCATTTTTTTGCAAAAAAATCGTTACATTTCGATTAATAACAAAAAAAGTAAAAATGTCAGCAGCAATAAAATACCACCAAATGAAAGCTCTATTAGTGAGAAGAAAAGGAGGTTGGGTGGTAAGTTGCATGACCGAGCGATAAACGGTGAAAGTAGTGTAGTGCCGAAGTGTAAAAAGTGCTCTGGTCATGAAGGGGGTTTCAGCTAGCGGGGCTGAAGTGGTTAAGGAGCATGTGGATGGGGTCTGACAGTCGTTTAGTGTGTATTGCTTACATTAGGCCCCACGCATAGAAGGAAACGGAAAATTAAATGGGTTTTCCACGTCTGAAAAAAATTGGAGTTTCAAAAGGAGGAACCCAAACTTTGTTTAAAAAGTGGAGAACCCCTTTAAAAGGAATCTGTCACCCCAATATTGAACCATTATCTACAGTAATACATGAGTAGTGCTGTAGATGTGGAGTCCAGGTCATTATTTTGTTTTCCTACTGTCCCCCCCCCCCGCTGTCAGTGCTCAGAGCTGCTTTGAAATACATGCGCCCAGGAGTCCTCTCTATTATAGAACAGCATAACAGTCCTGACTGTATTTCAGTGCAACTTTGAGTCCTGACAGTGGGGGAACAGGGGACGGTAAGAAAATAAAAAATTGTGATCTGGATTCCATATTTGCTGTACAACTCTGTCAAAAATTGTGGGGACAGAATCCCTTTAAAGTAACAAAGTACGTGATCTGTGTTATAAAATCCCCAAATCTATAATTATTGCTTTCATGATCACATTTACACTTTATTAAGGAAAAGAACAGAACAGATTGAGACTCCCCGCATTCAGCAAGGTTAACATAACGGGTACTATGACACTATAGAAGGACTTATTAGGGTGTGTGCACTGAGATCACCCCATGGTCTGATGTGACGTCATTAATTACCTGCAAGTATCATTATACTCAGATTGTGCACAGCATGTGGTAATAAGTAACAAGAGGAAAAAGCAGGATGTCATATCTCGGAGGCACTTGTAAATCACCTGGTGCCATTGTCTGTGTTTTTTTGTACACACAGTTGTCGCTGTTTAGACGCTACTGTACTCACACGGAGAAGTAATGGAGTGCAATGGGTTGTATGCATTCTGGTGCAAAAAGTCTCCATGTTAGCCCCAGCCTAAAGCGTATTGAACTTGTCATGGAATATGTTCATACTTAAAAGGGGATGTATCACAAAACATATTCTACATTTTTCAAACCAGCACTTGGATCTCAATACTTTAATAATTGCATGTAATTAAAATTTTAGTGTAGCCACTGAGCTATTCGATAAAATGTATGAGATTAGGAAAAGGTCAGAAATACCAGGAAGTCACAAATGTCTGCTTTATCTTATCAGTGTGAAATGAAAGCGCCAGGATATACAAACAGTGTGAATTATCCAAAGGAATGAACAGAAATAACCTAGGGTCTCACCGTGTTCGGTTGTGTACCGAGCAAGCATAACTCTGAGATTTGTTTGTATAGCCTGTATTACACAGGCCGATTGAACAAGCGATTGTCGGAAGGCAAGTGTTCGCTCCAGGCAATCGCTTGCTAGCTAGTGGAGGAGACCGCTGCTATTACATGCAGCAATCTCCTCTGCAGTATGGCATTGCTTTTGTCCATGCTGTCTCGTTCCCTGCGGGCAGCAGATCGCTATTAGACACCACGATCTGCCGCCAGCAAGCACTTATTTTTAAGCATGCCCGATGAACAGGCATTTGCTCGTTCATCGGCGGCAGTATTACACTGCAAGATGATCGCTAATGAGAGTTCATGCGAAAGCTCGCTAGCGATTATCGGCTGAAAAATCTGCCATTGTAATACAGCCTTGTCAATCTATCAGTTAGTAGCTCATTACGAGGCATTGCTAAAAACTGATAGAGATTTATTAGAAGTGATAAAAAGAGATAAAAACACATGATGTAACGCACTTCACAGGTGTCAGGAAGAAGATGCGTCATGTCAGTATGTTTTTATCTCTTTTTATCACTTGTAATAATTCTGTTTTTTGCAGTGTCCCGTAACCTACTCCTTTTTTGTTTAATGCTCAATCCATTCCCTTATCAGTGGACAGACCATAACTACATAGGCCGATTAGATATGAGCACAAGATGTACGTTGTTTCTGTAAAGCAGTAGTCTACTGACTTCCGATGTCCTCTGGATTTATCAATACATGAGATTACTATTCATTCTGTGACCTTGTAGAAATGACTGTCTATGTGATCTCTAAGTAATAACATATGGGAGCTGCACATCAAACATCCGTATCCATCAAAATATAGAGAAGTGCTCCTAACTGAGGTGCATTCCTTGAAGAATCATACTTATATACAGGAGTATAGGTAGGCGCTGCGCTGGTGGGGCATGCATCCTGGGTGCAAGGGGAGACAAAAAGAGCCATCTGCCTTAGTCAGGGATGGATGAAAGCCTAGCTACCACTGCCTTTATGTGTAATTAGTAAACTGTAGTTAAAGCAAGGATTACTGTCATATAAAGACTTGTACTATGAATAATAATATAAAGGTACTTCCAATTAACCACAGTTAACAGAGGATGTTGCCATTGAAAGCTTTTCATTATTCAGACAATATATTGGTATTAGTCACCTTTCTAGGGCTACCACAAGGGCGATCTGCCCACATTGATAATCCAGCAGCAGGCCTTATTGCTGCCTGAGAGAGTCTAGAATGGAACTCAGGCAGTCCTGAACTCTCTGTTCAAACGTTTTCAAGGTTTTCCCATAATAAGGAGATGCTTACCTTTACACCTTGGCAGGGGCGGACTGGGAATTTAAAGTGGCCCTGGAAAAAATACTAAAAGTGGTCCCATTTTGTAGTCAGGTCCAAACTGATGGAAGGCAAGTACAGCAACACCATATAGTGGTGCATTATACTACCCCAACAGAGCCAAATACCACAGTCCATCACAAAATACTGCAGACAGCAGCACAAAATACATCCCCAAAAACTTCCACTGGCTGGCCGTGAGGAGGGCCCAGGCGGCCCCCTGGGCAGCGGCCCACCAGGAAATTTCCCTGTAAGGTCTATGGCCAATCCGCCCCTGCACCTTGGGTACCTGTAGTGGCTTCAGAAGAGCTAGTGGACTTCTGGTAGCTTCACTTTGGGACAATATCAAAATACCCTTTCTCACGCTTGAGTGCAACCAGATACCATCTCAGAGGAGACCTCTACCCCAGAGGTCACTCTTCATCACCCTCCCCTAAAGGCTACAGCTAAGGAAATACCAGTCAAAAATGCAGACATCCTACTTCTACTTGACAAAGACATTCTCATGGTACACAAGATACACCTGTAAATCCATGGACCTCATGATGCTCAATTTTTCCAATGCTTTGATGTAGGCTGGGTCATTTGTATAAACCAGATGAAGAAGCCTTCTTCTTGCCAAATTGTTGTAGCAGTAATTTCCAA
This sequence comes from Bufo gargarizans, assembly GCF_014858855.1. Taxonomy (NCBI): domain Eukaryota; kingdom Metazoa; phylum Chordata; class Amphibia; order Anura; family Bufonidae; genus Bufo; species Bufo gargarizans. Next base: position 682,999,326 of record NC_058080.1, on the reverse strand, counting down.
CCATGCCCCTACCATTACTAGGTCTAAGAGAAGTTGAGTGACAGTAAGTGGCAACATGACCTTCAAGAAAAAATTCATTCTATCCTGTCCAGGAATCGCACCTTGATATTGTTAAATTTAAGGGTGCTGCCATACTTTGATGCAGTTTTTGAAGGAAAACCAGGAATGGATTAAAAAAAAGGAGAGGTAGTATATCTTCCTAATACTCTCCTTTTATGAAAAAAAGCATCAAAAACCTGAACGTGTGACAGCATTCTTATGAGTGAAGACAACAAGTTGGCACCCCCAAAGGAGGATAAAGAATTTCTGAAGGTTATGGAAAAAGAGTTTGTTAAAGACAATTCCCATAGCACCTGTACTCATCCACTCCCCAACAGCGAAACTAGCAAATAATATCCAGCAAGCAGTTGCTAGATTATCTTCATTAAAACACACCCTGATGAGGAAACCAGAGCTGGAGAAACATTTTGTGTGCTTTCTGCAAAACATATTTGACAGAGATCATGCATAATGCTCCACCACTAAAGGAAGGAAAAACATGCTGGTACCTTCCATCTTTTGGTGTGTATGACCCCTGCAAACCTAAACAATTTAGAGTGGTGTGTGATTCCAGTGCACAGTATGAAGGTGTGTCTCTCAACAACTTGTGCGGCTGCCCGGGAGAGGGGATAGTGGTGTTTGGGGCCCTGAGAGTGGTAGGGGTACTCAGATCAAGGCGGCAATCTCCACTCTGGTGCTCCCTATGACCATGCAGTGAATGAAGGACGCACTGTTTCTTCCCTCAAGGCACATCCTGGTGTTGGGACTCCTGCCTGGTGGTAGTTCGGGTGTTCTTAATGGTAGATAGTTGGCAGGGTGTAAAGCCGGAGTATGGGCCGGTGGATGGATCAGGCCCACTTTAGTTGAAAAGTGTAATGTCCAGCAGTATTGATCCCTTTAAAACATAACTTTTACTAATCAGATTATAAAAAAGTACCACAGTGGTGGTTCACCAGTGCATAAGTGAAAAAGACATACAACAATAATACTGGATGCAAAGATATGTCTGGGAGCTAGTCGTCAAAACTACACTACAAGAGGGATGAGTGAACACAGGGCAGCAAATTGGGAGCAGTGGGTATGCCTATACTCTCCCTAAGCTCACCCTGGCTATAACCTCAGCCCAGGGATGTCCCCTTGTGGTGGAGACTCCCTGTCCTCGTTCCTGGGCTGACTGCCCTGCGTTTACCCTCCTCTTTAAAAATAACAAAAGTTGCTCCCCAGACCATAAGTAGGTGTGGTCATGTGTCCCTGGTGAAAAAATTCTAACAGGGCCACTAGGATGGATAAAAACCAATAAAGACCAATACAGTTAGGGTGAATTAGATCGATATCACCTATACCCTATAGAGCCGAGCCCGGGTGCAACAATCAATGCATTCCCAGGTTGGTTCCAAATGAAGCCCCTACGCGTTTCCCCTATCACTAGGTTCATCAGGGGGCATATGTGGTCAGCGATACAACCATCACAGAAAGCAATATATGGTCAGAAATACAGCCATCACACAAGATAGATTAAAGATACTTAAGATATAGTGAGGCAACAGGACCAGAGACGCAGGTGATGTTTAAGCATAGGACCAAGGGACCCATTTGATATGTCCCACCTGTAAGAAATAGAAATGCTCTCAGTTCATGTGTTAGACACAATACAATACATTTGTGTCCCCTATATCTCCTTCAAGTCAGCACTTACTCAGTGTCCTGTGCAGTCAGGAGGAAAAAGAGCCCACATGATACGGGCCAATACTTCACTTAGGGATCTGTGAGCAAAAAGTCAAGTATAGTGTAAAACACACTACATGCTGTGGTGATGTAAATTATCAATGGATGGTCCAAACTTACATTTGAGCTGCGTCCTGGTGTCGTCCTGTTCCTCCTCTCATTCACACACACTCCCGTTCCCCTAAATAGCCACCCACCAGCTGTATCTACTTCATGCTAATTAGCATGTGTTACTTCCGGCCTGAGAATCGTATGTGCAGGTCGCAAATCGTCCCTCGTGTAGTTAAGGGTACATACCCGAGCATTCAGAGCCGGCCGGATCAAGTGGAACGCACTCGGAACTAACATCCGGTTGCGTGGAACGCATAGTTGCGTCACTTCCGGTCCGTACGGCGCCTCGTCCAGGTGGAACGCATGGGGCAGCCACATCCTGCTCCATGGAGCGCAGACTCACTCCCCATCCGTTCCATCAGGCGAATCGCTTATGCTAAACGCAGATATCGTCACATTGGAGGCAAGGCAGAACGATGCTCACTACATTAAGCCAGTCAGTTACATCTGGCATAGTGCTTATTATTCTGGCGTTCTATTAGGGAAAGGGGGCGGGGTCTGGAAGCTATTGATGATGCGGTATTGTACTTTTCACTTAAGGTGTATTACTATCATAAATAAAACACCTAAGGCACATTGGATAAGCAATGTGCAACCTGGATACTTTTAAGTAGTATCCTACTTCTCTTATCATGGCTATTGGTAAGATTGCCGAAGTGGCGCTATTTTATGACAGAGGGATAGAGGAAAACGTACGGCCCCACGAATCAACGTCCCCCGGGGGAGGTAGATCATAAGAAACAGGAGAACGTAAGTCTCTCATTGATCCCTAATGGTGCCTGGGATCTAAAGCGGTGAATCCACATGCATTCTTTTTGGAGGATTTTACGATCCCAGTCGCCACCCCTTGGTGATAAAGGGATGGTTTCCAGGACCGAAAATCGCAAGCACTTAGGATCGCCCCCGTGCATATCAATTACATGTGACGCGACGGGTGTGATCTTTTTCTTCACCACGTCATTCACGTGTTCACAGATTCGACGCCTGACCTCACGGATGGTTTTGCCTATGTAGTCCATGGGGCAAGGGCATTGGCATAGATATACCGCACCTTTGCTTCTGCAGTTGTAAAAATCTCTGATTTCATAGGCTTGACCAGTTGCTGAACAGATGTTAGATTTAGAGGTGGAAATGAACGCACAGGCTTTGCAGGAGCCACATTTAAACATCCCGCAAGGTTTCCGGTCCAGCCAAGTGCCGGCTCCAGCCGGTGCAATGTAATGGCTATGAACCAGACGGTCTCTTATGCTCCTCCCCCGCCTATAAGTGACGCTCGGTTGCTTAGTCAGTACATCCTTCAGGTCAGGGTCCATGTGGAGAATTGGCCAGTACCTTTTCAGGACTGACATTACTTCCACATTTGCACAGTCGAATACAGATATTAGGCGTATAAGTTGTTGTCCACACTGTACCTTAGGTTTTGGGACAAGTAATTCGGTACGCTCCCTGCTTGCGGCGTTCCGGAACGCCCCTCCGAGGACTGTTTGAGGATATCCCCTCTCTCTGAATCTCGTCTGTAATTTCCTGGCCTCAGTGTGAAACGTCTTACCCTCGGAGCAGTTTCTCCGGGTCCTCAAATACTGACCCTTTGGTATGCCGCGTTTAAGCGGTAGAGGGTGATGGCTCTCCCAGTGCAACAACGAGTTGGTCGCGGTATCCTTTCTGAATAAGTTGGCAGTGAGTTTTTCTCCCTCCCTGGTTATCCGTACATCAAAGAAAGGGATAGAGTGATGGTCAAACTCAAAAGTAAATCGCAGACCAACGTCGTTGTTGTTAAGGGACCCCACAAACTCCTGGAGTTCCTCTGACCCACCCTTCCAAATCACGAAAATGTCGTCTATATATCTTGTCCAGAAGGTGATCTTCTCGGACCACCAAGTCTCCCTGTCTGGAAACACGACAGTGTCCTCCCACCAGCCCAGGAAGGGGTGGCGACTGGGATCGTAAAATCCTCCAAAAAGAATGCATGTGGATTCACCGCTTTAGATCCCAGGCACCATTAGGGATCAATGAGAGACTTACGTTCTCCTGTTTCTTATGATCTACCTCCCCCGGGGGACGTTGATTCGTGGGGCCGTACGTTTTCCTCTATCCCTCTGTCATAAAATAGCGCCACTTCGGCAATCTTACCAATAGCCATGATAAGAGAAGTAGGATACTACTTAAAAGTATCCAGGTTGCACATTGCTTATCCAATGTGCCTTAGGTGTTTTATTTATGATAGTAATACACCTTAAGTGAAAAGTACAATACCGCATCATCAATAGCTTCCAGACCCCGCCCCCTTTCCCTAATAGAACGCCAGAATAATAAGCACTATGCCAGATGTAACTGACTGGCTTAATGTAGTGAGCATCGTTCTGCCTTGCCTCCAATGTGACGATATCTGCGTTTAGCATAAGCGATTCGCCTGATGGAACGGATGGGGAGTGAGTCTGCGCTCCATGGAGCAGGATGTGGCTGCCCCATGCGTTCCACCTGGACGAGGCGCCGTACGGACCGGAAGTGACGCAACTATGCGTTCCACGCAACCGGATGTTAGTTCCGAGTGCGTTCCACTTGATCCGGCCGGCTCTGAATGCTCGGGTATGTACCCTTAACTACACGAGGGACGATTTGCGACCTGCACATACGATTCTCAGGCCGGAAGTAACACATGCTAATTAGCATGAAGTAGATACAGCTGGTGGGTGGCTATTTAGGGGAACGGGAGTGTGTGTGAATGAGAGGAGGAACAGGACGACACCAGGACGCAGCTCAAATGTAAGTTTGGACCATCCATTGATAATTTACATCACCACAGCATGTAGTGTGTTTTACACTATACTTGACTTTTTGCTCACAGATCCCTAAGTGAAGTATTGGCCCGTATCATGTGGGCTCTTTTTCCTCCTGACTGCACAGGACACTGAGTAAGTGCTGACTTGAAGGAGATATAGGGGACACAAATGTATTGTATTGTGTCTAACACATGAACTGAGAGCATTTCTATTTCTTACAGGTGGGACATATCAAATGGGTCCCTTGGTCCTATGCTTAAACATCACCTGCGTCTCTGGTCCTGTTGCCTCACTATATCTTAAGTATCTTTAATCTATCTTGTGTGATGGCTGTATTTCTGACCATATATTGCTTTCTGGTTTTGGAACCAACCTGGGAATGCATTGATTGTTGCACCCGGGCTCGGCTCTATAGGGTATAGGTGATATCGATCTAATTCACCCTAACTGTATTGGTCTTTATTGGTTTTTATCCATCCTAGTGGCCCTGTTAGAATTTTTTCACCAGGGACACATGACCACACCTACTTATGGTCTGGGGAGCAACTTTTGTTATTTTTAAAGAGGAGGGTAAACGCAGGGCAGTCAGCCCAGGAACGAGGACAGGGAGTCTCCACCACAAGGGGACATCCCTGGGCTGAGGTTATAGCCAGGGTGAGCTTAGGGAGAGTATAGGCATACCCACTGCTCCCAATTTGCTGCCCTGTGTTCACTCATCCCTTTTGTAGTGTAGTTTTGACGACTAGCTCCCAGACATATCTTTGCATCCAGTATTATTGTTGTATGTCTTTTTCACTTATGCACTGGTGAACCACCACTGTGGTACTTTTTTATAATCTGATTAGTAAAAGTTATGTTTTAAAGGGATCAATACTGCTGGACATTACACTGTGAATTTCAGATCCTTTTTCATTGATCTATATTGAATAAGCTGGACATTTATACTTTCCACTTTAGTTGAAACTGTGGATGATAGGTGATCCGGTACAAGCATAGACCAACAGCAACGTGCACAGTTCTGAGGTGTACTACAGTGTACTCCTCTACCAATGACTGTGTATAGGCAGCAGTGATGGTAGTAGTAGTCCCTAAGTCTCACTCTAAACACTTTATAACTTTCCGAGAAGATCACAGGTATGCAAAACTCTCACAATCAGTACTGCAGTACCTGGGCTGAGGGGTGCAGATCATCAAATAATCAGCCAGTCCATTAGGTAAGTATGGCAGGTGCTCTTATCAATAACCTCTCCACAGCAGCAGTCTTTCTCCCATAGACGTGCACAATACTTTGCTGTCTGAATCCAATGCATGGACTGGATAAAATTCTGGACCGTCTTATCTCCTAGAGTTAAAGTCTCAGAGGTGAAGGTTCTCTGAACTTGGGCCTAGACAGCAGGAGCTTTTACACACACATCTTCTCTCTTTCTCAGAGTAGACTCACCAACTAACCAGGAGGTGGACCCACTCCATCTCCTGGCAATCTAACCAGTCTGCCAATTTGTTAACCATTTTGTTGTCTGTGTATGGCTAATGCATATGCATAATAAATCATAACATTTAACTAAATAAGATTGCTTTGAAAGGGTTTTCCCAGTAAAAATGTTTTTTTTTTTTAGCTCCCAAAACAGAACATGCATACTTCCTGCTTCACGCCGCTCTGGGACTCTGTGTTGCCTCCAGTCTCACTATCGTCTGCTCCTGGCACTTTTTACAGCCGGCTGGCTATGGGCAAGGTCTCATGCACTCCAGCCAATGACTGCCTTCAGTAGTGATGTGGCCTCAAGCAGCATGTCGCTGCCAAAAACACCCAATTTTAATACATTTAAATGCAAACTATAATAGAAAAAGTTGCCTTTGGGCTCACCCAATTTATCCTACTTTTTTGTTGGAAAAAGTGGAACATCGTTAAATATATGGTGCTCATTCTGATCACCTTATTTCTCAATGTATTTACACCAAAAAACTAGCAAAAATGCATTGATAAATTTCCTGCTGCTCTTCTATTACAAAGCTATTTGGTTGCCTGCAGCCACCACTAGGGGGAGCTCAGTGAATAGGAATTAATACACTACCATGGAAGCTGTAATAACTACTTTGTATTGAGCTCTCCCTAGTGGCGGCTGCATGAAAATGCAGTGTTTTCAAGAGGAGAGGATAAGAACCCCCCTCCCCCGGGGACCCCATCCAACTGCATGTGACTATGCCCATAGCCAGCTGAATTCAAACAGTGCGTGGACCAGAAAATGTAGAGAGCTCAGGCAGCACAAATGAAGTATGAATCTTCTGTTTCAGGGGCCATGCTGTGGAAAATTGTTATATTTTTATTTATTTTTTACCAGAAAACCCCTTTAACTCATAGTACTAATTAACCCTTTGCAGTAATCCCTCTGGGGTACTGCACTTGCTCCTCACTGGGCTCAACCTAAGGCTACATTCCGTAAGGCTACACGACCGTATGCGTTTTGCGGTCCGCAAATTGCGGATTTGCAAAAACAAAACGGATGACGTCCGTACGGCATAGTTTTTTTTTTTTTTTTGCAGATCCATTGTAACAATGCCTATCCTTGTCCGCAAAACGGAGGGCTAGAGAACGGACACACGAATGCGCATAGCACACGGTGTGCTGTCCGCATTTTTTGCGGACCCAACGGACACAGAAATAACAAACGTTCATGTTAATGTAGCCTAAAACAGCCCCATAGGAGAGCTAATCCACTTCTGACAAGAACCTGTTGCAGTAATGGCCGACATTCAGCAATTTGTTGATAAGAATGTCTATGTAGATGATGGACTTAAAGGGAATCTATTACCACCCGAGACCATTTCTAAAAGGTATATTAGACTGCCAGATTTTCTGCCCGATAATCATCTGGCATCTGCCTCTAAATGCCCAATGAACGAGTAAACGCTTTATCAGCGGGCAGTCAAGATCTTTCAGCATTGCTAAAAGATCTAGATTTGCCGGCGGCAGATCGCTCTGTCTAACAGTGATCTGCTGCCTGCAGTCCTGCATGAGGATGAGCGATGCCATGGTGATCACTCCTCCCCATGCTGTGGAGGAGATTGCTGCATGTAATAGCAGTGGTGTCCTCTGCCAGCTATCTGACGATTGCCGGGAGGGAACGCTTCCCTCGCGACAATCGGTAGCAGCCTCGGGGTGTCTAATACACCCTTAACTGTTTGTACAAAACGCTGCTCTGCGATAGCTTTTTTTTACATACACCGTGAAGTCCAGAACAATGTATGTGTAACATGATTAAAAGTATGGGGGAGGTTTATGAAACTGGTATAAAGTAGAACTGGCTTAGTTGCCCATAGCAACCAATCAGATTCCTCCTTTTATTTTACAAAGGAGCCATGAAAATTGAAAGGTGGAATCTGATTGGTTGCTATGGGCAGCTAAGCCAGTTCTACTTTACACCAGTTTCATAAATGACCCCTTATACATTTGTCTGGGTTATCTATTTCTCAAAATACCAGAAAAAAAAAAAGTTGATATGCATATTAGGTCCTGACCCTCTTCCTGAGGAAGCGACAGCGAAACGTGCGTTGGGGTCAGGACCATCTGGTCTGTATATACTGGGCAGCAATATCTCCTATGTTTACCTCTGTCTTAATGCACTTAGCACTTTACCATGATCTATTGGGGTTTTATCCCCTTGGCACTCACTAGGAGTTATTAGGAGTTACTGCATTTACTGTATAACATGCTATCATAGTCTTTATTCATTCCTGTGTCTGTATTGCCACGTACATATATGTCTTTTATTAATATGTTGTTTTTGTAACAATAAAGATTTTCTATCTTATATTCTATGCAGCTGTGTTGAGTATTGTTGTGGAAATTTTATTATGCAGACATTTTACTTTAGGATGTGTGTGAGTTTTTATAGATTGTCATCTGTCTCCCTGTGTCGGATTTAGCCAAAGAGCGCTCTAGCAGAGGGTACTTTGGCTGAATTGGGACCAGTGGTAAAACCGTCAGTATGTGAACCAGTAGAATGATCTTTATTAGATACTGATCACTTTGGAGCAGTATTGAATGAGGTCCATGCTGACAGTGATGGGGGGTGGGCGGCCACATTGATTGCCCCTCCCTGTCCTTTGATATGTCATCACTTCCTGTATCCTTGTCTTGGGCCAGCCCCTTTTACACCCTTTGTTAGTAAATAAAGGACGCAGACTGCGCAAGGAGGAGGGAGGAGTGGCTCAGAATTTCAATCAAGATGGTAGCTCCTGGGTCATTCTCTGACTGAGGCTGATGGAAGGGGGATTTACCTTTTTCCTTACACAAACTTTAATGCGAGCTGATTACAACTATTAATATTTCTACAACAGTATTTATAGGGGTTTATGGTTTAATTCTAACCTCACAGCTGTGTGCTGCCCGCATCCATTCCGTCTCCATAGAGAATATATGGGTCCGCACCCGTTCTGCACAATTTCGAAACGAATGCGGACCACAATTGCGGACATGGAGCCTAAGGTTACTACAAACATTCCTTAGTATGCTCATTATTCATGAGGTCCATCTTCCCTTCATACATATTTTACCAAAAATAAAAACGTAGTAGAGGGTTTTCCATTTTCAGTCTCCTGCTTCGAGATGTGGTTTGCCACATGAAGCCCTCTGATGAATGCAAAGACTCTGATTTTCTCCATTCTTTCTCTGCTCGGCTCTCCAAAATGTTGTAACGCTTAGGATACTTTCACACCAGGGATCTCAATAGCGGGGGCTTCTGTTTTATTCCCATTCATTGGGGACAAAACTGAACTGAAGGGAACGGAGTGCACCACAATGCATTCTGTTCTGTTTCATTGCGTTCATATGGCGCACACAAGTGATGCAAGCAGCGTTTTTGAGTGCATCCTAGGATGCGGAGCAAGACGGATCCGTCATGACTCACAATGTAAGTCAATGGAGACGGATCCGTTTTCTCTGACACAATGGTTTTAGAGACAAATCCGTCATTGATATTTTAGAGATAACTAGCAGAAGGACCCGGCTTCGCATGGGTATATTTCATCTATTTCATTTAATGTTTGTGTGTGTCCTTAAAAGATATCCACAGTATCCCCCATTACAGTGACATCTACAGTACTCCGCCCCCTTAACAGTGCCCTCCAAAACCCCCACCCTTTAAAGGGAACCTGTCATGTTGCGCATGGTTTACGAACTTAAGGCATCATGCCATAGAGCAGGAGAAGATGAGCAGATTGATATCTAGCGATAGTTTTGCAGAAAAAAATCTAGTAAAACTTCAGTAAATTATTCATTTATATTCCTGCTCATTCTGGGCTTTGAAGTCCAGAAGGCGGTCCTAACAGTAATTGACAGCTATCTCTATATACACAGTCATAGAGGGAAGGCTGTCAATCACTGATTGGACCATCTCCTAGACTTCAATGCCCAGAATGAGCAGGAATTTAAATTGATTATATATAAGTTATACTAAATTTTTTCCCATAAAACTATACATTAATCTACTCAGCTCCTCCTGATCTATAACATGCAGCCTGCAGCTTATATTCTATTTTAATAGTGACAGGTTCCCTTTAACACTGACCCCCCACAGTGCCCCGCCTCCTTAAAATGGTATTTCCACAGCAGCCCACCCCCTTAACTTTGATCTTCACAGCAGCCTACCCCTTTAACAGTGAGTTCCACAGAACCCCATGTGGCAGGCGCAGCACTATGAAGTGCCTTTTGCGCTGAGGCATTAGAAGAATTCTGATACCTCTGACTTTTTTAGTCTAACCAGACTGTCTATTACTCTGTAATTCCTCTAGCGCCGTTCTATGGAAACAGTAGGTTTAAAGAGCACACCAAATGCTTGAAATAACTTCTTTATTAACTTCAACTTTTCTTTATATATAACACTGCCGCCTCCACAGCAGATAGCCCATGAACATAACACGTATTGAAAAGATATCACAAAATGGCGGTATGCATAAGATGGTGGTTCAACTGTTCAATCTTGTCATTCAACATAAAATGGTGGATATATTTCTCTCTTCAGTATCTGTACTCTCACTTTAAGTTATTTAAGAACTTTAAGATCTCTCTGAGAGGTATATCTGAGGTCTAACTAATAGTTCTACTTACTGAATTTGGTAGCAATTTGCAGTATGCAGTTAGCAGTAACTGAGTATGATCTGGTATTGTTGTATGCAATTTGGATTGCAATATGGAATTTGAATTTGGACTGTGAACTTTGTAGTTTTTAATTGGTGAAACTGTAAGTAAACACACATATAACTGGTTCAGTATACAGTTCTAATCACTATATTAACAGTAGGAACATTATATAAATGCTTTAAATACCTATTTTGGCCTCTCTGCTTCCATAAAACACAGCTTTTAGTGGAGTGAATGTCTGTTTCTCTCTCTGGTGAATAATGATTCCTAGCAGCTCCTGCTAGGGAATTTCCCACACAGGCTGTGTGTGAGGCTGGCTGTGATTGGCCAAGACTCCTGCTGTGTGTGAGGCTGGCTGTGATTGGTCTAGACTTCTTCCCAGCAACAACAGTTTAACCCTATGCTTTCTGTTGTTTCTGCTGTGTCATTGAGCTTACCTCACGCCATATAATTAATCTTAAAGGCATATTATCTTTTCTGCTTCTGTGAACACAATATATATATAACAGTTATATGACATCCAAACATGAAGTCACTGTAAATAACTCTGCTTTTGTCTTTAACACACAAACATAGGAACTGTATTAAGGTTATTGGCAGGTCTAGCTGTATAAACATATAAGCCATGTTAGCAACCTAGGACAGGTCTTAGCTGGCCAGCTACACTCCCACCAAAATTACCTATAATTCCATGTTCTCAGTGGTAGGACTTGAACATGATTTTGAGAAATTTTTCATCAGGTTATCAACTTCCAAGTGTCTTTTATCAGTCTCAAGTAGAACAACTAACTTCTGTATAGGACGTTCCAACTTGAGTGGACTAGTGAGACGTTTTCCTTTTTTGTCAAGTTTTGAGTCTCCTATTTGTAACAACATTCTTCTTACTAGTTTGTCTTCATCTATTTTCAATTCCAATTCTTCTTTCGGAAACTTGCTTACTGATGCTGAAACAAAAGCTGCTGTCAGTTCAAGTCTTGGTATTGTCTGAATACTGGTAGGTGCAACTCTGGCCTTCCCCATAACCAGGGCACAGTGTATCTTTTCTTCTCCTATCACTCTGATGTAGGAGCACTGACTATAACCATAACTACTGGCATCTGAAAAGTGATGAAGTTCTATTTTCTTGCACTTTCCGAAATCATGAGGTACGAAACATCTGGGTATCCAAACTTCTCTCAAGTTTTGCAAGTTTCTTATCCAACTCTCCCACCTTGGCCTAAAATTAGTACTCGTCCCAGTCCAACTTCTGTCTGCATAAGTCTTGTAGCATTTCTCTTGTTCTGAGGATTACTGGGGCCAAGAATCCCAATAGATCAAATATAGCGGAAAGAATGGTACGTCTAGTTGCAGCTTTCTCTTCAATAGATATTTCAAAGAAGAACTTGTCGTTCTCTACATTCCATCCCAATCAAAGTACGTTCTGAACTGAAAGATGATCATAATTGAGATCTACATTCTTCATTGTTGATGCACGTTCAGAGTCACTGATGGATTCCAGTACCTCTCTGTTGTTTGAGATGAATTTATGAAGGCGCGGGTTTACTCTTGCGCATAACTTTTGGCTTTCTTTCACTAGTTTGATTACAGATTCTGTAGACTGAGACCATCATCTACATAAAAGTTTTTCTTCAGAAAATTTACTGCTGATGGGCAATCCTTTTCATTCTGATTGGCCAGGTACTTCATACCATAATTGCTGCAACTTGGAGACGATGCTGCTACAAACAAGTGTACTTTTAGTCTGTATTCTGCTGGCTCTGTATCTGCATCTCCATCCTCCGACCATAGAAACCTCAGGAAGTCTATATCTTCGGTCTTCACATGAAACTGGCGAAACATCTTTTCAATGTCACACATGACTGCTATGGGATACTTTCTGAATCTACAGAGTACTTCAAGCAGAGTGTTTGTAAGATCTGGTCCTTTTAGTAGATGATCGTTCAATGCAACACCATCGTACTATGCTGAGCCATAAAATACCACTCTAATCTTATCTGGTTTCTTTGAGTGGTAGACACCTTTATGTGAGATGTACCACACTTCTCCTTCTTTAGGTTGATTATTACCTTTCTCTGCATGTCCTTCTTCAAGGATGCTTTCCATGAATTTCAAATAATCATTTTTGAGTTTGGGATCTCTTCCCATCCTTTTCTTGCTAGGGCAAGATTTCTGTAATTTGGCAGATGAGGTCGTTCTCTAAAAAGTAAGGGCATTTCAAAATGACCTTGTTGATTCTGCTGAATACTTTCTTCTAGAGTGTGTACGAATTTTTTGTCTTCTTGGGATACACTCTTTTCTTTAGAACTTGTCTACAAAGTCGGATTCAAGGATCTTGATTACTTTTGCTGGACTTACAGTTGGTAACTCTTTGACAGATATTCAATGACACATTCCTGTCACCTGTCTTAAGTTTGCGATCTGCTGTTTTCCCCCAATAACACCCCATCCTAGATCAGTTTGAACAGCGTAGAGTTCACCCTTTCCTCCTGTGATTACTTTTCGTGGTACCAAGGTTTCGGGACAATCATTACCTATCAACAGTGATGACCAGTTCACCGTGTTCACCAGCGGACACATGCAGACTGCCATCTTGACTCACAAGTCCGGCGATGCACAGGTAAGCCCTTACCTGTGCCGCTAGCCGGTCTGAAACAAATGCGGTCACCGGGAGCAGTTCCGAGATGAAGGCCCCCGGCGGCTGTTCTCAGAACTGCCTGCTCCCAGTGACCACATTTGTTTCAGACCGGCTCGCGGCACAGGTAAGGGCTTACCTGTGCATCGCCGGACTTGTGAGTCAAGATGGCAGCCCGCATGTGTTCACTGGCAAACACTGCGAACTGGCCATCACTGCCTATCACCAAACTCCTTCAGCGGGGACATTTCATGAGATATGACAGATAGGTGCTCCCATTTATTGGCTGTTTCACAGGTAGGTATGCGATCTCGATCTAGAGGTATATCATCTTTTGTATAAGCTGGAGGTAGATCTAATGTGAAGTTTGAATGAAGTCCTTTAACTCTCAGTCCTTTGACCCTTTGACTGTTTACTAATGTGTCTCTCCCCTGTCGGGCATATTTATATCTGCACATTAAGGTCTGACAATATTAGAACCAAAATGGAGATTCACATTACCTTTAAGAGGCCAAACTCTCTGTTGGAGTAAGCCAGAGAAGGAATGGTCACTGGCATACAATGTATATTGTTTTAAAAGTTATTGCCAACAGATGTGGTATCTTAAGAGAATGTAATGGGTCTCACATAAACTGTCTCAACTACCGGGGTCAAGAGAGGTTATTGCTTAAAAACACTGGTTTCTCTAAACATATCAGTCTGAGGAACAATGGGTGTTATATAGCTAAGCCATAATCTGATAAGAGACGTCCATAAAACACATCTGGTGTGGAATAGGTATCTATTCATATATTCATATATATATATTCCTGTGTGCATTTATTTAGCGTTTGAACTTGTTAATGATTCATATATATATTATGCAATATTAATGTACTATAACCAATTAATAATGTATCTTTTTGTATTGTATCTCACTGAGGGAATATAGAGAGCTAAGTTGTATGTTCTTAAAGAAGGATCTATTCAGAGGAACTGATGGTATTTCAAACATCATTACTCGAATAGCTGTGACAATTAGGTGTATACAAACCAGGGCAAAAGCTAGAAGTTTATGGTTCTCTTATCTGACCATAAATAAGATGGTCTGTTGACTGTCAAAATGGATCCGTGATGTCTGGGAAAGTGATCCTAAAGTGTCAGAAAGAGTACCTCCTAATTGATTTAAGTTGGGAGAGACCAAAGGTTAAGAGGTATAATAAAGCCGGATATATATGTTAATTCTAAAAATTGCTATATGATACAACAGTGCCATCAAGTGGTAGATGGGCAGAAGGAATGCCAATTAAATGACATCATCCCCATGATTACCATACGTAACACCCACCTTATCTAATTGGAAATCCCTAATCCAAGAGGGGATGGGCATAGATAAGGATGTGGATATCTAAACCAGTTTTTGGGGAGAGAAAGGAACTAAGAGGACTTGAAAAAGCACTTGAGACAAAGAGGACTGGAGCCAAACATCACTGGGAACTTCTTCAGGGAGAACACTTGGGAGTTCTTCAGATTCATCGGCATCACTTCACACACCAGGAACATACCACAGGACAGGATAGATCTGAATCTTGGAAAGCTGGGTCCCTTCTAAAAGCTCTTTATCCCAAAGCCAGGGGTAATGTATAACTTATTTTATTTGCAGTAATTATAAATCGCTCCAATTGGCATATAGTTGAGACCCCATTATTAGTGGGTCAATAGTGTTAACATTAATTTTATGGGAAATTTTAATGAACGTGCACATCATTAGAATTCCTGTAATATTGTTATCAGAGTGGAATCTCTGATCGGATTTTTATTATCCGTAGTTAGGTCAACGGGCGTATTTATAAGGTGTCTCTTACTGCCATATTCTCTGATTGAGCATAAGGGATTTTCCACAGATTCATTTCTATTGTTTTTTTTGTTGTTGTTGTTACATTATAATATTTTGATTACCAGTATATTAATCGGTAATAATTTGATAAAAGGAAGTAGTATTATATTGTACTTAAGTCAGCCTGTAAACGGTGGAGCACCATCTTATGGTCAATTTTGACATATCTTTGTATTCATTTGTATGCCATTTATACTGCTTGTATTTATAAATAAATTATATTTTGTATAATTAATTGCACCCTGTTTCATTAGCTGCACAAATTAACTTTAGATCTCATCAATAAAAGAACTGGCGTTTATATGTCCGCCAATTAAATTTCCATTTTTATTTTTTTTATTTTTCATAAAAAAATATGAAATCATAATTTTTATAATTTCATCTTTTTATATATGATAAATACCCGACATATCTGGAGGTCCCACCGAGATTGATTGAGATATTTCTATAACCAATTTGTGCAATTAGTGAAAATATTCCTTAAACCTTATTGGCAAGTCAAATTGGTGTTGTTATTGATTATTGATCAGAATCATGAGTGTAACAAACAGCGACCCAGGTAATGGCCAGGTTTTAGCAGATAGTCCCTCTGACCCAGACAAGATAATCTCTAAGGTTATCAATTATGTTTATTCCCGTTTGAAGATTGATAAAAATATAGATGAATGGACTAATGAGCTGCAAATGAGAGCCTTTGAAGAACGTTGTGATGTATGGAAGTTAGGTGGCATGGTTGATAGATACCTGACATATATGGAGTTGGCAAATGATAATACCAAGAGGGACCAACACCTCTTATGTGCATTGCCACCTGTTTTGTATGCATTGTTGGCAGTCAGTACTCTTTCTAAAATTAGGTATGAGTCTATAATGGGTACAAAAATATATGTATCCAAAATGGAATCAGAACTAAAATCCGCAGAAGCGAAGATCAAAGACTTAGAGTACAACCTTAGTCTCAGCCTTGATGCATACCAAAAGGCAAAAAGTGATTTAGAGGATTTATATCTCCAGTATTCCAAAATTAAACAGACAGATGAATCAGCCCGTAATATAGTCAATGCTGAAAGGGATCCATCTAACACTGTGAGATCTCCTGACCCTCCATTTCTTACTCCCCAATATCCAGACATGTCATCACATGCTTTTACAGCAGACCCCATTCAAAACACTCAGCAACCTGAAAGTGTTAGCATGATTAAACAGGAGGCATTAACCCAATTAGGTCGGGCATTCCAAACTGTAACCACCTTACTAGGTGTTGATATTATGGAAGCCCCTAGAAGTGTCTCTCCTCATACTCCCCTGGATAGACATGTTAGGGTTAGGGTTAAATCACCTGTGCGATATAAGTCTCATGAAAGTTATGAAAGTGCATGTGAGTCTGACGGTGATGTGGGGAAGCGTGTGACTTATTCCTTGCCACAGAATCACAGGCGACCAACGTATGCTGAGGTGGTTTCTAGGAAGAAAAATTCCCAATATTCAGAAAAGGATCAGAGCTCCTCCAGCATAATTAAGTTTTTAAATAGTACAGTATCCAAGTTTTCCAAGAAAGGTTCGTCTCAGATAGCCAATCACTTAGAACTGTATGAATCCACTATGGATTCTTTAAAATTATACTCTGATGCTGACCGGATTAGGTTCCTTCCATGGGCATTTGATGATAGATATCGTCATTACTTTACATCCTTTAAGGAGAGAGGAGTACAAGATTGGCAAAGTGTTTTGCATGAGGTTAAATTGGAATTCGGTCCATACCGAACCACTACTGCTGCAAAACGGGACATATATAGCCTTACGTGTAGACCCAATCAGAGTCCCCGTGAATTCCTCTCTGTCCTCAAAAATGCCTATGGGTTGGCATATAGATCCCCAAATTGGGAATCTGAAGAATTCAAGCAGTTATTCTATGATGCTATGCCAACCCAGATCAAACTTAACTTAGCCAGAGATCTGGATATTGATGCTCCCTTGGATAGGTTGGTGACGGCTGCCACCACGCTGTATAATATCAGTGAGTGCCATGCAACAGGTGAGAAAAGGTTTAAAAATTCCCCAGAGAAAAAGGTAGCTGAAGCTAAGGTAAACCCTAGCTTGGGATTTGAAAGCCAGCCACGAAGGTTCCCTCAGTCTACAGGACCTTCTCAACAAGCCCAGCAACAACAGGTAGGACCGCCCAAACAGACCAAACCCCAAAATAATAATGGATCAGAGGGGAATAATTCAGGTAATGGGAAGTCTAACTACCGTCCCTATTACAATAACGTTCCCCAGGGATATAGGCCCTATAACACTAGAAGTTACCAGGGTTATAGACGTTGGGATAATAGGCCCAGACAACAGAGGGAAGATAGGCAGGAATCCTTGAATTCACCCAGGAGTAGGTCACCTACCAATAACCAGGGTGCCCAACAAAGCCAAAATGTGCCCAAACCAAACAGGTTTGATCAGCTGGTAGAGCAAGTGGCCCAGCTGAGCAATATGGTAAATAAGTTGTCCCAGTTATCCCCAGAAAAACAGCCTAATCCTTTTTTAGGGGCAACTGCCGGTCCCAACAATGTAACAGCATAAAGCAGATTGGGCCGGGTCAAAACCCAGGCCACTGTAAGGATATTAAATTGATTGTGGTAGAATCTGATGTGATTCCTAATTCTTTATTTCCTTGCAGTACCCCTGACCCTGAAATTAGGGCCAGGGGGGAAATGTCTAATATGTCATTTGTCTTGCAGTCTAATGATGTCAATTCAGTTGACCAGATGTCTGTTCCAGTGTATAATCACATCGTCCCAGCATCTAGCCATGAGCAAGCTGTGATTTGTGATGTCACACAGCTTGTCCCAAAGGAGGGGGCTAACGCTGCTCCTCCAGCTTGTCCTGGGAGACTCAGGAATGCAGAGGTCACGGAGCTGCAGAGAGGTCAACCTCTCAGACAGCAGATGGGTAAACATCCTAACTTTCTCTGTGATTTGTTGCAGGTGGATGGCCGATACTTTGTGGACATATATCTACAAAATGAACTTATCGGACCAATCAAAGGATTAATAGATACTGGATCACAAGCCACCATTTTATCTTACACCTATTTCAAACAAGTTTCAGATTTAACATCAAAGAAGCCACGATTAAGGTCATTTGATGGCTCTTTGATAAGTGTAGGTGGAAATGCCTTACAGGTAAAAGGAACATCCTGGTTGACATTTAAGATTGGCAAGAAGACAATTAGACATCCCACATTGATTGTGGATCTTCCATATGATCGGATGATCATAGGAATCGATTTATTAAAAAGATTGAGTCCCATAGTTGATTTCATTAATGAAGCAGTATGGACTCAGGTGAAGGCACCCATTACCTATGAATACTCTTGCAACACACAAGCACAACGCAGTTGTCATGTGATTGAAGAGAAACCTAACTCTATTGAAGTGCATTTCAGGAACAATCAAATACCGGAGGTCACAATCCTGAAGAATGGTAAGCCCGAGGAAGATATCAATGGTGCTGCTCACACCATTACCATCCAGAGGGACAAAATCAAAAAGGTAACTCTGGATGATGATCTATTAACCATTTCTCTTGAAAGGGGGAATCACGAAGTCGTGGACCTGACCAGGCACATTCAATCGATGGTACGGATTAAAAAGGTCAATGACAATTTATTGATTCCTGTACAGGTAAACAATATAGCCCGGGTGAAATATGCCAAGTTGGATCTGAAATCCGAAGCGAGTTACATAAGCCTAGGACTTTTAAAACAGATCACCAACCCTAAAATGATTAAAAGTTCCTCTCCACAGGACCAATGGGTTCATGATCTGGATGGAGATTTCCAGAGTCATAATGTTGTTGCAAGATGTGTTTTATCTATCTCCATAGGAAGTAAAACTACGGAGCATGTTTTCATCATGATAAATGAACTACGGTATCAAATGTATATAGGTAATGACCTTCTGCACCGATTTGCCATACAGATTGACATGGTAAATAACACCTTATGGTCCAGATTGCCGGGAAACCCAGAGGGGTTCCAGGATGAAGAACAAGCCTTACGATGGGGACAACAGATGCCCTATGCCGTAAGTATCATGGTTGCTGAGAAAGTTGAAATTCCTGAAGGATGCAAACCATTTCTTCTCCCCATTAAAGTAAAGAAGGGACAGAAGCTGAAGAACGCAGACGCGTTGATCTGTTTATCCAACAGAATGCAGCAACTCGGCCTAAAGGTAAAACCTAATCCACTGATAAACATCCATCAGGATCAGTTACACATGGTAATTCATAACATGATTCCCCATAGCATATCCCTACAAAAGGACACCGGAATTGGTTTAGCTATGGATTCGGAATACTACACATTTGGATTCCAAAATGATGTTATTGGAATAATTCCTGATGAATACCTGACAGAGGAACAAACAGTGGAACAACATTTTTCCTCAACCCCTGAGGGGTTATTTAACATACACTCTGTTTATCCTTTCAGCTCTGAAGAAGGTACATGCCACATTGAAGAGTCATCATTAGTTTTCAACCATGAGATCGATGAAAAAGAGTATGAATCATACCAGCAAGGAAAGGATAAGGTACGCTACACCCAGAATGATTTAACTAGTGAGCTTGAAGAAGCTTACGAGTTAAGTCAGCCTGAGATTTTCCCAGAATTTCAGGAGCGGGTGGAAGAACAAATCTCCATGGCTGACGCATGCTCCGACGAGTCGAAGCGTCAACGGCTAAAGGAGCTCTTCGCAGAGTTCCAGGAGATGTTTGCCAAGGATTCTTATGACTGTGGGGAAACAAACCTACACGTTACAAGAATCCAAACAGATCCCGATGCACCCCCTGTTTTTGTCAAACAATACCGACTTCCGCTGGCGGCTTACGAGTCACTATCGGAAATCGTCAAGAACTTGGAGGAAAGGGGTATCATCCGTCCAGTACACAGTTCATTCAATCATCCGATACTTGGAGTCCTCAAACCTAACGGTCAATTTCGTCTCTGCTCGGACCTAAGACAGTTGAACAAACGTGTTTATATGTCCGGATGGCCCGTGCCATATATTGACCAAAGTTTGGCACAAATACAAGGATCCAAAATCTTCACTGCCCTTGACTGTGCACAAGGATATTGGACGATTAAGATAGATGAAAGGGATCAGTACAAACTGGCCTTTACATTTGGCAAACGACAGTATGCATGGACCCGATTGCCCTTCGGGTACATAAATGCGGGCCATGAGTTTGCAGTGTTCATGCATAAGGCAATGCCTGATGCCGCTGAACAAGGTACCTTATCCTATGTGGATGACATACTGATCAAAAGTACAACTTTTGAGGAACATATTCAGGAGTTGAGGCATGTACTGACCCAGCTGAGGAAAGCAGGTGTAAAACTTTCTTTGCAGAAGGCTCAATGGTGTCGGACCAAGGTTAATTTCCTAGGTCATGAAGTCACTGCGGATGGAATTAACCCACAGAAAAAGAAGGTGGAAGCAGTGACCAAGACAAAATCTCCTACAAATCTCAAGGAGTTGAGATCATTCCTGGGTATGATGAACTACTCACGTAAGTTCATAGATAATTATGCCGAAGTTACAAAACCTCTTTTACAGTTGCTAAAGAAAGGAGTAAAATGGGAATGGAGCGAGCGTCATGAGCAAGCTGTAACTGAGCTCAAGGCCAAACTTATCCAGGCTCCATGCCTTGCTTATCCAGAAGGGGGAAAACCTTTCTTCGTGGAAACAGGTTTCACTGATAAAAGCATAAGTGCAGTTCTTTTCCAAAAACAGGAAAATCGAAACAAGATCATCGCCTATGCCAGCAAGTCATTGTCACCGGTAGAGGTAAAATTCAATAGCTGTGAAAAAGCATTATTGTCAACTGTATGGGCTTTGCAATATTTTAGGAGTTTTATCCAAGGCGAAAGGATCATTGTGGAGACCGCACACCAGCCACTGCAATACTTGCAGAGTGATCGTATAAGAGATGGAAACTTGTCAAACAGCAGGATAACCGCCTGGACAATGTCCTTAATGGGATGGCCATTGGAGATCAGGTACAAACAAAATAATAAAAACCCAGTTGCTCAGGGATTAGCAGAACTCCATGACTGTACCAATACGGAACGTAAAGATGAGACAACGGAAAATGATTTCCTGGAGGAACAATCATCATCACCATATAAATCTCATGAAGAGGAGTACTGCAAATCATTACCATGTGTGTATGTAGACGGCTGTTCCTTCCATGCCGATGAAGGATCCGAACGTACATTGGTTGCAGGTATTGGAGTCGTGTGGAATAATACATTCCTAGATGTATCCGTTGGATACAAAATTGGTTCTAAAAGCAGCCAGGTTGCAGAGCTTACTGCTGTGTACAAAGCCGTACAAATGGCTATTGAATATGATATTAAGGAGTTTGTAATCATCACAGATTCTGATTATGTTCGTAACAGCTTTGTGGAGTACTTTCCCGGATGGAAAAGATCAGACATGATGAGAAGCAATAACAAGCCAGTAAAACATGGTAAGATGTTTTGTAAAATTGATGAGATGGTTACCGTCCACAGTCTTATCGTTTATTGGAAGAAGGTAAGAGGTCATTCAAAGTATCCAGGCATGGATAAAGAGGGGAATGACCTAGCAGATTCCCTTGCCAAGCAGGCAGCCATTGACGGAGAAGTCTTTGATGTTGACGACCTCATGGGAACTGTCCAAGTAGATGCTATGACAAGGAGTCAGGCCCAAAAGGGAGCTGAAGCCAATGTGGCACAGTGGAGCCAAGATTCCCCTAGTGAAGATCTCATTGCGAGCCAAAAGGGGGATCCGATTATTGGTCTCTTTTATAAGTACATTGAGGATCCACACAACTGTCCCATAACCACGGAAGACTGTATGGATAAGGAGGAGTTACGAATTTTGATGAAAGGTAAGTCCCAATTCTCATTACAGGATGGATTACTGATAAGGACCTCGAAAAACGGTATCACGCAATGGGTAGTACCTGCAGCATACCGAGGTCTGATGTTGCAACATGCACATGATGTCCCAACCGCTGGTCATCGAGGTGAGAAAATAACGTACGAGTTACTACGGGACTACGCTTACTGGCCACATATGTTACAAGATGTGCGAACATATTGTCAGGGATGTCTAATCTGCCCTCAATTCCAGCCACAAGGACCCACTCATCGGGCACCGCTCATGAAAAGGGGGATGTCCATGCCATGGTCAGACATCCAAATTGACTTCATTGGACCAGTAACAACCTCATCAAAAGGAAACAAGTATATGTTAACCGTAACTTGTCTGTTCACCAAATGGGTGGAATGTTTGCCATGCAAAACATGCAGTTCAAGCGTATGTGCATCTCTGCTTATTAACCACGTATTTTCTAGATTTGGCCTTCCCCAGCGCATCGAATCCGATCGTGGAAGTCACTTCACCAGTGAGGTGATGACAAAGATGTGGGAAATCCTGGGGGTAAAGAGGAAGCTACATATAGCTTATCGACCAGCCTCTAGTGGTGGAGTAGAACGTTACAACCAGTCCATTGTAAACATCCTGAAAAAGTTTGTCAAAGAATCTGGTAAGGACTGGGATGTCAAGTTGCCTTTAGTGCTTATGGCCATCAGAGCCACCCCAAGCGCAGCAACTAAGCTTTCTCCCTTCGAGATGATCACGGGAAGGAAGATGGTGTTACCCCAGCATTTACTTTACAGAACAACGGACCATAACTTGATCAATGCTACAACATCGCATCAGTATGTGGAAAATTTACGCAAGCACCTTCAGCATGCTTTTGCGTTCGCACAGAAGAATATAGAGAAAGCCGCAATGAGTGCTAAGACATACTACGATCTGAAGACTACACAGAAGGAGTATCAAATTTCCGATCGGGTATATCTCTATAACTTCGCTCGGGATCAAGTGAAGGAGAGAAAATTCCTACCTTCCTGGAAAGGTCCCTATGTCATCACTGACAAATTATCTCCAGTGGTCTACAAGATCAAAATCCCTAAGGGGGATGAGTTTATTGAAAAATGGGTGCACATTAATCAGCTACGTGTTTGTCACCCTAGTGCGCGACTTCGAGAGATTGAAGGAGTTGGATGAAAAGAGGTGAAGAGACTTTATGGTTCCAGCTAAAGACGGAAATAAGGATTGGTATCGTATGAACTAAAAAGTGTTATCTGTTATTGTACATCTTTAACTCATACTAACCCATCCTGATGTATGTTTCCTCTGTAACAAAATGTCTCCTAACTCACCTCTGAAACCAGAACTTACTCTGTCCAAGAAAAGAACTTATGCCAATCGGAGGTATATGGTATTAGTAATTCTTTTCTTGCAGGATAACGTTGAAAAGTGTATGTACTCATATGTGTCATACAATATTTTAGGGGCGTAAGATGTCATCAAAGATGATTGCCATTATCTACGTCGTCCTGATCTTGGGGAAGAAGTTCCACGCTGAGCCGATTGCTGTGCCAGGTCCTTCGTCCGGAATCATGCTACAAGACACCGCGGGGTTCATATTGACGAACAAGAGGATATTATCCCAGAAGATCTACAGCAGCCTGGATCCTCGCATCTTCGTCGAAAAACAACTCAACATGTCTGAGATCCTGTCGACGGAGCTCCAATCCTGGTACCAGATGCACATCGGATATTTCCAAGAACGGATTACACAGATCCTGGAACAAGCAAGGAAGACCTTGACCAAAGAAGAGTTTTCTACAGACCAAAGCGATTCATATTTTTGCGATCGTAGCCGCCATAATCTTTGGCATAGTGGGCACTGTTATTACTACCGGTGTGACAGTTGCCGATTCCATCTCTATTAAGACATTGGAACTTGAAGTTGGTTCATAGAAAAGGAACCTATTAAACATTCATGTGGAGATGGAGAATCAAAACAAACCTTTATCGAACTTATATCCTGTTTTGCAGGATCTATAGGATGTTTGAATTTGTGTCCCATCCAAGTCATGCGTTAGATAAGGTTCTCCAGAAGAACTTTAACCAAGCTCTGGTTGGAACACTATGAGCCAAGTCTACGCATCGAAGAAAATATATGGAAAGCCCTTTATTACATTCCAAATGCATTCACATTTTTATGGAATATTTTGGAATGAAGGGGGATTTGTCGGGCATATTTATATCTGCACATTAAGGTCTGACAATATTAGAACCAAAATGGAGATTCACATTACCTTTAAGAGGCCAAACTCTCTGTTGGAGTAAGCCAGAGAAGGAATGGTCACTGGCATACAATGTATATTGTTTTAAAAGTTATTGCCAACAGATGTGGTATCTTAAGAGAATGTAATGGGTCTCACATAAACTGTCTCAACTACCGGGGTCAAGAGAGGTTATTGCTTAAAAACACTGGTTTCTCTAAACATATCAGTCTGAGGAACAATGGGTGTTATATAGCTAAGCCATAATCTGATAAGAGACGTCCATAAAACACATCTGGTGTGGAATAGGTATCTATTCATATATTCATATATATATATTCCTGTGTGCATTTATTTAGCGTTTGAACTTGTTAATGATTCATATATATATTATGCAATATTAATGTACTATAACCAATTAATAATGTATCTTTTTGTATTGTATCTCACTGAGGGAATATAGAGAGCTAAGTTGTATGTTCTTAAAGAAGGATCTATTCAGAGGAACTGATGGTATTTCAAACATCATTACTCGAATAGCTGTGACAATTAGGTGTATACAAACCAGGGCAAAAGCTAGAAGTTTATGGTTCTCTTATCTGACCATAAATAAGATGGTCTGTTGACTGTCAAAATGGATCCGTGATGTCTGGGAAAGTGATCCTAAAGTGTCAGAAAGAGTACCTCCTAATTGATTTAAGTTGGGAGAGACCAAAGGTTAAGAGGTATAATAAAGCCGGATATATATGTTAATTCTAAAAATTGCTATATGATACAACAGTGCCATCAAGTGGTAGATGGGCAGAAGGAATGCCAATTAAATGACATCATCCCCATGATTACCATACGTAACACCCACCTTATCTAATTGGAAATCCCTAATCCAAGAGGGGATGGGCATAGATAAGGATGTGGATATCTAAACCAGTTTTTGGGGAGAGAAAGGAACTAAGAGGACTTGAAAAAGCACTTGAGACAAAGAGGACTGGAGCCAAACATCACTGGGAACTTCTTCAGGGAGAACACTTGGGAGTTCTTCAGATTCATCGGCATCACTTCACACACCAGGAACATACCACAGGACAGGATAGATCTGAATCTTAGAAAGCTGGGTCCCTTCTAAAAGCTCTTTATCCCAAAGCCAGGGGTAATGTATAACTTATTTTATTTGCAGTAATTATAAATCGCTCCAATTGGCATATAGTTGAGACCCCATTATTAGTGGGTCAATAGTGTTAACATTAATTTTATGGGAAATTTTAATGAACGTGCACATCATTAGAATTCCTGTAATATTGTTATCAGAGTGGAATCTCTGATCGGATTTTTATTATCCGTAGTTAGGTCAACGGGCGTATTTATAAGGTGTCTCTTACTGCCATATTCTCTGATTGAGCATAAGGGATTTTCCACAGATTCATTTCTATTGTTTTTTTTTTGTTGTTGTTACATTATAATATTTTGATTACCAGTATATTAATCGGTAATAATTTGATAAAAGGAAGTAGTATTATATTGTACTTAAGTCAGCCTGTAAACGGTGGAGCACCATCTTATGGTCAATTTTGACATATCTTTGTATTCATTTGTATGCCATTTATACTGCTTGTATTTATAAATAAATTATATTTTGTATAATTAATTGCACCCTGTTTCATTAGCTGCACAAATTAACTTTAGATCTCATCAATAAAAGAACTGGCGTTTATATGTCCGCCAATTAAATTTCCATTTTTATTTTTTTTATTTTTCATAAAAAAATATGAAATCATAATTTTTATAATTTCATCTTTTTATATATGATAAATACCCGACACCCCATCATTGTGGTGAGTTTGAGCTTCACTGGTTCTCTAGCCACTTGTAATTTCTTGCAGATTTCTTGATCAAGGAAGGTGACATCACTCTGGACATCTAGTAGCGCATAGGAGTATACCTTCTTGTTCCTCCTTTTAGGATTTGAAATGCACACTGTTACAACCATTGATGTGCCATTGCTTTCTCCTTCCCCCACTCTGCAAGAGAATACTGATACTTTATTTCCTTCTTCAGTATCTTTAGGTATTGAGGATTTATCTTTCTTTGGACGTTCTTCATGTAGTGGTGTAGGATGGCGTCCTTTGCAAATGCTGCATGTGGCCTTTTTCTTACACTCCTTAATAACATGGCCTTTTCTTAGACAACAGAAACACAGTTGGTTCTTGTCATGGAACCATGAACCAGACGTACAACAAGAGATACGTGGAAATAAGAAGGCTTTATTGAAAATAAAGCTGTAAGGCAAAAGTCCAAGCGGATGGCTAAACCGAAGCAGGGTCTTGCGAAGCCAGAAGTCGGGAACCAGAAGGGTAGTCAGACGAAGCCAGGATCAGGAACCAGCAGGGTAGTCAGACGAGGCCTGGATCAGGAACCAGCAGGGTAGTCAGACGAAGCCAGGATCAGGAACCAGAAGGGTAGTCAGACGAAGCCAGGATCAGGAACCAGAAGCAGCAGCAGTCTTAGAAGCATGTGAACACAGGAGGACCAAGCAGGGAACTGAAGCCACAGACCTCCTATATATATGAGCTAGGCATCCAGCTCCTCCCAGTGGGAAGGAGAAGCCGCAGGGTGGGAGGCTACAAGAAACCCAGAAACCAAGATGGCCGCCAGCACATGTCAAACGAAGGAGGACAGCAAGAAGGTAAGACCATGACAGTACCTCCCCCTCAAGGGCCCCTCCTCCGCGGAGTAAAGAACGGTTTCTGAGGGAAGCGTGCGTGGAAGGCTCGGAGCAAGGCAGGAGCATGGACATCTGCGGAGGGAACCCAGGAACGCTCCTCTGGACCATAACCACGCCAATGGACCAAAAACTGCACCCGACCGCGGACCAGGCGTGAGTCCAGGATATTGCTCACCTCATACTCCTCACGATTGCCCACTTGGACCGGACGAGGCCGAGGAACCGAGGAAGTGAAACGATTACACACCAGTGGCTTCAACAGGGAGACATGAAACACGTTGGAGATCCGCATGCCAGGAGGAAGCGCGAGGGCATAGGCTACCGGGTTTACCCTGCGAAGCACTCGGAAGGGACCAACAAAGCGAGGCGCCAGCTTGGGAGTGGGCACTCGAAGGTTGAGGTTGCGGGTGGACAACCATACGCGGTCTCCGACCTGGTAGGAAGGAGCGGGCGCTCGTCTGCGATCAGCCTGGAGTCTCTGGCGCTGCGCAGAGACCTCAAGGGACCTCTGGATCTGGACCCAAGAAGCACGTAGGACGGAAAGGTGATCCTCCACAGCCGGAATATCCTGGGGAGAGAATACCTCCGGTAACACGGCAGGTTGAAACCCATAATTGGCCATGAAGGGAGACGTCCCAGAGGAAGAGTTCACCGCCGTGTTCCTGGCAAACTCAGCCCAAGGCAGGAGGTCAACCCAATTGTCTTGGTGATCGGAGACATAGCAACGAAGGAATTGCTCCAAGGCCTGATTGGATCGTTCTGCGGCCCCATTGGACTGAGGGTGGTAGGCCGAGGAGAAGGAGAGATGAATCCCCAACTGGGAGCAAAAGGCGCGCCAGAACCTGGACACAAACTGACTCCCCCGATCCGACACAATCTCCTTGGGCAAACCGTGCAACCGGAAGACCTCCCTGGCAAAACTCGAGGCCAACTCTTGTGCAGAGGGTAACTTCTTGAGAGGAACACAGTGGCACATTTTGGAAAACCGATCCACAATCATGAGAATGACCGTATGGCCTCGGGATGCAGGGAGGTCCACAATGAAATCCATCCCCAGGTGTGACCAAGGACGCTCCCCGGTGGCTATGGGTTGCAAAAGGCCCAACGGAAGGTGCCGAGGGGACTTACTCTGGGCACAAACGGAGCATGCCGCTACATATGCGGCGATGTCGGAACGTAGAGAAGGCCACCAGAACAGACGTGAAACAGCCCAGGACAGCTGATTCTTTCCAGGATGCCCCGCGGCCTTGGAGTTATGGTAGGTTCGCAACAACTGAGTGCGCAACTCCTCAGGCACAAAACATCTGCCGTTGGGTCTCCCAGAGGGAGCACCAGATTGAGCCGCCAAAATCTGCTCACCCAGGGGAGAGGTCAGGCTGGTGCGAATAGCGGCCAGGATCTGATTCGGAGGTATGACCGAAGTCGGAATCGACTCCTCCCCGGACAGCTCGGAGTACTGCCGTGATAAGGCATCCGCTCTGATGTTCTTGGAACCGGGTAGGTAGGAGACCACGTAATTAAAACGTGACAAGAACAGAGCCCATCTGGCCTGACGTGGTGTCAATCTCTTGGCCTCAGAGAGGTAGGTCAGATTCTTGTGGTCCGTCAGGATGAGAACCGGAACCACCGAGCCCTCGAGCAAGTGCCTCCATTCTTTAAGGGCCTGCACGATGGCCAATAACTCCCTGTCACCAATCTGATAGTTGCACTCCGCGGAAGACAGTTTCCGGGAGTAAAACCCACAAGGAAGCAGAGGACCCTCTGGTGTTCTACGCTGAGACAGGAGGGCGCCTACTCCCGTCTCAGACGCGTCCACCTCGAGGACAAAAGGCAACCCAGGGTTGGGATGCGACAGAATCGGAGCCGACACTAAGGCGGACTTTAGAGCCTCAAAAGCTCGGATGGCCTTGAGCGGCCAGACCTGGGGATTACTGCCCTTCCTGGTCAGATCCGTGAGAGGCTTGGCTAGCATGGAAAAGTCCCTGATGAACTTCCGATAATAATTGGCGAAGCCCAAAAAGCGCTGCAGGGCACGGAGCCCACTGGGCTGGGGCCACTGTAAGACAGCCGAAACCTTCTCAGGATCCATGGAGAACCCCTCAGCGGAAATGATGTAACCTAAGAAGGTTACCTGGGATCGGTGAAATTCGCATTTCTCAAGCTTACCGAACAGCTTGTTCTCTCGTAAGCGTTGCAACACTCGTCTGACATCCAGAATGTGGGCCTCCATGGATTCAGAATATACCAAGATGTCATCCAAATAGACCACCACACACTGCTGCAACAGGTCACGGAAAACATCGTTGATGAATTCCTGGAAGACTGCGGGCGCATTGCACAACCCAAAGGGCATAACCAAGGATTCGTAATGACCGGTCCTGGTGTTAAACGCGGTCTTCCACTCATCGCCCGCCTTGATCCTTACCAGGTTATATGCCGCCCTCAGGTCGAGTTTGGTAAAGACCGTGGCCCCTTTGAGGTGATCGAACAGCTCGGAAATCAAGGGTATCGGGTAAGCGTTCTTGATCGTGATGCGATTGAGACCCCTGTAGTCGATGCAAGGCCTCAACTCACCGCCCTTCTTTTTCACAAAGAAAAATCCAGCCCCTGCCGGGGACGAGGATTTGCGAATGTGTCCGCGTGAAAGCGCCTCCCTCACGTACTCCTCCATGGCCTCATTCTCCGCTACCGACAGTGGATAGACTTTGCCACGAGGAGGAACGGCACCAGATTGTAACTCTATGGCGCAATCGTATGGGCGGTGCGGAGGTAGGGCAACCGCACGCACCTTATCGAATACTTCCCGGTACTCCTCGTATTCGGGAGGCAACAGAGAGTCCGAGGAAGTACACAGCAACTTGACAGGCCCATGGATGCAACTAGCCCCACACTGCGGTGACCACGAGAGGATCTCGGCCGATCTCCAATCGAAAGTCGGATTATGCTTCTGGAGCCAGGGGTACCCCAAGACCACCGAGTAGTGTGGAGACGAAATAACCTGGAGACAGACCGACTCTCTGTGAACGGCACCAATGGCCATCCCCACTGGAAGGGTCTCCTGAGTCACGTGTGGCGGCAGAAGGGGTCTGCCGTCTATCGCCTCAAGAGCCAGTGGGGAACCTCGAGGCTGCAGAGGAATGGAATTGGCGGCAGCGAACACACTATCAATGAACAAACCACCAGCACCAGAGTCCACCAACGCCTGGGTCGTCACCGAGCCCCCGACCCAGGAGAGGACAACAGTAATCAGTGGTTTGTCAACACGGGAAACCGGGGACGAGGAGACTCCACCCAAGATCTGCCCCCGACAGGATCTCAGGTGCGAGCGTTTCCCGGACGGTTCGGGCATGCCAACCGAAAATGCCCACCGAGACCACAGTACATGCATCGGCCCTCGCGTCTCCGGAGTACCCTCTCCCCCTCGGACAGGCGAGCAAACCCCAGCTGCATGGGTTCACCCCCAGACAAGTCATCCCCAGGAGGCGTGGGAGGAGAGGGAGGCACGGGTGGGACAGCAAACGTAGGCGCCAATCTGTTAGAAGGCCTCCGCAGGCTCTCCTTAAAGGAAGGTCTCTCCCTGAGTCTGGTGTCAATCAAAATCAGGAAAGAAATAAGGGACTCGAGCTCCACTGGTAGGTCCTTAGCTGCAACCTCATCCTTCAAGGCATCCGAGAGACCATGAGAGAAAGCAGCGACCAGAGCCTCATTATTCCAGCCCACCTCTGCTGCCAGGGTACGAAACTCAATGGCGTATTCAGCTACGGATCGTGAACCCTGTCTGATGGACATAAGGAGCTTCGCAGCAGAGGCAGCACGAGCCGGCACATCGAATACCTTCCGAAGAGAAGCAACAAAACCGGAAAACTCGGCAACCACCGGATTGTTGTTCTCCCATAAAGGGCTGGCCCAGTCCAAGGCCTTGTCCGAGAGCAGCGAGATCAAGAAGCCCACCTTTGATCTCTCAGTAGGAAAGGCATGTGGCAGCAACTCGAAATAAATGCCCACCTGGTTAAGGAAACCTCGGCACTGAGTTGGCTCTCCCCCAAAGCGCTGTGGAAGGGGGGCAGAACCGGTCATACCCCGAAACACCGCAGGCGCAGCAACCGGTGTCGGGGTAGACTCTGGCGCAACAACCGGAGCGGCAGTAGGAGCGGGCCCAGGAGCGACAACCGACCCATCGGCAACGGAAGCTAAATGAGCCGTGCGTTCAAGCAGGGTTTGCAACGCCACAGCGAACCGACCCAACAGGTGATCCTGCTGATCAAGTCTGGCAACCAGCGTAGGTAGCGAGGATGGCCCTGTACCGTCAGAATTCATGGCTTGGTCCTAATGTCATGGAACCATGAACCAGACGTACAACAAGAGATACGTGGAAATAAGAAGGCTTTATTGAAAATAAAGCTGTAAGGCAAAAGTCCAAGCGGATGGCTAAACCGAAGCAGGGTCTTGCGAAGCCAGAAGTCGGGAACCAGAAGGGTAGTCAGACGAAGCCAGGATCAGGAACCAGCAGGGTAGTCAGACGAGGCCTGGATCAGGAACCAGCAGGGTAGTCAGACGAAGCCAGGATCAGGAACCAGAAGGGTAGTCAGACGAAGCCAGGATCAGGAACCAGAAGCAGCAGCAGTCTTAGAAGCATGTGAACACAGGAGGACCAAGCAGGGAACTGAAGCCACAGACCTCCTATATATATGAGCTAGGCATCCAGCTCCTCCCAGTGGGAAGGAGAAGGCGCAGGGTGGGAGGCTACAAGAAACCCAGAAACCAAGATGGCCGCCAGCACATGTCAAACGAAGGAGGACAGCAAGAAGGTAAGACCATGACAGTTCTCAAGTAGAAACCTTTTCTTTTCATCTGGGGACTTCAATTGTTGGCACTTGTGTATGGAGCGGTTCTTTCCACAGAACATACACTTGAAGGTAGTCTGAAGATTTGTCGGTTCTGTCTCTCTACTGATCCCAGTAGTGACTTTGAACTTGCTCTCGTAGGTATCTGGACCTTTAGCTGCTGTGTTGGTTGCAAAGCTAGTTGCTCTTGCATGTCTTATCTCTCTTGCAGGCCTTTCTTCAAAGGATTTTAAGACCTAAGATGATGCTACTGGATTACATGCTATCCATGCTTCCTTATTGGCGAACTCAGAGAACTCTTTAAAACTTAGGAAGTTCTTGCCTAGATCTAACTGTTCAGTCACATAGCAATTCCATCTAGAAGCCACTTTTTCAGGTAGCTTGGCTAATATCCTGTGGTTTTCTAGATAGTCGTTCAATACTTCTAGACCTTGAACATGTGGGATGGCATTGCTGCATACTTGCAGGAAGTCACCATACTCTTGGAGTCTGAAGTGTTCTTTAGGACATATTTTAGGCCAGTTATTCAATTTCTCTCTAAAATCTCTTTGTACTAAGAAAGGATGACCATATCTTGCATTTAATTTTGTAGGCTTCTTGGTCTTTTCTATAGAAGTTACTTTCAAGAACTTTCTTTTCTTCCCCACCAACATATATCGGAAGGCAGAATAACTTGTTGACTGGACTAAAGCAATGATGCTCAATGATCATTTCAAAACTTGCCTTCTACTTTATGAACTTCAGCACATCTCCCGAAAATACAGTAGGTTCTGGAACGGGAAGTCTAGTTAGGATTGTTCTCTGTGGTCTTGCTGGGACAATGGTTGTAATATCCTCCTGAGCATTGCCAGGGCATCTAGGAATAGAATCATCCGGTTCTATTTTCTCACTTATTTCAGAATTAGGTGAGTCCCTTTCTTCTTCTTTTCCGGTAGAGATAGAGGGTAAATCCACACATCTTTTTCCTAACGCTGGACTAGGCCTCTCTTTGTCTTTTTGAGCAGGGATGGAAGGATAATGACTTATTTCCTCACTAAGTGCTGGAGATTTCCTTCCATTCTCCTGGGAGTATGTAGGAAAGTAGGAGTCTGCTTCTACACTTAGTACAGATTTGAACCTATGACTACTCTGATTCATATCCTCTTCATGTACTCTGAGTCTGGCTTCTATGATCTTAACTTCTTTTTGCACTTTTCAATTCAGCTTCCATTTGATGGCGCTGTGCTTCCATTTGACAGCGCTGTGCCTCGATGGCAGCTTCCATTTCAATTTCTGCTTTCTCGACAGCAAGTTGTTCAGCTAATTCCTTTCTTTTGGCTGAAGTATTTGAGGACTCTGATATATGGGTGGCACTTCTGCTACCGAAGGAAGTCACACTTAGTCTCTCATAAAAAGCTCATTCATTCTACTTCTTGCTTTAACTTCATTATAATTAGCTGCAAATGAAAGTTCTCTCATGAGCTTTACTAAATCTTTAGTGACTGCAGTACATGTGTCCATGTTCCTTACAATATCCTGGGAAGGTGTCGTAAGCGACCACAGGTTGACATATGCTGCCATAAGCTCTGATTCAGATTATTTTACCGTCTCTACCATATCACTCAAGTTCGCTTTTATACTTTCTTGCTTTGGCTATTTACGAATGTCTTTAATGTATAATTTCCACTTATCATACATTCTGGCAAACTTTTTCCCTTTCAGTGCTGCTTCTTGCTCCAAATTTTCCAGCATCTTTGAGGTTGGTTTTCTGGCACGTGATGAACGTCTTAGTTCATCTACTTGGGCTATATTTGTTTGAGGCAAGACTAATGCTATATAAGACTCTTCTGCATCAGACAGGTTCCTATGCTCTTCAACTTCTACTCTATCTACAGTGCTGCCCATAATTATTCATACCCCTGACAAATTTTGACTTAAAGTTACTTTTACTCAACCAGCAAGTAATTATTTGACGGGAAATGACATAGGTGTCTCCCAAAAGATAATAGGACGATGTACAAGAGGCATTTTTGTGGGGAAAAAAACATTTCTCAGCTTTTATTAACATTTTAGCAAAAAGTGTCCAGACCAAAATTATTCATACCCTTCTCAATAATCAATAGAAAAGCCTTTATTGGCTATTACAGCAATCAAACGCTTCCTATAATTGCAGACCAGCTTTTTGCATGTCTCCACAGGTATTTTTGCCCATTCATCTTTAGCAATGAGCTCCAAATGTTTCAGGTAAGAGGGTCTTCTTGCCATCACCCTGATATTTAGCTCCCTCAGATTCTCAATTGGATTCAAGTCTGGACTCTGGCTGGGCTACTCCAAAATGTTAATGTTGTCTGCTGACCATTTTTTCACCACTTTTGCTGTGTGTTTTGGGTCATTGTCATGCTGAAATGTCCATTGGTGCCCAAGGCCAAGTTTCTCTGCAGACTGCCTGATGTTGTCGTTGAGAATCCTCATGTATTGCTCTTTTTTCATGGTGTCGTTTACTGCGATTAGGTTCCCTGGGCCATTGGCTGAAAAATACCCCCAAAGCATTAGGTTCCCACCACCATGTTTGACAGTGGGGATGGTGTTCTTTGGGTTGAAGGCTTCTCCTTTTTTAAGCCAAATCAAGGAAACATCATTGTGACCAAACTATTCAATTTTTGTTTCATCTGACCATAACACAGAAGACCAGAAGTCTTCTTCTTTGTCCAGATGAGCTTTTGCAAAAGCCAAGCGAGCTTTTGTGTGCCTTATCTGGAGAAGTGGTGTCCTCCTTGGTCTGCCAGGAGTATGAATAATTATGGGCAGCACTGTATCTTTGCATCCTCTAACAGTGGCATGGTAATACTAGGCTCAGACATTTTATTTTCAATGCTATCACAATCAATACAAATAATAAGATGCTTTTCACTTTAAATGCAATACTGACAAAATGCAGAAATAAATTACTTTCACTTAAAATACTTTAGAGTCCATATACTACAAACTGTCCTTTGTTTTTACTTTAAAGTCTCTTATTTCTGAACACAAAAAATGTCTGTTTATGCCAAAGTCTATATGCAATTCTAAGTAATAAAAGGAAAGCTCTGACCTTATTCTGAAGAGCAGGAACAAATGTTAGTCTTAAAGGCGACGTGTCTTTTCTTGATATGATGCGATGCTCTGCGCTGACTTACGATGCTCTGTGCTGACTTGCGATGCGCTGGCTTGGATATGCTGCTGCAGACCTTGGGCCTAGTAGCGGGAAACTAGCTGGCTGCAGTACGTGGATAGCAATGCAGGCACTCTAGCTCTGGACTTTGGCCTCCCACTATGTGTCTCTTTCTCTTGGGATCGCAGGAGGGTTGGTGCTCTTTCCCTGACTTTTTTGCCTTTGCTGTTCTGCCACTTTAAGAGTCGGCTGCAGTTTCACTAATGCACACATTCTATGGCCTCTATGGTAGCTCTGCTGAAGTGTCTTTGCTTGCTCACTCAGGGAACAGTTGCTGCGCGGTGGTATATGCTGGCGCTCCGCTGCTCTAATGCACTCTTTACTGCGCTAATTGAGGAGCGCTATCGCTTGGCCCTCTGAGGGTAATAGTTCCACTATGGCAGGCGCAGCACTATGAAGTGCCTTTTGCGCTGTGGCATTAGAAGAATTCTGATTAGTGATGGACAAACATCGGCTGGGACGGTTCGCGATTGTGCGAACGTGATCAAATGTTCGCGAACCGCAAGTTCGTGGAGGGCCCCATTCACTTTAAAGGCAGGTGAACCTGGAATACCTTCAAGTCATGTTTGCAGCCACCATATACTTACTAGAAGTGCACAAATAGTCCCACAACAGGGACAGTGACATACCAGATGTATTATTCAAATTTGCGATATCTATTCATTATTTTTTTCAATGCGAAAAATCGGCAATGTAATTTTTGTCTAGCTTCTGAGCAATATTGTTTAAAGCTGCATTAAAATACTGGGTTAGAAGCTGCTTTTGGATTCCAGGAGCAGATAGGGCAGTTGCAGAGGTGCTAAGTACATTGAGTACTAGCACAGTACTTTGATTGAACAACAGGCACATTCTTATTCTGCCAGCTCCAAAAATCCATAAAAGATATGGTATCTCATGAGAGGTGGTGAGATGCAAACGCTAAACTGATCTGCACCTGCATTGCAGTGACCAAAAAGCAAGAACCAGAAAAGGCATAGCTCCGTCGGTGGCTGCTTCCTTCCCCCAAGTTGCAACAGCGGATAAAGAGAGGTACTCTTGGAGTTAATATGGCCATACCGTCAGAAACAGATAAGAAGGTTTTTGTGTTCTGGGCCTGCTAATTGATGCTGGACAGTAATCCAATCTGCACAGAAATGCCATTTTTCCGTCAAACAAATCTTTCCATGAACTGACACCTTCGTTTCACACAAACAAAAACGCGCCCTTATCTGTGGATTGGCACCATACCTGTTGATGTGTATGGATCCACACCTGATTGAAGAATGAAGAATCATGGCTGCTGCCAGGGATTAAAACAGGTGTCATCATCCATGGATGCTGAATGGTTACATTATGACACGCTCAGTGTTACGTCTTGAAATTTTCATGGAGGCTGCCATATTGATTTTCTGGAGGCAGACATTTTAATTTGCAGTTAAACAGAGCTGTCATTTCAATGGATAAAAATGTCGGGAAGGGTTTGGATTGTAACCACAGAAGTCAGCATGGACGAAGCCTAGTTTCTGAGCACTATTGTTTAAAGCTGCATTAAAATACTGGGTTAGAACCCGCTTTTGGATTCCAGGAGCAGGTAGGGCAGTTGCAGAGGTGCTAAGTACATTGAGTACTAGCACAGAACTTTGATTGGACAACAGGTGCATCCTCATTCTGCCAGCTCCAAAAATCCATAAAAGGTATGGTATCTCATGGTAGTTGTTGAGTTGCAGATGCTAAACTGATCTGCACCTGCATTGCAGTGGCCAAAAAGCAAAAGCCAGAAAAGCCATTGCTCCGTAGGTGACCACTTACTTCCCACAAATTGCAACAGGGGGTAAAGAGAGGTACTCTCGAGGTTCATATGGCCATACCGTCAGAAAGAGAAAAGACGTTTTTTGGGTTCTGGGCCTGCTAATAGTCGCTGGACAGTATTCCAATCTGCACAGAAATGCAATTTTTCCCTCAAACAAATCTTTCCATAAACTGACACCTTTGTTTGACACAAACAAAAACGCGCCCTTAACTGTGGATGTGCATGGATCCACACCTGACTGAAGAATGAAGAATCATGGCTGCTGCCAGGAAGGAAACCAGCAAGGGGCCATTGTGATGTCATCATCCATGGATGCTGATGGGTTCTATTGTGACACGTTCAGTGTTCCATCCGCTGAAATTTTCATGGAGGCTGCCATATTGATTTTCTGGAGGCAGCCATTTTGATATGCAGTTATACAGAGCTGTCATTTCAATGAATAAGAAATGTTGGGAAGGGTTTGGATTGCAACCACAGAAGTCAGCATGGACGAAGCCTAGTCTCTGAGCACCACTGTTTATGGCTGCATTGAAATTCTAGGTTAGAACCTGCTTTTGGATTCCTTAAGCAGATAGGGCAGTTGCAGAGGTGCTAAGTACATTGAGTATTAGCACATAACTTTGATTGGACAACAGGTGCATTATCATTCTGCCAGCTCCAATAATCCATAAAAGATATGGTATCTCATGAGAGGTGGTGAGATGCAGACACTAAACTGATCTGCACCTGCATTGCAGTGGCCAAAAAGCAAGAATTAGAAAAGGCATAGCTCCGTCGGTGGCTGCTTCCTTCCCCCAAGTTGCAACAGCGAATAAGGAGAGGTACTCTTGGAGTTCATATGGACATACCGTCAGAAACAGATAAAAAGCTTTTTGTGTTCTGGGCCTGCTAATAGTCGGTGGACAGTATTCCAATCTGCACAGAAATGCAATTTTTCCCTCAAACAAATCTTTCCATAAACTGACACCTTCGTTTGACACAAAGAAAAACGGAACCTTACCTGTGGATTGGAACCATACATGTTGATGTGCATGGATCCACACCTGACTAAAGAATGAAAAATCATGGCTGCTGCCAGGAAGGAAATCAGCAAGGGGCCATTGTAATGTCATCATCCATAGATGCTGACGGGTTCTTTTATGACACGCTCGGTGTTCCGTTCGCTGAAATTTTCATGGAGGCAGCAATTTTGATATGCAGTTAAACAGAGCTGTCATTTCAATGGATAAGAAATGTTGGGGAGGGTTTGGATTGCAACCACAGAAGTCAGCATGGACGAAGCCTAGTCTCTGAGCACCACTGTTTATAGCTGCATTGAAATTCTGGGTTAGAACCTGCTTTTGGATTCCTGAAGCAGATAGGGTAGTTGCAGAGGTGCTAAGTACATTGAGTACTAGCAAAGAACTTTGATTGGACAACAGGCGCATTCTCATTCTGCCAGCTCCAAAAATCCATAAAAGATACGGTATCTCATGAGAGGTGTTAAGTTGCAGACGCTAAACTGATCTGCACCTGCATTGCAGTGGCCAAAAAGCAAACGACTGAATAGGCATTGCTCTATCGGTGACCGTTTCCTTCCCTCAAGTTGCAACAGGCGGTAAAGAGGGGTACTCTCGAAGTTCATATGTCCATACCGTCAGAAACAGATAAAAAGGTTTTTGTATACTGGGCCTGCTAATAGATGCTGGACAGTAATCCAATCTGCACAGAAATGCAAATTTTCCGTCAAACAAATCTTTCCATAAACAGACACCTTTTGTTTCACACAAACAAAAACGCACCCTTACCTGTGGATTGGCACCATACCTGTCGATGTGCATGGATCCACACCTGACTGAAGTATGAAGAATTATGGCTGCTGCCAGGGATTAAAACAGCAAGGGCCCTTTGTGGTGTCATCATCCATTGATGCTGAAGAGTTCAATTATGACACACTCAATGTTTCGTCTATTGAAATTTTCATGGAGGCTGCCATATTGATTTTCTGGAGGCAGCCATTTTGATTTGCAGTTAAACAGTGCTGTCATTTCAATGAATAAGAAATGTTGGGAAGGGTTTGGATTGCAAACCTCGTTAGATAAGTTCCAATACCATCTTAAGGAGCGAAAACATAAACAGTCACCCAGTGTGAAACATATTTTAAATGACCAAGTAAAGGTTATGTTTTAAAGAATCCAGTTTACAAAATGTATCCGTATATTTTTGGTGTAAATAGATACCACCACATCTGTACTGTAAGTGGCGGTATAATATAATTTTTGGTACAAATTGACATACATACCGGATATGGCAGGATTTCTTAGCACAGGCTTCGACTCTGATAGCTGGTTGACTGAGGCCAAGGAAGTTTTTTCTGATAGAGCCCTCTGTCAGAAAAAATACATTCCATCATACGGGGTTGCCTTTAAGGAACTAGAAAAAGTGTACAAGGAACAGATAGTTTCTTGGTGGGAAGTCCAAAGTCTTGAACACTATTTAGAGCATAATATTGTTCCGCGCGGCCTACGGATTAATCTCACTCCTGCATCCCGGTGTAGAAATGCCTCCCTGATGAGCAAATGGGAGTCTGAAGCTACTAGTAGCTCATTAAGGTTCATGAGACTACTAATTGAACAGGAACGGCAAACCCTTGCAGGATTAGAGATTAAACTACGAGACCAGATAGCAATTACACAGTCCTTTGCACAGGAAACTGATTTTGGGACAAAGGAGAAACAACTTCAGACCTCGTTAGATAAGTTCCAATACCATCTTAAGGAGCGAAAACATAAACAGTTCACACGGGATTTAGCGGACTTTAAAGAAAATAAAGTATATGGCCAAATAACTGAAAGAAGGAGAGTAACTGAAAGGGACACTGACATCTCATCAACTGAGACAGACCTGTCAGGATCAGAAAAAGAACAATATATAGGAAATCGTAAAAATCTAACGAAAGGTAGAGGTCGTGGTAGGAAAAACAATCGGGGGGGATATTATAACAAGGCCGGACAAGGTTTTTTAGACCAGGGTTCGACATACCCCCTACGAAACCGAGTACCACAACAACAACCTCAGGGAGCAACAACAGTGCTGGCCCCAAAATAATAAATTTGTCAGACCATATTCTATCTACGACAGAAATTAAGGTTCTTGAGAAGGGTCTCTCCTTTGTCCCAACACCCAAATATAATCCATTTAAAACTGCTGTAGATTTAAATCTCTTTACACGTAAACTGCGCTGGTACAAACATTTCTGTAATATTGAGAAAAAACAAAGCGTAGAAATGGGAATCCCGAGAGATATGATATCTAACGTGAAATTACTGGAAAGCTTGACAGCCGCCAATGAACCATCCTTAGGTGAAGGACCATTTACATAGTGTAAAAACAAGAGTAAGAGGGCACCGCCTATAGGAGAAATAAATTGCGTGGACGTATTCCTTAAACTAGTGAGTAAAGACTTGGAGACCACCCACCTGTACTCGGCACCCCAAAATTGTACTAGGGATGAACTGTCCGCACTTGATGACTTGTCCAAAAACTAAAATATAGTCATCAAGCCATCGGATAAAGGTGGAAACACAGTCATCCTTAGTACAAATAACTATGAAGCAATGTGTGAGAGCTTATTAGCTCCACGGGATTGTTACGAAATCCTAAAGAGTGACCCGACCGCCGTCTAAAGAATTAAAAGGTATACTAGATAGGGCAAAATTTGCCAAACTAATTAGTCAAGAAGAATTCGATTTCTTGTACCCAGAACATCCTCAAATTGCTACTTTCTATAGTCTCCCAAAAGTACACAAAGGCTACGAACCCCTGAAAGGGCGTCCGATCGTATCCGGCATTGACAGCCTTAGTCAAAATCTAGGCGTGTACATAGATAAGATCCTGGCACCTTTTGTTCTTTCCCTGTCATCCCACGTAAAAGACACCGGGACCTACTCAGACAGATAGATGGCATACAATTAGATGGTGATTGTATACTGGGGAGTGTAGACGTCGAAGCACTATACTCATCCATACCACACAAATGGGGCCTACATGCAGTATCACACTTCCTGTCATCAAGGGGGAGACATTTCCAGGGACATAGTGCCTTTGTACTGGAACTGTTAGAATTCTCATTGACTAGGAACTATTTCTTATTCAATGGGCGTTTTTTCCACCAGCTCAGGGGCACTGCGATGGGGAGCCCCTGCGCCCCATCGTATGCTAACC
This sequence comes from Bufo gargarizans, assembly GCF_014858855.1. Classification (NCBI taxonomy): domain Eukaryota; kingdom Metazoa; phylum Chordata; class Amphibia; order Anura; family Bufonidae; genus Bufo; species Bufo gargarizans. The sequence goes on along the minus strand of NC_058080.1, from coordinate 682,958,095 downwards.
TGTTCCTGGGCTGGTGGGAAAACACCATAGTATTTAGGGACGAATCCATAGTCGAGCTACAGTGCGTCCAAAAGTGGGCGCGCTTCATTGATGATGTCTTTGTCATCTGGAAGGGAAGTATGGAGACCTTCTCGTCCTGGGTTCGACAATTGAACCAGAACGAGATAGGCCTCCATTTCACATCTGAATGTGATGCCTCAAAACTTCCCTTTCTTGACATCGAAGTGAATATTAACTATCGGGGTTGCCTCGAGACTTCCATATTTCGTAAGCCCACCTCAACAAATTCCCTCCTGCGATGGGAAAGTAGCCATCCGTATCCCCTCAGGAAGGGAATACCGAGAGGTCAATACTTACGATTAAGGAGGAACTGCTCCAGGCACTCAGAATTCATCAAACAAGCGGGCGACCTAAAAAATCGTTTCCTGGATCGTGGATACCCAGCAGGTGTATTGACACCGGCATATCAGATGGCCCTGAATAAGGATAGAGCGTCTCTATTATCTCCACCAATAGACACCCCCACCTATGGTAGCTCGAGTGAAAGCAGGGAGATCCGCTTCATTAGTACCTACAATGGGTGCTCCTTGGCAATTAGAGACATCATATCCAAACACTGGCATGTGCTTCTAATGGACTCTGACATCTGCAAAGCGGTAAAGGGGCGCCCCAGTATTACGTATAGACGCGGTAGAAGCATCCGGGATATGATGGTGCACAGCCACTATACACCAGTACCCCAGAAAAAAACATGGCTCGAGAGGGGTATTAGTGGCAATTTTAAATGCGGAAGATGCGTAGCGTGCCCCTTCATGACCAAAGCAAGGTCATTTAGAAGCAATAATACCGGCAAAATATATACAATCAAGGATATCATCAACTGTAGAAGCACAGGACTAGTCTATAAAATCACATGCGAATGTGGAAAAGAATACGTGGGGAAGACAGATAGAGAACTAAGGAGAAGAATTGGAGAGCATCTGAGTGAAGTAAGAAATGGCAGAGATACATCGGTGGCACGCCACGTGAACACCGAACACGATGGCAGACTCGACTGCCTTTCTTTTATGGGAATCGAACTAATTAAACCAGGAATGAGACGGGGGGACTTTGATAGGAGAATCCTACAATGCGAAGCGAAATGGATCTTTTATCTCAAAACAGTTCACCCGTCTGGTTTAAATGAACAACAGAACTTCTGCTGCTTTTTATGATTTTTTATGATTTAAGTCGCTAGAGAAGGCTATAACATGTCTGTGTCTCCCTCTGACTTCATGTGCTCCCCTATATATATGCGAGCATGTGTGGTCCGACGAAGGACACAGACAAGGCCCAAATAGTGACTCTGTAGTCCGGCGGGCCTTTCTCCCCTTGGACCTAGTGTGCCCGTAGACAAGGACGGGCAGGATCTGACGGCGAACCCTGGAAGAATAATCAACGGGGCTAATTATATGGAAGTATCTGGCGGGTCCCCCCCTTGGATCCTGCGTGCCCTTAAAAACGAGCGCACGGGACCCGATGGTGAACCTCGCTAGAAGAACCAATGGGGCTAGTCATATCTAATTTGCTAGAACTCCGGTTCGAGTAAATTCACATTAAGTAAAAAACACACTAATGTCCTTGACCTAACTGACGTCAGATATTCAGAGTAATGCGGCGCGTGTGTTGCGCGGTCCTGCTAATTTGAAATCCGTAATGCGATTGAGCATATGTAAAAAGAAGGCAAGCTATCAATTGCTTTGCATTTGGGCCGGGCGCTCTGAGCTTAGAGGTTGCTATGCAACGAGCAACGCTCAGGCGCAGGTCCTTACCTCACTTTCGGCCAGCCCGTACCATGTGACTTGAACTTCCGGTCCGGTGGAACGCACACGAGTGGCGTGCGTTCCACGTGGAGCAACATGCTTCCTAACAGACTCGGACAGGTGAGACAACTGATCAAGGGGGGCGGATACTGACCGGGAGGAGAGGGATAAGAGGAGGCAAGTAACATCACCCATTGCTCACCCAGATCATTGTTAGTTTGGGTGAGACATGTACTGACATGGGACACTTCCCATGTTCCAGAGAGGATAAGAGTCACCAACTATCCTACTGATTGGAGGCGAAAACCACCCTGATCTCTGAGTAAGTGCACTGAGTTGACTTAGAATTGATTGCTTATGCATTGCTCAATAGTATATGTGACCCATACTGAGTGTATGTCTGTAATTTTATTTGTAGTTGATTGGAGGCTAAAACCACCCTGATCTCTGATCACCCTTGAATACATGTGAAGTCCCCTGATGATGTCTGTAATAAAATATGGAAACATGGCATGTAGGGCATTGTAATAGGGTTATATAGAACACTAGACCCATACCGAGGGTAAGGTTCGGTGTGGGGTCGCCCCTGTCGGAGCGGGTGCTCCATGTGTGGTAGGCAGGTGATAAGAACAGTCCCCTACCCCTAGGTAGGCAGGAAAGCCAGAATAGGGTTAAGTAGGAGGCTTAATACTGCCATCACGAATTCAGCACCCTGGTCACACCGGTCACAGGCACCACTAACTGCCAGGACCACCCTCTGCGATCGTGGATCCTGCTCGGATGAGGTGAGATCCACCCATTTTTTCACGTATTCATTGGTTTTATGTGATATAGTGGAGGTTGTTTTTGTTATTTTTGTCTCTCACCCAGTGTGAAACATATTTTAAATGACCAAGTAAAGGTTATGTTTTAAAGAATCCAGTTTACAAAATGTATCCGTATATTTTGGGTGTAAATACATACCACCACATCTGTACTGTAAGTGGCGGTATAATATAATTTTTGGTACAAGGGTTTGGATTGCAACCACAGAAGTCAGCATGGATGAAGCCTAGTTTCTGAGCACTATTGTTTAAAGCTGCATTAAAATACTGAGTTGGAACCTGCTTTTGGATTCCTGGAGCAGGTAGGGCAGTTGCAGAGGTGCAAAGTACAAGAGTATTAGCACAGAACTTTGATTGGACAACAGGCACATTCTCATTCTGCCAGCTCCAAAAATCCATAAAAGGTATATTATCTAATGATAGGTGTTAAGTTGCAGACGCTCAACTGATTTGCACCTGCATTGCAGTGGCCAAAAAGCAAAAGACAGAAAAGGCGTTGCTCTGTCGGTGACCGCTTCCTTACCTTCCCCCAAGTTGCAATAGGGGGTAAAGAGGGGTACCCTCAAAGTTCATATGGCCATACCGTCAGAAACAGATAAGAAGGTTTTGTGTTCTGAGCCTGCTAATAGTCTCTGGACAGTATTCCAATCTGCACAGAAATGCAATTTTTCCCTGAAACAAATCTTTCCATAAACTGACACCTACGTTTGACACAAACAAAAACGCAACCTTACCTGTGGATTGGAACCATACCTGTTGATGTGCATGGATCCACACCTGACTAAAGAATGAAGAATCATGGCTGCTGCCAGGAAGGAAATCAGAAAGGGGCCATTGTGATGTCATCATCCATGGATGCTGAAGGGTTCTATTATGACACGCTCAGTGTTCCGTCCGCTGAAATTTTCATGGGGGCAGCCATTTTGATATGCAGTTAAACATAGCTGTTATTTCAATGGATAAGACATGTTGGGAAGGGTTTGGATTGCAACCACAGAAGTCAGCATGGACGAAGCCTAGTCTCTGAGCACCACTGTTTAAAGCTGCATTGAAATTCTGGGTTAGAACCTGCTTTTGGATTCCAGGAGCAGATAGGGCAGTTGCAGAGGTGCTAAGTACATTGAGTGCTAGCATAGAACTTTGATTGGACAACAGGCGCATTCTCATTCTGCCAGCTACAAAAATCCATAAAAGATATGGTATCTCATGAGAGGTGGTGAGTTGCAGACGTTAAACTGATCTGCACCTGCATTGCAGTGGCCAAAAAGCAAGAACCAGAAAAGGCATAGCTCCGTCGGTGGCTGCTTCCTTCCCCCAAGTTACAACAGCGGATAAAGAGAGGTACTCTTGGAGTTCATATAACCATACCGTCAGAAACAGATAAGAAGATTTTTGTATTCTGGGCCTGCTAATAGATGCTAGACAGTAATTCAATCTGCACAAAAATGCAATTTTTCCGTCAAACAAATCTTTCCATAAACTCACACCTTCTTTTGACACAAACAAAAACGCACCCTTACCTGTGGATTGGCACCATACCTGTTCATGTGCATGGATGCACACCTGACTGAAGAATGAAGAATCATGGCTGCTGCAAGGGATTAAAACAGCAAGGGCCCTTTGTGGTGTCATCATCCATGGATGCTGAAGGGTTCCATTATTACACGCTCAGTGTTCCGTCTACTGAAATTTTCATAGAGGCTGCTATATTGTTTTTCTGGAGGCAGCCATTTTGATTTGCAGTTAAACAGAGCTGTCATTTCATCGGATAAGAAATGTTGGGAAGGGTTTGGATTTCAACTGCAGAAGTCAGCATGGACGAAGTCTAGTCTCTGGGCACTATTGTTTAAAGCTGCATTAAAATACTGGGTTAGAACCTGCTTTTTGACTCTTGGAGCAGGTAGGGCAGTTGCAGAGGTGCTAAGTACATTGAGTACTAGCACAGAACTTTGATTGGACAACAGGTGCATTCTTATTCTGCCAGCTACAAAAATCCATAACAGATATGGTATCTCATGAGAGGTGGTGACTTGAGTTGCAGACGCTAAACTGATCTGCACCTGCATTGCAGTGGCCAAAAAGCAAGAACCAGAAAAGGCATAGCTCCGTCGGTGGCTGCTTCCTTCCCCCAAGTTACAACAGCGGATAGAGAGAGGTCCTCTTGGAGTTCATATGGCCATACCGTCAGAAACAGATAATAAGGTTTTTGTATTCTGGACCTGCTAATAGATGCTGGACAGTAATCTAATCTGCACAAAAATGCTATTTTTCCGTCAAACAAATCTTTCCATAAACTGACACCTTCGTTTCACACAAACAAAAACGCACCCTTACCTGTGGATTGGCACCATACCTGTTCATGTGCATGGATGCACACCTGACTGAAGAATGAAGAATCATGGTTGCTTCCAGGGATTAAAACAGAAAGGTCCCTTTGTGGTGTCATCAATAATGGATGCTGAAGGGTTCTATTGTGACACGCTTAGTGTTCCGTCCGCTGAAATTTACATGGAGGCTGCCATATTGATTTTCTGGAGGCAGCCATTTTGATTTGCAGTTAAACAGTGCTGTCATTTTAATGGATAAGAAATGTTGGGAAGGGTTGGATTGCAACCACAGAAGTCAGCATGGACGAAGCCTAGTTTCTGAGCACTATTGTTTAAAGTTGCCTTAAAATACTGGGTTAGAACCTTCTTTTGGATTCCTGGAGCAGGTAGGGCAGTTGCAGAGGTGCTAAGTACATTGAGTACTAGCACAGAACTTTGATTGGACAACAGGTGCATTCTCATTCTGCCAGCTCCAAAAATCCATAAAAGGTATGGTATCTCATGATAGGTGTTGAGTTGCAGACGCTAAACTGATCTGCAGCTGCATTGCAGTGGCCAAAAAGCAAAAGCCAGAAAAGTCATTGCTCGTCGGTGACCGCTTCCTTCCTCCAAGTTGCAACAGGTGGTAAAGAGGGGTACTCTTGAAGTTCATTTGGCCATACCGTCAGAAACAGATAAGAAGGCTTTTTGTGTTCTGGGACTGCTATGAGTCACTGGACAGTATTCCCATATGCACAGAAATGCAATTTTTCCCTCAAACAAATCTATCCATAAACTGACAACTTCGTCTGACACAAACAAAAACACGCCCTTACCTGTTGATGTGCATGGATCCACACCTGACTGGAGAATGAAGAGTCATGGCAGCTTCCAGGAAGGAAACCAGCAAGGGGCCATTGTGATGTCATCATCCATGGATGCTGAAGGGTTCTATTGTGACACGCTCAGTGTTCCATCTATTGAAATTTTCATGGAGGCTGCCATATTGATTTTCTTGAGGCAGCCATTTTGATATGCATTTAAACAGAGCTGTCATTTCAATGGATAAGAAATGTTGGGAAGGGTTTGGATTGCACCTACAGAAGTCAGCATAGACGAAGCCTAGTCTCTGAGCACCACTGTTTATAGCTGCATTAAAATTTTGGGTTAGAACCTGCTTTTGGATTCCTTGAGCAGATAGGGCAGTTGCAGAGGTGGTAAGTACATTGAGTACTAGCACAGAACTTTAATTGGACAACAGGTGCATTCTCATTCTGCCAGCTCAAAAAATCCATAAAAGGTATGGTATCTCATGATAGTTGTTGAGTTGCAGAAGCTAAACTGATCTGCACCTGCATTGCAGTGGCCAAAAAGCAAAAGCCAGAAAAGGCATTGCTCCGTCGGTGACCGCTTCCTTCCCCCAAGTTCCAACAGGGGGAAAAGAGGGGTACTTTTGAAGTTCATATGGCCATACCGTCAGAAACAGATAAGAAGGTTTTTGTATTCTGGGCCTGCTAATAGTCGCTGGACAGTATTCCAATCTGCATAGAAATGCCATTTATTCCTCAAACAAATCTTTCCATAAACTGACACACAAACAAAAACACGCCCTTACCTATGGATTAGCACCATACCTGTTGATGTGCAGGGATTCACACCTGACTGAAAATTAAGAATCATGGCTGCTGCCAGGAAGGAAATCCGCAAGGGGCCGTTGTGATGTCATCAACTATGGATGCTGAAGTGTTCTATTGTGACATGCTCAGTGTTCCGTCTATTGAAATTTTCATGGAGGCTGCCATATTAATTTTCTGGAGGCAGCCATTTTGATTTGCAATTAAACAGAGCTGTCATTTCAATGGATAAGAAATGTTGGGAAGGGTTTGGATTGCAACCACAGAAGTCAGCATGGACGAAGCCTAGTCTCTGAGCACCACTGTTTATAGCTGCATTAAAATTCTGGGTTAGAACCTGCTTTTGGATTCCTGGAGCAGATAGGGCAGTTGCAGAGGTGCTAAGCCTGGAGCCTGTTTCAATGAGATCCTCCATCATGTAAGAGACCGGAAGGGACCGCAGGACGTAGGCCAGACAATAGAAGGGGAAAACGGGCAGGAAGCAGCTCCTCGGTTGCGGCTTGGCTGACAGCGCTAGAACTGCCAGCCACTGCAATATATATACACAAACTGCTCCCCCACAAGATGTACCTCACCCAATGACCTGACTGTTGCTGGGCATCAACATTTACTCTGCCCAGCAACGACCCCTCATAGGTGACCTTAATCGCCAATCCATCCTCATTTACCCTCTACCCAGAGACAATGGCTATTTTTACCCAACTTGACCACCACTCTTGGCGTGAAAATTCCTGCCAAAACGGCCATAAGCAATATAGGATGATCAAAATCCTATATAAGAATTCCATATAAGAATTTCGGGATTCCATCATTTTGATGAACTTTACCCTGCACAAATCCACAGCACTGTGGTTTTAGTGGCTGTGAGGGTCTCAATATCTGGATCAGCACTGATTATGTCTCTATGACATCTCAGTAATTCAGCAAAATGACAAGAATGGTTTAATAATGCTACTTTCACATCTGTGATTTTGCTGGATCCGTCATGGATCAGCAAAAACGCTTCTGTCATAATACAACCGTCTGCATCCGTTATGAACGGATCCAGTTGTATCTAACATATATATATAATAATAATAAAATTTATTTATATAGTGGCACCATATTCTGCAGCGCTTTACAAATTCATAGACTTTAAGTACGAAACAAAACAAACTGTCTAATATGCAAGAGCTTACAATCTATGAGGAATTTGGGGTGACACATAAGGTAGTTGAATGTAATAAGTAGGATTTGAGCCATTATTGAACTGACAGGAGTGGTGCCAGACGATCTGCTTTGGGTTTGGGACTAAGAGGATGGAGTTCAGCCAAGAGGAGTTGGTGGGGGAGAAGTTTAGTCATGTAATAGTCAATTTAGGTAGCTTAATAAGCCTGCCTGAAAAGATGTGTTTTTAAGGCACGTTTGAAGGTGGAGAAGTGAATTGGCCTAGTAATCCGGGGCAGAGTATTCCAGAGAGTAGGTGCAGCTCGAGAAAAGTCTTGAAAACGGGAGTGAGAGGTACGAATTATGGAGGTTATTAATCTTAGGTCGATAACAGAACGGAGATCACGAGTAGGGTGCTAGACAGAAATGAGGGAGGAGATGCATGGAGGTGCAGCACTGTGGAGAGCTTTGTGGGTGAGAAGTTTGAACTGTATTCTGTGGTGGATGGGCAACCAGTGAAGTGACTGGCACAGACTAGTAGCATCAGTGTAGCGGTTGGATGGATAGATGAGCCTGGCTGCTGCATTTAGGACAGACTGAAGGGGGTAGAGTATAGTGAGAGGGAGACCGATTAGTAATGCGTTGCAGTAGTCAAGACGTGAATGAATCAGGGCAACAACAAGAGTTTTTGCCGTTTCCACCATAAGAAAAGGGCGGATTCTGGCGATATTCTTGGGGTGCAAACGACAAGAGCGTGTAATTGATTGAATATGGGAAACAAAGGAAAGATCAGAGTCAAATGTGGCCCCAAGACAGCTGCCAGACAATTACTGGTGTTTTGGAGTAAAGCAGGGGTGATGTCAGGTGATGAAGTGCATAGTTGGGTGTCGTCAGCATAGAGATGGTATCGAAAGCCAAATCTACTGATAGTCTGTCCGGTGGGGGCTGTATAGAGGGAGAAGAGTAGAGGACCTAGTACTGAGCATGCACATCAACAGGTATGGTGCCAATCCACAGGTAAGGGCGCGTTTTTCTTTGTGTCAAACAAAGGTGTCAGTTTATGGAAAAATTTGATTACGGGAAAAATGGCATTTCTGTGCAGATTGGAATACTGTCCAGCAACTATTAGCAGGCCCAGAACACAAAAACCTTCTTATCTGTTTCTGACGGTATGGCCATATAAACTTCCAGTGTACCCCTCTTTACCCCCTTTTGCAACTTGGGGGAAGGAAGCGGTAACCAACGGAGCTATGCCTTTTCTGGTTCTTGCTTTTTGGCCACTGCAATGCAGGTGCAGATCAGTTTAGCATCTGCAACTCAACACCTATCACGAGATACCATACCTTTTATGTATTTTTGGAGCTGGCAGAATGAGAATGTGCCTGTTGTCCAATCAAAGTTTTGTGCTAGTGTAAGAGATATAGAAAATAGACACCGCATAAGAATAAACTAATATCTATATAATTTCTAGCTTCAACAATCCACAAGTATGTCTGTATTATATTAAATTTATGACATTGCTATTAACCACCAGGAGATGGCAGCAGAACAAAAGCTTGAAGAGCAGAGCTACAAACAGCAAAGGGGAACTGAATAACGCAGATCTTGGTTTATGGGAGGACAGTATTTACTGTATCCCCATATACTGAAGGTCATGTGTTTGTTCTTTCCAGGTAAGGGAACACAAATTCAGAGCCATAAATAGGCTAAAATTATGTAAAACACATTCCTATAATCAGCTAAGGCTGCTGTGATGCAGTGTGAGTATATAAAATATGCACAAGTGCTAGTGAAGTACAATAAGGTTTCACATGATACTAATATGTAGTGACTATGATTACTATGGAAGCTGATGTCACTCTATGATATTATACTGCACTATTGGTTTACTGTGAGACAGATTAAATATTCCGAGAGCAACTCTCATGTTAAGGGTTTAATATCTCTTATAGGAAAGTTATACCTGTTATTGAGAATGTATTATTGAAAATAGAGATGTGTATTAATAGGATAGGATTTATTGCTACATTTCCTGTATCCCCATATACTGAAGGTCATGTGTTTGTTCTTTCCATAACATGTTCAATAAAATCACTTCTGTCTTCACCCAGCCCGCTCCCTTCGCACATTGGAATTATTGACCATACTTTCAGCATATGTGCAACAAAATTGGTGGCCCGTACGGGGAGCGGGTGAAGAAGACGCGGTCCCGGAAGTGAAAAAAAAACTGTTACACGAAGCATAGAGGAGAAATTAACATTTGCAGCATCGCCAGCGAACACAAATGGATCTAGAAAGCCTGCAGGATGAAATCAGTGGTCACCTAATTCACTTGCCAGTGGGTGATCTCATCGAGATTTGCCAATTCATCAAAGCCCCTGAAGCCAGCATGGCGAAAGGAAAAACCCGGCGCCATTTTATGAGGATCATTAATGAGGTAATAGATGAACTGGTCGAAGCTGAAAGTGAGGAGGCGGTGACACAATTTCTGCAAGCCACAAAGGGATTTATTAGCGAACTAGAGAAGAAGAGGGACAATGCGGAAGTCCCAAGCTTCAGTGAGAAAGACCTTCAATCAGAACAACAAGTGGCCGACTTAAAGCGACAAAATCACACTATGCAGGAGAGGTTCCAGGAAACGTCCAGAATAATGGAGGAACAAATTAGAGAGCTGAGTGCCAGAAGTAAAGACTTAAGTAACAGTCAGCCAAAACCAGTGCCAGTCCAGATTACTCAGAGACTACACCATGGTAGCTTGCCAGATGTGACAATCAGAAAATACTTCAAGATCACAGGCCAGATTGGAGAAAAAGAGCAGAAGGATAAGCTGTCCTACACCAACTTAATGCACCAAATCGACCTGGGACTACAGAAAGGATATCCTGAGACTGAGATTATTGAAGCACTGGTCAAAGCTATTAGCCCTGGTCATTTTTGAAGGATAGTGGTTGTGTGGTGAAAATGATAAAAGAACTACAGGGGGTTGGGGAGAATACGTGGATGGCCACCATCGACGTATCCTCCCTGTATACAATTATACCAAAAAACGAAGGACTACAAGCAACAAAAGATACCCTGTATGATGACCCTGACATGACAAAAAGCGGACTTTATTGTACGTTGTGTAGAATTCTGCCTAGATCATAATTTTTTGGGGTTTAAGGGCCAGTATTATTTGCAGAAGGTCGGAACGGCGATGGGGGCGAAATTCGCCCCCAGTTTTGCAAATATTTTTATGACCATGTGGGAAAAACATTACATTGACCCCAAGGTGAACAAATGTGAAAAAAGTGGGACATTAAGAATTTGGAAAAGGTATATAGATGATTGCCTGGTGATATGGGAAGGGGGGAAAAATCAGCTGGAGGCGTTTATTAGAGGATTGGAAAAGGCACTGTAAGGCCTCATGCACACGACAGTATTTTTTCACGGTCCGCAAAAACGGGGTCCGTAGGTCCGTGATCCGTGACCGTTTTTTCGTTCGTGGGTCTTCCTTGATTTTTGGAGGATCCACGGACATGAAAAAAAAGTCGTTTTGGTGTCCGCCTGGCCGTGCGGAGCCAAACGGATCCGTCCTGAATTACAATGCAAGTCAATGGGGACGGATCCGTTTGACGTTGACACAATATGGTGCCATTTCAAACGGATCCGTCCCCATTGACTTTCAATGTAAAGTCTGGAGTTCTTTTATACCATCGGATTGGAGTTTTCTCCAATTCGATAGTATATTTTAACTTGAAGCGTCCCCATCACCATGGGAACGCCTCTATGTTAGAATATACTGTCGGATATGAGCTACATCGTGAAACTCAGATCCGACAGTATATTCTAACACAGAGGCGTTCCCATGGTGATGGGGACGCTTCAGGTTAGAATATACTACAAACTGTGTACATGACTGCCCCCTGGCAGCACCCGATCTCTTACAGGGGGCCGTGATCAGCACAATTAACTCCTCAGGTGCCACACCTGAAGGGGTTAATTGTACTATCATATCCCCCTGTAAGAGATTAGGGCTGCCAGGCAGCAGGGGGCAGACCCCCCCTCCCCAGTTTGAATATCATTGGTGGCCAGTGCGGCCCCCCCCTCCCTCCCTCTATTGTAATAAATCGTTGGTGGCACAGTGTGCGCCCCCCATCGCCCCCCCTCCCTCCCTCTATTGTAATAAATCGTTGGTGGCACAGTGTGCGCCCCCCATCGGCCCCCCTCCCTCTATAGCAGTAACAACATTGGTGGCAGTGTGCGGCCTCCCATCTCCCCCCCCCCCCGATCATTGGTGGCAGCGTAGTTCCGATCGGAGTCCCAGTTTAATCACTGGGGCTCCGATTGGTAACCATGGCAACCAGGAAGCTACTGCAGCCCTGGTTGCCATGGTTACTTAGCAATAGTACAATAGTAGAAGATTCATACTTACCTGCTTGCTGCTGCGATGTCTGTGACCGGCCGGGAGCTCCTCCTACTGGTAAGTGACAGTTCTTTAGCAATGCGCCGCACAGACCTGTCACTTACCAGTAGGTGGAGCTCCCGGCCGGACACGAACATCGCAGCAGCAAGCAGGTAACTATGAATCTTCTACTATTGTACTATTGCTAAGTAACCATGGCAACCAGGACTGCAGTAGCGTCCTGGTTGCCATGGTTACCGATCGGAGCCCCAGCGATTAAACTGGGACTCCGATCGGAACTCCGCTGCCACCAATGATCGGGGGGGGGGAGATGGGAGGCCGCACACTGGCCACCAATGTTGTTACTGCTATAGAGGGAGGGGGGCCGATGGGGGCGCACACTGTGCCACCAACGATTTATTACAATAGAGGGAGGGAGGGGGGTGGGCCGATGGGGGGCGCACACTGTGCCACCAACGATTTATTACAAAAGAGGGAGGAAGGGGGGGCCCGATGGGGGGCGCACACTGGCCACCAAGCTATTATTACAATAGAGGGAGGGATGGGGGGAGGCCTCACTGGCCACCAATGATATTCAAACTGGGGAGGGGGGGGGTCTGCCCCCTGCTGCCTGGCAGCCCTGATCTCTTACAGGGGGATATGATAGTACAATTAACCCCTTCAGGTGCCGCACCTGAAGGGGTTAATTGTGCTGATCACGGCCCCCTGTAAGAGATCGGGTGCTGCCAGGCAGCAGGGGGCAGTCTTGTACACAGTTTGTAGTGTATTCTAACTAGAAGCGTCCCCATCACCATGGGAACGCCTCTGTGTTAGAATATACTGTCGGATATGAGTTTTCACAAAGTGAAAACTTAGATCTGAAAAAGCTTTTATGCAGACGGATCTTCGGATCCGTCTGTATGAAAGCAACCTACGGCCACGGATGCCAATCTTGTGTGCATCCGTGTTCTTTCACGGACCCATTGACTTGAATGGGTCCGTGAACCGTTGTCCGTCAAAAAAATAGGACAGGTCATATTTTTTTGACGGACAGGATACACGGATCACGGTCTCGGCTGCAAAACGGTGCATTTTCCGATTTTTCCACGGACCCATTGAAAGTCAATGGGTCCGCGAAAAAAAACGGAAAACGGCACAACGCCCACGGATGCACACAACGGTCGTGTGCATGAGGCCTTAGTGCGGTTTCGGTGGATTTTCTGGACCTAACTATATATGTGGATGAGGGACACCTCAAAACCAAGACCTATTTTAAGCCCACTGATGTCAACGGGCATATAGATTTAACCAGCTGCCATTATGCCCCCTGGCTTCAAAATATACCCAAGGGACAGGTCCAGAGAATCCACCGCAACTGCACTGACACAGCTATGTTAAAAGAACAAAGTAAAATAATAAAAGAACGTTTCTTGGAAAAAGGATATGAGAGCGAAAAATTGGAGAGATGTATAAAAGATACAATAAAACAAAGGGAGGAGACCCCAAATAATCCAAAAATACCGAAAAACACAACTGACTTTCGTTTTTCGTTCATAACCCAGTTCACACAATGTTCTGGGGAACTAAAAAACGCAATCAAAAGAAACTGGCCCATTCTGAAAAACGATCCAGTACTTGGACCTGCAATTTCCGAACAACCACTGGTCATCTACAAAAGAGCACCTAATTTACAAAACAAATTAGTACATAGTGCCATTCGACCTGAGGAGACTAATAAAAAAAGAAAAAATAGTTTTAATTGGTGTGGTTTCTGCATTGCCTGTAAAAATAGAAAAAGAACAGAAAGATCACAAAATAGTACTACAGTACACAGTATTGTGAAAGGCAAACAATTGGAAGTAGTGGGAGAGATGACATGCCATAGCAAAGGGGTCATATATGTGCCCATGTGGCCTCCAGTATGTAGGTCGTACCATCAGACCCCTCAAGGTCCGGATACAGGAGCATATAAGAAATATCAAGAAGGGGCTAGAAAGTCATGGGGCCAGATTTATCATTAGCTCAAGTCAGAATAATGGAGTGAAAAAGTCGCAAATTTTTGCGCAATCACTAAAACTGCGCAAAAGTTTGCGACTTTTTTCTGCTCTGCACTATGCTCGCCAGTTTTCTGAAAGTGGGCGTGTTTTCTTATGTAAATTAATCTCTAGACAGATTTACTATTGTGACTATTTAAAAAGTCGCAAAAAAGTCGCAAAAAATTGCGCAATTTTACTCCAGTGAGGACCATGCTTATCTTATGAGACTTTTTAATAGAACATGCGACTTTTTCATAAAGACGTGCGACTTTTTCGTAAAGATGTGCGACTTTTTCGTAAAGCTGCTTACTGACGGATAAACTGCTACCGTCAAACCACATTTATTACAGTCTTAAAGGGCCGATCATAAATCTGACTTGGCTAAAACTGACTTTAGCCATATGCGAAAGTGGAGTGAGCTGTCAGAGTAATGATAAATCTGGCCCATGGTGTTTCAGCGCACTATAAAAAATATCACCAAAAGAACCCAGAGGGATTAAAATTTATGGGGGTAGAACTAGTACAAAACCATTGGAGGGGAGGAAGTTTTTTAGAGAAAATTAATAATAAAAAGGTGGATATATGAATTGAGTACGCTACAACCGGGGAGCCTGAATGTAGATTTTGATCTGCAAGCTGTTTTAAATTAATTACAGAAGTTGGTGGAACCACTATTCCCATGTGAATTAGGACCTAAAGATGTGCGGTTTTCCCATTGAGAGCTAAGAGATAAAAGTGTAGGGTTAAGTGATTAAGGGAAAAAAAAAAAAAGAGGAGGCGTTTGCAGTAGCACATCAGGTGCTTGATTAACGCTAGCCTACCAAATAAAAGAGAAGGGGGAGGGAGAGATAATGCGTGCCCCTGAGGAAGCTCAAGGAGCGAAACCTGGGTCGGGCAAATAAAAAGACGCTGGGATTTTTTATGCGATTTTAAAGTGCATGTTTGTAAGTATGTACTGAATAAACCTTTTAAACTAGCTATCGGAGCTTCACTATGGTAGGAGCCACTTGTATCCACAGACATTTTTTAATTAAAAGAAATTGGGAATACTAGCAGACTCATCTGGTGTGTGCTGGAATTAAGTCCGTGGTGGAACTCTGTGCGCTGGCGTGTGAATGTGGACCTTCGCTGCGAAGAATCAAACAAGCCGCGGAGGATACCTTTGATACGCCTGGTGTTGGTGGAGTGCCGTGTAAGTACAATCTGCGCATTGCAGGATAGCACAACCATACGGATTTACACTATTACAATTTTTTTTACAAGTTGCAGGATATCCACAAATAGGACATCTGCAGACCTCGGTACCTTTCTAAAAGGAGAAGAAAAAAACTGTTTGTTTACCGTCTATTTATGATACGCGCGGTCCGAACCCTATATGTAAATAGCCCTGGCCTAAGCCTTAGAGGTATGCTGGAGATGAAAAATGGACTGACTCTAGTGCAACTTAGATGAATCTTGAAAAGTCACTACAAGGAGGAGAATGCCTCAGAACTGTACCAGCAACTCCTTAATATGTCCCAGAAAAGCGACGAGACTCCACAGAATTTCCTATTCAGAGCTATTGAATTGAAAGATCGGCTGCTATTCGTCTCCCAAGGTGAAGGCTCGGAAGAACATTTTGGGACTGAGCTGATCCAGAAGAAATTTCTAAGATCAGTAGGTACTGGACTAAGAAATTGCCACATCAAATTCCAATTAAAGCAGTATTTAGATGACCCTTCCATTCCAGATGAGGTGCTCATAGAGAAAACAAATGAAGCTGCTAATATGGAGATTGAAAGGGAACAGAAGCAAAAGAAACCTCAACATAGCAGTTCAACCAAAGGCAAAGAATGTCAGTCTAACACCTTACAGTGTCCTTAGGAACCAAGTGTCCTGACAACAACTGCCAACACCACACCTTGGTCTCCACCACAGGCAAGTAGCCCAACGATTCAACAGCTATCAAAGAGCAACTCTGACCTGGAAAAACTGATTCTGCAGATGCAAAAAGAGATGATAGAGATGAATACACTCCTCCAAGATTCAAGGACCCAACGAAACCGTGAATTCCGAGGGCCTCAGGCAACAGTGGGTACGAGCAGTGGCGTTGCTAGGGCTGGTGTCACCCGGTGCGGTAGAAAATGGTGTCACCCCCCCCTGGGTGACACCTGACAGTGTATGCTATATGTATATAACAAACATATTTCATATGAAAACTTACAATTACTTGGCTTGGCCCTTGGGGATCTCGGACGCCACTTCCACACTTTGGTCGGGGGCTCGGCGGAGCTGATGATGTGTTTTATCCTAATGAGAAAGATTTCATAATAAGTATTTGGAGAAGGGGCAGAGGGATAGCAGAGCAGGGAGAGGCCGGTGCTGCTACTAGGGGGCTCATACCATGGGGGAGTAATAACGCCCACCATAATGCCTTCCCCCAGTAGAAATAATTCTCCTTATAATGTGTCAGTGCAAAAAATACCCCCCTGTAATGTCCCCAGTTGAGCTAATGTCCCCATAGTGCCTCCATAATGTGCCAGTATAAAATACCCCTATATAGTGACCCCAGTAAATGCCCCCATAGTGCTCCTCTCCCCCCTAGTGCCCCCATAATGTACCAGTATAAAATGCCCGATATATAGTGCGCCAGTAGATGCCCTCAGTGTCCCCCATAATTTGTAAGCATAAAATACCCCTTCTCAGTGCCCCGTAGTAGTCCTCTCCCCCCTTCCCCATAGTACCCAACACAATGTGTCCCAGTATAAAATGCCCCTATACAGAGCCCCCATATAAAACAACCGTTCTTTGTGGCCTCAGTAGATGCCCCTATAGTGCCCCCAATAATGTGCCAGTAAGAAGTGCCCCCATAGATGTCCCCCAATAATGTGCCAGTGAAATGTGCCCTCATAGATGCCCCTTAATCATGTGCCAGTAGCCTAAGCCCCCCATCAACATGTGTCAGTAGCCATAGCCGCCCCCCCTATCATGTGCCAGTAGCCATAGGGCCCCTCTATCATGTGCCAGTAGCCATAGGGCCCCCCTATCATGTGAAAGTAGCCATAGGGCCCCTCTATCATGTGCCAGTAGCCATAGGGCCCCCTATCATGTGCCAGTAGCCATAGGGCCCCCCTATCATGTGCCAGTAGCAATAGGCCCACCTATCATGTGCCAGTAGCCATAGGCGGCCCCCCCTATCATGTGCCACTAGCCATAGGGCCTCTCCTATCATGTGCCACTAGCCATCAGTATTGTACAGAAAAAAAAAAAAAAAAAGGAAAAAAACACTTACCTCTTTGGCAGCGATGCGATGCAGGCCTCTTCTGGCCTGTGTCCCGCGCTGTGTACGGCTCAGGGCTTAGGCGGCGCGATGACGTCATCGCGCCGCCTGCGCCGGCCTCTGATAGCAGGGCTCCAGACTAAAAAAAATACCTAGTAGCCATTGGCTGCTGAACTGAAAAATTTAGGAGCCAAATTACATTTTTAGTCGCCAAATCAAAACCGAATGAAAATTTTGGTATCGTGACAACGCAACGCCGATCAGATCGGCGTAGGGTTGTTTCAATACCAAAATTTTGATTCGCTTTCATCACCATAAAAAAGTATTGCGATACTCAATACCAAGCAAAAAAGCCACGTGCATTTCGCATTTTATGAAATGTTCGGCCCATAGTAGAACAGTCCTATCCTATTTTTTGGGGTGGCAAGGTGACTAAAAAATGGCGAATGCTCACCGCATAGGAGATATTTTTTAATAATTTAATAGTTTGGACTTTTCGGACGCAGCGCTATGTAATATGTTTATTGTATATATTTTTTATATTGGGAAAGGGGGGATTTAAACTTAATATTTTAGAGTACTTTCACACTAGCGTTTTTCTTTTCCGGCATTTAGTTCCGTCACAGGGGCTCTATACCGGAAAAGAACTGATCCGTCATATCCCCATGCATTGTGAATGGAGTAATCCGTCCAGGATGCATCAGGATGTCTTCAGTTCAGTCATTTTGACTGATCAGGCAAAAGATAAAACCGCAGCGTGCTACGGTTTTATCTCCGGCGAAAAAAACTGAAGACTTGCCTGAATGCCGGATCTGGCATTTTTTCCTATAGGAACGTATTAGTGCCAGATCCGGCATTCAAAATACCGGAATGCAGGATCCGTCCTTTCGGTCTGCGCATGCCGGTAAAAATGTGTAAAAAGATACAAGACGGATCCGTCTGTCCGCATGACAAGCGGAGAGATGGATTCATTCTTGCAATGCATTTGTGAGATGGATCCGCATCCGGATGCATCTCATAAATGCTTTCAGTCACATCCAGATCGGCGGATCTGGCAGGCAGTTCTGACAACGGAACTGCTTGCCGCATCACACTACCGCAAGTGTGAAAGTAGCCTTAGTGTTTGTGTTTTATTTTCACTTACTATTATTCACTTACTATTATTCACCCTTAGGCCCCTATCACATGGGTGAGATTTCTGCGCGGGTGCAATGCGTGAGGTGAACGCATTGCACCCGCACTGAATCCGGACCCATTCACTTCTATGGGGCTGTGCAGATGAGCGATGATTTTCACGCATCACTTGTGCGCTGCATGAAAATCGCAACATGCTTTATGTTGTGCGTTTTCATGCAACGCAGACCCCATAGAAGTTAATGGGGCTGCGTGAAAATCGCATTGTATCCGCAAGCAAGTGCGGATGCGGTGCGATTTTCACGCTTGGTTGCTAAGATGAAAGTCTATTCACTGTGTTATTTTCCCTTATAACATGGTTATAAGGGAAAATAATAGCATTCTGAATACAGAATGCAGAGTAGAAGGTCAATATAATAAACATTGAGTGCGCCCCCCCAGTATAATAAACATTAAGTGCGCCCCCCAGTATAATAAACATTGAGAGCGCCCCCCCCAGTATAATAAACATTGAGAGCGCCCCCCCAGTATAATAAACATTGAGTGCGCCCCCCCAGTATATCAAACATTGAGAGCGCCCCCCAGTATAATAAACATTGAGAGCACCCCCCCAGTATAATAAACATTGAGTGCGCCCCCCAGTATAATAAACATTGAGTGCGCCCCCCCAGTATAATAAACATTGAGTGCACGCCCCCAGTATAATAAACATTGAGAGCGCCCCCCCCCAGTATAATAAACATTGAGTGCGGCCACCCCCCCAGTATAATATACATTGAGAGCGCCCCCCCCCCCCAGTATAATAAACATTGAGTGTGGCCACCCCCCCCAGTATAATATACATTGAGTGCGGCCACCCCCCCCCCCCCCAGTATAATATACATTGAGTGCGGCCACCCCCCCCCCAGTATAATATACATTGAGTGCGCCCCCCCAGTATATCAAACATTGAGAGCGCCCCCCAGTATAATAAACATTGAGAGCACCCCCCCAGTATAATAAACATTGAGTGCGCCCCCCAGTATAATAAACATTGAGTGCGCCCCCCCAGTATAATAAACATTGAGTGCACGCCCCCAGTATAATATACATTGAGAGCGCCCCCCCCCAGTATAATAAACATTGAGTGCGGCCACCCCCCCAGTATAATATACATTGAGAGCGCCCCCCCCCCCCCAGTATAATAAACATTGAGTGTGGCCACCCCCCCCAGTATAATATACATTGAGTGCGGCCACCCCCCCCCCCCCCAGTATAATATACATTGAGTGCGGCCACCCCCCCCCCAGTATAATATACATTGAGTGCGGCCACCCCCCCCAGTATAATATACATTGAGTGCGGCCACCCCCCCCCCCCCAGTATAATATACATTGAGTGCGGCCACCCCCCCCAGTATAATATACATTGAGTGCGGCCCCCTCCCAGTATGATAAACATTGGTGGCGCAGTGGGAAGTGCCAATGAGGGTTAAAAAAATAAATAAAAATTAACTCACCTCCTCCAATTGATCGCGCAGCTGCCGGTCTCCTGTTCTATCTTCAGGACCTGTGAAAGGACCTGTGGTGACATCACTGTGGTCATCACATGGTACATCATATGATCCATCACCATGGTAATGGACCATGTGATTAGCTCAGTGACGTCACCACAGGTCCTGAAGATAGAACAGGAGACCGGCAGCTATGCGATCAACTGGAGGAGGTGAGTTCATTTTTTATTTATTTTTTTAACCCTCATTGGCACTTCCCACTGCGCCACCAATGTTTATTATACTGGGGGAGGGGGGGGGTGTGCACAAAATGTTAATTATACTGGGGGGTGCACAAAATGTTTATTATACTGGGGGGGGGGGGGGGGGGTGCACTCAATGTTAATACAAATACAGGAGGCGGGTGCCGGAATTAAATAGCCGGCACCCGACCTCTATGATAGGGGGCTGCGATCAGTGACAGTTAACTCTTCAGGTGCCGCTCCCTGTCATAGAGGTCGGGTGCCGGCTATTTGATTCCGGCACCCGCCTCCTGTATTTGTATTACAGGTCAGTTTTCTTCATTGGTGGCGCAGTGGCCACAGCCCCTCCCCTCCTCCTCCAATCCCTCTTCTCATTGGCGGAGGCAGCGGCAGCAGCACAGGGGGAGGGAGAGAGCCCCCCCCCCCCCCCCCTGCCTCTATGGAAGCGCCGGCCCTGCCTAAAGTTAGTTAGTTAAGGAGAACTCCGGCGGCCAGCGGGTGACACCCCATCAGACTGGTGTCACCCGGTGCGGCCCGCACCCCCCGCACCCCCCTCGCAACGCCACTGGGTACGAGTAATGGATGTTGTCAATCCTGTAAAAGGACTGGTCGGACAAGTACCTGCAATCATTGCTTCAACTGTGGATGATCTGGACATAGAGCAAGATATTGCCAAACACCCAGACCAAACCATTTAAATGGGAGAGGGTTGCTGTCAAGGGACCGACAGTAACCTGCACTAGAACCAACCCTGTGTCCCAAAGTGAATCCCCTGTAAGTAGCAAGCCAGCAAGCTTCAAAACAACGGCTGGTAGGGGAAATCCTGACTCCGTTCAAAGAATGCCCAACTGCTATAACCAAAGATGCCTTTAGATGGCAGAGCAAGTACCAACTCACGTGGATTGCGTGACCATGAGATAGAACCACAAGCTACTGAGTCTCGTTGGGAAAAGGTGCCTTGTGAACTGTGAAATAGACAATACTCCTGTCCAAGCCCTATGGGACACTGGCTCCCAGGTGAGCATCATCAATGAGAACTGGAGACAGCGGGTTCTGCCACATACAGTGCTCCAATCTTTGGATGAATTGCTGGGGCCAGAAGTCCTCTGTGGGAAGGCTGCCAATGAGACTGAAATTCCTTTCTCCGGCTGGATTGAGGTAGTTTTTTCAACTAACAGCGGGATGCAATAACACCAAGCAGCTAGTAGTGCCATTTGTGGTATCATCAGATGAGAAAGTCGCAGAGATGCCAATAATTGGATATAATGTCATACAAGAACTCTACAAGGAGACAGCTGCCAAAGGAAGGAGAGCCTTGGAGTTGCCGACCCCCAAAGCAGAGGTCCTGGTGAGTCAACTACAAGCCAGCCTGAGAGAAACTGGTGGTACCGTACTAAAGACTGGTACAAAGAACCAAAGGATTCCGGCAAACACTGTGACGTGTGTCAGATGTAGGGCTCACGCCAAACTAGCCTTGCAAGAGCAGACGGTCTTGTGTATACCTGATGAGATTCAGTATGTGCCAGAAGGAATGTATATCGGGAAAACATTAGTGTCTCTTAATAAGGGACAGTTTTCCAAACTATCCATCCCGGTTTGGAACACCACCCAGCGAGACATTATCCTGCCAAGTCAGACCAGGATTGGGTGCCTCGAACCCATAAAGACAACATACCCAGCAAAGGTGAAACCAAAAGAATCAGTGTGTGTTACCACTTACCCGGTGACTCATAGTCTACAATCATCCAGATCAGGGCCAGAAGGTCGAATTGACAATTTAAACACAAGTCAGTTACTGGTAAGTTATGCTCATCAAGAACACTGGGATCTACCAGTACCTATAGGACACCTTTCCGAGGAAGATCAACAGATAGTCAAGGCAATGCTAAGGGAAGAATGCCACGCCTTTGCTAAAGATGATTCTGACATTGGATGCATCCCTTCCCTACAATTACAACTACGCCTTAAAGACAATACACGAGTTAGAAGAACTTACATGTCAGTGCCAAGGCCACTACACCAGGAGGTGAAAGAATATCTGCAGGATCTTCTGAACAGTGGATGGATCGCAGAGTCAAAATCATCATACTCTTCACCCATTGTGTGCGTGAGAAAGAAGGATGGTAGTTTAAGACTGTGTTGCGATTACAGGGAATTGAACCAGAAGTCCATCCCTGACCGCCATCCAATCCCTAGGATCCAAGACATGCTGGACAGCCTAGGAGGAAGTTCATGGTTTTCTGTGCTAGATCAAGGAAAAGCCTACCATCAAGGATTTGTGGAAGAATCCAGTCGACTACTGACTGCCTTCATCACACCTTGGGGTCTGTATGAGTGGATCAGAATACCCTTTGGCCTTAGTTTTGCGCCAGCTGAATTCCAACGCAGCATGGAAACTTGTCTAATGGGACTGAGAGATGAGGTCTGTCTGCCGTACCTAGATGACAACCTGGTTCACAGCAGAGCATTCAACGAACATGTGGAACATGTCCGGTTGGTACTGCAACGGTATCAGAAACATGGAGTAAAGTTAACAGCGAGGAAATGTGAACTTTTCAGAAACAAAGTCAGATTCTTAGGTAAAATCGTGTCCAAAGATGGCCATTCTATGGATCCAGCAGACATTGCACCTGTGCTGGTCTTGAGGAACAACCAGCCAAAGACTGCTGGAGAACTCAGGACGTTATTAGGATTAATTTCCTACTATCGTCCTTACATCCAAAACTTTTCCAGTATTGCAAAGCCCCTGTATGACTTACTATCAGCAGATAAAACACCCACCATAACGTCAGTGCCAGCTCAACAATCTAAGATGAGGAAGAAGCCATCACCAAAACTAAAAGGTCAACTACCTTTTCATCAGTCTATAGTCTGGACTGACCACCACCAGGCAGTGCTGAACCAGCTCATTGACGTCTTAACTCATCCTCCAGTTATGGGTTACCCTGACTAAAGCAAACCCTTTGTTCTGCACTGTGATGCCTCTCAAGAAGGACTAGGAGCTGTGTTGTACCAAGAGCAGGAGGAAAAATTGAAAGTAATTGCTTATGGGTCTAGGACTCTAACACCTGCTGAGAAAAACTATCACATGCATTTAGGAAAGCTAGAATTCCTTGCGATGAAATGGGCCATATGTGAGAGGTTCCGAGGATACCTATACTACTGTCCATCCTTTGTAGTGTATACTGACAACAATCCACTAACCTATGTCCTAACTACTGCCAAACAATGCCACAGGCCATCAATGGGTTGCAGAACTCGCTGACTTCAATTTCACTATCAAGTATCGTCCAGGAAAGAGAAATGCAGATGCAGATGTACTCTCTCGTATGCCACTAAGTCCTGAACAATACATGCAGCAGTGTTCACAAGAAATCGACCCCAAAGTCATCAATTGCATAACCCAAGCACTTTAGGTGCAACAGAAAGAAGAAACGCCTTGGCTGTGTCCAATAACCATCGCTGGTACAATGTATAGGTTCCCATCAAAACAAGAACAGCAAGGTGAGCAGCTTGATCTCTTTATACTAATGAAACAGTGGACCAAATTGTACCTCGACAAGGATGGAATCTTGAGACGGAAAACACCCTCAGGTTCTCAACTAGTGTTACCCAAGCTGTATCATTCACTGGTGTTAAAAGAATTGCATGAAGAAATGGGAGTGGAAAGAACTGTAAACATTTTCAAAGTTTTCCCAATTTTTCGGACTGACTGACCTTCATTTCTTAAAGTAATGATGGCCACTCGTTTTTCTTTACTTAGCTGTTTTTTTCTTGCCATAATACAAATTCTAACAGTCTATTCAGTAGGACTATCAGCTGTGTATCCACCTGACTTCTCCACAACGCAATGGTCCCAACCCCATTTATAAGGCAAGAAATCCCACTTATTAAACCTGACAGGGCACACCTGTGAAGTGAAAACCATTTCAGGTGACTACCTCTTGAAGCTCATCAAGAGAATGCCAAGAGTGTGCAAAGCATTAATCAAAGCAAAAGGTGGCTACTTTGAAGAACCTAGAATATGACATATTTTCAGTTGTTTCACACTTTTTTGTTATGTATATAATTCCACATGTGTTAATTCATAGTTTTGATGCCTTCAGTGTGAATCTACAATTTTCATAGTCATGAAAATAAAGAAAACTCTTTGAGTGAGAAGGTGTGTCCAAACTTTTGGTCTGTACTGTACCTAACAGACCAAGCACTAAAAGACGAGACCAAGTTTCAAAGACTTATCAACCAGCGATACAGATATCTGAAGAAATATCAGAAGAGGAATCAGATCTTGAACAAGAGCAATGGAGATCATTCATCCCTGTAACTCAGAGAAATCACACAAGGGAAGATATAGAACTGAATCCTGAAGCAGCAGAGTTCCATCCTTGCCAGTTGGAAACAAATGAGGGAAGTACAGAAAAAGCTAGAATGGAAACTTCAGAGAATGAGCCGGTGATTCCGCCTGAACACATTACATATCCAGTAGGAGACACAGAAAAAGAAAACGCTTCACCAGAAAACCCAACAGAGACAGTTGACAGCGATGAAGGCGAGTTTAAGGATGCTTCAGATGCCTTACCGCTACGCCGGATACAACCCAGCAGAACCAGGAAACAGCCAAAAGTCCTGACTTATGACACTTTGGGTCAACCCAGTAGTGTTGCCAGGAATGCAGCAGTAAAAGTTATAGACTGTGTTTATACCCCACAAGTTTACCCTAACTGTTATGTAAGCCCAGACCTTTTTGCTGAGGACTCTAAAAATTGGTAACCGTATCCATGTCTTCAATGCTATGGTTTATTATTATCTTCTTATGTTGAAAATGTTAAATGTTATGTTCTGTGGTTAACAAAAGGAACTTTCTTGCACTCTTACTGCAGACAATCCAAGTAGAATAACCTTCAAACAATGAAAACTAGGTAAAGAGAAAAGAGGGAAAAAAAAAGACAAAAGTAATAAAGTGTCCCCTAGTTTTATATAAATTCTTATCTTCACAATAACATGCACAAATCTGTGTTAAAGGGGTTTGTACTAGTTAGCTCAAGGCAACAATATCCCCCCAAGCTTCATAGCGCTGTGGGCCAGGTGGGAAACTGACATAACCAGGAGTAGATGTCGCAAGGAGGACAGTTCCTCAAGTAAATCGGTTACTATTTAACCTTGGCTCCACATGATTGTGGAAGATGAGCAAGAGAATTATGATTCTCATACTAAAGTCTGCGTATGTCGAGAACAACATAAAATTTTGTGGAGGAAAGTGTAAGAGATATAAAAAATAGACACCCCATAAGAATAAACTAATATCTATATCATTTCTAGCTTCAACAATCCACAAGTATGTCTGTATTATATTAAATTCATGACATTGCTATTAACCACTAGTAGATGGCAGCAGAGCGAAAGCTTGAAGAGCAAAGCTAAAAACAGCAAAGGGGAACTGAATAATGCAGATCTTGGTTTATGGGAGGACAGGATTTACTGCTACATTTCCTGTATCCCCATATACTGAAGGTCATGTGTTTGTTCTTTCCAGGTAAGGGAACACAAATTCAGAGCCATAAATAGGCTAAAATGATGTAAAACACATTCCTATAATCAGCTAAGGCTGCTGTGATGCAGTGTGAGTATATAAAATATGCACAAGTGCTAGTGAAGTACAATGAGGTTTCACATGATACTAATATGTAGTGACTATGATTACTATGGAAGCTGATGTCACTCTATGATATTATACTGCACTATTGGTTTACTGTGAGGCAGATTAAATAATCCGAGAGCATCTCTCATGTTAAGGGTTTAATATCTCTTATAGGAAAGTTATACCTGTTATTGATAATGTATTATTGAATATACAGATGTGTATTAATAGGATAGGATTTACTGCTACATTTCCTGTATCCCCATATACTGAAGGTCATGTGTTTGTTCTTTCCAGAACATGTTCAATAAAATCACTTCTATCTTCACCCAGCCCGCTCCCTTCGCACAATGGAATTATTGACCATACTTTCAGCATATGTGCAACACTAGTACTTAATGTACTTAGCACCTTTGCAACTGCACTAAATGCTCCAGGAATACAAAAGCAGGTTCTAACCCAGTATTTTAATGGTACTTTAAACAATAGTGCTCAGAAACTAGGCTCTGTCCGTGCTGACTTCTGTGGTTGCAATCCAAACCCTTCCCAACATTTCTAATCCATTGAAATGACAGCTCTGTTTAACTGCAAATCAAAATAGCTGCCTCCAGAAAATGAATATGGCGGTCTATATGAAAATTTCAATAGACGGAACACTGGGCGTTTCACAATGGAACCCTTCAGCATTCATAGATGATGACACCACAAAGGGCCCTTGCTGTTTTAATCCCTGGCAGCAGCCATGATTCTTCATTCTTCAATCAGGTGTGGATCCATGCATATCAACAGGTATGGTGCCAATCCATAGGTAAGGCCATGTTTTTTTTTGTGTCCAACAAAGGTGTCAGTTTATGGAAAGATTTGTTTGAGGGAAAAATGGCATTTCTATGGAGATTGGAATACTGTCCAGCGACTATTAGCAGGCCCAGAACACAAAAACCTTCTTATCTGTTTCTGACGGTATGGCCAAATGAACTTCAAGAGTACCCCTCTTTGCCCCCTGTTGCAACTTGGGGGAAGGAAGTGGTCACCGACGGAGCTATGCCTTTTCTGGCTTTTGCTTTTTGGCCACTGCAATGCAGGCTCAGATCAGTTTAGCGTCTGCTACTCAACACCTCTCATGAGATACCGTACCTTTTATGGATTTTGGAGCTGGCAGAATGAGAATGCGCCTGTTGTCCAATTAAAGTTCTGTGCTAGTACTCAATGTACTTAGCACTAGGGATGAACGAACTCGAACTGTATAGTTCGGGTTCGTACCGAATTTTGGGGTGTCCGTGACACGGACCCGAACCCGGACATTTTCGTAAAAGTCCGGGTTCGGGTTCGGTGTTCGTCGCTTTCTTGGCGCTTTTGTGACGCTTTCTTGGCGCTTTTTGAAAGGCTGCAAAGCAGCCAATCAACAAGCGTCATACTACTTGCCCCAAGAGGCCATCACAGCCATGCCTACTATTGGCATGGCTGTGATTGGCCAGAGCACCATGTGACCCAGCCTCTATTTAAGCTGGAGTCACATAGGGCCGCCCGTCACTCTGCTCTGATTAGCGTAGGGAGAGGTTGCGGCTGCGACAGTAGGGCGAGATTAGGCAGATTAACTCCTCCAAAGGACTTGATTATTGATCGATCTGCAGCTGTGGGTCATTGAGCTGCTGATACTCAATTGCTCACTGTTTTTAGGCTGCCCAGACCGTTTGTCAGTCACTTTTTTCTGGGGTGATCGGCGGCCATTTTGTGTCTTGTGGTGCGCCAGCACAAGCTGCGACCAAGTGCATTTAACCCTCAATGGTGTGGTTGTTTTTTGGCTAAAGCCTACATCAGGGTGAAGCTGTCACACCAAGTGCATTTAACCAGCAATAATCTGTTTATTTTTTGGCCATATACTACATCAGGGGCAAGCTGCGCCTGTCACCAAGTGCATTTAACCCTCAATGGTGTGGTTGTTTTTTGGCTAAAGCCTACATCAGGGTGAAGCTGTCACACCAAGTGCATTTAACCAGCAATAGTCTGTTTATTTTTTGGCCATATACTACATCAGGGGCAAGCTGCACCCGTCACCAAGTGCATTTAACCCTCAATGGTGTGGTTGTTTTTTGGCTAAAGCCTACATCAGGGTGAAGCTGTCACACCAAGTGCATTTAACCAGCAATAGTCTGTTTATTTTTTGGCCATATACTACATAAGGGGCAAGCTGCGCCTGTCACCAAGTGCATTTAACCCTCAATGGTGTGGTTGTTTTTTGGCTAAAGCCTACATCAGGGTGAAGCTGTCACACCAAGTGCATTTAACCAGCAATAGTCTGTTTATTTTTTGGCCATATACTACATCAGGGGCAAGCTGCGCCCGTCACCAAGTGCATTTAACCCTCAGTAGTGTGGTTGGTCAAGCTGTCACACCAAGTGCATTTAACCAGCAATAGTCTGTTCATTTTTTGGCCATATACTACATCAGGGGCAAGCTGCGCCTGTCACCAAGTGCATTTAACCCTCAGTAGTGTGGTTGGTCAAGCTGTCACACCAAGTGCATTTAACCAGCAATAGTGTGGTTATTTTTTGGCCATATCCCAGTCTAATGCTGTCAGTAAATCTATACCTGTCACCCAGCGCCTAAATACTAGGCCTCAAATTTATATCCCGCTAAATCTGTCGTTACTGGTGTACTGTTCTGGCTGGGCAAGTTATTTAGTGTCCGTCAAAGCACATTTTTTGTTCTGGGTTGAAATACAATTCCCAATTTAGCAATTTCCTAATTTAGTGGTTTCTGCTGTATCAGAGCTATTTGAAATCTATCCCTAAAAGGGTATATAATATTCTAGGTGCACATAGGGTCATTCAGAATAACTTCACACACACGCTACTGTGCATTTCCAAGTCTAATTCCGTCAGTAAATCTATACCTGTCACCCAGCGCCTAAATACTAGGCCTCAAATTTATATCCCGCTAAATCTGTCGTTACTGGTGTACTGTTCTGGCTGGGCAAGTTATTTAGTGTCCGTCAAAGCACATTTTTTGTTCTGAGTTGAAATACAATTCCCAATTTAGCAATTTCCTAATTTAGTGGTTTCTGCTGTATCTGAGCTATTTGAAATCTATCCCTAAAAGGGTATATAATATTCAAGGTGCACATAGGGTCATTCAGAATAACTTCACACACACGCTACTGTGCATTTCCAAGTCTAATTCCGTCAAAAAATCTATACCTGTCACCCAGCGCCTAAATACTAGGCCTCAAATTTATATCCCGCTAAATCTGTCGTTACTGGTGTACTGTTCTGGCTGGGCAAGTTATTTAGTGTCCGTCAAAGCACATTTTTTGTTCTGGGTTGAAATACCATTCCCAATTTAGCAATTTCCTAATTTAGTGGTTTCTGCTGTATCAGAGCTATTTCAAATCTATCCCTAAAAGGGTATATAATATTTAAGGTGCACATAGGGTCATTCAGAATAACTTCACACACACGCTACTGTGCATTTCCAAGTCTAATTCCGTCAGTAAATCTATACCTGTCACCCAGCGCCTAAATACTAGGCCTCAAATTTATATCCCGCTAAATCTGTCGTTACTGCTGTACTGTTCTGGCTGGGCAAGTTATTTAGTGTCCGTCAAAGCACATTTTTTGTTCTGGGTTGAAATACAATTCCCAATTTAGCAATTTCCTAATTTAGTGGTTTCTGCTGTATCAGAGCTATTTGAAATCTATCCCTAAAAGGGTATATAATATTCAAGGTGCACATAGGGTCATTCAGAATAACTTCACACACACGCTACTGTGCATTTCCAAGTCTAATTCTGTCAGTAAATCTATACCTGTCACCCAGCGCCTAAATACTAGGCCTCAAATTTATATCCCGCTAAATCTGTCGTTACTGGTGTACTGTTCTGGCTGGGCAAGTTATTTAGTGTCCGTCAAAGCACATTTTTTGTTCTGGGTTGAAATACAATTCCCAATTTAGCAATTTCCTAATTTAGTGGTTTCTGCTGTATCAGTGCTATTTGAAATCTATCCCTAAAAGGGTATATAATATTCAAGGTGCACATAGGGTCATTCAGAATAACTTCACACACACGCTACTGTGCATTTCCAAGTCTAATTCCGTCAGTAAATCTATACCTGTCACCCAGCGCCTAAATACTAGGCCTCAAATTTATATCCCGCTAAATCTGTCGTTACTGCTGTACTGTTCTGGCTGGGCAAGTTATTTAGTGTCCGTCAAAGCACATTTTTTGTTCTGGGTTGAAATACAATTCCCAATTTAGCAATTTCCTAATTTAGTGGTTTCTGCTGTATCTGAGCTATTTGAAATCTATCCCTAAAAGGGTATATAATATTCAAGGTGCACATAGGGTCATTCAGAATAACTTCACACACACGCTACTGTGCATTTCCAAGTCTAATTCCGTCAGTAAATCTATGCCTGTCACCCAGCGCCTAAATACTAGGCCTCAAATTTATATCCCGCTAAATCTGTCGTTACTGCTGTACTGTTCTGGCTGGGCAAGTTATTTAGTGTCCGTCAAAGCACATTTTTTGTTCTGGGTTGAAATACAATTCCCAATTTAGCAATTTCCTAATTTAGTGGTTTCTGCTGTATCAGAGCTATTTGAAATCTATCCCTAAAAGGGTATATAATATTCAAGGTGCACATAGGGTCATTCAGAATAACTTCACACACACGCTACTGTGCATTTCCAAGTCTAATTCCGTCAGTAAATCTATGCCTGTCACCCAGCGCCTAAATACTAGGCCTCAAATTTATATCCCGCTAAATCTGTCGTTACTGCTGTACTGTTCTGGCTGGGCAAGTTATTTAGTGTCCGTCAAAGCACATTTTTTGTTCTGGGTTGAAATACAATTCCCAATTTAGCAATTTCCTAATTTAGTGGTTTCTGCTGTATCAGAGCTATTTGAAATCTATCCCTAAAAGGGTATATAATATTCAAGGTGCACATAGGGTCATTCAGAATAACTTCACACACGCGCTACTGTGCATTTCCAAGTCTAATTCCGTCAGTAAATCTATACCTGTCACCCAGCGCCTAAATACTAGGCCTCAAATTTATATTCAGCTGAATTTGAATACAATACATTGGGCCAAATAATGATTTCTTGTTGTGGTGAACGATAACAATGAGGAAAACATCTAGTAAGGGACGCGGACGTGGACATGGTCGTGGTGGTGTTAGTGGACCCTCTGGTGCTGGGAGAGGACGTGGCCATTCTGCCACATCCACACGTCCTAGTGTACCAACTACCTCAGGTCCCAGTAGCCGCCAGAATTTACAGCGATATATGGTGGGGCCCAATGCCGTTCTAAGAATGGTAAGGCCTGAGCAGGTACAGGCATTAGTCAATTGGGTGGCCGACAGTGGATCCAGCACGTTCACATTATCTCCCTCCCAGTCTTCTGCAGAAAGCGCACAGATGGCGCCTGAAAACCAACCCCATTAGTCTGTCACATCACCCCCATGCATACCAGGGAAACTGTCTCAGCCTCAAGTTATGCAGCAGTCTCTTATGCTGTTTGAAGACTCCGCTGGCAGGGTTTCCCAAGGGCATCCACCTAGCCCTTCCCCAGCGGTGAAAGACATAGAATGCACTGACGCACAACCACTTATGTTTCCTGATGATGAGGACATGGGAATACCACCTCAGCATGTCTCTGATGATGACGAAACACAGGTGCCAACTGCTGCGTCTTTCTGCAGTGTGCAGACTGAACAGGAGGTCAGGGATCAAGACTGGGTGGAAGACGATGCAGGGGACGATGAGGTCCTAGACCCCACATGGAATAAAGGTCGTGCCACTGACTTTCACAGTTCGGAGGAAGAGGCAGTGGTGAGACCGAGCCAACAGCGTAGCAAAAGAGGGAGCAGTGGGCAAAAGCAGAACACCC
Source organism: Bufo gargarizans (assembly GCF_014858855.1). Classification (NCBI taxonomy): domain Eukaryota; kingdom Metazoa; phylum Chordata; class Amphibia; order Anura; family Bufonidae; genus Bufo; species Bufo gargarizans. The sequence goes on along the minus strand of NC_058080.1, from coordinate 682,926,306 downwards.
GCCGCCAAGAGACTCCGCCTGCTACTGACCGCCGCCATCTTGGACCGAGCACCCCAAAGGCAGCTTCAAGGAGTTCCCTGGCATGGCACTTCTTCAAACAATGTGCTGACGACAAGACCCGAGTGGTTTGCACGCTGTGCCATCAGAGCCTGAAGCGAGGCATTAACGTTCTGAACCTTAGCACAACCTGCATGACCAGGCACCTGCATGCAAAGCATGAACTGCAGTGGAGTAAACACCTTAAAAACAAGGAAGTCGCTCAGGCTCCCCCTGCTACCTCTTCTGCTGCTGCCGCCTCGGCCTCTTCCTCCGCCTCTGGAGGAACGTTGGCACCTGCTGCCCAGCAAACAGGGGATGTACCACCAACACCACCACCACCTCCGTCACCAAGCATCTCAACCATGTCACACGGCAGCGTTCAGCTCTCCATCTCACAAACATTTGAGAGAAAGCGTAAATTCCCACCTAGCCAGCCTCGATCCCTGGCCCTGAATGCCAGCATTTCTAAACTACTGGCCTATGAAATGCTGTCATTTAGGCTGGTGGACACAGACAGCTTCAAACAGCTCATGTCGCTTGCTGTCCCACAGTATGTTGTTCCTAGCCGGCACTACTTCTCCAAGAGACCTGTGCCTTCCCTGCACAACCAAGTATCCGATAAAATCAAGTGTGCACTGCGCAACGCCATCTGTGGCAAGGTCCACCTAATCACAGATACGTGGACCAGTAAGCACGGCCAGGGACGCTATATCTCCCTAACTGCACACTGGGTAAATGTAGTGGCAGCTGGGCCCCAGGCGGAGAGCTGTTTGGCGCACGTCCTTCCGCCGCCAAGGATCTCAGGGCAACATTCTTTGCCTCCTGTTGCCACCTCCTCCTTCTCGGCTTCCTCCTCCTCTTCTTCCACCTGCTCATCCAGTCAGCCACACACCTTCACCACCAACTTCAGCACAGCCCGGGGTAAACGTCAGCAGGCCATTCTGAAACTCATATGTTTGGGGGACAGGCCCCACACCGCACAGGAGTTGTGGCGGGGTATAGAACAACAGACCGACGAGTGGTTGCTGCCGGTGAGCCTCAAGCCCGGCCTGGTGGTGTGTGATAATGGGCGAAATCTCGTTGCAGCTCTGGGACTAGCCGGTTTGACGCACATCCCTTGCTTGGCGCATGTGCTGAATTTGGTGGTGCAGAAGTTCATTCACAACTACCCCGACATGTCAGAGCTGCTGCATAAAGTGCGGGCCATCTGTTCGCGCTTCCGGCGTTCACATCCTGCCGCTGCTCGTCTGTCTGCGCTACAGCGTAACTGTCATGGAACCATGAACCAGACGTACAACAAGAGATAAGTGGGAATAAGAAGGCTTTATTGAAAATCAAGCTGTAAGCAAAAGTCCAAACGGATGGCTAAACCGAAGCAGGGTCTTGCGTAGACAGGGGTCAGGAACTAGAAGGGTAGTCAGACGAAGCCTGGATCAGGAACCAGCAGGGTAGTCAGACGAAGCCAGGATCAGGAACCAACGGGGTAGTCAGACGAGGCCAGGATCAGGAACCAGAAGCAGCAGCAGTCTTAGAAGCATGTGAACACAGGAGGACCAAGCAAGGAACTGAAGCCACAGACCTCCTATATATATGAGCTAGGCATCCAGCTCCTCCCAGTGGGAAGGAGAAGCCGCAGGGTGGGAGGCTACAAGAAACCCAGAAACCAAGATGGCCGCCAGCACATGTCAAACGAAGGAGAACAGTAAGAAGGTAAGACCATGACAGTAACTTCGTCCTTCCCGCTCACCGCATCATATGCGACGTGCCCACCAGGTGGAACTCCACCTTGCACATGCTGGACAGACTGTGCGAGCAACAGCAGGCCATAGTGGAGTTTCAGCTGCAGCACGCACGGGTCAGTCGCACTACGGAACAGCACCACTTCACCACCAATGACTGGGCCTCCATGCGAGACCTGTGTGCCCTGTTGCGCTGTTTCGAGTACTCCACCAACATGGCCAGTGGCGATGACGCCGTTATCAGCGTTACAATACCACTTCTATGTCTCCTTGAGAAAACACTTAGGGCGATGATGCAAGAGGAGGTGGCCCAGGAGGAGGAGGAAGAGGGGTCATTTTGGCACTTTCAGGCCAGTCTCTTCGAAGTGACTCAGAGGGAGGTTTTTTGCAACAGCAGAGGCCAGGTACAAATGTGGCCAGCCAGGGCCCACTACTGGAGGACGAGGAGGACGAGGATGAGGAGGAGGTGGAGGAGGATGAGGATGAAGCATGGTCACAGCAGGGTGGCACCCAACGCAGCTCGGGCCCATCACTGGTGCGTGGCTGGGGGGAAAGGCATGACGATACGCCTCCCACAGAGGACAGCTTGTCCTTACCCCTGGGCAGCCTGGCACACATGAGCGACTACATGCTGCAGTGCCTGCGCAACGACAGCAGAGTTGCCCACATTTTAACGTGTGCGGACTACTGGGTTGCCACCCTGCTGGATCCACGCTACAAAGACAATGTGCCCACCTTACTTCCTGCACTGGAGCGTGATAGGAAGATGCGCGAGTACAAGCGCACGTTGGTAGACGCGCTACTTAGAGCATTCCCAAATGTCACAGGGGAACAAGTGGAAGCCCAAGGCGAAGGCAGAGGAGGAGCAAGAGGTCGCCAAGGCAGCTGTGTCACGGCCAGCTCCTCTGAGGGCAGGGTTAGCATGGCAGAGATGTGGAAAAGTTTTGTCAACACGCCACAGCTAACTGCACCACCACCTGATACGCAACGTGTTAGCAGGAGGCAATATCTCACTAACATGGTGGAACAGTACGTGTGCACACCCCTCCACGTACTGACTGATGGTTCAGCCCCATTCAACTTCTGGGTCTCTAAATTGTCCACGTGGCCAGAGCTAGCCTTTTATGCCTTGGAGGTGCTGGCCTGCCCGGCGGCCAGCGTTTTGTCTGAACGTGTATTCAGCACAGCAGGGGGCGTCATTACAGACAAACGCAGCCGCCTGTCTACAGCCAATGTGGACAAGCTGACGTTCATAAAAATGAACCAGGCATGGATCCCACAGGACCTGTCCGTCCCTTGTCCAGATTAGACATTAACTACCTCCCCTTAACCATATATTATTGGACTCCAGGGCACTTCCTCATTCAATCCTATTTTTATTTTCATTTTACCATTATATTGTGAGGCTACCCAAAGTTGAATAATCCTCTCTGTCTGGGTGCCGGGGCCTAAATATATGTCAATGGACTGTTCCAATGTTGGGTGACGTGAAGCCTGATTCTCTGCTATGACATGCAGACTAATTCTCTGCTGACATGAAGCCAGATCCTCTGTTACGGGACCTCTCTCCTCTGCCTGGGTGCTGGGCCTAAATATCTGACAATGGACTATTGCAGTGGTGGCTGACGTGAAGCCTGATTTTCTGCTATGACATGCAGACTAATTCTCTGCTGACATGAAGCCAGATCCTCTGTTACGGGACCTCTCTCCTCTGCCTGGGTGCTGGGCCTAAATTTATGAAATTAGACTGTTGCATTGGTGGCTGACGTGAAGCCTGATTCTCTGCTATGATATGAAGACTGATTCTCTGCTGACATGAAGCCAGATTGTCTATTACGGGACCTCTCTCCTCTGCCTGGGTGCTGGGCCTAAATATCTGACAATGGACTGTTGCATTGGTGGCTGACGTGAAGCCTGATTCTCTGCTATGATATGAAGACTGATTCTCTGCTGACATGAAGCCAGATTGTCTGTTACGGGACCTCTCTCACCTGCCTGGGTGCTGGGCCTAAATTTATGAAAATGGACTGTTGCAGTGGTGGGTGACGTGAAGCCTGATTCTCTGCTATGATATGAAGACTGATTCTCTGCTGACATGAAGCCAGATTGTCTGTTACGGGACCTCTCTCCTCTGCCTGGGTGCTGGGCCTAAATTTATGAAAATGGACTGTTGCAGTGGTGGGTGACGTGAAGCCTGATTCTCTGCTATGACATGAAGACTGATTCTCTGCTGACATGAAGCCAGATTCTCTGTTACGGGACCTCTCTCCTCTGCCTGGGTGCTGGGCCTAAATATCTGACAATGGACTGTTGCATTGGTGGCTGACGTGAAGCCTGATTCTCTGCTATGATATGAAGACTGATTCTCTGCTGACATGAAGCCAGATTGTCTGTTACGGGACCTCTCTCCTCTGCCTGGGTGCTGGGCCTAAATTTATGAAAATGGACTGTTGCAGTGGTGGGTGACGTGAAGCCTGATTCTCTGCTATGACATGAAGACTGATTCTCTGCTGACATAAAGCCAGATTGTCTGTTACGGGACCTCTCTCCTCTGCCTGGGTGCTGGGCCTAAATTTATGAAAATGGACTGTTGCAGTGGTGGGTGACGTGAAGCCTGATTCTCTGCTATGACATGAAGACTGATTCTCTGCTGACATGAAGCCAGATTGTCTGTTACGGGACCTCTCTCCTCTGCCTGGGTGCTGGGCCTAAATATCTGACAATGGACTGTTGCATTGGTGGCTGACGTGAAGCCTGATTCTCTGCTATGATATGAAAACTGATTCTCTGCTGACATGAAGCCAGATTGTCTGTTACGGGACCTCTCTCCTCTGCCTGGGTGCTGGGCCTAAATTTATGAAAATGGACTGTTACAGTGGTGGGTGACGTGAAGCCTGATTCTCTGCTATGACATGAAGACTGATTCTCTGCTGACATGAAGCCAGATTCTCTGTTACGGGACCTCTCTCCTCTGCCTGGGTGCTGGGCCTAAATATCTGACAATGGACTGTTGCATTGGTGGCTGACGTGAAGCCTGATTCTCTGCTATGACATGAAGACTGATTCTCTGCTGACATGAAGCCAGATTCTCTGTTACGGGACCTCTCTCCTCTGCCTGGGTGCCGGGGCCTAAATATCTGAGAATGGACTGTTCCAGTGGTGGGTGACGTGAAGCCAGATTCTCTGCTATGGGACCTCTCTCCAATTGATTTTGGTAAATTTTTATTTATTTAATTTTTATTTTTATTCATTTCCCTATCCACATTTGTTTGCAGGGGATTTACCTACATGTTGCTGCCTTTTGCAGCCCTCTAGCCCTTTCCTGGGCTGTTTTACAGCCTTTTTAGTGCCGAAAAGTTCGGGTCCCCATTGACTTCAATGGGGTTCGGGACGAAGTTCGGATCGGGTTCGGATCCCGAACCCGAACATTTTCGGGAAGTTCGGCCGAACTTCTCGAACCCGAACATCCAGGTATCCGCTGAACTCTACTTAGCACTTCTGCAACTGCCCTATCTGCTCCAGGAATCCAAAAGCAGGTTCTAACCCAGAATTTAAATGCAGCTATAAACAGTGGTGCTCAGAGACTAGGCTTCGTCCATGCTGACTTCTGTGGTTGCAATCCAAACCCTTCCCAACATTTCTTATCCATTGAAATGAAGCTCTGTTTAACTGCAATTTCAAAATGGCTGCCTATAGAAAATCAATATGGCAGCCTCCATGAAAATTTCAGCGGATGGAACGTTGAACGTGTCACAATAGAACCCTTCAGCATCCATGGATTATGACATCACAATGGCCCCTTGCTGATTTCCTTCCTGGCAGCAGCCATGATTCTTTATTCTTCAGTCAGGTGTGGATCCATGCACATCAACAGGTATGGATCCACCTTTTATGGATTTTGGAGCTGGAAGAATGAGAATGCGCCTGTTGTCCAATCAAAGTTCTGTGCTAGTACTCAATGTACTGAGCACCTCTGCAACTGCCCTACCTGCTCCAGGAATCCAAAAGCAGGTTCTAACCCAGTATTTAAATGCAGCTTTAAACAATAGTGCTCAGAAACTAGGCTTAGTCCATGCTGACTTCTGTGGTTGCAATCCAACTCTTCCCAACATTTCTTATCCATTGAAATGACAGCTCTGTTTAACTGCAAGTCAAAATGGTTGCCTCCAGAAAATCAATATGGCAGCCTCTATGAAAATTTCAGCGGACGGAACACTGAGCGTGTCACAATAGAACCCTTCAGCATCCATGGATCATGACATCACAATGGTCCCTTGCTGGTTTCCTTCCTGGAAGCAGCCATGATTCTTCAGTCAGGTGTGGATCCATGCACATCAACAGGTATGGTGCCAATCCACAGGTAAGGGCACATTTTTGTTTGTGTCAATCAAAGGTGTCAGTTTATGGAAAGATTTGTTTGGGGGAAAAATGGCATTTCTCTGCAGATTGGAATACTGTCCAGCGACTATTAGCAGGCCCAAAACACAAAAACCTTCTTATCTGTTTCTGACGGTATGGTCATGTGAAGACTGCTGGTATTCAGGAACAGGGGGTTAGGATGAGAGAGCTACCACGGCCCCCCCCCCCCCCTTTATTCACCTTTACCATAACAAAGGACACGGACACCTTTTGTTACTTTTAACTTGTTTTACTGGGTGATGATCTGCCACAGCTGACCACACAATTACTAAATCCTTAAAAAAGGCCGGAAACCTTTCCAAATCGGAACACATAAGCACCATTATCTCAGCCGCAGGGCGCAGAGATCATTCCCGCCTGCATGTATCACCAATATGACCGGTACCGCCGACCGGAGACCCAAATCCACCACCTCAGGTAACAGCTGAGACCATCGAAGACCCCGTATACCCTTCCAAAAAACGTCTACTTCCCTAAATCCAAGGCTCCGGCCTCCCGTTTGCAGTCTGCCCTCTGTGCAGCCCAAAAGATGTAAGAGTGACCTAACAGCCACACCACCGGACGAACAGCCCCTGAAAGAGAAAAACCATGAAACACATACCTGCCATGAACACCATTTTTTTATTTTTTTATTATTTTTTAGTGCAAACCCTCCGCAAACACAGCAACTCACAGCAGCAAATCAGGGCAGATATATCTCGCAAAGCATGCCGACCGCCACCTACCAATGCGCTGAACCTCTGATTCTGATAAACCTGCTCTCGCCGCCTCTGTTGCAGCGCCTATGCGAAAAGAGTGAGTACCGAATTCACCAAGATCCACCCCTGAATGCCGCAAGCAATTGCACAACACCGAAGAAAATTGAAATTTCGTAAAAGGGGATCCATCAGCATGTGTGAAGAAATTTACGCCTCCCTTCCTAACTGACCTATACTCAGATACCAACCGAACCGGACAGGCTACTCCCGGTACTGGTAATATCGGTAACCATACCCCGTTCCAAAACTGGTCCGTCTTCGACCTCCTAATAAGGACCCTGAGAGCATTATTACCAAGCACAACTTCCACATCCAACAGGCCACCCGGTCTGGTGCCAGAAGGAGCCATGAGTTCCCCCACCCTCAGAGCTGCAAAAAAGACAAGACTGAAACAAGCCGCCGCCATAGAACGCTCAAAAGCTGATGAACAAACCTCCCTGCAATACTCAATCAACTTGCCTAGTAGGGTAAAAGAAATAGGCCGTCTGCTGTCCTGTACTACATACTCCTTTTGCCAACCCCTTCATGGCCTGCCTCACCACAAAGTTTTTTGTCACATCCGCCCGTCCACACAACTTAAAGTATAACGCCACCCCCGCCGAGCAACCAAGGGCAGAAACCCCCAGAGACCTCAGCCCCAACAGTCATTTCACGGTAACCTCCAAACGAAGATCATCTCTCCTAGCGACATCCCTCACCCCACGTACAGCCAACCAGTCTGCCCAGGCCTTACCATGCGCCTGCCAAGTAGCCGGAGACACCGATGCACTTACAAGGGACATCAATTGTTGACCACTAGCTGCCAGAGGTACCACGGGCATTCTACTCCATCCAGCTTCCGAAAAACCTGCCAATTGAAGCGAGAAAGAGCATCAGCGATCCGGTTGTCCACCCCAGGAACATGCCTGGCCCTAAAATAGATAGGGCCAGGTGCCATAACAACGATAAAACCGGGAGGGATGAAGATGACAAACAATTAATACACTGAACAGTCCCCAAATTATCAGACCAAAAACAAACATGACTGATTAGCCAGACGCCCCCCCCAGATCTCCACCGCCACCACTATAGGGAACAGCTCCAGCAACGTAAGGTTCCGAACCAGCCCTGAGGCGCACCAATCCACCGGCCAAGAAGATGCACACCACTCCGTGCCTAAGATTGTACCAAAACCACAGGAACCAGCCGCATCAGACCACAATGCCAGTTCCGAGTTTGAAACTTCTGTAGAAATAAAGCAAGTGTGACTGTTATAAGAACCTAAAAAGGAACTCCATACCATTAAATCAGCCTTCAGAGATTTTGTAAGCCGGATATGATGCCGAGGGGACCGGATCCCTTGCGTGGCCAAAGAGAGGCGCCGCGAAAAACCCCGGCCCATGGGCATAACTCGGCAAGCAAAGCAAAGTAAACCTAAGAGCGACTGGAGTTGATGCAAGGAAACCTTCCTCACTACCAAAAAAACATCAATCAATCCAATGAGATTGACCAATTTTTCCGAAGGGAGACAGAAAACCATAGCAACCGTATCTATCTTAATGCCCATAAAAGAGAGACAAGTCACCGGACCCTCAGTTTTTTCCACCAAAATGGGGACACCAAATCGCGCCATTAGCTCCAGAAAAGTAGACAGGAGAAACCGACAGCTGTCACCATCTCCTGGTGCCACAAAAAGGAAGTCGTCAATGTAATGAATCACCGACGACAGCCCTGATTTGACATGCACAACCCATTCTAAAAATGAGCTGAACATCTCAAAATAATGGCACGAAATGGAGCACCCTATAGGCAAACACATGTCATAATAAAACAGGCCCTCGAAACAACCCCCCAGCAAATGGAAACAATCAGGGTGAATGGGCAAAAGTCTAAACGCTGACTCTATATCGGATTTGGCCATAAGAGCCCCCCGCCCCGCTGCCCTTACCAGAGCCACCGCCCTATCAAACGAGACATACGTCACCTCCTGAAGGATAGCATCATTAACAGACGAACCCCGGGGGTGAGATAGGTGATGTATGAGCCAAAATTTACCAGTCTCTTTTTTGGGAACCACATACCATGGAGAAACCCGCAGGTCAGGGAAAAGGGGCGCTACAAACGGGCCGGCAATCCTCCCTGCTGACACCTCCTTCCACAACTTAGCCTCAAGCACCTCAGGGTTTTTTCTGACTGACTTAAGATTATCAGAAAAAACGGGAACCTCTTAAGAACAAACGGAATGAAAAAACCCTCAGAAAAAACAGTACTCAAAGTGGAAGCCGCCTCCCTATTGGGATACCTGTCTAGCCACGGCCCCATCTCTACCACGCTGACCGGCGTCCTTTTGTTCGAAAGGGGAGGGAGTTTTCCCGGGCTTAACTTGGGACCTGGCACACCGGCCCGCTGGGTGTGAGCCCCCACATGCCGAGCATTTGTGGTTGTATTTGCACAAACCGGCATACTTGCAGAATCCCTCATTAAACAACCAGCACGCGCCCGATCGGCTGCAAAGGCCCCGGCCCCAGTGGCCGCCCCTTGAAAGGAAGGTGGTCTTTGGGACACCATCAGGCGAAGCCATACATCCGTAGCCTTAACCCCCCACCCCAGCGTTGGCTGCAGCGCCAAACGTCTCCTAAACTCATCATACCTCCACCACGCATTGCCCCCGTGGGCCTTATAAGCACTATAAATAGTGTCCAAGTATATGAACAATTCAGAACAGCGCTCAGGGTGACGCTGACCCATAACGCAACCCAGGACCGAAAACGCCTGTAACCAATTGTTTATTGACTTCGACACCTTGACCCTCCGGTCATTTGGCTTATCCAAAAACGTTTCTCCCTATCTACCGTATGTTGGTCCACCGATATCAGGGACCAAATGTCCACGAATTGATTGGACCACATTTTTTCCCTCGCCACCTCAGCCAAGTGAGAACCTAAGGGGCTGACACCGCAGAAAAAAGAATCCTTACGCACACCCGCCAATACTGGAGGACGATGAGGACGACGAGGCCTCCTGCGGATCAGATCCCAGCGCCAGCGGAATAGGCACAGGAGCCTTTGGGGGGAACAAAGAAGGTAAATTGTCTAATAACGATTATAATAATACCCCTAAACCCGTACTGGATCCGCACACCCCCCCAAGCCCCGGCATATTGGTACTCACCAGATGAAGGAGGCATCTGTGCCGAAGCTGCAGGTACAGGCACGACTTCTGTGTGGACTGCCGAAGTAACCAGGCTAGGGGCCCTGGATCCATCAGCAGGACTCGGTCTGCCCCGTCTGAAACACGGTGTACGCACAGACTCCTCCGATGCACCCGAGGACGACGGAGAGCGCCATCGAAAGGATCTGGACCGCCAACACTATCTGGATGACCGGGAACCACGACGCGAGCGGCGACTACGCCGGCCGTGCCGGCCTTTACTCCTGCGGTCCACAGACGAGGAAGGGGACAAGGACACCTCCCTGCGCCTGCAAGAGTGGACGAAGAAGCCGCAATGGGGCGAGAGGGGGGAAAAGGCGCAATGTGGTAAGGCCCAGCATCGGGTATACCCGCCGCAGAAGCCGCCAATACCAGAGCCACTAGTTGTGCAAGCCCAACCCCTTCATATGAGGGGGGCAACATCTCCTCCATTGTGGATGGCGGAGCTAGCTGGGACGCAGGAGGGGTTAATTGCCGGTCATCCGCCGCCATAGAGCTCCCATTGGCCCCCATATTAAATTCTCCCACCGTTTGTCACGTCGGAGACCACAGTGGCTGGAGCGACGGAAGCGGAAGGGTTGGGGCTAACTCCCGGCAGCGCGAAACGGGCGCCGACCGACGTACTGAGGCCACACGCCTGTGACCTACAGCAGGAGCCGAAACGGAACCCGGGGAGGGAGCCGGACTATGTCCTAATCAGGCAGAAGGGCGGTGTGTACAGGCCGATTGCCGCTCACTTGGTATGACAGGGGGGGGGCTCTCTACCTGCCGCGTCCCCACCGCAGCAAGTACAACAGGCGCATGAGGGACAGAGGAAGGGGGAGCGGTCAAGCTGCCCAGAAAGGAGTGCAGCCAGCCTTCCCCCTCCTCACTAAATCTCGCCAGGAGCGCATTGCGCAGATCAGCGTCTCCTGCGGACATCTCTTGTGGGGAAAGGCAGCCAGCAACCACTCACCAGCTTGCCTTCACCGTAAAGAAGTATATAACACTTCCCATTGCCACCTTCCCTTCCTGTTCCTTAGCTCCAACACTTCTTCTTTTGACCCTTTAGACCCCTCTCCAGTTTAAAACCCTTTCTACACATTCTACGCCAACATTGAGGGTTGTGGGGGGGGGGGGGCCTTTAACCACCTCCGGACCGCCTAACGCACATGTGCGTTCCGGAGGTGGCAGGCTGGCGCACAGTCACGCATCGGCGCGTCATCTCGCGAGACGCGAGATTTCCTGTGAACGCGCGCACACAGGCGCACGCGCTCACAGGAACGGAAGGTAAGCGAGTGGATCTCCAGCCTGCCAGCGGCGATCGTTCGCTGGCAGGCTGGAGATCCGAATTTTTTAACCCCTAACAGGTATATTAGACGCTGTTTTCATAACAGCGTCTAATATACCTCCTACCTGGTCCTCTGGTGGTCCCTTTTGTTAGGATCGACCACCAGAGGACTCAGGTAGGTCAGTACAGTCGCACCAAACACCACACTACACTACACCCCCCCCCCCCCCGTCACTTATTAACCCCTTATAAACCCCTGATCACCCATGATCACCCCATATAAACTCCCTGATCACCCCCCTGTCATTGATCACCGCCCTGTCATTGATCACCCCCCTGTCAGGCTCCGTTCAGACGTCCGTATGATTTTTACGGATCCACGGATCGGATCCGCAAAAAGCATACGGACGTCTGAATGGAGCCTTACAGGGGGGTGATCAATGACAGGCGGGTGATCACCCATATACACTCCCTGATCACCCCCTGTCATTGATCACCCCTCTGTCATTGATCACTCCCCTGTAAGGCTCCATTCAGACGTCCGCATGATTTTTACGGATCCATGGATACATGGATCGGATCCGCAAAACACATGCGGACGTCTGAATGGAGCCTTACAGGGGGTGATCAATGACAGGCGGGTGATCACCCATATACACTCCCTGATCACCCCCCTGTCATTGATAACCCCCCTGTAAGGCTCCATTCAGACGTCCGCATGCGTTTTGTGGATCCGATCCATGTATCCATGGATCCGTAAAAAGTCATGCGGATGTCTGAATGGAGCCTTACAGGGGGGGTGATCAGTGACAGGGGGGTGATCACCCTGATCACCCCCTGTCATTGATAACCCCCCTGTAAGGCTCCATTCAGACGTCCGCATGCGTTCTGTGGATCCGATACATGTATCCATGGATCCGTAAAAAATCATGCGGATGTCTGAATGGAGCCTTACAGGGGGGGTGATCAGTGACAGGGGGGTGATTACCCTGATCACCCCCTGTCATTGATAACCCCCCTGTAAGGCTCCATTCAGACGTCCGCATGCGTTCTGTGGATCCGATACATGTATCCATGGATCCGTAAAAAATCATGCGGATGTCTGAATGGAGCCTTACAGGGGGGGTGATCAGTGACAGGGGGGTGATCACCCTGATTACCCTGATCACCCCCTGTCATTGATAACCCCCCTGTAAGGCTCCATTCAGACGTCTGCATGCGTTTTGTGGATCCGATCCATGTATCCATGGATCCGTAAAAAATCATGCGGATGTCTGAATGGAGCCTTACAGGGGGGGTGATCAGTGACAGGGGGGTGATCACCCTGATTACCCTGATCACCCCTGTCATTGATAACCCCCCTGTAAGGCTCCATTCAGACGTCCGCATGCGTTTTGTGGATCCGATCCATGTATCCATGGATCCGTAAAAAATCATGCGGATGTCTGAATGGAGCCTTACAGGGGGGGTGATCAGTGACAGGGGGGTGATCACCCTGATTACCCTGATCACCCCCTGTCATTGATAACCCCCCTGTAAGGCTCCATTCAGACGTCCGCATGCGTTCTGTGGATCCGATACATGTATCCATGGATCCGTAAAAAATCATGCGGATGTCTGAATGGAGCCTTACAGGGGGGTGATCAGTGACAGGGGGGTGATCAGGGAGTCTATATGGGTGATCACCCCCCTGTCATTGATCACCCCGCTGTCATTGATCACCCCCCCCCGGTAAGGCTCCATTCAGACATTTTTTTTGGCACAAGTTAGCGGAAATTTTTTGTTTGTTTTTGTTTTTTCTTACTAAGTCTCATATTCCACTAACTTGTGTCAAAAAATAAAATCTCCCATGAACTCACCATACCCCTCACGGAATCCAAATGCGTAAACATTTTTAGACATTTATATTCCAGACTTCTTCTCACGCTTTAGGGCCCCTAAAAAGCCAGGGCAGTATAAATACCCCACATGTGACCCCATTTCGGAAAGAAGACACCCCAAGGTATTCCGTGAGGGGCATATTGAGTCCATGAAAGATTGAAATTTTTGTCCTAAGTTAGCGGAAAGTGAGACTTTGTGAGAAAAAAAACTAAAAAAAATCAATATCCGCTAACTTATGCAAAAAAAAAAAAATTCTAGGAACTCGCCATGCCCCTCATTGAATACCTTGGGGTGTCTTCTTTCCAAAGTGGGGTCACATGTGGGGTATTTATACTGCCCTGGCTTTTTAGAGGCCCGAAAGTGTGAGAAGAAGTCTGGGATCCAAATGTCTAAAAATGCCCTCCTAAAAGGAATTTGGGCCCCTTTGCGCATCTAGGCTGCAAAAAAGTGTCACACATGTGGTATCGCCGTACTCAGGAGAAGTTGGGCAATGTGTTTTGGGGTGTCATTTTACATATACCCATGCTGGGTGAGAAAAATATCTTGGTCAAATGCCAACTTTGTATAAAAAAATGGGAAAAGTTGTCTTTTGCCAAGATATTTCTCTCACCCAGCATGGGTATATGTAAAATGACACCCCAAAACACATTGCCCAACTTCTCCTGAGTACGGCGATACCAGATGTGTGACACTTTTTTGCAGCCAAGGTGGGCAAAGGGGCACATATTCCAAAGTGCACCTTTCGGATTTCGCAGGCCATTTTTTACACATTTTGATTGCAAGGTACTTCTTACACATTTGGGCCCCTAAATTGCCAGGGCAGTATAACTACGCCACAAGTGACCCCATTTTGGAAAGAAGACACCCCAAGGTATTCCGTGAGGGGCACGGCGAGTTCCTAGAATTTTTTATTTTTTGTCACAAGTTAGCGGAAAATGATGATTTTTCTTTTTTTTTCTTTTTTCCTTACAAAGTCTCATATTCCACTAACTTGCGACAAAAAATAAAAAATTCTAGGAACTCGCCATGCCCCTCACGGAATACCTTGGGGTGTCTTCTTTCCAAAATGGGGTCACTTGTGGCGTAGTTATACTGCCCTGGCAATTTAGGGGCCCAAATGTGTGAGAAGAACTTTGCAATCAAAATGTGTAAAAAATGGCCTGCGAAATCCGAAAGGTGCACTTTGGAATATGTGCCCCTTTGCCCACCTTGGCAGCAAAAAAGTGTGACACATCTGGTATCGCCGTACTCAGGAGAAGTTGGGGAATGTGTTTTGGGGTGTCATTTTACATATACCCATGCTGGGTGAGAAAAATATCTTGGTCAAATGCCAACTTTGTATAAAAAAATGGGAAAAGTTGTCTTTTGCCAAGATATTTCTCTCACCCAGCATGGGTATATGTAAAATGACACCCCAAAACACATTCCCCAACTTCTCCTGAGTACGGCGATACCACATGTGTGACACTTTTTTGATGCCAAGGTGGGCAAAGGGGCACATATTCCAAAGTGCACCTTTCGGATTTCACCGGTCATTTTTTACAGATTTTGATTGCAAAGTACTTCTCACACATTTGGGCCCCTAAATTGCCAGGGCAGTATAACTACGCCACAAGTGACCCCATTTTGGAAAGAAGACACCCCAAGGTATTCCGTGAGGGGCATGGCGAGTTCCTAGAATTTTTTATTTTTTGTCGCAAGTTAGTGGAATATGAGACTTTGTAAGGAAAAAAGAGGGAAAAAAAAAATCATCATTTTCCGCTAACTTGTGACAAAAAATAAAAAATTCGAGGAACTCGCCATGCCCCTCACGGAATACCTTGGGGTGTCTTCTTTCCAAAATGGGGTCACTTGTGGCGTAGTTATACTGCCCTGGCAAGTTAGGGGCCCAAATGTGTGAGAAGTACCTTGCAATCAAAATGTGTAAAAAATTGCCTGCAAAATCTGAAAGGTGCACTTTGGAATGTGTGCCCCTTTGCCCACCTTGGCTGCAAAAAAGTGTCACACATGTGGTATCGCCGTACTCAGGAGAAGTTGGGGAATGTGTTTTGGGGTGTCATTTTACATATACCCATGCTGGGTGAGAGAAATATCTTGGCAAAAGACAACTTTTCCAATTTTTTTATACAAAGTTGGCATTTGACCAAGATATTTTTCTCACCCAGCATGGGTATATGTAAAATGACACCCCAAAACACATTCCCCAACTTCTCCTGAGTACGGCGATACCAGATGTGTCACACTTTTTTGCTGCCAAGGTGGGCAAAGGGGCACATATTCCAAAGTGCACCTTTTGGATTTCACCGGTCATTTTTTACACATTTTGATTGCAAAGTTCTTCTCACACATTTGGGCCCCTAAATTGCCAGGGCAGTATAACTACGCCACAAGTGACCCCATTTTGGAAAGAAGACACCCCAAGGTATTCCGTGAGGGGCATGGCGAGTTCCTAGAATTTTTTATTTTTTGTCGCAAGTTAGTGGAATATGAGACTTTGTAAGAAAAAAAAAGAAAAAAAATCATCATCATTTTCCGCTAACTTGTGACAAAAAATAAAAAGTTCTATGAACTCACTATGACCATCAGCGAATACCTTAGGGTGTCTACTTTCCGAAATGGGGTCATTTGTGGGGGTTTTCTACTGTTTGGGCATTGTAGAACCTCAGGAATCATGACAGGTGCTCAGAAAGTCAGAGCTGTATCAAAAAGCGGAAATTCACATTTTTGTACCATAGTTTGTAAATGCTATAACTTTTACCCAAACCATTTTATTTTTGCCCAAACATTTTTTTTTATCAAAGACATGTAGAACAATAAATTTGGCGAAAAATTTATATATGGATGTCGTTTTTTTTGCAAAATTTTACAGCTGAAAGTGAAAAATGTCATTTTTTTGCAAAAAAATCGTTACATTTTGATTAATAACAAAAAAAGTAAAAATGTCAGCAGCAATAAAATACCACCAAATGAAAGCTCCATTAGTGAGAAGAAAAGGAGGTAAAATTCATTTGGGTGGTAAGTTGCATGACCGAGCGATAAACGGTGAAAGGAGTGTAGTGCCGAAGTGTAAAAAGTGCTCTGGTCATGAAGGGGGTTTCACCTAGCGGGGCTGAAGTGGTTAACTTATTAAACCCAAGGCAGGGGATGAGGGAACCATCAGTCCCTCATCACCCTCCCTTAACCGTCGGGTGCTATCTACTTCGAAAGTACCCCTCTTTACCCCCTGTTGCAACTTGGGGGAAGGAAGCAGCCACCAACGGAGCTATGCCTTTTGCTTTTTGGCCACTGCAATGCAGGTGCAGATCAGTTTAGCGTCTGCAACTCAACACCTATCATG
Source organism: Bufo gargarizans (assembly GCF_014858855.1). NCBI lineage: Eukaryota > Metazoa > Chordata > Amphibia > Anura > Bufonidae > Bufo > Bufo gargarizans. The sequence continues at coordinate 682,909,674 of NC_058080.1, read as the reverse complement.
AGATACCATATCTTTTATGGATTTTTGGAGCTGGCAGAATGAGGATGCACCTGTTGTCAAATCAAAGTTCTGTGCTAGTACTCAATGTACTTAGCAAATCTGCAACTGCCCTACCTGCTCCAGATATCCAAAAGCAGGTTCTAACCTAGAATTTTAATGCAGCTTTAAACAATAGTGCTCAGAAACTAGACTTCGTCCACGCTGACTTCTGTGGTTGCAATCCAAACCCTTCCCAACATTTCTTATCCATTGAAATGACAGCTCTGTTTAACTGCAAATCAAAATGGCTGCCTCCAGAAAATCAATATGGCAGCCTCCATGAAAATTTCAATAGACAGAACACTGAGCGTGTCATAATGGAACCCTTCAGCATCCATGGATGATGAAACCACAAAGGGCCCTTGCTTTTTTAATCCCTGGCAGCAGCCATGATTCTTCAGTCAGGTGTGGATCCATGCACATCAACAGGTATGGTGCCAATCCACAGGTAAGGGCGCATTTTTGTTGATGTGAAACGAAGGTGTCAGTTTATGAAAAGATTTGTTTGACTGAAAATTGCATTTCTGTGCAGATTGGATTACTGTCCAGCATCTATTAGCAGGCCCAAAATACAAAAACCTTCTTATCTGTTTCTGATGGTATGGCCATATGAACTCCAAGAGTACCTCTCTTTATACGCTGTTGCAACTTGGGGGAAGGAAGCAGCCACCGACGGAGCTATGCCTTTTCTGGTTCTTGCTTTTTGGCCACTGCAATGCAGGTGCAGATCAGTTTAGCGTCTGCAACTCACCTCCTCTCATAAGATAAAATATCTATTATGGATTCTTGTAGTTGACAGAATGAGAATGTACCTGTTGTACAATCAAAGTTCTGTGCTAGTACTCAATGTACTTAGCACCTCTGCAACTACCCTATCTGCTCCATGAATCCAAAAGCAGGTTCTAAACCAGAATTTCAATGCAGCTATAAACAGTGGTGCTCAGAGACTAGGCTTCGTCCATGCTGACTTCTGTGGTTGCAATCCAAACCCTTCCCAACATTTCTTATCCATTGAAATGACAGGTCTGTTTAACTGCATATCAAAATGGCTGCCTCCAGAAAATCAATATGGCAGCTTCCATGAAACTTTTAGCGGACATAAAACTGAGCGTGTCACAATAGAACACATCAGCATCCATGGATGACATCACAATGGCCCCTTGCTGGTTTCCTTCCTGGCAGCAGCCATGATTCTTTATTCTTCAGTCTGGTGTGGATCCATGCACATCAACAGGTAATGGCGTGTTTTTGTTTGTGTCAAATGAAGGTGTCAATTTATAGAAAGATTTGTTTGAGGGAAAAATTACATTTCTGTGCAGATTGGAATACTGTCCAGCGACTATTAGCAGGCCCAGAATACAAAAACCTTCTTATCTGTTTCTGAGGGTATGGCCATATGAACTTCGAGAGTACCCCTCTTTACCCCCTGTTGCAACTTGGGGGAAGGAAGTGGTCACCGACGGAGCTATGCCTTTTCTGACTTTTGCTTTTTGGCCACTGTAATGCAGGTGCAGATCAGTTTAGCGTCTGCAACTCAACACCTATCATGAGATACCATATGTTTTATGGATTTTTGAAGCTGGCAGAATGAGAATGCGCCTGTTGTCCAATCAAAGTTCTGTGCTAGTACTTAATATACTTAGCACCTCTGCAACGGCCCTATCTGCTCCAGGAATCCAAAAGCGGGTTCTAACCCAGAATTTTAATGCAGCTTTAAACAATAGTGCTCAGAAACTAGGCTTCGTCCATGCTGACTTCTGTGGTTGCAATCCAAACCCTTCCCAACATTTCATATCCATTGAAATTACAGCTCTTTAACTGCAAATCAAAATGGCTGCTTCCAGAAAATCAATATGGCAGCCTCCATGAAAATTTCAATAGATGGAACACTGAGCATGTCACAATGGAACCCTTCAGCATCCATGGATGATGACACCACAAGTGGGACTTGCTGTTTTAATCCCTGGCAGCAGCCATGATTCTTCATTCTTCAATCAGGTGTGCATCCATGCACATCAACAGGTATGGTGCCAATCCAAAGGTAAGGGTGCGTTTTTGTTTGTGTCAAACGAAGGTGTCAGTTTACGGAAAGATTTGTTTGCAATTTGGGGGAAGGAAGCAGTCACTGATAGAGCAATGCCTTTTCTGGCTTTTGCTTTTTGGCCACTGCAATGCAGGTGCAGATCAGTTTAGCGTCTGCAACTCAACAGCTATCATGAGATACCATACCTTTTATGGATTTTTGGAGCTGGCAGAATGAGAATGCACCTGTTGTCCAATCAAAGTTCTATGCTAGTACTCGATGTACATAGCACCTCTGCAACTGCCCTATCTGCTCCAGGAATCCAAAAGCAGGTTCTAACCCAGAATTTTTATGCAGTTTAAAGACTGCCAAGAAAGCTGAACCTACCCCCCAACCCATCTTATTGCAGCTACGTAAAAGCTGGATGAGAGTCGGTCACAGCTTTTATTTTCCTATTGATATTTTCCAACCAACTTTTTAATTCAACCGTATAACAAAACACTCTGAGTCATAAGAAGCAGTATGCCCCACGGAATCCCTCCGTGGGCAAGTCCGCCTTCTTCTCCATCTCCATTGAATCACCGACCTTCACTGAGGAGCCCGTGTATCCCCACACGGCGCTCCGACCCCCACCCAACAAAAATAACGCTTCCTCCACGCTATCTTGTAATTCCGATAGGAAGATCTCTAATCCGATATCATTCAAATGAACTACTACCCCGGCCCTGGAACTTATAAACCTGGAGATTCTGCTGTTAACTGTTCTCCGGGCACGCTCTATTGCCTATGAATCCCTAGCTCCTTGCCACGTGACTGGGGATGATCTCGGACCACACCAAAATAACTTCATGAAAGAAGGAAGGGATGTGTTCCAGATCTGCCTTAATAAGGGTAATGAGCTCTGCTATTGCAACACGCCAGACCTGCAGGGTATAGCAAAGTGAGGTCACGGTTATGGGCTAACGAGGGTTGCTCACTGTATTGGAGAACCCTGGGCAGGCATGTGGCAGTGAAGGAGAGGTAGACACGGTTCCTCTGGGGCACACTCTGTATGTAGGGACCAGGCCTGATGGTGGATGAGGTGCCCTGGATGTTACGGGTATTTTGAGTGCCTGGGGCAAGGTCCCTTTAAGGTTCGTGACGCCAGTGCCTGTGACGGTGGAACACCGGTTTATAGTTGGAATAAGTGAGGTACACAGGTGGTATAGTGAACCAAACGTTGCTTTACTTAACAGTCCAACTTTATACATCAAGTACAGAAGAGGTTAATGCAGTCCTTTACAGTTCCAAAAGCACAGCAGGTTGATATCACAGCAGGTTGCAATCTTGCAAGATACGTGGAGGGTATATAATTAATGCTTGGCAGTGCTATGCTGCTCCATCCCCACAGCTATTCTAGCTGGCTGGATCCCAAGGCCCGGATGCCTATTCGCTGGCTTAAATCCTTGGTAAGAATTCCTTCCTCCAGTATTGGCGCTTGCTTAAGGTTACAAATACCTTTGCTTCCTAGCTGTATCTCTCTCTGCTTCCGCTGACAGGTGACTGCAGGTTGCTCCCAGGAGGTGCTGTCCTACCACTGGGGTGTCTCAACTGAGCTATCCTTAGCCTCAGGAGCTTCAGGCTGACGAGGTAACTCCTTTAGTCCCCTGGAATACACTACCTCTCCCCTGTCTGGGCCTTCCTATATATATCTAGGGCTCTCTAGCTCCCTCTAACGTCTGGGAGGCTAAACTACACCCTGAGAGGCCTGACACCCAGATAACACAGGGAAAACCATGCACATGACATTCAATGCAATGAAACACATTAACCTGTGTAGTGCCCACCTTTACCTAGTGGGACACTACATACCCCCACGCTATGACGTTGCCCGTCCTCGGCGCAACATGGAGGGTCCGCCCATCTGGAAGCGGCAACCTGAAAGACAGACGAGAACATGCATATAACAGTATTTCACCACATTAACAATATAACAGTTGACAAATAGGATCACTGAAAGGAGTGGTGACAAGGGGCATAGTTCTCTTCTCTCAGGATAATATAAGGGAACGGGGGCGCTGACCTGGCACAGCATATCAAATAACCAGGATAGTCCATACAAATGTAAATAAACTTAAGTCCTTGGAGGCTCAAAGAATCACATGAGTCCATACCCAGGCTTGCAAAGGTTAAACAGGGGTTTCCCGTGAGGGGCTACACGGGCCCATAATGTAGTCCCCAAACCTCACAGGTGGATGCCCCCTGGTAGAACGGGTGGACCTCCTTACTGGCAGGGATTCTGCCTGCCTGGCTTCAGGAATGTCAGAGGAGCCCATCGCCTCTGGAGCTTCTTCAGGAGCTCTCTGGGGTAAGGTGTCCTGAGGCTGAGGGCTAACAGGAACAGGAGCAGGAACCAATAAATTCAACCAAGGCGTGAGGGCCCAGTGGAGCGGCTCTTTATCATGGATCAAATTCTCCACAGCCTGCATAGGGTCCATAGGTGGAGCCGGCAACCCTTCCTCGGAAGGCTCAGGCTCCATCTCTTCTGCCGCTGGTTCTCCTTCTATACAGGGCTTGAGGCGGTTCCTGTGAACAACTTGGGGACCTTTTCCTTCTCTGGAGACCTGGTAAATGTGGGCCGCAGCATTGGGTATGGCAGTAATAAGGTAGGGAATCCTTTCCCATTTGCTGTCCAACTTGCTGGTCCGGTGGTTGTTTTTCAACCACACCTTGTCTCCAAGAGCCAGGGGTTCCGCATGGGCAGTCTGGTTATATTCGTTTTGCTGGCGTACCCGGACAGTTTCCATGCGTTCTTGCACGATCTCCTTGGCATTAAGAAGACGCCTTTGGTGCTCCACTACCCAATCAGTCTTGGGCAGTGGGTTGATCACATCCGGCACTTGTACCCCCAGGGAGTGATCCGCAGGTAATCTCCCTTGTCGCCCAAACATCAGATAGAATGGGGTGTAACTGGTGGAACAATGGATGGTGTTGTTATAAGTGTACATAAGTTGGGGCAACAGAGTAGGCCAATCACCCCTCATATCAGGGGGTACTGCTCTCAGCATTTCAATGAGAGTCTTATTCATTTTTTCACAGAGTCCGTTACCTTGCGGATGATAGGCGGTGGTCCGGACTTTCTGGCAGTTGTGCAGCAGGCACATCTCATGGAACAGCTGTGACTCAAACGCAGACCCTTGATCGGTGAGGATCCTTTCTGGGCAGCCGTAGGGCAACAGGAAATGCTTCCAGAACGCCTCCGCTGTAGTCTTGGCTGTCAGGTCTTTCACAGGCACTGCTACGACAAACTTGGTGAAGTGATCAATTATAGTCATGGCATACATATACCCAGATCGGCTCCAACTTCACATGGTCAATAGCGACAAGTTCTAAAGGAGCTGTACTTACAATAGGATGGAGAGGCGCCCTCTGGTCATGGCGTACAGTCCGCCCCACAGCACAGGCAGTGCATTCTCGGCACCATTTTTCGATATCCTCTCTCATCCCAATCAAATAGAATCTTCTCCGTATGGTGGCCTCAGTCTTTTGCACACCGAAGTGTCCGGACTGGTTGTGGTACATGTCCAGTACCAGGCTGGCATCCCGACGTGGCAGGAGAATTTGATAAACTCTATCACAGGACACTGGATCCAGACTCCTTCTGAGCAACAGGCCTCTTTGAAGGGATAGTTGGTGGCGATGTCTCCACAGTCTCACTAGTTCTGGGTCTGCACTCTTCCTGCGGATCCTCTCAGGGATTTTCCCACTGGTAAGGAAGTCAAGCAGTTCACCGAGGACTCTAATATCGGACTGGAGCTTAATCCATCTTTCTTGATCGCCTCTGGACTCAGGACCATCTGATGAGGAAGGATCAGCAGCAGGGGAACCTTCAGTACGGATATTATCCTGCTGGGTAAATTTATTGTAGAACGCTGGCATCTCCACCTCTTCCCAGGCATCTTTTGGTTCATCTGGGGCTTCTGTAGTGGGGAGTCGTGACAGAGCATCAGCGTTATCATTGGAGCGGCCTGCCCGGTATTTCACAGTAAAGTCATAGTTGGCAAGGCGGGAGGCCCATCTTTGCTCCAGTGCCCCTAATTTGGCTGTATTCAGATGCGCCAGGGGATTATTATCCGTGAAGGCAACAAATGGTGTGGCAGCGAGATAGTCCTTAAACTTTTTGGTCACAGCCCACACTAAGGCCAGAAACTCCAGCTTGAAAGAACTGTAATTCTGGTCGTTCTTCTCAGCTCCCTTCAGGGATCTGCTGGCGTAGGCAATTACCCTTTCTTTGTTATCTTGCACTTGAGCCAACACGGCCCCCAGGCCTCTTTTACTGGCATCTGTGTAGAGGTGGAATGGCTTCTGATAATCTGGGTAACCCAGAACAGGGGGTTCAGTCAACTTCTTCTTTAGGAGTTGGAAGGCAATTTCCCGTTCTTCATTCCATTCAACAGGAATAGGAGTCTTTTGGCTCTTCTTTGGATGCCCCCTCAAGAGTTCCTGGATGGGATCCGCAATTTGTGCGAAATGCGGGATGAAACGCCTATAATACCCTGCAAAACTGAGAAAGCTTCTCACCTCTTTCACGGTCGTAGGAGTAGGCCAGTTACGGACAGCAGCAAGTTTATCAGGATCAGGCTGTACTCCTTCGGCACTGACAACGTGCCCGAGATATTTGACGGCTGGTTTCAGCAGGTGGCACTTGGATGGCTTGATTTTGAGGCCATATTTGGTAACAACTTGAAACACCTCACCCAAGTGCTTTAGATGGTCCTCATACGTCTTGGAGTATATAATGACGTCATCCAGGTATAATAGTACCGTCTCAAAATTCCTATGGCCTAAACAACGTTCCATCAGCACGTTGGGGTGCTGCTGCTCTGTGTGGTCTGGAACGCCTCCGTGGCAGGCAGACGTATCACATCCTGGAAAGACACTTGGAAAAGCTGAGCAACGGGGCAATGCTTAAGGAGAGTAACGGGATGATCACCAAAGTTAATTAAACGGACAGGCACTTTACCTTGAGACACGGTCACCAGGCTCTTGGCTGTCCGTATGAAGGGATGATCTTCAATGGGAATAGGTTCCACTAGGGCTTGATAGTCCTGGCCCTGGATCCCTAATACAGCACGGCACCACAGGATGATCTGGGAATTTGGAGGCAGAATTACCGGCCGGTTATCCCGGATCCGGACAGTACAAATTTCTCCTTTCTTGTTGGCGAACCTTTGTTGAGCACACAGCACACTAATAGTCTTTTGAATAACTCTTCTGGAAGCAGGTGAGTCTGAAGATATGGTTTGATTCAATGCTTCAAGCACTTCGGAGTAACAATTTTTTAGAACGTTAGTCCCTAAGATCACAGGGTGTCCTCCTTTATCTCCTGCTTGTACCACAATTACACCTTGCTGTGGCAGGGTGGCTTCTCCCACCTGAAGGGTAGGTTCCCAATACCCATGCACTTTCACTGGCTTACCGTTGCTGGCGATGATATCCAGCCAGGACTCTGGTGGCTGGGTGAGGAGACTTGGATCCCAGAATTTGTCAAAGGCAGGCCGTTGAATGGGGGTGACCTGTGACCCAGTGTCCAACAGGGCTTCAAAGGGTATCCCGTTGATACTTATATTAATTTTCGGACGGGATCCTACATACTTAGGCATCCAGCTTGGATCTTTTGGACCTACTGTTCTACCTCCCGAGGGGTGGTCCTCTGCCTCAGGGGTTGCCCGTTGTAACTGCCAGCACATTGATTCAGTATGTCCATATTTCTTGCAATGGTGGCAGACAGGCTGCTTTCTACTTCTGGGCCGGTACTTCGGTCGCCCATCAGGCTCTTTTGGATATACATCTCCATATGCAGGTGGGAGCCTTGGGGGAAAAGGACCTTCATCTTCTAGTAACAATGGCCTCTCCCACTCCTCTATCTTCTTGCACACCTTCTCCAGACTTAGAGTAAGATAGTTCACTTGCTCCATTAGTGCTGCCACTACATCTGTGACTGGAGCCTGGGAGGCCTGACTGACTCCTGCCGGCCCCACATTAACAGTCTTCGGCTGGCAAGCCTGAGGTTCAGGGAAGGCTGCTGGCCCTGGAGCAGGGTTCTGGCCTAGTATACTGATGGCCAATTCCTTAAAGTCCAGAAATGTACAGTGGGGGTGTTGAGCTGACAACATGCATAGCTGGCCCTTTAAATGTTCAGTACCGATGCCCGCAATGAATTGCTCTCTAAGAGTCCGGTCCTGGTCCTCAGCTTCTTTAGGATCCACTTGGACTACAGCTCTCAGTGTCTCTTGTAAGGACAGGGCAAATTCGCGGAGCGACTCTCCAGGCTGCTGCTTTCTGCTGAAGAAACGCATTTTAACTTCTGACACCGTTCTGGCCTCAAATGTGGTGCCCAAGCGTTCAAAGATCTGTTCCAGGCTACTCTTCTCAGAACGGGGCCATGACATTACTTCCCTGCGGGCGGCCCCTTCTAACTGAGCTAGGAGGATCTCCATTTGTTGTTCAGCAGTTATGGGATAAAGCCGGAACAAGGCCAGTATCTGCTCCCTGAAGTCTTTTAACTTGTGGGCTTCCCCTGAATAACGTGGGAACCAGGGGGCCCCGAAATAGTACGGCATGGTTAGCGGCATCAGGCTTGGCGGTGCCGCGGCGGCAGGGGCCCTAGAGTCGGCTGCGGGTACTTCGGCAGGCACGACTGGGGCTGCCTGTCCGATTTCCTCAGCTGCGGACATGGCGTTGCTAGGTGGGTATGGCCCTTTAAATGTAGCGGAGTGGACCGGTGCGGCAATGGCAATAACTTTTTTTTTTTTTTCAGACAAGTCTTTGGTTACTAACGGGGGTCCCTCCGGTGCCCTGGCAGGGGTCGGGAAGCTTCCGGTAAGGTAAGCGGAGAAGCCGGCAAAAGTTTTTAAAATCTGTACTTACTCCGGTGGTGCTCGCTCCAGGTCTCGCGAGATGCGCAGCTACGGGTGTTGGACGTCCTGCATACCGCGTCAGCAGATGGGCGCGGCCTCTTGTAGCTCCGGGACTCAGGTAGGCGGCACCTTTTCCTCCAGAAAAGGCGGCGTTCTTCTTCCTTGTTGGCTGGGCGATGACTCCGCCTGGTTATTTTCGCGCCAAACAGCTCCACGAGGCGCGCTTGTAATCCAATCAGGTTAAGTAGGCAATATGGCTGTCTATTCACTGACAGCAAGCGGTGACTTAAATCGGCAGCAAACAGTCCAGATAATACAATCTTCACACCGCAATTATCACAGTTCACTTTGGCCCAGCAATTTTCAATAAAGCAATTAAGGCTTGTCACTTTAAGGCAATAAACAGCACACAGTTTTTGTATCCGCAATGGCGCAGGAATGTTCGTATCCTGTTCGTGACGCCAATTTATGCAACACGCCAGAACTGCAGGGTATAGCGAAGTGAGGCCACGGTTATGGGCTAACGAGGGTTGCTCACTGTATTGGAGAACCCTGGGCAGGCATGTGGCAGTGAAGGAGAGGTAGACACGGTTCCTCTGGGGGCACACTCTGTATGTAGGGACCAGGCCTGATGGTGGATGAGGTGCCCTGGATGTTACGGGTATTTTGAGTGCCTGGGGCAAGGTCCCTTTAAGGTTCGTGACGCCAGTGCCTGTGACGGTGGCACACCGGTTTATAGTTGGAATAAGTGAGGTACACAGGTGGTATAGTGAACCAAACGTTGCTTTACTTAACAGTCCAACTTTATACATCAAGTACAGAAGAGGTTAATGCAGTCCTTTACAGTTCCAAAAGCACAGCAGGTTGATATCACAGCAGGTTGCAATCTTGCAAGATACGTGGAGGGTATATAATTAATGCTTGGCAGTGCTATGCTGCTCTATCCCCTCAGCTATTCTAGCTGGCTGGATCCCAAGGCCCGGATGCCTATTCGCTGGCTTAAATCCTTGGTAAGAATTCCTTCCTCCAGTATTGGCGCTTGCTTAAGGTTACAAATACCTTTGCTTCCTAGCTGGATTCTCTGCTTCCGCTGACAGGTGACTGCAGGTTGCTCCCAGGAGGTGCTGTCCTACCACTGGGGTGTCTCAACTGAGCTATCCTTAGCCTCAGGAGCTTCAGGCTGACGAGGTAACTCCTCTAGTCCCCTGGAATACACTACCTCTCCCCTGTCTGGGCCTTCCTATATATATCTAGGGCTCTCTAGCTCCCTCTAACGTCTGGGAGGCTAAACTACACCCTGACAGGCCTGACACCTAGATAACACAGGGAAAACCATGCACATGACATTCAATGCAATGAAACACATTAACCTGTGTAGTGCCCACCTTTACCTAGTGGGACACTACACTATTTTTAATAAGCAGAGATCATTACCCCCCGCATGGATGACCAATATTACCGGGGAGGGAACCGTTCTACTGAGCTCCACTGCCTCTGGGAGGACCTGTGACCAGCGCAGGTCTCTGACACCTCTCCAGGCAACTGAAACATTTCGGAAACCGAGGCTACGGCCGCCTGGCCTGTGTTCAGCACGCTGTCCTGCCCAGAATATATAGGAGTGTCCAATGAAACATATGGTGGGCTGGCTGGAATCTGAAAATAAATTACATCAATAAATGCGGGCGAATATATGAAGAATAACACGTAGATCTCCATCTGCCTATACGCTGAACCTCAGCTTTAGGTAAACCTGCCCTAGCCGCCTCAGTAGCGGCACCTATGCGGAAAGAATGAGTGCCAAATTCTGCCGCTGGGAGGTCTAATGCCAATAGGCAGCGACACAAAATCGCTTTGAATTGGAAAAGTGTCAATGGGCTGCCGTCAGCATGAAGTAGGTAGGCCGGACCCTGTGTGCGGGTGCGGTTCCACTTCATAACCACAGCATGGGGGCAAATAGGGCCATCTACCTTATGCAACGGAAGCCAAGACCCTTGTGCCCATAAATCTGTTTTGGATCAGCGTAAAAGGATCCTAAGGGATGATTCAGTAATGAAAACATCACCAGCTGCCAGTCCTCCTAAACGAGAGCGGGACGGGCAAACTAGTTCGCTAATATGTAGCGCAGCAAAGAATGCTAACGTGAAAGCAGCCTTAAACAGCCGATTTTCATAAGCAGCTTGTGGCCGTGGGGTTACGGGAGCAGCGGACAGCTGGGTGGGCTCCTCCTCACACTGAGCACTCATGTTTATACTTGCACAAGGGAAAGAATTTACAGTGCCCTTCATTATAGATCCAACAGGCCCCTGGTCTGCGCCTGGCCACTGGCCCCTGTCCAGTTGCTGGGGGCCAGCGGCCGCGGAAGGAAAGGGGTTTGATTTTTGCGCTAACATGACCCTTAGCCACAAGTCCGTAGCTTTCATGCCACAACCAATTTCTGGGTGCAATGCCAACCATCGACAGAACTCTTCATCGTATCACTTCCATGCTGAACCGCCATGAGACTTAAATGCATTATAAATGGAGTCCATGTAGATGAAGAGTTCCGCCGACCGTTCAGGGTGGCGGGTAGCCATAGTATAACCTAATACAGAAAAGGCTTGCAGCCAATTACCTATGGTGCAAGCTACTTTTGGTTTACGGTCTAGGAAACGTTCCGCATTCGGCCCCCTTTCTTTGTCTACTGTATGCTGATCTATGGAAACTAAGGACCATATATCAACATACTGGTTTGACCATATCTTATTTTTCGTTTCCTCATCCAAATGAGAACCTAATGGACTAAGACCGCAAAATAAAGACTCTCTATGGAAGCTAGCACGTGCCTTATCAGGTAACTTAACAGGAAGAGGATCCACCACAGGGGCGGCTTCTAGCTGCGCTAACAACGCTCGCAATGCTGGCACTAAGCCTGTACCCACCTTGTCGACGCCCCATGCCCCTGTGCAATTAAGCTGACCTTGCGTAGATGGTGCCGCCACCGTGGCTTGTGCGATTGGAGGGTTCGCCGTCTGCACGGTGCTTGCCGGATCGGTCCTGCGAGACGAACGGCTGGCGGTGCAGGGGTTAATGGAGGAGGGGTGGCTGATGGCCTCCCAGCCTGTGGCTCCAGATGCTCCAGGTTAAGAGTAATAGAAGGAGGTGCAGGGGTTTACTGGGAGGGGACTGGAGGGGTAGGCACCGCCTGTGAATTATCCTGTGGCAGGGCAATGGAGGATGGGTTAATGATGAGGGTGTTCTCTTCAGCAGAGGAGACATTACTAGTGCGATTTCCCATATTACTGTACACGTGGGGCGGCAGAGGCGCGCTGTGTAGGCTCCCTGAGCGCTCCTGAACAGCCGCGCCAACTGCCGAGTCGGGGCGTGGCCAAGTCGGGGGCGTGACCAAGGGCCGCTAGGTCAGAAGACACGCTTCCTGTACTGCCGGCGCTCCAGCTGTGGCTGTCCTCCGACCCGTTCTGCTCTGAGATTGCGCAGGCAAGTGAGGGGAGGGTGAGCGCAAGCGGGCTGGCGGGCGGATGGTTCTTCTAGTGCGCCCGGCAGCTGCACTTACTAGAGGTGGTGAGAGACTAGGGGCAACTAGGAAGGACAACGCCAGCCAGCAGGCGAGATATGAAAGCCGGCCCTTCGCTGTGTAAGCGGGCTGTGAGCGCAGCCATAAGGTCTCGATCCATGGCCATACCTGATGAAGCTGCACAGGTGCCAGGAGAAAGAGGCCAGGCAGGCTCCTGCCGCCCCATACATAACTTCAGGAAGAACCACCCCTAAGGGCCAATCAGATAACGGGGGTGGATAATAGGGTAAAATACAGCTCATATCTCCTCTTTATTCAGCCCTAGGTGACACACACCCCTATCAGGCTATACCATTCCCTATAGCTGCTCTTTATATTGACCATTTACTCCCCTCACTCCTCTGCAGTCCAAAACGCCATCGTATATTCTTGGCATTGACTACAATAGTGCTCAGAAACTTGGCTTCATCCATGCTGACCTCTGTGGTTGCAATCAAACCCTTCCCAACATTTCTTATCCATTGAAATGACAGCTCTGTTTAACTGCAAATCAAAATAGCTGCCTCCAGAAAATCAATATGGCAGCCTCCATGAAAATTTCAATAGACGGAACACCGAGCGTGTCATAATGGAACCCTTCAGCATCCATGGATGATGACACCACAAAGGGCCCTTACTGTTTTAATCCCTGGCAGCAGCCATAATTCTTCATACTTCAGTCAGGTGTGGATCCATGCACATCAACAGGTATGGTGCCAATCCACAGGTAAGGGAGTGTTTTTGTTTGTGTAAAGCAAAAGTGTCCGTTTACGGAAAGATTTGCTTGACGGAAAAATGGCATTTCTGTGCAGATTGGATTACTGTCCAGCATCTATTAGCAGGCACAGAACACAAAAACCTTCTTATCTGTTTCTGACGGTATGGCCATATGAACTCCACGAGTACCTCTCTTTATCCGCTGTTGCAACTTGGGGGAAGGAAGCGGCCACCGACGGAGCTATGCCATTTCTGGTTCTTGGTTTTTGGCCACTGCAATGCAGGTGCAGATCAGTTTAGCGTCTGCAACTCACCCCTTCTCATGAGATACCATATCTTTTATGGATTTTTGCAGCTGGCAGAATGAGAATGCGCCTGTTGTCCAATCAAAGTTCTGTGCTAGTACTCAATGTAACAATATAACAAAACAATAGCAAAAGACAGGTGCACTCTGCAGTCTCACTAAACCCTCAAACAGATTTTAAAATTGAGAGATTAGTCAACATGTCCTACGGTGTAGAACATGTCTAAGCCTGGGCACCACGCCAAGGTTTCTCAAGTAGCCCGGGACCTAACGCTCTCCTACCTGAGCCGTATGGGCGATACCAGGAGCCAGTGGGCAAATTACAGGAGCATGAGGCCGACTCACAAACAACTCACCAGTTACCTCCAGCATGTAACCATGCTTGCAATGGGAGGAGGGAGGAGTCTGCGAGTCCCACTCAAGGCTGGCTGATATGGCCCAGGCCTCACAGGTGCACCTAAATGTGGCCTGTAGATGGAAAACAGGCACATTTAAATTGGAGTTTTTACACCTCCAGGAATCTATATATACAAACTAAAAAGACAGGGTGGCATTAGCAGGAGGTGCTCAAACCCACATGCAGTCGTGCATATAATATACAGGGGAGCAAATTCTGCACTTGTGGCCCGTTGCTAATGGCGATCCCCAGCAAAATGCATACGGTGGAGGATGCCCGCGGTGAACCACAAGTACCACAATAGACATCTCACACATGGTAACAAGTGCGGATGTCATAATCAATATAACAATATAACAAAACAATAGCAAAAGACAGGTGCACTCTGCAGTCTCACTAAACCCTCAAACTGATTTTAAAATTGAGAGATTAGTCAACATGTCCTACGGTGTAGAACATGTCTAAGCCCGGGCACCACGCCAAGGTTTTGCTTCCCTGTATATTATATGCACGACTGCATGTGGGTTTGAGCACCTCCTGCTAATGCCACCCTGTCTTTTTAGTACTCAATGTACTTAGCACCTCTGCAACTGCCCTATCTGCTCTAGGAATCCAAAAGCAGGTTCTAACCCAGTATTTCAATGCAGCTATAAACAGTGGTGCTCAGAGACTAGTCTTCGTCCATGCTGACTTCTGTGGTTGCAATCCAAACCCTTCCCAACATTTCTTATCCATTGAAATGACAGCTCTGTTTAAATGCATATCAAAATAGCTGCCTCCAGAAAATCTATATGGCAGCCTCTATGAAAATTTCAGCAGACGGAACACTGAGCGTGTCACAATAGAACCCTTCAGCATCCATGGATGATGACATCACAATGGCCTCTTGCTGGTTTCCTTCCTGGCAGCGGCCATGATTCTTCATTCTTAAATCGGGTGTGGATCCATGCACAGCAACAGGTATGGTGCCAATCCACAGTTAAGGGCGCGTTTTTGTTTGTGTGAAACGAAGGTGTCAGTTTATGGAAAGATTTGCTTGACGGAAAAATTGCATTTTTGTGCAGATTGGATTACTCTCCAGCATCTATTAGCAGGCCCAGAATACAAAAACCTTCTTATCTGTTTCTGACGGTATTGCCATATGAACTCCAAAAGTACCCCTCTCTATTCGCTGTTGCAATTTGGGGGAAGGAAGCAGACACCGACGGAGCAATGCCTTTTCTGGTTCTTGCTTTTTGGCCACTGCAATGCAGGTGCAGATCAGTTTAGCGTCTGCAACTCACCACCTCTCATGAGATACCATATCTTTTATGGCTTTTTGTAGCTGGCAGAATGAGAATGCGCCTGTTGTCCAAATTAAAGTTCTGTGCTAGTACTTAATGTACTTTTTACCTCTGCAACTGCCCTATCTGCTCCAGGATTCCAAAAGCAGGTTCTAACCCAGAATTTCAATGCAGCTATAAACAGTGGTGCTCAGAGACTAGTCTTCGTCCATACTGACTTCTGTGGTTGCAATCCAAACCCTTCCCAACATTTCTTATCCATTGAAATTACTGATCTGTTTAACTGCATATCAAAATGGCTGCCTCCAGAAAATCTATATCGCAGCCCCTATTAAAATTTCAGCAGACGGAACACTGAGCGTGTCACAATAGAACCCTTCAGCATCCATGGATGATGACTATAGTTGAGCGAACACCTGGATGTTCGGGTTCGAGAAGTTCGGCCGAACATCCCGGAAATGTTCGGGTTCGGGATCCGAACCCGATCCGAACTTCGTCCCGAACCCGAACCCCATTGAAGTCAATGGGGACCCGAACTTTTCGGCACTAAAAAGGCTGTAAAACAGCCCAGGAAAGAGCTAGAGGGCTGCAAAAGGAAGCAACATGTAGGTAAATCCCCTGCAAACAAATGTGGATAGGGAAATGAATTAAAATAAAAATTAAATAAATAAAAATTAACCAAAATCAATTGGAGAGAGGTTCCATAGCAGAGAATCTGGCTTCCCGTCACCCACCACTGGAACAGTCCATTCTCAGATATTTAGGCCCCGGCACCCAGGCAGAGGAGAGAGGTCCCGTAACAGAGAATCTGTCTTCATGTCAGCAGAGAATTAGTCTGCATGTCATAGCAGAGAATGAGGCTTCACGTCAGCCACCACTGCAACAGTCCATTGGCATATATTTAGGCCCAGCACACACACAGGCAGAGGAGAGAGGTCCCGTAACAGACAATCTGGCTTCATGTCAGCAGAGAATCAGTCTGCATGTCATAGCAGAGAATCAGGCTTCACGTCACCCACCACTGCAACAGTCCATTGGCATATATTTAGGCCCAGCACCCAGGCAGAGGAGGGAGGTCCCGTAACAGACAATCTGGCTTCATGTCAGCAGAGAATCAGTCTGCATGTCATAGCAGAGAATGAGGCTTCACGTCACCCACCACTGCAACAGTCCATTGGCATATATTTAGGCCTAGCACACAGGCAGAGCAGAGAGGTCCCGTAACAGAGAATCTGGCTTCATGTCAGCAGAGAATCAGTCTGCATGTCATAGCAGAGAATCAGGCTTCACGTCACCCACCACTGCAACAGTCCATTGGCATATATTTAGGCCCAGCACCCAGGCAGAGGAGGGAGGTCCCGTAACAGACAATCTGGCTTCATGTCAGCAGAGAATTAGTCTGCATGTCATAGCAGAGAATGAGGCTTCACGTCAGCCACCACTGCAACAGTCCATTGGCATATATTTAGGCCCAGCACCCAGGCAGAGGAGGGAGGTCCCGTAACAGAGAATCTGTCTTCATGTCAGCAGAGAATTAGTCTGCATGTCATAGCAGAGAATGAGGCTTCACGTCAGCCACCACTGCAACAGTCCATTGGCATATATTTAGGCCCAGCACCCAGGCAGAGGAGGGAGGTCCCGTAACAGACAATCTGGCTTCATGTCAGCAGAGAATCAGTCTGCATGTCATAGCAGAGAATGAGGCTTCACGTCACCCACCACTGCAACAGTCCATTGGCATATATTTAGGCCTAGCACACAGGCAGAGCAGAGAGGTCCCGTAACAGACGATCTGGCTTCATGTCAGCAGAGAATCAGTCTGCATGTCATAGCAGAGAATGAGGCTTCACGTCAGCCACCACTGCAACAGTCCATTGGCATATATTTAGGCCTAGCACACAGGCAGAGGAGAGAGGTCCCGTAACAGACAATCTGGCTTCATGTCAGCAGAGAATCAGTCTGCATGTCATAGCAGAGAATGAGGCTTCACGTCACCCACCACTGCAACAGTCCATTGGCATATATTTAGGCCCAGCACCCAGGCAGAGGAGGGAGGTCCCGTAACAGAGAATCTGTCTTCATGTCAGCAGAGAATTAGTCTGCATGTCATAGCAGAGAATGAGGCTTCACGTCAGCCACCACTGCAACAGTCCATTGGCATATATTTAGGCCCAGCACCCAGGCAGAGGAGGGAGGTCCCGTAACAGAGAATCTGTCTTCATGTCAGCAGAGAATTAGTCTGCATGTCATAGCAGAGAATGAGGCTTCACGTCAGCCACCACTGCAACAGTCCATTGGCATATATTTAGGCCCAGCACCCAGGCAGAGGAGGGAGGTCCCGTAACAGACAATCTGGCTTCATGTCAGCAGAGAATCAGTCTGCATGTCATAGCAGAGAATGAGGCTTCACGTCACCCACCACTGCAACAGTCCATTGGCATATATTTAGGCCTAGCACACAGGCAGAGCAGAGAGGTCCCGTAACAGACGATCTGGCTTCATGTCAGCAGAGAATCAGTCTGCATGTCATAGCAGAGAATGAGGCTTCACGTCAGCCACCACTGCAACAGTCCATTGGCATATATTTAGGCCTAGCACACAGGCAGAGGAGAGAGGTCCCGTAACAGACAATCTGGCTTCATGTCAGCAGAGAATCAGTCTGCATGTCATAGCAGAGAATGAGGCTTCACGTCACCCACCACTGCAACAGTCCATTGGCATATATTTAGGCCCAGCACCCAGGCAGAGGAGGGAGGTCCCGTAACAGAGAATCTGTCTTCATGTCAGCAGAGAATTAGTCTGCATGTCATAGCAGAGAATGAGGCTTCACGTCAGCCACCACTGCAACAGTCCATTGGCATATATTTAGGCCCAGCACCCAGGCAGAGGAGGGAGGTCCCGTAACAGAGAATCTGTCTTCATGTCAGCAGAGAATTAGTCTGCATGTCATAGCAGAGAATGAGGCTTCACGTCAGCCACCACTGCAACAGTCCATTGGCATATATTTAGGCCCAGCACCCAGGCAGAGGAGGGAGGTCCCGTAACAGACAATCTGGCTTCATGTCAGCAGAGAATCAGTCTGCATGTCATAGCAGAGAATGAGGCTTCACGTCAGCCACCACTGCAACAGTCCATTGGCATATATTTAGGCCCAGCACACACACAGGCAGAGGAGAGAGGTCCCGTAACAGAGGATCTGGCTTCATGTCAGCAGAGAATCAGTCTGCATGTCATAGCAGAGAATCAGGCTTCATGTCAGCCACCACTGCAACAGTCCATTGGCATATATTTAGGCCTAGCACACAGGCAGAGGAGAGGTTCATTCAACTTTGGGTAGCATCGCAATATAATGGTAAAATGAAAATAAAAATAGGATTGAATGAGGAAGTGCCCTGGAGTCCAATAATATATGGTTATGGGGAGGTAGTTAATGTCTAATCTGGACAAGGGACGGACAGGTCCTGTGGGATCCATGCCTGGTTCATTTTTATGAACGTCAGCTTGTCCACATTGGCTGTAGACAGGCGGCTGCGTTTGTCTGTAATGACGCCCCCTGCCGTGCTGAATACACGTTCAGACAAAACGCTGGCTGCCGGGCAGGCCAGCACCTCCAAGGCATAAAAGGCTAGCTCTGGCCACGTGGACAATTTAGAGACCCAGAAGTTGAATGGGGCCGAACCATCAGTCAGTACGTGGAGGGGTGTGCACACGTACTGTTCCACCATGTTAGTGAAATGTTGCCTCCTGCTAACACGTTGCGTATCAGGTGGTGGTGCAGTTAGCTGTGGCGTGTTGACAAAAGTTTTCCACATCTCTGCCATGCTAACCCTGCCCTCAGAGGAGCTGGCCGTGACACAGCTGCCTTGGCGACCTCTTGCTCCTCCTCTGCCTTGGCCTTGGGCTTCCACTTGTTCCCCTGTGACATTTGGGAATGCTCTCAGTAGCGCGTCTACCAACGTGCGCTTGTACTCGCGCATCTTCCTATCACGCTCCAGTGCAGGAAGTAAGGTGGGCACATTGTCTTTGTAGCGTGGATCCAGCAGGGTGGCAACCCAGTAGTCCGCACAGGTTAAAATGTGGGCAACTCTGCTGTCGTTGCGCAGGCACTGCAGCATGTAGTCGCTCATGTGTGCCAGGCTGCCCAGGGATAAGGACAAGCTGTCCTCTGTGGGAGGCGTATCGTCATCGTCCTGCCTTTCCCCCCAGCCACGCACCAGTGATGGACCCGAGCTGCGTTGGGTGCCACCCCGCTGTGACCATGCTTCATCCTCATCCTCCTCCACCTCCTCCTCATCCTCGTCCTCCTCGTCCTCCAGTAGTGGGCCCTGGCTGGCCACATTTGTACCTGGCCTCTGCTGTTGCCAAAAACCTCCCTCTGAGTCACTTCGAAGAGACTGGCCTGAAAGTGCTAAAAATGACCCCTCTTCCTCCTCCTCCTCCTCCTCCTGGGCCACCTCCTCTTCCATCATCGCCCTAAGTGTTTTCTCAAGGAGACATAGAAGTGGTATTGTAACGCTGATAACGGTGTCATCGCCACTGGCCATGTTGGTGGAGTACTCGAAACAGCGCAACAGGGCACACAGGTCTCGCATGGAGGCCCAGTCATTGGTGGTGAAGTGGTGCTGTTCTGTAGTGCGACTGACCCGTGCGTGCTGCAGCTGAAACTCCACTATGGCCTGCTGCTGCTCGCACAGTCTGTCCAGCATGTGCAAGGTGGAGTTCCACCTGGTGGGCACGTCGCATATGAGGCGGTGAGCGGGAAGGCCGAAGTTACGCTGTAGCGCAGACAGGCGAGCAGCAGCAGGATGTGAACGCCGGAAGCGCGAACAGACGGCCCGCACTTTATGCAGCAGCTCTGACATGTCGGGGTAGTTGTGAATGAACTTCTGCACCACCAAATTCAGCACATGCGCCAAGCAAGGGATGTGCGTCAAATTGGCTAGTCCCAGAGCTGCAACGAGATTTCGCCCATTATCACACACCACCAGGCCGGGCTTGAGGCTCACCGGCAGCAACCACTCGTCGGTCTGTTGTTCTATACCCCGCCACAACTCCTGTGCGGTGTGGGGCCTGTCCCCCAAACATATGAGTTTCAGAATGGCCTGCTGACGTTTACCCCGGGCTGTGCTGAAGTTGGTGGTGAAGGTGTGTGGCTGACTGGATGAGCAGGTGGAAGAAGAGGAGGAGGAAGCCGAGAAGGAGGAGGTGGCAACAGGAGGCAAAGAATGTTGCCCTGCGATCCTTGGCGGCGGAAGGACGTGCGCCAAACAGGTCTCCGCCTGGGGCCCAGCTGCCACTACATTTACCCAGTGTGCAGTTAGGGAGATATAGCGTCCCTGGCCGTGCTTACTGGTCCACGTATCTGTGGTTAGGTGGACCTTGCCACAGATGGCGTTGCGCAGTGCACACTTGATTTTATCGGATACTTGGTTGTGCAGGGAAGGCACGGCTCTCTTGGAGAAGTAGTGCCGGCTGGGAACAACATACTGTGGGACAGCAAGCGACATGAGCTGTTTGAAGCTGTCTGTGTCCACCAGCCTGAATGACAGCATTTCATAGGCCAGTAGTTTAGAAATGCTGGCATTCAGGGCCAGGGATCGAGGGTGGCTAGGTGGGAATTTACGCTTTCTCTCAAATGTTTGTGAGATGGAGAGCTGAACGCTGGCGTGTGACATGGTTGAGACGCTTGGTGACGGAGGTGGTGGTGGTGGTGTTGGTGGTACATCCCCTGTTTGCTGGGCGGCAGGTGCCAACGTTCCTCCAGAGGCGGAGGAAGAGGCCGAGGCGGCAGCAGCAGAATAGGCCGAGGCGGCAGCAGCAGAAGAGGTAGCAGGGGGAGCCTGAGTGACTTCCTTGGTTTTAAGGTGTTTACTCCACTGCAGTTCATGCTTTGCATGCAGGTGCCTGGTCATGCAGGTTGTGCTCAGGTTCAGAACGTTAATGCCTCGCTTCAGGCTCTGATGGCACAGCGTGCAAACCACTCGGGTCTTGTCGTCAGCACATTGTTTGAAGAAGTGCCATGCCAGGGAACTCCTTGAAGCTGCCTTTGGGGTGCTCGGTCCCAGATGGCGGCGGTCAGTAGCAGGCGGAGTCTCTTGGCGGCGGGTGTTCTGCTTTTGCCCACTGCTCCCTCTTTTGCTACGCTGTTGGCTCGGTCTCACCACTGCCTCTTCCTCCGAACTGTGAAAGTCAGTGGCACGACCTTCATTCCATGTGGGGTCTAGGACCTCATCGTCCCCTGCATCGTCTTCCACCCAGTCTTGATCCCTGACCTCCTGTTCAGTCTGCACACTGCAGAAAGACGCAGCAGTTGGCACCTGTGTTTCGTCATCATCAGAGACATGCTGAGGTGGTATTCCCATGTCCTCATCATCAGGAAACATAAGTGGTTGTGCGTCAGTGCATTCTATGTCTTTCACCGCTGGGGAAGGGCTAGGTGGATGCCCTTGGGAAACCCTGCCAGCGGAGTCTTCAAACAGCATAAGAGACTGCTGCATAACTTGAGGCTGAGACAGTTTCCCTGGTATGCATGGGGGTGATGTGACAGACTGATGGGGTTGGTTTTCAGGCGCCATCTGTGCGCTTTCTGCAGAAGACTGGGTGGGAGATAATGTGAACGTGCTGGATCCACTGTCGGCCACCCAATTGACTAATGCCTGTACCTGCTCAGGCCTTACCATCCTTAGAACGGCATTGGGCCCCACCATATATCGCTGTAAATTCTGGCGGCTACTGGGACCTGAGGTAGTTGGTACACTAGGACGTGTGGATGTGGCAGAACGGCCACGTCCTCTCCCAGCACCAGAGGGTCCACTAACACCACCACGACCATGTCCACGTCCGCGTCCCTTACTAGATGTTTTTCTCATTGTTATGGTTCACCACAACAACAAATATATTATTTGGCCCAATGTATTGTATTCAAATTCAGCGGGATATAAATTTGAGGCCTAGTATTTAGGCGCTGGGT
Organism: Bufo gargarizans; assembly: GCF_014858855.1. Lineage (NCBI taxonomy): Eukaryota > Metazoa > Chordata > Amphibia > Anura > Bufonidae > Bufo > Bufo gargarizans. The sequence goes on along the minus strand of NC_058080.1, from coordinate 682,887,492 downwards.
GACCGGTATGGATTTAGTGACAGAATTAGACTTGGAAATGCACAGAAGCGTGTGTGTGAAGTTATTCTGAATGACCCAATGTGCACCTTGAATATTATATACCCTTTTTGGGATAGATTTCAAATAGCTCTGATATAGCAGGAACCACTAAATTATGAAATTGCTAAATTGGGAATTGTACTTCAACCCAGAACAAAAAATGTGCTTTGACGGGCACTAAATAACTTTCCCAGCTACAACAGGACAGCGGTAACGAGAGATTTAGAGGGATTTAAATTTGAGGCCTAGTATTTAGGCGCTGGGTGACAGGTATGGGTTTAGTGACAGAATTAGACTTGGAAATACACAGTAGCGGGTGTGTGTGAAGTTATTCTGAATGACCCAATGTGCACCTTCAATATTATATACCCTTTTTGGGATAGATTTCAAATAGCTCTGATATAGCAGAAACCACTAAATTATGAAATTGCTAAATTGGGAATTGTACTTCAACCCAGAACAAAAAATGTGCTTTGACGGACACTAAATATCTTGCCCAGCAACAACAGTACAGCGGTAACGAGAGATTTAGCGGGATATAAATTTGAGGCCTAGTATTTAGGCGCTGGGTCACCGGTATGGATTTAGTGACAGAATTAGACTTGGAAATGCACAGAAGCGTGTGTGTGAAGTTATTCTGAATGACCCTATGTGCACCTTCAATATTATATACCCTTTTAGGGATAGATTTCAAATAGCTCTGATATAGCAGAAACCACTAAATTATGAAATTGCTAAATTGGGAATTGTACTTCAACCCAGAACAAAAAATGTGCTTTGACGGACACTAAATATCTTGCCCAGCAACAACAGTACAGCGGTGGGTAACGAGAGATTTAGAGGGATTTAAATTTGAGGCCTAGTATTTAGGCGCTGGGTCACCGGTATGGATTTAGTGACAGAATTAGACTTGGAAATGCACAGAAGCGTGTGTGTGAAGTTATTCTGAATGACCCTATGTGCACCTTCAATATTATATACCCTTTTAGGGATAGATTTCAAATAGCTCTGATATAGCAGAAACCACTAAATTATGAAATTGCTAAATTGGGAATTGTACTTCAACCCAGAACAAAAAATGTGCTTTGACGGACACTAAATATCTTGCCCAGCAACAACAGTACAGCGGTGGGTAACGAGAGATTTAGAGGGATTTAAATTTGAGGCCTAGTATTTAGGCGCTGGGTCACCGGTATGGATTTAGTGACAGAATTAGACTTGGAAATGCACAGAAGCGTGTGTGTGAAGTTATTCTGAATGACCCTATGTGCACCTTCAATATTATATACCCTTTTAGGGATAGATTTCAAATAGCTCTGATATAGCAGAAACCACTAAATTATGAAATTGCTAAATTGGGAATTGTACTTCAACCCAGAACAAAAAATGTGCTTTGACGGACACTAAATATCTTGCCCAGCAACAACAGTACAGCGGTGGGTAACGAGAGATTTAGAGGGATTTAAATTTGAGGCCTAGTATTTAGGCGCTGGGTCACCGGTATGGATTTAGTGACAGAATTAGACTTGGAAATGCACAGAAGCGTGTGTGTGAAGTTATTCTGAATGACCCTATGTGCACCTTCAATATTATATACCCTTTTAGGGATAGATTTCAAATAGCTCTGATATAGCAGAAACCACTAAATTATGAAATTGCTAAATTGGGAATTGTACTTCAACCCAGAACAAAAAATGTGCTTTGACGGACACTAAATATCTTGCCCAGCAACAACAGTACAGCGGTGGGTAACGAGAGATTTAGAGGGATTTAAATTTGAGGCCTAGTATTTAGGCGCTGGGTCACCGGTATGGATTTAGTGACAGAATTAGACTTGGAAATGCACAGAAGCGTGTGTGTGAAGTTATTCTGAATGACCCTATGTGCACCTTCAATATTATATACCCTTTTAGGGATAGATTTCAAATAGCTCTGATATAGCAGAAACCACTAAATTATGAAATTGCTAAATTGGGAATTGTACTTCAACCCAGAACAAAAAATGTGCTTTGACGGACACTAAATATCTTGCCCAGCAACAACAGTACAGCGGTGGGTAACGAGAGATTTAGAGGGATTTAAATTTGAGGCCTAGTATTTAGGCGCTGGGTCACCGGTATGGATTTAGTGACAGAATTAGACTTGGAAATACACAGAAGCGTGTGTGTGAAGTTATTCTGAATGACCCTATGTGCACCTTCAATATTATATACCCTTTTAGGGATAGATTTCAAATAGCTCTGATATAGCAGAAACCACTAAATTATGAAATTGCTAAATTGGGAATTGTACTTCAACCCAGAACAAAAAATGTGCTTTGACGGACACTAAATATCTTGCCCAGCAACAACAGTACAGCGGTGGGTAACGAGAGATTTAGAGGGATTTAAATTTGAGGCCTAGTATTTAGGCGCTGGGTCACCGGTATGGATTTAGTGACAGAATTAGACTTGGAAATGCACAGAAGCGTGTGTGTGAAGTTATTCTGAATGACCCTATGTGCACCTTCAATATTATATACCCTTTTAGGGATAGATTTCAAATAGCTCTGATATAGCAGAAACCACTAAATTATGAAATTGCTAAATTGGGAATTGTACTTCAACCCAGAACAAAAAATGTGCTTTGACGGACACTAAATATCTTGCCCAGCAACAACAGTACAGCGGTGGGTAACGAGAGATTTAGAGGGATTTAAATTTGAGGCCTAGTATTTAGGCGCTGGGTCACCGGTATGGATTTAGTGACAGAATTAGACTTGGAAATGCACAGAAGCGTGTGTGTGAAGTTATTCTGAATGACCCTATGTGCACCTTCAATATTATATACCCTTTTAGGGATAGATTTCAAATAGCTCTGATATAGCAGAAACCACTAAATTATGAAATTGCTAAATTGGGAATTGTACTTCAACCCAGAACAAAAAATGTGCTTTGACGGACACTAAATATCTTGCCCAGCAACAACAGTACAGCGGTGGGTAACGAGAGATTTAGAGGGATTTAAATTTGAGGCCTAGTATTTAGGCGCTGGGTCACCGGTATGGATTTAGTGACAGAATTAGACTTGGAAATGCACAGAAGCGTGTGTGTGAAGTTATTCTGAATGACCCTATGTGCACCTTCAATATTATATACCCTTTTAGGGATAGATTTCAAATAGCTCTGATATAGCAGAAACCACTAAATTATGAAATTGCTAAATTGGGAATTGTACTTCAACCCAGAACAAAAAATGTGCTTTGACGGACACTAAATATCTTGCCCAGCAACAACAGTACAGCGGTGGGTAACGAGAGATTTAGAGGGATTTAAATTTGAGGCCTAGTATTTAGGCGCTGGGTCACCGGTATGGATTTAGTGACAGAATTAGACTTGGAAATGCACAGAAGCGTGTGTGTGAAGTTATTCTGAATGACCCTATGTGCACCTTCAATATTATATACCCTTTTAGGGATAGATTTCAAATAGCTCTGATATAGCAGAAACCACTAAATTATGAAATTGCTAAATTGGGAATTGTACTTCAACCCAGAACAAAAAATGTGCTTTGACGGACACTAAATATCTTGCCCAGCAACAACAGTACAGCGGTGGGTAACGAGAGATTTAGAGGGATTTAAATTTGAGGCCTAGTATTTAGGCGCTGGGTCACCGGTATGGATTTAGTGACAGAATTAGACTTGGAAATACACAGAAGCGTGTGTGTGAAGTTATTCTGAATGACCCTATGTGCACCTTCAATATTATATACCCTTTTAGGGATAGATTTCAAATAGCTCTGATATAGCAGAAACCACTAAATTATGAAATTGCTAAATTGGGAATTGTACTTCAACCCAGAACAAAAAATGTGCTTTGACGGACACTAAATATCTTGCCCAGCAACAACAGTACAGCGGTGGGTAACGAGAGATTTAGAGGGATTTAAATTTGAGGCCTAGTATTTAGGCGCTGGGTCACCGGTATGGATTTAGTGACAGAATTAGACTTGGAAATGCACAGAAGCGTGTGTGTGAAGTTATTCTGAATGACCCTATGTGCACCTTCAATATTATATACCCTTTTTGGGATAGATTTCAAATAGCTCTGATATAGCAGGAACCACTAAATTATGAAATTGCTAAATTGGGAATTGTATTTCAACCCAGAACAAGAAATGTGCTTGAACGGACACTAAATAACTCGCCCAGCTACAGCACTAGGGACAGATTTAGCTGGATATAAATTTGAGGCCTAGTATTTAGGCGCTGGGTGACCGGTATGGATTTAGTGACAGAATTAGACTGGGATATGGCCAAAAAATAAACAGACTATTGCTGGTTAAATGCACTTGGTGTGACAGCTTCACCCTGATGTAGGCTTTAGCCAAAAAACAACCACACCATTGAGGGTTAAATGCACTTGGTGACAGGCGCAGCTTGCCCCTGATTTTGTATATGGCCAAAAAATGAACAGACTATTGCTGGTTAAATGCACTTGGTGTGACAGCTTCACCCTGATGTAGGCTTTAGCCAAAAAACAACCACACCATTGAGGGTTAAATGCACTTGGTGACAGGCGCAGCTTGCCCCTGATTTTGTATATGGCCAAAAAATGAACAGACTATTGCTGGTTAAATGCACTTGGTGTGACAGCTTCACCCTGATGTAGGCTTTAGCCAAAAAACAACCACACCATTGAGGGTTAAATGCACTTGGTGACAGGCGCAGCTTGCCCCTGATTTTGTATATGGCCAAAAAATGAACAGACTATTGCTGGTTAAATGCACTTGGTGTGACAGCTTCACCCTGATGTAGGCTTTAGCCAAAAAACAACCACACCATTGAGGGTTAAATGCACTTGGTCGCAGCTTGTGCTGGCGCACCACAAGACACAAAATGGCCGCCGATCACCCCAGAAAAATGAGACTGACAAACGGTCTGTGCAGCCTAAAAACAGTGAGCAATTGAGGATCAGCAGCTCAATGATCCACAGCTGCAGATCGATCAGTTAATCAAGTCCTTTGGAGGAGTTAATCTGCCTAATCTCGCCCTACTGTCGCAGCCGCAACCTCTCCCTACGCTAATCAGAGCAGAGTGACGGGCGGCGCTATGTGACTCCAGCTTAAATAGAGGCTGGGTCACATGGTGCTCTGGCCAATCACAGCCATGCCAATAGTAGGCATGGCTGTGATGGCCTCTTGGGGCAAGTAGTATGACGCTTGTTGATTGGCTGCTTTGCAGCCTTTCAAAAAGCGCCAAGAAAGCGTCACAAAAGCGCGAAGAAAGCGACGAACACCGAACCCGAACCCGGACTTTTACGAAAATGTCCGGGTTCGGGTCCGTGTCACGGACACCCCAAAATTCGGTACGAACCCGAACTATACAGTTCGAGTTCGCTCATCCCTAATGATGACATAACAATGGCCTCTTGCTGGTTTCCTTCCTGGCAGCAGCCATGATTCTTCATTCTTCAGTCAGATATGGAACCAAGCACATCAACAGATATGGTGCCAATCCACAGGTAAGGGCGCGTTTTTGTTTGTGTCAAATAAAGCTGTCAGTTTATGGAAAGATTTGTTTGAGGGAAAAATTGCATTTCTGTGCAGATTGGAATACTGATCAGCAACTATTAGCAGGCCAAGAGCACAAAAACCTTCTTATCTGTTTCTGACGATATGGCCATGTGAACTTCGAGAGTACCCCTCTTTACCCCCTGTTGCAACTTGGGGGAAGGAAGTGGTCACCGACGGAGCTATGCCTTTTCTGGCTTTTGCTTTTTGGCCACTGCAATGCAGGTGCAGATCAGTTTAGCGTCTGCAACTCAACACTTATCATGAGATACCATACCTTTTATGGATTTTTGTAGCTGGCAGAATAAGAATGCACCTGTTGTCCAATCAAAGTTCTGTGCTAGTACTCAATGTACTTAGCACCTCTGCAACTGCCCTACCTGCTCCAGGAATCCAAAAGCAGGTTCTAACCCAGTATTAATGGAGCTTTAAACAATAGTGCTCAGAAACTAGACTTCGTCCATGCTGACTTCTGTGGTTGCAATCCAAACCCTTCCCAACATTTCTTATCCATTGAAATGGCAGCTCTGTTTAACTGCAAATCAAAATGGCTGCCTGCAGAAAATCAATATGGCAGCCTCCATGAAAATTTCAATAGACTGAACACTAAGCATGTCATAATGGAACCCTTCAGCATCCATGGATGATGACATCACAATGGCCCCTTGCTGGTTTCCTTCCTGGCAGCAGCCATGAATCTTTATTCTTCAGTCAAGTGTGGATCCATGCACAGCAACAGGTATGGTGCCAATCCACAGTTAAGGGCGCGTTTTTGTTTGTGTGAAACGAAGGTGTCAGTTTATGGAAAGATTTGCTTGATGGAAAAATTGCATTTCTGTGCAGATTGGATTACTGTACAGCATCTATTAGCAGGCCCAGAATACAAAAACCTTCTTATCTGCTTCTGACGGTATGGCCATATGAACTCCAAGAGTACCTCTCTTTATCCGCTGTTGCAACTTGGGGGAAGGAAGCAGCCACCGACGGAGCTATGCCATTTCTGGTTCTTGGTTTTTGGCCACTGCAATGCAGGTGTAGATCAGTTTAGCGTCTGCAACTCACCACCTCTCATGAGATACCATATCTTTTATGGCTTTTTGTAGCTGGCAGAATGAGAATGCGCCTGTTGTCCAAATTAAAGTTCTGTGCTAGTACTTAATGTACTTAGTGCCTCTGCAACTGCCCTATCTGCTCCAGGAATCCAAAAGCAGGTTCTAACCAAGAATTTCAATGCAGCTATAACCAGTGGTGCTCAGAGACTAGGCTTAGTCCATGCTGACTTCTGTGGTTGCAATCCAAACCATTCCAAACATTTCTTATCCATTCAAATGACAGCTGTATTTAATTGCAAATCTAAATGGCTTCCTCCAGAAAATCAATATGACAGCCTCCATGAAACTTTCAGCGGACGGAACACTGAGCGTGTCACAATGGAACCCTTCCGCATCCATGGATGAGGACATCACAATGGCCCCTTGCTGGTTTCCTTCCTGGCAGCAGCCATGATTCTTCATTTTTCAGTCAGATGTTGATCCATGCACATCAACAGGTATGGTTCCAATCCACAGGTAAGGGCTCGTTTTTGTTTGTGTCAAACAATGTGTCAGTTTACGGAAAGATTTGTTTGAGGGAAAAATTGCATTTCTGTGCAGATTGGAATACTGTCCAGCGACTATTAGCAGGCCCAGAACACAAAAACCTTCTTATCTGTTTCTGACTGTATGGCAATATGAACTCCAAGAGTACCTCTCTTTATCCGAGGTTGCAACTTGGGGGAAGGAAGCAGCCACCGACGGAGCTATGCCTTTTCTGGTTCTTGCTTTTTGGCCACTGCAATGCAGGTGCAGATCAGTTTAGCATCTGCAACTCATCCTTTCTTATGAGATACCATATCTTTTATGGATTTTTGGAGCTGGCAGAATGAGAATGCGCCTGTTGTCCAATCAAAATTCTGTGCTAGTACTCAATGTACTTTTTACCTCTGCAACTGCCCTATCTGCTCCAGGAATCCAAAAGCAGGTTCTAAGCCAGAATTTCAATGCAGCTATAAACAGTGGTGCTCAGAGACTAGGCTTCGTCCATGCTGACTTCTGTGGTTGCAATCCAAACCCTTCCCAACATTTCTTATCCATTGAAATTACTGCTCTGTTTAACTGCATATCAAAATGGCTGCCCCCAGAAAATCTATATGGCAGCCTCTATTAAAATTTCAGCAGACAGAACACTGAGTGTGTCACAATAGAACACTTCAGCATCCATGGATGACGACATCACAATGGCCTCTTGCTGGTTTCCTTCCTGGCAGCGGCCACGATTCTTCATTCTTCAGTCAGATATGGAACCAAGCACATCAACAGATATGGTGCCAATCCACAGGTAAGGGCGCGTTTTTGTTTGTGTCAAACCAAGCTGTCAGTTTATGGAAAGATTTGTTTGAGGGAAAAATTGCATTTCTGTGCAGATTGGAATACTGTCCAGCGACTATTAGCAGGCCAAGAGCACAAAAACCTTCTTATCTGTTTCTGACGATATGGCCATGTGAACTTCGAGAGTACCCTTCTTTACCCTCTTTTGCAACTTGGGGGAAGTAAGACGTCACCGACAGAGCTATGCCTTTTCTGGCTTTTGCTTTTTGGCCACTGCAATGCAGGTGCAGCTCAGTTTAGCGCCTGCAACTCAACACCTATCATGAGATACCATACCTTTTATGGATTTTGGAGCTGGCAGAATGAGAATGCACCTGTTGTCCAATCAAAGTTCTGTGCTAGTACTCAATGTACTTAGTACCTCTGCAACTACCCTACCTGCTCCAGGAATCCAAAAGCAGGTTCTAACCCAGTATTTTAATGGAGCTTTAAACAATAGTGCTCAGAAACTAGGCTTCGTCCATGCTGACTTCTGTGGTTGCAATCCAAACCCTTCCCAACATTTCTTATCCATTGAAATGACAGCTCTGTTTAACTGCAAATCAAAATGGCTGCCTCCAGAAAATCAATATAGCAGCCTCCATGAAAATTTCAATAGACTGAACACTAAGCATGTCATAATGGAACCCCTCAGCATCCATGGATGATGACATCACAATCCTTGCTGGTTTCCTTCCTGGCAGCAGCAATGAATCTTCATTCTTCAGTCAAGTGTGGATCCAGGCACATCAACAAGTATGGTGCCAATCCACAGGTAAGAGAGCGTTTTTGTTTGTTTGTGTTAAACAAAGGTGTCAGTTTATGGAAAGATTTGCTTGATGGAAAAATTGCATTTCTGTGCAGATTGGATTACTGTCCAGCATCTATTAGCAGGCCCAGAATACAAAAACCTTCTTATCTGTTTCTGATGGTATGGCCATATGAACTCCAAGATTTCCTCTTTTTATCTGCTGTTGCAACTTGGGGGAAGGAAGCAGCCACTGACGGAGCTATGCCTTTTCTGGTTCTTGCTTTTTTGCCACTGCAATGCATGTGCAGATCAGTTTAATGTCTGCAACTCACCCCCTCTCATGAGATACCATATCTTTTATGGATTTTTGTAGCTGGCAGAATGAGAATGTGCCTGTTGTCCAATCAAAGTTCTGTGCTAGTACTTAATGTACTTAGCACATCTGCAACTGCCCTACCTGCTCCAGGAATCCAAATGCAGGTTCTAACCCAGAATTTCAATGCAGCTATAAGCAGTGGTGCTCAGAGACTAGGCTTAGTCTATGCTGACTTTTGTGGTTGCTATCCAAACCCTTCCCAACAATTCTTATCCATTGAAATGACAGCTCTGTTTAACTGCATATCAAAATGGCTGCCTCCAGAAAATCAATATGGCAGCCTCCATGAAAATTTCAGCGGACGGAACACCGAGCGTGTCATAATAGAACCCGTCAGCATCCATGGATGATGACATCACAATGGCCCCTTGCTGGTTTCCTTTCTGGTAGCAGCTATGATTCTTCATTCTTTAGTCAGGTGTGGATCCATGCACATCAACATGTATGGTGCCAATCCAAAGGTAAGGGCGCATTTTTGTTTGTGTCAAACGAAGGTATCAGTTTATGGAAAGATTTGTTTGAGGTAAAAATGGCATTTCTGTGCAGATTGGAATACTGTCCAGCGACTATTAGCAGGCCCAGAACACAAAAACCTTCTTATCTGTTTCTGACGGTATGGCCATATGAACCCCTCTTTACCCCCTGTTGATACTTTGGGGAAGGAAGTGGTCAACGACGGAGCAATGCTTTTTCTGGCTTTTGCTTTTTGGCCACTGCAATTTAGTTGCTGATCAGTTTAGCGTCTACAACTCAACACCTATCATGAGATACCATACCTTTTATTGATTTTTGTAGCTGGCAGAATGAGAATGCGCCGGTTGTCCAATCAAAGTTCTGTGCTAGTACTCAATGTACTTAGCACCTCTTCAAATGCCCTATCTGCTCCAGGAATCCAAAAGCAGGTTCTAACCCAGTATTTTAATGGAGTTTTAAACAATAGTGCTCAGAAACTAGTCCATGCTGACTTCTGTGGTTGCCATCCAAACCCTTCCCAACATTTCTTATCCATTGAAGTTACAGCTCTGTTTAACTGCAAATCAAAATGGCTGCCTCCAGAAAATCAATATGGCCGCCTCCATGAAAATTTCAATAGCCGGAACACTGAGCTTGTCACAATGGAACCCTTCAGCATCCATGGATGATGACATCACAAATGGCCCTTGCTGTTTTCCTCCCTGGCAGCAGCCATGATCCTTCATTGTTCAGTCAGGTGTGGATCCATGCACATCAACAGGTATGGTGCCAATCCACAGGTAAGGGCTCGTTTTCGTGTATGTCAATCAAAGGTGTCAGTTTATGGAAAGATTTGTTTGTGGAAAAAATGGTGCTTCTGTGCAGATTGGAATACTGTACAGCGTCTAATAGCAGGCCTAGAACACAAAAGCCTTCTTATCTGTTTCTAACTGTATGGCCATATGAACTCCAAGAGTACCTCTCTTTATCTGCTGTTGAAAATTGGGGGAAGGAAGCGGTCACCGACGGAGCTATGCCATTTCTGGTTCTTGCTTTTTGGCCACTGCAATGCAGGTGCAGATCAGTTTAGGGTCTGCAACTCACCTCCTCTCATGAGATACCAAATATTTTATGGATTTTTGTAGCTGGCAGAATGAGAATGCACCTGTTGTCCAATCAAAGTTCTGTGCTAGTACTCAATGTATTTAGTACCTCTGCAACTGCCCTACCTGCTCCAGGAATCCAAAAGCAGGTTCTAAGCCAGAATTTTAATGCAGCTATAAACAGTGGTGCTCAGAGACTAGGCTTAGTCCATGCTGACTTCTGTGGTTGCAATCCAAACCCTTCCCAACATTTCTGATCCATTGAAATGACAGGTCTGTTTAACTACATATCAGAATGGCTGCCTCCAGAAAATCAATATGGCAGCCTCCATGAAAATTTCAGCGGACAGAACACTGAGCGTGTCACAATAGAACCCTTTGGCCTCTATGGATGATCACACCACAATGGCCCCTTGCTGGTTTCATTCCTGGCAGCAGCCATGATTCTTCATTCTTCAGTCAGGTGTGGATCCATGCAAATCAACAGGTATGGTGCCAACCCACAGTTAAGGGCTCGTTTTTGTTTGTGTGAAACGAAGGTGTCAGTTTATGGAAAGATTTGTTTGAGGGAAAAATGGCATTTATGTGCAGATTGGAATACTGTCCAGCGACTATTAGCAGGCCCAGAATATAAAAACCTTCTGATCTGTTTCTGACGGTATGGCCACATGAACTCCAAGAGTACCCCTCTCTATCCGCTGTTGCAACTTGGGTAAAGGAAGCAGCCACCGACGGAGCTATGCCTTTTCTGGATCTTGCTTTTTTCGGCTGTTTGTCGTTTGCATTTATTTTCAGGTTCCAGTTGTGTATGGGTTAATATTAATAACTTATTGTCAGTGAATCAATTTCCGTTAGTGGTTGATGAAGGAGTTGAATGCGGATAGAATTGCCAGTCCTTTCCCTTCCCCCCCTTTTTTCGATTTTCGTCTTTCTCCCTTAGGTGTTGTGCCTAAATAGGAACCGAATGCCTTCCGATTGATTCATCATTTGTCTTTTCCTTATCAGGCATCATTCAATGACTAAATCAATAAGGCATTGTGTTCCGTGAAATATGCTACTTTTGACTCGGCAGTTGATGTAGTTCGCTCATTTGGTAAGGGAGCTCTGATGGCGAAGGCCAACATTTAGTCGGCTATTCGTTTATTGCCTGTACACCCTTCTTGTTTTAATTCTCTTGGTTTTCATTTTCAGGGTTTATTTTATTTTGATAAATGTTTGCCTATGGGATGTTCTCTGTCTTGTTTTTATTTTGAAGCCTTTTCCTCTTTTCTAGAATGGTTCATCTCTGTTAGGTGCATGAAGGGTTCCGTAACGCATTATCTAGATGATTTTTTGTTCATAGGTCCTGTTGACTCCCAAGTTTGTTCTGACCTGTTAGATTCCTTTTTCGGTATTTGTTCTGAGTTTGGTGTTCCTTTGTCTGTTGAGAATACTGTTTATCCTGTTGATTGTTTAGAATACTTAGGCATTATAATTGATTCAGTAAAAGGTGAGTTTCATCTTCCTGCTCAAAAAGTTTTTAGCATTTTTTCATTGATTACTGAACTGCTGGGTGTAAGGAAATGTGGGGAAATATCCTTATTAAAATATAACTTTTATATGATATGCAATAAAAATACACCAAGGGATGCATCAACATAACATACATACATATAAGAGGTCCAAATGGGTACCCCACTGCTGGTAGAACAGAAGTAAGTAAATAGATCTGTTGCGCCTGTGTGGACGCAAGCAGTCTTACCCGACCAACCAGATGGCTAGGATCAGCTTGGCTATGGTATTGCCTGGACCGGACGGTGTCTCGTGTTGGCGTTATGTCAGAAGGAGTAGTGATGCTGTGCCCTTTTTTCACCCTAGACAATTGGGGGAAGGAGGGGCTCCCATACTACCTACCTACACAGAGCACTCGCCCTAGAAAGGGCAACCCGTCCGGATACCTGTCCCTAGTTATGGACCTGATCACTAGCACTATTAAAATGCAAATTCCTTCAGACCTCCCGACGTGGCACGTTTCTGTCGCGTCGACTCCTCAGGGGAAGATGGTTCACATAGAAAAAAACATATAACATGTGCGACCGCGGGTATAAAAGACCCTGCAGCCAAAAATTGGAGAAGGCTCTAACAATTTCAGTGAGAGCCTATGGACTGACACCCCTGGTGTTGGAATGCAGTGCTGCAGAGGGATAGATGTTCCTCTGCTAGTCGGTGTGTGAGGATATGGTGGTCCTCACTTAAGGTAATGTCCTTATAGTTCTGGGGGTTCCTCAACATCTACCAGCCACACTGATACATACCTCTATGGGATTTAAATAGAGCCCATGCGCGCCTCTCTTGAACAGACCGCCCTGTGATCGTCCGCATCGGCGTCTGACGTCACACGCATGCGCCGCACAACGTGACAACACGGCGTCTGACAACACGTCAGACGCCGGCGCCGACACCACGTGATACCGGCGGCCAATCACAGTCACGGAGAGGCGGTAGGGAGGGAGGGTTGCCTGGGAAACAATGTCAACAGATAGGCAGCCATATGGAACGCTTCCTGATAGAAGCGTCCATAGTAACGCTGTGACACAAAATCGCAGCAAGATTATACTGGCATTTCTTGCATTAATATAGGAGACAAGATTAGTCGCAGAAGACACTACAGTTGGTAGTGCTCTGTGTAGGTAGGTAGTATGGGAGCACCCCCCTTCCCCCAATTGTCTAGGGTGAGATAGGGCACAGCATCACTACTCCTTCTGACATAACGCCAACACGAGACACCGTCCGGTCCAGGCAATACCATAGCCAAGCTGATCCTAGGCATCTGGTTGGTCGGGTAAGACTGCTTGCGTCCACATAGGCGCATCAGATCAATTTACTTACTTCTGTTCTACCAGCAGTGGGGTACCCATTTGGACCCCTTATATGCATGTATGTATGTTATGTTGATGCATCCTGTCGGGTGGTAATAATTCAATTAAGAATTATTAATTATGGTCATAAAAATAATTAACCATAAAAAAATTAAATTTATAAAATTTGTCATAAATTCTTAAAATCATGACCTGGTGAATTGAAGACAACCTAATTGATACAATTCACATCTGAGTCTGACTATTTCCTCAGATAAATAAGTTCTTTTTGACGTGAGATGACGTTAATGGTAAAACATGTAGTTCTGCATTATACAATAATACACAGGTTTTATAAAACTATGCAGATTTATTGGTTACAAGGTTATAAACATATATAAGTAAATAAACACAATGATACATGCAAATGAATATATATATATATATAGCGTTAATATAAAGCATTACAAGCTTAACAATACATGTGAATGGAAATAACTTGTCACATTATAACCAAGCTATTATTAGGTTAGGATATCAAAGTAGGAACATAAGTTATATACATTACTTCCGTTCAGAGAAAACCTCATGATATCAGGATGGGCATTTCTAATCCTAGACATCAATATAGAATGCTAAATACATTCTGCCCCTTCTAACCAACTATACATCACATGACTTCAAGATGGGAAAATACATTCAAGGATATAATTTAGAAGAGATAACTGTATCCTTCCGCCCCATCCTGGACTATTTTCACACATATATAACTTTGGTAAGACCATTAAGACAAATAAAAGGGATATAGGATCTTTGCTAGACCATATCTTAAATGGGAAGGACTTGAAATAAGTCTTTCCTGTGGGAATCCATCACTTAGCTTGGCGAAGAATGTTCTATCAATATATATATATATCTAAGCAATTATTTAATGCTTTGCTAGATTATGAGTCTTGATTCTTCTGCAGGTAGAATGAAGCCTCACAATATCCTAAAACTACATCTCAACATGGAGATGATCAATTAATTTAATTATTTATTTATTCGCCAATCTAGATGGTATAATTTCACCCACACTATCAAATTAGTCTTAATAAAATGAAATATAATTTTCTGTGTCTCTTACCAAGTCCTAGTAGAAATCTCACTTCTGCTCCTAGGAAAGCTGGGTGGTCCATCATAGCACATCTCACCGTGGCTTCCATCTTGATAGACCCCTCTAAAGAGCTTAACTTCTGTTTCCTCTTTCTCCTCTCCTCTTTCTTGTGTGTGTGTTCTCTCGTCTCCCTCTCTTGTGTATGGTTTATGATCACAAACTTATCAGTTAGACACACCTTCCTAGTTTGGCACTTTCCAATCATTGTCGGATGGGTGTGACTATTGATACGAAATCTGAAATCATAACCTTACCCAGAATGCACTTTTGCTACTGTTGTAATGTCACCTACTCATACCTAGATGGCACTGCTGTGTAAGCTATGTACATCATAGTATAAAGGGTTAACTTATGGAAGTCTGAATAAAATGTATTCTATACATTTTGACCTTAAAAGCTTTAATTCAAAGCTATAGGGATTAACTCTGACACTTGTAGCAATTAGAGACAGACCTCTAGGCGTCTCTCTGAATTTTTCTCACACTGTTTATTTGTGGATCATAAATAACTTCAATGGCTTTGTTTTCTCAGAGATACCAGTACCTCCTCTTGTCACACCAAAGAGGTGAATAATTGTTACAAAACACACATCTTCACAGACACTCTTTTAGAGACAAAGATTCTCCTAATGAGAAATATATATAATATACTGGATACATGTCTTCATAACATATAACAGTATAACATAATATATATTATATGTTCTACTGATTGTCTTATGCCAAGGACTAAGGCTTATTAAATTAATACATACATATTATATATTTGCTTAATTGATAAATGCCTAATTGTATAGGTAATTATCACCAGCTGCATAGAGCTTATCTTTATCTCTTGTCATAAATTTAAAAGTAGACAAGGAGGCCTCTTCTTAGACTGGTACATTCATGAGAAGAATAACACTGAAGAGTAGAAACCTTTGTGTGACCTTACTGTGGACTATTCAAGATATACAAAATTGTAACTATAGTCGAGCATGGCTTTTAAAGGCAATGCACATTCATCTTGACTAACATGAATTGGATATCAATGCATTTACCTATGAAAAGGCACAACAATCCCTTGGTGTATTTTTATTGCATATCGTATAAAAGTTATATTTTAATAAGGATATTTCCCCACACTTCCTTGTGGTGGGCCCTTACGCATATAGAATCTTGAAATATCAGTGAGGCTCTTTGAACCTTAGTCCCCACTCAACAATTGGGTTTAAGGAAAGCAACGGTGAAAGAAAGTCAATCTTTGTTAGTTCTCTTGGCGTTTGCGTGTAGAGTTATGCCAATTGGACGGGTTTTTTGTCAGAAGCTAGCGTCTAAAATTTCAGGTATTCGTAATCCGTTTTTTCAAATCCGTTTGTGTAAAGATTTCAAGGACGATTTTGCAATTTGGTTAGTATTTTTTCAGCAATATAATGGTCGTTCTTACTGGCAGGAGTAATTTGTATCGGCTCCTTCTCTAGATTTGTTCACTGATGCTTCTGGGGCTATTGGATTTGGGGCTTATTGGAGCGGTCATTGGTGTGATTCTGAATGGCACTCATCATGAGTGGCTAATGGTGTGACTAGGAATATTGTGGTTTTGGAACTGTTCCCTGTTGTAGTGGCTCTAGTTTTATGGGGTATTTTTCTTAATAAAAAGGATTTTTCTGCACACGGATAATACAGGAGTGTTGTTTGCTGTACATTGTTTGTCCTCTAAATGTCCACTTGTTGTTAAGCTGTTGGGTCATTTAGTTCTTCTCTGTTTAAAATTGAATATTTGGTTGAACGCGCAACATATTCCAAGTATAGATAACTCTATTGTTGATGCCCTTTCTCGCTTTCAGTTTCAGAGATTTCGCACGTTGGCGAGAGGGGCCGATATAGACGGGGAATTGTGCCCTCAGTATCTGTGGAATCTGATTTGGTCTTAGGTATGTCTTATCTGCAATCATCAGTAGCTCTGTCCACGTGGTCCGATTATGTCCGATCTTGGAGTAGTTGGTGTCAGTTTGTGGAATGTAGGGGTTAGTCCCCTTTTTAAGTAGCGAGGTTTCTGCGTTAGCCTTTTGTTTGTCGCCTTTTAAGGATCGTTTGGCTCATGCAACGGTTGTTCGGATTTTATCGGGTGTGACATTTTTTCTTAAGGTGCTAGGTGTTTCTTCTTTCTTGGACTATTTCATGGTGAAGCAAATCTTAAAGGGTTATAAGAGAGGTAACTTTTCCCCTGATAGTAGATGTGCTATATCACCTGGTCTGTTGGTTGCTTTGTGTAAAGCTACATCTGCGGTTTGCGTGAGTGATTATGAGTAGAGTTGAGCGAACACCTGGATGTTCGGGTTCGAGAAGTTCGGCCGAACATCCCGGAAATGTTCGGGTTCGGGATCCGAACCCGATCCGAACTTCGTCCCGAACCCGAACCCCATTGAAGTCAATGGGGACCCGAACTTTTCGGCACTAAAAAGGCTGTAAAACAGCCCAGGAAAGAGCTAGAGGGCTGCAAAAGGCAGCAACATGTAGGTAAATCCCCTGCAAACAAATGTGGATAGGGAAATGAATTAAAATAAAAATTCAATAAATAAAAATTAACCAAAATCAATTGGAGAGAGGTCCCATAGCAGAGAATCTGGCTTCACGTCACCCACCACTGTAAGAGTCCATTTTCATAAATTTAGGCCCAGCACCCAGGCAGAGGAGAGAGGTCCCGTAACAGAGAATCTGGCTTCATGTCAGCAGAGAATTAGTCTGCATGTCATAGCAGAGAATGAGGCTTCACGTCAGCCACCACTGCAACAGTCCATTGGCATATATTTAGGCCCAGCACCCAGGCAGAGGAGGGAGGTCCCGTAACAGAGAATCTGGCTTCATGTCAGCAGAGAATCAGTCTGCATGTCATAGCAGAGAATGAGGCTTCACGTCACCCACCACTGCAACAGTCCATTGGCATATATTTAGGCCCAGCACACACACAGGCAGAGGAGAGAGGTCCCGTAACAGAGAATCTGTCTTCATGTCAGCAGAGAATTAGTCTGCATGTCATAGCAGAGAATGAGGCTTCACGTCAGCCACCACTGCAACAGTCCATTGGCATATATTTAGGCCCAGCACCCAGGCAGAGGAGGGAGGTCCCGTAACAGAGAATCTGGCTTCATGTCAGCAGAGAATCAGTCTGCATGTCATAGCAGAGAATGAGGCTTCACGTCAGCCACCACTGCAACAGTCCATTGGCATATATTTAGACCCAGCACACACACAGGCAGAGGAGAGAGGTCCCGTAACAGAGAATCTGTCTTCATGTCAGCAGAGAATTAGTCTGCATGTCATAGCAGAGAATGAGGCTTCACGTCAGCCACCACTGCAACAGTCCATTGGCATATATTTAGGCCCAGCACACACACAGGCAGAGGAGCAAGGTCCCGTAACAGAGAATCTGTCTTCATGTCAGCAGAGAATTAGTCTGCATGTCATAGCAGAGAATGAGGCTTCACGTCAGCCACCACTGCAACAGTCCATTGGCATATATTTAGGCCCAGCACCCAGGCAGAGGAGGGAGGTCCCGTAACAGAGAATCTGGCTTCATGTCAGCAGAGAATCAGTCTGCATGTCATAGCAGAGAATGAGGCTTCACGTCAGCCACCACTGCAACAGTCCATTGGCATATATTTAGGCCCAGCACACACACAGGCAGAGGAGAGAGGTCCCGTAACAGAGAATCTGTCTTCATGTCAGCAGAGAATTAGTCTGCATGTCATAGCAGAGAATGAGGCTTCACGTCAGCCACCACTGCAACAGTCCATTGGCATATATTTAGGCCCAGCACCCAGGCAGAGGAGGGAGGTCCCGTAACAGAGAATCTGTCTTCATGTCAGCAGAGAATTAGTCTGCATGTCATAGCAGAGAATGAGGCTTCACGTCAGCCACCACTGCAACAGTCCATTGGCATATATTTAGGCCCAGCACCCAGGCAGAGGAGGGAGGTCCCGTAACAGAGAATCTGGCTTCATGTCAGCAGAGAATCAGTCTGCATGTCATAGCAGAGAATGAGACTTCACGTCAGCCACCACTGCAACAGTCCATTGGCATATATTTAGGCCCAGCACACACACAGGCAGAGGAGAGAGGTCCCGTAACAGAGAATCTGTCTTCATGTCAGCAGAGAATTAGTCTGCATGTCATAGCAGAGAATGAGGCTTCACGTCAGCCACCACTGCAACAGTCCATTGGCATATATTTAGGCCCAGCACCCAGGCAGAGGAGGGAGGTCCCGTAACAGAGAATCTGGCTTCATGTCAGCAGAGAATCAGTCTGCATGTCATAGCAGAGAATGAGGCTTCACGTCAGCCACCACTGCAACAGTCCATTGGCATATATTTAGGCCCAGCACACACACAGGCAGAGGAGAGAGGTCCCGTAACAGACAATCTGGCTTCATGTCAGCAGAGAATCATTCTGCATGTCATAGCAGAGAATCAGGCTTCACGTCACCCAACATTGGAACAGTCCATTGGCATATATTTAGGCCCCGGCACCCAGACACAGGAGAGGTTCATTCAACTTTGGGTAGCCTCGCAATATAATGGTAAAATGAAAATAAAAATAGGATTGAATGAGGAAGTGCCCTGGAGTCCAATAATATATGGTTAAGGGGAGGTAGTTAATGTCTAATCTGGACAAGGGACGGACAGATCCTGTGGGATCCATGCCTGGTTCATTTTTATGAACGTCAGCTTGTCCACATTGGCTGTAGACAGGCGGCTGCGTTTGTCTGTAATGACGCCCCCTGCCGTGCTGAATACACGTTCAGACAAAACGCTGGCCGCCGGGCAGGCCAGCACCTCCAAGGCATAAAAGGCTAGCTCTGGCCACGTGGACAATTTAGAGACCCAGAAGTTGAATGGGGCCGAACCATCAGTCAGTACGTGGAGGGGTGTGCACACGTACTGTTCCACCATGTTAGTGAAATGTTGCCTCCTGCTAACACGTTGCGTATCAGGTGGTGGTGCAGTTAGCTGTGGCGTGTTGACAAAAGTTTTCCACATCTCTGCCATGCTAACCCTGCCCTCAAAGGAGCTGGCATTGACACAGCTGCCTTGGCGACCTCTTGCTCCTCCTCTGCCTTGGCCTTGGGCTTCCACTTGTTCCCCTGTGACATTTGGGAATGCTCTCAGTAGCGCGTCTACCAACGTGCGCTTGTACTCGCGCATCTTCCTATCACGCTCCAGTGCAGGAAGTAAGGTGGGCACATTGTCTTTGTAGCGTGGATCCAGCAGGGTGGCAACCCAGTAGTCCGCACACGTTAAAATGTGGGCAACTCTGCTGTCGTTGCGCAGGCACTGCAGCATGTAGTCGCTCATGTGTGCCAGGCTGCCCAGGGGTAAGGACAAGCTGTCCTCTGTGGGAGGCGTATCGTCATCGTCCTGCCTTTCCCCCCAGCCACGCACCAGTGATGGACCCGAGCTGCGTTGGGTGCCACCCCGCTGTGACCATGCTTCATCCTCATCCTCCTCCACCTCCTCCTCATCCTCGTCCTCCTCGTCCTCCAGTAGTGGGCCCTGTCTGGCCACATTTGTACCTGGCCTCTGCTGTTGCCAAAAACCTCCCTCTGAGTCACTTCGAAGAGACTGGCCTGAAAGTGCTAAAAATGACCCCTCTTCCTCCTCCTCCTCCTCCTCCTGGGCCACCTCCTCTTGCATCATCGCCCTAAGTGTTTTCTCAAGGAGACATAGAAGTGGTATTGTAACGCTGATAACGGCGTCATCGCCACTGGCCATGTTGGTGGAGTACTCGAAACAGCGCAACAGGGCACACAGGTCTCGCATGGAGGCCCAGTCATTGGTGGTGAAGTGGTGCTGTTCTGTAGTGCGACTGACCCGTGCGTGCTGCAGCTGAAACTCCACTATGGCCTGCTGCTGCTCGCACAGTCTGTCCAGCATGTGCAAGGTGGAGTTCCACCTGGTGGGCACGTCGCATATGAGGCGGTGAGCGGGAAGGCCGAAGTTACGCTGTAGCGCAGACAGGCGAGCAGCAGCAGGATGTGAACGCCGGAAGCGCGAACAGACGGCCCGCACTTTATGCAGCAGCTCTGACATGTCGGGGTAGTTGTGAATGAACTTCTGCACCACCAAATTCAGCACATGCGCCAAGCAAGGGATGTGCGTCAAATTGGCTAGTCCCAGAGCTGCAACGAGATTTCGCCCATTATCGCACACCACCAGGCCGGGCTTGAGGCTCACCGGCAGCAACCACTCGTCGGTCTGTTGTTCTATACCCCGCCACAACTCCTGTGCGGTGTGGGGCCTGTCCCCCAAACATATGAGTTTCAGAATGGCCTGCTGACGTTTACCCCGGGCTGTGCTGAAGTTGGTGGTGAAGGTGTGTGGCTGACTGGATGAGCAGGTGGAAGAAGAGGAGGAGGAAGCCGAGAAGGAGGAGGTGGCAACAGGAGGCAAAGAATGTTGCCCTGCGATCCTTGGCGGCGGAAGGACGTGCGCCAAAGAGCTCTCCGCCTGGGGCCCAGCTGCCACTACATTTACCCAGTGTGCAGTTAGGGAGATATAGCGTCCCTGGCCGTGCTTACTGGTCCACGTATCTGTGGTTAGGTGGACCTTGCCACAGATGGCGTTGCGCAGTGCACACTTGATTTTATCGGATACTTGGTTGTGCAGGGAAGGCACGGCTCTCTTGGAGAAGTAGTGGCGGCTGGGAACAACATACTGTGGGACAGCAAGCGACATGAGCTGTTTGAAGCTGTCTGTGTCCACCAGCCTAAATGACAGCATTTCATAGGCCAGTAGTTTAGAAATGCTGGCATTCAGGGCCAGGGATCGAGGGTGGCTAGGTGGGAATTTACGCTTTCTCTCAAATGTTTGTGAGATGGAGAGCTGAACGCTGCCGTGTGACATGGTTGAGACGCTTGGTGACGGAGGTGGTGGTGGTGGTGTTGGTGGTACATCCCCTGTTTGCTGGGCGGCAGGTGCCAACGTTCCTCCAGAGGCGGAGGAAGAGGCCGAGGCGGCAGCAGCAGAAGAGGCCGAGGCGGCAGCAGCAGAAGAGGTAGCAGGGGAGCCTGAGTGACTTCCTTGGTTTTAAGGTGTTTACTCCACTGCAGTTCATGCTTTGCATGCAGGTGCCTGGTCATGCAGGTTGTGCTCAGGTTCAGAACGTTAATGCCTCGCTTAAGGCTCTGATGGCACAGCGTGCAAACCACTCGGGTCTTGTCGTCAGCACATTGTTTGAAGAAGTGCCATGCCAGGGAACTCCTTGAAGCTGCCTTTGGGGTGCTCGGTCCCAGATGGCGGCGGGCAGTAGCAGGCGGAGTCTCTTGGCGGCGGGTGTTCTGCTTTTGCCCACTGCTCCCTCTTTTGCTACGCTGTTGGCTCGGTCTCACCACTGCCTCTTCCTCCGAACTGTGAAAGTCAGTGGCACGACCTTCATTCCATGTGGGGTCTAGGACCTCATCATCCCCTGCATCGTCTTCCACCCAGTCTTGATCCCTGACCTCCTGTTCAGTCTGCACACTGCAGAAAGACGCAGCAGTTGGCACCTGTGTTTCGTCATCATCAGAGACATGCTGAGGTGGTATTCCCATGTCCTCATCATCAGGAAACATAAGTGGTTGTGCGTCAGTGCATTCTATATCTTTCACCGCTGGGGAAGGGCTAGGTGGATGCCCTTGGGAAACCCTGCCAGCGGAGTCTTCAAACAGCATAAGAGACTGCTGCATAACTTGAGGCTGAGACAGTTTCCCTGGTATGCATGGGGGTGATGTGACAGACTGATGGGGTTGGTTTTCAGGCGCCATCTGTGCGCTTTCTGCAGAAGACTGGGTGGGAGATAATGTGAACGTGCTGGATCCACTGTCGGCCACCCAATTGACTAATGCCTGTACCTGCTCAGGCCTTACCATCCTTAGAACGGCATTGGGCCCCACCATATATCGCTGTAAATTCTGGCGGCTACTGGGACCTGAGGTAGTTGGTACACTAGGACGTGTGGATGTGGCAGAACGGCCACGTCCTCTCCCAGCACCAGAGGGTCCACTAACACCACCACGACCATGTCCACGTCCACGTCCGCGTCCCTTACTAGATGTTTTTCTCATTGTTATGGTTCACCACAACAACAAAAATATTATTTGGCCCAATGTATTGTATTCAAATTCAGCGGGATATAAATTTGAGGCCTAGTATTTAGGCGCTGGGTGACCGGTATGGATTTACTAACAGAATTAGACTTGGAAATGCACAGTAGCGTGTGTGTGAAGTTATTCTGAATGACCCTATGTGCACATTGAATATTATATACCCTTTTAGGGATAGATTTCAAATAGCTCTGATATAGCAGAAACCACTAAATTATGAAATTGCTAAATTGGGAATTGTATTTCAACCCAGAACAAAAAATGTGCTTTGACGGACACTAAATAACTTTCCCAGCCACAACAGGACAGCGGTAACGAGAGATTTAGCGGGATATAAATTTGAGGCCTAGTATTTAGGCGCTGGGTGACCGGTATGGATTTTGTGACAGAATTAGACTTGGAAATGCACAGTAGCGTGTGTGTGAAGTTATTCTGAATGACCCTATGTGCACCTTGAATATTATATACCCTTTTAGGGATAGATTTCAAATAGCTCTGATATAGCAGGAACCACTAAATTATGAAATTGCTAAATTGGGAATTGTACTTCAACCCAGAACAAAAAATGTGCTTTGACGGACACTAAATAACTTTCCCAGCCACAACAGTACAGCGGTAACGAGAGATTTAGCGGGATATAAATTTGAGGCCTAGTATTTAGGCGCTGGGTGACCGGTATGGATTTAGCGACAGAATTAGACTTGGAAATGCACAGTAGCGTGTGTGTGAAGTTATTCTGAATGACCCTATGTGCACCTTGAATATTATATACCCTTTTAGGGATAGATTTCAAATAGCTCTGATATAGCAGGAACCACTAAATTATGAAATTGCTAAATTGGGAATTGTACTTCAACCCAGAACAAAAAATGTGCTTTGACGGACACTAAATAACTTTCCCAGCCACAACAGGACAGCGGTAACGACAGATTTAGCGGGATATAAATTTGAGGCCTAGTATTTAGGCGCTGGGTGACCGGTATGGATTTAGCGACAGAATTAGACTTGGAAATGCACAGTAGCGTGTGTGTGAAGTTATTCTGAATGACCCTATGTGCACCTTGAATATTATATACCCTTTTAGGGATAGATTTCAAATAGCTCTGATATAGCAGAAACCACTAAATTATGAAATTGCTAAATTGGGAATTGTATTTCAACCCAGAACAAAAAATGTGCTTTGACGGACACTAAATAACTTTCCCAGCCACAACAGGACAGCGGTAACGAGAGATTTAGCGGGATATAAATTTGAGGCCTAGTATTTAGGCGCTGGGTGACCGGTATGGATTTAGTGACAGAATTAGACTTGGAAATGCACAGTAGCGTGTGTGTGAAGTTATTCTGAATGACCCTATGTGCACCTTGAATATTATATACCCTTTTAGGGATAGATTTCAAATAGCTCTGATATAGCAGGAACCACTAAATTATGAAATTGCTAAATTGGGAATTGTACTTCAACCCAGAACAAAAAATGTGCTTTGACGGACACTAAATAACTTTCCCAGCCACAACAGGACAGCGGTAACGAGAGATTTAGCGGGATATAAATTTGAGGCCTAGTATTTAGGCGCTGGGTGACCGGTATGGATTTAGTGACAGAATTAGACTTGGAAATGCACAGTAGCGTGTGTGTGAAGTTATTCTGAATGACCCAATGTGCACCTTGAATATTATATACCCTTTTAGGGATAGATTTCAAATAGCTCTGATATAGCAGAAACCACTAAATTATGAAATTGCTAAATTGGGAATTGTATTTCAACCCAGAACAAAAAATGTGCTTTGACGGACACTAAATAACTTTCCCAGCCACAACAGGACAGCGGTAACGAGAGATTTAGCGGGATATAAATTTGAGGCCTAGTATTTAGGCGCTGGGTGACCGGTATGGATTTAGCGACAGAATTAGACTTGGAAATGCACAGTAGCGTGTGTGTGAAGTTATTCTGAATGACCCTATGTGCACCTTGAATATTATATACCCTTTTAGGGATAGATTTCAAATAGCTCTGATATAGCAGGAACCACTAAATTATGAAATTGCTAAATTGGGAATTGTACTTCAACCCAGAACAAAAAATGTGCTTTGACGGACACTAAATAACTTTCCCAGCCACAACAGGACAGCGGTAACGAGAGATTTAGCGGGATATAAATTTGAGGCCTAGTATTTAGGCGCTGGGTGACCGGTATGGATTTAGTGACAGAATTAGACTGGGATATGGCCAAAAAATAACCACACTATTGCTGGTTAAATGCACTTGGTGACGGGCGCAGCTTGCCCCTGATGTAGTATATGGCCAAAAAATGAACAGACTATTGCTGGTTAAATGCACTTGGTGTCACAGCTTGACGAACCACACTACTGAGGGTTAAATGCACTTGGTGACGGGCGCAGCTTGCCCCTGATGTAGTATATGGCCAAAAAATGAACAGACTATTGCTGGTTAAATGCACTTGGTGACGGGCGCAGCTTGCCCCTGATTTAGTATATGGCCAAAAAATGAACAGACTATTGCTGGTTAAATGCACTTGGTGTGATAGCTTGACCAACCACACTACTGAGGGTTAAATGCACTTGGTGACGGGCGCAGCTTGCCCCTGATGTAGTATATGGCCAAAAAATGAACAGACTATTGCTGGTTAAATGCACTTGGTGACGGGCGCAGCTTGCCCCTGATTTAGTATATGGCCAAAAAATGAACAGACTATTGCTGGTTAAATGCACTTGGTGTGATAGCTTGACCAACCACACTACTGAGGGTTAAATGCACTTGGTGACGGGCGCAGCTTGCCCCTGATGTAGTATATGGCCAAAAAATGAACAGACTATTGCTGGTTAAATGCACTTGGTGTCACAGCTTGACGAACCACACTACTGAGGGTTAAATGCACTTGGTGACGGGTGCAGCTTGCCCCTGATGTAGTATATGGCCAAAAAATAAACAGACTATTGCTGGTTAAATGCACTTGGTGTGACAGCTTCACCCTGATGTAGGCTTTAGCCAAAAAATAACCACACCATTGAGGGTTAAATGCACTTGGTGACAGGCGCAGCTTGCCCCTGATTCAGTATATGGCCAAAAAATGAACAGACTATTGCTGGTTAAATGCACTTTGTGTGACAGCTTCACCCTGATGTAGGCTTTAGCCAAAAAACAACCACACCATTGAGGGTTAAATGCACTTGGTCGCAGCTTGGATGCACTTGGTCGCAGCACCGCACAAGACACAAAATGGCCGCCGATCACCCCAGAAAAAAGTGACTGACAAACGGTCTGGGCAGCCTAAAAACAGTGAGTGAGCATTTGAATTTCAGCAGCTCAATGATACACAGCTGCAGATCGATCGATTAATCAAGTGAAGTCCTTTGGAGGAGTTAATCTGCCTAATCTCGCCCTACTGTCGCATCCGCAACCTCTCCCTACGCTAATCAGAGCAGAGTGACGGGCGGCGCTATGTGACTCCAGCTTAAATAGAGGCTGGGTCACATGGTGCTCTGGCCAATCACAGCCATGCCAATAGTAGGCATGGCTGTGACGGCCTCTTGGGGCAAGTAGTATGACGCTTGTTGATTGGCTGCTTTGTAGCCTTTCAAAAAGCGCCAAGAAAGCGTCACAAAAGCGCCAAGAAAGCGACGAACACCGAACCCGAACCCGGACTTTTACGAAAATGTCCGGGTTCGGGTCCGTGTCACGGACACCCCAAAATTCGGTACAAACCCGAACTATACAGTTCGAGTTCGCTCATCCCTAATTATGAGGCTTTGCTTTTCTCTACTGTTTTTCTATGATTTTTTTTGGCGCTTTTAGGATTAGCGAGCTGTTGCCAAAAAAACTGAAGGTCTAGCCTGGGATTGCTTTTAGAAAATGTACATATTCATTCTAATTATGTTTTGTTTTTTCTTCCTAGTTCTAAGACAGATCAGGCTGGATGGGGTTCTTGGATTCGAGTGGGCAGAATCAGGTCAGGTTATCTCTGCCCGGTGAGTATGTTATCACCTTTTTGGTTCCGCAGGCCAGTAGGCGGTTCATTGTTTTTTATTCATTTGGATCTTTCCCGCTGACACAATATCAATTTCGGGCAGTATTGTACAGATGCCTTAAGGAGTTGGGTTTAGAGGGTTTTCGCTTTACTTCACACTCCTTCAGAATCGGGATGCAACTACAGCAGCTCAATCAGGTTTGGGTACGTCTTTGATGAAAAGGATTGGTAGCTGGTTCATGGTTTTAGGGTCGTTAATTTTAAGCTGTTCTTTAATAAAGCTGGTCGTGGCTAAATCTTTCCATCACGTCAAGTCCACGTGTCTTATTTATATTTATTTATGGTTGGGAAATAATGTTTATACACTATTTATTATGATCATTAATCCCATGATAGAATCCCGAAATTCTTATATGGAGGGATTCTCATAGGATTTTGATCATCCTATATTGCTTATAGCCGTTTTGGCGGGAATTTTCCCGCCAACAGTGGTGGTCAAGTTGGCTAAAAATAGCCATTGTCACTGGATAGAGGGTAATTGAGGATAGATTGGCTGTTAAGGTCACCTATGAGGGGTTGTTGCTGGGCAGAGTAAATGTTGATGCCCAGCAACAGTCAGGTTATTGGGTGAGGTATATCTTGTGGGGGAGCAGTTTGTGTATATATATTGCGGTGGCTGGCAGTTCTAGCGCTGTCAGCCAAGCCGCAAGTGAGGAGCTGCTCCCGCACTTGCAATTGGTATTGTCACGCCTGCTTTATTAAAAGGAGGGGTAAAGTCGCTCACTGAAATGGGGAGCGGACGAGTTTATTCTGGTATTTAGGCCGAGCTTATGGCTGGTCTAATCTGTGGTTATTAAGTTATATGGTTCATGGTTTTAAGGTTGTTCATTTTAAGCTGTTCTTTTATAAAGCTGGTCGTGGCCAAATCTTTCCATTAAGTCAAGTCCACGTGTCTTATTTACATTTATTTATGGTTGGGAAATAATGTTTATACACTATTATGATCTATAATGCCATGAGGTGACCCTTTAACTTTTTTCTTATAAAATATCGCCATCTAGTGGACAGTCTATGTTCCAACACCATAATAAGATTACAACTACAACAGCTCAAGCTTCAGCTATCATTTGATTTTTTTGCTGTATCTACAGCAAATATACGCCTGAAAATCTCCCTATGTGTAATCTTAATGCATAGTCCTGATGTCTACAACAGTATAAGATGAGCAAGTAGATGTTAGAGGTGCTCGTATCTATACAGTCCATCTAGTAGTCAGGTGTAAAGGGTTAAAACCATTAAAAGCAATCTTAGCAAGGTATACACTCCACTCAAATTGGGGATAAACAAGATCAGCACATGTACTTGTAGCCCGCCACACCTCTCGCGCCAAGTCCTCCTGTCTGGTATGGTGCCAGCAGTCCCCAGGGTGGAGCTCAACATGTTTCAGGGACAATCTCCCCTTCATCAGGATTACAATAAATTCAATGGACAATACATTATATTTTACGTACTTAAATACTGTTCTTGCAGTCGTACATGGTCCACACACATCCGGGCCACCAGATCCACAATCTGAAGTATTTTCATTTCTGGGTATTCACTGAAAGTGCTGGTACAAAACCTTTTATACATATTTCTATTAATGCAGAATAATGTAATACAAATGGTCCTTCTAAAATGACCTAAAAGCATGTAAAAAGGGCTAAATACAATAAAAGTGACTGGCAGTAGCAGGGGTACGC
Organism: Bufo gargarizans; assembly: GCF_014858855.1. Lineage (NCBI taxonomy): Eukaryota > Metazoa > Chordata > Amphibia > Anura > Bufonidae > Bufo > Bufo gargarizans. The sequence goes on along the minus strand of NC_058080.1, from coordinate 682,858,969 downwards.
CTAGTCTTTCTGCTCCCTGAGGCGAAAACTGAAACCTAACCCCTTTGCCACAATGAAAGCGCTCATTGCCAATGGCCCTTCCGCTGCCACCCTCTTGCCTCTACCTGGTGCTGCCTCAGGTGGTGCACCCCTCGGCAGTAGTGTTCTTACTGAAGTCACTTCTGCGTTCTACACTGGAATGCATTGCGATCTTATAATAAAACATAGGAAAGCCTCTCCTAGAGGCAATTCCACTACAGAGGGGAATCTCACTAATCACTCTACAATGGAGGACTTCAGAGATGTACTAAAAAATAAGGTGTTGTCCCATTCTGTCCCTCCAGTCCAGACTGGACGCAGTTGCGTTGCGTGGGGGGGGGGGGGGCGTTGCCCTGGGCGCCAAATTGCAGGGGGCGCCAGGCAGCAGAAATTTCAATGAGGCCTGAAGCCTATAAGGCAGTAGAGCGAAGCAGGACTCGGTCACGATTACCTCATTGTGACCTCCTGCGTCGAATCTCGCGAGAAGATGCGATGACGCGGCGTGGGAAGGCACAGAGAGGCGTTCGTGACCGCCTGCGCTGGGATGCCACACGCTGTAATGGAGAGGGGTAAGTATTATTATTTTTTTTTATGTACCCTACCCAAATTGCAGAGGTACTGGGGGCACTATGGGGGAGGACCACTGAGGACATCATACAAATAAGAGTGGAGTGGCCACTATATTAATAATAAAGAGAGAGCCAATACATTAATAATAAAGAGGGAGCCATTATATTAATAACGACGGGGGGGGGGGGGGGGGCATTATATTAATAACAAAGAGGGGGCCATTATAATAATAATAATACAGAGGGGGTCATTAATAATAATAATACAGAGGGGACCATTATAATATACAGGGAGAATAATATTATGTGGAATGGGGGACTCTCTGTCTGGCTCTAGCACAGTATTGGGGGCAGCAGGATGAGTTGTTGAGACATCAGGAAGGAGAGGACGATAGTAAAGTGAGGAACCTACATTATTTTCTGTGAAACTTTGCAGAGACGAGAAGCGGCTGAAAGAAGGTGTCATGGCGGTCTTATCTCAAAATGCAGACGCCGAGGAAAGAGTCTACATCACAGGAGATGTCACTGGATGTAACAGGTATGGTGCGGTATTCTCCTGTATATAATAATGTCCATCCACATATCTGTTTCACGGTAGGGTTGGAGGAGGAGATTTCAGGTCACACTGTGCGTGTTTTGAATTTTGGGTGTTCACACCCATCTACTACATTATCTGTACTCAGAGAGTTATCACTGTGTTATCTGAGGTATTACATAGGACCGCAGGTGACATCTACTACATTATCTGTACTCAGAGAGTTATTACTGTTATCTGTGGTGTTACATAGGACTGAAGTTGACATCTACTACATTATCTGTACTCAGAGTGTTATCACTGTGTTATCTGAGGTGTTACATAGGACTGCAGGTGAATCTACTACATTATCTGTACACGGAGACTTATCACTGTTATCTGTGGTGTTACATAGGACTGCTAGTGATCTACTACATTATCTGTTAAAAGGGGTTATCCCAAATTTAGTATAGGCACTGAGTTATTATCCCAGCACTCTCCCCAATCTGCTGTTTGAAGAGAAGGCAGTGCTCATATGAGAGCTGCCACCTCTGCTCTGTTTACCTGCTCGCTGCAGCAATTTCAGTGGTGAGCAGGTGTAATTACAAGTATGGTGTTCCCATTCACTTCTGTGGGGCGGCTCTGTAGTATGCACTACAGACAGATCCGTCCCATAGAATTAAATGGGGATGCCATAGTTGTCATTTCACCCACTCACCACTGCAATTTCTGCAGCGAGCTGGTAAAAAGAGAGGAAAAGGTGGTGCTTGTACGAATAGCTGATCAGATATTGATGACCTATAGGTCATCAATATAAAAAAAAACTTGAAGTAGTAGGGAAAATATTTGAGTAACGTCCCTCGGATTCTGCTATGTTGTGTGTTGAAATGAGTAATAAGATTTTAATAATCCTTAGCTCTTACGTCATCCGAGGTTTTTCGAGATTCTAAATGATATTGCTGCGTCTCATGTCTTGCTCCGCCCATGGAATCCTCAATCAGGTTTTTAGGGTAGCTCTTTTCCATTGCTTGTCAAAATCTTTGGCGGTGGTACAATTATTTCTCACCTTCGTAAACTGGCTGTAAGGAATATTTTTCTTTCTCCTCTTGTAGTGACACTGGTAAAATCCAGGTAACTATTTGCACCAACCCTTTTAAACTGGGTTTTTCGTAACCACATTATTAATCAAGGTAGAGAGGTGTATATCTAAAAATATGTCTCAATGGGATCAATCGATGCCCCGGAATTGAAATCCAGAGAATAACAGGTGAGGTCATTTACAAACCGGGGCGGACTGGGAACTTAAAGTGGCCCTGGAAAAAACACTAAAAGTGGCCCTGTTTTGTAGTCAGGTCCAAATTGATGTAAGGCAGGGACAGCAATACCATATTGTGGCACATTATACCACCCCAACAGAGCCAAATACCACAGTCCATCACAAAATACTGGCAGAAGCACAAAATACAGTCCCAAAAACTTCCACTGGCCGGCCGTGAGGAGGGCTCAGGCGGCCCACCGGGAAATTTCCCTGTAAAGTCTATGGCTAATCCGTCCCTGTTTACAAATCTCAAAAGGTAATCGTGATCTCGTTTCCATATAAAAATAATATAATCGATAAAGCGTTTGTAAAGGACTATGTTATCGAGCTCAAGGAGACCCTTTTCCTTTTCAAATGCTCCCATAAAGAGGTTGGCATAACATGGCACAAATTTGGTCCCCCTGGCCGTTCCACACTTTTGAATATAAAACTATAATAACACTATGATATAGTGTGCATTTACTGAGCTGTAAAATGAACTCCCTTTTGGCTTCAAGCATAAGGGGGCCATTTAAAAAAAAAAAAAGAACAGACCACCTTAAGAGCTAACCTATGCACGGGGTCAAGATGAAATCCTGAAGAATCTAAATGAAACGACTGGGGTCCCTAAGATAAGCCAGAAGGCTAGTTACATACCCCTGCAGTATGTGTGAGATTTTACTGCTGCGGCAGAGTGACGTCCGCACATCAACAAGAATACAAGATGAGAGGAGGAGCGGGGCTCACCAAGAATGGCCGCGGCTGGGCTCCACGAATGATAAGTACCGCCCCTTGGGCTCTTTCCAAGCTCAATACCATATTAATAAAATAGTTTTTTTGAGGGGCACAAATACATTTATATTGCATATACAGGTATGGTTAGAATGCCCTCTAGGAGACCTACAGCGCCATACAAGCAGTTATATACACTCAGTGGTGGTCGCAGAGAGGCAGATTCATTGCTGCTGAGGGCTGTGGGTTTCATACCAAACTCCCCATGTGGAAAAACACCACAGCCACTTTTGAAGCAGTTTAACCCCTTAGTGACCACCCATACGCCTTTTTTTTACTGCGGTCACTAAGGGGCCTTAGGCTGGGCCGCCACTTTTTTCACATAAGAGCCAAGCTCCTGTTCTAACAGCCCGGACCGGCAGGAGGGCCAATCCAGGCTGTTTAATGCTTTATATGCTGCGGGCAATGGAGCCTGCCGCATGTAAAGCGGTGACAGAGGGAGTGGACTCCCTCTGTCTCCCATCAGCACCCTGCAAATGCGACTGTGGGGTGCCGATATGTGTAAAGGCTGGCTGGGGTCTCCCATAGGCCCCAAGCCAGCCTTGAGTAGTTTTCAGCAGGCTGTGCCTCTCTGACGCAGCCTGCTGGTCAATGTTAGTAAGGCACTGACATTAAAATGCAATGCACCATAGGGATAGTGAATTGTATTTTAAAAGCAATCAAAAGTAGAGTAAAAAAATATACATTTATTAAATAAAAAAATTCCAGCAAAAAAAATTTGCTTTTCAATGAAAAAAATTGAAGAAGAAAAAAATCTCCCCCATATGTTTGGTATCGTTGCGTCCGTAATGACCCGGACTACATAAATATCATGTAAATTATCCCCTACGGTAAACACCTTAAAAAAATTTAAGCAGAGCAAAATTAGGGGATTCCATAGTGCAGGGACTCCTAATTACCAGCAAATCAATGTGCCAGCACTGGTCTCCTGTCATAAATACTAGTTTGGCCAGTGGTTTACAAGTCGCGTGGCAACCTTATCCACTACACAACAGACAGAGCCTTGTACTTTCAGTGCTGGAGCTACTGCTTATCTGAAGCTAAATCTGCGAATTTCTGGCACAGATTGCGACGCAAAGGTTGCAAATTTATTCTTAGTTGTCACCAAATAAACGTAATAACAAGCGATCAAAAAGTGTCATTTACTCCAAGTCATCCCGCAAAGATCAAGCCCTCACACAACCCCATAGAAAGAAAACTAAAAAAGTTATGGGTTTCGGAAAGTGATGATGCAAAAAGATTGTTTTCCTTTCTTTTTTTTTTAAGTAGTTTTATGGCACAGTAAAACATAAAAAAAAACTATATGTATTTGGTATCGCTGTAATCATACTGACCCAAAGCACTAAAATATTATGTTATTGATAACGAAAAATAAAAACAGTCAAATTTATCATGTAAAAACGCAGTGGCAGTATTGCTGTTTTTCCCATCTTCCTCCTAGAAAGTTAATCAGAAAGTTATGTGTACCCCAAAATGGCACCATTAAAAACGACAGCTTGTCCCGCAAAAAACAGGCCCTCATGCAGCTATATAGACGGAAAATTTTAAAAGTTATAGCTCTTGGAAGGCAATGATGAAATAAAGGAAGAAAAACGCTTCATCAGTAAGGCCCAAAACAAGATGGTCACTAAGGAGTTACTGAGTATTCAGGGCACTGTATTCAAATAACGCTGTGTGTGACTGGTGAAACCACACTAACCTCAGCAAAGTGCAAAGAAAGAAATTGGGGTTAGTCAGCACACCATTGTATTTACTTTATTATTTGTGTTTGCAGAGTGTTGTGTTTCTTTTAACCTTAGCAAAGGACACGGACAGGTGAACTTGAGCTTCTAGAAAATGGCCGCAGCTACTAACGAAGCCTGTTGTTTGGTGCTGAAAATGTTTTCTCTCTAGCGATCAGGAGGCGGATAGCCGTGACGTAAAGAGGCGGAGTATTCTAGGAGGAGGAGCGTAGCTTGCCAATGGTCGTTATGGAAGGAGGCGGGGGGGTGTCTGACTGTGGCTACAGGAGGCAGCTTGTAGCAGCCAATCATTTGAAAGGGGCGGGGCCGCGGCTGGCTATGACTGGAGGAGGCAGGGCTGTAGTGGTTTATGACAGGAGGAGGCGGGGCTATACTATTTACGAGAACCAATCAGATGTTGCGAACACCCGCTGTGTGTCGGATTTCCCTCTGTGTTCCGTGTTTACTCCGCGCTCTCAGCATGGAAAGGCTGCGCTCCCTGCTGCAGAGGACACTGGGGACGGTGAGACAGCACATGGGCACTGACCAGTTCGGGAATAAGTATTATTCCATTCCTGAGCAGAAGACATGGACAGGTAATGACTAGTGCCGCCCCACGTGTCACGTGATAATCGTCTGCACGACATGTCACGTGATAACTATGAAGGCGTTGCCATTAGCAACCGTCCTGCGTTACAGTTTATAATCTGCACTTATGAGCGTAAAGTCTGGTTGCTATGGACAACAGGAACTCCTTGAGATTTGGGGTCCACAATTTTTATTTTATCTTTTTAGTTTTTACAAATTCCTTATTTATAGGTGCAGTTACTTCACCTTTGAAGCGGTTGGGCTCTGTTCACATCACGTTTAGTGTATACACCGTCACTTGGATGCCTGTGACAAATTAACCCTTCGGACAGATTTAGCGGGACTCCTCCTGACATAAACACTAAACAGACATACAAACCTGGCGTGAACATCACCTTAGAACGACTCTCCTGTAATCTCATCGCTGCATCTGGTGACAACATTTGCATTTAGCAGCAGATGCAGTATTACATGGGGGGTCCTGTTACCAAGGCAACTGTATGACACCTGAAGCCGCTGCTGCAGAGCTTTGGATGTTGTCAGGTTGCCAAGGCAACTGAACCACCTGATCTAAATCTGCCCATACACCTGTTTCTCCTGATCTGCATCCCCTCCCGCACACTTGCATGCTCAGCTTCACCCAGTGCATGCGTTCTTAAAGAGGAGGGTTGCAATCCGAGACGTCTGATACTTTTCCCCAGTGTCTGGTTGGGTGTTTGGCTAGTCCCGCCGACATGGTCAGGTTCTGGTGACATCCGGCCACTTTGCAGGATGGGGCCACCAGAGACGGAATACAGAGTTGTGTACATTCCCCTGGAGGCCCATTTTAGGTGCCCCCTTCAACCCCAGCTTCTACCTGCCAGTGGTTCAGTAGTGCAGCCTACAGGCCATTGCACCCTGCCATATAACTGCTGCTTACTGTACAGGGCCGTAAGAGCGCTGCCCTGCAGGCCCATGAGTCCTCTCCTCCACCCCTGTATGCTGAGGATAGTAGGGTGCGTACCAAGGACACAAAAATATAATTTCTGCCACATAATCTGCTGTGTGTCAAGACATCCTATGGCCCTCACATAGTCTGGTCTTGTTCAGTGTTTCATCAGTGATTGTGAGCCAAAACCAGAAATGGAGCCTCCACAGAGCAGGCACAAATCTTTCCATTCTACCTTATGTCTGTGGAGTGTCCACTCCAGGTTTTGGCTCAGTCACTGATGGAAATCACTGATCGCACACTGATGTGTCAAAGTGGCCTAAATCTGCAATCTCTTCAGTCCAGAAAGCCTCTGGTGTTTGTATAAAGAGGTTGTCAAGAAACCCACTTTAGGACTCGTGCACATGACCACGGAGCGACAGATGCGGACAGTACACGGAGTGCTGTCCGCATCTTTTGTGACCCCATTGAAGTGAATGGGTCTGCATCCGATCCACAAAAAATGCTGCTTAGATCCGGACCCAGTTGTGTGTATGAGGCCTTACATACTGCTTCAAAGGAAATATGTCATCAGAAAATAACTTATTGTTTAAATCAAATTTTTATGTTTAACATATATTTAAAGAGGCCCTGTCACCGCTTCTGACACACCTGTTTAATAGTTTCATTCATTCCCCATGTAATAACATCTGGAGCATCTGCTCCTATGTCTCTATGTTGTGCCATTCCTTTATCATTTCTACTAGAAGTTATGAATACTTGCTAGCAGTAAGGGTAAGGTGGGGTGGTAACCAGTTGGGGGAGGGGTGTACCTGCACAGACTGACTCTATCCAATCAGTGCTGCCATTCAGTTTGTGCAGGTACCCCCCCCCCAAACTGGTACCTCCCCTCTGTACCCTTACTGCAGACTGCTAGCAATTCATTCATAACTTCTAGTAGAAATAATAAAGGAATGGCACAACATACAGACATAAGATGCTCCAGGTGTTGTTACATGGGGAATGCATGAAGCTATTAAAACAGGTGTGTCAGGAGTGGTGACAGGTCCTCTTTAAGGAACTTTTGATGGTGTTTTTAATTTCCCATATCAATATCTATATTTAAACAAAAAACATAAAATCCAGAAATTTTCGCACTAGGCCTAATAGGCGCCACTTCTTGGTCTGCACAGAGCACTTTACTGCAGTTATCTGCTTATGTCATTCTAATCCTACCTTTAATGATACCACCTCTGTGTATAGATAAGACAGGATCCACCATTCACAATAGGTGATTGTCAGAGCTTATCTATTCGTTCCTTCTACAATGACCTCCGCACAGGTCACAGAGCATGCCCAGAAAACTCTCCCATAGAAGTCACTGAGGTCCCCTCCTGACCATTGTGTCTATGGCCCATGGGGCTGCTGTAAAGCAATTTTCTTACTGCTTTCTGAACAGCTCAGGCAAGATGGCAGCCCCCATAATCATGTTCAGAAAACAGAATAAAAAAAAATAAATGATGAGAAAAAAGATGTCACAATCTGGTTTTAACTGGCAGAAAAAAAATTGGTGACACATTTCCTTTAAATAGGTTTTCCTGTAGTAGAATATTGATAGCCTATCCTCAGGACAGGCTATCAGTATCTGATCAGTGAGGGTCCTACTCCTGCCCGTCAGCTGTTTGAAGGGGCCACATCGCTTCGGTAAAGCCTGCTGCCTCCTTGAGGCTCAGTCCATACATTGTATAGTGGCCATGCTTGGTATTGCAGCTTACAGCCATTCATTTCTATGGGGCTGAGCTTTGCCTAGGTCATGTGACCCATGAATGTGACATCACTGGTCTGGGAAGAGGCCGCAGCGCTCACCTCAGCACCGCAGCCTCTTCAAACAGCTGACCTGTAGGGGTGCCGGCAGTCAGACCCCCCACTGATCTAGTATTGATGACCTATCCTGGGTTACTTATTCCCTGACGACCCCTTTAAGAGGCTCCTCCCTCCGTGAGATGTACCATCTGCATACAGCCCCCATTAGGCCGCTCTTACACATCCAGTCTTTGGTCAGGGATTTCCATCAGCGGTCATGAGCCAAAACCAGTAGTGGAGCCTCCACAGATATAAGGTATAATGAAAAAATCTGCACCTGTTCTGTGTTCTTGACCCGCACCTGGTTCTGGCTCACAATCACTGATGGAAATCACTGACCAAACACTGATGTGTGAAAGCGTCTTTGGGCGGGAGGTTACTCGGTGACCTCACTGTCGTGTGAATGAAGGAGCCATATTTGGCTGACAATAAATAATCGGACCGGTGTTGCACGGTTGATGGAACGATAGGACATTTTTGGCGTCTTGGCGGCCTGTCTGCTAGAATTTGTGCCGCCTGCGATATAGGATTTCCCAGTCATCGGCTGGATGCAGATGGCCATATTATATTGGCCCATAGATGAATGTTCTTGTCTCCAGGTCCGTGTTCTGGGAGACATGGAGCAAAGTAGTTTCTGAGCGTGAACAGCGGAGGTGTGAATTGCACCATTAACTTCTGTGGGTGCGCTCCATTACGCACACAGACCAATAAGAAAGTCTCAGCAATTGACTGGTTCCATATCACCCATGAATTTACTGTACGTCTCACGTGGATGGGGTGGTGTGCTATTTATTGGCACAGACAAAAAAAAAAAAGCAAATATATCTGCAGCCTAGCGTTCCAACGATCAGAGATGTCTGGCCTTTTGTTGAAGGGAACCTGTCACCAGTTTTATGGTGTCCTAACTAAGGGTAACATAAATAAGTGATTCTCTTAGCAAAATGCTGTGTCACTTTCTTTAATTGACCCAGTCAATCTGCCAACATCTTGTATTGAAAAGCTCCAGCTGATAATGATGAGTCATGAATATTCATGAGCTCCTGACTCTCCCCGCCCACCTGCTGCTGAGTGACAGTTATTTTCCATATGAATCAGCAGCAGGTGGGCAGGGCACTCAATGACATCACGCCGGACTCTAATCAGCTCATTAGCATGCAGCATCTTTGTGTGTATATTATGAGGTAACCATCTGTCACACCAGTAAGTGAATACATCTAAGGCACTTTTTAGTAGTTAATGATTGTATATAATTAGTTAGATTATAATCAAATATCCCCATGACAGGGTCCCTTTAAGAGTGGTGACCCCTTCAGCGCCTTAGACCACAGGGGTGTTGGGTGTTGGAATTAAAGAGCATCTGTCATCTCTCCTGACATGTCTGTGTAAATACTTTTATTTCCATTGAAATAATAATAATAGTTTCTCTGTTGTGTCATTCCTCTGTTATTCCTCCTAGAAATGTATGAATACATTTACAACTAGATGTTACCTGTTAGGGGGGTGTCCCTACCCAGACTGACATTGTGCACCCAGAGCTGACAGTTTACGAGGCATGCCCCCAGCACAAAAAAGATGCTCCGCAATTGTTATTTCATGGGGAATGCGACTACAGATATGTTAGAAGAACGAAGAGCTCCTCTTTTACCCCTTCACTGCCCTAGACCAGCAGGGATGTTGGAATTTTTCTGCGGATTTAGTAACCTACATAGTACATAAGGCCGAAAAAAGACATTTGTCCATCCAGTTCGGCCTGTCATCCTGCAAGTTGATCCAGAGGAAGGCAAAAATACCCTGTGAGGTAGAAGCCAATTTTCCCCACTTTAGGGGAATAAAAAATTCCTTCCCGACTCCTATCAGGCAATCAGAATAACTCCCTGGATCAACGACCCCTCTCTAATAGCTATAGCCTGTAATATTATTACACTCCAGAAATACATCCAGGCCCCTCTTCAATTAAATTGTCACAGATTTTGCTGAAGATTTGCTACAGATTCCAAATCCACATTGGATCCACATGCTGCAGATTTAAAGTTCCCGGGATTTTTGTATTGATGGACTATCCTGATTGGCAGGAGTCCAGCGCCCCCTTCGATCAGCTGTTCAGGGGTAGGTACTGCGCTGGAACACTACACAATGAAGGGAGATGTGTTGCTTTGTGTCAGAGTTAGGCCTCATGCACACGACAGTTTATTTTCACGGTCCGCAAAAACGGGGTCCGTAGGTCCGTGATCCGTGACCGTTTTTTCGTCCGTGGGTCTTCCTTGATTTTTGGAGGATCCACGGACATGAAAAAAAAGTCGTTTTGGTGTCCGCCTGGCCGTGCGGCACCTGAAGGGGTTAATTGTACTATCATATCCCCCTGTAAGAGATCAGGGCTGCCAGGCAGCAGGGGGCAGACCCCCCCCTCCCCAGTTTGAATATCGTTGGTGGCCAGTGCGGCCCCCATCGGGCCCCCCATCCTCCCTCTAGTGTAATAAATCGTTGGTGGCACAGTGTGCGCCCCCCATCGGCCCCCCTCCCTCTATAGCAGTAACAACATTGGTGGCCAGTGTGCGGCCTCCCATCTCCCCCCCCCCCCCCATCATTGGTGGCAGCGGAGTTCCGATCGGAGTCCCAGTTTAATCGCTGGGGCTCCGATCGGTAACCATGGCAACCAGGACGCTACTGCAGTCCTGGTTGCCATGGTTATTTAGCAATAGTACAATAGTAGAAGATTCATACTTACCTGCTTGCTGCTGCGATGTCTGTGTCCGGCCAGGAGCTCCTCCTACTGGTAAGTGACAGGTCTGTGCGGCGCATTGCTAAAGAACTGTCACTTACCAGTAGGAGGAGCTCCCGGCCGGTCACAGACATCGCAGCAGCAAGCAGGTAAGTATGAATCTTCTACTATTGTACTATTGCTAAGTAACCATGGCAACCAGGGCTGCAGTAGCTTCCTGGTTGCCATGGTCACCGATCGGAGCCCCAGCGATTAAACTGGGACTCCGATCGGAACTACGCTGCCACCAATGATCGTGGGGGGGGGAGATGGGAGGCCGCACACTGCCACCAATGTTGTTACTGCTATAGAGGGAGGGGGGCCGATGGGGGGCGCACACTGTGCCACCAACGATTTATAACAATAGAGGGAGGAAGGGGGGGCCCGATGGGGGGTGCACACTGTGCCACCAACGATATTCAAACTTGGGAGGGGGGGGGGTCTGCCCCCTGCTGCCTGGCACCCCTGATCTCTTACAGGGGGATATGATAGTACAATTAACCCCTTCAGGTGCCGCACCTGAAGGGGTTAATTGTGCTATCATATCCCCCTGTAAGAGATCGGGTGCTGCCAGGCAGCAGGGGGCAGTCTTATACAAAGTTTGTAGTGTATTCTAACTAGAAGCGTCCCCATCACCATGGGAACGCCTCTGTGTTAGAATATACTGTCGGATATGAGTTTTCACGAAGTGAAAACTTAGATCTGAAAAAGCTTTTATGCAGACGGATCTTCGGATCCATCTGTATGAAAGCAACCTACGGCCACGGGTCACGGACACGGATGCCAATCTTGTGTGCATCCGTGTTCTTTCACGGACCCATTGACTTGAATGGGTCCGTGAACCGTTGTCCGTCAAAAAAATAGGACAGGTCATATTTTTTTGACGGACAGGATACACGGATCACGGCCTCGGCTGCAAAACGGTGCATTTTCCGATTTTTCCACGGACCCATTGAAAGTCAATGGGTCCGCAAAAAAAAACGGAAAACGGCACAACGGCCACGGATGCACACAACGGTCGTGTGCATGAGGCCTAACTCCTGTACGGCTGGTCAGTGAGGGGGCAACGCGTTGGATCCCACCAATGTGATATTGACGGCCGATACCAAGGAAAGGCTATTAACAAGAAAAAAACAACAACCCTCAGCCCGCACACGTTGTGGTTTACGTTAAGATTTTCATGCGGAAAAACCGCAGCATAATACAGTACCAGCAAGGTAAATGACATTACATAAATCTCATGTACACTTTGCCTTTTCTTTCCATGTCAATTGTTTGTGCAGATTTTTAGTGCAGATTTCACCCTTTGCAAGGGGTGAGATTGGGGGCAAAACACATGTGGATTTTGCTGCGGAAAGTCGGAAACGCATAGAAATCTGCCCGAAAATCAGTGCAACATTTTTCCTGCACAGTGGAATTCTCATTTTTGTGGTTCACAGAGCAGTACATGTGTGCAGCCACAGGATGGCGCCATTGTCTAAACACTGGCAATTCATCCCTCTGCCTCATGTCCTGATGTGTGGATAGAGAAGGTGATCCCCATTATGTGCCTCCTCCGGTTCTCCTGTTCATGTGATCATCTTTGTGCATATTACAAGCTGAATAATTCAGGCCTGGATATTATCTGTAAGACACAAAGCGATACTGGAGGGGGAAACAGATGAGCTGCACACATGTTGTGTCCTGACAGAAGCCAGGAGGTGACGTGTTGTCATCACAGTCTCCAGTAGTGCAGCCTCAGGCCTTTGGCCTGTAACATCCAGTGATCACATCCTAACGGCAGAACTGATAGACTTTACAGAACATTTTGCCGTAAATATTAGTCACCAGTCCTATCGCTCTGTTCGTTGTTTCTGGGAAAGCTTGGCGACAACCAATATGGCCGCCATTACACCCCCCCCAGGGGCTTCTGCCCATTTCTCACATCCCTGAGCATCTAATCTGCTAAAATTTTATTGCAATTCGTGCGATTCTCATCTTCTTTGTGTGGTGCCAAATCAATTAGAGGTATAAGTATGAGCGCGCCATACTGCTTCCCTAATGAGACCAGACACACAAGTTGGTTTCATGAAAAGATCTTCTCATCCCCCTGCGCAAGAGAGCTTTATTCAAGTTACATTCACTTAAATAGCAGACATGACCTCACAAAAGGGGTGTTCCTTAAGAAAAGACTATTGGCTTCTACACAAAATGGGAGTAGTTTGCTCATTTTATTCCTGAGTTTCATTGGCACATTCAAAAATGGCAACCTAAGGCTAGTTTCATACTTGCGGCAGGACGGATCCGACAGGCTGTTCACCGTGTCGGATCCGTCCTGCGGCTATTTCGCCGTGCCCGCGGACCGCCGCTCCGTCCCCATTGACTATAATGGGGACGGGGGCGGAGCTCCGGCGCAGCACGGCGGTGCACGGAGAAAGCCGCCGGACTAAAAAGCCTGACATGCAGTAATTTTAGTCCGGCGGCCTTCCGCCGTGCTGCGCCGGAGCTCCGCCCCCGTCCCCATTATAGTCAATGGGGACGGAGCGGCGGCACGGCGAAATAGCCGCAGGACGGATCCGACATGGTGAACAGCCTGTCAGATCCGTCCTGCCGCAAGTGTGAAAGTACCCTTACTCCCCCTCCGAGGTGACCTTAAGATAAAGAAATGCACATGAAGCTCACAAATCTGGTTTGCTGCCATCTTGTGGACAGAAAAGAGTAATACAGTACATATACTGTAGACAAATGTAGAGATTGCTGCAGCTCTCACCTCACACCAAGCAGAGCACGGATGTACAGACCTGGACTCAGTCTGGAGCAAAATGAAAAAAGAAAACGAATTCCAGCTCTTCACAATAAAAGGCTTCTTTATTCCACTTCTTTAAAAACAGACATCAAAAGCAGAGTAGTATGCTGTGACGCGTTTCGGGCTGTTATATCTTAGCCCTTCATCAAGTACATATACTGTATATAGAGAAATAAAACCTCTCACAGGAGCAGCCCCTTTAACGTGGCGCTTTTAAGGCTCCATTCACACTTCCGCAAGGTGTTTTGCGGATCCGCAAAACACGGAAAGAGGCAATGTGCGTTCCGCATTTTGCGGACCACACATTGCCGGCACTAATAGAATATGCCTGTTCTTGTCCGCAATTTTGGACAAGAATAGGACATGTTCTATTTCTTTGCGGAACGGAAGTGCGGATCCTAAATTCCGTGTCCAGGAAGCACATCGTGCTGCCCCATAGGAATGAATGGGTCCGCAATTCCGTTCCGCAAAATGCGGAACGAAATTGCGAACGTGTGAATGGACCCTTACACAGATCTGCCTGTCGGTATGAAAAACTGGGTGACCACCCCCACTGAAAGCTGTAATGGCGGCCATATTGGTTGTTCCCATTTATTTCCAAAAACACAAGTGACAAATGGCTGAACAGAACTTTTTCATGTGTTGCCAGATTTAGGCAATATATGGGCCTGATATCAATGGGGTGATGTGGGGGCCAATATACCGCCACATAACTGGTGGCTATGGATGTCACTGTGCCACAGAGATGACTAAGAGCCAGTGGCATGAGAATGGAGTGGAATCCAGCATATTACAGAGTCTTAGAGGGTCATTTTTCAAACTGGTGTAATGTAGAACTGGCTTAGTTGCCCATAGCAACCAATCAGGTTCCACCTATCATTTTCCAAAGGAGCTGTGAAAAATGAAAGGTGGAATCTGATTGGCTGCTATGGGCAACTAAGCCAGTTCTACTTGACACCAAACCTATATAAATTGCTCACAAAGACACAATGCCCAAAGGAGTATAGTAAACATATCCTCCGTTTATTGAATTAATAATAAAAAATACATGATTAAAATCATAAAACATGTTTTTATGATTTTAATCATGTATTTTTGATCATTCAATAAACGGAGGATATGTTTATTACTCCTTTGGGCATTGTGTCTGTGTTCCTTTGTGAAAAATGTATATAGGTTTGGGTTCAGTGAAGGGACACGCCCACACAATTGATGTTTATGAGGTTTTGTGTTTGTTTCTACTTTCCACCATAATAAATGACCCTCTTAATTTCTAGATTGTAAACTCCTACCAACAATCCCTTTAAAGGCACCTGTTATTAGAAAGCATCCGGCACAAGGATCGCCTGATCGAGGGGGGTGGGGAGGGCTAAAATGTGTAAAGGAGGGGAAAAAAAGATAAATGCCGAGCCTCGGTGGCCGATGTAAGATCTGTGGAGGACAGGAGAGCAGTATACGGTATTACTACATACACAGCAGGTACACTGGATGGCCACCAGGTGGTGCTGTTAGTTTTTGTTTGTCACTTGCATTGCTTTGCTGCAAGCCTGCAAACAGACTGAGCACTGCATGCCAGTGCATCCCCCGGACTCCTAGGGTTGGCATAATGGTACCGCAGACTCCTTTATCAGCGTGCAGTGCACTGCCTGTTTGCAGTTAAAGGGAATGTGTCATCAGAAAGGTGATCGTCAAAGCTTCTCTAGTCTTTCCTTGTACAATGACCTCCGCACAGGTCACAGAGCATGCCGAGAAAACTCTCCCATAGAAGTCACTGAGGTCCCCTCCTGACCATTGTGTCTATGGACCATGGGGCTGCCGTAAAGCAATTTTTTTTTTCATGCTTTGTAAATACTGTTAAGAACAGCTCAGGCAAGATGGCAGCCCTCATAATCTTGTTCAGAAAATAGAATAAAAAAATCTGGAATCAGAAAATAAAAACAGATTAGAAAAAAGGAGATGTGTTACTGTCTGGTTTTAACAGGCAGAACATTTTTTGGGGTAACACATATTCTTTAACCCCTTAAGGACTCGGCCCTATTTCACCTTAAGGACTTGGCCATTTTTTTGCAAATCTGACCAGTGTCACTTTAAGTGGTGATAACTTTAAAACGCTTTGACTTATCCAGGCCATTCTGAGAGTGTTTTTTTCATCACATATTGTACTTCATGACACTGGTAAAATAAAGTAAAAAAAAAAAACATTTTTATTTATAAAAAAAATACCAAATTTACCCAAAATTTTTAAAAAATTGCAAATTTCGAAGTTTCAATTTCTCTACTTCTATAATACATAGTAATACCTCCAAAAATAGTTATTACTTTACATTCCCCATATGTCTACTTCATGTTTGGATCATTTTGGGAATGATATTTTATTTTTTGGGGATGTTACAAGGCTTAGAAGTTTAGAAGCAAATCTTGACATTTTTCAGAAATTTAAAAAAAAAAAAATTTTTTAGGGATTAGTTCAGGTCTGAAGTCACTTTGCGAGGCTTACATAATAGAAACCACCCAAAAATGACCCCATTCTATAAACTACACCCCTCGAGGTATTTAAAACTGATTTTACAAACTTTGTTAACCCTTTAGGTGTTCCACAAGAATAAATGAATGGAAAATAGAGACACAATTTCAAAATTTCACTTTTTTGGCAGATTATCCATTTTAATATTTTTTTTTCCAGTTACAAAGCAAGGGTTAACACCCAAACCAAACTCAATATTTATGGCCCTGATTCTGTAGTTTACAGAAACACCCCATATGTGGTCGTAAGCCGCTGTACGGGCACACGGCAGGGCGCAAAAGGAAAGGAATGCCATGCGGTTTTTGGAAGGCAGATTTTGCTGGACAGTTTTTTTTGACACCATGTCCCATTTGAAGCCCCCCTGATGCACCCCTAGAGTAGAAACTCCCAAAAAGTGACCCCATTTTAGAAACTACGGGATAGGGTGGCAGTTTTGTTGGTACTAGTTTAGGGTACATATGATTTTTGGTTGCTCTATATTACACTTTTTGTGAGGCAAGGTAACAGGAAATAGCTGTTTTGGCACCGTTTTTACAACATTTACAACATTCATCTGACAGGTTAGGTCATGTGATATTTATATAGACCAGGTTGTCACGGATGCGGCGATACCTAATATGTATACTTTTTATTTATTTATGTAAGTTTTACACAATGATTTCTTTTTTTAAACAACAAAAATAATGTTTTAGTGTTTCCATAGTCTGAGAGCCATAATTTTTTCAGTTTTTGGGCGATGTGTGACTTTTTGATCGCTTGCTATTACACTTTTTGTGATGTAAGGTGACAAAAAATTGCTTTTTTTACACCGTTTTTCTTTTATTTTTTTAACGGTATTCACCTGAGGGGTTGGGTCATGTAATATTCTTATAGGGCAAGTTATTACGGACGCGGCGATACCTAATATTTTTTTTTTTCCCCTATTTTTTACCAATTTCTTTTAACTTTATTTGGGGAAAATTAAGTTTTTGTTTATTTTTACTTGAAACGTAAATTTTTTTTGGGGGAAACTTTTTTACTTTATTTTTTGTCCCACTTTGGGACTTCAACTTTTGGGGGTCTAATCCCTTTTACAATGCATTCCAATACTTCTGTATTGGAATGCATTTGCTGTATGACCAATACAGTGTGTATTACTCATACAGCTTCCGGCCTGTGAGATCCAGGGGGCTGGATCTCACAGACTCGTCACCGGAAGGCAGCGCAGATGCCTAGGGAAGGCATCGCTACATGGGGACCCGATGGCACCGACGCCCGCCGGATAAGGTAAAACCGCAAACCGCAGGTCTGAATTGACCTGAGGTTTGCTGCGATCGCCAACACGGGGGGGGGGGGGACAGGATGCCTGCTGAATGATTTCAGCGGACATCCTGTTCCGATTAACCCCTGACGCGCCGCAATGTAGTTTTAAAGTTAGGACGTATCGGTACGTCCTGAGTCCCTAAGGACTCGGCAAACATGGCGTACCGGTACGTCCTAAGTCCTTAAGGGGTTAAGGGGAACCTGTCACCTGGATTTTGGGTATAGAGCTGAGGACATGGGTTGCTAGATGGCCACTAGCACATCCGCAATACCCAGTCCCCATAGCTCTGTGTGCTTTTATTGTGTAAAAAAAAACTATTTGATACATATGCTAATTAACCTGAGATGAGTCCTGTCCTGTCAATTTGCATATGTATCAAATCGTTTTTTTACACAATAAAAGCACACAGAGCTATGGGGAATGGATATTGCGGATGTGCTAGCGGCCATCTAGCAACCCATGTCCTCAGCTCTATACACAAAATCCCGGTGACGGGTTCCCTTTAAGTACAAATCTAAAAATCCTAGATTCTGTCCTTTTAGGCCTCATGCACACGACCGTTGTGTGCATCCGTGGCCGTTGTGCCGTTTTCAGTGGAAAAATCGGAAAATGCACCGTTTTGCAGCCGAGGCCGTGATCCGTGTATCCTGTCCGTCAAAAAAATATGACCTGTCCTATTTTTTTGACGGACAACGGTTCACGGACCCATTCAAGTCAATAGGTCCGTGAAAGAACACGGATGCACACAAGATTGGCATCCGTGTCCGTGATCCGTGGCCGTAGGTTGCTTTCATACAGACGGATCCGAAGATCCGTCTGCATAAAAGCTTTTTCAGATCTAAGTTTTCACTTCGTGAAAACTCATATCCGACAGTATATTCTAACACAGGCGTTCCCATGGTGATGGGGACGCTTCTAGTTAGAATACACTACAAACTGTGTACAAGACTGCCCCCTGCTGCCTGGCAGCACCCGATCTCTTACAGGGGGCCGTGATCAGCACAATTAACCCCTTCAGGTGCGGCACACTGGAGATGGGAGGCCGCACACTGGCCACCAATGCTGTTACTGCTATAGAGGGAGGGGGGGCCGATGGGGGGCGCACACTGTGCCACCAATGATCGGGGGGGGGGGGAGATGGGAGGCCGCACACTGGCCACCAATGCTGTTACTGCTATAGAGGGAGGGGGGGCCGATGGGGGGCGCACACTGTGCCACCAACGATTTATTACAATAGAGGGGGGAAGGGGGGGGCGATGGGGGGCGCACACTGTGCCACCAACGATTTATTACAATAGAGGGAGGGGGGGGCCGCACTGGCCACCAATGATATTCAAACTGGGGAGGGGGGGGTCTGCCCCCTGCTGCCTGGCAGCCCTGATCTCTTACAGGGGGATATGATAGTACAATTAACCCCTTCAGGTGCGGCACCTGATGAGTTAATTGTGCTGATCACGGCCCCCTGTAAGAGATCGGGTGCTGCCAGGCCGCAGGGGGCAGTCATGTACACAGTTTGTAGTATATTCTAACCTGAAGCGTCCCCATCACCATGGGAACGCCTCTGTGTTAGAATATACTGTCGGATCTGAGTTTCACGATGTAGCTCATATCCGACAGTATATTCTAACATAGAGGCGTTCCCATGGTGATGGGGACGCTTCAAGTTAAAATATACCATCGGATTGGCGAAAACTCCAATCCGATGGTATAAAAGAACTCCAGACTTTACAATGAAAGTCAATGGGGACGGATCCGTTTGAAATGGCACCATATTGTGTCAACGTCAAACGGATCCGTCCCCATTGACTTGCATTGTAATTCAGGACGGATCCATTTGGCTCCGCACGGCCAGGCGGACACCTAAACGACTTTTTTTTCATGTCCGTGGATCCTCCAAAAATCAAGGAAGACCCACGGAAGAAAAAACGGTCACGGATCACGGACCTACGGACCCCGTTTTTGCGGACCGTGAAAATAAACTGTTGTGTGCATGAGGCCTTAAAGGAAGCTAGTTATAGAGAAGGAGTTGCAGAGCAGATTAATATATAATTTTATGGGAGAAGATTCAGTATTAGGGCTCATGCACACGACCGTAGCTTTAGGTAAAATTTATGCAGAAAATTCACAAACGTTTAAGCATCACTGTGTATTGAATGCTTTCCTATAAAACTATATCAAAACTATCAATCTACTTGGCTCCTGCTCTGTATCATGCCGTCTGCAGACTACACTGCATTTTCCTAGTGACAAGTTCCCTTTAAGCCAGTGTGGTCATGATTTGAGAATATCGTAAAAACATGACCGGCAGGTGGGTCACGAGGACTGGAGTTGAGGAACGCTACTTTAAGCTATTCCCGGATTACAATGGTGGAGGTGACAGAAAACGGCAAAGAACCCTGCCAGTCATGAGCAGGAGCCCGTGGAAGGCTGGGCCACGAGTCTCATGGGACTAATCTCCCTCGCAGGACTGGTGCGTACTGCAGGGTTCAGCCTATCGCTACTGTAAATGTACTGAATACTAGACCAGAAGTGACAAGCCGCTGAAATGAGCGAGTCTGTATCTATACTGTGCTGGGCCGGATAGTAGAGTTGACAGGTTCTCTTTAAATGTTGCCGAAGGTGATTTGTCCAGTTTATTAATGTCTTCTGCCTATACCCCTACAAGTTGAAATTAGTATTTTGCTAGCTAAAGTTTTTATTCGTTACCATTATCATCCGCAGCTTTTGTGCAATCTGTAAATGCTGGAACGGCCTTTGTGCCTTTCCAATCTGAACACCCTCACAGGTGTCAGATACATTTTGGTGCGGTCTTTAACTAGCAGCCTGGAGCACAGAATTGTCCTACTACTGCCAAGCTGACAGTGACATTGGACAGCTGTCAGTACTGCCATCAGCTGCTGATTGACTACAGTCGTTAGTGTATCACAGGTTCTCTTTGTGCTAAACATTGAAGGGAATGAAGCCTTCCTACAAATACTCTAGATAAGGAAATCTAACGCAACACCCAAATCTGCTGTTTAGGGTTAACACAAATATTTAGTAGAAATACAGGGTGCCTTAAAGGGGGTTATCCAGTTTTATAATGAGATATATATATATATATATATATATATATATATATATATATATATATTTAATATATATATATTTTTAATCTGTCCACAGTACCCTAAACACTGCATATACACCTGTTCATGTCAGCACTTTTCTTCTCCTGTTCTCAGCATCTCTGCATCCTGCCAGGATGTCTACATGCAGGACTTCCTGCTGGGTTTTCTAACCAATCCCATACATTCACAAGGCTTGTCCCGCCTAACTAACATGGTGCGGGGACGTGACTACTGCAGAGGGAACGGTGTGGCAGGTAGAGCAAACCCTGAGAAACTTTACAACGCAAAGCATGATGGGTTTAATTAGAAAACTGATCAGGAAGCTGATGAAAACAGGAAGTTCTGCATGTAAACATTCAGCCAGGATGCAGAGATGCTGAAAGCAGAGGAAGGAAAGTGCCAACATGAAAAACAGGTATATGGGGAAACAATGTGCAGTGTTTAGGGATACTCTGGGCAGATTACAAATTTTCATTATGAAACTGATGAAAATTTAACACGACTCAGAACCTGAAATCCAGGTGTTACTACCTACCCCATCTCTGGAAGCTGAGAGTTGGTTGCATTTGCATAAACTGAAGGGCTGCTGTAGTGGGCACTGTACACGCCTGAGATGTAAGGAAAAATGTGGTCACTGGGGGATGAGGGGCATTCCAAAGTATGATATTGGACCCAGCCTTTTCTGGTTATGCCCCCTGTTCACATGATCTGTTTTGGCCCCTGTGAATGGCTGAAAAGTGTTTTTAGAATATTAGTGGATGGAATTGTGCCCCCCCAGTTCAGGATATGTTATGGATGTGGACTCCTGTCTGTTGTTGTCTGCCTGTCCTCAGATGCTCCATTGTTGACTGGCTGCTGGTATTTGTCCAGATTCCTCATACTTTACCCAGTGTATTCTATGACAGGATGTATGTGGTATATTGCTCAGAAGTTTACAGTGTGTTTTAAAATATAATCTTTGTGTGCCATGTCTGTTGCACTCACTTCATATTATGTCAGACTGGGGTAAAGAAACGTATCGCCCAAAAAAGACCTATCAATTAGTTTATAAATTTCTAGGTGGACTAAAAGAGGGACGACAGTGCACATTTCTATGAAAAGATGCTCCAGCATTGTCCTATTATGGGGAATACAATTATGTACTAACTATGCCCTATCATGTAAATTGCTGGATGTAGCAGTGAGCAGCTTGCGTGGTTGTGTGTCGTACAGCAGGTGTTGGGGCATGCTTTGTGCCGCCTGGAGTGAGTGTATTACACATTAGCGGCACCTTCTAACTTGTCAGTCAGGATCCTGTCACCTGGCGCAGAGTGCCAGTCCGCCACTCATTTATTATTGAGCCGCATTATGCTGCTCGCCTCCCCCACAGTCCCTCCAATGCTGCACTTTGTGTGGTTTTAATATGAATATATTTAGTATTTCTCGGGCTGACACCTGGTGCATTTTTATGGTCCTTCTCTAATTGGTAGGGGTGATGGCTACGGCTGTCACATTATTTTGTCGCCTGGTTTATCGGTATGTAGCATGAATTACTGTGATATCTGATGTGTGAAGGACAATAAAACTTGGCTCTGGGAGCTGCAGTTCTCAGTCTTCAGAGGAGCAGTAACCTTTCTTTTTATATCCCAGATATTCGGGCTGATGCGCCTGTGCCGAGTCGAGAAGAAGTGACTGGGTACACGGTTTTGTTGCATAATGTGATATATGAGCGGGTGTGCACTGCAGCTGATTCTCCTATTCAAGAATAGCCACTACACAGTGTACGGCGCTGTGGTTTTTTCAGCTCAGTGCACTGTTTACTTCCCGAACCAGCAGCCATCGCTAACAGCTGATCGGGGGTGCACCTAGCTTTTCTGCTGCCTGAGGCGAAAACTGAAACGGCGCCCCCCCCCCCCCTTAATGCCAATTTCTTAACCTAACCCCTTTGCCACAATGAAAGCGCTCATTGCCCATGGCCCTTCCGCTGCCCCCCTCTTGCCCCTACTTGGTACTGTCTGAGGCGATCGCCTCACCTGGCCTCATTGTTGCTGCACCCCTGCAGCTGATCATAGGGGTTCCCGATGTAATCAAGATGTTAGTCCTGGAAGACCCCCTTTAAAGGGGCCATTCCCATCTTGTGACATGATGGCATATTGCAACAATTAGTGGGGGTCTGACCTCTGGGCCCTCACTGAGTCTGGGAATTAAAGGGCCACAGTGCTGATTCCCTGCGCTGTTTTTTCATTGCACAGCAGCCACTGGGCTTTACTGGGAACAGCAGCCGGACCCTTTTACTGAATCAACACTGCAGGCCAAAGGTTAGATTCTCGCAGATCATAAAGTGATGGTACGTCCTAGCATATCCTTTCTAATCACAGCCCGGGTTTGCACAATAAGCAACCCCTGAAGCACATCTTCAGGGCGTTGCGGACCACCATCTGCCCAATGAATGTGCTCAGTAGGTGGTGCAGTGTACAGGATACCGCTCAGAACTGCTCGCAGTGATGCATACTTGCCAGCGGCTACTGTCCTCCTTAGGCCTCTTGCACACGAATGTATTTTCTTTCTGTGTTCGTTCCATTTTTTTTGCGGACAGTATGCAAAACCATTTACTTCAATTGGTCCGCAAAAAAAATGGAAGTTACTCCGTGTGCATCCCGTTTCCATATGTCCGTATTTCCGTTCCGCAAAAAAATAGAACATGTCCTATTATTGTCCGCATTACGTACTTTTTTTTGTTGTTGTTGTTTTTTCCGGATCTGTTTTTTTAAACATCCGGTTGTGTGCAAGAGGCATGGGGGTTAGGCTAAATTTACATTATTGTATCAAGTAAGAAATTAAAATAGCATAAATGTGAAGTGTAGCAGTGTCTGAAATGTACTCCTTGCTTATAGCCTCATGCACACAACCGTGTGCTCGGTCTGCAATGCACGAGCACCGACCGAGTGCCCACTGTCAGTCGACGCGGACCCATTCACTTGAATAGGGTCTGCGATCTGCATCTGAGGGTCCGCACCGCAAAAAAGTAGTGCATGCACTACTTTTTTGCGGTACAGAGGCACGGGCAGAAAACCCACGTAAGCACTCTGTAGTGCTTCCATGGGCTTCTAATGCGTGCCTCCGTTCCGCACCGTATGTCCCAAATTGCAGACCCATTCAAGTGAATGGGTCCGCATCCGTGATCCGGTGCGCACACGGCTGGTGCCCATATAATGCCGGCCGCAATTCGGGCGCCGCCTACGGTCATGTGCATGAGATTTCTTCCTATGAAACTGGCTGACCTGTTACATGGGCGCTTGGCAACTGAAGGCATCTGTCCCATGTTCATATGTGCCCGCAGTGCTGAGAAAAATGACGTTTTAAAGGGGTTTTCCAGGATTTTGAGAACTGATGACCTATCCTTGGAATAGGTCATCAGTATCTGATCAGTGGGGGTCCAACACCTGGGACCCCCGCCGATCAGCTGTTTGAGAAGGCGCCAGCACTCCTGTGAGCGTCATGGCCTTCTTGCAGCTCACCAAGCACAGCGCCGTACATTGTATAGCGGCTGTGCTTGGTATCACGCTGTGCCCCATTCACTTCAATTGAGCGGAACTGCACTTAGGCCACGTGACTGAACGTGTTGTCACTGGCCTAGGGAAACTGAGAGAAGTCCGTGGCGCTCACAGTAGAGCTGCTGCGTTATCGAACCCCCCACTGATCAGATACTGATGACCTATTTCGAGGATAGGTCATCGTTATTAAAATCCCAGAAAACTCCTTTAAAATATGCAAATGAGCCTGTAGGAGCAAAGGTGGCATTGCCGTTGCACCCAGAGGCTCTGCTCTCTGCATATATTAAAACATAATTTTTCTCAGTAATGCGGGCACATATAAACATGGGACCAACACAGATGATTTCAGCTGCCAAGTGCACATGTAACAGGTCAGCCAGTGTCATAGGTACAAAACTGCTGACAGATGCCCTTTAATAACAGATTTCCCCAATGATTGTGTATTCTGTACTGCAGGTCCATAGAGATTACAGTACAGTCCAAGTGAACATGGTTTTCAAAAACCCTTCCCCAAGTACAGGCATTATTCTGGATTTCATCTCTTGCACTGCTTTGCAGGGTGAAGTCCGTGACGAATCTGCATTGTAATCATCCAGATTCGTTTTTGCAGATTCATAGCAGAATTTCAGTGAAATTCTGTGAATTTCTTCTGCTGTCGGGGGATTCGGCATTAGTTTTTCAATAGATGGCTTATCCAGCCCCTGGGACCCCCACCAACGCAACATGGTTTGCACATGCACATCAACATACAGCACAGGCCATTCAAATGAGGTATAGTTGTAGTACCAGGAGCCTCAACACTTGTCCTGATGATCCTCCAGGATTCTAAGGGTCAGATCTTCACTGATCTTACATTCATAGCCCATACCAGTGGTGCACTCTCAGCCCTCTCTGTGGGCACCCGTACCCTGGAGAAAGTCTATGGTGTACCAATATGCCATAGACTTTTCCTGCCATTCATCAGCACAGGGCGCACTATGTACGTCTCAGGCAGCGCACTGAATGTAGGCAGGCTGTTATAGCTGAATGATAAAGTACATGGAAGATATTCTGGACTGTAGTATTCAGGTTAAATTGCCATGTTGGCACTTTGCGATAAATAAGTGGGTTTTGGGTTGAAGTTTTGGGCATTTTGCGGACCCATCCATTCCTATGGGGAAGCACGATGTGCTGCCCGGACACGGAATTGCGGATCCGCACTTCCGGGTCTGCACTTCTGTTCCGCAAAAAAATAGAACATGTCCTATTTCTTGTCCGCAGTTATTGACAGCCCTCCCTCTATGACTGTGTATACAGAGATAGCTGTTAATCACTGATAGGACCGCCTCCTGGACTTCAAAACCCAGAATAAGCAGGGATTGCATACCGGCTGTGTGCGTCCGGCCCATTATAGAACATTCCTAAGGCAGTCCGTAATGCGGACAAGAATAGGACCTGTTCTATATTTTTGCAGATGCCACGGAACGTGCGCTGTCTGCATCTTTTGCGGCCTCGTTGAAGTGAATGGGTCCGCATCTGACCCGCAAAAATTGCAGATCAAATGTGGACAGAAAATAAGTTTGTGTGCATGAGCGCTTATACCGAATAGTTTCCCATAAAGCTATGTATCAATCTGCTCAGCTCCTCTTGCTTTATAACATGGTAACTGTAGCTTACACTTCATTTTCATGGTTCATGGTTCCACACTCATCCAGGATCTTGAGCGTCAGACCTCCACCGATCGTACATTGATAGCCTATACTAAGGATGGTCCATAAATGAAGAGTTGCAGTACCAGGAGCCTCCACACTCATCCGGATGATCATCCAGGATCTTGAGGGTCAGATCTCCACCGATCATACATTGCTAGCCTATATAAGGATGGTCCATTTAAATGAATGTGTGGCAGTAGCAGGATGGACCATGCATTGAAAAGCCTGGAAAAGCAGCTTAAAATATGAGGATCAAAAATAGGACCTCTACTAATGAGAGTGATCTTTCTTTGCCCACTGAATGGATTACTAAATTGCTAGGTGCGTTTTATTGAGGGAACCATTATTACTATTATTATGATGGATTGTGAACTCCTTTTGATTTTTTTTTTCAGTCTGGTGTCCATTCATCAATTCCCACCAAAGTGAATATACAACCAATAAGACAGAAAATCCCCTTTTGCCTGCACAGTGATATATTGAGGGCTGTTAGACAGATAAATGACTCTCTCGGCCTGGTGGGGACTTTTTGATGCATGTTTTTTTTTTAGCTGCCTTTTCTGTTTTCAGATAAATAGCATTTATATTCTCCAATACCAAATATTGGAGAAGGCTCAGACATCACCGTGGTCATCACGCCCGTCCTTCACTTGTGTGTATTCTGCATTGTGATTGATAGAATGTAATGGGCAAACAAAATGGCAGAATACCTTCGATATGTTTTCCTTCAGCCTGCTCAATCATTGTCGCATTCAATTACGTTTTATAGCTCGCAAGCAAAGGTGTTTTTTTTTCATAGATTATAGGTCAGCCAAAGCATTTTTCTTTGACCTTCTACATCACTGTTCTGCCTGCAAGCTCCAAGCATATAATCTCCAGGAGCCAGCAATGTAATGCCAGTGAATATTGGCATATTTTTGGATGCATGAGGACAGTGCTGTGATAGGGATAATGCTGCAGGGTGACCTTCCTGAAACATCTGCATTGATGCTGAGGGTCAGCAATTTTTTTTTTTTTTAAAGTCTTGTTCTGTCTGTATCCACAAATTATAGGGTGTTGTTAAAGGGTATGTATTGTCAGAGAACCACCTATTGTCTGAAGCCTCATTCAGGCCTCACCCACATATCCGTTTTTCACGGACATCTGCTGTCCGCGTTTTCCGCGGACAGAAACATACCCATTGATTTAAATGTGTCTGTTCGCATTTCAGTACTTTCTAAAGTGTGTGTGTGTGTGTGTGTGTGTATGTGTGTGTATATATATATATATATATATATATATATATATATACACACACACAGCAGGCTGGATTTCCAGCCTGCATTTGTGGGAGGGGCATAGGGTACTTATCCTGCCGCACGGCCTCTCCAGGCTGTCGGCATCGCGTGGTGCATCTCGTATTGCGGTGACGTCATCCGGGTGCGACTTCCGGTTCCGGCCTTCCCTGTATCGACGAGCGGCGGCGGTACTCCTCTCCTGCGCGGCGATTATTGGTAAGCGAAAATCGGACCCGTCTGCATGTCCGGGCAGCCGGCGCCAGCCTCACGGTCCCCTCAGTTCACCCCCGCTCACTGCGCTCCCTCCGCACGCCCACGTGCATAGCGGCCCCTGCTGATTCCCGGTCGGTCCCACAAACATATACGGCATCAGAATACTCGGTCATGCATGAGGCACTAACACAGCGTGGCTCCAATGTACAGCATCCCCTCGCTCAGTGGCCACAGCAGCTGGGTATTCAGGGACCGCGGGCAGCAGCAGGGACCCTGCCATCCTTGCAGCAGGGCGCGTGTTCAGGCAGCAGCACGCTGCGGAGACGTCCACCGGTGAACACAGGCCGCTCCTCCCAGCCCGAGGCTGCCTGCAGGGGGCGCTGCGCGGTCTCCTCCTCTCTCCTGCAGTTCTCATTGCCGCTGTTGGAGGCAGAGACAGCAGCAGACGGGGACGCGGAGAACTGCGCTTCCAACCTGTGAATAGATCGGGACACTGCCTAGCATAGGCACAGCCCTTCTAACGGGCCAAGCAGTCTACTGCAGGGTTAGTGCCTACTGGAGCATGCCATTACTCTATAGAGGAGCAGCCCCTTACCCACCCCTGGGGGCTGAACTCAGACACAGCATGCGTGAGAGTGGAGTGCCGGGGTCCTCTGCTCGGGGCAGGTCCGCTCCGCCGCAGCTCCCCCAGGTCTTGGTACATTCCGATCGATCCTGTGCCGGAGCTGTGGTGGGGTGAGCTTGCCCAGGACAGATCAGTGAGCCAGTTTTCTGAATGCCCTGCTTTTTTTTGGTCCGCTATTCAGGGTCACATTCAGAGGTCACATTCCGCCATGAGTCGCAGCATCCTTAAACGCCTGGGTTCCCTTTTCCACGCCAAGGGACCCCCCCCCCAGTTCAGTCCAACGGATCAGCGGGTCTGGCCGGTGGAGAACCCTCCCCGTTAACCATGCTGCGTCTCATCAAGCAACACTTGCACTGCCAAAAAAAAAAAAAAACTTCTTCACCTTTCAGTCCAGCTCTGTCACACGCTTAGATTTTCCTTGTGTCCTATTGCCTGATCCGTTATGGTTTTCTCCTTCCGGGTACTTTCAGGTTGTCTTCATTTCCTGTTTTGCACTGATACGTGCGGGTTTTTTCGTGTCCTGTTGCCTGATACCTTCAGGTTTCTCGTGTCCTGTTGCCTGATACGTTCAGGTTCTCTTCGTGTCCTGTTGCCTGATACGTTCAGGTTTTTCTTCATGTTCTGTCGCCTGATACGTTCAGGTTTTCTTCGTGTCCTGTTGCCTGATAACGTTCAGGTTTTCGTCGTGTCCTGTTGCCTGATACGTTGAGGTTTCTTCGTGTCCAGTTACCTGATACGTTCAGGTTTTTCGTCATGTCCTCTTGCTTGTTACGTTCAGTTTTCTTCATGTCCTTCCACCTGATACGTTCAGTTTTTCGTGTCCTGTTTGCCTGACACGTCCAGGGTCACTCCGTGTCTTCTTGCCTGTCACGTTCAGGTTTTTTCGTCATGTTCTGGTCCTGAGACTCGGGCCCTCTTTTGTCCTGTTTGTCTGATCTGCTAGTTTTCGTTTATCATTCCAAATCTTTTTCTTTGTCTACTCACGTCGAACTCCTCTCCTACTGTCCTGTCACACTTCTTGTCTTGTTGCTTCATAAGTGTACCTATCACGGTCAGTTCATGCTTCTTTACCTGTCACGCTTGGGTCCTGTTGCTCTCCGTTGCCATCACGCGCGGGTCATGTCACCTCACTGCCTGCCACACTGGTAAGTTCCACGCTGGCATCCAGTAGGGGCTTCGTCACCAGATGCGTCTTGGCCCTCGGTCTTGTTACAGGGCCCAACGTCTCCAAATCACCTGTCACGCCAGGTCATGTTCATTTACTACCTGATACGCTCAGGCCACATTGTTTTTCCCTGATTCCTTCAGGTCTTGTCTTTCCATCGTCTGAAACCATTCAGGTTATTCCACGTTTCTTCTGCCTGACACGTTCAGGTCAGTTTTGTTGGCCCTGGGCATGCTTTCTGTCCACTCATCACGGCACCTGGCATGTGCCACTCGTCTACACAGCACCCTCTTTCATCTCCTTCAGAACCAACTCCTGGCGCACCCTGGGTCTCCAATCCGATCATTCTGCACCGTCTATTAATTTTTCGTAATTTCCCGACACGCTCAGGTTGTCATTTCTTTTCTCCTCATTCAGGTTTCGTTCTTCCTGATCATCATCTACGTAAGTTCCGTTTCAGAATATTTGTGGTGTACCTCTTCACGCAGGTACCAGTTAAGTTTCTTCCTCGCTTACCGATCCCAGGTTCGCGGGGTGTGAAGTTTTCACCCTCTTCGCGGACATACCCGGGCATTTCGATTGCGCCCAGTGTTCCATTTAAATTCCATCCTAACCTTTCTTGGCTCCAGGTAAGTTACCAAAAAAAAAAAAGTCTTGTTATTGCATGGGGTTTGTCATTTCACTTCAGATCCTCCCAACAGGGTTCGGCTCGAACGGTGTGCCCATATTCAGCGGTATCATTTCCCACGTATCCGACATAGAAGACTTGATGTCTATCCCGGAGTCAGCGATCTCCGAAGCAGCCAGCCGCGCTTCATACAGACATTGGACCATCCCCAAGTTGATCACTGAACTCAAAAAGAAGGGGATCCGCCACTCTGCATCAGCGCGAAAGGCCGAGCTATACCGTCTGCTCTTTCCCGAATCGCCAAGGGCTCCCGAACCACCCAGAGCCTCCGAAGACCTGGTCTCCATGTCTACCATTCAACTATCCCTGACCCAACTCCACGCAACCATCAACAACTTAGCGTCATCAATTTCAGACATCGATTCCAGGCTCCAGGCCATCGAGAACAAGGGTTCCACGTCTCCTCCTCGCCCAGAACCCGAAGCCGTTCCTTCCACTTCCCGGTCCAACACCCCAGGTACAAGTCTTGGCACTCCCGACATTGCCCCCGCTTTCTTCGTGCCAGAAAATATCAGGCGTGATATTCTGGCAGGAAAGGACATCAACTTAGCCGCCATCCTGATCTCCACCCACGACACAGTCGAAAACCGGACAATTGCCTGCGGTGATGTATCGGTGGTGCTCAGGTCTAAAGATGTCCACCTCAATAGGAAGCTTACCATTCCCGAATTCATGCTGACCTTCAGCCTATACCGTGACATTGTGTGCTCCGTGCATCCCCACCGCAGGGAGGAACTACATATGTACCTGTACAGAATCACCGAGTTAGGTTACAAATACGGCGGCTCCGCCTTCTATGAATACCACCGGTCATTTTCCACAAAGGAGGCAGCTGCGTTCCTCCAATATCAGCACGTCACTAACTGGGCTGTCTTGGACATGGAGCTCTTTTGCAGGCATTTTGCCGGCCAAAAAGCCCCAGCTTGTTCCGGTTGCCAATCAGTCCTCCATTCTTCCGATTGGTGCCCCCATGTCTCCAACCCACCCCCTGCCAGGCCAATAATCAACACCGGAGCGCAGAAATCCAACCCCTTCACGGACAAACTCGGCCGTCCCATCACCTTTTTAGGGAAGAATCAAATATGCAATAATTTCAACTTAGGCTTCTGCAGTTATGACAAGTGCAAAGCATTACACATTTGCTTCATCTGTTTTAGGGCCCACCCTCAGTCCTCCTGTTCCCAACGAACGGCCAAACGCTCCTGACTAGGCGGGGTCAACATTGACCTGTTACTCTCCCTCCTCCAACAGCACCATGACCCCAATTTCGTCCTGTTTCTCAAACGGTTTTTCCGAGGGTTTCCATACAGGGTTAGTCACCCTTCCGCAGGTCACTCATGAATGCCCCAACCTTCTCTCATCTTTGGCGGACCCCGTGGCGGTGGACGAATTGTTGGAGGCTGAATTGCAGAAAGGCTTAATGATTGGCCCATTTGCCGAATCCCCTTTCCTTGTGTACCGGGTCGGCCCCATAGGCTTAGTTGTTAAGAAATCCTCAAATAAAAAAAGATTAATCTACTACCTGTCTGCTCCTCATGCATCCAGCACCCCCAGCCTAAATTCTCTGGTCCCGTCAGATGAATTCTCCATGCAGTATTCTTCTCTGGACGAGGCCATAGAACTCATCTTACAGGTCGGAGCAGGAGCTTGGTTGTCGAAGGCTGACATTTCAGATGCCTTCAAGTTGCTGCCAATTCTTCCTCACCTGTGAAAGTTCTATGGCATCAAATGGAGAGCAAAGTATTATTTTGCCACCCGCTTGACGTTCGGGTCAAAGAGCAGCCCCTGGCTCTTTGACCAGTTTGCTCAAGCACTTCACTGGATTATGGTCAACCATGCCCATTGTCCGAGGATGATCCATTACTTGGACGACTTCTTGCTCATCGAGCAGGCTGAACACGTCCCGGACAGGCTGGACCGCCTCCTCAGCCTGTTCAGTCACCTGAACGTCCCAGTGGCCCCATCAAAGGTCAAGGGCCCCTCCAGGGTAATCACCTTTTTAGGTATCACCCTGGACACCGTCAAAATGGAGGCCAGCCTTCCCCTGGACAAGTTAATTCGGCTAAAGGACTCAGTGGCCAGGCTCGTGGGTACCCGCACGGTGTCAAAGTTGGAACTCCAATCGTTGTTGGGGTCTTTCAACTTTGCCGCCAGGATCATGCCCCAGGGCAGATCGTTCACCTCCGGCCTACTCAGACTCCTACAACAGCCTCAGATCAGCATGCCCTCATCCACCTCGGACGCGATGCGTTGGCGGATCTGGCCATGTGGTCAGTTTTCTTGTCCAGCTGGAACGGCATCTCCCTCTTTGTTCCCCAGTGGAACGATGCCTCCCCCTTTGGTGTTTTCCGATGCTGCCGCATCCCTCGGTTTTGGAGCCATCTGCGGGGACCAGTGGTTTGCAGGTCCTTGGCCCGCGCAGGTCTCATCAGACCAGGAGGCCGCCAAGTCCTCTCCCCTGCTCGAAGTATACCCCATCGTAGCAGCAGCTCTTGTCTGGGGGCAGTCATGGAGAAACAGGCCAGTATGCTTCATGACGGACAACCAAGCGGTTGTCGACATCCTCGCTAGGGGTAGGTCCAGCTTCCCCAAGGTCATGCGTCTAGTTCGCAAACTCACCTGGCTATCTTTGCAACACAACTTCCACGTCATCTGCAGGCACATAGAGGGCAAAAAGAACACCACAGCCGATGCCCTGTCTCGATTAAACTTTAATTTAATTTATTTTTTCAGGTCATGCCAGGAGCTCGGAGAGTCGGAATCAACCCTCCAGGGTTCGAAGCCCTGATCATGGACTAGATAAGTACATTTCCGCAGCCCACGGTCTCATTCGCAAGTCACTCTCGGCTAATTCTGCCCAGAACTATCGGGGTGGAACACCTTCAGACGGTTTTCGCGCCTTCATCCTAGGGGGGACAGGGATAAGGTCTCCTTCGTCCTGGCCTTCTTGGCGTACTGCCACAAGGAGCTCCGGTTATCCCACAACACCATCAGACTTTACCTAGCGGGCATCCAGCATCACCACATGATCAATCATCCCAGTCATATCTCCTTCTTTTCTTCCCAGGTGGTCAAGGCAGTCTTGAGGCATCCAGAAGCTCTCCTCTCCGTCCACTCCCACCAGACAACCGGTCACAGGGGATTTATTTCAAAAAATTTCTGCCGCCCTAGATGGTAGTCCTTTTGGCCCATTCAAAAGTTTGATCCTCAAAGCTGCCCTCTACCTCAGCTTCTATGGGTTCCTCAGGCCAGGGGAGTTCTGCTGCACCTCAGCCCAAAACTTAGGGGCAGCAATTAGTCAGCTCCACCGTAGTCTCGACCATTTCATTTTCCTCCTACCTTCCTCTTAAACCTCCCAAGTCGGTCCACCGGTTCAGATCGAGTACTTCAATTCCTTCAATCCTTGGTGCCCAGTGGCAGTGTTCAACCAACTGCTCTCCACTCTCCGTGACAGAAATCCCGACAGTCCCTTACTGCCATTTCCCGTGCTCTCACTGACTTCTGTGCAGTTCATCAGACACATTCGCACTCTAGCTTCAGGTCTAGGGTTTCACGCTGCCTCCATATCCGGGCATTACTTCCGAATCGGGGCCGCGTCCGCAGCTTCCAAACATGGCGTCCCAGCTCACATCATACGGAAGATGGGACGGTGGCAATCTTCATGTTTTTCCCGTTACATCCCACATCCATGGGTCGAGATCGCCAAAGCTTTTTCTAGTTTGGTTCTGTAAATTTCTCAATCAATAAAATGCCTAAATTCATGTTTTGCCCCCTTTTTCTGGCTTACCCGCGTACATGGCTAAAGGCACACCACTAGCCAAGTTAGGTTCAACCGTGTCCAGTTTCTCTCACCTTCGTCCAGCGCTCCCCACGGATCCTTGACCACAAATATATATATAAAAAAAAAAAATCTGAGACATGCACTACCTTGGTCCATGATGTGGACCAAGCACGCCCATAAAAGTTCGTGGTGCATCCGTTTTTCACTGAAGGCTGATAGATTCTTTGAAAATAAATTTTTAGCTGAGCAACGTCAGTGAATCACGGATGACACACGGATGGTAAAAACTGACACAGACCAACCTTTACAGAAGAAACGCGTACACTTTTTTTTTTCCATGGATGTGTCACTGACAAGGAAATGTGGACGAGGCCTCCCATGTCAGTGTTCCACGGATGTGTGCAATATGTGTTCTCCACGTACAGCAACGTCCCCTTCATTTTAATGTGTGTATTCATTTAGCACAGTCCGTGGGTCCGTGTTTTTAGCACAGACGCATGCTCTTGTTTTTCCGTTCAAGGCTCCATCACGTCCATTATAGTCTATGGGTCTGTGCAAACCACAGATGCAACACGGATGCCATCCGTGAATCATGGATCATTAGGAAGAGATGCTTTGAAAATTATTTTTCTGCTGTGCAGTGTCAGTGAAACATGGATGACACACGGACAGCAAAAAATGGACTCAACACGGATCCATCACGGACATCTTCAGGGAGGCACTGACCACCTTTTCATGGATTTAAGCATGGACACGGGCGTGTGAATGAGTCTTAAATCAAGTTGTTAAGTTAAATATATATTCTTTTAATTTTCCAGGACGGTGCCTTTTATTTAAAAATAATACCCTGAATTTTAAGATTTAACTTTGGCCATTGAGCCTCACAATAGGCTGACACTTCTTGTTCTGTAGATATCACCTCTCAGCAGTCATCTCATTATTATCTCAGGCGGGACAACCTTTTTTTTAGTAAGCTGTAGGCAGATAACACAGGATCCACCAAGTAATTGTCACAGCTCAACTCCTCCCCCTCCCTGCACAATAACCTCTGCACTGGTCACAGCGTATGCCCACAACACTCTGTCGTAGAAGTCAATTAAATACTACAGGATCCTGTGGTCCGTGGGGCTGTTGTATGGCCTATCTCTGTCAATAGCAGCTCTGTTAAAATTACAGCCCCCACTATCGTGTACAGAAAATAGAATAAAAAAAAAATCAGAAATTAAAAACAGATTACAAAAAAGAATTTCTAGTATATAGTTTTAAAGGATCACTAACTTTAAAAAAAAAAACTGTTGATATGTCATAGATTGTATCCCCTGTATCTCAAAAATGGCCGGGACCAATTAAAAAATATATTTTTAGCCCAAAATGAGTAAAATGCAATAAAAAAAAAAATGCCTCCAAGGTCTCCATAGCCTTGAATTATCAATGGTATAGTAGAGCCAAAATGAAAAAGAAAAGCAGCCGAAAATCCTTTAAAAATTGTTTTCAGCTTTCTATGAATATTGAGTTCAAAAGAAAATGCCGCCGCATTCTGGCGGAAATGTCCCTACAACTACAGATATTGTTGTGCCACAGTCCTGTGCCAGGAGATCACCGCGCCCCGCCATCAACCATCTAAAATATTATTTTGACAGCAGCGCTCACGTGTTGTCATCTGTATAAAACATTGTTATTCAGCACTGATGGCAATAACAAGTGTCCACCTCCCCACAAAGCCACGAGGTGCGCACCCCCAATACCAGCAAGGATTGAGGTGACTTCCAAGATGACAATGTCTGCGTCTTAGAAACCGTTGCAGATCATGACGTCAGCACATCACAAAGTTCCCTTTAACTCTGATGTACTCTGAAGTGGTTTCCTCTATAAAATATTCAAGTGCAGGCTTTCTACGGAGTGATTTCTGAAATGCCTGTGGTTACTTTGACCAATGGATCCCATTATGAACAAGTAGCTGTACATCCCCGCGCTGCGACTGACAAGTTGCTACTTCAAGCCTCGTCATCTTTTATGCATCTGTACACCCAGCATCTGCTTGTGTGGTTGATAGTAATGTCTAGTGTAGAGATGAGATAACTAGTAATAGAAAGAACTTATAAGCGTTTTCTCACCTCGACAGCATTTAAAGTAGTTTTCTAGGGAGTTCAATATTGATGAGCTATCGTCAGAATAGGTCATGGTTGTCACATCAGTGGTGGTCCTACTCCCAACACTCTCACCGATCAGCTGTTTGAAGAGGTTGCAGCTCTCTGTTGAATGCTGTGGCCACTTCCGAGTCCAGTGATGTCATGTTCTTTGGTCACATGGCTTAGGTACAGCCCAGTCCCCTTCAAGTGAATGGACCTGGGCTACAATACCAAGCACAGCCTCTATACAATGTACTGCGCTGTGTCTGGTACGCTGTGCGGAGGCCACAACATTGTGCAGGCACTGTGGCCCTTTCAAACAGCGGATCGGCAGGGGTATCATGAGTTAGACCTCTGCTGCTCTTATATTTGATGACCGATCTTGAGGCTAAGTCATCAGCACTGTCATCCCGGATAAACTTTTTAAAGGGGTTGTCCGGGCTTTTAATATTGATGGCCTATTCTCAGGATAGGTCATCAATATCAGATAAGCGGGGTTACTCGGCACCCCCCGACGATCAGCTGTATGAGGAGATGGCGAGCGCAGTGCGCGCATGTCGCCTCCCGCCTCTCTTCCTGTTCACCGCTGCTGTCCATGGCAAAGCTGCTCGTGAGGATAGGTCATCAATATTAAAGGCCCGGACAACCCCTTTAACCCCTTAGGGACCCATGACGTACCGGTACGGCATGGATCCCGAGTCCTTAAGGACCCATGACGTACCGGTACGTCATGAGTTTAAATTGAGATTGTGGCGCCCCAGGGGTTAATCCGCACAGGATGCCGGCTGAAATCATTCAGCCGGCATCCTGTCACAACGCCTGGGGGGGTCATATGACCCCCCCGTATCGGCGATCGCAGCAAACCGCAGGTCAATTCAGACCTGCGGTTTGTTGCTATTTCTGCTGTTTCTGATCGCCGCGGTCCCTGACCGCGGCGATCAGAAACTTTAGTGTGGCGCAAATCTATAGTTATCACCCCCCCTGCACCCCTGCATGATTTTAGCCTGGTGGGAGGTGCAGGGGGGGGTGTTGCGGGAGGCGGGCGGTGCGACAGGCGGGATCGCGATCCCCCGCCCGCCTCCCGCCGAATAATCGTTGGCTTCTAGTGGGTATACCAGGGTGCCAGCACATTACTGGCACCCTGGTATAAACGGCTGACATCTGTGAATGGATGTCAGCCGTTTAACCCTTTCCATACAGCGGTCCATACGGACCGCTGTATGGAAAGAGTTAACAGTAAGATGCGGCTCCCTCCCTCTCCCATCGGGGGGCTGCTGTGCCTTTGCAGCCCCCCGATGGGAGAGGGAGAGAGCCCCCAGACAGCCCCCCGAAGCCCCAGTCCTTACCCTTCCCCGTCTGCGAAGTTGTGGCAGACGGGGAAGGTTCCCATGGCAACAGGACGCCTGCTCAGGCGTCCTGCTGTCCATGGTGCTGAACAGATCTATGCTGAAAGCATAGATCTGTTCAGTGTAAGTAAAATACAGTACAGAAACCTATATAGGTTCTGTACTGTATTATGCAGACACCAGACCCACTGGATCTTCAAGAACCAAGTGGGTCTGGGTCAAAAGAAAAGTAAGAAAAAGTGAAAAAAAAAGTGAAAATCAAAAAACACATTTATTACTAATTAAAAATGAAAAAAATAAAATTCCCTACACATGTTTGGTATCACCGCGTCCGTAACGACCTGATCTATAAAACGGTCATGTTACTTTCCCCGCACGGTGAACGCCATAAAAATAAAAAAATAAAAACTATGAGAAAATTTAAATTTTGCCCACCTTTACTTCCCAAAAAAGGTAATAAAAGTGATCAAAAAAGTCGCATGTACGCCAAAATAGTGCCAATCAAACCGGCATCTCATCCCGCAAAAAATGAGACCCTACCCAAGATTATCGCCCAAAAACTGAAAAAACTATGGCTCTTAGACTATGGAAACACTAAAACATCATTTTTTTGTTTCAAAAATTAAATCATTGTGTAAAACTTACATAAATAAAAAAAAGTATACATATTAGGTATCGCCGTGTCCGTATCGACCGGCTCTATAAAAATATCACATGAATTAACCCCTTAGGTGACCACCGTAAAAAAATAAAAATAAAAACTGTTTAAAAAAAGCAATTTTTTGTCATCTTACGTCACAAAAAGTGCAATAGCAAGCGATCAAAAAGTCATATGCACCCCAAAATAGTGCCAATAAAACAGCCATCTCATCCCGCAAAAAATGAGACCCTACATAAGATAATCGCCCAAAAACTGAAAAAACTATGGCTCTTAGACTATGGAGACACTAAAACTTTTTTTGTTTTAACAATTAAATCATTGTGTAAAACTTACATAAATAAAAAAAAAGTATACATATTAGGTATCGCCGCGTCCGTGACAACCTGCTCTATAAAATTACCACATGATCTAACCTTTCAGATGAATGTTGTAAATAACAAAAAAAAAAAACGGTGCCAAAAAAGCTATTTCTTG
This sequence comes from Bufo gargarizans, assembly GCF_014858855.1. Lineage (NCBI taxonomy): Eukaryota > Metazoa > Chordata > Amphibia > Anura > Bufonidae > Bufo > Bufo gargarizans. The sequence continues at coordinate 682,820,637 of NC_058080.1, read as the reverse complement.
TTACCTTGCCGCACAAAAAGTGTAATATAGAGCAACCAAAAATCATATGTACCCTAAACTAGTACCAAGAAAACTGCCACCTTATCCCGTAGTTTCTAAAATGGGGTCAGTTTTTTGGAGTTTCTACTCTAGGGGTGCATCAGGGGGGCTTCAAATGGGAGATGGTGTAAAAAAAAAACAGTCCAGCAAAATCTGCCTTCCAAAAACCGTATGGCATTCCTTTCCTTCTGCGCCCTGCCGTGTGCCCGTACAGCAGTTTACGACCACATATGGGGTGTTTCTGTAAACTACAGAATTAGGGCCATAAATAATGAGTTTTGTTTGGCTGTTAACCCTTGCTTTGTTACTTGAAAAAAGATATTAAAATGGAAAATCTGCCAAAAAAGTGAAATTTTGAAATTGTATCTCTATTTTCCATTATATCTTGTGCAACACCTAAAGGGTTAACAAAGTTTTTAAAATCAGTTTTGAATACCTTGAGGGGTGTAGTTTCTTAGATGGGGTCACTTTTAGGGAGTTTCTACTCTAGGGGTGCATCAGGGGGCTTCAAATGGGACATGTTGTCAAAAAACCAGTCCAGCAAAATCTGGCTTCCAAAAACCATACGGCAAACCTTTCACTCTACGCCCCGCTGCGTGGCCGTACAGTAGTTTACGGCCACATATGGGGTGTTTCTGTAAACGGCAGAGTCAGGGCAATAAAGATACAGTCTTGTTTGGCTGTTAACCCTTGCTTTGTTAGTGGAAAAAATGGGTTAAAATTGAAAATTGGGCAAAAAAATGAAATTCTCAAATTTCATCCCCATTTGCCAATAACTCTTGTGCAACACCTAAAGGGTTAACAAAGTTTGTAAAATCAGTTTTGAATACCTTGAGGGGTGTAGCTTATAGAATGGGGTCATTTTTGGGTGGTTTCTATTATGTAAGCCTCGCAAAGTGACTTCAGAGCTGTAGTGGTCCCTAAAAATTGGGTTTTTGTAAATTTCTGAAAAATTTCAATATTTGCTTCTAAAGTTCTAAACCTTGTAACATCCCCAAAAAATAAAATATAATTCCCAAAATAATTCCAACCTGAAGTAGACATATGGGGAATGTAAAGTCATCACAATTTTTGGGGGTATTACTATGTATTACAGAAGTAGAGAAACTGAAACTTTGAAATTTGCAAATTTTTCCAAATTTTTTGTAAATTAGGTATTTTTTTATGCAAAGAAAAACATTTTTTTGACTTCATTTTACCAGTGTCATGAAGTACAATATGTGACGAAAAAACAATCTCAGAATGGCCTGGATAAGTCAAAGTGTTTTAAAGTTATGAGCACTTAAAGGGACACTGGTCAGATTTGCAAAAAATGGCCAAGTCCTTAAGGTGAAATAGGGCTGAGTCCTTAAGGGGTTAAAGGGAACCTGTCACCGGGATTTTGTGTATAGAGCTGAGGACATGGTTTGCTAGATGGCCGCTAGCACATCCGCAATACCCAGTCCCCATAGCTCTGTGTGCTTTTATTGTGTAAAAAAAACGATTTGATACATATGCAAATTAACCTGAGATGAGTCCTGTCCCTGACTCCTCTCACATACAGGACTCATCTCAGGTTAATTAGCATATGTATCAAATCGTTTTTTTTGCACAATAAAAGCACACAGAGCTATGGGGACTGGGTATTGTGGATGTGCTAGCGGCCATCTAGCAACCCATGTCCTCAGCTCTATACACAAAATCCCGGTGACAGGTTCCCTTTAAGTATGAAGCCATCCCACTTGATTGCTCTGGGACTGGCTACTCTAACCTAGGAAATCATGCTGAAGCTGCGTTAGGGTGCCACTGGTGAAATGTATACAGCACCCCTTAAAATCAATTGTCTACTGCGTTATAAAAATGGTGGCGCTGAGTCTACCAAAACAGTACCCCGGTTTATAATGTCTAGACTGCTACAATTATAGTGGGATTTTTTATTTATTATTTTTTTTACTAAATTTTCACATTCGAAGATATACACTCATGTATGTAAATGTGGGATGTGTGAAGCCAATTTATATGATGCCTCATAAAAGAGCCTCTACCCATTTAAAGGGAATGTGCCACTTGTCTTTTTTTTTTTTTTGGCCAATTAAAACTACATAATCTTCCATGTTCTTTTCTTCTGACTGTGGAGCTGTGGTTAAAGGGAATCTGTCACGCTATGAAACCATCTTGCATGCCAGATGCCCGCTTGTCAATACTTTCTGACGGCGTTGGTCCTTTTTCCATCAGTGGCCCCCATTGTGGAGAAATTAGGCTTGTTAGTTTATGTTCTTTAGCTCCTGGGTGCAACGATGGAAGTTTCGTTGTACCTCTGTGCACTGAGGCTCTACTCCTTTTCCTTCCTGACCATGCCCTCACCGCTCTGACTGGGAGGGCCAGGCATTGAAGACGTACTCTTTCCTGGCCCTGAAGTCTCCCAAACTCTCGATTGTGTGTTCCCCTCACTGTTCGGCCCAGGCACAGTACAGAATCCATCGCCTGGCGAGTTTCTGTATTGTACTGGGACGAATTAGCATAAAATAAAAAGCCTAATTTTAAACAATGGGGCCACCCATGGAAATGGGAGCAACACAATTGCTATGTATTAACAAGCGCACATCTGGCACGTGTTAAGATGGTTTCATAGCGAGCTATGTGGTGCCAGATGCCCTTTAATGGCATTTACAGATATGCTTTACGGCAGCAACATGGACCATAGACAAAGTAGACTAGCGGGGCCTTATTGACTTCTAGTGGGATATTTCTAGACATGTTGTGTGACCTGTGCAGTGATGACTGTACAGGGAGGGGGAGTATATACCACCTATTATGAATGGTGAGTAAAATAAATAATGGTGATTTCCTGTTATCTATATAGAAGTGTCATCTGCCATGGTAATCCTGCCCTGGTGATAGTGAGATAATTGCTGAGAAGTGATTTGTACAGAACAGTAACTGTCCTATTACACGGACCAATCATCAGCCAGCTATGGGGATTTAGAAACGTTTATTCCTGATATTTGGCCCATATAAAGGCGTCCGCAATCACCCGATAAACAAGGAAACACTTGTTCAACAGGAGATTGTGTCTTTCACCCGACACCAAAAATAATTGTTTCTGGGCAGCAGATTGTCCTGTATAAACAAGCGATCCCTCATCCTGATATGTAAATATAGCTTCATCTGAATTATCAGGCAATTATCAGGAGCGTTTGGTTTGCTCCTGATAATTAACTGCAATATCAGTCCTTGTACCCGACTGTAGCCTGTTTTCTGGTCCGAAAATGGCGGATCCGCAAAACACGGATACCGGCCACGTGCGCTTCGCATTTAGCAGATCGGAACGTCTGGCCCTATGATAGAAATGCTTATTCTTGTCTGCAAAATGGACAAGAATAGGACTTGTTCTGTAATTTTGCGGATGGTACGAAACCGCCACAGTGAATGGGTCGGCATCCGACCCGCAAAAAATCCAGATGCAAATCAGAAATATGTTTGTGTGCATGAGCCCTAAGTCTCAACCCGTTATTAGGCTTAGTAGCCTGTGTGATAACTTCAGGATTTTAGAATAAAAAAAATAATACAGATAGTGATGTGGGAAATGTAAAAATTTTTAAAAAATTCACAAAAATTTTTAACATATAAACTAGGGATGAGCGAATCGACTTCAGATAAAACATCCAAAGTCGATTTGCATAAAACCTTGTTCTGATACTGTACGGAGCAGGAGCTCTGCACAGTATTAGAATGTATTGGCTCCAATGAGCCGAAGTTATTGCTTTGCGAAGTCTCTCGAGACTTTGCGCAATAACTTCATAAATAAATTTGTACTGTAAAAAAACATTTTCCAAACTCTGGTTCGGTTCCAAGGTACCACTTGGAACCGAACCCGAGTTCGGGAAATTGTTTTTTACATTACAAATTAATTTATGAAGTTATTGCGCAAAGTCTCGCGACACATTTCCTTTTTTGATGGTAGTCACTGTGATGTACAGACGTCCGTTCTTTCAAGCCTTTGTTGTTTTCCAGGTCGTATGTGCGCTCGTCGCCCATTAGAGGCTATTAACGGAGGCGCATTAACCCATCTTTGATAACAAGGGCATAGAATATTGCCCTAATTGAAGGGATAGCAAGGACGGTCTAATTTGGGGGACTGTCACACCGTAACTGTTCGGAAAGTGTACCCAGGATAACGAGGAAAAATTACTCGCCTCAAATTGATAGACAGGATGTCTAGGTTTGCACTTTTTTCCCGCAGCTGAAATTCAAACATGAGGAAATTGCAGAAATTTACAATTCAATGTGTGTTTCGTCGGGTAGAAATCCACAGATTGTTTTGACACACAGTTAGAAATAAAGCATGAAGATGGACGTCTCATGAAATTTGCAGCTGCTGATTGAATTTAGATTTCCATAAAGGCCATCAACAATAGCAGCCTGAGGGCACAACGAAAATATGACAAAAATCGTGAGGCTAGCATATTTTTCCCCGGCCTTATAGATGCTAATTATTTTTAATAAGGAATCAGACTAGCCAGGAGTTCCTGAAATGAAGCCAGTCAAAGGCAAATCAGCTTCACATTAATTGATTAGAACTAAAAATGTCTGCGCTTGACATCTAAATATATTACGTTTTAGGTGGATTCTGCTTTAAATAAGCCTGTGGTGAAATCAGACAGGACGTCTTGTACTTAAGTCTATCAATATATTTTTTTGTTATATGATTTTTACATTTAGTGTATATTAGTTCAAAACACATTTTATCTCCTTGGGGGGGCGACACGTTTTATTAATCGACATCGGTTTGGTACCTGCTACGAGATTTACACTCTCTATCAAACTGTCCTTATATTGGGTACATGAGGTATGTTTCCTGTTTAGGGAATATGGTTGTGTTCATCCATCTCTCCATCCCTGGCCATTTAGGACCATTTTTGTTTCTTAGAGGTATTCCAATCTGGACATCCATAGGACAGGCCATAAGTACAGTGATCCCTCAAGTTACAATATTAATTGGTTCCAGGAAAACCATTGTATGTTAAAACCCTTGTAAGTTGAGTAATCGGTTCCAAAGCCCCAAGATAAGAGAAATTAAAGATTTAAAGGGAACCTTTCACCTCAAAATTGCATATAAAACCGCCAGCATTACCTTCTTTTAGCCCCCCAGTCTGTTATTAATGATGTGTTTGATCCGGTAATTTGATGCTCCATACATGACAAAAACGATGTTTTAATCGCCATCAGCGCGATCTCGTCGGTCAGTCTGAAGTCAAGGGGGCAGCGGCCTCCATGCTTCAAGTCAAGATAAGCACGCCCTCTAACCGTCCACTCTTCTGTGTGATTGACATCCTGCAGTGAAGCCTGGGATTGCATTAGTCTCACGCATGCGCGTGAGCCTCCTTGTTACTGCGCGATCCCGGCTCCCGCAGTTAGGCGGCTTTTAATCAGCACACCGCGCATGCGCGAGACTAACACAATCCCAGGCTTCACTGCAGGATGTCAATCACACAGAAGAGGGGACGGTTAGAGGGTGTGCTTATCTTGACTTGAAGCATGGAGGCCGCTGCCCCCTTGACTTCAGACTGACCGGCGAGATCGCGCTGATGGCGATTAAAACATAGTTTTTGTCATGTATGGAGCATCAGATTATCGGATCAAACACATCATTAATAACAGACTGGGGGCTACTAGAAGGTAATGCTGGCGGTTTTATATGCATTTTTGAGGTGATGGGTTCCTTTTAAGAAAAATAAGCAGATAACCAAGACAGATACAACAAGTCCTTACATATAACGGGCAACCAGCAACTAATAGAGCTATTTTACCAGAGAATGGGCCTTGATTGGTTGGATCTCAGTCTGAGGCTTTGTATGTTGAAAATATTGTATCCTGAAGCCATTGTATCCTGAGGGATCACTGTATATGAAAGGTGAAGGTCCTATCTCTGGGACCCGTTCCTATCTCAAGAATGGGTCCTGCTCTCACATTCACTTCTATGGGACTTCTGAAAATACAGTCCCGATCAAAAGTTTAAGACCACTTGAAAAATGCCAAAAAATCATATTTTACATTGAATGGACAACAGTTCCAGACAGTAGATGGCCTTCGTGCGGCCGTCTTCACCACTTGGAGAAATGTTCCCACTCACCTCATGGAAAAGCTTGCATCAAGCATGCTAAAACGAATTTTTTAAGTGATGAACAATAACGGCAGAGCTACTCATTATTGAGTTCATGTTTGGAAGTTGGATTTCTGTTTTGGTTTTTTTTTTTTTTTTTTTTTTTTTTTTTAGAGGTGTGGTCCTAAACTTTTGATCAGCTGAAAAACAGCCTGTTTCAGTTTATTCGTTGTTTTCAATAAATTGAATGTTTTGTCTCACTCCCATTTCTTCTTGTTGCATGTTGAAGCTCTACTTGGAACCTTGTTAAGATCCAGCCATGCTAAATATGATTTTTTGCCATTTTTCAAGTGGTCTTAAACTTTTGATCAGGACTGTAGCTCCGTGGAGTCCCATATCGGTGAATAGAGGGGTGGACGTGCATGTCTGGTGTCCTCTCCGTTCACTGCTACGAGTCCCATAGGAACTAATGGAGAGGACACTGCGCATGCACAACATGCTATTCATTCATGGTCGGGCTCGGTTCTCGAGCTAGGAGCCGGTCCCAGAGGTGGGACACGCACTTGTTGGAGAATTATGGCATATCCTATCGTATCAAAAAATGTCCTGTGGAAATACACTTTAGGCTACATGCACTCGAACATTGTTTGTTTCCGTGTCCGTTCGTTTTTTTTTTTTTTTTTTTTTTTTTGCGGATAGGATGTGGACCCATTCATTTTAATGGGTCTGCAAAAAATCCGGACAGCAGTGTGCTATCCGCATCAGTATGTCCGTTCCGTAGCCACGCAAAAAAAAAATAGAACATGTCCTATTCTTGTCCGTTTTAGGCATTGTTACAATGGATCTGCAAAAATAATACAAAATTTGGGCATCCGGATGTCATCATTTTTTTATTTTTTTTTGCGGACTGCAAAACACACACGGTCGTGTGCATATAGCCTTAAAATGAATCTAGCAATCTAATGTTAGTTTTATTCATTTGATTATTGTTTGTAATGGGTTTGTTTTTTATGCAAATTTTCGTTTAGTTTTTATTTGCGACCAATTCCTTTTAAAACTTTCACCATTTACATTTTTTGTTCTCTGCCTATAGTTAAGGCTACTTTCACACTAGCGTTCATAGGTCCGTTCGTGAGCTCCGTTTGAAGGAGCTCACGAGCGGACCCGAACGCCTCCGTCCAGCCCTGATGCAGTCTGAATGGAGCGGATCCGCTCAGACTGCATCAGTCTGGCGGCGTTCAGCCTCCGCTCCGCTCGCCTCCGCACGGACAGGCGGACAGCTGAACGCTGCTTGCTGCGTTCGGGTGTCCGCCTGGCCGTGCGGAGGCGAGCGGATCCGTTCAGACTTACAATGTAAGTCAATGGGAACGGATCCGCTTGAAGATGTCACCATATGGCTCAATCTTCAAGCGGATCCGTCCCCCATTGACTTTACATTGAAAGTCTGAACGGATCCGCTCAGGCTACTTTCACACTTTCTAATTTCTACTTTCAATTTTTTCTAAGTTATTAATGCAGACGGATCCGTACTGAACGGAGCCTCCGTCTGCATTAATATGATCGGATCCGTTCAGAATGGATCCGATCGAACGCTAGTGTGAAAGTAGCCTAAGTGGGTATTCTGAAAACAATAAGCTGTTCCCCATTCACTGGATAGGGAATCACTGCATGATGGTTGGGGGGTCCAACTGCTCAGACCCACACCGATCACAACAGTGGAGTCGTAAGCCTCCATTTCATTGGAGCTGCGGGCAAGCATGTGTGCCACTGCTGGAGATAGTTAAGAACAGTGCTGGACTATCTTTTGGCAGTCCCATTGACATTGAATGGAGCCGTGCCACTCATGTTAGACACACTCAGGTGGGAGATAGAGAAATTGTTGGGGCTCCCACCGGTCGGACCCCCCACCACCACTACCAGTCTAGCATTTATCACCTTTCAAGTGGGAAAAGTTGTTACTGAAATAAGGAACGGTTCTATAAACGACCACTACCACCCTCCTCGAAACTGCCAAACGGGAGGAACAAATTGGATTCATCGCTTGCTCCCTACATACTTGATTCTCCACTATTACATGGCACCAAGAAATCGGGGGCCTTCCTACCTCTCTTTAATAATGTCTTTTCTATTCTATACTAGGCTGACACATTGCCAAACCCCCTACTTCTGTACACTTTATCCATGCCAACTCCATTCCCTTCACTGCTGGTTGTGGACCCAATATGGGAGGAGGCAATAATTATTTATTTTTTTATTTTATTATTATTTTATAATTCCGAGTGTTCCATACATGATTTATGTACTGAAAATGCTTTTTCATAATTCTCAGCTTTTCATGCTAACTTACCATATTTGGATCTACGGTATTTCTTTTGGAACTTTTCTATGTAACCTTTTTAACATTTGGAAGGTGACAAAAACGAAATGAAAACAGCTTAAAAAATAAATGTTTTGGGCCGCATGGTTTGCTAAGCAAGAAAAGTCCTTATAACCTGGAGTGGCAAATATTCAGATGGGTTTAATCTTCTTTTGGTCCAGGACCGGAGAAGATATTTATAGGTACCTCCAGCACTTGCAGTTTTTGACTTCCGGTGGTGGTAATTGTTTGATGGGTGGCTGGAGCCGTAGATCTGCTTCTTTTCCAGGAGCGGTGCTACTCTTGTCCATGGGCTGAGCTTAGTATTGCCACTCCATTCACTTCAGTGGGGATGAACTGGAATACCACACACAGCCCATGGATATAAATGGTGGCGTTACTGGTAAAAAATTAAAAAAAAAAAAAAAAAAAATTTTTTTTTTTTTTTTTTTTTTTTTTTTTTTTTATAATCTTGGACTTTCTCATGAAGTCTTGAGAACCTTGATTGTTATACCCATTTCAGCCTCTCAACCCCCTAAGGGTTCGTTCACACGACCGTTGGTGTCCCGTGCCCGTGTTGTGAACCACAGATTATGGCTTGCAATGCACGGGCACCTTCCATGGGGATCGCAGACCCATTCACTTGAATAGGTCCAAGATCCTCCTATCTGCAAAAAGATAGAGCATGTACTATCTTTTTGCGGTGCGGAGGCACGGAACGGAATCCCAGAAAGCACTCCGTAGTGTTCCGTTCCGTGCTTCCGTTCCGCATCTCCAGATTTGCGGACCCTTTGAAATGAATGGGTCCGCATCTGTGATGCAGAATGACAACAGAACAGAGCCTGTGTATTGCGGATCCGCAAATGCGGTCCGCAATACGCGAACGGGACACCAACTGTCGTGTTAACGAGCCCTAAGTCATCAAAAAAGTCCAGTAGGTTTTGATTCATTCATTCATTTATTGTTTCCCAAGTTTTATTTTTTTTCCCCTGGACCTTTGGGGGCCCACTATGGTATTCGAGCCTGGGCCCACCAAAGGGTTCTCTGCATGACCAGATATCACATGGGTACTGTGTAATGTGCTGAGGGTAGGACAATGCTTTAAAGGGCTTTGCGGTCCGTTTTTGACGGATCCGTTGTGTTTCCTTTCCGTTTTTCCATTCCGTATGCCATATACAGTATACAGTAATTACATTGAAAAAATTGGGCTGGGCATAACATTTTCAATAGATGGTTCAGCAAAAACGGAACGGATACGGAGGACATACGGATGCATTTCCGTATGTGTTCAGGTTTTTTTTGCGGACCCGTTGACTTGAATGGAGCCAAGCACCGTGATTTGCGGACAAGAATAGGACATGTTCTATCTTTTCACGGTACGCAAATACTGAAACGGAATGCACACGGAGACACTTCTGTTTTTTTTTTCTAAACCATTGAAATGAATGGTTCAGTATATGTACCGCATACTGAACAAAAAAAACGGCCAGTATACTGAACGCAAAATACTGTCGCGTGCATGAGCCCTTATCCTGCTTTATAACACATGGAATATTTGATCACTTTTATGTTTTTTCTAACCCGATCCCAGTAGAGACTGCAATAAGTAAAGACTGTAGAATGGTCCTTGGTGTGCTTGAGGTGTAGTCTTCTCGTTGTATGATGCATATCTCATGGTGTCCAGTAGGTGTCTGCACAGGAGCACAACATCCCTCTGCTTTAGCTGACTAATAATTGTCAGAACTGAGCATTTAACCCCATCTGTACACCGGTGACATAGCAGAAATAATAGGAAATAAGTCAGCGCTGACGTTCTCCTTCCAAATAGTCTTTTTAGCAGTTTTTTGTGTTTTTATAAATTTGTTAGCCTGGACCAAGTCCAGGTTTTCTTTGTGGTGGTAGCTTGGGCAATATATTAAAATGCTGTTACTGTGAGTTAATTTTGAGATCTGACAGGGGTCTGATAAAAATGCAAACCATGGGCGTGATCTGCATGCAGTTGGAAAAGCAATGTCACCTGGAACTATAGATCCATTTCTGGGAGAAATGGGTGACGACTAATATGGAGGTTTATCGACTGAGTAGTTAAAAGGGTTGATCCAGAGCAGGGATGGCCAACCTGAGGCTCTCCAGCTATTGCAAAACTACAACTCCCAGCATGCCCACACTGCTTACAGCTTTCAGCCTACAGCAGGGCATGATGGGTCAGCTGTTTTGGCCAGTCGCAGTGAATGCAGACAGCCCCATACACTGTGTAGTGCCTGTGCCGGCGGTATTACTGCAGTATGCCGGAGGCAACAGATTGGACGGAGCCGTCTGCTTCTGCTTTGTGCACTGTATAGTTTCTGGTGCCACAGCTGCCCGCAACAGCTGATCCGTGGAGGTGCCAATAGTCGGGCCCCCACCAATCTGATATTGATGACCTATCCTGAGGGTAGGTAATAAATATCTGTAGCTCAGACAACTCTTTTGAGTCTTTTAAAATATGGTATTGTGACACTGGTGCTTTTTTTTTAAAAAAAACAACAAAACAGCGCCAACCCTGTCCACAGATTGTGTGTGGTATTACAGCCCAAACCCATTCACTTCAGTCAAGCTGCAGTACCAGACACAGCCAATGGACAGGTGTGGTGCTGTTTCTGGAAAAAAAACTGAAACCGCTAAAAAATGACAGCTCCTCCTTACAGAATAGAATCTGGCAAAAGAAAGAAGGTATTTGGGAATGGGTTTGCTAAAGCAGACGGCTCCTTCCAGTTGTTGTCCAGTCTTATACCTCCTCCTGCTGCACGTGAGATTATAGTTCGCATTAATGCATTGTAAAGGAGTTGTCCATGATATTAATATTGATGACCTTCCCTTAAGAAAAGCCATGAATATTAGATTGTGTCTAGTAAATAATGAAGGGGACACAACTCTCTCTTGAGTGCTCTAGCCCCTTCAGTCAGCTGATTAGTGGGGGCGCCTTCAGTTGGACCAGTCTGATACTGAAGGCCTATCTTAGGGATAGCAAACAAAAAAACATATGGCAGCACACCATTACACATGCAAACAATAGAACTAGAGATTAGGGATTATTCTGGATTACAGTGGTTCTATACCTACTATACATGAAAAATGGAAGCTCTTTGCGCACATTTTTAATCAAGCATGTGTTGGGCCCATCTACCGGCATCAAGGTGGCTTCTGCAGATGGGTACCTAACACTAACAGAACTGCCTCTCCTCCGCCTAACCTAAGCCTACAATTAGGGATGAGCAAATCGACTTCGGATGTAACATCCGAAGTCGATTCGCATAAAACTTAGTTCCAATACTGTACAGAGCAGGAGCTCCGTACAGTATTAGAATGTATTGGCTCCGATGAGCCGAAGTTATTGCTTCGCGAAGTCTCGCGAGACTTTGGGTAATAACTTCATAAATTAATTTGTTGTACTGTTAGAAAACATTTCCCGAACTCTGATTCGGTCCCACGGTACCACTTGGAACCAAACCCAAGTTTGTGACTGGGGATTTTATCTTATTCACAGACTCCTAAAACTTGCTGCTACCAGACAGAAGAAAAAAAACACTAAATGTGAATGTGCCCTAAATGCTATATACCGGTAAATACATATTGTAAAAATATACCAGCTCACATCTCCATTATTTTTCCGTTCTTCTGATCCATCCAGGTCCTAATACAGATAAGGTCCTTGTGTCGTCCTCATTTTTCCTTTTTGAGGACCCATTGACTTCAACTGGTCCATGGCCACTTTTTGTGGACATATTCTACCTTTTTGCCACCGACTTACTGATTTGACAAGCACACAGATGACCCATATGTCCATTCTGCAATCAGAAAATGTCCTGTACTTGGCTGCAAAATGCGGACCACAATTGACTTCAACAGGCCCGCCAAAAATGCGGATGTAACACGTATGGTATCCATGGTTTTCGGATCCCCAATTTGTGGACCACAAAACACATACAGTCGTGTGCATGAGGCCAAAAGAAAGACTAAACCCTGGAATAAATGAGAAAAGTAAGCAAGTAATATAGTTGCCCTCAATGCATTTTCTTCATGTCTTGTAGGAATCCTAACTACAAATTAGCGTGGTATTAAAAAGCAGTAAGTGCTCAACCCCATATGCAGTGGTGCATCTATACTGGGGGGGGGGGCAGATCCTGCACTTGTGGCCCGTTGCTAATGGCAATCCCCAGCAAAAATGCATACAATGGAGGATGCCTGCAGCGGACCACAAGTACCACAATGGACATCCTACACAGGATAGCAATTGTGTGGATGTGATAAGCAGTCAAAATGACATAACAAAAACAAAGACAGGTGCACTATGCGGTCTTACTAACCCCCATACTGGTGTAAAATTGAGAATTAGCCAACATATCCTGCTTGGAGGACATGTCTGAGCCCGAGCACCACGCCAAGGTTTCTCAAGTAGCTCGGGAACCTAACGCTAAACCTACCTGAGCCGTATGGGCAATACCAGGAGCCAGTGGGCGAATTACAGGTGCGCAAGGTCCTGTAATTCGCCCACTGGCTCCTGGTATTGCCCATACGGCTCAGGTAGGTTTAGCGTTAGGTCCCGAGCTACTTGAGAAACCTTGGCGCGGTGCTCGGGCTCAGACATGTCCTCCAAGCAGGATATGTTGGCTAATTCTCAATTTTACACCAGTATGAGGGTTAGTAAGACAGCAGAGTGCACCTGTCCTTGTAGGAATCCTGCAGAGAGCATGAAGGGTTAAAGAGGTTTTCCGAGATTTTGATACTGATGACAGTGAGGAGGAGGGGGACACAGCCGATCTCCTGAGACACAGGGAGATTATTTCTCTCTAGGTTTATATATATATATGACACAGGTCCATCAAGTTCAACTTTTCTCAGATCAGTTTTATAATATTAATCATAACCCTCAGTGTCCTTTACTATTAGAGAAGCGTCTAGCCCTTGTGTAAATGCTGACATAGTATCTGCTATTACTACTTCTCGGGGCAGGGCATTCCACAGTCTGACTCCTCTAACTGTTGAGAATCCTTTCCTGTAACAATGTCTAAATAGCTTTTCCACCGCACATAAAGAATGTCCCCTGGACCTTTTCAAAGTCCTCGGAATGAATAAATCATGTCCCAGTTCTCAGTAGACCACACATGTATCTATACATGTAAAGGAGATCACATGTAAGGCGTTTTTGCGGTCCGCAAATTGTGGATCCACAAAACACGAATACGAGCCATGTGCATTTTGCGGAACAGAGCGTCTGGCCCTTGTCTGTAATACGGACAAGAACAGTACATGTTGTGTTTTTTGCGGATGCCGCATAACAGACATATGGTTGCGGACAGCACATGGTGTACATATCGCTTATAGATTATTATTATTTTTTGATCCAGTCCAAGTCCTTGCACTCCCGCCAATCAGCTGTTTCAGGAGCCGGCTCCTGGCAGCTCTCTGAGCACAGCGCCGTGCATTGTATAGCGGCTGTGCTTGGTATCGCAGCTCAGCCCCATTCACTTCAATTGGACTGAGCTGTAACTAGGCCACGTGACCGATGTATGATGACGTCAAATGGCTTTGGAAGAGGCCATGACGCTCATTGAGCGCCCAACCTCTTCTAACAGCTGATCAGCGGGGGGTGCTGGGTGTCAGACCCCCGCCCGTCAGATATTTATTCTTCTCTGCAGAGAATCCCCAAATCCAGATATGCAAACCTTGTGGTATCATACCCAAGAAGACTGGAGACTGGAATCACTGCCAAAGGGGCTTCAACTAAGGGCCCATTAACATAACTGTAAGGGCTCCATGCCCATGATGTGGACTTCAAGTAGTGGTCTGCAATGCACAAGCATCGGCCGTGTGAATCCGGAATCCATTGACTTTAATGGGTCCGCGATCCGCAAAATACAGCAAAAAATAGGACATGTTCTATATTTTATGGTGTGGAAGCACAGATCCGAAAATCCACGGAAGCTCTTCCCAGTGTTTTCAAGGGCCACATCCTATCTTTTGCCGTATTTTGTGGATTGCGGACCCATTTAAGTCAATGGGTCCGCATCTGCAGCGCATGACCAGTGCCAGTGTATTGCGCGCCTGCCGTTAGCAGTCTGCAATTCGGGCATAGGGTCCTTATGGTTGAGTAAAAGGTCTGAATACTTATTTTAATGCAATATATTCGTTTTTTCCTGTTCAATAAATTAGCAAAGGTTTCGAACAGTCTGTTTTCACTTTATTATGGAGTAGGGCTGCACGATATGGGAATTTTGTGCGATTTCCGATTAGGGCCCTAAAAATTGCGATAATGGTATGCGATGCAATATTTTAAGGGAATTGTGCTAGAGGTCTATTTGCTTGGATTTTCAAGGCAAAAGCACACACAAATTACTGATAATGCTGAAATGTAGTTATGCTTAACTCAAGAACTGAAATGCACAGTGTTTTTCAAAATAAAACCGCTTTTTCTAAATTAAATAACATATTTGCATTACTGCAAAGTACAAAATACAAAACTTGCCATTTTCTTAATAGCACTGCACAGAAGAGATAAATAAAATATATAGAAGAACATTTGTTCATTAAAATAACGACTTGCCTCCAGCCCCTCCTCCCTCCCCATACTGTAACTGATGTATCGCCGGCCGCGCTGTGCAGCATAGCGGCCGGTGATACATCCGTGTCAACCACGTAAAAAGTCAACCATCGCTTTATAAGGCGCACTGCCATTTTCCCCCTACTTTTGGGGGGGAAAAAGTTTGTCTTATAAAGCGAAAAATATGGTAATATAATTGCAACATTTTTGGGTTGGCCAATTGGCGATTGCGATATGGCGATTAATTGCGTTTGCTTTGGCGATATATTGTGCAGGCCTATTATGGAGTATTGAGTGCAGAATGATGGGAGAAACTTGCATTTGTTTTTTTTCATTTCAGCACAGGGCCGCAACCTACGAAAATGTAAAAAAAATAAAAGGGTCTAAAGGCTTTCCGCTCCCGTGTGTGATACTCCCTTATGACCACATGGATATGAGTTGTATTAATGAGGCAACTATAAAATTCCAAAAAAGAGAAAGCACAGTGGCTCAGTAGTTAGCACTGGTGCCTTGCAGTGCTGGGGTCCTGGGTTTGAATCTGACCAAGGACAACATCTGCATGGAGTTTGTATGTTCTCCCCGTGTTTGTGTGGGTTTCCTCCGGTTTCCTCCCACACTACAAAGACATACTGATAGGAACTTAGATTGTGGGCCCCATTGTGGACAGTGTGATGGTACTGTCTGTAAAGCGCTGCGTAAAATAAATAAACAGCATGGATCGCACATCCCCATGCCATGCATTGATCTATTATTACTTCTCAGCACAATTCCTATCGCTTCTCAGCGTAACTAATAGTATACAGCCCCCTGATATACATACTGTACATGAGGCATTAGTATACATTTTGATCAAAATGCATAGGCCCACTCTCCATGTCAAGGTTGTCTCCACGAGTGGGTACCTACTCTAAATTGGCACAGCACCTCATTGAGACCACCTCTATAACAACCCTGCACCATCAGGCAGCACGACCCAGCAGCCCAACAGCGCCTCTGCTATCAGACTAAGCCTTTCTTGCGCTGAGCAACACAAACCCACAGGCATAGAACCACAGCAACTGCATAAACTCCTACTTGGTTTCAGCTTGTAGTTCCTGAGACCACATGGAAAGGCGAGCTTTTGACATCCATTCGCATGGTGCGGTACTGCATGTTTGCTGTTTTTGCTTGGACTGTGGGCCAATGCGACCCAGTTCTAGAAAGCCTTAGTCTGAGAGCATGGCGCTGTTGGGCTGCCGGCTTGTGCCATCTGCCAGTGCAGTGTTGTGGCTGTGGTGGTAGCCATGTGGTGCTGCACTTTAGAGTAGGTGCCCACTCGCAGAGGCAACCTTGACGTGGTGAGTGGGCCAATGCATTTTAATTAAAACGTATACAAATACCTTGTGTACAGTATGTAGATTATGGCGCTTTATACCTGTATGAATTGTGCTGAGGAGTAATAATAGATCAATGTGTAGCATTTCACTTTGCACAGAGCGCTCATTAGCCAGATTTTGTTTGCTCTTTGCTTGGCTCGTATTTTTCTTCGGGCTTCACACGCGCATACATGACGTTGTATCAAGCACCAGTTAATTTAGTCATTGTGTCAATGGTAACACAAGAGCGGGTCGTATGTGTATATTTTTTCCAGCTAATTAATGTAATTTTGTTGACACTAATAGTCTGACTCCGCTTCAGTATGAATTCCGATCCTTCGTTAGGGAAAACCGCATCCATCTCGTCATGTGTTGTATCTGTGTATCAGATACTTTGTAATTTACTCTTCCCCCTCCGTAACTTGGGTGGGAGAAGGAGACATTGAGAAGTCACCTATTTAAATGAGCCTGGTAGATGTCGGCGCTGCTGTCGCATTGGGTTATGTTAATTAATTGATGCTCTCCGCAGCAGTATCTTTATTCTCATTGTGAATTCGCGGTTCATGCATTAGCTGTCATTTTTCCTTTGCCAATTTCAGCAAGACTGGCTCTTCCCTCACTCGCACAATATGTTCCCCTAATAAAAGTACAAAGTACATTATTTTCTTTTCTTCTGCTGCTCAAGCTACATATTCTGCAGCTCCAGGATTGTAATTTCAAAAGAGCAAATTGTACATTATTTACACTGACAAATCCTGCTATTCACCCTAACAAACGGCGTCGTTTTTCCCCCTCTTGTACTCCTTTGTGTAAGAGGAAATAATTGCAGAAACCACGCTGGCGCTGTGTACGCCACGTAGATTTT
Source organism: Bufo gargarizans (assembly GCF_014858855.1). Classification (NCBI taxonomy): domain Eukaryota; kingdom Metazoa; phylum Chordata; class Amphibia; order Anura; family Bufonidae; genus Bufo; species Bufo gargarizans. The sequence continues at coordinate 682,803,360 of NC_058080.1, read as the reverse complement.
GTCGTCCCTGGTACTCTAGTCCGTAATTTGATGCAGTGCTGTTGACATAAAGGCAGAATTTTTCCGCATCTTAACATTTCAATTTAGTTCTTTACCTGTCTGCACGCTCCACTTTACTGCAGTCCTCTCTACTTTTCAGAAGTACTACGCTTACTTTATGAAAAAAAAAAATAATAGCAAAGAAAATCATACTTGCATATGTAACCTTACTTAAAGGGAAGCTGACACCTTGAAAATGCAGGGCAATCTGCAGACGCCATGTTATAGAGCAGGAGGAGCTGAGCAGACTGATATATATAGTTTTATGGGAAACTTTTCGGTACAAGCGCTCATGCACACAAACGTATTTTTGTCCGCATTTGATCTGCAATTGTTGCGGGTCAGATGCAGGCCCATTCACTAGAGTCGGGCCGCAAAACATGCAGACAGCACACCTTCCGTGTTATCTGCAAAAATATTGAAAATGTCCTATTGTTGTCCGTAGGACTGTTCTATTATGGGCCGGATGCACATGGCCGGTATCTGTATTTTGCACATCTGCAAAACAGGCTATGGTCATGTGCATGAACCCTAACTAATATTTTATACATTTCAATTCCTGCTGATTCTGGACTTTCAAGTCCAGGCGGCGGTCCTATCAGTGACTGACAGCCTTCCCTCTATGACTGTGTATACAGAGAGAGCTGTCAATCACTGATAGGACCGCCTTCTGGACCCTTAAGCCCTCCTGGACTACCAAGCAATCGTCTAAATGCCTAACTTGTACTTTATTCATTTAACCCTTAGAGGAATAGGCAGTTTTCATTCATTTATTTATTTTATATTTTTTGCGTTTTTGTTTTTTTACTCCCTGCCTTAATTTTAGCCATAATTTTAGTTTTTTCCATTCACATAGCCATATGAAATGAATGGGTCCGCATCCTTTCTGCAAAAAAAAAAATAATGGAACGGAAACGGACAACGTTTGTGTGTATGTAGCCTTAATATGTGCAAAAAAGCTGATATATCCCTTAATATGAAAAAGACGTGGGTAGTGCAAAAAGTGCAAGTGCTAATGGACATAGAACAACTTCTACAGCCTGAGTCACTATCCATATTAAATCCCATACCCATAGTCTTAGATGCAGCCAGGATGGCGCCTGCCCTGACGCACTTTTCAATCAACTTTATATTTTGGTGTGGAAAAACTTTTTTTTTTGTAGGTAATTAGGTGTAGTTTGGAGCATTTACCGGTTTACATATGGTACAAGGTGATGTAATACTATATTACCTATTGTAATGGAAATATGCTTGTCCTATACACTGCATGGCATATTTATTAAAATGATAGATTAACCTGCTCAGCTCCTTCTGCTGTATAACCTTCAGCTCAGGCACCATGTTCAACGTGACATGTTTCATTAAAGGGACACCAGACGTTCAGTTGCCGTTATTATTGCATGGGCACAGCCATTGTGGGCTGGGGAGATACAGACTATAGTGTTCCTATAGTGTTGGCATCAATCTGTGGGGGTTCATTTCTGGGCACCCTCACCAATTAGTTGTTTGCAGTAGCCGCCAGAAACATACCAGTGGACTTTGCAGAACCAGGAGGCTCTGACCACTAGTTAGTGGCCATGCTTTTGTACTTCATCTCGGCTCCCATTAATAAGAATACTGCAGTACACCGGGCGTGGACAGAGCCTCCTGCTTCCAACCCATCTACTGTCACACTTTCCGCAGCGGCTGCAAACAGCCAATCGGTGCTCACCCCGTCTCTGCTCCCTCTAGTGTTGTTTCACTTAAAATGGCAGCTGCATCTCCCTCCTATCCCCTCCTTCCTGTATTTTATTTTCTGTATTACTCTAGTTCGAATTTAGAGTCTTCTGAATATTTTTAGAGATTCTGCTGGCAGGACAGGGTGTTTTCAGGGTGCTGAATGGTGAGACACTTTTCCTTAAAAGATATATTAAAGTTTTAGGTATTCTGTGATCTTTTATGCCCTTACACAGCCGCAGTGCTCTCACTCTGAATGCAGGCTGACTTCCAAAGTCCTGTGATGCTTCCTCCTATTCCAGCTTCTCTTTTAGTATCATTCCCTATGAAGCTGTCCAAGAGCAAAGCATTGCAGAAGTGCATGGAAGGGACCAAACATCATAGCTTAGGTAGGTGGATTGAATTTGCTTCATTAAATACTATTTTTTGTTATTAAATGGGTGCCCACAACCTGCCTCCACTATGGAAAGAATCCTACTTGCCTGTTTCCCGCTATTCTAGTCTTGCTCGCTTGCTACCGCTTGTCCACCTTCCGATCCTCAACTTGTTTACTTCCTTCCCAGCAGAAGCATGGTCACCTGCTCTGCTGCAGCCCAGCACCGCAGTCATTGGCCACAGTGGAGCAGCTGACCATGCCCATGTCGGGAATTGCGGTAAGTAATCAAGCTGCAGATGATGGGCACGCTGGAGCCAGTGAGCAAGACCGCAGCGGCGGGAGGCATGTTGACTCTTTCCCTAGCAGAGACAGGCTGTGGTTGCCAGGGTAAAATTAGTTATTCCCAGACAAAAATTATATATACTTTAGTCTCCAGATAGAGTAGTGAACATAAGGGTAAAGTGAAAACCAAAAGTTTGTTTGATTTAGTATCCTTTTTTATTCTTTAGACTGAGTTCTTGAGCTTAGACAACTCGTGAGTTTAGGAAAGAAAATGTAGTAAAGTTCTAAGTTTTAAAAAGTCATTTTTTTATTTTCCTTCAGCAGAAGGAATAATGTTAAAATTAATGTGTTGCAAATGAATTGTAAATTATGCAGCCTTTTTTTTTTTGTGATATAATGATGCTAATATAGTCTGGAGCTACAAGCTGTTTCTTCTCTCTCCTAGAGAAGTAATGGCACCAATAGAAGTTTCCCCAGTAACCATGGGGCCTAGCTGAGCTGTTTGCTGACAGTATGCTTTGTGTTTCAGATTGTACTGTTTGCATACATACTAACTCCTCTATCCATACATTAAATGCTGGTGATTACATTGTGACTCACTGCATTGGATCCGGCTACATAGACACCATCTTGTAAGTGCTTACGATACCAAGAGGTTCACAAACCTATGGAGGGCCGGGCAGGCGCTGGTACTTCCCATGGGTATAAAATGTATAGGCTAATATAATAACACAACCAGAAGATCAAAATGAATAGAGAAGGGAGAGGTGGCCCTAACAATAATACTTGGCTTTTAATAAATACATGTTAAAAATAAAGCCCATATGATAGAATAGTCATGATGAAATAAAGTCAAATGTGCAGTAATGCACAAAAGAAAAATCGAACGGTCTTACCACTTAGTAGATGTGTGCTTTCTGGGGGTCCCCAATGCCAGAGAGCTGGGTCTCTTTCCCTAGTTGCCCCTACTTGGCCTGAGCTATTCTTTACGCCCAGGTAGAGGAGCACTCGCCCTGATAAGGGCGACTCCTCTGAGTCGTCCCTCGCAGCTTACTAGGATTCCCTGCTGTGCCCTATAAATCAAAAAGCTTCCAGCCAGGTGCATAGACCAGTCGGGGTCAACAGCAGGTGGGTCCCAGTGAAAAAAATGTGTCCGGATGCGTTTCCTTGGAGAATATCCAAATCACCAGGGGACTGATGCAAAGGTCCAGATATGGTTACCACCTGAACCTGAAGAGCATGTCCTGCACCGGTTTGTTAGTGTTGGACACCGGTGAGAACTGAAAGCGGCAATGCGTATGGCATCAACCTGCCCAGGGTGTCCCACGTGTGGATTTCAGCGTTTCAGGGCGCCTAAAACCCCTCCCCGCAGATTGCGCGTCACAAGGGGTTGTGGTGTTCCATGCCCGTGGAACAGTGAGAGCGTGCAGGTAACCGCCCAGTACGGTAATGTTCCACGCAAGGGGCGAGATCAGGGAACCTCCCTGGGACATGTAGGCTTCAGCACACCCAGGGGATTCCCTGAAGCGGTGAGTGAAAGTATAGCACTCCGCTTGCTACCGAATGTAGAGCTACAGATGCTTGCACATTTGGCGCTTACTAATGGCTGGCGAATATGTCAAACAGGAAAGAAGCAAAAAATACCAAATTAAATTGAAATGAATAAAATGGCCTAGCTAAAGTCCTGTTTTAGAAACAAGTCTATCAGGTATTAAATGATAGATGTGTATATTTTGTAAGGTAAGGCAAAACCAGAGGTGATCAGGAATAGAGTGTTAATTACAGATTTTAAACACTGTTGCGGTAGAAAACCAGAAAAAAGAGACAGCCTGGGAGAGACCGATGTAAGGATGTCTCGGGGCCAGGGGATCAAATATAACAGCCGTATGATAGGTGTTCATTCAGACCCCTCAGGATGTCTTAAGTTCGAAGATCCTGTCCCAATCTCCTCGTCTCACTGATATGGGGACAGTCTCAATTCCCATGAAATGTCCCATTTCCACATGTTTTGCAAGGGGGGTATCTTTCTTGTCGTATATCTCCCATGTGTTCACTGATGCGCCTACGGAATTCTCTGGTGGTTTTTCCCCACGTATTCCAGGCCGCACAAGCAAGTAGCCTTATAAATTGCCCTTTTAGAGTGACCATCAATAAAGCTTTTGATGCTGTAAGTCTGATTGGTGACATTGCTCTTAAACGTGCGGCCATGTTGGATGTGCCCAACACGCAACACAGCCACTACAGTGAAAGCACCCCAGTGTCTGGCGTGGCCACCATATAGGTGTGATGGGTTCCTCACTGTAGTGGCGGTGTACCAAATGATCCCGTAGGCTCCGCCCCCTTCAATAGGTGACTTGTGGGGTGCCGGAAATGGCATCTCTTATATCTGGTCTAATTGTAACATTTATTTATAGGGCACAGCAGGGAATCCTAGTAAGCTGTGAGGGTCGGCTCAGAGGGGTCGCCCTTATCAGGGCGAGTGCTCCACTACCTGGGCGTAAAGAATAGCTCAGGCTAAGTAGGGGCAACAAGGGAAAGAGACCCAGCTCTCTGCCATTGGGGACCCCCAGAAAGCACACATCTACAAAGTGGTAAGACCATTCCATTTTTCTTTCGTGCACTGGCAATTACTGCACATTTGACTTGATTTCATCATGACTATTCTATCATATGGGCTTTATTTTTAACATGTATTTATTAAAAGCTAAATATTATTGTTAGGGCCACCTCTCCGTTCTCTATTTATAAAATGTATAGGATCACCATTTTATTTTAGCCTAAATCCATTAAAAGGTTTCTGCTAATTTCATCCTCCATATAGCAGTTTGAAGTCTGATTTTCTGATACAGAGCTACAAATCCCTTGCAATAGATGTAAATGTATAAAATAACATGCTAGATACCTGCAACCGCCACTAGAGGGACGTTACACATTGAACCCAATAAAAAGGGAGTATGCAATTAGCTCCCTCTTGTGGTGGCTGCTGGCAGCCAGAATGTTCTCTTAGAAGTCTGTGTCTGTGCAGGTAAATTGGAGTTGTGGAACTGGAAAACAGAGCTGTAAAAAATATATGAAGAAAACTGCAGAGAATTTTGTACCTTAAAACAACATAAAGATAAAAGGTGGAGGTTCACTTTAGGGTATGTGAGATTAATCTCTATGTATCTGTAGATACTAGGTGAGGGGCAGCAAATAACTGCGGAGCACAGATATACCATTTTATGATTTGTTAGTAAAAAATGTGAGGAGGTTGCATCCCCCCTATATACTTATATGATGATGTACTTAATAAAGAAATTTTAAATAAAATAAAAACAAATGTGAAGCAAAATATAATAATGCATATGTATAGCAGTAATCCCCTGGATATTCTACAGTAGACCCAAATTAAAGTGGTTTTCTGGGAGTAGTGATGACCTATCCTCGGGTAGGGATCCAACTCCTGGCTGCTTTTTGAAGAGACCGCTGCACATTTGCCTCTTCCTAGGCCAGTGTCGTCATGTTTATTGTTCACATGGCTTTGGCGCAGCTTGGCCTCATTTAAGTGAATGGGCCTGAACTGCAGTACCGAGCACAACCACTATACAATGGATGACACTGTGTTAGGTATGCTGTAAGTAGAGCGCTCGTGAGAGTGCCATGACCTCTTAAAACAGCTGATCATGGGGGTGCCAGGAGTCAGACTGAATATTAAACTCCTGGAAAACCCCTTTAAATATTCCCGAAGAGAGTCCATTACTTGACAGGATTCCCCCATTGTGAATAGTCTCCAGGCCGGCGCAGCTCGGGTGAATTGCCATGCAGTTTCATGCCCCCTCCTGGCTTCATTAACATCCCCCAGGCTGCAGTATGTCCTCACACGCAAGCTCTGGAGGCATCCAGCGCATGCGCAGTCTGCAGATGAGGCCAAAGCTATTACTTCCACTTCACTGCGCATGTTTTGTATCACCCGTCAAGCATGTCAGAGCTTCACTCTTGAGTTGTTTAAAGACCTTTTTATGCTGTTCTCCCACGTTTAACTTCTTTAGACGTTTTTTTCATATGCATAAAACATTATGCAGCAAATCTGTCACAAAATGATGGCTGCAAATAGCTGTAACAATTGGTGTGGCATATTGCTGAGAAATTTTGTACATATTACACTAATGTTTTCTCAGTACAAAAAAAATGTTTATTCACCACATTGACGGACATTTACTAATCATGTTGGACCAGAATTATGGCGTAAAATGTGCCAAAAAATTGCATTTTGATTTGCACCAAATATTACAAGTGTTTTTTGTAGAATTTTCACCATAAAGGATGCATCACACCAAAAATTAGCTATAAATGTCAAAGTGGGCGGGGCTATCAAATTGGTGCATATTATGCATAATTTATAATCCTCTTATCGGCAGAAATGGCTCAAATTTTTGCAGACAATTAAGCCAGCTTATGTTGTGGTGTTTTGTGTAAAAAGTCACATAAAGATGCTACTTTTTGTGAAAAAGTTGCATTTATGAAGAGAAAAACTAATCGTCATAGGAACAAGTGATAGGTGAGTATTAAAGCAGGACCCATTTATTTAATATAAATGAGCTAAACAGCAGGATTTCGACAGTGAATTGACACTTAACAATAACAAAAATGAGTCCCGAGTCTGAGACAAAAATCGCAGTTTACCAGTGGAAATGTTGCAAATATGCTTCAAAAGTCGCAAATATGCTTCAAAAGTTGCAAGTGTCTGGCAGGGTTGGCTGAAATGGCACGTTTAGTGCTATTGGCGTTAAAATGTTGGAAATCAAGAAAAACGGACGAATAATCAAGTTTATATTTAAAGGGTAACTGTCATATTTTCACTCAAAATTAAATTTTCATATACAGTACAGACCAAAAGTTTGGACACACCTTCTCATTCAAAGAGTTTTCTTTATTTTCATGAGTATGAAAATTGTAGATTCACACTGAAGGCATCAAAACTATGAATTAACATATGTGGAATTATATACATAACAAAAAAGTGTGAAACAACTGAAAATATGTCATATTCTAGGTTCTTCAAAGTAGCCACCTTTTGCTTTGATTACTGCTTTGCACACTCTTGGCATTCTCTTGATGAGCTTCAAGAGGTAGTCACCTGAAATGGTTTTCACTTCACAGGTGTGCCCTGTCAGGTTTAATAAGTGGGATTTCTTGCCTTATAAATGGGGTTGGGACCATCAGTTGCGTTGTGGAGAAGTCAGGTGGATACACAGCTGATAGTCCTACTGAATAGACTGTTAGAATTTGTATTATGGCAAGAAAAAAGCAGCTAAGTAAAGAAAAACGAGTGACCATCATTACTTTAAGAAATGAAGGTCAGTCAGTCCGAAAAATTGGGAAAACTTTGAAAGTGTCCCCAAGTACAGTAACAAAAACCATCAAGCGCTACAAAGAAACTGGCTCACATGCGGACCGCCCCAGGAAAGGAAGACCAAGAGTCACCTCTGCTGTGGAGGATAAGTTCATCCGAGTCACCAGCCTCAGAAATCGCAGGTTAACAGCAGCTCAGATTAGAGACCAGGTCAATGCCACACAGAGTTCTAGCAGCAGACACATCTCTAGAACAACTGTTAATAGGAGACTGTGTGAATCAGGCCTTCATGGTAGAATATCTGCTAGGAAACCAGTGCTAAGGACGGGCAACAAGCAAAAGAGACTTGTTTGGGCTAAAGAACACAAGGAATGGACATTAGACCAGTGGAAATCTGTGCTTTGGTCTGATGAGTCCAAATTTGAGATCTTTGGTTCCAACCACCGTGTCTTTGTACGACGCAGAAAAGGTGAACGGATGGACTCTACATGCCTGGTTCCCACCGTGAAGCATGGAGGAGGAGGTGTGATGGTGTGGGGGTGCTTTGCTGGTGACACTGTTGGGGATTTATTCATAATTGAAGGCATACTGAACCAACATGGCTACCACAGCATCTTGCAGCGGCATGCTATTCCATCCGGTTTGCGTTTAGTTGGACCATCATTTATTTTTCAACAGGACAATGACCCCAAACACACCTCCAGGCTGTGTAAGGGCTATTTGACCATGAAGGAGAGTGATGGGGTGCTGCGCCAGATGACCTGGCCTCCACAGTCACCGGACCTGAACCCAATCGAGATGGTTTGGGGTGAGCTGGACCGCAGAGTGAAGGCAAAAGGGCCAACAAGTGCTAAGCATCTCTGGGAACTCCTTCAAGACTGTTGGAAGACCATTTCAGGTGACTACCTCTTGAAGCTCATCAAGAGAATGCCAAGAGTGTGCAAAGCAGTAATCAAAGCAAAAGGTGGCTACTTTGAAGAACCTAGAATATGACACATTTTCAGTTGTTTCACACTCTTTTGTTATGTATATAATTCTACATGTGTTAATTCATAGTTTTGATGCCTTCAGTGTGAATCTCCAATTTTCATAGTCATGAAAATAAAGAAAACTCTTTAAATGAGAAGGTGTGTCCAAACTTTTGGTCTGTACTGTATATATGATTTATTAATTAGCTTTTCAAAATTTTTGGCTGATGCAAAAATAAAATCCCTTTGCAATTCCACCTGTGTGTTATTTTGGTTATTCCTCCCAGCTACACATGCATGGTTGGCTTGGCCGAGCATGCATGTGTTCTGAATGGATAAAGGGAAGAAAAGAATTGGGAATAAAACCCAGTAGAACATACCTGATCCTTCTTTCCCCCAATATCATCTGTAATAGGAGTCAGGACACCCCAGGGACATCATAATGTGTATGAACACTTAAGTAGCGATGCTTTGAATTACTTACAGTGACAAGCAATAGTGCTTTTGAATACTGACTTTTCCCATGGGGGTTGTCAGACCTACGAATTGCATGGAAACCCAGCGACACTTGCGAAAGATTGTGTCAAGGAATTAAGAAGTGAAATGAATAATTGTTGTTTTAAAAGCTATTTTTCTGGGACTAATGGTGGGGATCTGAGTGGTGGGGAAAGTGCTTGTTTTGTGCAATGGCCCAAACACATGAGCATGAGCCGTCACCATTCAAGATCTGTGTATGCATAGATATCAAGTGCATGGAATATGGGACATAGTGTTGGAGGTAGGGACCCGTTTCTGAGGAATAATGTACAAGGGGATAACTGGAGAATGGTTAGATCAAGAATTTGAAAAGCCTTCTTAAAAATTTGTTTTTAGGGCACTTTTAGGAATTAATCTGATTGTCTTGGGTAGCTCATTTCAGGGAACTGGTGCAGCACAAAGTTTTGGAGACAGATAGGTGGTTCAGATTAATTTTAGATCGTTGGCAGAATGGAGAGCATGGGGAAGGTGGTAGACAGAGGTGACGGAAAAGATATAGGGCGGTACAGCACTGTGGAGATATTTGTTGGTGAGAATGAGAAATTTAAAGATTTTTTCCGGCAGTAGAATATTGATTGCCTATCCTTAGGCTAGCTCATAAACATCTGATCAGTTGGGTTCTAACACCCAGCACCACCACATTTTTGAGCAGGCTCCGGTGAGTGCCGCAGCTCTATAGCTTACAAAGCACAGCACTGTCCATTGCAGGCATCCTCAACCTGTGGCCCTCCAGCTGTTGCAAAACTACAACTCCCAACATGCCCGAACAGCCTACAGTTATCAGCCTACAGCAGGGCATTGTGGGAGTTGTAGTTTTACAACAGCTGGAGGGCCGCAGTTTGAGGATGCCTGGTCCATTGGATAGCGTCTGTATTTGGTATTACAGCCCAGGACCATTCATTTGAATGCGACTGAGCTGCGCCTAGGCCATGTGGCTAATGAACATTACGCAACAGGCCTTGGAAGATGTTGCAGTTCTCAACAGAGCACCACAACCTTTTCTAACTTTGGATTGGTTAGGGAGCAGGGAATGAGACCCCCATAAATTACATATTGATGACCTATCCTATCCTAGGTCCTCAATATTCTACACTCGGAAAAACCCTTTAAATTGTATTCTGTAGTGTATGGGAAACTGGCACGGGCTGGCGTCATTGGTGTAGAGGTTAGAAAGATTGATGAGCCTGGCTACTGCATTCCGGAAAGATTGGATAGGGGAGAGTTTAGTGAGGGGAAGATTGATTAATAATTTGCTACAGTAATCAAGGCAAGAATAATTTTGAGAATGTAGCTCAACGTGAATTCAAAAGATTTGAGAATGAATAAGCTAACGCAGGCTAAGTGAATAAATATATTTACTAACTTTGATTAACCCCTTAGGGACCAGCGCCGTACATGTACAGCTGGCTGATCGGGCAGGTGCAGAAGCAGCGGCAGTGGTCCGGCAGTCACTGATGGCCGGCCCCCTGCTGTTTTCACCGATGCCGGCACATTAACCCTTGCACTGCCACGGTCAGCGCTGACCGCGGCATGTGCAGGATCCTGCCAGGTATGGGGTGGCCATCTGGTCCTCACGCTGCTGTGACTGGGACCTGATGGCAGGGAAGACGGCCTGATGCCTTCTTGGGCATTGTACCTGCCTTCCGTGACAGCCTGTGCGATCCAGCCCCCTGGATCTCACAGGCAGGAAGCTGTAAGTGTATTACACTGGTAATACACTTGCAGCCAATGCATTAGAATACAGAAGTATTTTAATGCATTGTAAAGGGGATCAGACCCTCAAAAGTTGAAGTCCCAGAGTGGGACAAAAAAAAAGTTTGACAAAAAAATTTAAAGTTTCAAGTAAAAAAAAAAGTGTCCTTTTCCCAAAAATAAAGTAAAAAAAAATAGGGGAAAAAAGAAAAGTAGACATATTTGGTATCACCGCGTCCTTATCGACCAGCTCTATAAAAATATCACCTGACCTAAATTTTAAACTGTGCTAAAAAAAATTTTTGGGTCACCTTACATAGCTAAAAGTGCAACACCAAGCGATCAAAAGGACATATGCCCCCCAAAAGACAATCACAAAGACAAATAAAAAAAACTATGGCTCTCAGACTATGGAGACACTAAAACATGATTTTATGTTTTTAAAAATGCTTTTATTGTGTTAAATGTAAAAAATATAAATAGTAGACATATTAATTATTGCCACGTCTATAACAACCTGCTCTATAAAAATACCACATGACCTTGAACCCTAAAAAATATAAAATAAAAACTGTGTCAAAAAAGCTAATTTATGTCACCTTACATCACAAAAAGTGTAATAGCAAGCGATCAAAAAGTCACATGCACCCCAAAATGGTACCAGTCGCCCAAAAATTTTAAAAAAACTATGGCTCTCAGAATATGGAGACACTAAAGCATGATTTAAAAAAAAAAAAAATGCTGTTTCTGTGTAAAACTTAAATAAATAAAAAAATATACATATTAGGTATCGCAGCGTCCGTAAGAACCTGCTGTATAAAAATATCACATGACCTAATACCGTAAAAAAAAAGGTGAACACCGTAAAAAAGGTGTCAGATGAACATTGTAAATTAAAAATAAAGGTGCCAAAACAGCTCTTTTTTGTTACCTTGACTCACAAAAAGTGTAATATAGAGCAACCAAAAATCAAATGTACCCTAAAATAGTACCAACAAAACTGCCACCTTATCCCGTAGTTTCCAAAATGGGGTAAATTTTTTTGTAGTTTCTACTTTAGGGGTGCATCTTCAAATGTGACATGGCAACTTAAAATGATCCCAGTGAAATCTGCCCTCCAAAAACCATATGGCGTTACTTTCCTTCTGCGCCCTGCCGTGTGCCCGTACAGCAGTTTACAACCACATATGGGGTGTTTCTGTAAACTACAGAATCAGGGCAATAAATATTGGGTTTTGTTTGACTGTTAACCCTTGCTTTGTTACTGTAAAAAATGGATTAAAATTTAAAATCTGCCAAAAAAGTGGAATCGCTGAAATTTCTACATGCTTCTATAATTCTTATGGAACACCTAAAGGGTTAAGAAAGTTTGTAAAATCAGTTTTGAATATCTTGAGGTGTGTAGTTTCTAAAATGGTGCCATTTATGGGAGGTTTCTATTATGTAAACCTCGCAAAGTTACTTCAGACCTGAACTGGTCCTCAAAAAGTGGGTTTTGGAAATTTTCGAAAAAATTTTAACTTCTAAGACTTCTAACGTCCCAAAAAAAGAAAATGTCATTTACAAAATTATCCAAACCTGAAGTAGTCATATGGGAAATGTAAAGTAATAACTATTTTAGGAGGTATCAATATCTGTTTCAAAAGCAGAGAAATTTAAATTTTGAAAAATTTTTCCCAATTTTTGGTAAATTTGGTATATTTTTATTTTTTTAAGAAATATTTTGACTCAAATTTACCACTGTCATGAAGTACAATATGTGAGGAGAAAACAATCTCAGAATGGTAAAAGCGTTTTAAAGTTCTTACCACATAAAGTGGCACATGTCAGATTTGCAAAAAATGGCCTGGTTTTTAAAGAGGACCTTTCATCAGTTTAGCCCTAGTCTAATTATGGTCTTGCCTTTATAGGACGGCCCATTCTAACTGGCGAAGAGAGGTGCGCTCTGATTGGATGCGCTCACAGCCAGGGAGAAAAGAAAACACCCCCAGCGAAACTGCAAGTCTCCGCCTAGTATAACCGAGTCGGTTCATTAGAATATAAGGCGCCGAAATCAACACTGCCAACAGCGGACGAACAGGGGGTGGTCTTTGGGGAAAAAGAAAAAGTGCTATGGCATCAGTGGGGGCCACCCTATAAGGTAAGACCATAATTAGACTAGGGCTAAACTGATGAAAGGTCCTCTTTAAGGTGAAAAATGGCAGGGTCCTAAAGGGGTTAAATATAGAAATCACATACAGAATAGTAAAAAGTAAATTATCATCACTGGCCATGCAATATGGGGTGGGACTCCGATCGCTATGTCGTAGCACATGGACGACACCCCAGGGTGTACAAGAGATAGGGCAAATCAATACTTACATCCTACCTAAAATTAAGTCTTCAATGGAGTGCCCCAAATGTATGTGTGTCACATAGTTTAAACATTTTAGCCCCTCTTCCAGTGTGCAGCACGCATGTCTCTGTGATCACTCAGGAATGTGGTCTTATCAGCACAATGGCGGATGGGTACCAGGTTACAGGTCACATCATTACACAGAATGGTAATAATAAACGGGAACAAAATTAAACCAATGAGTACTTTAAAAATACCCTTACAATACAGAAAAACTGAGTTTTTGCTTTTTCTACGGGTAGATCCGGGAGTATTTAGGCAACGTTTTTGAGGTATAGATGGCATGAGTGGGCAAGTGATTAAATATAGGGAGAGATCAAATATAACCCCAGCGGGCGTACTGCTTAGGAGTCATTCTTCCCCAGTAATTATTTTCCAGCAGATATGCAGCAGTTGTAAACCATCTCATTAGTTGTCTTGTGCGGATCTGCTGGGAGTTGTAGTTACAACAGCTGGAGCTTCGCGGGTTGCAGGCCACAGTGATTCACATTTGATTTAGAAATCTGAAATGATCCAAAGAGCAAAACATAAAAAATGGATAAACTGCTTTATAGATGTGACCGCAGCCATTCAAAGCAGCCAGGAACACAGCTCATTGCTTTCTCTGAAGTCATTTTCTAGTAAGTTGCCTGATTTAATGAAATAAAGATTCCTTTAATTACTCACAGGGGGATGGAGCAAACACACAAACATCTCATATCAGAACTTTCCAATCTCATTCGAGAAGAGCATATGAAGTTTGTTGTTGACTAATCGCTGTAAATGAGCGTCCTACATATCAAGCAATGCTGATTGTTACTTCATTATTTCAATTGTCAGAAGCCCTGTCTCCGCAGCGAATGAAGACCTTAATATATTATAATTGGCTCCAAGAAGCCGTTACATCTGCCACTTCTCATAGCTCACACCTCGTGCATTCTAAGTGAGCGCTAATGCGGTGTGGCGTGGCCACACATTGGCTTTCACAGGGCTGTTGTGAAGATTGAGGCTCTCAAAAGGGGCAAAAATTAGGTATATTACAGCATTTAGATTGGAACATGCACATATGGTAAAAAAAAAGGCGCAAAAAAGTGTTCACAATTTTACTGGTTAAGGTTGTCCTATGTTCTAATCCATTTTCTCTATTGGATGTAAGTGAATGAGGCCGAGATGGATTACCTGATACGGCTTTTAGGAGTGGTGCAGTTTCTGGGAACAGCAAACCCTTTAAAGTGGTTTTCTGGGATTTTAATATTAAGGGGCCTATCCTCCGGGTAGGCAATGAATATCTGATTTTCTGGGGTCCGACACCCAGCAACCCCTCCGATTAGCAGTTCTGCATTAGCATAGGCACCAGAGCTACACAGCTCCTTCCATTTTTGAAGTGGATGGAGCTGATAACTGCAGCACTGTCCCCATTGAAGTCATTGGGATCAACACTGCAGTTACCAGCTGCGTCTTCTACACAATGGACACAGCTATGTAGTTCCATCACCAAAATCCCGCACTGACAGAACAGCTGATCCGTTGGGTGTCAAATCCCCGCTGATCAGATATTGATGGCCTATCCTCAGGATAGGTCATCAGTATTAAAATCCAGGAAAACGCTTTTAAAGGGCATCTGTCAGCAGATTTGCACATAAGACACTGGCTGACCTGTTACATGTCCGCTTGGCAGCTGAAGGCATCTGTGTTGGTCCCATGTTCATATGTGCCCGCATTCCTGAGAAAAATTATGTTTTAATGTATGGAAATGAGCCTCTAGGAGCAATGGGGGCGTTTCCATTACTCCTAGAGGCTCTGCTCTCTCTGAAACTGCTGCACCCTCTCAACTTTGATTGGCAGGGCCAGAAGTGATGACTGGCCCTCTCAATCAAAGGGCAGAGCATGTGGCAGCTGCAGAGAGAGCAGAGCCTCTAGATGTAACGGCAACGCCCCTGTTGCGCCTAGAGGCTCATTTGCATATATTCAAACATCATTTTTCTCACATATGAACGTGGGACCAACACAGATGTCTTCAGCTGCCAAGCGCACATGTAACAGGTCAGCCAGTGTCATAGGTACAAATCTGCTGATGTCCTTTAGGTAAGAGATAATAGGTCCAAACTTCTGTGCTGAATCCTTTTGATAATATATATTTATAGCAGTTGGAGCTCCATTTTCCTGATACAGAAAGGGGTTGTCTCATATTCACTGTATAGACTATAAAAAATGAACTATGTTTTTCATTTACATGCTACTCATAAAACGTTCCACTGAAGAGTTCTGACACTTACATACTATGGTGCCACCTGGTGTCCATAGTGTATAGCAATCTTCAGTCCATCTACTGAGCTGAGTGCTGGTGGACATGCATGCTCAGCCCACAGCCAGGTCTCTGCATAGTGATCCTCTGTTCACTGCAGAGCAGCCAATAGAAGACGCTCCATGCTTGCCTGCCGTGTCGAGGAAGCAACAACTCCTCTGCATGACGGCATAGCAGAAAAGACTATTACTGTACAGTAGGTCATATAAGAAGGTTATATTGTGTGCTGCCAGAGGGAGAAGGAGACTAATTTAGCAGCCCGAGCCCACCCCTTGTATCACAAATTGACAACCACACCAAGGCGGGTGCACATGGAAGTCAAAAATGGTGTAAAACGTGTTTTGTTTAGTTTTTTACTACATATTGCTTTAAATCAACTATGATCAGCCTTTTAAAACATTAAGTATGAAAACCTATATTAGCAAGTGATCTAGGCAGCAGACCTAGCAGTGTGGTGTGCTTTCCACGGGTCAGTGGCATGCATGCCTAATGTCTTATTTCTGAGGACTCACACATTTTTACACACGGTTACAGTCAGTCATTGTTACTGTATTGCACCGCAGGTGTGCACTGTTAGGGGATATGTTCTGCCCGGCATATCCTTGAGCTCTGATATTCTTAGCAAGTACTCCGTCATATTTTGCTTAAAGGGTTGTCTCACTTGTATCGTTATTAACCATATTGCCTCCTTTGCTTGCTGGATTAATTTTTCTATCACATTATACACCGCTCGTTTCCATGGTTACAGAGAACATCCTGCAATCCATCAGTGGTGGTCGTGCTTGCACAATATAGGAAAAAGCTCCTATGGTCCCGGCCACCAGAGAGATTGATGCTTTTTCCTATAGAGTGCAAGCACGACCACCACTGATGGATTGCAGCAAAGGAAACTATATGGATAATAATACATTAGTAAGTGCCTGGTATTCACTTTCTCTACATGATAAATACAACTGAAGGGAGACAACCCCTTTAATGGGAATGCATCACCTTTTTTCACTAATTTAAAACCAGACAGTGAAACAAATTCATTTTTCTAACCTGTTTATATCTTCTCATTGTAGATTGATTTTGTTTTCTGTATATGATTATGGAGGCAGCCATTTTGCATGAATAGCTTTTATAGATATCCTTTACAGCAGCCACATGGGCCATAGACAGAATAAATTGGGGATGATTTACTGACTCCTATGGGAGAGTTTTCTAGACATGCTCTGTGATCTATGCAGTGGTCGTTGTGCAGGGAGAGGGAAGACGTAAGCTGTGACTACCTATTGTTAAAGGTGGATCCTTTGTTACTTATACAGAGATGTTACCTGACATTGTAATCCTGGCTGTGGTAATCATGGATGAAAAATGATCTCGACAGATCAGCAAGTCTCAGCATATCATTTGGCAGTGGGTAGTGTGAGAACTACAGGGTTTTAGGATTCCTTAAAATATAAATGATGACCTGGACAACTAAAAATAGTGTTACCAAAAATTCTTTAAAAATGCTGTAACATACATGCTTGATTTTAAACAATAGGCTATTTTCCAATTAACGTATTACCTTTAAATGATCACTATCCTTTCAGCAAACTTAGAATAAATTAATTCAATAGTACACGTGAATGTAAGAAATATTGTAATATATCTAATCACAAAAAATGCCTCCCTCCTTCTAAATCCCCATTCTCTGCTAAGTCTGTCTTGAGAGCTGAGACAGAGTGTCAACTCATAGAAGGATCTGATGACCTGCTGCACCCAGAAATCAATGTAGGGACGAGGAGCTGCTAAAGGGAGAAACATACATTTTTCTGTGATTTAAATATATTACAAAGTTTCTTATATTCATCTGTACTTTTAAAGTTTGTTGAAAGGTTAGTGTCCATTTAAGGCTTTAATTGTCTAATATATTTTTCTTATGTTATGTTTGTTCCATTGATGATTGTACCTGCTTTTGATTCTTTTGAATGGCCAAATAAACATTTAGAAGAATAGGTGCACTACTGTGGTGGATGCAATTAACAAAACCTGACTAAACCCTCACACTGATGTTAAAATGAGACTTTAGCCAATATATCCTTATACGAAGGACATACCGGAGCCCGTGCACCACGTCAAGGTATCTCAGGTGGCACGGGACCTAACGCTAACCTACCTGTGCTGTATGGGCAGTACCAGGGGCCAGTGGGTGAATTACAGGCGCGTAAGGTCCAACTCACAGCAAACAGCTCCCAGTTGCCTCCAGTGTGAAACCACTCATGCAATGGGAGGAGGGAGGAGGCTGTGAGTCCCACCCAGAGCTGACTGATAGGATGCAGGCCTCACAGGTGCACCGAATGCTGCCTATAGATGAAAATCAGGCACATTCAAATTTGGAGTTTATACACCTCCAGACATACATATACAAATTACATAATATAACGTGGTCTCAAAAAGCAGGAAATGCTCAACCCCATATGCAGTTGTGCATTTATAACCGGGGGAGCAAATCCTGCACATGTGATCCGTTGCTAATGGCGAACCCCAGCAAGAAATGCATACAATGGAGGATGCCTGCAGCGGACCACAAGTACCACATAGACATCCTACACCAGATAGCAAAATGTGTGGATGTAATTGCCTATATCAAATAAACATTTAGAAGAATAGGTGCACTACTGTGCTGGATGCAATCAACTAAATCTGACTAAACCCTCACACTGATGTTAAAATGAGACTTTAGCCAATATATCCTTATATAAAGGGTTGAGCATTTCCTGCTTTTTGCGACCACGTTATATTATGTAATATTGTGAATGGCCGACTAAAATATGTATAACCTAGTCCTTAAACCTACTGGGAGGTTGTCATAGTTTGTAAAAAGAATGACCTTTATATAATGTCTAAATGTTGAGGGGATTGTAGTATGCAGTAAACCAGCTCCCCTGTAATGGTAACAGCTCTGTGCTTCTGGGCTTGACTCCAGAGCCGGCTGACAATGAGAAGTCTTCTTGGCTTTGATCTTCCGTTTTCCTTCATGTGACCTTTGCTGACAGATAATTTATTTCTTTCTAATCCATTTGAGAATATTAAATCCTTAAGGGCGCACGTTATTCTTTCTTGTTCAAAGCCATGCTAATTTGCAGTGCAATTTTCATTGTAAATATTATAAAGCAGAGCCATCTTGTCTTACCATCTAATCCATCTCAAAGAACAAATGTCTAGAGTTTTGGGCAGCTCTGGAAGAGCTACTCTCATCTTAGGGTTTTCTTTCTTGTCTTGGATATCACCCCTATGGGAATATTGTACTTGCACGACACATTAGAGATAGGTTGGGTGCATCCCAAAAAAATGTTGGTCAGGTGACATGACCACCAGTCTTCAGGGAAAACCACTATTAGTCACAATGTACTAAAATCGGTGGCTTAAAGGCAACTGTAATCCACAGTCACAGTATTCAGGGTGCATTGGCTAATTTTTCAAGATTAAAGGGGTTTTTCTGATGGAAAACGTTGACTGAAGAATGCAGGGTCAGTACACTTAAAGCAACGGTATAAACTAAACATGTAATGAGCCGGTTTTGTCCCACTTTTGCTGACTATGTGCTCTTCCAGAGTGCGGTCCCATTCAAGAGAATGAAGCTGGACGTAGTTCCCTGCTTAGACAGGTGACTACTATGTCCGCAATTCCTTTCATTCGCAGCATAGGTGGTGGGGGTCCCACAGGTTAGACTCTCATTGATCATAAAGTGATGGCCTACCCTAGCCACATGCCATCACACTTTTAAGAAGTTTGGTTTAACATTTACAGGTATCTCCCTTCTCTGTATGACCATTAGCTGAAACTGATTGAAGACCAGATCACCACCTTGTAGAAGAATCTAGTTACTTGAATAGCCCATAAAGACATCTGACCATGTAACTGTTAATTTATAATATTTTAGGTCTAGCGTACATGACTCTCATCAAACCTTGTAAAATCTAAACGCTTTGAATAAAACTCACATATGGAGCTGTCTTACATATTTGATGACTGCATTATAATGCTAGACAACCTAACCTGGCCCTAAACAGTAGATCTATCCACTGAATTGAGTTGGCTTGACTGACGATTAAATGCGTAAGAGGGCCTCCCAACTCATGCCTGACCGAAGATGTTGGGGAAAGAAGTATCGGGTCACTAATTTCAAAGGCCCTGAGTTGCAATACCAGACAACACCCATAAGCAGGTGTGGTGTTGTTTCTAGACGCAAGCAGCCATGTTTTTATATCCTGTCCAACCCCTTTAAATACAGTATATAAGCCATTTCCATGAGGAGGATAATTACTTGCTTCATGTGTGTCCTGCAAATTTTGTGTTAGCAAAAAATACACATTCCATGTTAGCCATGAACAGGATTGCCAACTGTCCCCTTTACTTCTGGTCCCTATGTGTATTTGAAGACGTCCATCATAGATTTTCCATGTAGTCATAATGGCCCCTTGTTTAAACCATTTTCTGAATTTCTCAAGAATCATGGTCTTAAGTAAAATTAAACTGTTTATAGAACGGCGCCGCTGTGTACTTCAAGGATTTAATAGCAGTTTTAACATGGCCTCTTTACTCGGCTGATCTTATTGAATGTTCTATTCATACTTTTATATACGGTACTTTTTATATACTTTTATGTGCTATACTTTTAGGCCAAGCAAATAGAGCAAAAAGAATTGTGGAACCTGCGCAGAAAGACCTGTACAAGTATGAGGCTGGACATATTCCTACCGAATGGGAAGGTAATGACATTCTTTTTAATTTGATAATGGGTGAAAATCGTTTATACTTTATTTGTTTCTGTGCCATTGTTTCATGAAGAAAATAAAACGATGGCTTCATTCATGCAACTAAATGCACTGTATGAGTGAATGGCATTTTACAATCTCCTTTACTTAATAACCGCAGCAGTTACACTGAACTATAGACTGACGAGCATCAGCGGTTACACTAGACTGTGGACTGACGAGCATCAGCGGTTACACTAGACTGTGGACTGACGAGCATCAGCGGTTACACTAGACTGTGGACTGACGAGCATCAGCGGTTACACTAGACTGTGGACTGACGAGCATCAGCGGTTACACTAGACTGTGGACTGACGAGCATCAGCGGTTACACTAGACTGTGGACTGACGAGCATCAGCGGTTACACTAGACTGTGGACTGACGAGCATCAGCGGTTACACTAGACCAGTGATGGCGAACCTATGGCACGGGTGCCAGAGACGGCACTCAGAGCCCTCTCTGTGGGCACCCACACCCTGGAAAAAGTCTATGCTGTATCAATATGCCTTAGACTTTTCCTGCCATTCAGCAGCGCAGGGCGCACTATGAACAGCACGGGCAGCGCACTGAATGTAGGCAGGCTATTATAGCTAAGTGATAAAGTACATGGAATATATACTATATTGGACTGTAGTATTCAGGGTAAATTGCTGTGTTGGCACTTTGCGATAAATAAGTGGGTTTATGTTGCAGTTTGGGCACTCGATCTGTAAAAGGTTCGCCATCACTGCACTAGACTGTGGACTGACGAGCATCAGCGGTTACACTAGACTGTGGACTGACGAGCATCAGCGGTTACACTAGACTGTGGACTGACGAGCATCAGCGGTTACACTAGACTGTGGACTGACGAGCATCAGCGGTTACACTAGACTGTGGACTGACGAGCATCAGCGGTTACACTAGACTGTGGACTGACGAGCATCAGCGGTTACACTAGACTGTGGACTGACGAGCATCAGCGGTTACACTAGACCAGGCATCCTCAAACTGCGGCCCTCCAGCTGTTGTAAAACTACAACTCCCACAGTGCCCTGCTGTAGGCTGATACCTGTAGACTGTTCAGGCATGCTGGGAGTTGTAGTTTTGCAACAGCTGGAGGGCCGCAGTTTGAGGATGCCTGCACTAGACTGTGGACTGACGAGCAGCAGTGGTTACACTAGACCAGTGTTTCCCAACCAGTGTGCCTCCAGCTGTTGCAAAACTACAACTCCCAGCATGCCCGAACAGCATTTGGCTGTGCGGGCATGCTGGGAGTTGTAGTTTTGTAACAGCTGGAGGCACACTGGTTGGGAAACACTGCACTAGACTGTGGACTGACGAGCAGCAGTGGTTACACTAGACTGTGGACTGACGAGCATCAGCGGTTACACTAGACTGTGGACTGACGAGCATCAGCGGTTACACTAGACTGTGGACTGACGAGCATCAGCGGTTACACTAGACTGTGGATTGACAAGCAGCAGCAGTTACACTAGACTATGGACTGACAAGCAGCAGCGGTTACACTAGACTATGGACTGACGAGCAGCAGCGGTTACACTAGACTGTGGACTGACGAGCAGCAGCAAATACACTAGACTATGGATTGACAAGCAGCAGCAGTTACAGTAGACCAGTGTTGGCGAACCTATGGTGCGGGTGCCAGAGGCGGCACTCAGAGCCCTCTCTGTGGGCACCCGCACCCTGGAAAAAGTCTATGGTGTACCAATATGCTTTAGACTTTTCCTGCCATTCAGACAGCGCACTTAATATAGGCAGGCTATTGTATATAGCTAAATGATAAAGTATGTGGAACATATTTTGGACTGTAGTATTCAGATTAAACTTTGTGATAAATAAGTAGGAATTTGGTTGCAGTTTGGGCACTCGGTCCGTAAAAGGTTCGCCATCACTGATCTAGACTATGGACTGACCAGCAGCAGCAGTTACACTAGACCAAGGATGCTCAACCTGCAGCCCTCCAGCTGTTGCAAAACCACAACTCCCAGCATGCAGGGAATTGTAGTTTTTAAACAGCTGGAGGGCCACAGGTTGGGAATCCCTGCACTAGACTGTGGCCTGACAAGCAGCAGCAGTTACACTAGACTATAGACTGACCAGTGGTTACATGAGACTATGGATTGACTGGCAGCAGCGGTTACAAGTCTAGACTATGGACAAGCAGCAGCGGTTACACTAGATTGTAGACTTGCTGGCAGAAGTGGTTACACTAGACCAAGGTTTCTCAACTCCAGTCCTCAGGACCCACCTACCAGTCATGTTTTCAGGATTTCCTTAATACTGAGCAGGTGATATATTTAGTGTCCATGCATCAGGACTTACCACAGGTATTCATTCTGTTGTATATTCTCAAATCCTGACCGGTAGGTGGGTCCCGAGGAGTTGAGAAACCCTGCACTAGACTATGGACTGACAAGCAGCAGCAGTTACACTAGATTGTAGACTTACTGACAGCAATGGTTACACTAGACCAGGGGTGAACAACGTTTTCTGGGTGGGGGCCACATTCAGGCTAAACCAACGTCAAGGGCCGAAAATAAAATTTAAAGGGGTATTACCAACTTCAATACCGTATTTATGGCAAATTGCCCATATACCATTAATGTCTAGTTACAGTTCCAGGACTCCCATCTAATGGAAGAATACATGAAAAACACATTTGAGCAGCCAGAAGACATAAACATACATGTCTGTTACCAGATGGTTGAGAGCCACACAGAATGGTATCGAGGGCCGCATGTGGCCCCCAGGCCACAAGTTGTGCACCCCTGCACTAGACTATGGGCTGATTGACTGCAGGTCTGTGAATTCTTCTTGATATTTCCCCTTAATTTTAAATTTCTGTAAATTTATGGGATGTGAAATTAGGATATTTTGCCATTGGGGTGGTACAGAAGTTGGGCTCCCTCCAAACAGATATTTATGGTGTATCTAATCGAGGCCAGGTAGCAGCTCTCCATTCTGACTGAACTCTACGATGTCCATAATAAGCCATATGGACAGGGATTGTCATCGTGAGCCAACTCCTCTAAGTGACTGGTGCATTAGAATGGCGGCTTGAAATTATTTTGGCTCCCAGAAGGCACCTAGCCAGCCAGCCCTGATATAATAATTATGAAATAATATCAGATGACCGGGACTGTACAACCAGCAGCACGGTCTGATTCCAGCCTTGAGGAGCTAATCGCCATCTTCTTCGTTTATTCCCCCGTTTCCCTCCAGTGCTGTTGCTAGAAGATGCACTCTGCAAATTGCACCTCCCCAGTCCTCCCGATGAATGGTCACCTATTGTCTGTGCAGATAGCATATTTTATTTCCCTCCTCCCTTGTGTGAGTGGCGCTCTTGAAAGCCTATCTGTCATTGCCAGGGCCTATGGAGATTTCCAGAGCGCGTGCCTCTTTCAGCATTTTACTGCCTGCTTATTCCGTCCTCCCCGTTTCCTGTAGCATTTAGTGATTAATGGCAGTTTTAATTTGCATGCTCACTTTTACGCTCATTAAAGTGTATTATGTGCCAGTAGGAGTGTAAAGGTTCAATGGAAATCTCATGCATACTAATCAAAATGCAAATAAGCCCAGATGAAAGAATGCCGGGGTCTTGATAGGTATGAAATGTCCAGTTATCTTTCTAAGCCTTTCTCATACATAGACAGGACTATTTAATACAGGCAAGTATGGGAGTGCGCCGCGCGGCCATCACCGGCAGAAGAGGCTATAATTAAACTCCTAGAGATGGAAAAGAGGTGATGGCTCATGTCTAGTGGGCAGCGGAGAAGTCCATTCCCCCTGAATATTTTATACTTGGTATTCATTCCGAGCCGCCATCCTTTCAGTAGAAGGGGGGATTATGATTAGGTTTACATCTAAATACTAGCTCTGATTGAACGGTTGGGCGCTCTGTTGTATGTGTGTATCCTATCGCTGACGCATTTTAAAGTAGCCCTATATTAAGGGGGTTATCCGGGTATAAATGTTTCCCTTTCCCCGTGCGTCCCCTGCCAGGTGCTGCAACTTACTAATGCAATTGCGCTACTTTATCTGTCTCACTCCGGAGATTGGTAAAGTGGTCACGTGACTGCGCCCTCTGTGGACACGATTTCCTCTGACATCACGACCAGGCCTCCCATGATCCCCTCTGTCAGAATCCCCGTCCGAATGGTGGTGATGTCAGACCTATGTGATCTTGGAAAGGGCTGGTCAATGCTCTCAATCCACAAGCGGGATATCCAACTGCTGTGTGGGAGGAAACGTTAGGAGAAGTCAACGAATATCCGTCATTACAAGGGTCCATTCGCACGTCCGCAAAACATGGACACCAGCCATGTGCGTTCCGCATTTTGGGTATCGCACATGGCCGGCCCTGTGATAGAAATGCCTATTCTCCATGGCTGCGGACAAGAGTAGGAAATGCTCTATCTCTGTTTTGCGGGGCCGAGGAACAGAACTATGGATGCGACAGCACACGGTGTGCTGTCCACCTCTTTTGAGGCCCCATTGAAATTAATGGGTCCACACCCGTTCCGCAAAATTGCGGAAAAGGTGCAGACCCATTCATGCTGACGGGTGAATGGACACTAATAGCAATTTCCTAATGTAAAAGCCTTATTCTGATCATCAGAGGGCTGCACCACTGCCGTGCCGTACAGATTTGCAAACCTTTGGATACACTTCTTGGAACATGTTCCTGAAAGGGGTTTCCCCGGGATTCATATGTCGATGACCCTTCCTCAGGATAGGTCATCGGTATCTGATCGGTGGGGGTCCGACTCCTGGCACCCCCGCGATCAGCTGTTTGAAAAGGCTGCGGCGCTCCAGTGAGCCTGCGACCTATTCCTAGGCCAGTGACATCACATTCATCAGTGAGATGGCCTGTATGCAGCTCAGCCCTATTCAAGTTAATGGTCCTTGGCTGCAATACCAAGCACAGCCACTATACAATGTATGGCGCTGGAGCACTGCCACCTCTTTAAACAGCTGATCGGCCCCCACCCTTAGACCTCATGCACACGACAGTGTTTTTTCACTGTCGGTGATTTGGCTTCAGTGGTCCATGTCCGATTTTGCTTCAGTTGTGTTTCCTTGTGTCTTCCTTTTTTTTTGTCTGACGGGGAAAAAAAGGAAGGTTAATGAAAAGTGTAATTTTATTGCATAAAGGTCTTGTAGAAAAAAACGGACGCGGACACGGATGACATACCAGTTGTGCATCAGTTTTTTTTGACGGACCCATTGACTTGAATGGGTCCATCCTCCGTTTTCCACTGACAAGAATAGGACAGGTTTAATTTTTTTGATGGACTGGAATCACGGATCACGGATCACGGAGGACTATCGTTTTTTTTCACGGCTTTCTAGAAATTAATGGGACCTCCGCTAAACTGTGAAAAATGACGGAATGGACGCGAATGCACACAACGGTCGTGTGCCTGAGGCCTTAAGATAGGTCTGCAATATAGTCCAGGAAAACCCCTTTTTAAAGAGTTTCTATGATTATCCTATTGCGGCAGTACAGAAGAATTTATCATATTTATCTTTCAGAAATTTGCTAAAAGTATATATGTGCATTATCACCTGTAGTCGGGGCGCTATGCAGTGCCAGGTGTCCCAAGTAGTGTTGAGCAAACTTGTTTTTGAAGTTCTGCGTCCAAAGTTCGGGTTATCGAAGAATCCCGTTATGGATTCCAAATTCCGTTATGCTCCGTGGTACCAAAATCCATATCTGGATTCTTCGATAAAACAAACTTTGGACGCAGAACTTAAAAAAACAAGTTCACTCAACACTAGTCCCAAGCCATATCTTTAAAGGACTATTCCCACCTCAGCAATTTATGGCTGATATTGGACTAGCCGTCATGTGCAGTGGTGTTTCCATAACTCCTATAGAAGTGAACAATAGCTTTAAAAGGTTGTCTACATTTTTCAAACCAGCACCTGGATCTGAATACTTTTAAAACTGCATGCTATTAAAAATGTAGTATGGCCAGTGAGTTGCTCACTGAAATCTATCTGTATAGCGCCACCTGCTGGTTGTTCTTTTTCTAATTTCTCTGCCCTGCTCACTGACATGGAAGCACATGCTCAGTTCCATCCTTCAGCCAGCCTCCAGCTGCAGTCAAAAGGACACGCCCGCTGAGAGAGTGCACTCCCCATAAGCTTCCAGCTTGCAATAAATCTAGCAGAACAATTGGAGCAGGGAATGGGGAGATCTCTGGATCCATGTGAGGTACAGGGCTGGTTCTAGCTTTGTTAGAAAGAGACTGTCATGTACTACATGATGTCCGATTTTCATTTTTACATTAATCATGGGATATCCCCTTTAGGGAGCATTCACACGACTGTGTTTTTCTTCCGTGTCCGTTCTGCAATTTTTGCGGACAATGCACGGACCCATTTATTTCTATGGGTCCGCAAAAATTGCGGAATGCCTTTCATTGTCATCCGTGTGCTGTCCATTCCGTGTGTCCGTTGCTTTTATTTTAGAACATGTCCTATACTTGGCCTCAAATTGTGGTCTGTGGCCCCATAGAAAGTCATTGGGTCCGTAAAAAACGGATAGCGCACGGAAATGCATCCGTATGTCATCCGTTTTTTGTAAACCCCTGGACTGAAAACAATCTAGGAAACCCCATTTCAGTTTTTTACGGACCATAAAAAACGGATGACACATGGAAGCACCACGTCAGTATTATACGGACTTACGGAACGGAGACGGAAAGATAACTGAAGACAAGCGGAACACACGGATCCGTGATTTGCGGACCGCAAAACCAACACGGTGTGTGAATGCTCCCTTAAGGGAACAGCGCAGCAGTTGTAGGCTTTGCACAGCCTGCTCGGTCATGTTGTAACTCTGGTCATCCTGGCCATCGCATAAGACCGATAAACTCATCTCCGCTATGGAAGGCTGAGAAGGCCTGATCAAAGAGGACTGTTCACTTGTTCAATCGCAGTCCACGGAGTCCCTGCCCGGCAACCATCTGTCTGATCAGGGCAGGAAGGAGAAGCCAAATGCATGAGCACATAGCATGAAGCTTTCTGTCAGAGAGAAAGGACACATGAGGCATCTCCGCACCCTGGGAGGGAAATAAACCGCTGGGTATTAACTCATAGACCAACATGGATGTTGCGCTCTGAGAATTTTTTCCCCCTCTTTTGTCCAGTTTGTAATGTACATCATGTAAATACTGGTGGCGTTCACTTTTTTGCCTCCCTCGTACCACATGACTGCACCCCGACTGCCTGCATCATTAGTGTGGAGCGGAAGTCAGTCTGTTTGCGTTTCTGTGAGATACTCAGTGTGCGTCCCATAGGAATGTATAGAGAGTCTTATAGGAATGCATATAGAGCTTAAAAAAAAACGGAGTGCCTCTTTAACCCCTCCACTACCGGGGAAAAAGCCATGAAACGGGTTGCCCAGGACTTGCATATAAATAATCTATCCTGTGGATAGGTCAGTGGTCAGCAACCTGCGGCTCTAGAGCCACATGCGGCTCTTTAGCCCCCTGATATTGGCTCTTCCAGGTGCGGGCTCACATGTACAGTGCGATAGCATTTTCGTTGCCCGTAGCAAAAATAGGTAGGAGGGTGAAGACCAGGAAGCGGTGAAGGCTCTGTACTCACCGCTTCCTGGTCCTCGGTTGTAGGCTGTGCAGGGCTGCGCACAGTGTGAGGCGCTCTGTGATGTCACTCTGTGCACGCCAGTTCACAGCACAGCCGACAGCAGGAGGAACACAGAGCGCGGGTAGTGAGGAGCAGCGGCATCCAGGAGCCGGAGAGGTAAGTGCTTTTTTTATTTTATGAAACTTGGGGCTGATCTGAGGCAATGAGGTGATGAGAATCATAATGGGGGATATGAGGGGCATCATGGATGATGAGAGGCATCATGGATGATAATGGTGATGATGAGAGGCATCATGGTTGATAATGGGGATGATGAGAGGCATGGGGCTCTTATATGAGGTCTGATTGAGGGGGTCATTTACTTTGGGGTCTGAGCTGACATCTCATCTCAGGGAGGTCTTATTAACATTGAGGTTCTGCTTAAATGCTTGAGGCATAAGGTCACTGACTTTTTGAATGTTCGTATTGCGCTTCAAACAATACCTTCATGGGAATAGGGGTTCTAAGTTGGTCTCAAACCTTATTAAGAACCAAAGAAATAAATCCTTTATTCAAGCCATCAAATCAGCCTCAGGCCCCCGACTTATTAATACTCCAGCGATAGCTCAGGAGTTTTGCTCCTTTTATTCAAATCTGTATAACCTCCCAATACCCCTCACCAGCCAGCAAATCGAGACACGCACGTCGGAGTTCCTTAGCTCTATTAACATCCCAAGAATTTCTGAGGTCGATATACATCAGCTGCTTCAACCGTTTACAACGGAAGAGGTAGAAAAGGTTCTAATGTCTATCCCTTCAGGCAGGAGTCCCGGACCTGACTGTTTTCCAAGCTCATATTACAAAAAGTATAAAGATATTTTAGTCCCACATTTTGTCACGGCATGCAATCTCCTCCTTACAGGTGGCTCTCTGACCCCACAAGCCTAGGAAGCGCACATAACGATTATCCATAAAGAAGGGAAGGATAAGGAAGCATGTGGAAGTTACAGGCCGATTTCACTGCTGAACACCGATTTGAAGTGGTACTGCTTAAAAGCAGGATGTCAGGGTTGCTCCCTGGGCTTGTGGGTGAAGAACAGGTAGAGAGGGTAGGCATAATATCAGTAGAGTCATACATGCGATCACCCACGCCATCAAATCTAAGTCCCCTCTTGTACTCCTGGGCACAGATGCGGAATAGGCGTTCGATAGGGTTAGCTGGGCCTATATGGAGAAAGTACTACGAGCCTTTGGCTTCCCTGAAGGCCTCATCAGAGCTATCTATACTCTATACTCTGCACCATCTGCGAGAGTACTAGTCAATGGCACCCTATCGAACGCCTTCCAAATTAGAAACGGTACTCGTCAAGGATGCCCAATATCCACCACCTTGTTTGTACTCACCCTAGAGACGCTTCTTCTTAAGTTCCGCCAATCCCCCACGATCAAAGGAGTGAAACTAGGCAGATTTACTTTTGGGGTTATCTCAAATAAACGCCCTTGGCGTTTCCCTCCCAGCTGTCCTGCGTACTAAGGTCAAAGCCCTCACACCATTCAAGTGGCCTACACAAGCAATAAAATATTTGGGGGTGACGATCCCGATGGACCCCAAGTTGTTGTTTAGTCTTAATTTCCCCCCGCTACTCTCCAAAGTCACCTCTATTCTCTCTAAGAGCAGCTCTCCTTTCCTAACCTATTGACCTACAAAAGGCCACCTGTCAACTAGACAGCTGCAAATACCACTTGTATAACATCTAAGGTAAACCAAAACGAACAAGTGGAGGATGGTATAAAAGGTATAAATTTATTAATAAAATACAAAAGATGGAGCTACTACAGGATTGCAAGAGTACGGAGAAGCGCAGGGTCACAGACACCACAACACACCTGAGTGTCAATAAATATGACACACGGACAGGTACAATAAATAATTGCTGATATATGTTCAAAAATAACCTGGATGGTCAAATGTGATATATCCACACAATTCCTGTAGATGAATCATGCAGATGACCATACTGGGTACAGGGAGAAGCACAGTAAATCTACACATAGTACTGGAACCTTAATACAGACCATGGGAGCAATAATGCTCAAGTGAGGATGACAATAGAAACAATAAATGCCATGGATATGTGAAGAGACTCACTATGAATGCGTGCAGGGGTCCCTAGCAACAATGTGAAGAAGGAAATACCGGCTTAGAACGTACCTGAAGACATGGTAGTGAGTGGGCGTGAGGACCCTGGGCGCACAACCTCGACGCGCGTTTCGCCCTACGGCTTCGTCAGGAGGTACTGAATGATGTATGGACAGGGTATATATAAGGGGAAGTGGGTGGGTGGAAGGAAATTACCTCTATATGGTACACCTGTGGTCCACATGTCCGGGCGCGGAAAGCTCCATGATGCTAGACGCCATCTCTCGGCGCATCCACGTCATCGCGCGAGCGCGAAAATATGACGTAACGGAGCGCGTCCAGATGGCGCCGTGCAGCGCATGCGCAGTCCGCGGCCCTGTGGAACGCAGGTGACCCGCAACCGGTAGTGCGTGGGTAAGAAACCAGGAAGTGTCACAGTCATATAAATGACTGTGACGGAATGCCGGAGAGAACACTGGACGCATCCATATTGAGTCCCACACAGTTTAACTGAGCCCAAAAATCGACACATGACATCATATGCAAGTGATAAATACAATATAGTGCATCGGATCAGCCGTATGTGTGTGGGGGCGGGGCAGAGCACACATATATCGAACATATATCAGCAATTATTTATTGTACCTGTCCGTGTGTCATATTTATTGATATTATTGATTAGGTGTGTTGTGGTGTCTGTGACCCTGCGCTCCTTTCCTAACCTGGCTAGGCAGGCAAAATGTCCTCACCACCTACATCCTGCCGCTGATAATGTACACCTTGAGAGCCCTACCCATATCGGTACCTGTTAGTTTCATTAATAAACTACAATCCATCATGAGCAGTTATTTGTGGGATAAGAAGCGCACTAGAATGTCCTTTCGCCCTCTTTCACGCTATTAGTTTGGAAAGGTGGCTTAAACTGGCCAGACAAGAGACATTCTGTATGCATGTAGATTTAGAATTGGCCCTGTTGGGTAAGGAATTGTTCCATAGGTTATGGACACCTGAGAGGACAGGAGAAGGGACCAAAGTAGATAGCGTACTCACCAGAGGAATGCTGCATATTTGCCATAAGTCTTTGGTCTTAACATCTGCTCAGGACAAGCTTTCTCCCTTAGCTCCTATCTCAGTTATCCCCACACTACTGTTCCCACAAATTAAATCTCCATCAGACATTTGGCTATCAATGTCACATCACAGATTAGGAGATTTGAAAGGGTTACAGATCACTTCCGACTTCTATACTGCCCTCTCGGGTGTACCTGCCCTTGGTAAAGATTTCATTCAAAGAAATGACTTTGAGAATGCTTGTAGGCAGTTTATGATTTCCAAATTTACCCCTCTCCCTGATCCATCATGGTTGGAGAATTATGTTCTGCTGCCGAATTTACCTCATAAATGCACCACCCTCATTTATAGGCAGATTCTAAGTGAGAGCTATTCTAGCCTACCGCCCTGGGTTGCTGAGTGGGGAAAAGAACTCCACCTTGAATTTAGTGACACTGACAGTAAATGGATTCAGAAATCTTTGCACGGCTTTTCCAAGTGCATAAAAATTCAAGAAAACTCTGTTAAGACAGCGTTGCGTTGGTACAGAACCCCCGAGTTCCTTTTTTTCAAATTTCAAAAGAGATTTCAAACATTGAGGTTCTGATTAGTGGTCTGACCTGAGGTGTAATGAAAAATATTTTTTTCCATATTGTCCTCCTCTAAAACCTATGTGCGTCTTATAGGGTAAAACGTTGTGGAGTGAAAGAAGATGTAGTGTCGAGGATTGAGAAAGGTATGTTCAGATGGTTAGGAATACCCTTATGAAGTAAATAACAATGTACCTTCCTATATATTTGAAGTTTAAAAAATTTGGCTCTCAAAAAAATAAAAATCGCTGTTTTGTCAATATTTGGCTCATTTTACTAATAAGGTTGCCCACCACTGGGATAGGTCATCAATATTTGATTGGTGGGGTCTGACTCCTGGCAACCCACCTATCGGCAGTTTAACCCTTTTCTGACACGATGATTTTCTGTTTTTGCATTTTCATTTTTCACTCTCTCCCTTCCTGGAGCCATAACATTTTTTATTTTCCGTTCACTTAGCTATATGAGGATTTTTTGGGGGGACAAGTTATATTTTCTAGTGGCACCATTTAATATTGCATAGTAGTGGGAGGCTGGAAAAATTCCAAATGGAGTGGGTTTTTTGCGGCATTCCCCATGCAGTAAAACTGATCTGTTACCTGTATGATTATGGCATTTCCACATTTATGTTAGGTGTTTCATGTGTTCTAATACTAAAAAAATAAAAAAATAAATCTGGAGTTTTTATTGATACCATTTAGGAGTATGTTTAAGGGGGGGGAGTGACAAAAACAAATGTGAATCAGTCATTTTTTATATATATTTTTTTCCATTACAGCATTCATCATACAGGATGATTATTTTTAGATTTTAACAGACATGGTGATGCCTATGATCTTAAATTTTTTTTGTTCATTATTATTAAAGGAAAATGGGGGTGATTTGCATTTTTATATATTTTTTATATTTTAAAAACTTACATTTTTTACTTATTTTTACACTTTTTAAAAGTACCCCTAGGGGACTTGAACACGCGATCATTACATTGCCTCTCCCATAGACTGCATTTATTTAGGAATGCAGCCTAAGGGAACTTTCACACTTGCGGCAGGGGATTCCAGCAGGCAGTTCCGTCACCGGCAATCCGGACGCAAACTGATGGCATTTGTCAGACGGGTCTGGATGTGGATCCGTCTGACAAATGCATTGAAATATTGGATCCGTCTCTCCGGTGTCATCCGGGAAAAACGGATCCGGTATTATTTTTTATATTTTTTATAAAGGTCTGCGCATGTGCAGACCGTAAAGCTGGGTCCGTTTTGCCAGAACACTTAATGGGTTCATTCTATTCCCGTGGAACACTGCCACCTGCAGGCCTCCACAGGAATATAATGTAACCACGGCATCTGAGCAGTCTTGAAGTGGGAGACGTAACTGCGTTCCCCGGCTGAGATCAGTGAACGTGTTACACTCTACTAATACCCCGAAGCCTCAAGCAGCATAGGCAGCTATTAGTTAAATATACAATACAGGCCACCAGGCTATATAGTGGACTATATAGCCATCAATGAGCACAATGGCAATCTAACGATTGCCAGTTATAGTCACCCAGGGTGACTTAAAAAAAAAAATATATAAGTTTACCCCCTTTCCCCAAAATCATAATACTTAACAAAAAAAAATACACATCATGGACATCGCCGCGTGCGAAAACACCCGTACTATTAAAATATAATATTTATCTCATATGGCGAATTATGTAACAGAAAAAAATAGAAACAGCTAATTCACCATTTTTAGTCACTTCAACTTCCCAAATTAATTTTATAACAAGTGATCAAAAAGTCATACACACTTCAAAACACACTCTGGTATCACTGAAAAGTATAGCTGGCCCTGCAAAAAATGACCCCTCGTACAGCTCCGTACGCATAACTACAAAAAAGTGACATTATATATTATATATATTATTTTGATGAAAAAAAAAAATGTTTTTAAGGTTTTTTTAAAAAAAAATTGTATTAAACCGCGAGAAAAACTATACAGGTGTAGTATCATTGTAATCATACTGACCTGGAGAATAAAGGTAACAGGTCAATTTTAACGCATAGTCAACGCCGTAAATAAAACTCTTTCAATTCCACCCAATTTGGATTTGGTTTGCCGCTTCCCGCAACATTATATGCAACCGTAAATAGTGCCATTAGAAAGTACTTGTCCCGCGAAAATTAAGCCCTCATAGGGATATGTGAACGGAAAAATAAAAAAAGTTAAGTCTCTGAGGAGGCGAGGAGTGAAAGACAAAAAGGGTTAAATAAAACAGGTTGCGCACTTGCACCTGATTGTCATTCCATTGATTGAAAACACCTGACTGTAATTTCACTTTCAAATCCTCTGCTAATCCTAAAGGTTCACATACTTTTATCGTAACAGACATTTGATTATTTTCCTAAATGGATAAATGACCAGGTGTAATATTTTTGACACATTTTGTTTTATTTAATTATCTTTATCTACTTATGGGTCTTGTGTGAAATATTGAAGTTTGGTCAAATTTATGCAGAAATATAGAAAATTCCGAAGGTTTCACCAACTTTCAGGCACCACTGTACATGTACGGACACTATATTGATTTTCACAGCTGATCTTGATCTTCCCTGGTACCTGCTCTTGTGAATAATCCAGGTCGTTCTGCTCTTGTTTTCATCCCGGTTTTTATCGGAGCCATTCCTAGAAGGAGAATAGTCTGTCTGGTAAACTGTGTGTGAAATGAAGCGAGAAGGAATTAGAGAAGCGTTAATCTGCTTGGAATTTCATAACCTCCATTACCACGCTCCGAATGAAGACAATTTATCTTATTTAGTTCATATTCAAGCATCCAGGGAATAAGAAAGATTAGTTAATGAGTCTGAGCTTTTATTGAAGACCTCCATATTGCCGGGGTCGCCACATCTTCATTTTAGCCAACATTACTAAAAGATCATTTTTACTATTGTCTGTTCAAATTTAAAATCTTCAAGTCTGCTACATTTAGTATTGTTACAGAGTATAACCGTGTATGTGCTCGTCTTTACTGGGCTATAAATATGGTAAAAAAGGCATCTCAATGCTTCCTCTGCAATTGGATGTAGACAAGGAGGAAGTATACATAATGTCCAAATGCAATAACTAGACAAAATTCGGTCCAATATACAAATGTGTAAAGGCAAAGATCGGGACTTAACGGTTTCACTTAATGGTTGTCTAATGGCCCTAAGGTGCTCCCGAATAATGCACCCTATAGTGGCCCCAGTAATGATATGCTCCCCCAGAGTAGCTCCAGAAGTAATAACCCCCCCCATAGTATTAATGCTCTCGGTAGTAGTAATTCCCCCTATAATGTCCCTAGTAATAATAATGCCCCTATAGTGTACCTGCTGTGGGGATGGTTTGGGTGGCCCTGGGGTACTGATGTACGGGAAAGGGTCTTTGGCCAGTCTGCCCCTGCTGACAGCAGCTTATTCCCCTCTTTCTATTAAGAATGAATACAAATGTGCATGTATATGGGGGGAGTAGAAATAATTTTTGATGGTGTATGGCCACCATGTCTGCATGAGCTTCCAGTCTAAAGGAATTGCTGAATGGTAGTGGGGGGTAGTACCGGCTGTATCTTAGAGGCCACAAAAGAACACGCCAGTGGTATGAATGTCATATGGTAAAATGTAAGGGACCTGGTACACATTGCTTCTCGAGAGCTTCCAGTTATACCAAGTATCTGCTGAAGCTGAGGCCTGTGTGCGTTTTGCATTTTGTGGAACGCATGCGGCCAGTCCTATGATAGAAATGCCTATTCTTGTCCGCAACATTGCGGAACCGACCCATCAATGCGGTTATGTGAATGGGCCTTTAAAGTTCCCTGAACGGGTAACCAAGCTGTCCTACATTAGATTGTTCTGACCTTTGACGTGCCAAGCTAAGACTGCATTCCTATCAGCGCTTGGATTTCCGTTGTTCTGCTTTGTTACATGACACAAACTTTAATGGTGTTCGTTAGGGGTTTCCATTATGCAGCCTGGAATTGTACTGGACAAAATGGTGTGACAATCTGTGACAGAGGTGGAACCTAAAGTGGCCTTCAGACATGAACGTGGCGGAAACTGGAGACCCTTTGCAAAATCTCTGTGTCCGTTTTACATCAGATTCTACATTACCTTTGCTGCCTGAAAAACAAGGGTCAAATACCATTAAAAACACATTACGCAAATAAATGCCACCTTGACCTTTTTGAGATACTTAACCATTTAAACTGTTTTCACAAACCACAGATGAAATGGATGTGAATCTGCCATTAATCAGGTTGACAAACTACAAGATTCATTTTGACTCCTAAGCAGTGGCCTTTCTAATGCCAATTTATGGCGCAGTTGCTCTTTGTTGGAAAGGTTACGCTATCGAGAACATATTCTGAACTTTTCCTCTCGCCTTGCACTGCGAGGGATCTACTCCAATGCTGCTCCCCATTAACCACAGAGTTAATTTTATTGTCTGACATTTTGCTGCTTTCAAGTCTCCTGCCAAAGTCGTGTCACTGACCAATTATTTTCTCTATCGTGGTTGAGAAGGATAGCCGTGTCTTCATATATTCTGCCCCATTCTACCACGAGCAATGGAGATCTGACCCTAAATCACAAAATAATACACCCTTAAAAGGGGTTGTCCAGCTTTTTGGACATTTTTAACTTTCATTTTTACATACTCCCCTACTCTCTGCTACTTCGTCCCGGCGCCGTAGGTTAGTTCAGCTGTCATCTCAGTTCCCGTACTGTAAACTTGCAGACCGACGAGGTCTGGTTTCAGCAGTGACAACCATGCCACTTGGGGACATGTCAGTGATGAGACCAGTCATTGGTTGCTGTGGCACATGTGACCCTGCCCGAGCGGAAGTTTACAGGACCGGGACTAAATGGAGCCAGGGAGCTGAGATAGAGCAGCATGGAGCAGGTGAGTATAATGTTTTTTTTTTTTTTTACATGGGTAGAGCTCGCAACTACTGAAACTTCTCAAAGTTGAACAACCCCTTTAAATCTATGGTTAGCACCCCCTTGTCTGTAATAACAGAGGCACAATATTTATTATCTGGGACAAATTGTGCATCCAAAGTGACTAGGCCTTATGCACATGACCATATATACAGCTTCGTATAGAGACGTAATGTACCAACACTTAAGGGGGGGGGGGGGGGGGACGACTTACCTGTACCATAGATTCATACAGAGGCAAAGGTGGGTCAGGATTTTCTTCTGTCAGATTCCATTAAAATCCAAGAAAAAAGTGCCATAATCCCAATGCTGTATCACAGAACCAGCATTGCTTCTAGGAAGAATCCACCTCATTATACAATGTATCATGGAGCTCTATAAGACATCCAGGGGCAGACTCGCCATAGACCCTACAGTGAAACTTCCCAGTGGGCCAATGCCCAGGTGGCCGACCAAGCCCCTCTCACAGTCATGTACAGGGTGATCTGATGAGCTCAGCATTTAGTTAATGCTAGGAGCATCTGTTACTTATCCACCTGGCTGGCAGAAGAAAATGCTCTCCTGAATTCAACTGTATTGCCGTCCTCGGGAGGGTGGTAGAGTTAAATGCCGTAGGGGCGGCAGTGTTTTGTGCTAATGACTACAATATTGCGACAAATATTTTTCCCAGTTATTATACATTCCAATTTTTTGATGACAGGCCATATCTACATTTTCAACTATTTCATACATTTATTTAATGCATTTAAAATTAGGAATTGATTACAGTATATTTTAATGTTTTTTCCATGCAGACCTATGTGTTTCCATGGTTACAGACTATGGTGTAGTCTGATCCTACGGTCGTGTTCTCTACTTTCTATCTGTAGATTAGCTGAAGAAGGAAGTAATGAATGACTGCAGGATCAGGTTTTGCGTATAACTTGCTGCCCGACTCCCTTTCTCCCCTACCTCAGCCTCTCCGCTTGGCTCCCTGGATGTAAACTTCCATTTTAATTCCACTCTAGCCGATCGCTGGCCGCAGCGGTGACCTGCCCTCCCCCTTCTTGTGTCACGTTAATGTTCAGCAATTGGCTGCAGTGGCCTCAAAATTGAAGTTTACATCCAGGGAGCCAAGTGGAAAAGCCGAGGTCAGGGAGAAAGGGAGCCAGAATTGGGAAGCAGTTAGGTATGCTCCCATTTGCATGTCTGCTCAAGAGGGGGGTTGCCAAAGACCACCCAAAAGGTGCACAAACCCCTTTAAGTGGGCACATTCATGATTTTTTTTTTTACCACAGGTTAACAGCCTATATGTGATTATTCTATTTTTTGTTTCTGGATATACAGGGTTTTTTTTTAAGTCACTCCATGTATTCCACTCCCTGTCCTGACTCTTACTTCCTCCTTTGTTTGGATATTTAGCACAGACCTGTTATCCCAATTCCACTAATTTACTATTATACTAGCAGATAACAACTCCTAGTTTTCTAGTAATCGGCTATTTTATAAAGTCCCGTAGTGGTGAACGGAGGGGTGTGCTCTTTATTCACAGTGGGGCCCTGTTTCTGTCATGTGCAGCCATCGGACATTTATGACATATCCTATATTATTGCATTATTGTAAATATGCCCACAATATGATCATGGCTTTGCCACCCTCTGAAATTGTATATAATTGTGCCATATTTTAACTGTACTCCTTTCAATTCAGAAGCAAAGCTTGGCTTTATTAAAAAAAAACATGGTTTTTCATCTATTATTTATGAAGCCTACCTTCTGATTGCTCTGTATGTATTAGTTTTATACAAATATATATATATATATATATATATATATACAGTACAGACCAAAAGTTTGGACACACCTTCTCATTCAAAGAGTTTTCTTTATTTTCATGGCTGAAAATTGTAGATTCACACTGAAGGCATCAAAACTATGAATTAACACATGTGGAATTATATACATAACATAACAAACAAGTGTGAAACAACTGAAAATATGTCATATTCTAGGTTCTTCAAAGTAGCCACCTTTTGCTTTAATTACTGCTTTCCACACTCTTGGCATTCTCTTGATGAGCTTCAAGAGGTAGTCCCCTGAAATGGTTTTCACTTCACAGGTGTGCCCTGTCAGGTTTAATAAGTGGGATTTCTTGCCTTATAGAAGGGGTTAGGACCATCAGTGGCGTTGAGGAGAAGTCAGGTGGATGCACAGCTGATAGTCCTACTGAATAGACTGTTAGAATTTGTATTATGGCAAGAAAAAAGCAGCTAAGTAAAGAAAAACGAGTGGCAATCATTACTTTAAGAAATGAAGGTCAGTCAGTCAGCTGAAAAATTGGGAAAACTTTGAAAGTAAGGGCTATTTGACCATGAAGGAGAGTGATGGGGTGCTGCGCCAGATGACCTAGCCTCCACAGTCACCGGACCTGAACCCAATCGAGATGGTTTGGGGTGAGCTGGACCGCAGAGTGAAGGCAAAAGGGGCGACAAGTGCTAAGCATCTCTGGAAACTCCTTCAAGACTGTTGGAAGACCATTTCAGGGGACTACCTCTTGAAGCTCATCAAGAGAATGCCAAGAGTGTGCAAAGCAGTAATCAAAGCAAAAGGTGGCTACTTTGAAGAACCTAGAATATGACATATTTTCAGTTGTTTCACACTTGTTTGTTATGTATATAATTCCACATGTGTTAATTCATAGTTTTGATGCCTTCATAGTCATGAAAATAAAAAACTCTTTGAATGAGAAGGTGTGTCC
The DNA here is from genome assembly GCF_014858855.1 of Bufo gargarizans. Lineage (NCBI taxonomy): Eukaryota > Metazoa > Chordata > Amphibia > Anura > Bufonidae > Bufo > Bufo gargarizans. Next base: position 682,763,881 of record NC_058080.1, on the reverse strand, counting down.
AAACTTTTGGTCTGTACTGTATGTGTATATATGTGTGTGTGTGTGTGTATATATATATATATATATATATATATATATATAATATTTATTTTATTTATTTGTCTCCTTTTACATTGAATATTCACATTTTAATACCAGGTTTTATTTAAGTTAAACATTCTGTGCTGATTAATTTCATAATATATCTTTACACAGGTTAGAGCTCAATTTTTCGGATACAAAGCTTTAGATCCCCTGTACATAAGCAGTTTTAAGGGGTCCTTCGGTCTCATAATGAATTTTATGTAATCTGCCCAGACTGCCCCAGACACTGAATATTTTTACCACGTATACATGTTTTTCATGTAAGCACTTTCCTTCTCCTGTTTTTGGCATCACTGCATCCTGGCAGGATGTTTACATAGAAAATGTCGTCCTGTTTTTATCAGCTTTCTGCTCAGTTTTCTAACCAATCACAGCATGTTTAGCTCTTCCATGTTTCACAGGGCTTACTCCACCTAACTAACATGGAGAGGGGAGGTGTAGGAGAAGTGACTACTACAGAGAAAGGCAACATTACGAACAAAGAATGATGGGTTTTGTTGGAAAAAACTGCAAGAAGCTGATGAAAACAGGAAGTCCTGCATGTAAACATCCTGCCAGGATGCAGTGATGATTAGAACAGGGGAAGGAAAGTACTGACATGAAAAACAAAATGGGGCAAAATATGCAATGTTTGGGGTACTAGTGCAGATTTAAAAAAAAAAAAATTTGAAACTGGAGAACCCTTTTTAATGATAACATTTTGACTACCCGAAGCTGCCAATTGGGGGAAATTACTGCATACTGTTTTATCACTCGAATAGCTGTATAAGTACTGTGCAGTAAGTTAATAAGTTCACAGATTACTAATTAGTCCCAGCAATCAAAAGAAAGGGGGACCCACATCCCCCATTTGAATAAAGCGCTGGTCAAGCATCTGCACCACTGCTGCATTTATCTCTATGGGACTGTCGGAAATAACTAAGTACAGTGCTCAGCTATCTCTGGTGGTCCCCTAGACTTTGAATGCAGCAGTGGTGCGCATGCTCAACCAGTGCTTCATTCAGATGAGGCGCATGGGCCCCCTTTTTTTTTTTTTTTTTGGCGGGAGTAATCTGGGAATTTATGAACTTACTGCATACTACTTATACAGCTAACTCGGCGATAAAACAGTGTGCGGTAATTTCCCACTAGTGGCAGCTGTCGACCCTTCTAAAAGTTGTCCCTTATGCAGTGAATATCAGGGGTCAGCAACCCCTGACATGCCAGCTGTTGTGAAACTATAACTCCCAGCATGCTCCATTCACTTCTATGCGAGTACAGCTGAGCCAATGTGAATGCTGGGAGATGTAGTGTCACAACAGCTGGCGTGCTGAAGGTTGCTGACCCCTGAAATAGAGAATAACTTTTTCTAATGGGAGTACCCCTTCAATTCAGTTCCAATGAATATTCAGGCAGCGCTAAAGGCTAAGGGTGGTCCTACCCAGTACTAGAAAGGTGTATTTATTGTCCATATGGGTAATGCAGAAAAGACTAGGTATGGTACATGATAATGTTTACTGATTAGTATACTGTCATTTTAACGCATTGACAGTCTATCCAAAGCTCAGTTTGGAGATTGGCTTATTCCCTGAGTGTGATTTATACTGTAGTCTGAAAGCATACCAGTAAGTACCAGTCAGGGAATGGGAGCTTTTAGAGGTTCCTACATGCATCGGGGAATAACTCAAGCATAACTGTATTTTTAACTATACTAAAAAAATCCATTAGCATACCGTCTGTAGAAGCATGAAGAGGCTTCGGGATAATTTCAGAATTCTTTTGTTTGTTCTTGCGCTTTGTGCAGGTCTCAAACTAGACAAATCTTTATTTTATATTTCTTGTTCTCTATTGTAGCATGGATCAGAGGCAAAAGGAAAGACCCTCCGACAATCGAGGTGAGGATCCAGACGAACATTGCGCTGAAAGTCTTTTTATTCTGTGGGAAAACCTCTCAATGTTGTTTACTCAGTGCATGTGTACAAACCGCATTGTGCTCTGTGTGTATGGGAACTTTTATATTGCATCTGTTTTATGGGTTTTTTTGTTTTGCTTATTTTTATCTAAGCCTTTTAAATATTAGAAATTATACTGCTTAGTGAGCCTTTTAAAGGGGTTGTGCCAGCCTAACATGATATTTTAAAGGGCATCTGTCAGCAGATTTAGATCTATAAAACTGGCTGACCTGTTACATGTGCGCTTGGCAGCTGAAGGCATCTGTGTTGGTCCCATGTTCATATGTGCCCTCATTGCTGAGAAAAATGATGTTCTAATTTATGCAAATGAGCCTGTAGGAGCAACGGGGGCGTTGAAGTTACACCTAGAGGCTCTGCTCTCTCTGCAACTGCTGTGCCCTCTGCGCTTTGACAGGACCAGGCATGATGACGTTTTCACTGCCTGGCCCTGTCAAAGTAGAGAGGGTGCAGCAGTTTCAGAGAGAGCAGAGCCTCTAGGTGTAACTGCAACGCCCCCGTTGCTCCTACAGGCTCATTTGCATATATTAGAACATCATTTTTCTCAGCAATAAAGGCACATATGAACATGGGACCAACACAGATGCCTTCAGCTGCCAGGTTCACATGCAACAGATCAGCCAGTTTCATAGGTACAAAACTGCTGACGGATGCCTTTTAAAACTAAAAATACAGCATGAAAAACTAGTTCATTTTGTAATTTACTTCTGTTACTAAATGCTCCAGTGAGATATTCTCTTTATTGTAATGGCATCCCTCGGTGTTTAATCAGTATATTAATGTGCACATCTACCTACTGAGGTGGTCGTCCATGTTCCGTTCCATCCTTCAACTGCCATCAGCCACATCTACTGTTGGAAGCTGTGAGAGTTACAGGGGGAGAGCTGCAGCAGAGAAGACATGCCTGCTGAGCTGCAGCTGAAATGACACGCCCCTAGAAAAACCATGCCCCCAGAGCTGCCAGCCTGAAGAGAATATAGCAGAGTGGTTGGAGCAATTAATGGGGAGAACCATGTGAGGTACAGGGATGATTCTAGCTTTGTTAGAAAGAGGTTGGCATGTACTATATGATGTCTGATTTTCATTTTTTACATTAGTCATGGGATAACCCCTTTAAGGGTGTCATAAGCATCTTCTGCAGGGTTTAACACAAGTCCATACTGTACATCTGTGGTCCTCCAGTTTTATAGACGCAGTTTTACTCTCAAGTGTTCCCTGCGGTAATGATAGTAAGATCAGTAACCACAAATGTACTTTCTGCATAGAATAGTTTGTCGGAGATATAAAGCAAATGCTTTATATAAAAGAAAGGATCAAAGGAAAAAAATTCAAAGGGAATTGATCCTAGAGGTGGACATTTAAACACCTTAAAAAGAGATTGTTGTTAATTTAATTATGTTGCACAATAAGTAAAATAAGGTACAAACTTCTATGCAAAAATATAATTGATTTATTATACAATAACTTAAAATACAATCAAAGCTTAATAATTGTGAAACCCAATATGCAATAACACACAGTGATATGCAGTACCCAAAATTTTTCACTAGATGTCTCTAACACGACTACCACCGTTCCAGATCACCTCTCAAACATAAAAATGTAATATAAGCATCTCGACGACCATTATGAGATATACAATCAATAGTGATAAGGACAGATATGAACCCTTGCTCTGCTCAAACTATGACCAATCTCGGATATCATGTAGTATTGCTACATAAGTTATAAAGTTATAAATTATCAAGCCTCATATGACTATGGAATGTATATTCCAATCAGAGATTTCTACTAGATCTTTTATTCAGTAATATGCATCTTTACTGAATAGTGATAATATTGATGTTGCACTTAACATTATACATCCGCACTAAAGCGGGGATTTTCCTAAATATCAAGCCAAATAATTCAATCAATACTACATATAAAGTTATACGTTACCCGAGAGTGTGTGGTTTATGATCACAAACTTATCAGCTAGACACCCCTTCCTAACTTGGAGTTTTCCAATCATTGTCGATTAGGCGTGTACATATGATATTGACTGTGATGTCACTGTATCACCCAGAATTCATTCCAGCTGTTAGTGCAATGTTACCTGTTCATGCATAGGTGGCACTATTGCATAAGCTACTAGCATCATCACTATTAAGAGTTAAAAGTCCAGGTCTGATTTCTCCTACACATAATATATGGAATCCTAAATCAGAGCTAAGGGATTCATTTTGACACGAAAACCAATTTTGGCATAGACTTTGTGGTACCATTTAGACTTTTCCCATACTCTCAAATTTATGTACCGATAAGAATATAATAGACCTTGTACTCTCACATGTGTGTCTCCTCGTTTACTCCAACGGTTTATTGATTGTAAGTTAAAATAACACCATCTTCCCTGAACGAGGACTCATTAACACAGTCTACCCATTAAATTCTTCTTATCATGCTTTAGGAGTGTATGCGTTCCTAGTGAGAAATGAGATAATCGATCAGGCATGTCCAAACTGCGGCCCTCCAGCTGTTGCAAAGCTACAACTCCCAGCATGCCTGGGTAGCTTACAGCTATTAGGGCATGCTGGGAGTTGTAGTTTTGCAACAGCTGGAGGGCCGCAGTTTGGACATGCCTGTAATAGATGTATTGACATCCTTCATAATATTCAACAATATAAAAAGATACATATGTCCTATTGATTATCTTATACTAAAAACTAATGTTCATTGCCGTATTTTTTGCCCTATAAGACGCACTTTTCCCCCCCAAATGTGGGGGGTGGAAATAGCAGTGTGTCTTATGGGGCGAATGCTGCAATTTACAATGATACACGGCCGCCACACAGTGCGGTTGGTGGGTGTATCAACTGAAAGGGAGGAGGGGCTGGGGGCCGGCATCTGGATTAAGAATGACAGCGGGGACCTGTGCAGTCCCTGTATTCTATTGCACTGGCCCTGCTCACTGTTGTATAATCTTATCTAACCTGTAGGCATTATTAAGATATAATAATCATGTGTAATCCATCTGTATTACTTACAACATTAAGTTCCGTAGCAGAGAGGAGGGAGGAGGCAGGCCGGGAGGGCGGGGAAGCGGCGCTTCACTCACTAGGTCATGCGCCTGCACTGCCCACTTTATGAATGAAGCAGGCGGCACGGGGGCGCGTGACGTAGTGAGTGACGCGCCGCCCTCCCGGCCTGCCTCCTCTTTGCTATGGATCTTAATGTTGTAAGTAATACAGATGGATTACACATGATTATTATATCTTAACAATGCCTACAGGTTAGATAAGATTATACAACAGTGAGCGGGGCCTATGCTTTAGGATACAGGTACTGCTTCGGTCCCCGCTGTCATTCCTAATCCAGATGCCAGCCCCTGTATTGGGGGTCATTCACACTGCAGGGACACTGTTATGGGGGAAATATGTGGATGGCACATAGCATAAGATGCTATATATGTGTCATCCACCGATATCCCCCCCCCCCCGTCCCCATAGCAGTGCCATCCACAGGATGTCCCCATAGCAGTGCCATCCACAGGATGTCCCCATAGCAGTGCCATCCACAGACCACCATTAGTTCAAAACCCACCGAAAGCACACCTTTCTGTAAAAAAAATAATTATTTTCTTATTTTCCTTCTCAAAAACCTAGGTGCGTCTTATGGGCAGGTGCGTCTTATAGGGCGAAAAATATGGTATATGTATACATTATCACAGACTTTCTGCTTCATCAACAGACCCTAAACCATAGGGGTAATAAGCACCAGATGCATCTAGAAAATATTCTTATCTCTGTCATAAATCCACAAGGAGACAAGAATGACTCTTCTCAGACTGGTACATCTACAGAGAAAAAAACTACATGTTTCGGCCTACTTTAAAATACATACACAATGGTGAATATAGCACACATGGCCTATTATATATCAAATCCACTATAATTAGGATATTTTGATATAAATGTTATGTACCTATTAAAAGGCACAACAAGTTATTTTAGCAGTTATTATTTGCCATTGCATTTATAGCACCAGTGTGTTCTATCACACTGTACAGAGCTTGCCATGGCCTTGCGTTAGTCCGCCTCCCCAGTGGAGCTCACGATTTAATTTACTGATCTCAGATTTACTCATCCTGATTAATATGTAGATAGTGTAAACTGTCAGTAAACAGCAGTCCAAAAATGCACCAGATTTATCATTGACTCCCACCGTATGATAAATGTGGCACATAAAGGAAACTTTATACCACCGATTGACTGGCTTGCATTAGGGGTTGTCCGAGATGTCGCACAATCTCGTGCCGCCGGCATTTCCTGGATCAAGTGCCATCTATTCAGCCAGGGATTGCAACCCGCAGAGTGTGCTTGAGTCTGAATCACTCGCTAAAGTGCTTGCGAGAGATTCAGACTCACACAGCGCAGCCAGTTCTAATCCCAAGCTAGGATCATGTGCTGAATAGATTGTGTGGGATCTCGGATATCCCCTTTAAATTGAAGCCATTTTCTCGATCTAAGTCTCACCCATTTTCCTCAAACCCCCTACACCCTCCAACCCCTTGTCTAGTTAGTTGCAAAAAGTGTCTAGAACACATAATAAATGTGTTACAAGGCTTGTACATCACTTTTTATTTTTTATTTTTTTATTTACGAAATGAGCCATAATTTTGGAACATTTGGGTTTAGAAAGTTAATATGGTTTTGGAAGGAAACCCATGCAAACAGAGGGAGAACATACAAATTGGACATGTTATACTTGGTTAGACCCAGGACTCCAGAGCTGCAAGGTGTCACCTTTTGTATACAACACCTTTTATAACTTTCACTGTGCTATCCAAACTTTTCTTCTCTTTCCCATTTATGTCCTAATGTGTCCTCATTGTAGCAGTATCCGCTTCATGGCTTGCTGGGTGGTAGAATGCAGAAGGAAGGAATATCCTTTTGTTGTAATCTGATTCCATTATTACTTTAACTACTATTTTGACAGATGTTGTTTTAGAGGTGTAAGAAAAGACTGCACTTATGCAAATTAGGATATGTTTTTACTGATTTAAAGAAGTTGTGTAACTGGAAGAATAGTAAGTCAGTCCTATGTAAGTATATTCAACACATAAAAAAAAAATGATACTACATCCTTGTATGGAGATTGTTCATATGATGTAAAGCTTAACATGTTATCAGACCTTCACCTTTTTTATTTACAACCAGGGGAACAAAAGTAAAGGACAGTTTAAGAAAGATAGTTAAAAATACATGTGCTCACACCTTTACTTTTGGGCTGTTTTTGTGTATAGACTAGGTTGGGTCTCCTGTGAGTTGAGGTGAAATTGCCACATCTGCAATGTCCCATATTGAAAACTTATAGAGTAGAGAGGCAGTACTTATCTATATCTATTTCATTTACAGAGACAGAAAAGGAGGTGGTACTATCTGTAAATAAATCGTTAACAGACAGACAATCATTCAGCGGGCATCCTGTTACAACGCCGGGGGGGGTCCTGTGACCCCCCCCCCCGTATCGGCGATCGCCGCAAACCGCAGGTCAATTCAGACCTGCGGATTGCGGCAGTGCCATCGGGTCCCCATGCGGCTGTGGGGGGGACCTGATGGCATGGAAGGCAGCTCGATGTCTAAGGAAGGCATCGCGCTGCCTTCCGGTGAAGAGCCAGTGAGATCCAGCCCCCCTGAATCTCACAGGCCCCGGAAGCTGTATGAGTAATACACACAGACAATACATACAGAAGTATTGGAATGCATTGTAAAGGAATATACCCCCCAAAGTGGGGCAAAAAAGAAAGTGAAAAAAATGTTGAAAAAATAAAGTTTTCCCCCCAAAAAATTCAAAGTTTCAAGTAAAAATAAACAAAAACGTAATTTTCCCCCCAAAAAGTTAAAGAAAATTGGTTAAAAAAATTGGGGGGAAAAAAAAGTATACATATTAGGTATCGCCGCGTCCGTATCGACCGGCTCTATAAACATATTGCATGACCTAACCCCTCAGATGAACACCATAAAAAATAAAAACTGTGCTAAATAAACAATTTTTTGTTACCTTACATCAGAATATGGACACTAAAACATCATTTTTTTTGTTTGAAAAAAGCTGTTATTGTGTGAAACTTACATAAATAAATAAAATGTATACATATTTGGTATCGCCGCGTTCGTATCGACTGGCTCTATAAAAATATCACATGACCTAACCTCTCAGATGAACACCGTAAAAAATAAAAACTGTGCTAAATAAACCATTTTTTGTCACCTTACATCACAAAAAGTGTAATAGCAAGCGATCAAAAAGTCATATGCACCCCAAATTAGTGCCAATCAAACTCATCCCGGAAAAATCATACCCTAACCAAGGTAATCGCCCATAAACTGAAAAAATGATGGCTCTCAGACTATGGAAACACTAAAACATGATTTATTTATTTATTTTTGCTTCAAAACTTAAATAAATAAATTATACATATTAGGTATTGCCGCATCCGTGACAACCTGGTCTATAAAAATATCACATGATCTAACCTGTCAGATGAATGTTGTAAATAACAAAAAATAAAAACTGTGCCAAAACAGCTATTTCTTGTCATCTTGCCACACAAAAAGTGTAATATAGAGCAACCAAAAATCATATGTACCCTAAACTAGTACCAACAATACTGCCACCCTATCCCGTAGTTTCTAAAATGGGGCCACTTTTTTGGAGTTTCTACTCTAGGGGTGCATCAGGGGGGCTTCAAATGGGACATGGTGTAAAAAAAAAAACAGTCCAGCAAAATCTGCCTTCCAAAAACCGTATGGCATTCCTTTCCTTCTGCGCCCTGCCGTGTGACCGTACAGCTGTTTACGACCACATATGGGGTGTTTCTGTAAACTACATAATCGGGGCCATAAATATTGATTTTTGTTTTGCTGCTTTATTGCTTGCTTTGTTACTGGGAAAAATGGATTAAAATGGAAAATTTGCCAAAAAATTGAAATTCTGAAATTGTATCTCCATTTGCCAATAACTCTTGTGGATCACCTAAAGGGTTAACAACGTTTGTAAAAATCTGTTTTGAATACCTTGAGGGGTGTAGTTTCTTAGATGGGGTCACTTTTATGGAGTTTCTACTCTAGGGTTGCATCAGGGGGGCTTCAAATGGGACATGGTGTCAAAGAACCAGTCCAGCAAAATCTGGCTTCCAAAAACCGTATGGCATTCCTTTCCTTCTGCGCCCTACTGTGTGCCCGTACAGTAGTTTACGACCACATATGGGGTGTTTATGTAAACTACAGAATCGGGGCCATAAATATTGAGTTTTGTTTGTCTGTTACCCTTGCTTTGTTACTGGAAAAAATTGATTAAAATGGAAAATTTGCCAAAAAATCTAAATTCTGAAATGTTATCTCCATTTGCCATTAACTCTTGTGGAACACCTAAAGGGTTAATGACGTTTGTAAAATCAGTTTTCAATAGCTTGAGGGGTGTAGTTTCTATATGGGGTCATTTTTGGGTGGTTTCTATTATGTAAACCTCGCAAAGTGACTTCAGACCTGAACTGGTCCCTAAAAATTGGGTTTTTGAAAATTTCAGAAAAATTTCAAGATTTGCTTCTAAACTTCTAAGCCTTGTAACATTCCCAAAAAACTAAATCTCATTCCGAAAATGATCCAAACATGAAGTAGACATATAAGGAATGTAAAGTAATAACTATTTTTGGAGGTATTACTATGTATTATAGAAGTAGAGAAATTGAAACTTGGAAATTTGCAATTTTTTACAAATTTTTGGTAAATTTGGTATTTTTTTAATAAATAAAAATGATTTTTTTTTTTACTTAATTTTACCAGTGTCATGAAGTACAATATGTGAAGAAAAAACAATCTCAGAATGGCCTGGATAAGTCAAAGCATTTTAAAGTTATCACGACTTAAAGTGACACTGGTCAGATTTGCAAAAAATGGCCTGGTCCTTAAGGTGAAATAGGGCTGAGTCCTTAAGGGGTTAAAGGTGCTGCAGGAATATCTGGCAAGTACTGGCTGTTTGGTACATGTGACAACAATCTCCCGTATTCTTCATATGTCTGGGCTATGGGGTAGAGTGGCAAGACGAAAGACTTTTTCTTACGAAGAAAAACATCCAAGTCAGGCTACATTTTGCAAAAACACATCTGAAGTCTCCCAAAAGCATGTGGGAAAAGGTGTTATGGTCTGATGAAACCAAGGTTGAACTTTCTGGCCATAATTCCAAAAGATATGTTTGGCGCAAAAACAACACTGCGCATCACAAAAAGAACACCATACCCACAGTGAAGTATGATGGTGGCAGCATCATGCTTTGGGGCTGTTTTCTTCAGCTGAAACTGGGGCCTTAGTTAAGCTAGAGGGAATTATGAACAGTTCCAAATACCAGTCAATATTGGCACAAAACCTTCAGGCTTCTGCTAGAAAGCTGAACATGAAGAGGAACTTCATCTTTCAGCATGACAACAACCCAAAGCATACATGCAAATCAACAAAGGAATGGCTTCACCCGAAGAAGATTAAAGTTTTGGAATGGCCCAGCCAGAGCCCAGACCTGAATCCGATTGAAAATCTGTGAGGTGATCTGAAGAGGGCTGTGCACATGAGATGCCCTCACAATTTGACAGATTTGGAGTGTTTTTGCAAAGAAGAGTGGGCAAATCTTGCCAGGTCAAAATGTGCCATGCTAATAGATTCATACCCCAAAAGACTGAGTGCTGTAATAAAATCAAAAGGTGCTTCAACAAAGTATTAGTTTAACCCCTTTGGTACACAGCCTTATTTCACCTTAAGGACCAGGCCATTTTTTGCAAATCTGACCAGTGTCACTTTAAGTGGTGATAACTTTAAAACGCTTTGACTTATCCAGGCCATTCTGAGGGTGTTTTTTTTCGTCACATATAGTGCTTCATGACACTGGTAAAATGAAGTCAAATTTTTTTATTTTTATCTATAAGAAAATACCAAATTTACCAAAAATTTTGAAAAAATTGCAAATTTCCGAGTTTCAATTTCTCTACTTCTATAATACATTGTAATACCTCCAAAAATAGTTATTACTTTACATTCTCCATATGTCTACTTCATGTTTGGATCATTTTGGGAATTATATTTTAATTTTTGGGGATGTTATTTTTTTTCTCATCTGGTTTTTTTTTTTTTTATTCTGTTTTCTGAACATGATTATGGGGGCTGCCATCTTGCCTCAGCTGTTCAGAAAGCAGTAAGAAAATTTAGAAGCAAATCTTGAAATTTTTCTGAAATGTTCAAAAACCCAATTTTTAGGGACCAGTTCAGGTCTGAAGTCACTTTGCGAGGCTTACATAATAGAAACCACCAAAAATTACCCCATTATAGAAACTACACCCCTCAAGCTATTGAAAACTGATTTTACAAACGTCGTTAACCCTTTAGGTGTTCCACAGGAGTTAATGGCAAATGGAGATAAAATTTCAGAATTTAGAGAATTTAGATTTTTGGGCAAATTTTCCATTTTAATAAATTTTTTCCAGTAACAAAGCAAGGGTTAACAGACAAACAAAACTCAATATTTATGGCCCCGATTTTATAGTTTGCAGAAACACCCTATATGTGGCCGCAAACTACTGTACAGGCACACAGTAGGGCGTAGAGGGAAAGGTGCACCATATGGTTTTTGGAAGGCATATTTTGCTGGACTGTTTTTTTGACACCATGCACCCCTGGAGTAGAAACTCCATAAAAGTGACCCCATCTAAGAAACTACACCATTCAAGACTGATTTTACGAACTTTGTTATCCCTTTAGGTGTTGCACAAGAGTTATTGGCAAATAGGGATGAAACCTAACCCTTTTAATCTAGAGGGTTAGGTCATGGGGTATTTTTAAAGAGGAGATTCTTACGGACGCGGCGATACCTAATAAGTCAACTTTTTTACAATTATTTAGGTTTTAGACTATATTATCCTTTTTGATACAAAAAATTATTTTTTTGTATCTCTGAAGTCTAAGAGTAATTTTTTTTGTTTTTTAGCCGATTATCTTATGTAGGGGCTCATTTTTTGCGGGATGAGAGGACGGTTTTATTGGCACTATTTTGGGGGCTATATGACTTTTTGATCGCTTGCTATTAAACTTTTTGTTATGTAAGGTGACACTTTTTTTTGGGGGGACCGTGTTAATCTGGGGGGTTAGGTCATGGGGTATTTTTATAGAGGAGATGCTTACCGACGCGGAGATACCTAATTTGTATACTTTTTTTAAATGATTTTAGTTTTTACAATTTTCTTTTTTGGTGTCTCAAGTCTGAGAACCATATATTTTTTTTATTTGATTGTCAGTGGCTAAATTGGGATATAAATTTAGTACTCCATGGAAGTGTGGTACTCCCTGAAGCAACCAATAATGCAGAGGCCCGGATGATCGGGGCACGTGTCACATTGAGTAGTGGTGTCCTTCCGTATCCCCCTCCTGTGACACATTCTGCACCTTTTTTGGGTCCATCCCTTCTTTCCAGTATGGGGGACCACACCTGGAAAGTGTTCGCCAGGGACGATCCGGGCGCCTCCAGTTCCCGAGGTACACCGGCCTGCTCTTTCCCGGTCAGAAAAGATCAGGGCCTTGAGAACTGCCTCATAGAACTGAAGGAATGTCCCTGTGTTGCCAGCGCTCCGGGACAGCACAAGAGAGTTGTACAAGACAACCTGTACCAAGTAGACCGCAACTTTTTTGTACCATGCCCGGGTTTTGCGCATGGCATTATATGGCTTGAGGACTTGATCAGAGAGATCAACTCCTCCCATATACCGATTGTAGGCGACGATACAATCGGGCTTGAGGACCGTTGCCGCGGTACCTCACACAGGGACAGGGGGATGCCGTTACCATGAATTGTGACAGTACAAGGACATCCCTCTTGTCCTTATATCTGACCAGCAACAGGTTTCCAGTGGTAAGGGCACAGGTCTCACCCCTGGGGATAGGTACCTGGAGGGGGTGGGCAGGGAGGCCGCGTTGATTTTTCCGCACGGTCCCACAAGCGGACGTGGATCTGGCGGCGAGGGACTGGAACAAGGGGATGCTAGTATAAAAGTTATCCACGTAAAGGTGGTAACCCTTATCTAGCAGTGGGTGCATAAGGTCCCACACAGGTTTCACGCTAACACCCAGAGTGGGGGGGGGGGGACACTCTGGGGGTTGAATACGTGAATCTCGCCCCTCGTACACACAAAACTTGTAAGTGTACCCTGAGGTACTCTCACAAAGTTTGTACAGCTTCACGCCATACCTCGCCCGCTTTGAGGGAACATACTGGCGGAAAATGAGTCCCCCCTTGAACGCAATGAGAGACTCATCTACCGCGACCTCCCTTCCAGGTACATAGGCCTGTACAAATTTGGCCCCAAAGTGATCGATGACCGGTCATAGGCAGGATCACCTCAGGGGGGACATGCTGCATTATCTGAATAATGCAGGCATTTCCGGATGGCCTCAAACCGGGATTGTGTCATGGCCGTACTGTAAAGTGGGGTCTGGTAGAGGATGTCCCCACACCAGTAATGTCTGACACTAGGTTTCTTGACTAGGTCCAAATGCAGCACAAGGCCCTAAAATGTCCTCATCTCGGCTGCACTGACCGGTGTCCAGCCACCAGGCCTAGCCAAAAAGGAGCCTGGGTGTTGAGCAACAAACTGTTGGGCGTACAGGTTCGTCTGCTCCACCATTAGATTTACTAGTTGGTCACTGAAAAAATTACTAAAAAAAGTTGTATTCTGTGAAGCCCACTGTTGAAATCTGGATTCCTGGTTGGCCTACAAAATCAGGAATCACAGGCTCAAATTCGCTCTGAGGTATACCAGACAAGTTCACCGGCAGGGGGCTCCGGTGGATTTAACTGGTGGGCCGTAAAACTAGTACGAGCCCCAGAGCTGCTCGTACTAGGGTGGGCCACAGGTCCCGAACATGGCGGTCCCCTTGCTCCACCTGGCGGCGTCTCCGCCGCCTTGGGGGCTCATCATCATCGCTAGATGATGAGGAGGACGCGGATGACAACAGGAAAGTGGGAGCATCCTCGTCCTCACTGGGACTCTCGGACTCGGAGGCAAGCTGTGTGTATGCCTCCTCGGCCGAGAACGTCCGGCGGGCCATAGGGGAGTGTGTTTCTGCGTGTGTATGTGCGTGCGTGAGTGTAAATCTTTATTTGGTGTGTGTGGGGGCACGGGTGTTCGCGGAATTATCCCTAAAACTAACAGAAAAACTAAAACCTAAAAAAAGGCCAAAAAATGTGAAAATAAATGAATAAAAAATTCGATACCGCTGATCAACCGTCCGAAGTTGATCAGCGGTGGGGTGTGCGCTAACAGTGGCTGGACGCTAAGACTGCCGGCCACAGTCAGCGTACGCACAAAAAAAAAAAAACTGCCTGCACACCAAAAAAGTTGTGGGGGGGGGGGGCAGGGGGGCAAGCGGCAGCACCCTTGGGGGGTCTAGGGTCACACAGCTGTGCTGTGGACCCCAGACACCCTACTTAGGGTGATGCAATCAAACTTTTTTTTCCCACTAACTTTCCCTTTTATATCACTGCCTAGCCCAACCTTTCCCTAATTACCTGGCTGATCAGATGGGGGGTGCTGGGGCACAGATCAGGTCCTGGGGGCAAGGATGGGTGCTGGGGCACAGATGGGGTGATGCTGGCTCAGATCCACACGTGCACTGCAGCGCTCCTCTCTCCTCCGCTCCGGGACACAAAAGGCGGAGGAAAGGAGCGCTGCCAAGATTTTAATCGCCCGCCCACCTACCAATCGGAGGCGATCCTGAGAGGTGTTGTCACCATCACCTCTCAGGATTGCAGGATGGTGATTGGTGGGGTAAAATCACACCACCAATCACCATCCTGTTCCGAGTTATCGGGTCCTCAGAGACCCGAATAACCCGGAAACGCAGAAAACCGCAGGTCTGAATTGACCTGCGGTTTGCTGCGATTGCCGACATGGGGGGGGACCCTCCGGCGCATCTAGCCAAGGTGCCTGCTCAATAATTTGAGCAGGCACTGGGTTCCGATCACCACCCGTCGGGCGGCGGTGATTGGAACTATACATGACGTACTGGTACGTCATGTGTCCTTAAAGGGAGTCTTTCACGCCGATTGACCCTATTAACCTATTAACACACTTATGTCCACGGCATCCCCCCTGTTAAAACAGTTGTTACCGTTAGTTCCCTGCTAGCATCGTTCGTCCAAAAAACACTTTTATTCCGTATGCAAATGAGGCTGTGAAGGTGCCCATGGACGGCCTTACAACGGCCTGTGCCCAGGCCCCTGGGTCATTTTCATACCAATTCACTCCCCCTCCTCCACGTCTGCCCACCCATCCGCCGCGTCTGCCCGCCCTTGGTCTCTTCTGTATCTTTCCTCCTACTGTCCGTAATCCCGCGCATGCGCCGATGACCGCGATATCGGCGCGTGCGCATTGAATGACCGCAGTCTGGCCGGGGCATCACAGTTTACCGTTGCGCATGCGCCGACCCCGGCCTAACTTACGTTCTTGCCGTGATCACAGCATCCCGGCAAGAACGTAAATTAGGCCCGGGCCGGCGCATGTGCACAGTAAACTGTGATTCCCCAGCCAGACTGTGGTCATTCAATGCGCACGCACCGATATCGCAGTCATCGGCGCATGCACGGGATTACGGACAGTAGGAGGAAAGATAGAGAAGAGACCAAGGGCGGGCAGACGCGGAGGAGGGGGAGTGAATTGGTATGAAAATGACCCAGGGGCCTGGGCACCAGCCGTTGTAAGGCCGCCCCTGGGCACCTTCACAGCCTCATTTGCATACGGAATAAAAGTGTTTTTGGGACGAACGATGTTAGCAGGGAACTAATGGTAAGAACAGTTTTAATAGGGGGGATGCTGTGAACATAAGTGTGTTAATAGCGTCAATCGGCGTGAAAGACTCCCTTTAAGTACCAGGACAACATGCCGTACCGGTACGTCATGTGTCCTGAAGAGGTTAAGGGTGTGCACACTTATGCAACCATATTATTTTATTTTTATATTTTTTCTTCCCTCTACCTAAAAGATTTCAGTTTGTTTTTCAATTGAGTTGTACAGTTTATAGGTCACATTAAAGGTGGAAAAAGTTCTGAAATGATTTATCTTTGTCTCATTTTTTTACATCACAGAAACCTGACATTTTAACAGGGGTGTGTAGACTTTATATATCCACTGTACGTTAATGAAGGTAACACCATCAGATACGTGGAAGGGATGGATTACAGTGCAGTGTAAAACATTAGTTTTGCATGTAGTTCACTTCTTCTCGAGGTCAGATTTTAGGAGCTACCGTATTCGTTTATCATCCTACAGCACTCTTCATTGTTTGTGATGTTCCCATAGTTTACCTGATTTTTAAACTTTGGTATTTGCAATTTTTTCTAATTGGGGTTTAGAAAAAGCTTGTTAAGTCAGCATTAATTATTCTCATATTTTAATCATGGCAGCTTCTTTTGCTTTCCTAGCAGAGGTATAATAAATCATAAAGGACATTTTCATAATTACTTCTTACTCTTCATGAAAAGTTATTTGGGAAAGTTCTACTTAACTTTCAACTGCCCCTGCTTGTTATCAGTATTGGTCTCCTATGTACAGTAATTATATAATAGATATGCCAATGTACTGTCCACGGTTTAGTGGAAATTGTGAAGAAAGCTTCCACAATACTGTGTATCCTGTAGGACGGGGGAACATTAAGGGTCAAAATTATCATTTAGATAGCCCACTTTTGTGGTGTGGAAAAGTCGCAAACTACACATTTGCTACTTTTTCAATGGCACTTGCGCAAAAACTTTTACACAAGTGTCTTTACTCCGCCGGACTTGCCACTTTCCCAAAAAGGGGTCATGGCGAGGGTGGGTAACGCGGGCGCATTTATCATCTTCTACACCAATTTTTTTGTCACAGTTTATGCACACAGACTGCTGGACGCTGCGTCTAATTTATGACAAAGCGTATGCCTTGTCATAAATCAGGAGCATCCTCCGGCAGAGCGCCTGTTGATCATACACCGCCAGGCTATGATAAATCTGCCCCATATCTTTGATTACAATGCTGATTAATCTGTAGGTATATGGATTTTGCCAGCAAGCAACCAAAACCTAAAATTTTTTTGTTACTTTTTACAACTGTAAAGGTAAGTTCACACATTTTACCCTGGATTTGTTGCGAATTTTGCCCTGGAATAAAGAAATTCTGCTTAGGAAAATCCTTAAGTGGCTGAACCCTAAGGCTACCCATGTACAAGAGGCTGGGCAGTGGAACACAGTCCTGCTTCTGTACTGGAACCATTGCCATTTCTGGCATGCCTCAACATTTTTTTGCAGTTTGATTTATAAGTAATCTTTATTATGAATAATAAAATATTACATTTGCTATATGTTGTCTAAGACAGCAAGAATCTTCTCATTAAAGGCCCTGTTCACACTGTATTTTATGAAGTTTCATCAGGCTTTCCAGTACTTTGTACTTCGAGTATATTATAATCTGCAGCAATATTCTTACCGCCAAAGAAAACGGACAGACTCCATTGACTTAGAATAAGGTCTGTCACATTTCCCTCTGGGTTTCAGCACTATCTGTTCCAAAATGGAATCCATGATGCATGTGTGAACAGAGTCTAACTCTGTGGCTGTGTGAAGGGGAGCAGGGGATCTCAAGCTCTGTAACAGGAAAACAAGCTACAATTTCCTATAAGGTTATACTGCAAAACTTAGTATATGGAAAGCAAAACAGCAGGTATATGTTCTTGTAAAGGCGTTACTGCATTATATAAGGGGTTTTCCTGGAGTCCTGTATTAATGAACTATCCTCAGGATAGGTCATGACTATCTGATCGCTGGGGGTCTGACATCGGCACTCCAGCTGATCAGCTGTTTGAAGAGGCTTCCTTATATCTAACCAAGCACAATGCATATACAATACATTGTATAATGGCTGTTAGGGATGAGCGAAGGATTTGGTCCGAACTTCTCAAAAAGTTTCGATTGAGACAAACCCAAATTTTTGAGAGAGAGAGAGAGGGAGAAAGCACCTAGTATACAAACGTGTGTTTCTTAACAATATATTGTAGGTTAGACAACGCTCCACTGGATTTCTGAGCAAAATATATGCAAATTATCATGTCTAACATCTGGTGGCATCAGATTGGTTTTCTGGGAAAGTAATTCAAATTAGCTTTCCTAAACCTGAGTAGCATTGCGTGGCCTACAATACTGTGCACACATACTTGGCATGCTAGGGGCATTGCCTGGTGTAGAATACGGCTCACGCATACTCTGCGTTCCATGGGCTCTCCATAATGAGAGAGAGTACCCTTAGACAACGCATATATATTGTTGAGAAACGCACACTCGTGTACTAGTCTCTCTCTGTCTCAATTTTTTTGGGCAAACTTCAAATGAAACGAATCTTGCCTGGATTGCTCATCTCTAATGACTGTGCTATGAAATTGCAGTCCACGTCCATTCACTTGCACAGGACTGAGTTGCAACTAAACCATGTGACCGATGAATATGTTGTCACTGGCCTAGGAAGAGGCCGGAGCACCACAGCCTCTTCAAACAGCTGAGCGTCAGGTAATGGGTTTCGGATCCCCATAGATCTGATATAGAACTCCCTGAAAACATCTTTAATGTTACTTATGTTATATGCTACATACTATAAAATCAGTAGCATAACAAGTCACACATTTGTCTCCATGAGACTCTGCTAACAGCAACATAAAAAGCAAATACTGTATTCCAAACGTAAAAATCATATATATGGCTGAGTAATCAGGAGACTTGTATGGGGAATCTAGCTGATGATTCTGTAAAATATCGTTTGGAAACGCTACACAGCAATTCTGAGAACATTAAAGATTGTAAATGATGAACAATTAGGTGGTCCCCGGTGTCTACATAAATAGCGAGGATTCTTCATGGGATGAACAGATTTGGCTCTGCACCTGCAGCCATTGTCTTAGTAATATTTTTGTGACGTACATATGGCAAGGACCAGATATATAGTTATTGTCCTGTCTAGAGCTGTGCAGTTTGTTCTTGAGATATGTTTGGAATTCGTTGTTGAGGAAACTCCACTATTCTTAGACTAATTTTCATGATTGAACCCCATGATGTTACTGCCAGAGTAGGCTCAAAAGAGCAGTCTATAAGGTAGACCCAGCACTACATGTACAGTAGTCCTCAAGTAGTTTTATTGGTGGAACCACCCACTTGGAGAGGATTTCCAGTACTTAGATATTGGAGACCTTTCCTCAGAATAGATCATCAATATAGATTGTGGGGGTCTGACACCTGGCACCCCTACCAATCAGCTGTTCATGCAGCCGGTGTTGCCGGAAACCGTACAGTGGACGGAAGGCTTCTTCCACTGTGTAGTTTCTGGTGCCAGCATACTGCAGCTCAGCTCCTATTTACTCGAAAGGGACCTGAGCTGCAGTACCCTGATCTGATATTGACGACCTCTCCTGATAGGCCATCAGTATCAGTCCCAGGAAAACCCTCTTCAATAAACAGATGCTTTCCAGGCTTTCTCAATCAAGCCAGTCATCAGCTCCTTTCCAAATTTTACATAGAAAAATAAATGAGCAATAAAAAATAGACATAATTAGTATCGCTGTGTCCAAAAACATCCAAACTATTAAAATGTAAAAATATTTATCATGTATGGTGAACACTGTAACAGAAAAGATGACAGAATTACTGTATTTTTTTATTTTTTTTTGGATCACCTTGCCTCCCCAAAAATGTTTATGGAAACCGTTTAAAAACTCACATGTGCCCCAAAATATTACCAATAAATAAAGCCCTCACACAGCCCTATAGATGAAAATGTGGCAGAATATAGCAATGGAAAGAAAATGTTTTATTTCCTATATAGTAAAACACAATAAAACTCTATAAATTTGGTTTCGCTGTAACCATACTGGCCCGCAGAAGGTCATCATGTCATTTTTAGTACCCAGTAAACACAAAACCCCCAAAAACATGGCAGAATTGTAATTTTTTTTTTTTTATACCGCAAACAAGATTTTTTCCATTTTCCAATACAAGATATGGTAACTAAAATTAATCTATTAAAAGATATAATTTGTTCCACAAAAAATAAGCCCTCATATAGCTACGTGAATGGAAAATGTATAAAGTTATGGCTCTTGGAAGGCGGGGAGGAAGAAACGAGAATGTAAAAATGAAAACTGGCCCGGTTCTTAAGGGTTTAATGAGTAGTTTTCCAGTATTCATCTTTCTTAGATCAGTCATTGTAGTTTCAAAAAATAACATTCCTATAAACTCGGGCTTTGACATCTCAATGCATTTTCAGGGACAGATTTTCTTATTTAAACTTCTAACGTGATGCTTCTTCAAAAGCGCTATTGATTCCAGGGGTGCCATGCAGGCCTGGTACAGACACCTTGAATTCAACGGCACTTCCAGGGAATAAATGTGTCAGATTTGTAAGTGTTGTTGGTTTTTGCTGGCAGAATACGTACTCGTCTGTTTTTAAGTCACTGCACATATACAACATGGGCGACTCCTCGCTATTGCTTGTTCTGTAAGGTCTGCAGGGTCTCTGCCGGTCATTTTTGGAAAAATTAAACATCCGCAGAGAAGAAGAATTGACTGTTAAACAGTTAAAAAAAATTGTCAAATTAAAGACTTGGACTTATCCTAAAGTGTTTTGTCTGAGTCCTTTGTTAAAAACCAGGCTTCTTTGCCCAGTCATCTACATAGAAGAGAAGGGGCCCTAAAGCAAAGATCAGCCTAGAACCCCCTCCCCATTATGATTCCAGATTTTCCCCTTTGACACCTTTTTTGTCCCACTTCCTCCCTTGTTTGCTTAAAATGCTCCTGCACAGGTAATTGCCACCTAATACCAAAGGGGATTGGACCAACCAGATCTGGGCCTTTTCTCACCAAAGGTCCCATGGCTGCATTATAGGCTTTTCCAATGATGCATATGGCCTTGGCCACACCAGTTACTGTGATTTAGATCCAAAAGAAATTTCATGAAAAAAATAAATAAAAATGGAAGCATTTTTGATGCACATGTGAGTTATAGAAATGTTTTTGTTTTATCTCTCAATGTTTTTTTTTTTTTTTTCAATATATTTGTTAATGTAAAGGTACAAAAATGTCACTACTTCAATTCTCCTCTAATGATTATATTTGTGCCTCACCTCGGCCCTAATCATATCTGAATAAGTTGAAAGGAGTAATTAGGAATTAGTCTTTATCCAGACCGCATCTCGTTATGTGCATCTAACAAAGTGAAACAGATAACGGGAGCCAACTGTTCACCCAGGATATGGCAGAATACTTTGATGCTGGTGCCAAAAAATTAAACCGCAGTGTCGCTGTATATTGGCTAGCACAGTAATATGCTTGCAGAAATGTTCTGTGTGTCAGATGTGATTTTGTGATACGGTATTACTTCCAAGAGAGGTCAGGGATCCTGGATAATTACATGCAAGTGAACATTTGCACTGTATCTTCTGTTCCTTTTTGTCTGTTGTAAGAGGTGGCCGTGTGACATATTCCTTACATAAAAATAAAAAATAAAATAAAAAACACTTTCTGAAAACTGGGTGGCTGTGCCTTAGGCATAATGCACACAACCGTAGTTATGCTCCGCATCTGAGCCACAGTTTTTGCGGCTCGGATGCGGACCCATTCACTTCAATGGGGCCGCAAAAGATGCGGACAGCACTCCGTGTGCTGTCCACATCCGTTGCCCCGATCCGAGGCCCCGCAAAAAAAATATAGCATGTCCTATTCTTGTCCGTTTTGCATACAAGAATAAGCATGTCTACAATGGGCGTCCCGTTCCGCAAATTGCAGAAGGCAGACAGACGGCTTCCGTTTTTTGTGGATCCGCGGTTTGCGGACTGCAAAAAATGGCACTGTCGTGTGCATGAGGCCTTACCTGGAGCTTTTAACCGAATAGAAACAATCATGCAGCATTATGGATGGCGGACTAAAAGAACCGGAGTATTAATTCTGGAAGGGCAAGCTATTATAAAAAAAAACAGTTCCCCGCCCCATACTGTTACACTACATGCCACCCTGTTTATATAAAATATATCCACAAGAGACAGGATAATAGCAATACTATTGGGGTCGGTGTGGCTTTGCCACACTGAAGTGGTCATCTGAAAATCAAAATGATTGTAGATCTAGACTGTAGATGTAGTCTATTAGGCTAGCCGCTAGGGCAACATGGTGACTTTTGGGTGCCTGTTCCAGCCAGATTTTTTTTTTTTTTTTTTTTAATGGTTGGAAGGTTACCTGTGGCCGTGTTTCTCAAGCTAAACCATTGAAATTGCTTCACCGTTTTACCACTGTCCATAGTAGACCATGTAGCCCTAGACTTTAAAAGGTTCTCCAAGACTTAGGCATTGATGGCCCATCTTTAGGATAAAGCATTGATATTTGACCAGTGAGGTTCCTTCCTTTTGGACCCCCCCCCCCCAAACAGGTCCAGAGAACACCTCCATATACAAATGGTTTCCATGCATAGACATATAGCTGTGGTTCACCTGATTAAAATGTTTTTTATTTTATTTTATTTTTTTGTCAATCTGAGGCTCCATTGCCAAGTTATGATATATATATATTTTTTTTATATATGCAAATTAGGGATTTGGTGCAGTGAGGGTGTCACCATTGCTCTTGTTGCATCCAAGCTCATTTCTATGGCCAGCCCCTCACTGGCTGCTTTGCCACTGCCTGGGCCTGTCAGTCAAAGCAGAGATGGAAGGGCTGGCCACAGAAAGGAGCGGAGCTTGGGTGCAACAAGAGCAATGGTGACACCCTGATTGCGCTAATAATTTGCATATTTAAAAAGAAGCATAGTAACTTGGGGATTGAAGCCTCATAAGCAAAAGCAAAATAGCATTTTAGTTAGGTGAACCACACCTATGTGTCTATGAAAAAGTTTGATAGGGAGGTCGTTGGTTACATATTCCCTTTAAGCCGGTAATGTGTATCGTTAAATGTATGTCGGCAGAACCTCGGCCATAAGTGCCTCCACAGGTGTCTGACAGCGGCTTTCTTCCTGGGGGGTGAGAATACTTTTAGGTAAGCGCTCAAACCGGCGGGTAATGACCAGTTTGAGTAATCTATAAACATTTACTGCATACACCAGGTTGTGAATGTTGTACCCCATTCTAGCAACCATCTTTCTGAATAAGAGGAAGTATTAGTAGTCTACAGAATCTGTTAATTCCCACGGGCCAACATTTATTTGCTCTAGATAAGGTGGAGGTTTCCTGAGGACCATTGGATTAGCAGTTTTTCAATGGTGTTTAGCCCATGAGCCCAGTTATAAATGCGCCCTGTGTATTCTTGGAAACCACAGATGGAAAGCATCTATGCCCCAGATGTTCCATGCAGAGAGGACAACCTACGTTCCCTTCCAGCCAGGATAGGGTCACTGAGTGTTCAACAAACTTTGTGTTAATCAAAAGTACAGTGTGTGCATATGAGGAATAACACTATTTCTGGCCATTATATGACTTATATCTGTATCTGGCAGTTTTCCTCTGTACATGCTGAATATCAAGTTTTCCCTGACGCGGTGGTTGGAGACTAGCTCCCATCCACTAAACACAGAGAAAGTAGAGAAGAATCTCCTTCCTGGAGGACATAACAGAGAAATACTGACCTGTATTTTTGTAAATGATACACTTGTGCTGAGCTATAACCTTCCTATGTAGCTTGGCAGCCTCTCTTTGTCTGTGCCTGTCCCCTCAACTCCTAGTCACCCCTCTTCATTGACTTGCACTGACATGTGAAATATGATCCTCCTGCAGAGATGATCTGTCCTGGATGGGAAAGCCATTTTTTCAAAGTGAAAAGCATTCAAAGGGGTGGGGTAGGTTGTCAAACATCTGATAACAGGAGAATTAGACATTTCTCACTGATAAAACATATTACAAAGTTTCTTGTGGTAGCTTGTACTATTGATTTATGCAAAGTTGTGTTAATAGTTAGTGACAATTTTTGCGTCTCCCTCATGCTGCACTCTTTGGCAGAATTCTCTTTATCATTGCACGAGCAGTCCAGAAATGGCTCAGATGCATAACAATGCTTTGCTTGTCATGTTCCTAAATATGGGGAGAATACGGCTGGCATTGGCCTCAGTCCAGTCACCTACCAAGATGTTGGCAAATTCTGATTCTGGACTCTTGGTGTGCAATCTCAGTTAGGATCTAATAGCTCCATAAATTCTGCAGTAGGGATGGAAGGAAATCATCATGTAGACATAGGACTGTATTGACAGTTTGGTTAGGGAAATCATTTGATTCACTTAGACTTGGAACATGTACCTATGGAAAATGTATGAAGGGCTCCCTAAATTTATAAAAAATTTGCCTCATATGTTTTTGTGCACTCTCAGTATTTTTACCAATTTTCCTTTTGAAGACTTTGTCTCATATAGCCTGCAGTAGTACCTACCTTCCTGACCCTCAGAATGCTTTCCACTGGTGTATACAGTCGTGGCCAAAAGTTTTGAGAATTACATAAATATTGGAAATTGGAAAAGTTGCTGCTTAAGTTTTTATAATAGCAATTTGCATATACTCCAGAATGTTATGAAGAGTGATCAGATGAATTGCATAGTCCTTCTTTGCCATGAAAATTAACTTAATCCCAAAAAAACCTTTCCACTGCATTTCATTGCTGTCATTAAAGGACCTGCTGAGATCATTTCAGTAATAGTCTTGTTAACTCAGGTGAGAATGTTGACGAGCACAAGGCTAGAGATCATTATGTCAGGCTGATTGGGTTAAAATGGCAGACTTGACCTGTTAAAAGGAGAGTGATGCTTGAAATCATTGTTCTTCCATTGTTAACCATGGTGACCTGCAAAGAAACACGTGCAGCCATCATTGCGTCTCATAAAAATGGCTTCACAGGCAAGGATATTGTGGCTACTAAGACTGCACCTCAATCAACAATTTATAGGATCATCAAGAACTTCAAGGAAAGAGGTTCAATTCTTGTTAAGAAGGCTTCAGGGCGTCCAGGAAAGTCCTGCAAGCGCCAGTATCGTCTCCTAAAGAGGATTCAGCTGCGGCATCGGAGTGCCACCAGTGCAGAGCTTGCTCAGGAATGGCAGCAGGCAGGTGTGAGCGCATCTGCACGCACAGTGAGGCGAAGACTTTTGCAAGATGGCCTGGTCTCAAGAAGGGCAGCAAAGAAGCCACTTCTCTCCAAAAAAAACCATCAGGGACAGATTGATCTTCTGCAGAAAATATGGTGAATGGACTGTTGAGGACTGGGGCAAAGTCATATTCTCCGATGAAGCCTCTTTCCGATTGTTTGGGGCATCAGGAAAAAGGCTTGTCCGGAGAAGAAAAGGTGAGCGCTACCATCAGTCCTGTGTCATGCCAACAGTAAAGCATCCTGAGACCATTCATGTGTGGGGTTGCTTCTCATCCAAGGGAGTGGGCTCACTCACAATTTTGCCCAAAAACACAGCTATAAATAAAGAATGGTACCAAAACGCCCTCCAACAGCAACTTCTTCCAACAATCCAACCACAGTTTGGTGAAGAACAATGCATTTTCCAGCACGATGGAGCACCGTGCCATAAGGCAAAAGTGATAACTAAGTGGCTCGGGGACCAAAACGTTGACATTTTGGGTCCATGGCCTGGAAACTCCCCAGATCTTAATCCCATTGAGAACTTGTGGTCAATCCTCAAGAGGCGGGTGGACAAACAAAAACCCACTAATTCTGACCAACTCCAAGAAGTGATTATGAAAGAATGGGTTGCCATCAGTCAGGAATTGGCCCAGAAGTTGATTGAGAGCATGCCCAGTTGAATTGCAGAGGTCCTGAAAAAGAAGGGCCAACACTGCAAATACTGACTCTTTACATAAATGTCATGTAATTGTCGATAAAAGCCTTTGAAACGTATGAAGCGCGTGTAATTATATTTCACTACATCACAGAAACAACTGGAACAAAGATCTAAAAGCAGTTTAGCAGCAAACTTTGTAAAAACTAATATTTGTGTCATTCTCAAAACTTTATTGAGATTTGTCAAGGATACAGGCACTTTCCGGCATGAGTGAGGGTTTTGCCCAGACAAAAACAGTTTCATTTTTCTCTGGCTGAAAGCCAGCATTTTGCCGGGAAGCAGCCGGATCCCATTATAGTCAGTCGGGTCCAGCCGTGAATGGCAGAATCCAGCTAGGCCGGATCTTGTGAACTTTGGCAGGCTGGATCCATTTAATGCAAGTGTGAACCTACCCTTACACAGCTGCTGGATTTGTTACAATGTATCAGTATAAATCAACTCTGAGCCTGGAGTCCTCTTGTTCTTGTGGCTTCGTTCACATCACCGTTCAGCCTTTCCATTCTCGGGGCAGGAAAACGGAAAGGACGGATTCGGCACATAACTGAGCCAAACAGAGCCCACGGGCCCCATAGACTATAATGGGGTCTGTTAAGTGTCCGCTCAGATGATTTTTTGAGCGGAGACAAAAGTTGTGCATGCAGGACTGGAAATAAGGCTACTTTCACACTAGCGGTTTTTCTTTTCCGGCATAGAGTTCCGTCACAGGGGCTCAATACCGGAAAAGAACTGATCAGGCATATCCCCATGCATTCTGAATGGAGAGTAATCCGTTCAGGATGTATCAGGATGTCTTCAGTTCAGTCGTTTTGACTGATCAGGCAAAAGATAAAACCGTAGCATGCTATGGTTTTATCTCCGGAGAAAAAAACTGAAGACTTGCCTGAATGCCGGCATTTTTCCCCATAGAAATGTATTCAAAATACCGGAATGCCGCATGCGCAGAACGGTAAAATTGTGAAAAGAAATACAAGACGGATCCGTCTGTCCGCATGACAAGCGGAGAGACGG
Organism: Bufo gargarizans; assembly: GCF_014858855.1. NCBI lineage: Eukaryota > Metazoa > Chordata > Amphibia > Anura > Bufonidae > Bufo > Bufo gargarizans. The sequence continues at coordinate 682,736,935 of NC_058080.1, read as the reverse complement.
ATCCGTTCTTGCAATGCATTTGTGAGACAGATCCGCATCCGGATCCGTCTCACAAATGCTTTCAGTCACATCAAAATCGGCGGATCCGACGACTGAACTGCCCGCCGGATCACACTGCCGCAAGTGTGAAAGTAGCTTAAGATCAGGGGCATCTGTCATTATAACTAGTGTAGAGGCTGCTGCAGCGGTTTCCTCGAGTCTCTGAAATGTGGGTGCAGTAGCAGTCCTGATAAGAGTGTACGGTTATTGGCAGCCAGGGTCGTCCTCCTTTGGACCACCCACAGGCCCCCAGAGTAAAGCTGTGCTAACAGACCTCATCGGACCATTGCGTGTGCAGTTGCTTGTGTTTTTCTATTCTGGAAGATTTGGCGATGTTTTTATTATTCTGTAAAGCCCCTTTAACCTGATACAAATAGGCACACTACATACTGTTCAATTTATGTTCTATTTGTCCTAAGTAAAGCAAGCTGCTGGCTGGCCCCAAGGACTTTTCAGCCCAGTTTGTTCCATATGACGGCAATGAAAAATACAGAAGGGAGCACGGTCTAAAATGTGTTTCAAAGAAGCCAAACACAGTAACATTTTAATTCTTATAATTGATCAAAGGATGTTTGCTCTAAAATTGAATTTGAATGAATTAGGACTGACATTGATTTGGCAACTGGTTACATCTCCACTGGCAAGAGCACAAAGAAAAACCAGCTTTTCAGAGAGCATTACTTGGATGGCCTTTGTTGTCCTGAACAGATTCCCTACAGTGGCCTAAGTGTATCTCGCTGGCTTTAAATAGCTGAGGGCAGGAAGTTTATGGCTGTGGAACTACAAGTCTTCAGCAGACCGGCCTGTTTTTAATCATATTCTAGGAAGGAAGATATTCTACCCTGATAAACATAACTTCTGGTGCAGATTTATTGGGAGGTGCAGTTTCTATGTTTATAATTTGTAAGGGGCATATTCTCAGTGTCTTCAAATTTTCTAGCAACATTTCATTGTGTATGAGCCATGTGAGCCGCTTGAGTACATATTGCAGCCGATTCTTCCACAGCTGGAAGTCCCAGCATGATCTTAAAGGGGTTGTCTCATCATGGACAATGGGGGCATATTGCTAGGTCTTATAGTTGTGTGGGTCCCACCGCTAGGACCCGCATTTATATCAAGAACAGAGCCCTGCAAGGTGGTGGCTGGAGGACTCCGGTCCGTCCACCACCAAGCCGGCTCCTCATAGAAGTGAATTGGAGCGTACCGAGCATGCCTGGCCCCCGCTCCCATTCATTTCTATGGGACTGACTGAAATAGCCGAGCCAGCGCTTGGCTATTTTCGCCAACCCTGTAGAAAATGAATGGAGGGTGGCTGCGCATGTGCAGTGCACCCTCCTTCACTTGCAGAGCTCCGTTCTCGATATAGGTGCGGGTCCCACCGCGATATACCCCCATTATCCATAATGAGGCAACCCCTTTAAGGGTCCATTCACACGTCCGCAACTTCGTTCTGCATTTTGCGGAAAGGAATTGCGGACCCGTGTCCGGGCAGCACATCGCGCTGCCCCATAGAAGTGAATGGAATTGCGGACCCGCACTTTCGGGTCAGCAATTCCGTTCCCGAAAAAAATTAGAATTGCGGACAAGAACAGGGATATTCTATTAGTGCCGGCAATTAGCAGTCCGCAAAATGCGGAACGCACATTGCCGCTGTCCGTGTTTTGCGGATCCGTAAAACACGTTGCGGACATGTGAATGGACCCTAAAGCGTACCTGCATAATGGCTGTGCTTCTTTGTACAATCATAACTGTGAAGGAACAATTATGTCTTGGCATCCCTAATGTTTTTTTTCAGCCATGTTATTCCCTGTTACAACTGCACAGCTAGATGTATTTCACTCAGAAGCAGGGGGTGTTTCCCTTCTGCCAGCACTGTGCTGCTGTGGTTTTCTTTCCCTTACTTTCCACTATGTTTGTAGTTATGGAGCTCACAGAACAGTTAAGTTACATCACACTTGGGCTACTTTCACACTAGCGGCACGGACCTCTGGCAGGCTGTTCCGTCAGGTAAACAGCCTGTCGGATCCGTCCTGCCGCTAGTGAACGTGTGCCCCTGGACTGCCGCTCAGTCCCCATTGACTATAATGGGGAGCGGGGCGGAGTTCCGGCAGATGCACGGCGAGAGGCTGCCGGAATAAATGTCGGACATGCCGTAGTTTTATTCCGGCAGCCTCTCGCCGTGCCTCCCCTGGAACTTAGGTGGAAGTGAGACACCATTCTCTATTAAATGAAATGAAATTGTGTAAAAGTACACAGAGACTCTTTACCAAATGGCAACTGAGTTGCACCCAACCAGTCGGGAAGGGAAATTCTAGTTTTTGGTTGAAAGGTGAAGGGGACTCAATAATCTACCAAAAGGAAAACCAAAAATACATTGATGGAAGTTCCTGTTTCCACCAGGGGGAAGAGCCAATTTACATTGTGCTGGCACCAGCAGTTTGCTCAATCATTCTTTCCCTGTATATAAAGCGCTGTGGAATATGTTGCTGCTATATTAATAAAGATTATTATCTGTCGGAGAACCACCATACACATTAGTGGTTTTCGGGATCCAAAGGATAGGTCATCAATATCAGATCAGTGAGGGGCCAAGACCCTGAACCCCCACCAATCTGCTCCTATTTACTTCTTGCTACTCCCAAACAGCTGGATTGCTATAACTATTCTTCCAGTAAGTGCAGTAAATGAATACAGATTTTGCCTTCAATACATTTCCCTTTGGTGGGAGATTTCCAAGATGAGTGGCGTGAGAAATGGTAACACCTAGTTGTCAACTTTTAATGTATTTCCTAAAGGAATAACCTAGGAACAGCCTCTCCAAAAGCCTGTTAGAAGAAATTGAGACTATTAGTGATGTACCAAAGTGCTTACCAGATGCTTGTAAGAACTTTTCAGTATGCCATGTGTGACTTGTATCAGACATTTATTTGTTTTTTTGCAGTTTTCTCCTTTGCATGCTGCAACTCTAATTCTTATTTGATGCCGGTAGGTGGAGACTAGCTGTTCCCCATAGACTACACATTGAGACAGCAGGTTCTGCTTCCTAAGGCTACTTTCACACTAGCGGCACGGACCTCCGGCAGGCTTTATTTATTCCGGCAGCCTCTCGCCGGACCCCTGCCCCCATTATAGTCAATAGGGACGGAGATGCAGTCCGGAGGCACACTGTCACTAGCGGCAGGACGGATCCGGCAGGCTGTGCACCCGACGGAACAGCCTGCCGGAGGTCCGTGCCGCTAGTGTGAAAGTAACCTAACTCACACGCTCTGTCATTTAGGCCTTATTCACACGGTCAGTATTTTGCATCAGTATTAATAAACCAAAACCAAGTGTGGGTCCAAAACACAGAAGAGACACAAATATTTCCATTACATTTGATCTCTTTTAGGTTCCACTCCTGGTTTTGGCTTCCAAATACTGACCATGTGAAAGTGGCCTTTCTTAGAATGACCCAGAAGCATCATATAGTATGTGGCAGACCAATACTGAGCAGTATTGATGTGAATAAAATACTTGCGTTGACATATAACACTTAACTGCTGAATCCTGTCTGTGCTATCTGGTCCCTCTGCACTTGATTTAGATGTCCTCTGTTCCTTCAGTGAGCAGGCAGCCAATTTCTCACAAATTTAGTTAAAGAGGACCTTTCATGGGTCCAGACATTATGAAATAACTAGCAGGTTATGTAGGGCATAGAGCAGGGATGTAAGATTGCTTACTAGTTTGTCTGGATGCTGCTCCGTTCGCATGCTGTGCCCCTGTTAATTTTTCCCACCTGGTATGCTAATGAATAGCATCGGTACAGGGAGGAGGAGACTGCCCTGTTTCTCAATGGGAGAAAAAAAAGCTAACACTCTCCCTGTGATGCTCTCGGCTGTGGGCTGTGATTGGATGGCTCACAGCCGGGGAGAAGGAGACACACTATGCCCTACATAACCTGCTAGTTATTTCATAATGTCTGGACCCATGAAAGGTCCTCTTTAAGAAAAGGGGGAAGGCAGCTGCTAACTCTACAACCAGGCACTTTTCTCTGATAAGATATATTAGAAAGTTTCTTATGTTCGCCTCTACTATTGATTTATGCAAAAGTACAGTGGTCATTTAATCATATACATACAGAGATGAGTAAACAATTGGGGTAATCATTCCGCATACATGTATATTGAAAGTATTATAGCAAGAATCTGGTAGAAGCATGGAGCACCCATGACCTGTACTTTATGTACATTAGCAAATCTCTTGACATTAATCCTGTAATATATAGGCCATACAGAAATCCTCTGTTTATACTGTATATGGTGTTTCCTATTTACTAGAACCTTCACCCAGTGACCATATCCAGATTTGCAGAGTTTTGTATCTATGTAAATTCTATAACAATAACCTTATCTATTCATTTATCCACTTCAGGAGATTCTCAAGAATGAACAGATAAGACAGGAAATAAGCGCCAAAGGGGAAGAATATTTGAAGACTGAAAAGGCAACGCCGAACATAGAAGGCAAAGATGGCGCTGAGGCCCAGCCAGTGAAAACGCAGATTAAAGGACACGCTTCTGCTAGACTTTACGAAAAACAAACCCCAACTGAGGAACCAACAAGCACCGCAAATACATTTGTGCCCGGATCCTGGAACCCACAGAAAAAGTAGCAGGAATTATTATTGGATTTTCCGAGTCTGTCAGTTCTGGCTATTTGTTGTTGAGGTCTATAAAGACGCTTCAGTTTATTTGAAAAAAAGTTTTAAATATGGGTTGAATTGCCCAAATTAAAATTTAGAAAATAGAATTGCTCCATCATCGTTTCATATCCATCAGTTGCAAATTACTTCATTCTGACTAGAAGGAACGTGTTAAAGTCCTGCAGGTATAAACCGAACAGGACGCGAACGGTTCTGTACATCACAGTTTTTTTCAATTTAGGTTCACTCCATGTGGTTTTCACCCACAAATCTCATCAGGCCAGGCATCATACATACCCGTTTACACTAGACAACATCCCAATACAGCCTGGAGGTGTGATCACCCCAAGCAAAGGGCTTGTGCACACCAGCATGTCTGCCCCAGGCCCGTGCTGCGGACCGCAAACTGCGGGTCTGCAATATACGGACACTGACCGTATACACTCCGTATCACAGATCCACAATCCTCAACATATGAAGCGGTGCAGAGGCATGGATCAGAAGTCCACATAAACACTACAAAGTGCTTCAGTGGAATTTTTTGGAAACCGCATGCACACGGACAACGCCCATGCATTGCGGTTCACAGTGCGGGTCGCACACGCAGAAAGCATAGGATAACAGAAAAGTACATATACGATTATCTTCAAAAAATTTACTAATTTATTTACATCTGGGAAATAAAAAGTGGATATTAAAATAATGTATATGGGTTCATTAACCATTTCACCACCAAGAAGGTATGTAGTATGTTTTGTTTTTAAATTCCTGCCACGGTTGGAGTGCAGGGGTTAGGCTTCCTTCACATGAGCAATATGGATTGTGTCAGGAAAAAACTGATGTTTTTTTTTTGCAATTGAGTTCAATGTGCATGTGTTTTTTTTCACGCGCACGAAGAAAAATCTGAAATAAAAATCTACATCTAGCAACCATCAGCGAAGAACGCATTGCATCTGGATGCCTTCCGTTTCTCACGCAAGTCCCGTTCACTTCTATGGAGCCAAAGCTGCGTGAAAAAGAGCACAATATAAAACATGCTGCCATTTTTCCTGAACGTAAAGAGGTTGCATGAAAAATTATGTAATTTTAAAGTATGCAAATGAGCCTCTAGGAGCAACAGGGGCGTTTTCATTACACCTAGAGGCACTTTCTGCAACTGCCGCACCCTCTGCGCTTTGACTGTAGAAGACCTCAGGGGTGATGACGTTTACACTGCCTGGCCCTGTCAATCACAGCACAATGGGCACGTCCCTTGCAAAAAGACCAGAGCCTCTAGGTGTAACAGCAACGCCCCGTTGCTCCTAGAGTGTCATTTGCATATATTAAAACTAAATTTTCCTCAGCAATGCGGGCACATAGGAACATGGGACCAACACAAATGCCTTCAGCTGCCAAGCGCACAAGTAACAGGTCAGCCAGTTTCATAGGTACTAATCTGCTGACAGATGCCCTTTTAAGGGGTCTTTCACACAAACAAGTTTTCTGTCCGGATGCGATTTGTGTAGAAAACGCATAGCCTCTTTAATCTTAGCTTTCAGACGATACCAAGCTAATTAATCTAAAGTGCCTTGCAAAAGTATTCACCCCCCTTGACTTTTTCATATTTTGTTACATTACAGCCTTAAGTTCAATGTTCTATTAATCTGAATTATCTGTGACTGATCAGAACACAATAGTCTAAGTTGGTGAAGTGAAATGAGAAAAATATATAAATAAAACTATTGTTTAGAAATAGAAAACAGAAAATTGGCATGTGCGTATGTATTCACCCCCATTGTTAGGAATCCCATAAAAAGCTCTGGTGTAACCAATTAGCTTAAGAAGTTAAATAATTAGTGAAATGATGTCCACCTGTGTGCAATCTAAGTGTCACATGATCTGTCATTACATATACGCACCTTTTTTGAAAGACCCCAGAGGCTGCAGCACCTAAGCAAGAGACATCACTAACCAAACACTGCCATGAAGACAAAGGAACTCTCCAAACAAGTAAGGGACAATGTTGTTGACAAGTACAAGTCAGGGTTAGGTTATAAAAAAAATCCAAATCTTTGATGATCCCCAGGAGCACTATTAAATCTATCATAACCAAATGGAAAGAACATGGCACAACAGCAAACCTACCAAGAGACGGCCGCCCACCAAAACTCACGGACCAGGCAAGGAGGGCATTAATCAGAGAGGCAGCACAGAGACCTAAGAGTTCCACAGCAGAGACTGGAGTATCTGTAAATAGGACAACAATAAGCTGTACACTCCATAGAGTTGGGCTTTATGGCAGAGTGGCCAGAAGAAAGCCATTACTTTCAGCTAAAAACAAAAAGGCATGTTTGTGAGTTTGCGAAAAGGCATGTGGGAGACTCCCAAAATTTATGGAGGAAGGTGCTCTGATTTGATAAGATTAAAATTGAACTTTTTGGCCATCAACGAAAACGCTATGTCTGGAGCAAACCCAAAACATCATCACCCAAAGAACACCATCCCCACAGTGAAACATGGTGGTGGCTGCATCATGCTGTGGAGATGTTTTTCAGCAGCTGGGAAACTGGTCAGAGTTAAGGGAAAGATGGATGGTGCTAAATACAGGGATATTCTTGAGCAAAACCTGTACCACTCTGCGAGTGATCTGAGGCTAGGACGGAGGTTCACCTTCCAGCAGGACAATGACCCCAAACACACTGCTAAAGCAACACTTGAGTGGTTTAAGGGGAAACATGTAAATGTGTTGGAATGGCCTAGTTAAAGCCCAGATCTCAATCCAATAGAAAATCTGCGGTCAGACTAAGATTGCTGTTCAAAAGCGCAAACCGTCAAACTTGAAGGAGCTGGAACAGTTTTGCGAGGAGGAATAGGCAAAAATCCTAGTGGTGAGATGTGGCAAGCTCATAGAGACTTATCCAAAGCGACTTGGAGCTGTGATTGCCGCAAAAGGTGGCTCTACAAAGTATTGACTTTAAGGGGGTGAATAGTTTTGCACATTGACTTTTTCTGTTATTTTGTCCTATTTGTTGTTTGCTTCACAATAAAAAAAAAAATTTAAATCTTCAAAGTTGTGGGCATGTTCTGTAAATGAAATGATGCAAATCCTCAAACAATCCATGTTAATTCCAGGTTGTGAGGCACCTAAATACGAAACAAGTCAAGGGGGGGGGAATACATTTGCAAGGCACTGTAGATGCATTATTCGGGATGCAGCACTTGATCGAAGTTTGGATTGGCAGGATAAGTTTTACTTCTTAGTTCTGTGTGTCTGGAAGGTCACAGCGGTGAGGGTTCATCCAGACATAGAGGAAAAAATACCATGCAAATGTGATCATGGATCTGTCGGAAATCCTCCAATTTAGGCCTCATTAACACATCCATGTTGATATCTGTGAAGGATCCGCATTTGGTCCATTTTTTGCCTTCCATGCATCATGTGTGTTCCATAGGCACTGCTAGGCTGAAAATTAGTTTTCAGAGCATTTCCTACCAATGGTCCACGAAAACCACTCACTAAACACGGATGGCATTTGCACAGCCCCCTAGACTGTGACTCGGCGATCTGTAATCACATACAAAATAGGTCATGCTTCTGTGTCACACCACTGATGTGTGCTTCACAGACATGTCAGAGCCCTTACATGTGAAGCGTAAAATCGGTGATGAAACTCCACAATACATGTCAGTTTCTGCACTGGTGTGTGTATGAGATGTGTTAGGAATTCAGCCACTTGGCTGCTGCTGCAATACCCTGTAGCTCTCCTACACACATATTCAGGCCGGAAAACCTGCAGCATATTTGGTACATGTGACCCTGTGCATCCTTCATTGATCGCCACTTGCCCCTAATCAGGATGTTTGTCGACAATCTTCCATAGAGTACAATTTAGGGATTGTGACACCCATTAGACACCAAAAAAATGCATGGACTTTGCAAGTGAATCACAGTCACACCCATAGAAACCTTGCTAACAATCTGCAACAAAAAACAAAGGGGATAACTATCAAATTGGTGGGAACCCCCCTAAAACAGACGGAGCGACTGGTCGGTTGTATGAGAGCGCTGGAGATAGTCATGTACAGCACACTTTTCTGACCAGCCAATTCATCCATTTCAAGAGAGCTCCACTGGGTACGGACCCCCACCGATCTGATAGTTATACCATATGCTGTAGATAGGGGGATAACTTGTTATATTTAAAAAAATATATATAAAAATCACAGAAAAAACATCCTGCACGATATGATAGTAAAATATGCGGATGTGCATGGCTACATTTATAAAGTCACAGAAAAGAATGCACTATAGCAATAGATGCAAACGTAACATACGGAGTAAGCCCTCACTTTAATGATAAAATCTGAGACTCTTAGCCAATATATAGTATTTACCGAATTGCGTTATGGATTCAGTTACCACAGACCATAGCGCAATTCCATGACGGAATGCCTTTAGAGGCATTCCTTCATAATAGAAGTCTATGGCCTGAATAACGGATCTGTCCTGTTTACGTTATGCCGAAGTCACCATGTAGATTTCTAGTCAATGTTGGTTCTAGTTACCATAGGACATGTGCATGTAGACACAGGTGTGAGTGACATGCATGAACTCTGCACATCCTGAGCTTATGTTTAGATGTATGTCTCAGGCTCTGCTTTAATTAGAACTTTAGTAACACCTAGTACATGCATTTTAACAAAACATTAATCTTTGATGCAATATTTGCTTTAAAAGGGAGCTGTTAGAGGTTCTCAGGACTGCCGACAGTGCTATGTAAGTGACAGGGAGAGGACGCTTATGGGATAGGTATGCAGGTTGTATAACTGAGAAACCATCGTTTTCATTCTTCCTGTGCAGAGGCCAGGAGGGGCCCTTCTTCATGTTCAGTTCCAAGAACTCTGCTCTGAGTGGCAACTCTAGTAGACAATAGCACTGTCACTCACTTAAAGACAGCTATGAGTGTAAAAAGCACATTGTCTACATAAAAAAATAAAATGTATGTGTATGTGGAGTATAACATGATTTATTTTATAATTCAGACTTTGCATTTATTAAAATGTGAAAATTGGCCTGACAACAATTGGGTTAAGGCTTAGAACATAGAGAAAAGTTAAAAAACTCATCCTTGTCATCTCATATTGCACCTCGGCCTTGAACTTGAATGGATAATAAAGTAAAAAGAGCAAATGGAACTGAGCCACGGTACCAGACGCAGGCCCTGAACAGTGGCGCATCTATTTTTCAAATCCCATAAAAAAAAAATGTTTAGGTTAGTTTTCTATTAAACAGATTCTGTCACCTCCCTCGAGCCATATTAGGAGAGTACTACTCCTGCTAAGTCTGGATCACTAACTTTTAGGGCTCATGCATAGGACCATATGTATTTTGCGGTCCGCAAAAAATACAAATGGCGTCCGTGTGCATTCGCATTTTGCTGAACGGAACAGCTGGCCCCTAAGGCCTCTTTCACACGAACAATACGGATTGGCTCCGGATGCGTTCAGTCAAACTCGCACCATTTTGCAAGCAAGTTCAGTCAGTTTTGTCAGCGATTGCGTTGAGCTTTTTCCACGCAGGTGCAATGCGTTTTTTCACGCACATGATAAAAAAAAAACTGAAGGTTTACAAACATCATCTATTAGCAACCATCAGTGAAAACACATTGCATCCGCACTTGCTTCCGGATGCAATGCGTTTTTCACTGAAGCCCCATTCACTTCTATGGGATCAGGGCTGCGTGAAAAACGCAGAATACAGAACATGCGGTGTTTTTCACGCAATGCAGAACTGATGCGTGAAAAAAAAAAAACGCTCATGTACACAGGCCCACTGAAATGAATGGGTCAGGATTCAGTGCGGGTGCTATGCGTTGACATCATGCATTGAACCCGTGTAGAAAAGTTGTTTGTGTGAAAGGGGCCCAATAATACAGCACTATCCGTGTCTGTGATGAGGACAATAATAGGACATATTTTTTTTTTTTTTTGCGGAACGGACATACAGAAATGTTATGCACACAGAGTAACTTCCCTTTTTTTTTTTTTTTGCAAACCCATCGAATTGAATGGTTCCGGATATGGTCCGCAAAGAAAAAACGTTTGTGTGCATCTCGTTACCTGGCATACTGCTGCTGTAATACATTGACAGCACTCCTGAGCTTGCACTCTCCCCTTTAAGGGTGAGCTCAGAAGTCCTGTCACTGTATTTCAGCATCAGTTTACAGGCACACAGCGAGGGGAAAGACCTTGTCGCCAGGCAGGCTTAAAAAAGAAAAACTGCAGGCATGCAGTGTAGTCTAGCATTTTGCTTGTGGGATTGTATGTATGAATGATCCCACAAGCAACCAATTGACCACATACTTGCCGATCAAAATCATAACGAGGTTCTCCAAGATTTACGTATTTATTACATAACCTCAGGATAGGTCAATTTGAGATCAGGTCCAATTAACGTGGACACATGGCCTAGGAAGAGGCCCAAGATGATCGACTGGGGTCCCAGGAGTCAGACTCCCACCAATCAGATATTGATGACTTATCCTGAGGATAGGCCATCAATATGTGAATATCTGAAACTCCTTTAACTGTGTTAGACAAAACCATGTGCCCAGACCCTGTCCCTACTGGCGCACATTATGGATCCGTAAGTACTCCAGGTGCCACCATATTCTTCTTTGCTTCTAGGGAAGAATAGCACAAGCACTGTAAGTACACTATAGACCCAAAGCATTGCTTCTAGGGAACAATAACTCCTGTGGTATGGAATGTGATTTAAAGAGGTCAATCCAGATGTACAATAGGGGTCCATATACATCGATGGGTACCTACATCTTACTCACAGATTGCCAATATGGCCATGTACGTGAACCCTTAGTTTAACTTTAAAAATGACAAGAAAACTGTGTGCAAAAATGCCCAACCTTTAAAAAAAGCAAAGTCCCTTTTTATATATGGAAACCATGAATGAACATAACATTTCAGGACACTCGCAGCTGTAAGTCTCATGTTTTAAAAAATGCAGGTGAAAGCATTAGTTTACAGGAAAACATGGAGCTACTGACTAGCACGCTGCTACCAGGAGGACATGGTGAATAGGAAGAGTGTCCGTGGGGGCTGGACAGTTACTGACGCCATGAGCTGGCTGCTGCAGGTATCTCAGTCTTTCTTCGTCCTCTTGGCTTTTGCAATATTTTCTTGACGTTTCTGTTTCTTTTTCTGCTCTCGTTCTTTGGCCTCGATCATCTTTGCCAGTTTCCAGGAGAGTACTGCACTCGCTAGGAACAGCGGGGTGAGGGCCAGGATCACAGTCGTTAGAAAGCCGTAAGGGTCTTTGGCAGCCCATTCCACTATGTACTCGGCCCAGGCCTTTATGTCAATCATGTCTTCAAAGTAGGGTCACTAGGGAAACAAAAAGTCACTCATTACACACAGTATATATAACCCATGTCTGCTTTCTTCCAGGGACAGAGCCGCACCTGCCCTTGGGTTGCGTTCGCTTTCTTGAAGTGAATGGGATTGCAATACCACACACAACCTATAGACATGGGTGGCGCTTTTTTTTTTTTTTGCAATTTTATTTATAAACAAAAACAATCCCTTTAAACAGGACCCTTATGATTGGTGGGGGCATCAGCTGAAATATGCAATATGATACTTACTGACTGTATAACCAATGTTGATTGTGTTCAGATTTTGACATTAAAGGTCAGCATGATCAACCCTATTAAACCAGGGATTGTGCCTGGTACGGTTGATCATGCTGATTAAAATGATACCTTTGTTATATCTATAGATAGAACCGCTCTCTAGATTTGTGTTTTTAGTAATATGTAAATAACCTGGTTTGAGCACCAGGGGGCTGGCCTGAGCCCTTGGAGCACCGCTCGTGTAACAACCCTCTGAGCTGGGAGGACTGAATGCCCAGCTCAGAGGGGTGTTACACGAACAGTGCTCCAAGGGATCAGGCCAGCCCCCTGGTGCTCAAACCAGGTTATTTACATATTACTAAAAGAGCAAGTCTAAAGAACAGTTCTACCTACAGATATAACAAAGGAATCATTTTAGTATACAAAGGTATTAACCCTACCAAGCAGTGGGTAAGCGATAAATCTTGTTCATTGGCCAACCTCTAAGTGCAGCTTACCCATAAGGAATGCATTTCAGTAAAACATTCACAAAATAATAATACGAAGTGGTCATTGACAGAAGTCAGAGACCCACTAAACCTATTAGGTTTTCTACCACTAGTATAAATGATATGCCGCATCATGCACTAACGTAATTTAGCGGCTATTCACAACGCCTGCGGGGAAGCAATCAGGTTCTCTTTGTGTGCATTGTTACCATAGAAATGGCACAGTATGAAACAGGAGGCCTGCAGGTCTACGCAGGACAAAAAGATGAATAAAGAAGAGACAGATAGTAATAGAAGCCATGCTCACACAATGGAGTAATAGTGTGACACCTGACAATAGGAACAGAGAATACCATACAGCACAAGCACAAAGAAGAGCTGTGCCATGGTCCTTGATCAGCAGGGGCTTATTACTTGTCAGCTCTTATTGGAAGCTATGATACGCCACCCTGCACTGGGATGAGATAATGACTGGACCATCTCACACCAGGAAATGAGAGCGTGGAACTACATATACTGCCGACACTGAGCAGGCAGCACATACACCATTCATACAGTGCTTACCACATGCGTCTCGCAGGACTCCTGTATAGCTCTGGCGTGCCAAATATACAGTTGCAAGAAAAAGTATGTGAACCCTTTGGAATTATATGGATTTCTGCACAAATTGGTCATAAAATGTGATCTGATCTTCATCTAAGTCACAACAATAGACAATCACAGTCTGCTTAAACTAATAACACACAAAAATTAAAATGTTACCATGTTTTTATTGAACACACCATGTAAACATTCACAGTGCAGGTGGAAAAAGTATGTGAACCCCTAGACTAATGACATCTCCAAGAGCTAATTGGAGTGAGGTGTCAGCCAACTGGAGTCCAATCAATGAGATGAGATTGGAGGTGTTGGTTACAGCTGCCCTGCCCTATAAAAACACACACACACCAGTTCTGGGTTTGCTTTTTACAAGAAGCATTGCCTGATGTGAATGATGCCTTGCACTAAAGAGCTCTCAGAAGACCTACGATTAAGAATTGTTGACTTGCATAAAGCTGGAAAGGGTTATAAAAGTATCTCCAAAAGCCTTGCTGTCCATCAGTCCACGGTAAGACAAATTGTCTATAAATGGAGAAAGTTCAGCACTGCCGCTACTCTCCCTAGGAGTGGCCGTCCTGTAAAGATGACTGCAAGAGCACAGCGCAGACTGCTCAATGAGGTGAAGAAGAATCCTAGAGTGTCAGCTAAAGACTTACAAAAGTCTCTGGCATATGCTAACATCCCTGTTAGCGAATCTACGATACGTAAAACACTAAACAAAAATGCATTTAATGGCAGGATACCACTGCTGTCCAAAAAAACCATTGCGGCACGTTTACAGTTTGCACAAGAGCACCTGGATGTTCCACAGCAGTACTGGCAAAATATTCGGTGGACAGATGAAACCAAAGTTGAGTTGTTTGGAAGAAACACAACACTATGGGCCAGATTTATCATTAGCTCAGGTCAGAATAATGGAGTAAAAAAGTCCCAAACGCTAAAACTGCACACAAATTTGCAACTTTTTTTCTGCTCTGCACTATGCTCGGCAGTTTTCTGAAAGTGGGCGTGTTTTCTTGTGTAAATGAATCTCTAGACAGATTTACTATTGGGACTATTTAAAAAGTCGCAATTTCACTCCAGTGAGGACCATGCTTATCTTATGAGACTTTTTAATAGAACATGCGACTTTTTCATAAAAACTTGCGACTTTTGTAAAGCTGCTTACTGACGGATAAACTGATACCGTCAAACCACATTTATTACAGTCTTAAAGGGGCGATCATAAATCTGACTTTGGCTAAAACTGACTTTAGCCATATGTAAAGTGGAGTGAGCTGTCAGAGTCATGATAAATCTGGCCCTATGTGTGGAGAAAGAGGCACAGCACACCAACATGAAAACCTCATCCCAACTGTGAAGTATGGTGGTGGGGGAATCATGGTTTGGGGCTGCTTTGCTGCGTCAGGGCCTGGACGGATTGCTATCATAGAAGGAAAAATGAATTCCTAAGTTTATCGAGACATTTTGCAGGAGAACTTAAAGGGACACTGACAGGCCCAAAAAGCATATTTAGGGGTATATATGACAGTATAGGTCTTATAAAGGGTATTAGAATCATCTAAGTATCCCCCCCTGTCCACCTCATAAATACAGTAATCTGAAGTTTTATAACCTGCTTTCCTGGTGATCAATCTGCCCAAGGGGCGGTGCTTCATATCAACTTGCGCCCAGCCAGCCTCACCACAACTGCCGTTTGAAGCGCCGCCCAGCTCATCAATATTCACTGAGCTGGGCGGCTACTCTGAAGCGCTGTAACAGTGTCCCCGGCCACCTTCAGCGCATGTGCCCGGCACCCTCACTGGCTGGGATCGCATTGCGCGTCTGCTTTATGCGCATGCGCCCGGCACCCTCACTGGCCGGGAACGCATCGCTCGTCTGCTTTATGCGCATGCGGGGCGCTGCTGTGCCCGGCGCATGCACATAAAGCAGACGCGCGATGCGATACCGGCCAGTGAGGGTGACTGGCACATGCACATAAAGCAGACGCGCGATGCGATACCGGCCAGTGAGGGTGACTGGCGCATGCGCATAAAGCAGACGCGCGATGCGATACCGGCCAGTGAGGGTGCCGGGCGCATGCGCATAAAGCAGACGCGCAATGCGATCCCGGCCAGTGAGGATGCCGGGCGCATGCGCATAAAGCAGACGCACGATGCGATCCCGGCCAGTGAGGGTGCCGGGCGCATGCGCATAAAGCAGACGTGCGATGCGATCCCGGCCAGTGAGGGTGCCGGGCGCATGCGCATAAAGCAGACGCGCGATGCGATCCCGGCCAGTGAGGGTGCCGGGCGCATGCGCATAAAGCAGACGCGCGATGCGATCCTGGCCAGTGAGGGTGCCGGGCGCATGCGCTGAAGATGGCCGGGGACACTAGTACAGCGCTTCAGAGTAGCCGCCCAGCTCAGTGAATATTGACGAGCTGGGCGGCGCTTCAAACGGCAGTTGTGGCGAGGCTGGCTGGGCGCAAGTTGATATGAAGCACCGCCCCTTGGGCAGATTGAACACCAGGAAAGCAGGTTATAAAACTTCAGATTACTGTATTTATGAGGTGGACAGGGGGGATACTTAGATGATTCTAATACCCTTTATAAGACCTATACTGTCATATATACCCCCAAATATGCTTTTTGGGCCTGTCAGTGTCCCTTTAAGGCCATCTGTCTACCAGCTGAAGCTCAACAGAAAATGGGTGTTGCAACAGGACAACGACCCAAAGCATAGAAGTAAATCAACAACAGAATGGCTTAAACCAAAGAAAATACACCTTCTGGAGTGGCCCAGTCAGAGTCCTGACCTCAACCCGATTGAGATGCTGTGGCATGGCCTTTACAATGGGGTCACGCTCAACACATGAAAACCAATGCTTCCCTATGGCCCTGGTTCACACATGAGCGTTTTACAGCGCGCTTGAACGCGCTGAAAAACGCCCTACGCTCAAAAAAGTTCTTGAGCTTCTTTGGGGCGTTTTGTCGCGCGTTCCCGTACATAGACTTTCGGGAACGCGCGACAATGGGCGTTCGCTTGTCTCTGTATGCGCGATTGTAAACGGCGGTACAATCGCGCATACAGAGCGCTCCTTTCAGAACGCTCAGGTGTGAACCCAGGGTTAAGAAAGCGATTCACACCAGACATCCCAAGAATATTGCTGAACTGAAACAGTTCTGTAAAGAGGAATGGTCAAGAATTACTCCTGACCGTTGTGCACGTCTGATCTGCAACTACAGGAAACGTTTCGTTGAAGTTATTGCTGCCAAAGGAGGTTCAACCAGTTATTAAATCCAAGGGTTCACATACTTTTTCCACCTGCACTGTGAATGTTTACATGGTGTGTTCAATAAAAAAAAATGGTAACATTTAATTCTTTGTGTGTTATTAGATTAAGCAGACTGTGATTGTCTATTGCTGTGACTTAGATGAAGATCAGATCACATTTTATGACCAATTTGTGCAGAAATCCATATCATTCCAAAGGGTTCACATACTTTTTCTTGCAACTGTATGTCCAGTATTCAGTCCAGAAATCTTACTGCGTTTTATCATGGTGCACATCTGATCTTTCACAGATCATATCAGTCCAACAAAATCTTCCAGTAATAGACTCGGACAAGGGTGGAGGGGATACATTAAAGTGGTTGCTGACTGAATACAGATTTAAATAGTAACTTCTCATACACCATCGCATAAATAAATCGTACAAGTGAATATAAGAAACTTTATAATATGTATTATCTCAGAACAATGCAATTTTTCCACAGATCACTCGTTCCCTACCCCACATTCTCCAACTCAAGATCGGCTCACTCCAACCCCCTTGCCCAGACTATGAGCACTTTGGGCAGCATGTTATTTGATCCTATAGTAGACTGACAGTCCGTCTCTCTAAGGGCTCATTCACACGACCGTATCCATTTTTGCAAAGCGCAAATTACAGATCCGCAAAACATGGATACTGGCCTTGTGCGTTCCGCATTCTGCAGATCGGAAGGTCCTGCCCCATGTATGAAATGCCTATTCTTGTCCGCAAAACAGATAAGAATAGAACATGTTCTATCTTTCTTGCAGGGCCATAGAACCAAAGTGCGGATGCAGACTTTTGCGGTCCCATTGTAATGAATGGGGGCACATGAGATCTGCAAATTTGCAATCACATGCGCAAAAAAAAAAATACAGTCGTATGAATGGGCCCTTAGTTTAGTTTAGGAGGAGGGAGTAAAAGAGCTGATAAGTGGAAACAGAGCAATTGTTCTGATACATTATAACATTTCTTACTTGGGGTCCATCCACAAGTCCGCAATTCTGTTCCACATTTTGAAAAACAGAATTTCGGACCCATTCATTTCTATGGGGTCGCACGATGTGTGGCCCGGATCCAGAAATGCGGACCCGCACTTTCGGGATTGGAATTGTGGACCCGGAAAAAATAGAACATGTCCTATTCTTGTCCGAAATTGCAGACAAGAATAGGCATTTTCTATTAAGTGCAGGCGATGTGCGGCACTTACACTGCCGGTGTCCATGTTTTGCAGATCCGCAAAACACACACGGATGTGTGAATGGACCCTTAAACTACTGGTTTATGCAAAGTTGTGTGAATGTTAGTCATTATTTCAGTTCTTGTTAGTAGACAGCAGTGCAGGGGGGCATTGTGCCTGGGACATATGGATATTGCCATAGCAGTAACCACTCAAGTAACCGTGCAAGTACTAGGGACGTGGAAGAGAAGAGACACCAGGACATCAATATCAGATTGGTCTCATTCCTGGCACCGACACAATCAGCTGATTTGAGGAGCTGCGGCAGAGTGTCACATCTCCTTCACTCTCTACCAGGCACAGTGCTATACATTATGTAGTGACAGTGCCTGGTACTGTGGCCGTCTGCCAGTGTGCCTGCAGGACTACAAAATGTATGGAGCTGCCTAGAACACAAGAGGACACAGCAGCTGATCATTGTGGGTGCTGACAATTGGACCCTACACTGATATATTAATAGCTGATATTAAAAGACATTTTGTTTTCTTTTAAATTGATTTCCAAATAGGTCACCAGTGTCTGATCATGAGGGTCCAAGACCCGGGACCCCCGCCGATCAGCAGTGATCTCAGCTGCACCACGCCCTTCTCTCTGCTCACCAAGCAGAGCACCATACACCGTATAGCGGTTGTGCTTGGTATCGCACTCAGCCCCAATCACTTCAATGGGGCTGAGCTGGTCCAGATTGTGACTTTTTCCTCAGATCTATTGCACGAGAGCAGCCTACTGGTAACCCATAGCACGGAGCTATTATCTCTAGACTAGCAAGATGGCAGGTCTTCAGATTGTGCTGGGATTTCCATTCTCTGCCTTGCCAAGCTCAAGCCTATAGTCTACAACCAACAACCATACATGGAGAGTATCAGCCAATACCTATTATCTTGACTATTATAAAGTAGCTTTTAATGTTTTTTTACGTTTTGTATTATATGGATACTGCTTACACAGAGTTATAAAGCCTACTGTATTAAAGGGGTTTTCAATACCATAAACTGTCCCCCCCATGTGCCAGGCCCCTCACAGGGAATATATTTACCCAGCTTCCGCACTGCTCCTGGTCCCCGCACCGCCGCTGCTGCTTCTTCCTGTGCGCCAATGAAAACATCTGGTGTCGGGGGGGGGGCAGCAGCCAATAGCAGACGGGGAAGAGCCTCCCTAGCGCCACAAACCCCCCCACCCCGACGTCATCATCCGTGCACGGGGAGAAGCAGCGGCGCGGGGACCAGGAATCGAGGCAAGTATATTCCCTGTGAGGGGCCCGGCACATGGAGGGGGCAGTTTATGGTATCTGATAACCCCTTTAAGATTAAATGATGGTAAGGGAGATGAGTCTCCACCACAACATATGAGGACTATCTGCACACACTGGATTTATATTCCTGTAAGCATAGGCTTCTCCAACATAAATACCAGCAATGCGATCCCACACAGCGTGGGGAAACTGCAGCCAAGCAGCTTAATAAGAAATCGCCCCTCCTGCACTACTGGAAGTGACTTTTACAGCGGAGTCGCACACCAAGTAATGCTTAAAGAAACAATCTCCTACCAAGCAACCCTAAACTCCTCAGACATATCCTACCACTATGTGAAATGTATATAGAAACCGCTCCTCTTAAGGGTGCATTCACATGACCGTATGTATTATATCTGCAAAATGCAGATCTCAAAAAGACGGATGACGTCCATGTGGGTTTTTTTTGTTTTTTTTATCTAACCCATTGTAACTATCCTCGTCTGCAAAATGGACAAAATAGGACATGTGTCTTTTTTTTGGGCGGGAGTGTTCGGAACAAGCATGGGGCGTGCTGTCCGCATTTTTTGCGGATCCATTGAAATGAATGGGTCCACATCCGATCCGTAAGAAATGTGAATGCTAAAGTGCAGCCAATCACCTGATGATCAATCAAGCAAACGTTTGAACACCGGTTGAAAGCAGCAGATTGTGCTGTCTAAACAGCAATCTGCAGGCCGGAAACAATGACTCTATATGGACAAGCAATAACAGTAGCGATCTCTCGTCCACATACAGAAGAGGTGACTGTTTATTGTAAATGTAGTTCTTACCTCCTCTGATAAGCAGGCAATTATCAGGAACTAATGGGTAGTTCCCAATAATTGCTTGCTGTGTTGGCCCATGTAAGAGCCTTAAAGGGTTTCTCTGGGAAATAAGAAAATGAAAAATACTTAAATATCACTTTATTATAAATATATTCCCAAATACCTTTCATTCGTTATAATGGCGTGTTTTGTCTAGAAAGCAATTATCAGGGGAAATAAAATGGCCGCCGTCCTCTTAGCACACACAAAACCTGTCCTTATCACACAGCAGGGCAAGTTACTTGAGAGCACTGAGCTAAAGAGCTGCCTTATCCTCCTTTCTTACTTGACAGGGATTATGACCCTAAATACAGATAATGAGAACTTTAGCTGAATCTCCTATAGGAATGGAGACATGAAGTACAGAGAGGAGGCAAGGATGTGGGCAATGAGCAGCAGCACTTATATGTAGTCTCCATTATCACAGTCTGTCCTGTCCGTCATCTCTTCTCCTCATGAACTCCATTTCTACAGAGATTCAACTAAAGTTCTCATCATCTGTATTCAGGATCATAATTCCTGACAAGTAGAGCAGAGGAGGATGAGGCAGCTTTAGCTCAGTGTGGTGAAGTAACTTGTCCTCCTGTGTGATTAAGACAGGTTTATGTGTACTAAAAGGACGGCGGCCATTATATTTTCCCCGATTGCTCCCCAGACAAAACGAGCAATTATAACTAATGAAAGGTAGCTGGCAATATATTTATTCTAAAGTAATATTTTATAAATTTTATTTTCTTAATTCACAGAAAACCTCTTTTAGAAAACAGCCATATAAAATCAAAAAGGTTTGGCATACAGTGACCCTGTTAGGCCATGTTGCCAACATGGCCGCCATCTTAAATTCAACTTAAGATTTTTAAATGGGAAGGTACAGTAGTTGTGTGACACTGAGAAACAAGATTCTCTGGTCTGATCAAACTTTTTAGCCTCAATTGTAAGCATCATGTCTTGAGGAAACTAGGCACTACTCATCACCAGCCCAATACCATTTCTACGGTGAAGCATGATGGTGGCAACATCATGCTGTGGAGGTGTTTTTCAGCTGCTGGGACAAGGAGAATGGTCAGGCATGAGGGAAAGCTGAATGGAGCACAGAGATATTCTTAATCAAAACCTGATCCAGAGTGTTCTGGACCTCAGACTGGGCTGATAGCTCACCTTCCAACAAGACAATGACCTTAAACACTCTTAGACAACTCTGTGAATGTCCTTGAGTGGCCCAGTCAGATACCTGGCTTAAAGCCAATCGAACATCTCTGGAGGGACCTGAAAACTGTTGTCCACGGATGGCCCCTATCCAACCTGAAAGAGCTTGAGAGGGCCTGAAATGTCAATGCAAGATTTTAGTTTCTCATTTTCAATAAGGTCCAACTAGTACCTTGAAACCGAAGCCAAGTTTGGTTTTAAATTTGAAATTGGTTTTCCACTTTGAAAATCTACTACCGAAGTTATTGAACGAAGTCACACGTAACTTCAAGAATAGGATTATTTATTTTTTTAGCACAAGGCTGCAACATAACATGTGAAAAAGGTGAAAGTGTCTGAAGACTTTCTGAATGCACTGTATAAAAAAAATAAAAAATATACGTTTTGGAATTTTACTTGAAAAATTGGGGTAAAATCAAGGGACATTTAAGACATGACGCAAAGAGAGACATTTGGCAAATGTTAGTTATTAAAGGGGTTTTCTGGGAGATACTGATGGCCTATCCTGAGGATTAATAAGAGACCTGTGGGAGTCTGACACCCAGCACCTCCATCAATCAGCTGTTTTAGGCAGCTGCTGGTGCTGGAATCTATACAGTGGACAATGGCCATGTCAGGGTACTGCAGGTCAGTTCCCATTCAAGTGAATGGAAGTGGAGGCACGCCAGCGGTGGAAACTACATAGTGAATGGAGCCATTTGTCCACTGTATAGTTTCTGCCTCCTGTTGATTATGGAGGTAAAGTTGTCAGACACCCACTAATCTGATGTTGATGACTTATCCCAAGGGTAAACCAAATCAAAGAAAACCCTTTAAAGACGTACTCCAGTAATTTCAAGTTGTACCCTATCCACAGGATAGGGGGTAACTATTAGATCAAGGTGTCCTACAGTCACAAGAATGGGGGCCACATAACCTGCATGGACCCCCTGAAATTAAGAGAGTTGGGTGTGCGCATTGCTGCTCCATCCATTGACCTCTAAGGGACCTGATGGAAATAACTGAGTGTTGTACTTTGCCATCTTTGGCAATCCCATAGAGATGAATGGAGCAGCAGTGTGCAAGCCCAACCTAACGCTCTATTCTTTCCAGGGGACCACTGTTCTATTGACTAGTGGGTGTCCCAGCTGTAGGACCCTCACAAATATAACAGATTAATCCAACTTGAAACTACTGGAATATCACTAACTACGTGTGTTATGAATGTCTTACAAGCTGAAAAGAATAGAATTTTGAAAATTTATACATTTTCCTGTTTTCTGAAAATGTCGCATTTTTATATATATATAAAAAAAAATAAAAAAAAAGGCGTGGACTAAAATTTACTACTAAGGAAGTACAATGTGTCACGAAAAAAAATCAATCTGAGAATCACTTGACTAAGTATTCCAAAGTTATCATAAAGTGACTTGTCAGATTTGAAAGAGGGGCTGTGTCCACATAGCCAAAACACAATTTTTCCTTAAAGGAGTTGCAGAATATTTGGATATTGGTGGTCTATCCTTAGGATAGGCCATCAATATTAGATCGGCAGGGGTCTAACATCCCTGTTGAACAGCTGCTACCATATAGCTCCGGAATTACACAGCGCCGTCCACTATACAATGTTCAGAGCTGTGTAGTACCAAGACAGCAGCTGATCAGTGCAGGGTGTCGGGCCCCTGCCGATCTCATATTGACTGTGTATTTTGAGGAAAGCTCATCAATATCAAAACCTTGGATAACCACTTTAAGGCTGTGATGGCTATCCTCTGGCATGCCAGCTGTGGTAAAACTACAACTCCAAGATGCACACTTGCTTGGCTGTCCACAGAAATGAATGGAGCATGCTGGGAGTCGTAGTTTCACCACACCTGGAGTGCCAGAGGTTAGCCATCATTGCTTTAAGGGGTTAAAGGTGAGAATGTTTTAGTCACACCTGGCGGAGAAATAGATTCTTACAGCTACAGGTAATCGTGTGTAAAATTCAGAGCTGTTTTTGAAGGCCCCTGGCTCTAATTTTACTTTTTAGGGTATGGCTAGGATCTGTGAACCCATAGAAATGAATGGGATCGCTGTGCCAGTCACAAGAAATCCAACACTGCTGGCATGGTGCGCCGATCCAATTCATCTGATCACCTCTCCTACTACCACCACCACCCCAATGCTTGTCCTACACAGCCTCTCGTACAAGCCAGTCAAATCCTACACGGAGCTGCATCACCCTCAGGGCAACCATGAGTGCAGAGAATAGTAGCTTGAAAATGGATAGGTTTTAGATTACCACCGTCCTCCTCCTCAGAAAGGTCGATGGCCTCTCCACTCAAACCCCCCCCCACTCCGGCAAGAACTAATACATATTGTTTGCTTTTCAAGAACAGAGCCAATGAAGATCAGACCTGACGGCCAAAGACAACTTCTCATTGCTTATTCTGTGAGCAAAAATAACCCGCCAATTATCCTCCTATCTCCCCAGAATGCAAGAATAAGGCATTTTTGTCATAGAAGAAAACATTTGGATAGCATTCTCATTACATGGAGACTACGGATTATTTTCTTCTATTTGTTGTTCTCTAAAACTGTTCCGTCATGAAAAAAAATCCTATTATTCTTCTCCAAATGAATCCAGCGGCGTCCATAACGAATGTTTTACGAATAACGCATGCTGTTGCCAGGGTTACGTCCAGGCGCATGATGAATATTGCTCTACTGTAATTGGTTCATGGCACCAATGGATCAGTTTTGTAACGTCTCGTTGCCCTATAATGCGTTCCTCGGGTTTTACATTTTGAGGCACCGTTTTGGCCAGAGAAATAATGGAGGTGAGAACAGAGCCTTACGCAGTGGATCTGCAGTCAGAGTTTATCAGGGCGTACTTATAGGGTGTGCGTATGTAGCTGTCACCCATATCATATATGGCTCATGGTGGGGGGGGGGGGGCTGTTAAAGATTTTGCATTGGAGCCCAGAAGTTATGCATATGACCACTTCCCACTTTTGACGTCGGCAGCTCGTAATTCATGAAGGAAGTCGCGTATCATCAGGTGGCTTGGTGGGTACGTAAGGTGTGCGATAGGCTGTCTGCACACTTATCCCTCGTTGCGGTCATGGGTAAATGGGGCAATTTATCAGAGTTGCGAAAAGGGATGATTATTGGCTTTAAGGCCAAGGGTGACGGTATTCCTGACAGTGTGAACTGTTCTCGTGCTGCTGTGGTGAAAGTGTATGGTGAGCGGACAAATGTCACCAATGTGAATAAGCGATGGGGAAACTGCAAAGAACCACGTGCCATTGATGAGAGAGTTGAACGTTGGCTACAAAGGTGCGTGAGGGTGGACCGGCACACTACAGTGGAGCAGCTCATCGCCAAAATGAACCAGGGGCTACCAGACGCGTGTCCGGGGACCCTACTGTGTATGGGGCTCCGGAGCAGACGGATGGTCACTGCGCCTCTGCTGACAAAATGGCACTGGCAGAAAAGGCTTCAATTTTTCGCAGCAGTATCGGATCTGGTCCTCTGCTGACTGTCAAAGGGTTGCCTCCGCCAATAAGTCACATGTCGAAAGGATGGATGTTGGTGTCTCAGAAGAGAAAGTAACTGCCAGACTGCATGAAAGGGCTGAAGCACTGCTCAGAGAGCTCTACACTTAGCCCTTCACTGGTCTTCTATGGTCTTGTCCTCCAGACGAGTGCAAAGCCGAGCCGATAAAAGCCCAAGGGGCAAAGCGCTGGAAGCGAAACCTGGATTGTAAGCCTTGCTCCGGTGGAACTTGGCCATACTCTGCTTACCATACGTGAACTTGATTGGTCAAAGCTTTCACTGAACATTAGGCCGAATGCACACGGCCACGTTCCGTGGTATGCCGTGCTGGATTCCTGTTCAGAGCAGGAGCGCATGGCGTCATTAGTTGCTATGACGCCGTGCGCTTCATGCCGCCGCTGCTGTACAGTAATACACTCTTATAGTGTATAACTGTACAGCAGCGGTGGTATGAAGTGCACGGCGTCATAGCAACCAATGACGCCGTGCGCTCCTGCTCTAAACAGGAATCCAGCCCGGCATACTACGAACTGCTCTCGGCCGCGGCCGTGTGCATTCGGCCTTAGTGGTAGCATCTAGCTACTCACAGAGTAAAAGCCAGCCGCCACAAACAAGTTCCTAGTTGCCTTGAGCAGCTTTGAATTTATCATGTCTCCAATCTTAGTCCTTCAGCCAGCTGTAGTATAAAGTCAAACTTTAAGGCCACCTGAAAAACGTAGAGCATGTCAATTATGTTTGTGGTTTTAGGGTTCAAGCACACGACCGTGCTGTGTTTTGTGGTCCGCAAATTAGGGATCCACAAAACACGGTTGCCGCACCCATGTGCATTCTGCAATTTACAGAACGGGCCGCCCATAGTAGAAATGCCTATTCTTGTCCGCAAAACAGACAAGAATAGGACATGTTCTATTCTTTTTTGAGGCCCCAAGGAACAGAGCAACTCCATGTACTGCCCGCATCTTTTGCAGCCCCATTGAAGTAAATGCATCCGTATCTAAGACGCAAAAAATGCGGATCCGATGCGGAATCCGACCACGTTCGTGTGCATGAGCCCTTAGGTGCAGATTTCACCCTTTTCAATGAAAGGGGGAGGTCTGCAGCAAAACTGCATCTAATCCGCACCAAAATCCACTGTTAGACAGTGCGGATTTTGGTGCGGATATGCTGCAGAAAAGCACATAGATCCACACGGAAATTTTCATGTGGATCTCATGAGTGTTCACCCGCACCCGTGGCCTAAAGCGATATTTTGGTTGTAAAAAATCCTTTGGATAGGGTATAACCACAAGATCAGTGGGGGTCCAACCACTAGGACCTTCACCGAACAAGGACCCCAGAAACCTAGGGGCACCTGAGATGAACACAGCGGCAGGTCAAGCATGCACACTGTCACTTCATTCATCTCCATTAGGCCTCTTACACACAGCCGTTGGCCAGCCGTTCCGTGCAATTTGCAGTCCCCAATGCACGGGCACTATCTGTGCGGCTACCGCTACTGATCCAGACCCATTTAACGTGAATGGGTCCGTAATCTGTCTGCACTGCAAAAAAAAATAATATAGAACAAGCGCGAAGGCACGGAGAGAGGCCCCATTGTAGAACACCGTAGTGCTTCCATTGGCTTCCGTGCCTCTGTTCCGCACCTCACCTTCCGGATTGATGTGGTGAGCATACAGCCGGTGCCCATATATTGTGGACGCGCTGTTTGTGGGCCGCAATACAGGCATGGCCGGGCAACGACCATGTACATGAGCCCTTACAGTTCTGGAAATAGAGCCCGACCTGCCATTCTGTTCATTTCAGGGGGTTCTGAAGGGTACAGGGGAGTAGTAGGAGCCCCACCATTCTAATAGTCACAACCAGAATACATCCTTAAAGAGGACCTGTCACGTCTGTATTAATACATTCATGATATTCCCCATGTAATAAACATCTGGAAAATCTATTCTTATGTCTGTATGTTATGCCATTGCTTTATTATTTCTACTAGAAGTTATGAATGAATTGCTATTAGCCTTCAGTAATGGTACAGAGGGGAGGTACCAGTTGGGGGGGGGGTAGCAATTCATTCATAACTTCTAGTAGAAATAATATAGGAATGGCCCAACATACAGACATAAGAATAGATGCTCCAGATGTTATTACATGGGGAATGCATTAAACGATTAAAGTCATTCACGCCGATTCAACGTATTAACCTAATAACAGACCTATGTCCACGGCATCCCCCCTATTAAAACTCTGCTTACCGTATGTTGCTTGCTATCATCGTTCTCCCGAAAAACACTTTTAATCCATATGCAAATTAGGCTGTGAAGGTGCCCCTGGGTCATTTTCATACGAATCCACCACCCCCTCCGCCGCGTCTGCCCGCCCTTGGTCTCTGCTCTAACCTCCCTCCTCCCGTCCGTAATCCTGCGCATGCGCCGATGACCGCGATATTGGTGTGTGCGCATTGAATGACCACAGTCTGGCCGGGGCATCACAGTTTACCCCCCTGTAAGGCTCCATTCAGACGTCCGTATGTGTTTTACGGATCCACGGATCGGATCTGCAAAACACATATGGACCTCTGAATGGAGCCTTACAGGGGGGTGATCTATGACATGGGGGTGATCAGAGAGTCTATATGGGGTCACCCCCCTGTCATTGATCACCCCCCTGTAAGGCTCCATTCAGATGTCCGTATGTGTTTTGCGGATCCGCAAAACACGGACACCGCGAATCCGCAAAACACATACGGACATCTGAATGGAGCCTTCCAGGGGGGTGATCAGGGAGTCTATATGGGGTGATCAGGGAGTCTATATGGGGTGATCAGGGAGTCTATATGGGGTGATCAGGGAGTCTATATGGGGTGATCAGGGAGTCTATATGGGGTGATCAGGGGTTAATAAGTGACAGGGGGGGGGGGTGTAGTGTAGTGGTGTTTGGTGCTACTTTTACAGAGCTGCCTGTGTCCTCTGGTGGTCGATTCAAGCAAAAGGGACCACCAGAGGACCAGGTAGCAGGTATATTAGACGCTGTTATCAAAACAGCGTCTAATATACCTGTTAGGGGTTAAAAAAAAAATCACATCTCCAGCCTGCCAGCGAACGATCGCCGCTGGCAGGCTGTAGATCAGCTAGTTTACCTGCACTTCCTGTGCACGCGTCTCGCGAGATGATGCCCCGGCGCGTCCAGTAGGAATAACAGGGCCGCCGCAAAGACGCAATCCTGCGCGCGGTGGTCCTGTAGTGGTTAAGGAATGTGTCATCAGAAAATGACCTATTGTTCAAAACATGTTTTTATATTGTTGGTGATTTTCCATGTCACTGTAAATATTTAAAAATTATGTATATAACCCTGCAATTTTCACACTGGCCACTAGGACTAGGTCAGGGTTTCCTGTCCTGTTCAGGTAACTTATCAGTAGCTATTATCGTTATCACCATAGGCAGTTACAATGACAAGTAACACCTCTATATCGATAACACAGGATCTACCATTCTCAATAGGTGATATCACCGCTTATCAGCTCCCTCCTGACCTCTGCACAGAGCAGGCCTAGAAAACTCTCCCACAGAAGTCAGTGAGTTCCCTCCAGACCATTGTGTCTGTGGCCCATGTAGCCTCTCAAAAGTCAGAAAGTCTTAGACCCCTTTCACACGAGCGAGTAATCCGCGCAGGTGCAATGTGTGATGCGAACGCACGGAATCTAGACCCATTCATTTCAGTGGGGCTGTGTACATGTCCGTTGGTTTTCACGCATCACTTGTGTGTTGCGTGAAAAATCGCAGCATGTTCTATATTCTGAGATTTTCCCACAACGCAGGCCCCATCGAAGTCAGTCATTGGAGCTGCGTGAAAATCGCATCCGCAATGCGTTTTTCACAGATGGTTGCTAAGAGACGTTGTTTGTATACATTCAGTTTTTTATATTGCATTGCACTAGCGCGATATAAAATGAACGCCATCGCAGACAAATCTGAATGACTGTTTGCGAAATTGCACATTTTTCACTGAATGGACTCGCAGTGGGGCACCCGGCCTGACCTCCCAGGACTGACCGGATTCTGGAGCATTATATTGATTTATGATGCTATGTAACCCTTAGGCCTCTTGCACACGAACATATTTTATTTCCGTGTCCGTTTTGTTTTTTTGTGGACCATATGCAGTAGGGATCGACCGATATTGATTTTTTAGGGCCGATACCGATACCGATAATTTGTGAACTTTCAGGCCGATAGCCGATAATTTATACCGATATTCTGGGAATTTTCATTTTTGAAAAAAAAATTAAAATTCCCACAAATCTGCTGAAAATGTATGTTTATTGTTAATGTGTATTTTTATTTTTTTTGTAAATCTTTCTTTTTCATTTATATTTAATATTTTGGTGTTTTTATTACTTTTTTTTTTTTTTTTTAACTAACTTTTAGCCCCCTTAGGGACTAGAACCCTTGTCCTATTCACCCTGATAGAGCTCTATCAGGGTGAATAGGAGCTCACACTGTCCCTGCTGCTGTGTGCTTTGTGCACACAGCAGCATGGAGCTTACCATGACAGCCAGGGCTTCAATAGCGTCCTGGCTGCCATGGTAACCGATCGGAGCCCCAGCATTACACTGCTGGGGCTCCGATCGGAGGAGCAGGGGAGAGGGGATCCTGTGGGGGGCGCACTGCGACTGGGGTGGGGGGGGGCGCACCACTGTTTAATACTGGGGGGGGAGGGGGGGCGCACTGCGCCACCAATGCTTAATACTGGGGGGGCTTGGGGGGGAGGCGCACTGCGCCACCAATGCCTAATATTGGGGGGGGGGAGGGGGGCGCACTGCGCCACCAATGTCTGATACTGGGGGGCTTGGGGGGGCGCACTGCGCCACCAATGAAGCTTAATCTCTAATTTATTCATATACAGGAGGCGGGAGCTGGCTGCAGGATCACATAGCCGTCTCCCGACCTCTATGAGCAGTAGCTGCGATCCGCGGCACCTGAGGAGTTAACTACCGCAGATCGCAGCTACAGCTCATAGAGGCCGGGAGCCGGCTATGTGATTCTGCAGCTCCCGCCTCCTGTATATGAATTAATGTGAGATTAAGCTTCATTGGTGGCGCAGTGGCCATAGCTCCTCCCCTCCTCTTGTCCCCTGTCCTCCCATTGGCTGGAGCGGCAGCAGCAGCACAGGGGGAGGAGACACTGCTCCTTCTCCTCTGTGCTGCTGCTGAGGGAACACGGAGAGCGCTGTCAGCAGCGCGATCTGTGTTCCCAGGACGTTATCGGAATATCGGCAAAATAGATGCCGATACCGATAACGTTCAAAATCCTGAATATCGGCCGATAATATCGGTAAATCCGATAATCGGTCGATCCCTAATATGCAGAACCACTTCAATTGGTCCGCAAAAAAAACAGAAGGTTTTCCGTGTGCATTCAGTTTCCGTTCCGCAAAAAGATAGAACATGTCCTATTATTGTCCACATTATGGACAAGGATTGTACTGTTCTATCAGGGCCAGCTGTTCCGTTCCGCAAAATACGGAATGCACACGGACATCATCCGTATTTTTAGCGGATCCGTTTTTTGTGGACTGCAAAATACATACGGTTGTGTGAAAGAAGCCCTACAGTTCTGGAATGTATTAGATGACACTGACATGATGCTGTCAGTGTTATCCAATACAAGGGTTACATAGCATCATACATCAATATAATGCGATGTGACCCCCGGTAGCGCTGGGAGGTCAGGCCGAGAGCTGCGATGCAGACTCGGTGCGGGAGGAACGTTCGTCTGCAAGGGGGCTAAGGGTAACATAGCATCAAATCATTATAATGCTATGCGACCCTGGCAGTGCTGGAACAAAATAGGTAATTTTCTGAAGAATCATTCCCTTTAAAGGTGTTTAAAGTGTAAATATGGAGTCTCTGATCATTTGGACTTCGTGTCCAATAAAATTATCCTGACCTACGTATAAATTGAAGACTTGTCTGACAAAACTACCACAAGAGGACACAGTTTTAAATTAGAGGGGCAAAGGTTTAAAAGTAATATCAGGAAGTATTACTTTACTGAGAGAGTAGTGGATGCATGGAATAGCCTTCCTGCAGAAGTGGTAGCGGCAAATACAGTGAAGGAGTTTAAGCATGCATGGGATAGGCATAAGGCCATCCTTCATATAAGATAGGGCCAGGGGCTATCCATAGTATTCAGTATATTGGGCAGACTAGATGGGCCAAATGGTTCTTATCTGCCGACACATTCTATGTTTCTATGTTTGTGTGAGACCACGTCCAGGTTTGTCGGACGGAACGAACGTGTCTGAAATGTTTGTGGAAGACGTTGTCCATTTTGTCTGATGGACTGAACAAAGAAGACATGTCTGAAATAAAGCAGTATAAAAGCTGGAACTTTTCAGAAGAAGTTCACCCATGAAGGGGACTCTGACCGCTGTCACTGAGGCAGGCTCCGCAGCTGCCGTGTCGCTGTCAGGACTCTAGATGAAGTGTGGAATCAGTAATTGTGTTACGTTCTATGTAAGTCTTAGGCCTTATTCACACGTCAGTGATTACAGGACATCAGGAAGTGCCTTGTAGTAACTTTCTCTACAGGATAAATGCCATTTGCTGAAGTGACACAACCCCTTTAATACAAGGCACTTACTAATTTATTGTGATTGTCCATATTGCTACCTTTGCTGACTTGATTCACTTTTCCATCACATTATACACGGCTTGTTTCCATGGTTACGATCACCCTGCAATCCAGCAGCAGTGGCCATCCTTGCACACTATAAAAAAAAAAAAAAGGGGCTTGCCGCTCTGGTGGCCGGGACCGTGGAAACGCACATCGGTAGCAGCTCCCGTCCTGGTCACCTCGTATCTTCGTTGCAGCGGTGGTCGGAACCATGGAAACGAGCAGTTTATAATGCGATTAAAAATTTAATCCAGCCAGCATAGAAAGCAATATGGACAATCACGATACATTAGTAAGTGGCTTGTGGTAAAGTTCTCTGCAGGATAAGTGCTACTTACTGAAGGGACACAACCCCTCTAAAGCGGTTATCCAGTTGTTAGACAGACCTCTCAGAGGCCGATCCGCTGTGCAGATCATTAGGGCTCAGGCACACGAATGGATTTTCTTTTCCGTGTCTGATCCGTTTTTTTGTTTTTTTTGCGGACCGTATGCGGAACCATTCATTTCAATGGGTTGGCAAAAAAAACTTAAGTTACTCCATGTGCATTACGTTTCCGTATGTCCGTTCCGCCCAAAACATAGAACATGTCCTATTATTGTCCTCATTACGGACAAGGATAGGACTGTTCTATTAGGGGCCAGCTGTTCCCTTCCGCAAAATACACCCTGTCGTGTGCATGAGCCCTTACCTGGTCCCCGTCACTGGGTGCGGTGTGTTACACGGCTGGGTCAGTTCTTCCTCTCCTTGCCGCACTGAAATCAACATTTGACCACATTGTGTCACGTGATCAGTGGTCACAAGAGGAACAGGTGACCACTACGACCCGTGATAGGCTGCAGCGGCCACATGTCTCCCATCCATCTCGACTTCAGGGAGAGGAGGACCCGGCGGCAGGGACCAGGTAGGTGTTGCTCTCGGCCACTCTCAGAGGTCTCTCTTAGTCTTGGATAACTCCTTTAACAGGTGCCCATAGGTCCAGTGTTAATGTCGCACTACAAGTGCCATAGGACCTACGAGTCCCCATCAGAGGTGGCTCCGGACAGCCAGACACAGGTGAACTGTGCCAAACACTGTTTCAGGCAGGATTAAGTTACTCATGGAAAATCCCTTTAAGCTTTATTTATAAGGCTTGGCTTAACGTCACGTGACCCAGTGGGTGACCACCCAGAACCCGCGCCATGGACCAGTAAAGACTGCAATAAGCTGTGATATTAATAGTTTCCCACATTAACCACCGAGGACCCCCCTCCCCGTCCTACAGCGTGCCCCGCTGGGTCAGTGTACATACCAGGCAGCACATGAAGCCTCGCACACAACCAGTGCCCGGGAGGAAGCAGGAACTCGCTCCGTGCACAGGCTCCTTTCTTGCCAGCACACTGCTGCTGCCACAAAACACTTCCTGGAGTCACCAGGTAACGAGCATCCTGATTGGACAAAGCGTGCCGCCGCTAGTTGGGCAGAATGTAAGCTGCTCTCCGATTGGTCAGCGCCAGTCACAACCGGCTACGTTTCATTGAAGAAAAGTCTCTTCCAGTGTGAACTTGTGACGTCATGAGGTCACGGGGCGGGAAGGAAGCTAGCCTAGGGAGCGTCTGCTAAGAGGTTGCGCTTTAGTAAAACGTACACAACCATGAGAGTAGAAGGGTCAGTGACAGGAGTGGTCGGATTTTAACTTGAGGAGCAGAAAAGGTTTCTTTGCCTCTCAGCAATATTAGGCAGAGTGTGGAGCTGTCATACTTTTAGGGTATGTTCACACAGAGGTTTTTTTACATATATTTTTGCGTGGATTCCACGCTCAGAAAACTGCACTGAAAACGCTTACATTTTTATCTCAACTGGATTCATATGGCGCTTTATTTTCCGCCTGTTTTAAAAACTCACACCATGGAAAAAAGAAGTTAGGTCTATTCTTGATGCAGAGTCTACGTCCAGAGTTCCCATTGAAATGGGCAGGATGAAAAACCGCATCGAAACCATGTGAAAACTGGGTCGGAATAAAAACCTAATTCTATAAAGACGGAATCCTGTCAATTGGGATTACGGTCTCTGTGGCATCTTTCTTCATTTGTCAAAATGCAATTGTAATTTATTGCAATATCAAATCTCTAAAAATAAAAGCTCCATAGCCGTAAATATAAAAGTTATGGCTGTAAGAAAATGACACTAAAAAGAAAAAGAATAGTTTCCAAAGTTTATTTTAATTTTTTTTTAGCCTTTCAGGCTATGTACATCTTTGGGGGCAATTGTTTTATTATTGTATTATACTCATTTTAAGCTAAAAATAATTTTTTATAATTGCTCTTTATTAACAATATGGAGCCCTTTTTTGTGTACAGAGCTGAGATGCTCTAGTAGCAACCTCTGGATATATTTTTTCTTTTTTACGTCATCTGAGGAGCTGACGGGCTCCTTATCTCTGCTCTCTAAAATTATAAACGCTCATTATAGCTCAATCCTTATCTTACTGATAAGAATGTGGCTTAAGTAGGTGTTTATGACCGCTCAGTAGTTTAGAAATAAAGTTTATTAGATGACCGGCCCAAAGTGAAAGTACCAATAACACAGTAAGGCTACTTTCACACTAGCGTTCGATCGGATCCGTTCTGAACGGATCCGATCATATTAATGCAGACGGAGGCTCCGTTCAGAACGGATCCGTCTGCATTAAAATGGCAAAAAAAAGCTAAGTGTGAAAATAGCCTCGGACGGATCCGTCCAGACTTTCAATGTAAAGTCAATGGGGGACGGATCCGCTTGAAGATTGAGCCATATTGTGGCATCTTCAAACGGATCCGTCCCCATTGACTTACATTGTAAGTCTGGACGGATCCGCACGGCCAGGCGGACACCCGAACGCTGCAAGCAGCGTTCAAGTGTCCGCCTTCTGAGCGGAGCGGAGGCTGAACGCCGCCAGACTGATGCAGTCTGAGCGGATCCGCTCCATTCAGACTGCATCAGGGCTGGACGGAGGCATTCGGGTCCGCTCGTGAGCCCCTTCAAACGGAGCTCACGAGCGGACCAACGAACGCTAGTGTGAAAGCAGCCTTAGAGAAACAGTTAACCCTTTGTGACAGAATGTCTCAATATTTTTTTTATTAAAGGTCAATTGAAAATATGATTTTTAGCAAAAAAATAAGTTAATTAACGGTTGTGTGAAAGGGGCCTTATCCTGCGAAAAATAAACCTTTGCGCGGCAATGTGAATGGAAAAATAAAAAAGTTATGGCTCCAGGAAGGCCGGGAGTAAAAAACTGAAATGCAAAAATGGAAACTGACCAGGTCCTGAAAGGTTATAAAAAAAAAAAAAAAACTTTGTCAGAAATTTGGGGCTTTGCATGCTGCATTCCCTGAGAGTGATTCCCACATACATACTGGGAAATTGGTGGTGCAGTGGAACCTATAATAAGCTTTGTTATGGAGACCTATGACATCGGTGTAGGCCCCTGTGTATCTGCCTGTGCGTCCACTGATTTTCCAAGACACTCATTTATTTCTGTGAGAGGATTTATCGTACTACAAATGGCACCAGTGGTGACATTGCAAATTCAAATAGAGCAGGGGGATAGGCTGCTAAATTAAAAGGGACTGAGAAAAGCTAAGACATCCCTCTGTAAATGACAGAATGTCACAAAGAGGCCTCGTTCTGCAAGACCAATTTAATCTGCACATTAGACGGATGACAATTTATTTCGGTGGGCGCTGTGTAATGTTCCATCTTGCAAGGGTGATGATAAAAAAGACCTTGATCCCATCTGAGGTAACTTCCTCCAGGACGGACAACGGCGAGTACATTTTGATCATGCACCAATTGTGAAGGTACGAGATGCACCAGGCAGGCAGGATGACATGAATGAACTATTCTTCATCTGCTTTTTTTAGATTCACCCAACATAAATCCATATAATTGACCTGAGGGCCAACCATGTAGGCTGTAAACACTAGGAGAAGATTGACTGTGAGTCACCTCATCCATGTAATAACACACAAACCAGACTCGGAAATGTATAGGCGCTTTTATTAATCTTGCATTTTTTTTCAAGGTTAAATCATTTTTATTAAAAAAAAATTTTTTAGATATGGTACACAACAAAAAACTGAAAAACAACAAAAAACACCCCTCTTTCCCAATCCCCAACTCCTCACGGACAAGAAAAAGCAATGACGAGGAGTGCAGTACATTCTCGGGAAAAAACACAATCTGCCAAATAAAAATGCAAGGGTTGTTCAATAAGTTAAATACCGGAATATGAAAACAAAATTTTCTGAGAAAATTGAACACACTACTTTTAAGTCTAATCCCCCTTGATATCAACACACCTATTCCACTTCGCCTCCAGTGGCTGGAATGCCCTCAAAATAAGAGACTTCTTGCTGCTGCAGGAACCCGTTACCACCTCTTTGACTGCGTTATCATCAGGAAATCGTTGCCCACCCAGAATCAGCTGTTTGAAGGGGCCTCTGCGCTCTATGAGCACCAATGCCTCTTCCTAGGCCAGTGACGTCACATTCATTGGTCTCATTCAAGTGCATGAGCCTAAGCAGCAATGCATGTACCAAAAACGGCCACAACAGCATTTTGCTTGGTAAGCTGCAAAGCAGTTTTACAGCAGTAACTAAGGGGCCACATTTTTACAGCGGGCTAGTCTAAATACTGCAAGGGTCTATTGTGCAGCAGAGAGCAGGGGCTAGGCTCTAATACGAGAGCCAGGCTCTTGCCCTAGCGGTCCAAATCTGCTTAAGCACCAATCGCCTCAGATGCCATGGTCAATAGTAAACACGGCATCTAAGTGGTTTAGAGGTAGAGAGCTCCCTCTGTCTCCCATCGGCACCCTGCAAATTAAATCACAGGGTGCCAGTGTCCTAATGAAGACTCCAGGCCTGCCTGCAGTGTATGCGTGTATGCTTAGCAGCTGCGCCTCTCTGGCACAGCCTCCTTGTGTCTGCCAGTCTAGTATTGACAGTATAATACACTGTAATACATAAGCAGTACAGTGTTTTATAAAGGAGATCAAAAGAGTGCTTGTTTAAATCCCCTTGTGGAACTAGTAAATGGTTAAAAAATGTAAAAAAAAAATACAAGTTTTTCCATTAAATAAAATCCCCTCCACATATTTGTTATTGCCGCATCTGCAATGACATGTGCTACACAGTTATCATGTAATTTATCCTGTATGGTGAAGCTCTAAAAGAAATGAAACAAAAAACAATGCCATAATTGTATTTTTTGCGTATTCACCACAAAAAAATAAAAAGTGATCAAATTGTGTTATGCCCCCCAAAATTAAACCAATGCAAAGTACAAGTTGCCCTGGAAAAATCAAGCCCTCATGCAGCTCCGTAGAAAATAAAAAGGGTTTTTATTGTGCAAAAGTGGGAAAACATAAAATCTATGGGGGAAATTTCTTAAAAGTGGTCTAAGGGAAGACTTACTTGCCCATAGCAACCAATCAGAGTTCACCTTTCATTTTTCAGAGCTCATTTGCAAAATGAAAGGTGGAATCTGATTGGTTGCTATGGGCAACTAAGACCATTTTCCTTTACACCACTTTTGATAAATCTCCCCCTATACGTACTGTATCTGGTGTCACTGTAATCAATTGAGAGTAAA
Organism: Bufo gargarizans; assembly: GCF_014858855.1. Lineage (NCBI taxonomy): Eukaryota > Metazoa > Chordata > Amphibia > Anura > Bufonidae > Bufo > Bufo gargarizans. Next base: position 682,699,861 of record NC_058080.1, on the reverse strand, counting down.
GTTATCATGTTATTCATGCTGAAAAATGGACATTTAAACATTAAAACATTACACATTTAAAATGTAAAAAATCTGTGGCACTATTGTTTTTTTCATCCCCTCTAGAAAACGTTAATAAAAGTTAATCAGTAAGCTATGTGTACCCCAAAGTGGTGCCATTAACTTGTCCTGCAAAACAGAAGCCCTCATAAGACTCTTGGAATGTAACAAAAAAATTAAAAACAAAACAAAAACAAAATTCTAGTCACTAAGGTCCAAACCAGGCTGATCACTAAGGGGTTAACAAATATTTGAAACCCAAGAACAGCCCTCTAAGCATTCTCCTTTCCCCAAAAAAAAACCTGGAGTATTTTTCCATGTAAAACGCGCTAGCCATGCTCAGTTGTGTCCATCTATCTAAATATTTGCATAGTTTTGACAGAGACAGTAATATTTTATCGTAGCATTGCCAAATTCTCCTCCCCATGCAGGCTTCTTTGTCTTAGAAACCATGGAGATATCTCTAGTTAAAGGCACTTATTTGTGACTAAATTATTCATACCAGCATCGCTGTGGAAGGAGAGCGAACGTCCCTAGCATTATGTCTTCCAGTTTGGAAATATTCTTACTATTACTACTAGACACAGATGTAGTATGTGACTCATGGCATCTATTTCCTCAAAAGACTCGGCCTCTTGCCCTATTCCTTCCCAATGCACTCACATCCTATAGATCAACCCCTCCTTCTGTCCACATCCTTAATTATACCTATATATCTTCTTCCCGTTTACACATGCACTCAGGGTAGAATTACCAAATGACAAGACCTACCAAAGGTGAGCTAGAATAATTAACTGGTATTTACAAACACTGCCGTCCCCCCAGCAAGCTTGCCATTTTCTTGGATATTTAGCGTGGATTAGTTAAAGGTCAAACGTTATTATTTAGATGTTGTTCGTGTTTTCCTCTGGTAGAAAGGAACATTTAATGATTTGTACTGAGTAGATAGCATAATACATGAGATATTATATAATCTCATTCTATTCATGGGTAAATTTACCAGAATAACTGATTTGAATTTGGATAAGTGATCGGAATAGCCTCTGTAGATATGTGTCCGTCTTTACCGTGGTCCTTTTCAGACATTTTACATCATGGCTATCATTCTGCTTCAATTGAAGATCAAATCACAAGAGCCACCAGGATATCCAGAAGTCAACTTCTCCAATACAAGGAAAAAAGAAGAGAACCACTGACTAGTGTTGAGCGAAGCAAAGCATTCAAAGTTGAATTCAGTCCAAAGTTTAGGAAAACTTTGCAACGGATCTGAATTTCCTTGCGCTTTGTGGTAATTAATCAGTTTTTCCTAAAATGGAGACTGCACGTGTTGCAAAGTGAAAGTAAGAAGCCTGGGGACATGAGATCATCCGTAATTCTGTGCAGCCAGCCCATCCGCAGGTAGCCATCCCCTGTGATGTCACAGCCCTAAAAAAAAACTCATCCCTCGTGGTCTCTGCCATTGTCCTGTGAGCTGAGCATAGGAAGAGACGTGAAAAGCGATCATGTGCTAGGGACCGTGTTGCTGAAAATTATTAATAGAAGAATATTGGATAGGGAGACTGTAGGGAGAATACAGAGTGGGGTGTAGGGAGACTTATTCTGTGTCAGTTTTATTTATTCTTACATTTACTTATTCCTACATCAGCATCATGTAATTCAATACCAATAAGATGGAAGCCTTATACCATCCAGTCTGCACCCCTAAGGCTACTTTCACACTAGCGTTGTTTAAATCCGGCGTTCAATTCCGACACCGGAACTGCCTACCAGATCCGGAAAAACGTGTGAAAACGGATTACATTTGAATCCTGATCAGGATTTTGATCACAATGTAAAAATGCATTGGAAAAAACGGATCCGCCATTTATGGATTTTAACATTTTTTTAACATTTTTCGGGTTTAATATGCAAAAGCCGGATCCGGTTTGACTGAACACACGGAGCCGGATCCGGCGTTAATGCAAGTCAATGGGAAAAAGGCCTGATCCGGCGTTCAGTCAAAGTGTTCAGGATTTTTGGCCATAGGTAAAAATACAACATGCTACGGTTTTCTGAAAAGCCTGATCAGTCAAAAAGACTGAAATGAAGACATCCTGATGCATCCTGAATGGATTACTCTCCATTCAGAATGCATTAGGATAAAACTGATCAGTTCTTTTCCGGATTTGAGCCCCTAGGACGGAACTCAGCGCCGGAAAAGAAAAACGCTAGTGTGAAAGTACCCTTAGTGGGGTCAGGTCTTAATGATGACCATCCTCATCTTTTTCTGGCTTTACTTTTTCCAATTCATCCTTCAAAGTCTCCTTGTCCTAGGAAAGAATGAGCTGGATGTTCCTGATGACACATTCTCATCGATATTAGATGATGTGGAAAAGGAGGAGAAGCAGATGGCAGAAGAAGGGCTCCCACATGTAGGGCAGGAGAGCGCTGGAGTTGGAGAAGTGGGTATGCCAGAGCTGATTAATATTCTGTGTTTACTGTCAAACAACCTGCAGAAGATTGCAGGCCAGAGGCGCAATAATATGCATATTGTCCTACCGCCTAACCAGCCAAACCCGGGCTAATTGGCTGCGCAGTTCTTCACCGCAACCTGCCCGCAGCACAGCCGCTCCATGTGGCCGTACCCTAAGGCAGAGTGGCCCAGGTATACCTGATTTATAGTGATTTGTGACAAATTAATTTGTCACAAATCAAATTTCTTGGCTAACATTAGCTAAGTTGCCGAATCAAATTTTTCTAAACTTTGCTCATCTCTAGTAATGCCCTACAACTACAGGTACCGAGGAAAACTGCAAACAGATCACATCATGTCTTACACAAGGGTGACCAGATAAGATTTTTTTTTTTCAGATCCTCCTTTGCTATGTTACCGAAAACCTTCAAATCTGAGCAATTTGTTACAATCAGGAATTCATTGACCTGTACTACACAGAAAGCAACATCCCTGTAATGTAAGAAGCTGCAGAACTAGTCCCATGTAACGACGATAGACAAGATCCAGATTCCCAAAACACAACAGGACTACAAGATCCCTGGCACATTCACGTTCTACATCCTCTGCACTAAATGTCCTGATGGAGGTTCCAATGTTGAAGAAACAGGACCGAAACTTAAAGCAAAGATGAGGTCTCATCTCCACACAATTAGGGCTCATGCACATGACCGTTGTTTTAGTCTGCATCTGATACACATTTTTTGTAGGTCGGATGTGGACCTATTCATTTCAAAGGTGCCTCAAAAGATGCGGACAGCACACAGTGTGCTGTCCGCATACGTATGTCCGTTCCGTGGCACCTGCAAACAATAGAACATGTCCTATTCTTGTCCATTTTAACGGACAAAGATGGGACAGTTGTATTATGGGACGGATGTTCCGGAACGCACACGGCCAGCATCCCTGTTTTGCAGATTAGCACTTTGCAGCCCTTTTCATAAGCCCTTAAAGAGGACAAGGTACATTTTCCTCTGGCTAAGCATTTTTGTAGCTCAGGACACAATGAAGAACATATGAAAGTAGTCATTTTCAAATCTCAAAGAGACTTTGGAAGAATTTGGGAATATAAATTTATGACACTATTTGACACCCTACCCCAAGGATTTATGGCATATTACAAGATTTAAAGAGGAACTGTCATCACAAAAAGCAATGCAACCTGAAAGCACCATGTTATGGAGCAGGAGAAGACAAACATATTGGTATACATTTTTGTGGGAAAAGATAGAGAAAACCTTTAATTTATACATTTATATCTTAGTTTTTTTTCACTTCCTGTGAATACCCATCGGTACAGGGAGGAGGGGTTATCAGTGACTGACAGCTATCTTTCTATGTACACCTATACACACAATGCCATCAACACTGATAACACCTCCTCCCTGTACCCATAGCTGTTCACAGTAGGTGGAAAAAGCAGAGATATAAATGTATAAATTCCAGGTTTTACTGGATCTTCTCATACAAAATATATATCAATCTGCTCAGTTCCTCCTGCTCTATAACAAGATGCCTTCAGATTGCATTTGGTGGTGACAGGTCCTCTTTAAAGAATCTGCTCAGAGATAGTGGGAGCACCAGGTGTCTGAAATAACATCAACTTACAGACCATAAAACTTTCACATCACTTACCTTTAAACTAATTAGAATCATTCTCTAAGATATCTTAGTTCTTCTGTTGTTTTTGAAATGTCCATTTATTTTTGTGTGTGTATATATACTGTGTATATATATATATATATATATATATATATATGTAAAACGTAGTCTATAAGGCTGAAAAAAGACATCTGACCATTCAGTTTGGCCTGTTATCCTGCAAGTTGATCCAGAGGAAGGCAAAAAAACCCTGTGAGGTAGAAGACAATTTTCCCCACTTTAGTTGGAAAAAATTCCTTCCCGACCCAAATCAGAATAACTCCCTGGATCAACGACCCCTCTCGAGTAACTATAACCTGTAATATTATTACACTCCAGAAATACATCCAGGCCCCTCTTGAACTCTTTTAGTAGTGAACTCCCCATCACCACCTCCTCAGGCAGAGAGTTCCATAGTCTCACTGCTCTTACCGTAAAGAATCCTCTTCTATGTTTGTGTACAAACCTTTCCTCCAGACGCAGAGGATGTCCCCTCGTCAGAGTCACAGTCCTGGGGATAAATAGATGATGGGAGAGATCTCTGTACTGACCCCTGATATATTTATACACAGTTATTAGATCTCCCCTCAGTCGTCTTTTTTCTAAAGTGAATAACCCTAATGCTGATAATCTTTCAGGGTACTGTAGTCCACCCATTCCTCTTATTATCTTAGTTGACCTTCTCTGCCATCCATACATTGCACATAACTCTGCAACCAGTTTGATTATTACCCATTTTATGATCAATTTTATAGTTTTTATATTTTTTCATTTTTTTTATTATATTTTTATGTGTATGTTTATGCTGCTATATGATGTTTAATAAATTACAGCTTTCTGCTAACAACATCTCTGGGTGGTCTCAGATGACGAGTGCCTGTCACAACCTTTTTTATTTTTATTCAATAGTTTTTTTTCTTGTTCCTTAACCTTTTATTCCCATAAAGTATGTGCCTCTGACAATTAGTGTTTGGGATTAGCCTATTTCCTAGGTCTCAAACACAGAAATATAGTGGCAAATCTGGGGGAGCTGCTCAACCCCTAACACTGTAGCGTGTTTTTCATTGGGGGAGCAGCCCCACCGCATGTGGACCGCAGCAAACGACTATCCCCAGCAAAAAATATTTTGCATACGGTGGAGGATGTCGGCGCGGTCCACATGCACCACAAAGGCATCCTACACAAAACGGAGCATTGTGCGGATGAAAATATAATCATAAATCACAGAAAAAATGCACCAAACGGATATGCCACTGACTATACTGGCTAGTCATAAATGCAGATATTAAAAGCTGAGACTTTTGCCAATATATTCCTGTCAGGAACATATCGGAGCCCATCATGCACCACGTCAAGGTCACTCAGCATGGCAAGGGTTCCTACCACTAAGCTACCTATGGTGTGAACAAGGTCTGAAGGTGATGTAATCCAGCTCACAGCCAGGCTTCCACACAACCGCCTAGCAGGACAACTAATGCAATGTGGACAAAGCCAGACTGTAAGCCACACCCATATCAGACCATGTGATGGAGGCTACCAGGTGCAAAGAGTGTTTAACCACTTCAGCCCCGCTAGGTGAAACCCCCTTCATGACCAGAGCACTTTTTACACTTCGGCACTACACTACTTTCACCGTTTATCGCTCGGTCATGCAACTTACCACCCAAATGAATTTTACCTCCTTTTCTTCTCACTAATAGATCTTTCATTTGGTGGTATTTTATTGCTGCTGACATTTTTACTTTTTTTGTTATTAATCAAAATGTAACGATTTTTTTGCAAAAAAATGACATTTTTCACTTTCAGCTGTAAAATTTTGCAAAAAAAACGACATCCATATATACATTTTTCCCCAAATTTATTGTTCTACATGTCTTGATAAAAAAAAAATGTTTGGGCAAAAAAAAAAAATGGTTTGGGTAAAAGATAGCATTTACAATATGTACTATGGTACAAAAATGTGAATTTCCGCTTTTTGAAACAGCTCTGACTTTCTGAGCACCTGTCATGATTCCTGAGGTTCTACAATGCCCAAACAGTAGAAAACCCCCACAAATGACCCCTTTTCGGAAAGTAGACACCCTAAGGTATTCACTGATGGGCATAGTGAGTTCATAGAACTTTTTATTTTTTGTCACAAGTTAGCGGAAAATGATGATTTTTTTTTTTCTCTTTTTTCCTTACAAAGTCTCATATTCCACTAACTTGCGACAAAAAATAAAAAATTCTAGGAACTCACCATGCCCCTCACAGAATACCTTGGGGTGTCTTCTTTCCAAAATGGGGTCACTTGTGGGGTAGTTATACTGCCCTGGCAATTTAGGGGCCCAAATGTGTGAGAAGAACTTTGCAATCAAAATGTGTAAAAAATGACCGGTGAAATCCAAAAGGTGCACTTTGGAATATGTGCCCCTTTGCCCACCTTGGCAGCAAAAAAGTGTGACACATCTGGTATCGCCGTACTCAGGAGAAGTTGGGGAATGTGTTTTGGGGTGTCATTTTACATATACCCATGCTGGGTGAGAAAAATATCTTGGTCAAATGCCAACTTTGTATAAAAAAATGGGAAAAGTTGTCTTTTGCCAAGATATTTCTCTCATCCAGCATGGGTATATGTAAAATGACACCCCAAAACACATTCCCCAACTTCTCCTGAGTACGGCGATACCAGATGTGTCACACTTTTTTGCTGCCAAGGTGGGCAAAGGGGCACATATTCCAAAGTGCACCTTTCAGATTTTGCAGGCCATTTTTTACACATTTTGATTGCAAGGTACTTCTCACACATTTGGGCCCCTAAATTGCCAGGGCAGTATAACTACGCCACAAGTGACCCCATTTTGGAAAGAAGACACCCCAAGGTATTCCGTGAGGGGCATGGCGAGTTCCTAGAATTTTTTATTTTTTGTCGCAAGTTAGTGGAATATGAGACTTTGTAAGGAAAAAAGAAAAATCATCATTTTCCGCTAACTTGTGACAAAAAATAAAAAATTCTAGGAACTCGCCGTGCCCCTCACGGAATACCTTGGGGTGTCTTTTTCCAAAATGGGGTCACTTGTGGGGTAGTTATACTGCCCTGGCAATTTAGGGGCCCAAATGTGTAAGAAGTACCTTGCAAGCAAAATGTGTAAAAAATGGCCTGCGAAATCCGAAAGGTGCACTTTGGAATATGTGCCCCTTTGCCCACCTTGGCTGCAAAAAAGTGTCACACATGTGGTATCGCCGTACTCAGGAGAAGTTGGGCAATGTGTTTTGGGGGGTCATTTTACATATACCCATGCTGGGTGAGAGAAATATCTTGGCAAAAGACAACTTTTCCCATTTTTTTATACAAAGTTGGCATTTGACCAAGATATTTTTCTCACCCAGCATGGGTATATGTAAAATGACACCCCAAAACACATTCCCCAACTTCTCCTGAGTACGGCGATACCACATGTGTGACACTTTTTTGCAGCCTAGATGCGCAAAGGGGCCCAAATTCCTTTTAGGAGGGCATTTTTAGACATTTGGATCCCAGACTTCTTCTCACACTTTCGGGCCCCTAAAAAGCCAGGGCAGTATAAATACCCCACATGTGACCCCACTTTGGAAAGAAGACACCCCAAGGTATTCAATGAGGGGCATGGCGAGTTCCTAGAATTTTTTATTTTTTTTTGCATAAGTTAGCGGATATTGATTTTTTTTTGTTTTTTTCTCACAAAGTCTCACTTTCCGCTAACTTAGGACAAAAATTTCAATCTTTCATGGACTCAATATGCCCCTCACGGAATACCTTGGGGTGTCTTCTTTCCGAAATGGGGTCACATGTGGGGTATTTATACTGCCCTGGCTTTTTAGGGGCCCCAAAGCGTGAGAAGAAGTCTGGAATATAAATGTCTAAAAATGTTTACGCATTTGGATTCCGTGAGGGGTATGGCGAGTCCATGTGAGATTTTATTTTTTGACACAAGTTAGTAGAATATGAGACTTTGTAAGAAAAAACAAAAACAAAAACAAACAAAAAATTTCCAATAACTTGTGCCAAAAAAAATGTCTGAATGGAGCCTTACCAGGGGGGGGGGGGTGATCAATGACAGGGGGGTGATCACCCATATAGACTCCCTGATCACCCCCCTGTCATTGATCACCCCCCTGTAAGGCTCCATTCAGACGTCCGTATAATTTTTACGGATCCATGGATCGGATCCGCAAAACACATGCGGACGTCTGAATGGAGCCTTACAGGGGGGTTATCAATGACAGGGGGTGATCAGGGTGATCACCCCCCTGTCACTGATCACCCCCCCTGTAAGGCTCCATTCAGACATCCGCATGATTTTTACGGATACATGGATCGGATCCACAAAACACATGCGGACGTCTGAATGGAGCCTTACAGGGGGGTTATCAATGACAGGGGGTGATCAGGGTGATCACCCCCCTGTCACTGATCACCCCCCCTGTAAGGATCCATTCAGACATCCGCATGATTTTTTACGGATCCATGGATACATGGATCGGATCCACAAAACACATGCGGACGTCTGAATGGAGCCTTACAGGGGGGTTATCAATGACAGGGGGTGATCAGGGTGATCACCCCCCTGTCACTGATCACCCCCCCTGTAAGGATCCATTCAGACATCCGCATGATTTTTTACGGATCCATGGATACATGGATCGGATCCACAAAACACATGCGGACGTCTGAATGGAGCCTTACAGGGGGGTTATCAATGACAGGGGGTGATCAGGGTGATCACCCCCCTGTCACTGATCACCCCCCCCTGTAAGGATCCATTCAGACATCCGCATGATTTTTTACGGATCCATGGATACATGGATCGGATCCACAAAACACATGCGGACGTCTGAATGGAGCCTTACAGGGGGGTTATCAATGACAGGGGGTGATCAGGGTGATCACCCCCCTGTCACTGATCACCCCCCCCTGTAAGGATCCATTCAGACATCCGCATGATTTTTTACGGATCCATGGATACATGGATCGGATCCACAAAACACATGCGGACGTCTGAATGGAGCCTTACAGGGGGGTTATCAATGACAGGGGGTGATCAGGGTGATCACCCCCCTGTCACTGATCACCCCCCCTGTAAGGATCCATTCAGACATCCGCATGATTTTTTACGGATCCATGGATACATGGATCGGATCCACAAAACACATGCGGACGTCTGAATGGAGCCTTACAGGGGGGTTATCAATGACAGGGGGTGATCAGGGTGATCACCCCCCTGTCACTGATCACCCCCCCCTGTAAGGCTCCATTCAGACATCCGCATGATTTTTACGGATCCATGGATCGGATCCACAAAACACATGCGGACGTCTGAATGGAGCCTTACAGGGGGGTGATCAATGACAGGGGGGTCATCAGGGAGTGTATATGGGTGATCACCCGCCTGTCATTGATCACCCCCTGTAAGGCTCCATTCAGAAGTCCGCATGTGTTTTGCGGATCCGATCCATGTATCCGTAAAAATCATGCGGACGTCTGAATGGAGCCTTACAGGGGGGTGATCAGGGAGTGTATATGGGTGATCACCCGCCTGTCATTGATCACCCCCCTGTAAGGCTCCATTCAGACGTCCGTATGCTTTTTGCGGATCCGATCCATGTATCCGTGGATCCGTAAAAATCATACGGACGTCTGAACGGAGCCTGACAGGGGGGTGATCAATGACAGGGCGGTGATCAATGACAGGGGGGTGATCAGGGAGTTTATATGGGGTGATCATGGGTGATCAGGGGTTAATAAGGGGTTAATAAGTGACGGGGGGGGGTGTAGTGTAGTGTGGTGTTTGGTGCGACTGTACTGACCTACCTGAGTCCTCTGGTGGTCGATCCTAACAAAAGGGACCACCAGAGGACCAGGTAGGAGGTATATTAGACGCTGTTATGAAAACAGCGTCTAATATACCTGTTAGGGGTTAAAAAATTCGGATCTCCAGCCTGCCAGCGAGCGATCGCCGCTGGCAGGCTGGAGATCCACTCGCTTACCTTCCGTTCCTGTGAGCGCGTGCGCCTGTGTGCGCGCGTTCACAGGAAATCCCGGCCCTCGCGAGATGACGCGTATATGCGTGACTCTGCGCAGGGCCGCCACCTCCGGACCGCACATCTGCGTTAGGCGGTCCGGAGGTGGTTAAATGCCAGGTAAAGGCACATACACTACATATAAAACAAGACAAAAACACAGAAATATAGTGGCAAATCTGGGGGAGCTGCTCAACCCCTAACACTGTAGCGTGTTTTTCATTGGGGGAGCAGCCCCACCGCATGTGGACCGCAGCAAACGACTATCCCCAGCAAAAAATATTTTGCATACGGTGGAGGATGTCGGCGCGGTCCACATGCACCACAAAGGCATCCTACACAAAACGGAGCATTGTGCGGATGAAAATATTATCATAAATCACAGAAAAAATGCACCAAACGGATATGCCACTGACTATACTGGCTAGTCATAAATGCAGATATTAAAAGCTGAGACTTTTGCCAATATATTCCTGTCAGGAACATATCGGAGCCCACATGCACCACGTCACGGCTCTCAGCATGGCAAGGGGTCCTACCACTACGCTACCTATGGTGTATTATATTTTTATGTGTATGTTTATGCTGCTATATGATGTTTAATAAATTACAGCTTTCTGCTAACAACATCTCTGGGTGGTCTCAGATGACGAGTGCCTGTCACAACCTTTTTTATTTTTATTCAATAGTTTTTTTTCTTGTTCCTTAACCTTTTATTCCCATAAGGTATGTGCCTCTGACAATTAGTGTTTGGGATTAGCCTATTTCCTAGGTCTCCCCCAACCTGCACATTTGTTGCTCTGTCAGGTCTATTGGTTAATATGAAGTCCAGTGTGGCCATCCCTCTAGTCGGGTCAGTTGGGAAAAGTAATTACCATATTTTTCACCCTATAAGACGCACCGGCCCATAAGACGCACATAGGTTTTAGAAGAGGGCAATAAGAAAAAAATAATTTTCATTAGACCTCAGATCAGACCTCAGCTAACAGCCCCAATCAGACACCCAATGTTAATAAGACCCCAACAAGATTTCAGATCAGACCCACAATCAGACCTCGGCTCAGACCCCAATGTGACTGACCCCCAATCAGACATTGGACCCCAATAAGACCTCATATCAGCCCCCACTGCATCTCATATTAGCCCTCTGTAGCCCCCATTGCCTTTCATTTTGGCCCCAGCAGACCCCATTGCCTTATATCAGCCCTCTGTAGCCCCATTACCTCTCATTTTGGCCCCCAGCAGCCCCCGTTGCCTTATATCAGCCCTCTGTAGCTCCCATTGCCTCTCATTTCGGCCCCCAGCAGCCCCCATTGCCTTTTAGCAGCCCTCTGTAGCCCCCATTGCCTCTCATTTTGGCCCCCAGCAGCCCCCATTGCCTCTCATTTTGGCCCCCATCATGTTAGCCCCCATTGTCTCAGATCACCCCCCAGCCTCATGTTTAATAAAATAAATAAATCACTTACCTCTCCTGCTCCTGGTTACGGCCGCTCCTCACTGCCCACACTCTGTCTTCCTCCTTCGTAGGCTGTGCTGTAAACCGGCGCGCACAGCATAAGGTCATAGAGCGCGCTTACGCTGTGCGCAGCCACGCCACAGTCGACAGCCGAGGACCAAGATGCGGTCAGTACAGAGCCTTCACCGCTTCCTGGTCCTCCGGTACTGATGAGCGCTTCTGCAGTGCCCCACTACGTGACCGCGGTCACCGCAAACTTGTTTTTATTGTGTTTTAATGTCTTGTATTATGCCTGTATGCTGTAATTCATCTCATGTCATATTCTCCCATGTCGCAATGTGATTCCACATGTAAGATACTTTACACAGGCCTAGTTAGGGTGCACTACACTAGTTTCTCCACAAGATGGGGCAGTGTCACAGTGTATATATAGCTTAGCTCAGGCCCAAGTTAGGCAGTTCTAGTCTAGACTAGTTTTAGTCAGGATGCAGCCATGAAGTAGCTGCTTGCTGGAGGGAGGCCTCCTGCCTCTCTGCTCTCTCCCTGTTGGCTCCACAGCCCAGGGTTAAAGCCGCAAGATTCCACCCAGAGGTGAGAAGTCCACTTCTACAGCTCGCTCCTCCGGGGTGACCAGTGTCCAGCTACTAAAGCAAGTATTCAAGGGGAATTTTATATTGTCTTAAAGTCAAAGGATAGCACACGGCCATACTTAAGGGCTTCCCAGGCACCTTTGCAAGCAGGTGTAGGACACAGCTTCCGGCATCCACACCTCCAGTTTAAACCCTGAGGACAGATAGGCCATCTGTCAGAAAAGCACTGGAAAATAGAGGTTCAAGGATTTAGCAATCCACCGTCAAGTCAGGTTAGGATCAGGCGAGAGTTTTTACCAGCCAAAGACTTTTATTTCTTCAAAGCCTAGTCTGAAGCAGTAGCTTTCTTGCATATATATTTAGGACAAGAGCCTGTTTCTTCTGAGGAATTTCCCTACCCCTGTATGCATGAGACTGTATTTTATGCTGGGATGTACAAAGGACTGTTTTATAAATTGGATTGAATTGTTACTAGGAGCAACGTTCAGTAAAAGTTATAATTTGGATTGTACCATCCTTGTCTCAGTCTTCAGTTCCTCAATTAACACTACTGTAAATGGTTGTACCCCCACAAAAGGTACTGGCGTCACGACTACAAGGGACCTTGCCATAGGCACATTAAAACAGACCATCAAGGGCACCTCGAACCAATATCTGGCCTGTGTCCCGTACACCAGAGAGAATCCTTGTGCCATTCTCCTTTTCACTTATGCGAGCCTGCCCAGGGACGTCGTAACCGTGAGTAACCAGAACCGTATTTACCTCGGCCCACCTATTGCTCACACTGTGACCTCACACATAATTCCCCTGTTCGGTCTGGCATACCGCACTTCCATAATGGAAGCGCTCATTAGTATTCGCCCTATAAGAGGCAGGGGTATTTTCCCCCCACTTTTTTGGGGGGAAAATGCGTCTTATGGGTTTAAAAAAACGGTATCTTTGGGTATTGCCTAGAACTTGTTTCCTTTATGAGATGTACAGGTTTCAGTTTCCTAGTCTATTTCTGGGTAGTCGAAGTCACCCATAATAACAACCTCATAATTTGCTGCCTGATCTATCTAGTTTAGAAGAAGATTTTGTGTGGACTCTGGTATATTAGGTGGTTTATAATAAACTCCTATTAGTAATTTATTATTGTTTTCCCTATATGTATTTCCACCCACAGTGACTCCACAAGTTCATATTCCTCACTTATCTCTTCCCGGAGTGTGGGCTTTAGACAGGACTTTACATAAAGGCAAACCCCTCCCTCTGTCCGATTTTGACGATCCACAGGGATATATTTGTTTTATTATTTTATTTTTTAATATTTTTTAATGTATATTTGTATGCGACTATGAAATAATTATATTAATATGATCATTATGGACATCGATTGGATTATCAGAATTAGCCCTCTTTTGTGATCACAACTAAAATAGCGCTTTTAGCACTTCCGGTTTCATGCCGTAGGAAAGTTTATATCACTATAATCACAGTATATGTATATTTATTTTTATGTTTTCCTTTTATATTCTTTTATATGCATGGGCCCTATTATATAGAATAAATAAAAATGTAATACGATCAGTAATAGACTGGTCTATCATAGTTGGTCCCGTTTGACTAGATCGTCTTCGGTACTCCAGTTCCCAGTATTGTTGTACTTTGAGATCTCGCGTTGTCTTGCTGGCCCGCCCACACTGCGCCAATCCATACTTTGGAGACGTACCACTGCGCATGGCCTCGCAAGATATCAACGTCATCAAATCCTGCAACCTTTGAACTTCCATGTGCAAGGTAATTGTGTTTGATATGTATCGCATGGAATATAAGTACAGTACAGACCAAAAGTTTGGACACACCTTCTCATTCAAAGAGTTTTCTTTATTTTCATGACTATGAAAATTGTAGATTCACACTGAAGGCATCAAAACTATGAATTAACACATGTGGAATTATATACATAACAAAAAAGGTTCTTCAAAGTAGCCACCTTTTGCTTTGATTACTGCTTTGCACACTCTTGGCATTCTCTTGATGAGCTTCAAGAGGTAGTCACATGAAATGGTTTTCACTTCACAGGTGTGCCCTGTCAGGTTTAATAAGTGGGATTTCTTGCCTTATAAATGGGGTTGGGACCAGGGCCGGACTGGGACAAAAAATAGGCCCGGGCATTTTTGACTGAGCAGCCCAATCACATGACCCACAACAGGCCCCACCCCCTTGCAGTCTAGGGACGGGGCCAAAACCGGAAGCACAATTGAGAGGCAGGGCCAGCCACCAGTAAGATAGGAAGGCTTCAGCCAACACACAAGGTTCTTTGGGGGTCCCCAGGTGACATTAGGGGTCTTAGTACGATCCGGCCACCTAATCCGGCAGAAAATGCAAGGAATCGACTGGACACAAAGCACAGCATGCAGCGGTTTATGTCCCGCTGATTCTCTGCATTTTTCCCAGATTGTGGCCTGATTTCTGCCGTACCCCATTATAGTTAATGGGACTGGCGGGCATTCCGTCAGCATCCAGCAGTGCCGGATCCAGTGAATTCTCAGCTGGAACAGCCCGCCAGGATCACTAACGCAGATGTGACAGTAGCCTCATACAGCGCCCCATACCTCCTATATCCAGTGACGTCTCCTCTGATGTAGATGTTCTCTTTCTTCATCTTCTCCATTCAGACCAGACCACCGTGATCATTTCTTTCAGCCATCTCACGTCTCTGCAGAGTTTGACAGACATCTTAGTTTCCTACTTTTCCATCATCCTCCAATTAACATCCCATCATGCACCCCCAATACTGAGAAGCTGTGCTCCCCAAAACTATACTGCAAAAAGAACTGTGCTAAACTGATGCTGTGCCAGGGTGCCCCCAAAGTAATGGTGCTCCCAAAGTCAGTAATGTGTCCCACAAGTAATAATGCTCCCATAGTCCCCCAGTTGTAATAAAGCCCACCATAATGCCCCGATAGTAATAATTATCTTTATAATGTGTGACAGTAGAACCCCCCCCCCCTTTATAATGTGCACTAGTACAAAAAATGCTCAGTCGTGTGGCAGTAAAAAAAGAAACACCTCCTCTTAGTGCCCCCAGTAGAGCCAATGTCCCCAGAGTGCCCTCATGTGTTCTAATGACCTGCACTGTGTGCCACTACAAAAAACACTTAGTGCCCAGTTGAGCTTAGGTGCCCATAGTGACCTTATAATTTATGCCTGTATAAAATACTCCTATATAGTCCCCCCAGAAGATGCCCCCATAGTGCTCCTTCCCCGTCTCCATAGTGCCCTCCATAATGTGGCACTATAAAATGCCCCACATAGATACCCCCATAATGCTCCTTTCCTCCCTTCCCCATAGTGGCATCAAAATGGGTGCCAGTATTAAATGCCCCTATAGTGCTCTTGTCCCCCACTTCTCCATAGTGCCCACCTATAATGCGTTCCAGTATATAGGGCCCCCAGTAGATGCCCCCATAGTGCAGTCATACACGCACTCTCCACATACATGGACGCAGTCATACACGCACTCTCCACATACATGGACGCAGTCATACACGCACTCTCCACATACATGGACGCACACATACACGCACTCATACACGCACTCTCCACATACATGGACGCACTCATACACGCACTCTCCACATACATGGACGCACTCACCACATACAAGGACGCACTCATACACGCACTCTCCACATACATGGACGCAGTCATACACGCACTCTCCACATACATGGACGCAGTCATACACGCACTCTCCACATACATGGACGCACTCACCACATACAAGGACGCACTCATACACGCACTCTCCACATACATGGACGCAGTCATACACGCACTCTCCACATACATGGACGCAGTCATACACGCACTCTCCACATACATGGACGCAGTCATACACGCACTCTCCACATACTTGGACGCAGTCATACACGCACTCTCCACATACATGGACGCAGTCATACACGCACTCTCCACATACATGGACGCAGTCATACACGCACTCTCCACATACATGGACGCAGTCATACACGCACTCTCCACATACATGGACCTAGTCATACACGCACTCTCCACATACATGGACGCAGTCATACACGCACTCTCCACATACATGGACGCAGTCATACACGCACTCTCCACATACATGGACGCAGTTATACACGCACTCTCCACATACATGGACGCAGTTATACACGCACTCTCCACATACATGGACGCAGTTATACACGCACTCTCCACATACATGGACGCAGTTATACACGCACTCTCCACATACATGGACGCAGTTATACACGCACTCTCCACATACATGGACGCAGTTATACACGCACTCTCCACATACATGGACGCAGTCATACACGCACTCTCCACATACATGGACGCAGTTATACACGCACTCTCCACATACATGGACGCAGTTATACACGCACTCTCCACATACATGGACGCAGTTATACACGCACTCTCCACATACATGGACGCAGTTATACACGCACTCTCCACATACATGGACGCAGTTATACACGCACTCTCCACATACATGGACGCAGTCATACACGCACTCTCCACATACATGGACGCAGTTATACACGCACTCTCCACATACATGGACGCAGTTATACACGCACTCTCCACATACATGGACGCAGTTATACACGCACTCTCCACATACATGGACGCAGTCATACACGCACTCTCCACATACATGGACACAGTCATACACGCACTCTCCACATACATGGACGCAGTCATACACGCACTCTCCACATACATGGACGCACTCATACACGCACTCTCCACATACATGGACGCACTCATACACGCACTCTCCACATACATGGACGCAGTTATACACGCACTCTCCACATACATGGACGCAGTTATACACGCACTCTCCACATACATGGACGCAGTTATACACGCACTCTCCACATACATGGACGCAGTTATACACGCACTCTCCACATACATGGACGCAGTTATACACGCACTCTCCACATACATGGACGCAGTCATACACGCACTCTCCACATACATGGACGCAGTTATACACGCACTCTCCACATACATGGACGCAGTTATACACGCACTCTCCACATACATGGACGCAGTTATACACGCACTCTCCACATACATGGACGCAGTTATACACGCACTCTCCACATACATGGACGCAGTCATACACGCACTCTCCACATACATGGACGCAGTCATACACGCACTCTCCACATACATGGACGCAGTCATACACGCACTCTCCACATACATGGACGCACTCATACACGCACTCTCCACATACATGGACGCACTCATACACGCACTCTCCACATACATGGACGCACTCATACACGCACTCTCCACATACATGGACGCACTCATACACGCACTCTCCACATACATGGACGCACTCACCACATACAAGGACGCACTCATACACGCACTCTCCACATACATGGACGCAGTCATACACGCACTCTCCACATACATGGACGCAGTTATACACGCACTCTCCACATACATGGACGCAGTTATACACGCACTCTCCACATACATGGACGCAGTCATACACGCACTCTCCACATACATGGACGCACTCATACACGCACTCTCCACATACATGGACGCACTCATACACGCACTCTCCACATACATGGATGCACTCATACACGCACTCTCCACGTACATGGACGCAGTTATACACGCACTCTCCACATACATGGACGCAGTCATACACGCACTCTCCACATACATGGACGCAGTTATACACGCACTCTCCACATACATGGACGCAGTCATACACGCACTCTCCACATACATGGACGCACTCACCACATACAAGGACGCACTCATACACGCACTCTCCACATACATGGACGCAGTCATACACGCACTCTCCACATACATGGACGCAGTTATACACGCACTCTCCACATACATGGACGCAGTTATACACGCACTCTCCACATACATGGACGCAGTCATACACGCACTCTCCACATACAAGGACGCAGTCATACACGCACTCTCCACATACATGGACGCAGTCATACACGCACTCTCCACATACATGGACGCAGTCATACACGCACTCTCCACATACATGGACGCAGTCATACACGCACTCTCCACATACATGGACGCAGTCATACACGCACTCTCCACATACATGGACGCAGTCATACACGCACTCTCCACATACATGGACGCAGTCATACACGCACTCTCCACGTCCATGGACGCACACATACTTGCACTCTCCACATACATGGACGCACACATGCACACACTCTCCACATACATGGACGCACACATATACCATACACATATATAGACACCCAGCTTTCCTGCTGTGCCTCTCCCCCATACTCTAATGCCTCTGCACTTGTGCCATGCAGGATAGCAGGGAAGCTGGATGACATTTCATGATATAATTCACCCAGCTTTCCTACTGTACTGCAGGTCACATGTGCACAGTCTGGGAAAGCTGAATATAACCCCAGTTCCCCTGCCACTCACATCACTGGTGCAGTTAACTGGTGACAATCCAACTTGTTCAGCATGCTGGGCAGGAAAGGTTCAGGCTGCAGGAATCGCTTCGCGGGTAGAAAAGGGGCGGGGCTATGATAGCTCCGCCCACATCGGGCCGAACTGAGGAGTTGGAGAGGCGGAGCAATGTCACTGATGTCAGGTCAGTGACAGAGTGCAAGTGCAGGAGAAGTCAGCTGCTCTGACGGGCCTGGGGTGACGAAGTACAGCGACTGCTCTCGGGCCCCGAAGCAGCTGCTTCCCTGATAGGTACGCGGCTGCTGCCTGCCACATTAATAAAAAAACGGCTGATTGTGTTCGGCCCGGCCCACCAGGCGGCCCGGCCCACCGGGCAAATGCCCGGTCTGCCCTATGGCCAGTCCGGCCCTGGTTGGGACCATCAGTTGCGTTGTGGAGAAGTCAGGTGGATACACAGCTGATAGTCCTACTGAATAGACTGTTAGAATTTGTATTATGGCAAGAAAAAAGCAGCTAAGTAAAGAAAAACGAGTGGCCATCATTACTTTAAGAAATGAAGGTCAGTCAGTCCGAAAAATTGGGAAAACTTTTAAAGTGTCCCCAAGTGCAGTCACAAAAACCATCAAGCGCTACAAAGAAACTGGCTCACATGCGGACCGCCCCAGGAAAGGAAGACCAAGAGTCACCTCTGCTGCGGAGGATAAGTTCATCCGAGTCACCAGCCTCAGAAATCGCAGGTTAACAGCAGCTCAGATTAGAGACCAGGTCAATGCCACACAGAGTTCTAGCAGCAGACACATCTCTAGAACAACTGTTAAGAGGAGACTGTGTGAATCAGGCCTTCATGGTAGAATATCTGCTAGGAAACCACTGCTAAGGACAGGCAAAAAGCAGAAGAGACTTGTTTGGGCTAAAGAACACAAGGAATGGACATTAGACCAGTGGAAATCTGTGCTTTGGTCTCATGAGTCCAAATTTGAGATCTTTGGTTCCAACCACTGTGTCTTTGTGCGACGCAAAAAAGCTGAACGGATGGACTCTACATGCCTGGTTCCCACCGTGAAGCATGGAGGAGGAGGTGTGATGGTGTGGGGGTGCTTTGTTGGTGACACTGTTGGGGATTTATTCAAAATTGAAGGCATACTGAACCAGCATGGCTACCACAGCATCTTGCAGCAGCATGCTATTCCATCCGGTTTGCGTTTAGTTGACCATCATTTATTTTTCAACAGGACAATGAACCCAAACACACCTTCAGGCTGTGTAAGGGCTATTTGACCATGAAGGAGAGTGATGGGGTGCTGCGCCAGATGACCTGGCCTCCACAGTCACCGGACCTGAACCCAATCGAGATGGTTTGGGGCGAGCTGGACCGCAGAGTAAAGGCAAAAGGGCCAAGCATCTCTGGGAACTCCTTCAAGACTGTTGGAAGACCTTTTCAGGTGACTACCTCTTGAAGCTCTTTAAGAGAATGGCAAGAGTGTGCAAAGCAGTAATCAAAGCAAAAGGTGGCTACTTTGAAGAACCTAGAATATGACATATTTTCAGTTGTTTCACACTTTTTTGTTATGTATATAATTCCACATGTGTTAATTCATAGTTTTGATGCCTTCAGTGTGAATCTACAATTTTCATAGTCATGAAAATAAAGAAAACTCTTTGAATGAGAAGGTGTGTCCAAACTTTTGGTCTGTACTGTATATGATTGTATGGGGGAAATATTTAAACTGAGCATGTGGGCCTATGATACTCGCCACCTGAAGGAAGTTCTTCGAGCGTAACGTACATCGGGGTTTGCAGGCGGGTCTTAGTCACTGCGGTCTGTATGCTTTCCTTTTTACCTCTTTGTAGCACCTTTATAGCCTATATAGTGTTGATCTATTTTATAGTACCATCTATAGCTGCATTTTGACTTTATAGCGATATGTGTGTCATATTATATATTGTTACCCTAGTGGTTCCATTTTTTGCCAAATATGTGGCATTTTTCAACACTGGGTGTTTTACGTAGACAAATACTTTTCAGGTATTGCAGCCCTCGGTGCCCGGTGACCCGCCATAGCCGTTACATCTGTGATCTACATTATCATGATAAACCTTCTTGAAATTGTGATTTGGATTTTAACATACTGTAATTATGATTAATAAAGATTGTACATGTTTATTAAGAAGTTGTGGAGTGGTTCTCTTCGGTGCAGATAAATTGGTTGAAACCTGGACAAAGAATCACTCATCATAGCACCTCGTCAGGATCAGAGTTGTGAAATTAGAAGTTTGGCAAAGATTAATGTGGTAAGGAATTGGAAGACATAATAAAACTGGCAACCAGGGAGACAATCATCAAATATCAGGCAAATGCAGTATGAGAGAACCAGGCAAGATAATTCTTAGGGGCACAAAGGTCAAAAATCACAGGTCAAGAAGTCACAAACCTACAGTGATAAGGATACTGAATAAATGTATAACCAGCACTGGGCAGGTTTCAGGAAGTGGTTGCTGGGGTTGGTTGGTCTGACCCTGCTCTCTGAACTGGAAGACCACAACAACATCCAGACCTATGGGATGCCACTGGAGTGCTGTCCTATCACATCATACCTCAATGCACTCATTGCAAAAACTTCATTTTTCAAGTGGTGATTCCGAAATTTTGCTGTCTGGAGCTTATGCAAAAGAAAAAGAAGATACATTTGAAATCGGAACATACGGCTGCCACAAGGTATTTTGGTGCCCTAGGCAGATTTGGCAAATGGTGTGCCCTTTGTAGAATAAATTGATAACTACCCTCTTTACTAATGAAATACATTTTAAAAGATGCAGACACAAAATACTGATGTATGTAATCCAGTCACAAGTGATGTTTCACTGACTGGTGTCTCTTTGACCAGTGGCTTAGGTATAGGGGGTTAAGGGGTAGCATATCAGTCATATCTGGGCCAATGGGCCCAAATACCCCTCTTCCATATAACAAGAGAGGGGAGGGGGCTGTTACAGATTTTGCACTGGGACAAAATCAGCAGCTGAAAACCATAATACACACATCAGCTGCTGCAGAACATCATAATACACACATCAGCTGCTGTAGAACATCATAATACACACATCAGCTGCTGCAGAACATCACAATTCACACATCAGCTGCTGCAGAACATCACAATTCACACATCAGCTGCTGGAGAACCTCATAATACACACTTCATCTGCTGCAGAACCTCATAATACACACTTCATCTGCTGCAGAACCTCATAATACACACTTCATCTGCTGCAGAACCTCACAATACACACCTCAGCTGCTGCAGAACCTCATAATACACACCTCAGCTGATGTAGAATATTATAATACACACATCAGCTGCTGCAGAACATCCGAATGCACATCTTGTCTGCTGCAGAACCTGCTAATACACACCTCAGCTGCTACAGAACCTCATAGTACACTTCAGCTACTGCAGAACCTCATAATACACCCCTCAGATGCTGCAGAACCTCATACTACACCCCTCAGACACTATAGAATCTCATAACATACACCTTGGCTGCTGTAGAACATAATAATACACATCTCAGCTACTGCAGAACATCATACTACACACCTCAACTGCTGCAGAACTTCCTAATACACACCTAATTTACTGCAGAACCTGATAATACACACTTCATCTGCTGCAGAACCTCACAATACACACCTCATCTGCTGCAGAACCTCATAATACACACCTCAGCTGCTGTAAAACCTCATAATACACACCTCATCTGCTGCAGAACCTCACAATACACACCTCAGCTGCTGTAGAACATCATAATACACAGATCAGCTGCTGGAGAACCTCATAATACACACCTCAGCTGCTGCAGAACATCTGAATGCACATCTTGTCTGCTGCAGAACCTGCTAATACACACCTCAGCTGCTACAGAACCTCATAGTACACCTCAGCTACTGCAGAACCTCATAATACACCCCTCAGGTGCTGCAGCACATCATAATACACCCCTCAGGTGCTGTAGAACATCATAATACACCCCTCAGATGCTGCAGAACCTCATACTACACCCCTCAGACACTATAGAATCTCATAACACACACCATGACTGCTGTAGAACATAATAATACACATCTCAGCTACTGCAGAACATCATACTACACACCTCAACTGCTGCAGAACTTCCTAATACACACCTAATTTACTGCAGAACCTGATAATACACACCTCATCTGCTGCAGAACCTCATAATACACCTCAGCTGCTGCAGAACCTCATAATACACACCTCCGCTGCTGCAGATCATCAAAACACACGCCTCAGCTGCTGCAGGACATCATAATACACACCTCAGCTGCTGTAGAACATCATAATACACACATCAGCTGCTGGAGAACCTCATAATACACACCTCAGCTGCTGCAGAACCTCACAATACACACCTCAGCTGCTGCAGAACCTCATAATACACACCTCAGCTGATGTAGAATATCATAATACATATATCAGCTGCTGCAGAACATCATAATACACATATCAGCTGCTGGAGAACCTCATAATACACACCTCAGCTACTGCAGAACATCCGAATGCACATCTTGTCTGCTGCAGAACCTGCTAATACACACCTCAGCTGCTACAGAACCTCATAGTACACCTCAGCTACTGCAGAACCTCATAATACACCCCTCAGGTGCTGCAGAACATCATAATACACCCCTCAGATGCTGCAGAACCTCATACTACACCCCTCAGACACTATAGAATCTCATAACACACACCTTGGCTGCTGTAGAGCATAATAATACACAACTCAGCTACTGCAGAACATCATACTACACACCTCAACTGCTGCAGAACTTCCTAATACACACCTAATTTACTGCAGAACCTGATAATATACACCTCATCTGCTGCAGAACCTCATAATACACCTCAGCTGCTGCAGAACATCATAATGCACACCTCAGCTGCTGCTGATTATAATAACACACACCTCCGCTGCTGAAGAAGATGATAATCTGATGCTACAGATAGGACTTTGGTTAGATCTGTGTCAGGGACCTCCATCACAGATCAGGTCATAAATACTGGACAAAAGTTTGCAACATGTCAGACTCCATGATAGAAACCCGTCGGATATCATCATAGTCAGCGAGATCTGTCAGATGTTGTTGTCGGGGTCACATCTGGGCATAGCTACTGTGAAGGGGGCACACATGGGCATAATTACTGTGAGGGGCACAATGTGGACATGATTAATGTGAGGGGGCGCAATGTGGGCATAACTACTGTGAGGTGGCACACTGTGGACATGATTACTGTGAGGGGCATAACTACTGTGAAGGAGGCACATCTGGGCATAGCTACTGTGAAGGGCACAATGTGGACATGATTACTGTGAGGGGGCACAATGTGGGCATAACTACTATGAAGGAGGCACATCTGGGCATAACTACTGTGAGGGGGCACACTGTGGACATGATTACTGTGAGGGGCATAACTACTGTGAAGGAGGCACATCTGGGCATAACTACTGTGATGGTGGCGCATGTGGGTATAACTACTGTGAAGGGGCATACAAACCCCACTTGCGACTATTTTTGTTGCAATGTCTCCCCCCCCAGGAACTGGCGTAGGAAGATGATAAATCTCCCACATGTTTTGCAAAACAAAAGCCACAAAATCCCCCCCACAGGTGATATATATATAAAAAAAAAATTAAAAAAACATTTTTACAAATTTGTATGTGTAGGGACCCTAAGCCATGTTTGTTTTTTTTGGCATTTTTCCCCTAAAAACTAGATTTTAAACTGCAGAAAAAAAAGAAACAAAACGCCAAAACTTTCAACATGCTGTTTTTTTCTTAAATGCCACCTGATTAACAAAAACTCCAGTTGCAAAAAAAGACAACAGGAAAAACCCGCTGTGTGTCCTGCATTTCATATTTCCCATAAATCTTCAGCTGCCATCTGGATTTGGTATTTTTACCACAGAATGCACCAAAACCCTCAAATGCAAAAAAGCCACCAAAACAGCAAAAGTGCCGAAAAACACCACCAAAAACTTATGTGTGAACCCACCTCACTGGGTTATGTTTACTAGTCCAACTATTCTAAGTGATTGAATAGTCTTTACATTGCTACATTTCCTGTAGAAATAATGTAATTTTAGCTCCGATCACATGAAGTTGCATTTGTGGGGTTCTGGGCCACAGTAATGGTTCCTGCGGTGATAATCAAGTTTAGTAAAGAACAGTCTACTCTTTCTTGTTGATTTAACGCTATTTTCGGGCAGTTGTGTTATTAGGCTAGAAAATCAATGCTGGAAAGAGCGAGGCCTTTCCTCAAGTTAATTGCAAATGTGAAGGCTTATTTTGAGGACTTAACAAAACCTTGTGAAGTGTATTCCTCACGCTGGGTTTCAGGAATGAATGTATTGTATTTAACGCTAATTGATATTGACAGCAGGATATGCTTGTAAAAAACATAACATTTAACCTCACTGTGTTTACACTGCAAGAAAGAAAAAATGCTTGGCAATTAGCAAGCACCAGAGTGTAGAGATTAGTGTATTACTGCTGTAGGGGAGAAAGGAGAAGGTGTGACTGTAGGGGGTGTCAGAAGGCAAAGGTTAAAGAACCATTAACAGATAATCTATTTGTACATTATCAGCGCTGGAAATGTGATTATAGCTGGGTTTGTTTTTTTGCAGCAAAAGTAAAAAAACAAAACAACTAATATTTATCATGTAGCTACAAAACACAGAGTATGATATACAATCTATGTGTAGTATCATATACATCTTTGATAAAGGGATATTACAAACCTCTTATGTAATAGCATATACCAGGGGTATACCTTTATATATTTGTAAAGGCCCACGTGCCCGAGTCTGCTGTAGGATGAAGGTCCGAGCTGCAAAACAAACACCATTGGCGTGTAGCGCTGCATTATTATTATTTTTACAATAATCCACACCTCCAAGCCCACCTAATCTCCTTTCTGCCAACCAAACAGTACGAATGTCCTTTCAGTGCCCCCTAACAATAATGATGCCCCTTTAATGCCCCTCAGACAGTATGATATCCCTTTAGTGCTCCACAGAGTATGATACCCCTAAGTGCATCGTCACAGCAGGGTGATCCCTTGGTGCCCCCACACATTATGATGCTCCTTAGTGCCCCTGACACATTGCGATGCCTTCTTAGTATGAATACCCTAAGCGCCCCTTTTACAGTTGTAATGCCCTCTTTGTGCCCCTTCATAGTAATAATCCAGATTGTGCCTTCTTCATAGTAATAATGCCCTTTAATAGTAGTAATGCCCATTGTACCCTCTTCAAAGTAATAATGCCCATTGTGCCCCCTTCACAGTTATAATGCCCTCTGTG
This sequence comes from Bufo gargarizans, assembly GCF_014858855.1. NCBI lineage: Eukaryota > Metazoa > Chordata > Amphibia > Anura > Bufonidae > Bufo > Bufo gargarizans. The sequence goes on along the minus strand of NC_058080.1, from coordinate 682,673,737 downwards.
CCCCCTCCATAGTAGAAATCCCCATTGTGCCCGCTCTATAGTAGAAATGCCCATTGTGCCCCCTTCATATTAGCAATGCCCATTATGCCCCCTCCAGTATAGAAATGCCCATTGTGCCCTCTGCCGAGTAGAAATGCCCATTGTGCCCCCTCCATTGTAGAAATGCCCATTGTGCCCCTTCACATTAGCAATGCCCATTGTGCCCCCTCCAGAGTAGAAATGCCCATTGTGCCCCCTTCAGAGTAGAAATGTCCATTGTGCCCCCTTCACATTTGTAAAGCCCATTGTGCTCCCTTCATATTAGCAATGCCCATTGTGCCCCCTTCAGAGTAGAAATGCCCATTGTGCCCCCTCTGTGTTAAAAACAAAACAAAAAAACAACACAGTAAGGGTCCATTAACACGTCTGCAACTTGGGTCTGGAACGGGTGCGGACCCATTTATTTTCAATGGGGCCGGAACAGATGCGGACAGCACACTATGTGTTGTCCGCATCCGCATTTCGGGATCCGCACTTCTTGATCTGCAATTCTGTTCCCGAATAAATAAGACATTTTCTATTAGGCTTATTGCACATAAATGTGTGCACTCCATGGCTGTATTGCGGACCGCATTTGCAGATCCACAATACTCGGGCACCGTTTTGTGTGCCTTCCGCATCACGGATGTGGACCCATTCACTTCAATGGGTCCACAAATCCGGAGATGCGGAATGGAAGCACGGAACGAAACCCTACGGAAGCACTACGAAGTGCTTCTGTGGGGTTTCGTCCCGTACTTCCATTCTGCAAAAAGATAGAACATGTCCTATCTTTTTGCGGAACGGCCGTATCGCGGACCCATTAAAGTGAATGGGTCCGCGATCCGCTGCAGCTGCCTCATGGTTCGTGATTGTGCATTGCGGCCTGCAATTTGTGGGCCGCAGCACAGCCACGGGGCGCACACGTTCGTGTGGAAAGGCCTTATAGTGCTGGTGATGTGTGGTCCGTGAAATGCAAAACGCACATTGGCGGTGTCCGTGTTTTGCGGATCTGCAATTTGTGGACCACAAAACACCTACGGATGTCTGAATCGACTGTTACTACTCACCTTGCACCGTTCCTGAAGCTCACAGTCCCCTCTCCCCTGCAGACACAGATGGCTCTGCAGCACTGTGTGGGCGGAGCTTATGCAGATTTCCAAGCTGCAGGCTCCACCCACACAGGCCATCAGCGTGATATGTGCGTGCAGGCTGAATGGTGGAGCGGGGAGAAGTCTTCCTACTTCACCATTCAGAGCGCCGCCGGCCTGAGAGAGGCGAGGAGCACAGGGAGCTGAGCGGTGAGTGACAGGACCACAGCTCCCTGCGCTCCAGCAGTGAGCGCTTCCATCTGTATTCATGGAAGCACTCATTGCTTCTGGACTCTGGCACCCCCTGAGCACACCACTGCAGGGGTCCGGACTGCTGGCAACCAGGGTCCGGATTCAGACCACGGTCCGCCAGTTGAGTATCCCTGGCATATACCATAACAATCATTATGATTGGTTGGGTTCCAACCTCTGGGACCCCCTAATGATCTAAAAAAGAAGGGAACTTTGGCATTTATAGCCACCAGCCATGCAGGAAACATATTTGTGTGAATGGGGCTGTGTTATAGTTCCCTGCCCAGCATGGCCTGGAGAGTTGCGGTGCAAGAAATATCTGTAAATAGCTGCGCCTAACTAGTGGAAGCAATCTTTCATTCTCAAGACTAGTGAGGACATATATCATAGTGACTATGATGGGTGTCATGATCTGTGCTGTTACTCACCTCCCCTCTTCTGGCTGCATGCCTTTTAACTCAGGTGGCTTGTAATAATGTTTTCTTGGTCTACTCTAATAATTTAACTCCGCTTTTCTAGCTGCAATCCAACTCTGTTATGTCTCTTTGTTCACCCTTTAAAGAGGACCTTATACCGGTCCAGACATTGCAATATAAGTACCTGGCAGTGTAGGGCATGTTGAAGAGAAGTCCTCGTTCCCCCGATGTACCCCCTGTTTTGGTTTCCCGCCTGGTATGCTAATCCATACCATAGGTACAGGGAGGAGGAGACAGCCGTTTTCTCAGTGGGCGTCTCCTTCTCCCAGCCACACCCTAGGAGAAGCAGGGTGTGGCTGAGAAAGAGGTCCTTTCACGGGTCCTGATGTTACAATATAAGTACCTGGCACTGTAGGGCATGTTGAGGAGATGTTCCTGTGCTTATTTTTTTTTTCTGTGGGCTTCTCCGTTCCCTGTTCTGGTTTTCTGCCTTGTATGCTAATCCATACCATCAGTACAGGGAGGAGGAGACAGCCGTGTTTCTCAGGGGGCGTCTCCTTCCTTCTGGCTGTGAGTTGGCCAATCGCAGCGGAGAACGTCACAGCCAGGGAGAGGTGAGTTATTTTTTCCTCCTTGGCGTCACGCTCTCGGTTGCAGCTCAGGATCCACAATACAAAATGTAAACATGATACTTTATCATTAAAATCTGCTTATCAATACAGTAACATAACAATGAGGAAACCTTCAAATGTAGAAAGTTCTTATTATTAAGGATTCAAACGTTTTTTAGAGGCAACAATTGGATGATCCAACTACTGAACCTCCCGTGACCAGCTTCCACTGGAAGAGAAACAGCTAAGTAAATGCTCAAAAACTCACATGGGCATATTACAACCCTGTACACATTGTTCTGAGCCATACAAAGCCACTAAAGGGAAATAATGCTTTTAATTTTATGCTCATTAGCCCCTTTTTAGTTACAAGTACCTGGTGACAGATCCCCTCTAAACAGCACTCATAGAAGTCCTTGGGCCCATACTGTACCTCCCCATAATTCCATAATAAATCTAAGAGAAAGAAATCATGTGTTACATCGGATGACGTATTCTGTTGATCAGTGATCTTTAACCTGGGGCCCCCGGCTGCTGCAAAACTACAACTCCCAACATGCTGCAGGATTTATAGATTTGCAACAGCTGGAGAGCCATAAGTTGATAAATATTAACTTAGATATTCTCCACTACAGAGGGGGAACCATAATGTGTATGTCACTATGCCAGTGAGTCCCAGCTGCTCTGCCATGTAGATGGGGTTTTAAAGGTTATGGACACCATCATTTATTTAATGATTGCATTTTAGTCATTTCGGGCTAAAAATCTTTTTTTCATTTAGTCTTTATAAAAAATTTCAGCCGTTTGTTAGATCTGTCAGATGACGGCTCATGTGAGGCCTCATCTCTAACCTCCTAACCTCATAAACACAAATTATCCAGTATTATCCAATATCCAATAGTGTTACTCATTTTGAGTTAAAATGACCAGATATATGATCTAGTTTAAAGTCTTCAGTTGATATTAGGGCTGCACGATATGCAAATTTTGTGCGATTGCGATTAGGGCCCTAAAAATTGCGATAAAGATATGCAATGCGATATTTTAAGGGAATTGTGCTAGAGGTCTATTTGCTTGGATTTTCCCATATGAGCCGCTGACGCGGCTGGGTATGACATAGTTATGGGGGATCTGTGGATGACGCACTGTTATGGGGGATCTGTGGATGACGCTGTGTTATGGGGGATCTGTGGATGACGCTGTGTTATGGGGGATCTGTGGATGACGTGCTGTTATGGGGATCTGTGGATGACGCGCTGTTATGTGGGATCTGTGGATGACGCGCTGTTATGCGGGATCTGTGGAGGACGCGCTGTTATGGGGGATCTGTGGATGACCCGCTGTTATGGGGATCTGTGGATGACGCGCTGTTATGGGGGATCTGTGGATGACACGCTGTTATGGGGATCTGTGGAGGACGCGCTGTTATGGGGGATCTGTGGAGGACGCGCTGTTATGGTGGATCTGTGGAGGACGCGCTGTTATGGGGGATCTGTGGAGGACGCGCTGTTATGGGGGATCTGTGGAGGACGCGCTGTTATGGGGGATCTGTGGAGGACGCACTGTTATGGGGTGGATCTGTGGAGGACGCACTGTTATGGGGGATCTGTGGAGGACGCACTGTTATGGGGTGGATCTGTGGAGGACGCACTGTTATGGGGTGGATCTGTGGAGGACGCTGTTATGGGGTGGATCTGTGGAGGACGCTGTTATGGGGTGGATCTGTGGAGGACGCTGTTATGGGGTGGATCTGTGGAGGACGCTGTTATGGGGTGGATCTGTGGAGGACGCTGTTATGGGGTGGATCTGTGGAGGACGCTGTTATGGGGTGGATCTGTGGAGGACGCTGTTATAGGGTGGATCTGTGGAGGACGCTGTTATGGGGTGGATCTGTGGAGGACACTGTTATAGGGGATGTGTGCTATGACACATAGGGCCATGAGGGGGGCCAGCATAAGACATATAGCATCTTATGCTGGTCCCCCTCATGGCAATTCCATGCCGACACCATCATTTTGTGGATTACTAGATGTGCTTAGCATCCGATAATAATTGAATTATAACCATTTATGATTTCTTCTAAGACATCCTGCCCAGAAGTGTACTACATATGGGTGAAGCTATGGAGGCTGCAGCGCCTGGGCCCTGGTGCCTGAAGTCCCCCTGCAGCACAATAACTTTGAAAAGTCGCTGTCCAACTTATGAACATGGTAACTTCCCGTGATTTTAGGTTACAGATGATTGGGAGGAGATTATTTAATTTATGCCCCTGGAGGGCTTGTTTCCATTGCACATAGTGGTCCAAGTCTGAAGCAATAAACTCTGGACCTTTTCCCCAGGCTATATGCTAATTACAGAACCACTAAATTGGGACGGACACATGTTCAGGTTTCTTTATGCAGCTTTGAAAGTCAAAATCAGGAATGGATCATAAAATAAAAGTATTAGGGTCTCTTGCTTGATGCTATTCTTCAATTTCAGTCAAAAGATCTAGAGGCATTTATTTCATCCCTCCCTCTTTCTCCTCTCTACTAACCCTAGAGTAACAGTACAGTAGATTTGAGAGAATGTCCAGACTGTTTTATCTATGCGCAGGGGGCAGCAGAAGTCTTCTCCTACCACTTTGACAGCAATTGAAATCAGCAAAACGAAACCATAGTTTTCAATTAAACTTTGTCACACCTCCCAAACCATGGAGAAAACCAAACTGTGAAAAAATTCTTCATATTTTGCCAGGATGGTGACAGGGTGGTTAGCAATGTTTTCTCTTATCGCTGAGGTCCTTGGTTGGAATCTGACCAAGGGTAACATCTACATGAAGTGTCCATGTTCTCTTCATATTTGCATTTTTTACAGGTAACCTGGCTTCCTCCCACACTCCAAAAACCTACTGATAAATGAATTTGGAATTTAGATTGTTAGACCCAATGGGGACAGGCAGTGGCGTAAGGGCCCCATAGCAAGGATCAAACCAGGCCCCCACACAGGACAGAAGGGTTTCTGCCTAAACCCCTTTTCAATGACCCTTGGGCCATTTTTCCACTGCCTCATTTGCTAAAAGTTGTTCGTTTAGAGGGTAGAGTCCTGACCAAGTTTCCACCTCCAGTAGAAGAGGATATAATCCTAACTAAGACTGGGCCCCCTCTTGTCCTGGGCCCCTTGTCGGCACCTTGAAGTTCTTAGCAAGAGTTATTTTTGCTCTTATTTGTACGATCTGTCCAAATGATCTGTTTTTGACCAAAGGGGAAAAAACTTAAAAAAGCAGACTGACCAGTAACATTAAAAGGAACCTGTCACATTGAACATGGTGTCTGAGCTGCAGGCTGCATATTGTAGAGTAGGAGGAGCTGAGCAGATTTATATACTGTCTAATTTGTAGAAAAATATTCAGTATAACTTGTATTTCATTCATTTAAAATCCTGCTAATTCTGGGCTTTAAAGTCCTGGAGGCGATCCTACCAGTGATGACAGCCTTCCCTCCATGACTGTGTATACAGAGGTAGCTGTCAGTCACTGATAAGACCGGCTTGTGGACTTCAAAGCCCAGAATTAGCGGGAATTTAAATAATAAGTTACACGTTTTACTAAATCTTTTCCCATAAAACTACATATCAACCTGCTGAGCTCCTCCTGCTCTATAACCTGCTCCTGGCATATTACATGCATTTTTATGATAGCAGGCTCCCTTTAATACAGGCCTATAACAGCAATAGGACAGTTTGCTTGACACTGCAGAGCGGTGAAGTCTTCTGTTTGTGATGCAGTACTTTAACTACATGTGAACAGGGATCTGCTGCCCTGAAACGATTAATCTGTATGGGAACAAGCGATCATAGCAGCGATTGGTAGTTCCCGCAGAGTGAAGATGATGACTGCATGTGGTCCGTAACTAGAAATGACTGGGCCCCACAGCAAATTTTTTAACACTGCCTCCTTCGGTCCCCTTAATGCAGACCTCAGACCGGACCAAAAACCACCTCTCTTCTCCTCCTATGGGGGCCTAGGCATGAACTACACTGTGACCTGACATTGCAAAGCATCGGGTCATAGTGCACTCCTACACCCACTACATCCCATCCGGAAGCTGTGTCTGCCAGGCGCTCAGAGAAGAAAACCAGGGAGCAGCGAGTAATACCAGTGCTAGGACTCACAACACTATACTCACCGCTCCCTGGGCCCCAAAGATAAATCCATTTGTCCTCCTGGACCCCTTCTTCAGTTCAGGCCGTGCAGCAGCCACTTCCCCTGCTTCCATGGTATCTACGCCTCTGACTGCATGTGAATGCACCTCTCACGATCAGGCAGTTATCAGGAATGAAGGGTTCATTCCCAATAATGACCTGCACAGTCAGTCCATGTAAAGGGATCTTTAGCGTGTACCTCCTCATCTTTTAGGACCCACTTCTCCTCGGATCATGAAAAAACGGATGTTCATACCAGAAGAAGGTGTTATGGTTTTTATTTTTTTTGCTTTTTGCTTAGTGCTATGAAATGTCTCCAGCAGGATGACTTTTATTAGCATTTGCTTACTTCTATGAAATCATTACACGGTAACATTTCTCCATTTCATCTGATATGTCATGATGTTTATAAAGCAGTGTGATTTCTCCTGTGAAAGAACAGGTGCAGGATGTATTTTGCACAGCCTGATTTGAAAAGATTCTGTTTTAATGTAGCATATCTTTGAACATAAGAGCTAGTGTTCCTGGTATTTAGAGTAGCTAATCCCAGCAAATGTTTATTCCAGCAAACAGCGGGACGACGGCATTCATCTGCGCAGGAAAACACACCAGTGAATTTCAACCTATTTGCCTATAAATACTTTTTGTCTCTTTGAATGCCCTATTCATTCCTCGCTGTGAACGGCTTTTGAAAGTAATGACATTTATATTAAACCTACCTTGTTTATTCCTTAATTATACATTGCGCATTGTGGATAGAAAATTGCCCTCTGCTTGTCTGTGTCATGGTATCTCTTTACCCGCAATGATTCAATAATATCGCTGGTCGTAGCTAGGAACTCGTGTTTAACGCGTGCCAGTGGCTCAGCGAGAAGTTCCTTTATTGTTTAGATATCATTGGGGATGCTCAGGGTTTGCAGCATACTAGAGTCTGCATGTTGGTCGCAGGCCAGAGACAGGCTCCAATGAGAAAAAGACCAGAAATTACAGCTATTGCTTGCACGTTCTTTGGAATAAGAGACCTAAAGGAGTCCTACATTTTTATAAAATAGCCTTTGGTTAATATAAGAGTACTCTGTAATAGAATGGCAGGTTTCAAAAATAAGAGTGACTCCAAAGGGATGAGGAAATCAATTCCTACAAATTTATACTTGCGAGGGAGCAACCCTACAGCTCTGGACGCTCCCTTAGCCGTTTGATAATAGGGCCGCACATCTCGCGCAGCCCAATAATCTTGCACATGTGCTGTTACTGTGAGTAGCGGTGCATAAGCGGATGTTCTGTGTACGAATCGGCATCATGGAATCGCTATTTGCTGCCAGATCATCCGCACATGAACCTCTACTCACAGTCGAGATTGTCATGGCCTCGCAAGATGTGCAGCCATGTCAAACTACCCCCAGGATAGAGAATTTTCTGTAGAGGGACTGCCCCTCACGGACGGAGAATTCATTCAGATGAACGTACAAATCGATTCGCTCATGATTACGGTATTTTAATGGCTGAGCCTTAGGGGTGATCAGGAGCTGACCTCAGGGGTGTGCAGTCTGTGCAGAGTGTATTACCTTCCAACTGGGTGTGTGTCCCTGCACAATCTGACAGTATCTAATCAGTGCTGCCAGTGTCAGACTGTGCAGGGACAGACTCTTAACTGGTAACACCCACCTGGACGACCTTTATAACAGACTGCTGGCAATTCATTCATAAATTATAGTGGAATAATAGAGAAATGGTGCAATGTAGAGTCATAAGTATAGATGCTCCAGAATGTTTATTTTATAGCAGTGATGGCTAACCTTGGCACTCCAGCTGTGGTGAAACTACGACTCCCAGCATGCTCCATTTATTTCTATAGAGTTCTTAGAGCAGCCAAGCAAGCGGGGCATTTTGGGAGTTGTAGTTTTACCACAGCTGGAGTGCCAAGGTTAGCCATCACTGTTTTATAGGGACTGCAAGTAGCTACTAAAACAGAAAAGTCAGGATATTTTCAGGTTTTCTTTGAAAACTGCTATGAGATTATTGCATCCACTGAAGAACTGAGTGAAAACACCCCCATACACATTAGTGTATTGTAAGCCGAATCTGCTCGGAACAGGGGGTTCAGTCGACAGTCTGTTGTGTATGGGGAGCTCTGACTCTCCCCTGACAGATGATGTTGGCGGAGTTGCCCAGTCTTTTTGTTCTCCTAGGAGATAAGTCGCTATCAGAAGACTCTAGTGGAGCCTTTCTCCTCTCTTCCCACTGACCGCACATACATGCTTGGTCAGTGTCTGTGTATGGGGAGGTTGTGAGGAAATCAGGAGAAATAGCTGACAGCTATTGATCGTATATGGCCAGCTTAAGGTCTCATGCACACTACAACATTATAACTCCGATGTGTATGGAGCCATAAGAATATATCACCAATAGAAGTCTATGAGGTCCTATGGAACCCATATATGCTTCTAATTTCATACAGAGGTTTATGTATTGTAGGAAGGCGCAAGGGGCCGTCGTTGATGGAAGGTATGTGTCACCAAGATTCCTGGCCTTGGAGAGGTAAGAGCCAGTAATTTTAGGTGTCAGCGGCAGCTAGTGCTAGTTGACATTGTTTGTTGTTAGTGTGACTGTAAAGCTGATCTGGGACGGCTCTTACTGGAAGTAGCCAAAGTGCTGGGTGGGTGGCTTCTCCCCACGCTCCAGCCCGGGTCTTTGTTGGCCTATATAAAACCCAGTCAGCAGTCTCAGCTGTGTGTGGATTATCCTCCATCTGACAGTGGACCGCTGTCAGTCTCTGTGTGTTTTTGGAACTGAGAACTTGTGCCGTGCTAAAGGGATGAGAGACGCCTGCTGGGAAACAAGTCCTAAAGCCTGCTGTGGACTGCGGGTGGAAAACTGCTGACCAGGTGAAGGATTTTGTTCTGTGGACTTTTTATGGTGTGAACAAACACCAAGACTGCAAACCTTTACTTTTTGTTTTTCCCTATGTGTAAATAAAACACTGAACTGTTTAAGTTAAAGACTTTGTGGTTGCCTCTGTACTGCATCCGCTAAGCTGCCTACCAGCTGTATTCTGGAGGGCTTTGCCATACCCTCTCCAGCACTGGATTGGCAAGGTATCTCCTGGTAATGTTTTAGAGATGGTCGACCTGGTGGAGCACTATGAGGCCACCAGAAATCTGCAGGGGGGTTCTTTTGGGAGAGGGCCAGTCAAACCCCAGAAATCTCCACCCCAGACCTGGCAGCTGGTGCCAGCCAAACCCGCATGAGACATACTCCCTGAAGACCCAGCCCCGGTGGTCTGCTGGTGGTGTCACTAGCCTGGACACATAAGCGCTGACTGTCCCCACCGGGGTGAACCCATGGATACCAACTATGGCTACTGCCACTCACTGTATGCCAGGAAGCTGTGTGCCACAGGTACCTTCAAGATTGTAGACAATAGCCACCTGTGTCTGGTGGAAGTGGGGGACACTCTGGTGGTGGCTCGGCTGGATTCAGGGAGCCTGGTATCCCTGGTAAGAGCTGCCCTGGTGCGGCCCCTCGAGTATACTGGCCGAAAGGTTGGCGTTGTGTGCATTCATGGGGACTTAAAAGACTATCCCACCGCACTGGTCTCTCTGTCAACGGTGGCTGGCAGGTGGACTCATGAGGTGGCCGTCACCACAAAATTACCATATGAACTAATAATTGGGAGAGACTTCCTCGCTTTCCCGGCACTGTGGCCGGATACGAAAGTTACCGATAAACGTGAGACAGATGTAACCCTAGCAGAGTGGCCCGGCTCAGGAGGGAGACCAAAACCCTGGGAACCTGAGTCCGAAGTGCCAGCGGTAGGGGTGACCGCCAGTTCGGTGGAAGAAGGGGAGACAACCCCGCTAAGTGTGATGATGGGAGACAGGGAGATCTTGCCGCCAGGTCCTGAGCTGGCAGACCTCAATGTCTCCAGGGATAATTTTGGTACTGCACAACACCGGGACCCAACCCTATCCCAAGCCTGGGAAAATGTGTTAATAATAGATGGGGAACCACAACAACCGGGGGCAGAGACAGTGTTTCCCCGTTTTGTGGTGCATCAAGATATGTTGTTTCGGGTAAACCAGCTGCGAGGTGAATCGATTGAACAGTTGGTGGTGCCCCAGGCATATAGCAAACTCATGTTAGAGTTAGCCCACCAGCATCTTCTCGGGGGTCATCTGGGAATGCAGAAAACACATGACCGGATACTACAGTCAGGTCCATAAATATTGGGACATCAACACAATTCTATCATTTTTGGCTCTATACACAACCACAATGCATTTGAAATGAAACAAACAAGATATGCTTTAACTGCAGACTGTCAGCTTTAATTTGAGGTGTATTTACATCCAAATCAGGTTAACGGTGTAGGAATTACAACAGTTTGCATATGTGCCTCCCACTTCTTAAGGGACCAAAAGTAATGGGACAGAATAATAATCATAAATCAAACTTTCACTTTTTAATACTTGGTTGCAAATCCTTTGCAGTCAATTACAGCCTGAAGTCTGGAACGCATAGACATCACCAGACGATGGGTTTCATCCCTGGTGATGCTCTGCCAGGCCTCAACTGCAACTGCCTTCAGTTCCTACTTGTTCTTAGGGCATTTTCCCTTCAGTTTTGTTTTCAGCAAGTGAAATGCATGCTCAATCGGATTCAGGTCAGGTGATTGACTTGGCCATTGTATAACATTCCACTTTTTTCCCTTAAAAAACTCTTTGGTTGCTTTTGCAGTATGCTTTGGGTCATTCAGTATGCTGAGTTCTGAAGCATTTGGTTGAATATGAGCAGATAATATTGCCAGAAACACTTTAGAATTCATCCTGCTGCTTTTGTCAGCAGTCACATCATCAATGAATACAAGAGAACCAGTTCCATTGGCAGCCATACATGCCCACGCCATGACACTACCACCACCATGCTTCACTGATGAGGTGGTATGCTTAGGATCATGAGCAGTTCCTTTCCTTCTTCACGCTCTTCTCTTCCCATCACTCTGGTACAAATTGATCTTAATCTCATCTGTCCATAGGATGTTGTTCCAGAACTGTGAAGGCTTTATTAGATGTTGTTTGGCAAACTATAATCTGGCCTTCCTGTTTTTGAGGCTCACCAATGGTTTACATCTTGTGGTGAACCCTCTGTATTCACTCTGGTGATGTCTTCTCTTGATTGTTGACTTTGACACACATACACTTACCTCCTGGAGAGTGTTCTTGATCCAGCCAACTGTTGTGAAGGGTGTTTTCTTCACCAGGGAAAGAATTCTTTGGTCACCCACCACAGTTGTTTTCCATGGTCTTCCGTGTCTTTTGGTGTTGCTGAGCTCACCGGTGCGTTCCTTCTTTTTAAGAATGTTCCAAACAGTTGTTTTGGCTACGCCTAATGTTTTTTCTATCTCTCTGATGGGTTTGTTTTGTTTTTTTTCAGCCTAATGATGGCTTGCTTCACTGATAGTAACAGCTCTTTGGATCTCATCTTGAGAGTTGACAGCAACAGATTCCAAATGCAAATAGCACACTTGAAATGAACTCTGGGCCTTTTATCTGCTCATTGTAATTGGGATACTGAGAGAATAACACACACCTGGCCATGGAACAGCTGAGAAGCCAATTGTTCCATAACTTTTGGTCCCTTAACAAGTGGGAGGCACATATGCAAACTGTTGTAATTCCTACACCGTTCAGCTGATTTGGATGTAAATACCCTTAAATTAAAGCTGACAGTCTGCAGTTAAAATACATCTTGTTTGTTTCATTTCAAATCCATTGTGGTGGGGTATAGAGCCAAAAATGTTAGAATTGTGTTGATGTCCCAATATTTATGGACCTGACTGTACAACGGTTTTACCAGCCCGGTGTGTTCAGACAGGTAGAAGAATATTGTAAGTCTTGCCCAACCTGCCAGATAACTAGCCCCCAGCCACATTTCTGTAGTCTCCTGGTACCCCCCCCCCCCCCGATTATCGAGGTCCTGTTCAAGCGAATCGCTATGGATCTCGTAGGCCCGGTACCGAAGTCCGCTAGAGAGCATCAACACATTTTGGTCGTCCTCGACTACGCCACTTGGTATCTGGAGGCAGTGCCACTGCGTCATACATAAGCCAAACTCATAGCTAAGGAGTTAATGGAGATGTTTTCTCGAGTGGGTCTGCCTAAGGAGGTTCTGACTGACCAAGGGACCCTGTTTATGTCCAAGGTCATGAGGGAACTCTGTAAGTTGCTCCACAAAACAGCTACGGACGTCCGTGTATCATCCGCAAATGGATGGCCTGGTAGAGAGGTTTAATCAAACATAAAAAAATATGTTAAAAAGAGTGGTGTCTAAGGATGGGTGGGACTGGGACCTTCTTCTGCCCTATCTCATGTTCGCAGTGCGAGAGATGCTCCAGGCCTCTACTGGGTTCTAGCCATTCAAAGTGCTATATGGCAGACACCCTCACGGTCTGTTGGACGTTGCCAAAGAGACGTGGGAACAACAACCCACACTGCACAAAAGTGTGGTTGAGTACGTCACCCATATGCAAGGATGGATAGAAAAAGTTTTCCCTCTGGTTAGGGAGCATATGGAGGCAGCGCAACGAGCCCAGAGTAGGGTATATAATCGGCAGGCGCGGGTCCGGAACTTTAACCCGGGTGATCGGGTGTTGGTTCTGGTACCAACCATAGACAGTAAGTTCTTAGCTAGGTGGCAGGGGCCCTACGAGGTACTTGAAAAAATTGGAGAGGTAGATTACAAGGTACATCAGCCAGGGAGGCGAAAGTCGGAGCAGGTGTACCATGCGAATCTGCTCAAACCATGGAAAGATAGGGAAACCGGTACTGAAGACAGCCCACGACCAGGGTTTCTAGGGGAAGAAGTTTCGGCCCCTCTGTCTGAAGCAATGGAAGTGGCTGCCACAGTGAAAATTGCTGACAGCCTCTCCTCTAAACAGTCTGAGAAAGCCAGGGAGTTCATTACTCTGAACACGGATGTGTTCTAGGACCTTCCTGGATGTACTTCCATAGTCCGGCATGACATTATCACTGAGCCTTTAGGCAAAAGTCTGGTTAAAACCATACCGGGTACCCGACAAGCCATCGCGGAGGACGAGACATTGCTGGACGAGACATTGCGGTTCTGTTCCGCAAACTGAATGAGGTGTCCAAGTTTGACGCATATATCCCATGCCCTGAGTGGATGAGCTTATTGAGAAGTTGGGCCAAGCCCGGTATTTTTCTGTGTTGGACCTCACCAAAGGGTACTGGCAGGTACCTTTGACTGAGGCTGCCAAGGGGAAAAACGGCTTTCATTATGCCAGAGGGGCTGTATCAGTACAAGGTATTACCCTTTGGTCTACATGGCGCTGCTGCTACGTTTCAAACGCTAATGGACAGTGTACTCCGTCCACATCGTCGTTACGCTTTGGCGTACCTGGAGGATATCGTTATCCACAGCACCGACTGGGAAAGTCACCTACCTAAAGTACAGGCTGTAGTGGACTCCCTTAGGAAGGCTGGCTTAACCGCTAACCCCCAAAAAAGCACAATAGGATTAGAAGAGACCAAGTATCCCAAGTGTCAGTGGAAGCTAGTGCTGACTGAAACTGTTTGTTGTTAGTGTGGCTGTAAAGCCGATCTGGGCCGGCTCTTACTGGGAGTAGCCAAAGTGCTGGGTGGGTGGCTGCTCCCCACGCTCCAGGCCGGGTCTTTGTTGGCCTATATAAAACCCAGCCAGCAGTCTCTGCTGTGTGTGGATTATCCTCCATCTGTCAGTCTCTGTGTGTTTTTGGAACTGAGAACTTGTACTGTGCTAAAGGGCTGAGAGACGCCTGCTGTGGACTGCGGGTGGAAAAACTGCTGAACAGGTGAAGGATTTTGTTCTGTGGACTTTTTATGGTGTGAACAAACACCAAGACTGCTAACCGTTACTTTTTGTTTTTCCCTATGTGTGAATAAAACACTGAACTGTTTAATTTAAAGACTTTTTGGTTGCCTCTATACTGTGTCCGCTAGCCTGTCTACCAGAGCAAATCCACACAGTATGTATGTATGTACAGTACATTAGAAGCTTTGTTTATTGGGCAGAATATCCCCGTGATACAGTGCGGTACCATATAGGACTCCATTCGGGTTCAATGAACACGGCTATGCCATCTGGAATGGTAACCTGATGTGACAAAGTGCACATCAATTCCAATTTATTGGCAGACAGCTTGTCATTCTGACTTTTACTGCTATAAATACACCAGTCACTAGGGATGACTGTAAGACAGTTTTTCTTTAGGTGGAATGCTTGAATTTTTGACTTATTTTATTGACTTATTTCACATGCATCGCTGTCTGTAGTAGTGCTGTAGTTTCTATGCCAAGGGAATGAGTTATAGACCTGTCTGCTGCTGAGTCAGGCCAGTACTTCCTTAGGCGACCCCCGTGTCCAGAAGTAAAACTAAACACAACTTTAGCTCAACCTGATTCTGTAAAACTTCAGCAGAGTCATCCCAAGAAGGTGCATATCAAGACAGACACAGAAAACATAGGCATTGAGCTTGTGGGATATTGCATCCATGGGAGAAAACTGCAGACAAAACTTCTCTCTATGTACTTTTTATCAGTACAGGGTAAAGGCTTTATACTCCTGCCTTCACTGTTACAGTATGGTTTCTACATTGTACCGCTTATGGCATACCTCTATTTTTCACCCACCAGAGTGTGAGCCACATGTCAATTACCTATTAATGTACATGAGTATCTACATGAGTAGATATAATAATCATAAAGCGATAGAAAGATTGAATATACAGATATTATAGACTAGATAGAGTAGACAGAATATACAGTTATAATAGACAGAATAGATATATTACATAGATTATATAGGTAGAATAGACAGATATAAAAGATAGAATTGATAGATGATTGATAGATAGAAATATATAATAGACAAATATAATACATATGCAGACAAGATAGATAGAACACACAGAAACAGACAAGTAGATAAATAGATAGATGGATAGATATAGAAATATATTATAGACAAATATATATATAATTATATATCTACAGGAAAGAATAGATAGATAGATAGATAGATAGATAGAAAAATGTAATAGGTAGATGTAATAGATAGATTACATAGATCAATAGATAGATAGATAGCAGGGGCATAACTACCATAGCGGCAGACCATGCGACTGTTATGGGGCCCAGTCTTAGTTGGAATCATCCCCTCTTCTACTGGAGGTGAAAACTTGGTCAGGACTCCACCCTCTAAAGCAGGGGTTCACAACCTGCGCCCCCCAGATCCATGGTTTGCGGCCCCCGTCCTGCTGGACAGAAACACAGCAGATCGTGTGATCAGCTGTGTTTCTTCCTGGAGCTCCCCACAGCGAAGGATGACAGCTCCTGCCCCTGCACTGGAGCAGGACGGGTCCCCGGCTATTAGTGCGAGTAGGGGAGCCGAGGAAAAGGCAGACGCAGTTTATCAGCGCTTCTACCTTCTCCTCAAGGAGCGCTCTGCAGTTTAAACCCAGCAATCATGTGATCGCCAGGTGTCTCGGGAGCAGAGGAGCGCAGAGCTGCAGGGGCAGTACCCTGATGGGCTCTGCCCTGTACAAAGCCGCCTTCCCCACCCAGCAGGCTGGTATCCCTTGTAACTGGGGCTACTTTGGATGCTCCAGTTACAGTGGAAATAGTACCAAAAAAAAAGTCTGTCCCCCTTTTGGGACAAATCATCTGGCAAATATATATATATATATACAGTACAGACCAAAAGTTTGGACACACCTTCTCATTCAAAGAGTTTTCTTTATTTTCATGACTATGAAAATTGTAGATTCACACTGAAGGCATCAAAACTATGAATTAACACATGTGGAATTATATACATAACAAAAAAGTGTGAAACAACTGAAACTATGTCATATTCTAGGTTCTTCAAAGTAGCCACCTTTTGCTTTGATTACTGCTTTGCACACTCTTGGCATTCTCTTGATGATCTTCAAGAGGTAGTCACCTGAAATGGTCTTCCAACAGTCTTGAAGGAGTTCCCAGAGATGCTTAGCACTTGTTGGCCCTTTTGCCTTCACTCTGCGGTCCAGCTCACCCCAAACCATCTCGATTAGGTTCAGGTCCGGTGACTGTGGAGGCCAGGTCATCTGGCGCAGCACCCCATCACTCTCCTTTATGGTCAAATAGCCCTTACACAGCCTGGAGGTGTGTTTGGGGGTCCTTGTCCTGTTGAAAAATAAATGATGGTCCAACTAAACGCAAACCGGATGGAATAGCATGCCGCTGCAAGATGCTGTGGCAGCCATGCTGGTGCAGTATGCCTTCAATTTTGAATAAATCCCCAACAGTGTCACCAGCAAAGCGCCCCCACACCATCACACCTCCTCCTCCATGCTTCACGGTGGGAACCAGGCATGTAGAGTTCATCCGTTCACCTTTTCTGCATCGCACAAAGACATGGTGGTTGGAACCAAAGATCAAAAATTTGGACTCATCAGACCAAAGCACAGATTTCCACTGGTCTAATGTCCATTCCTTGTGTTCTTTAGCCCAAACAAGTCTCTTCTGCTTGTTGCCTGTCCTTAGCACTGGTTTCCTAGCAAATATTCTACCATGAAGGCCTGATTCACACAGTCTCCTCTTAACAGTTGTTCTAGAGATGTGTCTGCTGCTAGAACTCTGTGTGGCATTGACCTGGTCTCTAATCTCAGCTGCTGTTAACCTGTGATTTCTGAGGCTGGTGACTCGGATGAACTTATCCTCCGCAGCAGAGGTGACTCTTGGTCTTCCTTTCCTGGGGCGGTCCACATGTGAGCCAGTTTCTTTGTAGCGCTTGATGGTTTTTGTGACTGCATTTGGGGACACTTTCAAAGTTTTCCCAATTTTTCGGACTGACTGACCTTCATTTCTTAAAGTAATGATGGCCACTCGTTTTTCTTTACTTAGCTGCTTTTTTCTTGCCATAATACAAATTCTAACAGTCTATTCAGTAGGACTATCAGCTGTGTATCCACCTGACTTCTCCACAATGCAAAATAAAATTGTTCACTGTCCCCCAACGGCCTTTTTATGATCTCTTGGAGGATATATAGTGCAAAAATATATTTAAAAAATAAGTATTAAAGTGATTATAAAAAATATAAAATATAAATGGAAAAAAAAGGAAAATGTGCAAAATAAAAGTTAGTGTCCCCCAAATTACTTTTTGTAGCAGAAATCTATTTAAAAATAAGTAAAAAAAAAGAAAAAATAATAAAATACATAAAAGAAAACAAAATGGCCACATCAACCAAAACCATTACTTTAATCACCCCATTCACATGTAACTATACATCCTATATAATAAAACAATCCAAAACAAAATAGGGAACTAATTATAATCATTTGCATATTTAAAGAATGCGTTATAGTTTGAATAAATATGACTTAAATTTTTTTTACTGTACAAAAAATATTATATAAACTAAAATAAAACTAAAAAATATATTATAAAGCCCTTTGTCATATAATAAAAGCTGCAAGTTATTTTGGTAGTCCAACAAATAAAGTTTGAACCCCGTGCGCTAAGCCACTAAAAAGTAACTGGTCTTTAGGGTCTTTTTAGGCCTGGTCATTAAAGGGTTTCCGCACTAGTAAGGCCTCATGCACACGACCCTACTGTGTTTTGTGGACCGCAAAACAGGAATACCAGCCTTGTGTGTTCTACAGAACTGTTTTGCGGAACGGAGCAACGGTTGCGAACAGCACACGGAGTGCTGTCTGCATCTTTTGTGGCGCCATTGGAGTGAATGGGTCCGCATCTGAGCCGCAAAAATTTGTCTTGGATGCAGACCAAAACAATGGCCGTGTGCATGAGCCCTCAGGGAAAGCGCTTACTGGTTATTGTAGGGCACCTACAGTATATGTAGGGGTGCAAGAGGCAGTAATAACCAGTGAGCGCCGTTCTCTGCTGTGAAGGAAAGTGCTTACTGGTTGTTGCAGGGTACCTATAACTGGGGGCAGGAGGCGGTAATAACCAGTAAGTGCCGGGCTCTGCGGTAAAGGAAAGTGCTTACTGGTTGTTGCAGGGCACCTATAACTGGGGGCAGGAGGCGGTAATAACCAGTGAGTGCCAGTCACTGCGGTGAAGGAAAGTGTTTACTGGTTGTTGCAGGGCACCTATAACTGTGGGCAGGAGGCGGTAATAACCAGTGAAAGCCGGTCCTGCGGTGAAGGAAAGTGCTTACTGGTTGTTGCAGGGCCCCTATAACTGGAGCGCCGTCCTCTGCAGTGAAAGAAAGTGCTTACTGGTTATTGTCTCGCTGTCTCCATCTTCCGGTCATGGAGCACCTCTCCAGCAAATGACTGACTTCAGCGGTGAAACACTGCTTGTGGCCAGTCATTAGCTGGAGAGGTACATGTGACTATACCCATAGCCAGCCGGATGTGAACAGCGCAGGGACCGGAAGATGGGGACAGCAGCAGGGAGCAGGTAAGTATGATCCTTCTGTTTCAAGAGCATGCTGCAGGAATGTGTCAAAAATCATTACACTGCACGATATTTGGGACAATAGGAGCGCTCATTCCTGATATCTGGCCGCTATGATCGTGCCGCTGATCAGTTGATAAACAAGCGATCACTCATTTGTCGGCTGATTCGCATATTTTATTAGGATGAAAGATGTACAATTATCGTCAGCACATCTCACCGTGCAATCAGGAATGTGGTGAATGAGGGAGCAATGACTGTGGAAGCGATCATTCCTGCCCATTCACTTTGCATCGGCCTGTGTAATAGACTGATTAACTTTTTTTTTTTTTTTTTGCGGCCCCTTGAAATAGAGCAATGTGACAATGTGGCCCTCAGACCAAAAAAGGTTGTGCACCCCTGCTCTAAAGGAACAACTTTTAGCAAACGAGGCAGTGGAAAAATGGCCCATGGGTCATTGAAAAGGGTTTAGACGGAAACCTCTCTGTTCTGTGTGGGGGGCCTGGTTTGATCCTTGCCATTGGGCCCTTGCTTCTCTATGTATGCCACTGATAGATAGATAGAATAAACTAATTGATGGATTGGTTGGGACACATCATTCATTTTTATTTTTTTGTCCAGCTATTGCATCTATTACCTTTATATAACAAGTGTCCAAAAATTTCCCCTTTTGTTTTTTTCACAGAAATATTGTTCAATTGTAGCAAAATCTATGTCCCCTGCCAGTACAGCCGACTCTGAAAAACAGGTCCTCCTTATGTCGGAGTCTCCATAATGTTGCCATTCGATTACCACTTCCTTATATTTATAATATTTCAGTTATCTTGTAATTTTTCTGCATTTCTGCATCAGTGTTATAACAGCACACTGGGCACAAATGTGACAAATAATCACAATAATGTCATCCATAGCCACCAAAGATCTCAAAGAGCAATGTGTTATATTAAGAAGCTTGAGCCCCGGGCTATCATTAAATAATACTCCTATACAATGTCATTTCCACTATGGAATTGAATGCACGCGGACACTATAAATTGGCCCAAAAATAACCAAACATCTAGAAAGCAAAAACTATTCTGCAATGTCAGTGTGTAATTTCAGAGTCTGACCTGCAAGATCATTGAGATTATTACCTTCACAGTTACCTGTGGCTTGTCATTTATCCACAAAAACAGAGATCAAGGAAAACATATTGAGCTCCATCCATTCTCAGTGACTGCCTTTCAAATCGCATTTTATTTCTGCTGTAAAGAGGGAGCAAGAGGACATGAACTGGAAGCAGGTAATACATTTCCAGAGGCAGAACAGGATAGGGGCTATTTACAGTCAATGGCACTCAATTTTGCATTTAGACTGAAATGGATTGAAAATATGGTAGAAAATACAATGTAAAAACACAAAAATAATGCTTGGGGTCCTGATCAAATGTAACATGTAACTTCAAGGTCAAAGTCCTGCTAGACCATAGAGAGTCATGGTTTATGGTGTCACTACCAAGGCAGTAAGCTATGATTGCCCCCCCCCCCCCTTCCCACTTCGCCTATTTTCCACAACCTTTCTGTACACTACGTATCTCTATCAAATCACATAATTACAGGGGCTGTGCCACTACTTAATCTAATCTTAACATAATTCAGCATGAAAAACTAAATTGGTTTGTAATTTACTTTGTTACAAAATGCTCCAGTTATGAGATATTCTCTTTACTTCATTATAATTGCAACCCCTGGTGTTCAATCTGTAAAGTTATATGCATGTCCACCTATTGAGGTGGTCACACATGCTCAGTTATGTCCTTTTAAAGGCTATGTACACCTCCAGAAGCATTTTTTTATGATTGTATGTTACAAATTTTTGGCTAAAAATATTTTTTTCAATTGGCCTTAATTTAAAATATCGAGCTGTTAGCTGTCACAAAGGGTTAAAGGAAAACTTTCACCATGATTTTGCGCATAGAGCTGGGGACATGGGCTGCTAGATCGCCACTAGCACATCCGCAATACCCAGTCCCCAGAGCTCTCTGCGCTTTTATTGTGTTAAAAAACAGTTTTGATCCATATGCAAATGACCTGATATGAGTCCTGTAGCCGGAGATGAGTCAAGCGGAAAGGAGCCCAGCACCGCCCCGCGTCCTCCGAATCTCATCCTTGCTGGCAGACGTCACAGAGCTGGAGCGCCGAAATCTCGCGATGCGCGAGCTAGCGCATGCGCAGTGTCGGCATCATGTTCATTCCCTGTACTGGCATCAGAACAGGGAACGAACTGCGCATGCGCTAGCTCGCGCATCGCGAGATTTCGGCGCTCCAGCTCTGCGACGTCAGCCAGCAAGGAGGAGATTCGGAGGACGCGGGGCGGTGCTGGTCTCCTTTCCGCTTGACTCATCTCCGGATACAGGACTCATATCAGGTCATTTGCATATCAATCAAAACTGTTTTTTAACACAATAAAAGCGCAGAGAGCTATAGGACCTGGGTACTGCAGATGTGCTAGCGGCCATCTAGCAGCCCATGTCCCCAGCTCTATGCGCAAAATCATGGTGACAGGTTTTCTTTAACTGGTTTTCTAGCTGTTTAATTGGTACTTTCACTTTCACCTTACCTCTAAACTACTAAGAGGTCATAAAAACATATTTAAGCCATATTGTTATCAGTAAAATAAGAACTGAGCTATAACGAGTGTTTATAAGGTCAGAGAGCAGAGATAAGAAGCCTGTCTCCTCCTGGTCTGACAGAAAAGACAGACAATCCAGAAGCTGCTACTAGAGCCTCTCAGCTACTAAGAGAAAAAGGACTCCATATTTTTAATAAAGACCAATTTGAAAAATTATTTTTAGCTCAAAATAAAAACAATGCAATAATTGAAAAAAATTGCCCCCAAATATGTACATAGCCTTTAACTGCCATTAGAAGAAAAGAACTTCAGCAGAGAGGACATATGCTGCACGCCCCTAAGAAAGGTTATACCCTCTGGAAAAGGACATGCCACCTGAGCTAGCAGCCTGAAATAAATCTAGCAGAGCAATTGGAACACTGAGTGGGGAGATCTCTGGATCCATGTGAGGTACAGGGCTGGTTCTATATTTGCTAGAAAGAGATTGCCATGTACTATCTGATGTCTGATTTTCATTTTTTACAACAATCATGCCATAAATGAAACTGTGCTGGGTCCTGGCTGCGTAGGGCACCCTGACAGGCGGGTCAGACAGCGACATTACATTCAATTGTATATGTATCCTAAGGACACAGATACAGAGTTTGTCCCGATGGGCCGGTATGCCAATGAGCCACATTTTGCAGCACTGAGTGAGGAGATGTGGGTCCCTGCCAGTGCAAGACTTTACACAAAGCAGAAACTGCACTAATAATGCCTGCATCATCAGTGTGTGGCAGGATAACGCGACTACCGTCACACACAAACAGAGATAGTTCAGCCCTTAAAATTCCCAGACCCACTATCCCTACTTACTTGCATGGTCATCCCATGCAGTGACCACACAACTGGGTGGCAGTCCCTATGCTGAAAAACCTGTGAGGGCAAGACACATACAGGGAGCAACAAACAGGAAAAGAGTAGTCATATGGAAAAGGGTAAAAAAACAGATGGATAAAGTAATACCAAAAATGCCAGACACAACCAACACACCAAAAATTCGGAGATCAATACAATACCAAATTGCCAGAAGCCAAAGCGTTGTCACAAAACCAGGCCAGGGACACACAATCCAGAGGAGTCTTCAAAAATATTACAAAGGAAAAGCAAGGGGAGTCAGAGAACACCCAAAGGAGATGGCCTTATATAGAGAGCTGGATATGATCTTCAGCTGGTTTCCCTACATGTTGGGCAGAGCTGTCAGCTGAGCATGCTGAAGCTCTGAAACCCTGATGCGCCCCTTCATTGGCCTAGGATTTAGATAGCTGATAGGGCTACACTACTAACTTGGTTCCCCTGGCAACCAGGTGCTACTGCCATGACATGTGCTCCACGGGCAACCGGGTGCTGTCGTTGTGCCGAGGCAGCCCCAGCCAGGGGAACCGTGACACAGGGCAGATTCCGTGGCTAGGAGAAGGTGAAGGAACTTTGATGACATCATGATCACATGACTGTAGCTGGCCAGCTAAGACCTGTCCTAGGTTGCTATTGTAGCTTATGTGCTTATACAGCTAGACCTGCCAATAACCTTAATACAGTTCCTATGTTTGTATGTTAAAGACAAAAGCAGAGTTATTTACAGTGACTTCATGTTTGGATGTCATATAACTGTTATATATATTGTGTTCACAGAAGCAGAAAAGATAATATGCCTTCAAGATTCATTATATAGATGTAAGGTAAGCTCAGTGACACAGCAGAAACAACAGAAAGCATAGGGTTAAACTGTTGTTGCTGGGCAGGAGTCTAGACCAATCACAGCCAGCCTTACACACAGCAGGAGTCTTGGCCAATCACAGCCAGCCTCACACACAGCTTGTGTGGGAAATTCCCTAGCAGGAGCTGCTATAAATTATTATTCACCAGAGAGAGAGAAGCTGAACAGACATTCACTCCACTAAGAGCTGTGTTTTATGGAAGCAGAGAGGCAAAAATAGGTATTTAAAACAGTTATGTAATGTTCCTACTGTTAATATAGTGATTAGAACTGTATACTGAACTAGTTATATGTGTGTTTACTTACAGTTCCACTAAATTCAATTGCAAACTACAAATTTCACAATTCAAATTCCATAATGCAATCCAAATTGCATACAATCATACCAGATCATACTCAACCAATCTGCAAATAGTTACAGCTACTCAAGAGAGAAATATATCCACCATTTTATGTTGAATGACAAGATTAAATAGTTGAACCACCATCCTATGCATACTGCCATTTTATGAATCTTTATGCAACATGTGTTTTATACATGGACTATCTGCTGAAGAGGCGGCAGTGTTATATGAAGAAAAATTGAAGTTGATAAAGAAGTTATTTCAAGCATTTGGTGTGCTCTTTAAACCTACTGTTTGCATAGAACGGCGCTAGAGGAATTACAGAGTAATAGACAGTCTGGTTAGACTAAAAGTCAGAGATATCAAAATTCTTCTAATGCCACAGCGCAAAAAGCACTTCATAGTGCTGCGCCTGCCACAATGACCATGACAGGTTCTTCATCTGATCAGCAATTGAGTAATCAGGAAAAGCTGAGTAATGCAAAATAGCAGTGACGCTGCCTCATAGAACAACCCTTATAAGTACAGGAGCTAATAATACATGAACAGAGTACAGATAATGTAATAGATGTTACCTGCAGTCCTATGTAACATCACAGATAACACAGTGATAACTCTTGAATACAGACATTTTTTATTCTCATATAATGCTAATAAAATGGTGTCTGTGAGGTAATAACATGATATATAACTGATAATAGGCAATTATTAGTAATATATATCACATTATTACCTCTTGGACATGTTCTATCAGCATTATTGCCTGTATTTCAGTAATATATTGTGGGTAAATATATATTTTTTCAAAACATGTCTTGATTAGGGCCCCCAGACTGAACTTTGATTGGGTGTAGTAGAGATTGAAGCACTCAGATGATTCAGCTTTGCATTTCAGAAAATATTTTTTATTGATACATTGGTTTCATAATCCAGTTACCCAATTTTCACATCAGACTTAAATAAAGGAAAATGACTGAACGTTTCTGTCTCTATGGACCTTCATCTGCGGTCAAATTTTATCTGCAAATAACGGGTACATAGACATATCGTCATTGTCAACCAGTATGAGAACTCATAAAAAAAGGAAAAGGGAAAAAGGAGACAAACAAAGAAAAAATTAAATGAAGCATCTAGCACCCTCCACCCTGGTTCCTCCCCTTAACTCTTATAACTTTTATATTTTTTCTTAATTTAGGTGATATTGATTTTCTAACAATATATTGTTTTCCTTTTTCCAGACCTACAGTACAGACCAAAAGTTTGGACACACGTTCTCATTCAAAGAGTTTTCTTTATTTTCATGACTATGAAAATTGTAGATTCACACTGAAGGCATCAAAACTATGAATTAACACATGTGGAATTATATACATAACAAAAAAGTGTGAAACAACTGAAAATATGTCATATTCTAGGTTCTTCAAAGTAGCCACCTTTTGATTTGATTACTGCTTTGCAAACTCTTGGTATTCTCTTGATGAGCTTCAAGAGGTAGTCACCTGGAATGGTCTTCCAACAGTCTTGAAGGAGTTCCCAGAGATGCTTAGCACTTGTTGGCCCTTTTGCCTTCACTCTGCGGTCCAGCTCACCCCAAACCATCTCGATTGGGTTCAGGTCCGGTGACTGTGGAGGCCAGGTCATCTGGCGCAGCACCCCATCACTCTCCTTCAGGGTCAAATAGCCCTTACACAGCCTGGAGGTGTGTTTGGGGGTCATTGTCCTGTTGAAAAATAAATGATGGTCCAACTAAACGCAAACCGGATGGAATAGCATGCCGCTGCAATATGCTGTGGAAGCCATGCTGGTTCAGTATGCCTTCAATTTTGAATAAATCCCTAACAGTGTCACCAGCAAAGCACCCCCACACCATCACACCTCCTCCTCCATGCTTCACGGTGGGAACCAGGCATGTAGAGTCCATCCGTTCCGTTTTCTGCGTCGCACAAAGACACGGTGGTTGGAACCAAAGATCTCAAGTTTGGACTCATCAGACCAAAGCACAGATTTCCACTGGTCTAATGTCCATTCCTTGTGTTCTTTAGCCCAAACAAGTCTCTTCTGCTTGTTGCCTGCCCTTAGCAGTGGTTTCCTAGAAGATATTCTACCATGAAGGCCTGATTCACGCAGTCTCCTCTTAACAGTTGTTCTAGAGATATGTCTGCTGCTAGAACTCTGTGTGGCATTGACCTGGTCTCTAATCTGAGCTGCTGTTAACCTGCGATTTCTGAGGTTGGTGACTCGGATGAACTTATCCTCCGCAGCAGAGGTGACTCTTGGTCTTCCTTTCCTGGGGCGGTCTGCAAGTGAGCCAGTTTCTTTGTAGCGCTTGATGGTTTTTGTGACTGCACTTGGGGACACTTTCAAAGTTTTCCCAATTTTTCGGACTGACTGACCTTCATTTCTTAAAGTAATGATGGCCACTCGTTTTTCTTTACTTAGCTGCTTTTTTCTTGCCATAATACAAATTCTAACAGTCTATTCAGTAGGACTATCAGCTGTGTATCCACCTGACTTCTCCACAACGCAACTGATGGTCCCAACCCTATTTATAAGGCAAGAAATCCCACTTATTAAACCTGACAGGGCACACCTGTGAAGTGAAAACCATTTCAAGTGACTATCTCTTGAAGCTCATCAAGAGAATGCCAAGAGTGTGCAAAGCAGTAATCAAAGCAAAAGGTGGCTACTTTAAAGAACCTAGAATATGACATATTTTCAGTTGTTTCACACTTTTTTGTTATGTATATAATTCCATATGTGTTAATTCATAATTTTGATGCCTTCAGTGTGAATCTACAATTTTCATAGTCATGAAACTAAAGAAAACTCTTTGAATGAGAAGGTGTGTCCAAACGTTTGGTCTGTACTGTATATTTGATAGTTGATACCGGGCATCCTCTATTTATTATTAGTAAGGGAAAAAGGAGACAAAGTAAAAAATAAAAAAATGTATGAAGCATCTAACTATATAGTACACAAAACGGTAAGGTGATAAGTATTGGTGGTATTGTTGTCTTGTTTGGTCTGACGTGGCAAAGAAGTTTCTTTCAAGTCATATATTCAGAATAGCTTGTGGGTAGCCCCTGTCTAAAAATGTATTGGTCATGCTGTGGAGTCTCGAATTTTTTATAGTGTCATCGGTGACAATGTGGTCCACCCGTGTATATTGTGAATGGGGTAGAGATTTTTTTGTGGCTCTGGGGTGACAGCTACTATAGTAAAGGAGACTGTTGCGGTTAGTGGGCTTGTTGTAGAGATCTATGGTAAGGGTCCCTGTGTGGTCAATTCTGACCAATGTGTCAAGGAAGCTAATTTCCTTTTGGCTGGTATGCAGAGTAAAGCCAAGTTCATTGTGTATCTGGTTTAATTATTTGGCAAAGTCCTGTATAGTGGATGCCGAGCCCCTCCATATGCAGAAGATTTCGTCAATGAAACAGAACCATACACTGGCATATTGGCAAAATAGAGAATGTGTATAAACGTGATCCTCCTCGAATGCTTTCATATATGCGTTAGCATATAGAGGGGCCATATTAGACCCCATTGCGGTCCCTCTCCTCTGACCGTTATAGGTATTCCCGAACAGATTTCTTTTTTTTTTGTAAGACTAATCTCAAGGAGTTTAAGACAGAACTCTTTTTGTGAAATGTCCAAGTTGGAGTTTGTAACAGTCTAGCTGTTGCCTGTATTCCTCTTTTGTGTGTTATAGATGTGTACAGACTGTTGACATCTAGTGTCAATAAATACAACCTGGTGTCTTGTCTATTCCCTGTAGCTTATTAAGAAAATCTGTAGTGTCCAATAAAAGAGATCTGGATGTCTTGATCAAGGGTGTAAGGATTATCTCCATGTACATGGCTAAGTGTGAGAGTATGGAGTCGGTTGAGGCAACTATGGGGCGTCCCCGGGGGATTAACAAGGCTCTTATGAATTTTGGGCAAACTATAGAAGACAGGGGTAATGGGATCATATTTATTCAGGAATGTCGTAGTTTTGGAGTCTATGACTCCTGACTGTGTATATGTCCTAACTATCGGAAATTAATTCCTGTATCTGCATAGTGGGATACCTGGGTAGTACCTCGTATGTCTCTGTATCTGATAATTGCCTCCTAATCTCAGCCAAATAATCCACCATATTACATTTACTCTACTTTGTGACTGGGTGAGTCACTCAGGCTTAGCAGCACCCACTCATAGTTATAGGCGACAGAGAGCCACCATACTCTGTTTATTATAAATAATCCACCTTATTCATAATAACAAGAGCTCCTCCTTTGTCCGCACGTTTAATAGCAATTTCTCTGTTCCGCTGTAGCGTGTCCAGTGCCAGCTATTCTTCTGAAGATAAATTATTCGTGTGTTTGAAATGGCCTTGTGTATTCGCTGTCAGGATATCACGTATTGTGTTCTGGGAGAGGGAAATGTATGTCTCGATGGAGTGTTTATTCCAAGGTGGCATGAAGGAACTCTTGTTTCTGAGGCCTAAATGTTCAATAGACAGTGGCCCAGGTAAGTCAGGTACACTATATTGTTGTAATGATGAATCCTGAAAATGAACTTTTAGTCTCAAAGTTCGGTTTGTAGTTCTTGCTCTAGTGTGAAGGTGTTTAAATTTGGTGATTGAACAAAAAGATAAACCTTTCTGTAGAAGGGTGATCTGTGTCGGTGGTAAAATGGAGGATGAAATATTGATAACTAGATTGTCCTCCTTACCTGGTATCGTGTCTGTATGCGTTCTTCTTCACTTCCTGCCGCCCCTTCTGGTCCTCCGCGTCCTGGTCTGCCTCTCCTCCATGGATGGCCTAAAAAACGAGGTGGGCGTCTGTAGCTCCCGGATCTGTCGCTGTCAGATGTTGAGGATCCGGAGTGGTAAGGATATCGATTTCCCCCGTAATTCTGTTGTTGGTTCCCTTTCCAGTGATAAACTATATCCAATCTATAATCCTCAGCGCCACAAATTTCTGTTGTTTGTTCTGTTACGCATTCTTCTTGAACTCGTGCAGTTGTTTCTCGATTCTTTCCTTTGCCTTTGTCAATTCTTCTTCAGGTGCTGTAGTGGTTAGTTGGACTTCTGTGGACTCAGTTTTCTTGGACAGTTTCCAAATTGAGGTCTGTAATTGTTCAATCATTAGTAGAATCAGTTCAAAGGAACACTTGTTTAGGATGCTTTCAAATAGCTCACAAAATTATTTTTTGTCGGC
Organism: Bufo gargarizans; assembly: GCF_014858855.1. Lineage (NCBI taxonomy): Eukaryota > Metazoa > Chordata > Amphibia > Anura > Bufonidae > Bufo > Bufo gargarizans. The sequence goes on along the minus strand of NC_058080.1, from coordinate 682,644,792 downwards.
AAACAATGTAGGCCTTAGGCATGATCTCAGGCCTCTCGGAATTCGGTTGTTCTTGTAGTATTCAGTGAGTGTACTGCAGTGTAGTTTGCATCCAATCAGCCGTCTACGGTCTCGATCATATTCACAAATTTTCATCTCATGGTTTCGGATATGTAAAATATCACTGGGTAAATGTACCCCTGATCTTCTGCAGTGTTGGTATCATATGAAAAAACATTTGTCATGCTTAGAAGTAGGTGCTGGTTTCTCGAAGTAGTCGTAGAGTTGTGGAGAAATGGAGAACCGCACTCTAAGGGTTTTCTGGTGCCCACAAGGGCTAGATTAGCCTCGTTACATGTAGTAGAGATTGAGGCACTCAGATCATTCAGCTTTGCATTTCAGAAAAGATTTTTTATTGATACGTTGGTTTCATAATCTAGTTGCCCAATTTTCACATCAAACCTAAATTAAGGAAAATGACCGAACGTTTCAGTCTCTATGGACCTTCCTCAGCGGTCAAATTTTATCTGCAAATAACGGGTACATAAGACATATCGTCATTGTCAACCAGTATGAGAACTCATAAAAGAAGGAAAAGGGAAAAATGAGACCAACAAAGAAAAAAATTAATGAAGCATCTAGAACCCTCCACCCTGGTTCCTCCCCTTAACTCTTATAACTTTTATATTTTTTCTTAAATTAGGTGATATTGATTTTCTAACAATATATTGTTTTCCTTTTTACGGACCTATATTTGATAGTTGATACCGGGCATCCTCTATTTATTATTAGTAGCAGTTCTTCCACATCATTTAATTATATCCAGCCCATATATGCTCATAATTCTTTAACTTAGGGCCCTTTCACACTTGCATTGTCCGGATCCGGCGTGTACTCCACTTGCCGGAATTACACGCCGGATCCGGAAAAACGCAAGTGTACTGAAAGCATTTGAAGACGGATCCGTCTTCAAAATGCGTTCAGTGTTACTATGGCACCCAGGACGCTATTAAAGTCCTGGTTGCCATAGTAGGAGCGGGGGAGCGGTATACTTACAGTCCGTGTGGCTCCCAGGGCGCTCCAGAATGACGTCAGAGCGCCCCGTGCGCATGGATGACGTGTTCCATGTGATCACGTGATCCATGCACTTGGGGCGCCCTGACGTCACTCTGGAGCGCCCCGGGAGCCGCACGGATGGTAAGTATGCTGCTCCCCCGCTCCCCGCTACACTTTACCATGGCTGCCAGGACTTTAGCGTCCTTGCAGCCATGGTAACCATTCAGAAAAAGCTAAACGTCGGGTCCGGCAATGCGCCGAAACGACGTTTAGCTTAAGGCCAGATCCGGATCAATGCCTTTCAATAGGCATTAATTCCGGATCCGGCCTTGCGGCAAGTGTTCAGGATTTTTGGCCGGAGCAAAAAGTGCAGCATGCTGCGGTATTTTCTCCGGCCAAAAAATGTTCCGTTCCGGAACTGAAGACATCCTAATGCATCCTGAACGGATTTCTCTCCATTCAGAATGCATTAGGATAATCCTGATCAGGATTCTTCCGGCATAGAGCCCCGACGACGGAACTCTATGCCGGATCCGGACAACGCAAGTGTGAAAGGGCCCTAAGACATCACTTACTACATTCTTCATAATCTGTAATTGATTTAGCTGTTGGAACGCATATCCAGGCTTCTTCCACTCACATGACTTTTTAGTTAAACGCATACTTGTGTCCCTGACGTCACGTGAGGCCTGATCACATGACCGGAACTACATCCGGCCCATACACTATAGCTAGCGGCACGCGCACGCCAACGCCACACATCCAGCTCCCTGCCATCTGGTCCACATGTCTGAAAGGTATCTAACTTTTCTTTTTCTTTCAGGATTATCCCCCTTCTTTATGTGATGCCGGCATGTTTTTTAAATACAACTCCTCAAGTCATTCTCGTCTGTTACCAGGTTTCCCCATGCTCCGAAATGACTAATGTGCCTAATGATATCAAACCCTCCCCTAATGCTATAAAACCTGGAAGGTCTGCTGATCTGGGGTCTAGGACTGCTACGGGACGACACCGATGGTGGGTCTGATGGCGACCATTTTATGTTGTCACTTTCTGGGAACACATAAAGAAACAGAATTTCACATAATAGTTGTCTTGTGGTTGTTGGTTTTTCCAATATCTTCTAATTAATGGAGCTTGCCCTTGAATACTTGGCTACTTCTACATTAACATAGCCTGGGCACCTCCATTCTCTAGGTCACAGTAGTCAGACTCCCACTGTAATTCTCTTATGGTAGATGTTAGTTGATATTTAGGAAATCCTTTTAATCCCTCACCTTCCAGAGCCATAAATATATGGTGCTGGGAACTGGCACTGGCGGTTAATCACACGGACAGAACCTAACCTTTCATGAAATTCATGCTGGTTTATAGGTTATTATGAATAAATTGTAGTGTGGCCTCCCATAGGTAAAAAACTAAACAAAAAAACATAAAAGGATCTTCAGAACGTTGGCTACTTCCAGAAGAAAATGACCTGACTGAGAATAAGTATACTGTGCATTATTTTTCTGTTTCTATGGGACAGTAATCTGGAGTTTTTAGATTTTGTGTCTATAATTGTAGGCACAGCTGCAGGACAGCATTGTAGCAGTCTTTGAAAGACCTAGACAAAGTGCATGTCTCCCTGTAAGTTTCACATTTCCTCATTTGACCTATTCCTCTAATTATGGGTGGAATGTAGTAATAATCTTTTGGCATCTGCGAGGGAACATGTGTCCAGCTTATTGTTGTATTTGGGCAGATGGAGCCTAAAGATACTACACTAACAATTTAAAATGTCATATTAAAAAAATGAAAATATATAAACTATATATATATTGTAGTATGCTTCTTTCAATTTGTATATACATTATATACTGTGTTTTTCACTGTATAAGACACACCTAGGTTTGGAAAATAAGAAAAAAATATTTTTCATCAGACCTTATATCAGACCCCCAATCTTCATCAGACCTCAGTTCAGACCCTCAATCTTCAGATCCCCATTTCAGACCCCAATACTGATTAGACATCAGATTAGACCCCCAACCCAGACCCCCCAATCTTCATCAGACCCCTAAATCAGACCCCTAATATTCATCAGACCTCAGATCAGACCCTCAATCTTCATCGAACCCCCAATCCTCATGAGAGCTCAGATCAGACCCCCAAATCCGATCCCCAAACCTTATGAGAGCTCAGATCAGACCTACAAATAAGATTCCCCCCCCAATTCTTATGAGACCTCAGATAAGACCCCCAATCTTCATCAGACCTTAGATCAGACATAAAATAACTTACCTCACCTGCACCAGATGGCGTCACCACTCTGGAGATTCAGTGCATTCTTCCTGCAGCACTTCACTATGATCTGATGTCACACATAGTCAAACCATAGCGCGCAATGTCCTGACAGTTTATGCAGTCAGGACACAGCACAACACCAGCAGAAGACCAGGGAGTGGTGAGTAAAGCCAGCACTATATTTACAGCTTCCCAGTCCTACTGTGTGTATTATGGAAGCGCTCATTAGTCTTTGCTTCATAAGATGCACTGCCATCTTCCTCCCATTTTTTGGGGAAAAATGCATCTTACATAGCAAAAAAATACGATATATATTAAAAGGGGTTGTCCAGATGTTTTTAAGTGATAGCCTCTGCTCAGGACTACATTTTCTGCAGATTGGAACAATGGATCGCCAAGTGAAAGGTATTTCATTCAGCTGAGCTAGACCTACAAAGCATTGCGCCTGGTCTATCAGTGAATTTCCTGGTGACTCCCTTTAAAGGGAAGCATTCATCAGAAAGGGGTATACTCAGTATACAAGAATTGTTGACTCTTTTTTTCCTTTTAAATTTGGCAGTACCAGTTCATTGAAAATGACATACAAATTATTGTCTGTCTATAGCATTCCGCACAGAGAGAAAACAATCCTATATAGATAGGGATCCCATTATTAGTTTACTGCTGTTGTGATAGGAAAATATTGTCTTTTTATAAAATAGTAAATTAGTAGAATTGGGATAACAGTATGACAGCTCTGTTGCTCTGTTGATAAAGGCCTAGATGAAGATACCCACAGAACAACACTGATTTTATCAGTGCAATGTGTGATGCTCTAATTAAGTCACTCATCCTCTTTCCCTCTCTGGTCAGATTGAATGGTCTGACAGAGAGTTAAGCGAGGCTGTTTGCTGTGCTAAAAGTCTAAACCCAGAGGAAGGTATAGAGCCAGGTCGGGAAGTAGACTACATGGAGTTCCTTCAAAAATTATATCCAGAATTGGAGTTCTTTCAAAAATTATATCCAGAAAACCATCCACCTGTTTTTTTGTAAACAAAATATGAAAAAATTACATAAAATGTAAGGCTGTTAGTATGTGACGAAAAAAGATTTGACGGTAGTGTCCCTTTAACCATTCTGAAGCAAATAGATGTCTCTAGTAGGACCAGTAGTGCAAGTGATGGTAACATCAAGATAGATAACATTTAATTAATACCAAATACCTACCAGGCAATAGAGAAATGTAATGATATACTGGCTGAACATCTCTCCTGAGACTTTTACATAGACCTATTAATTACTGTACAAAACATGATAAAACTGGATTTGTCGCGAACGTCGCCATCTGCTCATTTTGATACCATCTATTGACGATCCTCATTAAAAGAGTTTTTTTTTTAACCTTTGCTGGAGTGATCAAACATAAAAATATGATTACTGAAATATTTCTGTGAATGTGTCCAGTAATTTATCGAATTCTTTGAATAAACAAACAAGATATAATTACATCAATTATTGCTTCACTATTCAGAATAAATATGGGAAACAGTAAGAGGTAGCAGATCCCGTAACACGCTTTAGGCCGCATCCTTCTTTTTATTGTTATTATAATGGAGGCAATCACAGCGTGAGAATGGATCCGTTCTTCATTGTAGTGCCCAAAATTATAAACTTGGCCTCACACTCTTTCTAACGACACTACGGAAAGGCCGTCAGCTTTGGCTGCAACTGTTCTGTGGAAATTTGGACTATTGGGGGGGGGGGGAATATGTGGCTTTCTCAAGTTTTACAGCTCAACTCTATGACGGGTCTTAAACCTGTGAAATGAAACATCTTGTCCTGTGCAGAATATATAGTTGAATGATACGATGATCAGAGAGAATAAAAAGCCACACACTATTATATTACTGGAGAAACTGTTCTTTTTCTTCCAGAATCAGCGCCACTCTTGTCCATGGGCTGGTATTGCATCTCAACCCTATTCACTGGAATAGACTTTAATACCCGGGAGTGTGAGTGATTCTGGACAAACCCCTTTGACTTGTTTAGGACATGGCCTAGTTTGGTACCATTTTTTATGACGATTGGCTGCAGTAGCGTCAAACAGGAAGTGTCAGGGCGCGCCAAAGGCGCACTCGGTCTCCCATCAGCCGCAGACCTGCTGCTTAGCTTCGGGAGCGAGGATCTGTGTTTGGCCTCGTTTCCAGGGCTAGCTGGGAGGCTCCCTGCTCCTAGGTCTGCCTTGAGCGCCGAGCTGATCACTTGGTGCTCGACTTGTCTGTCTGTCGGTCATGTGACGCTGGCCACATCACATGACCCTCAGACCCCACTATAAATACAGGCAGCCTGCTGGCCACAGGTTGCCTATTAATTCTAGGTTCCTGGCTATTTGTTGGACGTGTGTGTGTGTGTGTGGACGTGACTGTGACAGGAAGTTTACAGCCTTGTAGCACAGCAGAGAAGCCGAGGGTGAGGAGTGAAGGAGATGGGGGCCAGTGCAGAGGAGCAGATAAGTATGCTTCCCTTTGCAGGTCTGCGCAAAAAGAGGGTTTGCCAAAAAAAAATAATAAAAAAACAGATGCACAACCCCTTTAAGGACATAGTGATTTCTTTTTTTTTTTTTTTCCCCCATTGGAATAGCATTAGAAGGGATTGTTTTTTTAAGGGACTAGTTGTAGTTGGCATTGGTGACATTTTGGGGTGCATACAACCATTTGATTTTTTTTATGCATTTTTTTGGAATTAACAAAAAACTCTATTGGTATTTATTTTAAATTTTTGATCTTCACTCTAGAGGATAAAAAAATATGTAAAATTTCATTGTATGGGTCATTACGGATGTAGCAATGCCGATTATGTATAGTTTTTTTCTTATTTTTTTTATTTTTAAATAAAAAATGTTTGCAAGTTTCAAAAGGCAATTTTCTACTTGATTATTTTACTTTTGCATAAAATATTTTTAAAATTAAATTTTTTGTTAAGTCCGATTAGTGATAGTGAACTTGAACACATGATCCTCTGATATAGTACTCAGAAATACTACTGTATTAATGTGTATTATGTCAGTTACAGTAAAACTGATCCATCCACTTGCCCATTTTTCCTGCCTTCAATACAAGAACAGACTCTTCACTTCACTCTTCACTTACCAAAATTGGCCTGAAAACCGTGCAGTCCAATAGGACCCTAGTTTGGTCATACGTAAAAACCTTTCAGGTGCTTTCACACGCAGGAGATTTTTTTGGCAGAAAATTTCTGCGACTGAAAATCAGTTCCATTCACCTGAATGAGGCTTGAATAAAGCCATGTGTTTCCTTCCAACAAAATCCCATTACGATGCAACAAAATATGCTGTTTGGGAAGGCAACCTTCTTCTACCAAAGGTCTTGCCTCAGTGATATCATTGACAAGTGGTACCGCCATTATTACAGAGCTGAGGAGTTCTGCATTCTTTGTATGCTACATTTTGCTTACTACATTGTCTTTATGATTAGTTGAGAAGTAAAAGAACTGTTGTTTTATATTAGCGATGACATGCATTCTCACTGCTTTGTTCGATGTTCCCTCTCTCTGTACACTCATTAAAAAATACAATTATAGCCAACTCACTTATGCATTTGCAGGAATTTGTGACAAAAATGATAATGCAGTGGTCTCATTAAGTACCCTGTCAGAAGCCTGAGAGTTAGCCATTAGGGGCTACCTTATCTCCATGGCAAAAGATAAAATCTAATAATTTAAGAAAAATAACTGATGCAGCAAATTGGCATATTATAAGCATGGAATAAAATGACTTGCTCAGGAAAGATTAAGGGAAAACTTTCTGATCTCCTGGGCATCTCATGAACAAGAGAAGACTTTGAAGAGAGGAGAGAAATTAGCTTTCTTTCTTTTAAATTCAATGAAAGAAGAATATTTAGCACTCGGGTAGTACATGCTGCCAAAATGAGATGGGTAAAGAAAGGAATAACCTTGCCTTTTGCTTCTGGAGTTACTTAATTTTCTAGGTTAGCTTTAAAGAGCATCTGTCAGCATGGTCGGTCAACTCTATTAAACCAGGCATCTTGCTTGGTAGGGGGGATCATGCTAAATAAAATGATTTTTGCTGCAACAATATCTTTGTTTTTATGTTTATGCAAATTGGCAAGTTCAAGCACCAAGGGGCTAGCCTGAGCCCTTAGAGCACTGCTAACACAACTCCCCTGTGCACTTGACATTTCACATAGGCGGGTTCTCACCCTGTGTCACTTAGTGCTTGTGTAGTGGATCTGATGCTGCTTTTCAAGCTCATCAGACCTACTTTGCATGCACCGAGTCACTAAGCAACCTTGGTGCCTGCACAGTTGATCTGCTGCTGCTTCCGAAGCTGTGTTGTGTTAGAAGTGCTCCGAGGTCTCAGGACAGCCCCTTGGTGGTCAATGTGAAAAATGTGACCATGTGTACACTTTGTGCACAGCCATGTGTTGTTTTCAGCAACCAATTTGAAGTGACATCATTTTTTTAAAGCCGATTTGATGGTTGTTTTCTATAAAAGCCAATTGGGGGATGGGGGTGGGTGCTTAGTGTCAGACTGGGAACCTAATGTGGCCCTGGAAGAAAAAGCAACATTTTTTCCCTATGCTGTCTGCAGATCCAAACTGACAGAAGCTAGAGCAACACAAGTAGGCAGAACCAACACAAGTAGGTCGGATCAGCAATACCCTGGTGCAGCACAAAATACCAACCCAGCAGACGCAAACACCACACAAAATACCATCCCAGCAGAATCAAAATGCACAGTGCAGCACAAAATACTGCCCAGAAGCTGCCCTTCTGTTGTGGCCATGTAGCGGTCAGAGGAGGGAGAGACCGCAAGGCAGGTTTCAAGTACAGTACAGCGGACAAGGAGACTGAAGCAAAAGCCGGCTTTATTAAGGAGGAAAATGAAACTGCCGGAAAACCTGAGTAACAATACAGTACCACCGCACCAGCGGCACAATGGGTCAATGACAGGAATGCTATTAACAGGTGAACATAAATCAACAACAGTGGTAATGAGATTTTGCATAGACACAGAATAAGCTAAACAGCAAACAGTCAGCTTGCAGGCTACTCTCACTACCAATTTCCTATCTAGCCCTGCTACCCAGGGGACGCTTCTACAGTGCACTGACTAAGTCCCTGACTCTATAACCCATCACAGATAAGCACCGGTGCCACTCACAGTTCTGCAGATTCTCTTGGATCCAATAAGATGCAGTCTGGCTCCAGGTCCGGTCGCTTGCTTGTCTGTCTTTCTCTCTCTGGTCACAACAGATGCAGCTCTCCACCTCTGGCAGGAAGGATCCGGCTGGTCTCTACACACGGTCCCACTCCTCTGTAACACACTGTGCAGTCTCTTTCTCTGGGTCACAGCTGCAGCACTTCAGTTCAGAGTCTATCTTGGCCTGTCTCCAGCACAGCCAGCTTCTCAGGACTCCATCCGTCAGGCTCCATGTCCCATCACTAGCCTTTACTTGGCTCCTAACATGGCAGCCATCCTCTCACAGCTCTCAGGGCACTCCCACCTCTAGCCAGGACTCAAACCCCGGGAACTTCTGGCTCCTCCTACCTCTTATGTATCTCAGAAACAGTTCAGCTTTCTCTTTCTCAGAGCCACAGTGGCCTCTAGTGGCTGAAATAAGTCATTACAGTCTATGTAGCACCATATTGTAGATATCTGTGCAAAGAACAGTTATTCTAGGGGCTGACCCTTAAATGCCCCCCGACTTTAAAGGCGGCCGTCCTCGGCCTCACTATATAGCCCATGGAAAACAAAGGGGTTAATGGAACATTCAAACGGCAGTACAACATTGTCCGCCATACCTACAGGCAGACCAAATTAACTCATCAGCAGCATACCTGTTTTGTAGAACCCCTGCAGTAGACCTACTGGATCTCCAGAGGTCTTGACTATCTGCTAGGACCTGACTTTCTTCACTGGTAGCTGTTAACCTGGGTTCTTCCTAGACAGCAGGAGATCTGGATGTGGTCGCGGGTTCTTCGGACCAGCATGGCCGTGGCATATTCCTATGTAGAGTCTGTGAGGCAAACTCCTCCTTTTCAACCTGCACTCTGTAAGCCGGACCATCGGGAAACACTCCCTTGCTCACTTTGTATGGCCGTACCTCCCAACACTCGCTCAACTCGCCTCTGGGACGTTTCTCTCGCGGAGTTACCACAGATTGGTGTGCTGGGACTCGCTTCCGGGTCCCACAAAATCGGATCCGCCGCTGAAATGCGAAGGATCTGGCTGGTCTCTACACACGGTCCCACTCCTCTGTAACACACTGTGCAGTCTCTTTCTCTGGGTCACAGCTGCAGCACTTCAGTTCAGAGTCTATCTTGGCCTGTCTCCAGCACAGCCAGCTTCTCAGGACTCCATCCGTCAGGCTCCATGTCCCATCACTAGTCTTTACTTGGCTCCTAACATGGCAGCCATCCTCTCACAGCTCTCAGGGCACTCCCACCTCTAGCCAGGACTCAAACCCCGGGAACTTCTGGCTCCTCCTACCTATTGTGTATCTCAGAAACAGTTCAGCTTCCTTTTTCTCAGAGCCACTAGTGGCTGAAATAAGTTATTACAGTCTATGTAGCACCATATTGTAGATATCTGTGAAAAGAACAGTTATTCTAGGGGCTGACCCTTACAGCCATAAGTAGCTGCCACTTTCTGTCCTCCTCCTTTTTTCTCAAGTTGTTTCTAATTAAATATGGAGAAGGGTGCTTAGGCTTTGAGATCTGAGCATGCTGCCTGGACTTCCCCTAGTAATGACCCCCATAGTGCTCCCAGTAGTATTCTCCCTAAGTTGCCAAGGAAAAAATAAAAAACCTGAGTCTAGTTCCAAGTGGCTGTATCCTGTGCAGAACACAGGTCTTTTCGAATCTGTGTCATGAGTCCTTTGTGTCCCTGCTCCATTTGTACATTGCCTCATATAGTGACCCGTCGCCTATGAGAGAGAATAGCAGGGCATGGAATCGCTGGCTTTTATGCCCGCAGCAGTATTCATCTGTATCACCATCCTGAGGACAGTGGTGCAATTTAATTTAGGTGGGCACCTGCAGCCACCAGCCAAGAATATAGATACCTGATCCTCCCATCATTAATGGGGAGAGCATTAAATCATTATGTACCTAGCCCAGCCAGCAGCAGTGTGGAGACCTTAGGTTGCCACTGATTCCGCTACTGATCTGCAACTGAGAGCGGCGACTAAAACCACTGTGATCACAGGGGAGAAATACGAGCGGCACAGCCACAGCTTCCTCTATCTTTAACACCCGCTGATCATCCACCATACCCCCTCAATCACAACATAGGATCGGTGGTGCACAGCTCTGTGCAATAGCAGTAAGCAGTTCTTCGTTGAAGAAAGTAAAACGAGCGGCACTCACCACTGTGGACTTCTTACTTCATGCTTTATTGAAGAATCATGTAAGAAAATTCATACGGCCATGGGGACCCCTGTGTCATGCACATTTGCAAATATGTACTTAGCTAGGTTGGAGGACAGGTTCATATTTACTACCGGTAATCTAGATTTGTGTCATATTAAACTTTTTTTGTGGTTTGTGGACCAGGTATTTTCGGTGTGATCAGGGACAGAATCCCAATGCTCAGATTTTGTGGAGTACTTGAATAATAACAATGATATGGGTATGAAATTTACTTTGAACTTTGGGGGATCGCCGCCTGGAATTTTTAGATGTGGCTGTCGTGGTGGAAGGCGACGGGTTGGTCACCGAGAGCTTTCGTAAGCCCACGGCGACCAACTCCTTGCTTCACCACGATAGCTTTCACACATACAGTGTTAAAAAGTCGGTCCCATATGGGCAGTTTATCAGACTTAGAAGGATCAGTAGCAAAAAGAGAGCTATACTAAACAGGCCCTTCAGTTGAAACAGCGTTGGAAAGAAAGGGGTTACCCTGAAAAAGCCATGGAGAGAGTGGAGGGATTCTCTCAGTATGACCTATTGGCTGGCATAAAAAAAATAAAAAAGAGTATTAATGAACCTGCCAGAGGGTATGATGATCAGAATAGGTTTGCATTCTCCTTTAAATATAGCCAGTTGGCTGATGTAATATGTAAAGCAATATATAAAAATGGGGATATTGTGAGGAGAGATGCGATCCTGTCAGGTTATGTAGAACATAAACCTAACATAACTTTTAGAAGAAGTCATACTATTAGGGATAAGATTGTCAGAAGCCGGTTAACAGGGGAGAAGAGGAGTAACTGGTTATGCAAGAGAATTCCCAAGGGCAGTTTCAAATGCGGCAGTTGCTCCTTTTGTAAATACAATTCTCAAAAAAGAACCCTGGAGTTTGTTGGGATACGTCAAAGAGTCGACAATTTCAATACCTGCAGAAGCACCTTTGTAGTTTACCTGTTGATGTGTGGCTATTGCCGCTTTTATATAGGTAAAACTATAAGGTGTTTATTTGAGAAGGTGAGAGAACTTCTGGGAAGGGCTGTCCAAGACTTATAGGGAGGCACATGGAGGTAGTTTGGAAACCCTGACTTTTGCAGGCTTAGAACTGGTGCCTAATCCACCTCAGGGCGGTGATAGACACCACCTATTATTACAAAAAGAGGCTAGGTGGATAATGCTCGCTGAAGCATTAGATCAGCTTGGCCTGAATGACAGGTATAATCTTAGTGTATTCTTATTAAATGTGACTGCGTCTTTGCTGTTTTGTAATGTTCGCAGTGTTGTTTTTAACTCACCTTTACTTTTGTATGTTAGCGTCTGGCGTACCCATGGCAACTCATTGCGAGCTGCTTAAAGGACAGCACATAATGACGTGCTGATGAAGTGGCCTGAGGAAGCGCAGTTTGCGCGAAACGGCCGTCACTGCTGCTATATGCGTGATTTAGGCTGACCACCCCTAGCCGTATGTATTGTCTTACATGATTCTTCAATAAAGCATGAAGTGACAGTGGTGAGTGCCGCTCGTTCTACTTTCTTCAACGTAAAACCACTGTGAACCTAGGCTAAGATACATTTTTTCTGCTACTGATTTTGCCATATGAAAATAACCTTATGGTAAGTAAACATTGCTCTGGCTTTGGGTTTTTAAACCCTTCCTTTGACCTTGAGTGGTCTGCAATTTACTGTGTAGTGTCTCTCCACTCACATCTGAGACAGTGGAATTCCTTTAAGAACCCCTGCGCTGCTGGACCTCATAGCATGACCTCCATTACTACTCTCATATTAGTTGTCACTCAGCTTTTCTGCACTCTTTTACACGGTCAGCCTGGGGTTTCTTGGGCCACGAGAGGAAATTTGTAGCTGGGTCAGATCTTACCAGAATCTTTTTGGCCAGTGAGTGGTATATGTTGCTCCTCACTCAAGAATGGTGTCAGGATTTAAAACCTGAAACTCCTGTATCCCAAGCAATAGATCTTTTTACTGAGCTACTGAAGATGCTGGACAGCTCATTTACTGAACATGTCTACTCCCTTGAGATCTACTGTCTTGATTAACTTGATTGCTTAATTTATCTCCACCTTTGGACTTCCTACAGTACATCAATCAGGCCCTGACATGTCTTCCTTGTCAGATTATGGTGCTTCCAGCCTCTGATCTACCATGCTCCTGAGCTATCACACCCTAAAAACTGTTGCTGCTGATCTGTATGTGCTTTATTTGGACTATGAGTTGACTATTCTTGCTGCAGTAAATATCATCCTTACGTATTGTCAAAGTCACTGGATTCTAAACTTGCTTTCAAACCTTAATGATTCTACATGGTAAGCAATCTTAACTGATGGTAAAACGAAACAGGCATATGCAGTGGTAGCTTGAAAAGAGTGGTTTTACTGGACTTATGTGGGGCAACAAGCTTGGTAGATAGAAGCTTCTCAGAAAGGGGCAACTGGTTTAATGAGACAGTCTCTATAGCGGCAACAAGCTTGCTAGTTACAAAGTCCTTTAGAGGTAACAGGGTTGATGTTCTCAATGTCCATTTAGGTGGAACTCGTTTTTTTTTAGCTCCTCTGGCTTTGAACCCAACTCAGTGTGTGTCAACAATTCTGTCCTGAATTCTCCTTCTGATAGCAGTGATGAAGATGGCTATTGTATCTCTCCACATTATACTGGTGTGCCCACTGACCGCAGATCCTTTCCATGCATTACACATTCAAGCTCACAGTCCTTGAGCATGGTGTAACACCCCAGAGCTGTGTTATTACATGCCTCTACCCCACTACTGTCTCTTAAGAGCCTTTACCTTGTCATCTGATATGATTTTGCTCATCTCTTCACAACTGTGCATTTAAAACTATGTTAAAGGGAACCTGTCACCAGGATTTTGTGTATATAGCTGAGGACATGAGTTGCTAGATCACCACTAGCACATCCGCAATATCCAGTCCCCATAGCTCTGTGTGCTTTTATTGTGTAAAAAAATTATTTGATAGATATGCAAATTAACCTGAGATGAGTCCTGTCCCTGACTCATCTCAGGGACAGGACTCATCTCAGGTTAATTTGCATATGTTTCAAATTGTGTTTTTTTTACACAATAAAAGCACACAGAGCTATGGGGACTGGGTATTGCAGATGTGCTAGCTGCCATCTAGCAACTCATGGCCTCAGCTCTATACACAAAATCCCGGTGACAGGTTCCCTTTAAATGTAAATTTATTTGTAATTTTCCATGTTCGCCAGCAGGTGGCAGCAATGGATTGGTAAGGTGCTAGTTACAGTTTAGTATATCTAGGTCAGTGTGCCACCCACCCCGGTTGGGGAAGGCTGTGTGATAGCCTTCAGGAGTCTCTTTGCATAGGGAAAAAAGCCAGGATCTTGTCTCAGCTGAGACATTTATCAAATCCCCAGTCTGAGCCCTGCAGCCTCAGCTGGATGACAAGCAAGCAGACAATCTCCAGAATTCCAGGACGAAAGCATTCCCTGTGAGCCTATCTGTGAGTAAAATCCAGAGACCTAGGAGAATCCATATTTCTCCTCAGCTAGTCATTCCTCATACAGCAGAAGATAGGGAGAAGCGCAGAAGCTAAATTCCTGCCACAGTTATAGAGCTAACAAGCAGACGTCTTTTCCTGCAAGCTCCTGATTCATAGTGCAGAAGATATATTCCTGCTAATCATTGCCAAAACTTGCTGGGACCTAAGACCAAAGCTGTACATTGCTTGGATGAAAATTATCTTCAGTAAATACAAGTTTGAACTTCACCTAAAAGTCTGGACATCAATTTCTGCTGCAAAATTGCTCTATTACTCCTACTATCACTACACTCAATTTATTGCAAGTGAGCCAGGAGTCCAGCCGTACCCAGGTAGGAGACACCGTTGACACCATTATCACCACCATACAGAGACATTATAGGCCATTACACCACTCTGGCATTCCTAACCTAGTACGTGCATTATGACACCTTGGGAGGACCCTGTGATAGTACCCTGCGCATGCTGCAATTGGTGTCATGAACAAAACATAGACTATCAGCTACACCTGACCCAGCCATTGCATAATTTGGTGTCAGCTATGCCCAAATCCTGCTCTATTGCAATGGCACCTGGTCATCAAAGTAGGCAGATGTGATAAGTTTTCTTCAGGTAAATAAAAAAGTAATTTCTCCCTTTATCATTTATACTGGTGACTCTGATTGACACTGAACCGAGAGCTCCTTTTGAATCAGACCATTTTTATTTGTCGTTTTACAATTAAATCAGTGGCACAAAACATACAAAACATTAATCCCCACAACCCCCCTTCCCTCCCTCCTCCATGTAGTGTCCTCCCCTCCATCAGCAGTTTCTGTACTTCAGTCCTTCCAGAAGGTAACTACTCCACTCTCACTTTCTACATCCAATGGTAATCTATTGGTGTTCCTACCTCTCCGAGCAGAACTAGATATTCCCATCGTATCTACCAGCCATGCGCTCATCAGATCCTGGGAGACTGAGCTAGAACGTAGAATCCAGATCTCCCATTGTTTCTGAAATTTGTTAAGTGCTTCCCCTTTCTAACTGTACTATTTGATTTACAGTCCCTACCAGTTCCAGACCGAGAACTGCTTTTAACTTTATTTGCATTGATCTGCGAGGGTGTGATAGTGTCACTGTCATATTGGTGTTTGACCGTGGCGCGATTGCCATGCAGTTTGCATGTGCACTTCCTCTTTAAGGTTTGCCTCCCTGCTGTTTGGTGAGCAAGGGGTTAATCTTATTTCCTAGTGGGGATTAAGGTATTTCCTGGGTGTAGCCGCGGGCTTGATATATACCTGTGGCTTGCTGGCTGGGGGCAGTTGTACTACAGCCTTGCTTGGTGTTGGAGCTTTGCTCCTTGCCTGGGTGTTTCTGCCCAGTATTTGAGGGCCACCTTATGGAACATAAATTGTCTCCTCTAGAAGGATGAAAACGGTGTCTCTAAAGCCTCCTATAGGTAGCTACTCTGTAAGTCAATGTCCAACACATTAAAGAGCCTTGAGGTACAACTAGGGATTTTAGCCAAGTCACAGTCTCCTCCGAAAGTTGAATCCTAATACTAGCCAGTAGTCACAGCAAGGAGAATAGTACCCACAGAGAGCTACCAGATAGTTTGCAGTGCACACTCATAATGTGGTCACCAAGATGTTAATACTATATGGCATTTGGAATTTGCCTATACGGTTTTGTAGGCAAAATAGCTCTTTTCCAGCAAAATTGTGTGGTCATTTAACAATCAATTTAAAAACTGAAGGCAGTTTTTGGCCATATCTCGCCCACGTGCTATATGTAAAGTTTTGAAAACTTAAATTCGGCAGCTTCAGCGAATTTTGACAAGACATTTTAGAGACCAAGTGCCCAAACTGCAACCCAAAACCCACTTATTTTTTGTAAAGTGCAAACACAGCAATTTAACCTGAATACCAATATAGTATATCTTCCATGTACTTTATCATTTAGCTATAATATCCTGCCTACATGAAATGTGCTCCCTGTGCTGTTCATAGTGCGCCCTGTGGTGATGAATAGCAGGAAAAGTCTAAGGCATATTGGTACACCATAGACTTTTTCCAGGGTGCCCACAGAGAGGGCTGAGAGTGCCACCTCTGGCACCCGTGCCATAGGTTCGCCACCACTGCACCAGTGCAATATGGCCTTTTGGGTTTAAAAAATAAATAAATCGCCTCATCCACTTTCTCACATAGAGGCAGTCTGCTCCTCTCATGAGTGTAAAAGACCTGCAGAAGGACCTGCGCTTTTCCACTGGAGGAGAGAGGAGCGGACTGCCTCTGCACAAGCAAGTGGATGAGGTATTTTTTTCCTGTTCTTTCTATAAGACAACTCTAGTCGCCCTTTTAGAAAAAATTATTAGTTATCACAAAGCGCAAGGAAATTCATCTTTGTGGCGAATACATTTTTTCCTAAACTTGGAATTCCGCTTCAGATGCTTCGATTTGCTCAACACGAGCTACATGTCAAGAATGTTGTACAGCAGCACACAGTTTTTTTCTCTCATTGCTTATGCATGTCAAAGAATTGTGTCATGAAACATGGGTTCTAAAGGGGACTATACTGCCTCATCATAGCACATGGAGTGCCTATAGGACCATAATTTTGACCTGTAAGGACCATACTGGGTTCGTTCATATGGCTTTTACCCTAAGGCCTATCTATACTTTAGAATCTTGATGTTTTATTGTCCAAAACAATTTTGTAGCCCACACTACTGGTAAACCTTCTGCTTTTGATTGGCAGCTCCTGTTTCTGATTTTCCACTGATTTCATGCAATTACTAGAATAAATGCCAATTAAGCTCTGACTAATTAGCTCATATCTATGCCAATGGCAGAAAGTGATGAAATGACAGCTAACTATTGCAATGTGGAATGCCAAGACCACATTTAGACCAAACATTCTGATTGCATTTTTTCTTGAGTATTCCAACAGTGTCAAGTAGTTACAGAAATATTGAAACTATAATGCTGAGCGAGAAAGTATCTCAACTTTATTATATAGTAGGTTTGAAGTAAATTAAAATGTCCTACACATTAAAAATGTAAAAACTAATAAAGCTGCTGAGCTGGGGTCTAACTAACAAATTGGCGAGTGATAGAAAATCTAATAACCTCTATTGCATAAAGTTAGACCTTCAGGGGGTTCCAAGTTTTATTCAACAATTACGTATAAAACATAACGTATTGCCTTATATTGCATAGCATCAAAGTACGCAAAAAATAGACTTCAACCTTAAAGGGGTTGTGCAAGAGTTTTACATTGATGACCCATCCTCAGGATATATATATATATATATATGTATCTGATCGGCGGGGGTCTGACACTTCGCTGTTTGAAGAGGAGGCAGTGCTCCATTCGAAGGCTACTCTTGATTACACTGCCCGTTGTCTCGGAAGTGCAGTGTAATTATTATTAGATTATCACTATTACAATTACACCGAGCAACAATGATTTTGCTACTGAGAGAAAAACATGTGATTTTTACTAAAATGAGCGTGCTGATTCCAAATATGAAGTCGGAATTTGCCTGGCACGTCTAGATTTTAACCCCTTAAGGACCCCTGGGATTTTCCATTTTTGCGTTTTTGTTTTTCACTCCAAGCCTTCCCATAGTCCTAACTTTTTTATTTTTCCATTCACATAGCCTTATAAAGGGCTTATTTTTTGCGTGACAAGTTGTACTTTATAATGACACCATTTACGGTTGCATACCATCTAGTAGGAAGAGGGAAGAAAAAATCCAAATAGGGTAGAATTGGGAAAAAACGCAATTCTGATAAAGGTTATTTTATTTATTTTTTTACACTGTACACTATGCGGTAACATTTAGCTGTTATCTTTACTCTACAGGTCAGTACAGTTACAACGATACCACACTTGTATTATATGTCTATATAGACACCATTGGACACTTAATTTGCACTATACCAATACAATGCTTCCACCTAGTGGCTAGTATAGTCATCTGATAGGCACTGAAGTCTGCTTGAGGCTTCAGCCTATTAGATCAATGTAACAGGTTCCCAGATATCAGCCCGGGAACACTGTTACCGGAGCGAAAGTGCGCGACTTCCGCTTTCGGAAATTTGACCACGGCATCTGAAAGGGAAAATGTACCCGCGGCACATGTATGCGATCATCATAAGGCTGATCGCATACATTTTCCCTTTCAGATGCCGTGGTCAAAGGGAAAATGTACATGGTCTTTGCTATTTAAAGTAGCAGTAACCCGGTGGCTATGGCGCCCGCTGCACGTTCGAGTGGGCGCCATGTTTGGGGACCAGACTTTCGCAGTACATGTAGGTCTTTAAGGGTTAAGGATTAAAGGGGTTAAGTTATACATGCAAAGCCTTTTCAGTTATAATATTAATGCATTATATTGGAGATATTCCAATGGACATGTCCAGACCTGTCCGGACACACTCAGGCTGATGTCAGCATTAAGTATATAAGGCAAGCTGGACAGATTTTGATAAAGTGATCTGTTATAATGCTCTCAGTTTTAAAACTTAAAGGCAGTCTGTCACCTCCATATGGCCATATACAGTGCTTACATGGCTCTGTAGCACACCTATACAGGATTGCAACGGTACCTTTGTCTTTGTCTTTAGATTTGCACCAGCAGGAAAAACGAAGTTTAATTCATATGCAAATGAGCACTCGCAAGTGCCCAGGGGAGGAGTTCAGTGTGTAGGTGCCCAGGCTGCTCTGCCTTCTTCTCACTTTACTCCTCCCCAGCCTCTTCCTTTGCCCGCCCTCCAAGTCCGGACCTATCGATGAGGCAAGAGACTTGGAGGGCGGGCAAAGGCAGAAACTGGGGAGGAGTAAAGTGAAAAGAAGGCAGAGCAGCCTGGGCACTTACACACAGAACGCCGCCCCTGAGCACTTGTGAGTGCTCATTTGCATATGAATTAAACTTTGTTTTTCCTGCTGGTGCAAGCCTAAGGAAAAGAACAAAGGTACCGTTACAATCCTGTATAGGTGTGCTACAGAGCCATGTAAGCACTGTCTATGGCCATATGGAGGTGACAGACTCCCTTTAAGATGGATAAATGCAAATGTGTTAACGATCCAGACAATTTCTGCTACATATGTGGCAAATACACTACTTATGATCAGTGCAAGAATCTGACAAAGTGAGTGCGTCTTGCAGCCTGGGATGCATTTGTGCTAGTAGTGCAGAACGTCCTTGGGAACAGACGAGCCGCAAACTATGCTGAATTAGTAGAAGGCATGCTTACAGCATATGAACAACTTGGCTGCCAAATGTCATTGAAAGTGTATTTCTTACATTTCCATCTTGACTTTTTACCACTCAATTTGGGACATGTAAGTGACAAACATGGAGAGCGGTTCCATAAAGATATTTCTACAATTGAGAACAGGTATCAAGGCCGCTGGAATCCCAACATGATGGGGGACTACTGCTGGTTTTTGCAACGCGAAAATATGACTGTTCACAAACGCAAAAGCAGATGCCTGAAGAACTTTTAACAGTACTGGGCCTTGCTCAAGTAAGACTTTTAAATTGAAAAACGAGACTTTGAAATTTTGTTATTCCATTACATCTTCATACACTGTTCACTAAGCAAACTTTGATGTAGATCAGGTAATTGTTGGAGTAAAACTGTTCAAAATGATTCAATGCTTCCCAAGTGCTTAATTTATTTAGGCATACTTATGCATGGTAAAATTTGTAATCCGCACACTCCAGGTCATGAGGAAGGGCTGAAATTTGTATCTGGTAGCCCGAAACGCGTAGACAAGACTGCTATTTTTGTAATTGATGGATGAGATTTTATCGCAAGCAAAATAAATTTACATTCCTTTATCAAAGTGGAGCTGGATTTCTTCAAACCTATTTTTTTGCGCACACTCGATTTAGTATAGTACAAATGGTTTTTGCCCAGTAGCCTTTGTTGCGTGGTGTTAGTGTAATTCACTAAATTAGTGTAATTCACTAGAATGGAGTACTTCTAATTACACTGTGCCACCTCTGCAAGGGAGATGATGTGTGGTGTAATGAAGAGGAAACAGTGCTCTTATAGAGCAAGGCCTCCTCTTCCAACAGCTGATCGCCAGGGGTGGTAGATGTTTGGTGTCATTTATAACATATTTAGAGAATATGTCATCAATGTCTGGCACCTATGTTGAGAATGGGGTCTTCAGACCCCTGTCCACCTGATGAAGCAACATATATGCATGGCTCTCTTAATCCACTTCTGTGGGAATAAGGTGTAAGAAGGTACAAAGAATCATCGTGGATGATAGGTACGTGTCACCGAGGTTCCTGGCCTAAGTGGAGTAAGATCCGGTTTTCATGTGTCAGCGGAAGTTGCTGTTTGAAACCTTGGTACTTAGTATGACTATAATAGCTGATCTGGGACGGCTCTTTCTGGGAGTACTCAAAGTGCTGGGTGAGTGATTACTCCCCATGTTCCAGGCTGGGTTTTGCCAGGCATAAAAACCAGCCAGCACTGCCAGGTGGAGAGGATTACCTCCGTCTGACAGGAGGTCTGTGTGCTGTGAGGATCCCTTGGTATACACCAAGAACGCTGCCACCCAACAGGAAAATAAGAAGAAATAAAAACATCATTACAGGCAGCACTACAAGTGCCAGCAATCACAATAACTTTCGATCCCGTACTGGATCTTATATAGACATTTGGAATAATTTTCTCTGAAGCCAAAACCGGATTCTACCACGGACATTGAACTTACTATT
The DNA here is from genome assembly GCF_014858855.1 of Bufo gargarizans. Taxonomy (NCBI): domain Eukaryota; kingdom Metazoa; phylum Chordata; class Amphibia; order Anura; family Bufonidae; genus Bufo; species Bufo gargarizans. Next base: position 682,623,785 of record NC_058080.1, on the reverse strand, counting down.
ATTCATTGGAATATACATAATATTTTTCATCTTTATCTTCTACTTTTTATTTTTTCAATTTTTTCCCATCTTTCATTTCTATATACACCAAATATCTTTTATATACATCCTTTGGTACCATCCACCCATTTTTATATTAATTTTTTTTATTAATAAATTCCCCTTTTTTAAATATCCAAATGTATCTATTTTATTTATTCACATCTGCACTAATCCACCTTATTGTGTACATTACGAATATCCCAGATAGTTGAGTGCCCTCCACCCTTTTTTAGCTTTGCCACACCAATTATATTCTGCGACATCAGGGCGAGTCGCAAGGAGTGAGCACCACACCATTGTTCTCCTAGCAAGTGCAGCCACTTTTTCCTACACATTTACTGTTTCACCAATGTTGGCATTGTTAGTAGTCATAGCAGCAATAATGGTAACAGCAGTGATGATAATATAAAGTGCAATATGCTAGTGGTAACAATGTCGGCACTGCTGGTAACAGTGATGGTAGTAATAAAGTACAATAGAGTGCAAAGCGCAATAGGATTTTTCCTTAATCTTCTATGCGCAGTGATATTTGAAGAGAAAGTCACAGCAGTTCCTCAATAATGACAGTTCCTCCGTAATTTTGCTATTACTGAGGTATAGACCTTATTTGCTTTGCAAGAATATGTAGAATGATTTACTCACGGTTTGTCTTTCTCTGTGCGTGGTGTCCCACACAATTTTAGAGAACAGACTGACCCGTATCCTGTTGATTTTAGAACCTCTGATCGCAGCTGTAATCCAGACTCGGCGTCCCACGTGTTATGGCGGTGTCTCCGTCTTGATTCGGATTCATTCGCTCGTCCTTGGATTAGTACTGGGTTTGCCTCCTCACTGTGCTGCCGGTGTTCCACATGTAGCGCACCAGGAATGGGGTCAGATGGCCGTGAATATGTTTTTTATTCTTCTTGGTCTTGGAGCGCTCCACCAATATTATTCTGAATAATAGTATGCTTGTTCACCAGACATGTTTCAGAGCTAGGCTCATCAAGCTCTCTGAGTCCTAGACCACGCCACTCGGTACCCAGAGGCGGCGCCACTGAGACATACAGTCAGGTCCATAAATATTGGGACATCAACACAATTCTAACATTTTGGCTCTATACCCCGCCACAATTGATTTGAAATGAAACAAACAAGATGTGCTTTAACTGCAGTCTGTCAGCTTTAATTTGAGGGTATTTACATCCAAATCAGGTGAACGGTGTAGGAATTACAGCAGTTTGCATATGTGCCTCCCACTTGTTAAGGGACCAAAAGTTATGGGACAATTGGCTTCTCAGCTGTTTTATGGCCAGGTGTGTGTTATTCCCTCATTATCCCAATTACAATGAGCAGATAAAAAAAAAAAAAAACAAACCCGTCAGAGAGATAGCAAAAACATTAGGCGTAGCCAAAACAACTGTTTGGAACATTCTTAAAAGGAAGGAACGCACCCGTGAGCTCAGCAACACCTCAGCTCAGCAACTGTGGTGGATGACCAAAGAATTAATTCCCTGGTGAAGAAAACACCCTTCACAACAGCTGGCCGGATCAAGAACACTCTCCAGGAGGTAGGTGTATGTGTGTCAAAGTCAACAATCAAGAGAAGACATCACCAGAGTGAATACAGAGGGTTCACCACAAGATGTAAACCATTGGTGAGCCTCAAAAACAGGAAGGCCAGATTAGAGTTTGCCAAATGACATCTAAAAAAGCCTTCACAGTTCTGGAACAACATCCTATGGACAGATGAGATCAAGATCAGTTTCTACCATAGAGATTGGAAGAGAAGAGCGTGGAGAAGGAAAGGAACTGCTCATGATCCTAAGCATACCACCTCATCAGTGAAGCATAGTGGTGGTAGTGTCATGGCGTGGGCATGTATGGCTGCCAATCGAACCGGTTCTCTTGTATTTATTGATGATGTGACTGCTGACAAAAGCAGCTGGACGAATTCTGAAGTGTTTCGGGCAATATTATCTGCTCATATTCAACCAAATGCTTCAGAAGTCATTGGACGGCGCTTCACAGTGCAGATGGACAATGACCCAAAGCATACTGCAAAAGCAACCAAAGAGTTTTTTAACAAAAAGAAGTGGAATGTTATACAATGGCCAAGTCAATCCCTTGACCTGAATCCGATTGAGCATGCATTTCACTTGCTGAAGGGAAAATGCCCTAAGAACAAGTAGGAACTGAAGACAGTTGCAGTAGAGGCCTGGCAGAGCATCACCAGGGATGAAACCCAGTGTCTGGTGAGGTCTATGCGTTCCAGACTTCAGGCTGTAATTGACTGTAAAGGATTTGCAACCAAGTATTAAAAAGTGAAAGTTTGATTCATGATTATTATTCTGTCCCATTACTTTTGGTCCCTTAACAAGTGGGATGCACATATGCAAACTGTTGTATTTCCTACACCGTTCACCTGATTTGGATGTAAATTCCCTCAAATTAAGGCCCCATGCACACGGCCGTGTTTCACAGCCGTGTGCGGGCCGTGGAACCGCGGCCTGGATCCCTCCTGAGAGCAGGAGTCACTGGTTGCTATGACGCCGTGCGCTCCCTGCTGCCGCCGCAATACAGTAATACACTGGTATGATCTATACCAGTGTATTACTGTACTGTGCCGGCAGCAGGGAGTGCACGGAGTCATAGCAACCAGTGACGCCGTGCGCTCCTGCTCTCAGGAGGGATCCAGGCCGCGGTTCCACGGCCCGCACACGGCTGTGAAACACGGCCGTGTGCATGGGGCCTAAAGCTGACAGACTGCAGTTAAAGCACAACTTGTTCGTTTCATTTCAAATGCATTGTGGTGGTGTATAGAGCCAAAAATGTTAGAATTATGTCGGTGTCCAAATATTTATGGACCTCACTATACATCGGCCAAACTCATAGCAAAGGAGTTAATGGAGATCTTCTCCAGAGTGGGGCTACCTAAAGAGGTTCTAAATGACCAGGGGACCCCTTTTATGTCCAAGGTCATGCAGGAACTCTGTAAGTTGCTGAACATCAAGCAGATACGGATGTCCATCTATCACCATCTATCTTATGTTTGCAGTTTGAGAAGTGCCCCAGGCCTCTACTGGGTTCTCGCCCTTTGAACTGCTATATGGCAGACATCCACGTGGTCTGTTGGATATAGCCAAGAGGCGAGGGAGCAACAACCCACACCATATAAAAGCGCTATTGAATATGTTACCCAGATGCAGGAACGTATGGAAACTGTGTTGGTAAAGGAACATATGAAGGCAGCTCAGAGAGCTCAAAGTCGGGTGTATGATCGTCAGGTTTTGGTTCTGGTACCGACAGTGGACAGTAAGCTACTGGCTAGGTGGCAGGGACCCTACGAGGTACTCGAAAAGGTTGGTAAAAGGTAAACTACAAGGTACACCAGCCAGGGCGGCGGAAGCCAGAGCAGGTGTACTATGTGAGTTTGCTCAAACCTTGGAAAGATAGAGAGACCAGTACTGACGATAGCTTGCGCCCGAGCCTCTTCTCTAAACAGACTCAGGAGGCCAGGGAGTTCATCAGCAGGAACACGGATGTGTTCTCAGACCTCCCTGGAAGCACTTTCATAATCCAGCATGATATTGTCATTGAGCCTCAGGCCAAAATCCGGTGGAAACCATACCGGGTACCTCAGGCTCGACGACAAGCCATCTCAGAGGAAGTGCAGCTAATGCTTCATTAGCATGGAAAAGATTACCTCCGTCTGACAGTGGAGCTGAGGTGGTCTGTGTGCTATGATCTGAGGACTGTGTTCGGATCTGCGGCTTGAGCCAGACTGGAAGTGTCAGACCCCTGGGAGGGCGAACAGGAGAAAAGGTGACTGTTTTGTATATGAATTTTTTATGTGTGTGAATGATCACCAAGTAACTTGCATTTTTGTTTTGCTTTTACGTGTGAATAAACACTGATGTTTTGAACCAATAACTTGTACTTTGCCTCTGTGCTGCACACGCTAATCCTAACTACCAGAGCGAATCCCCACAAAGGGAACAGCCACACTTTCAGGTTTCTTGATGCAGTTTTTGAAGTGAAAATCAGGAGTGGATCATAAAAGCAGAGATACAACTTTTCTCTATTTTGAATTCACTCATGGTTTTGGCTTCCAAAACAACATCAGAAAATCTGTACCCTTACAGAAACAGCCAAGCACAATTGCTCATCTGTTTCTGTAATCCCCATCAGAATTCTGATGCAATTCTATATGCCACATTCATTAAGTGATTTTACACCTTGTGTGTCTAGGGGTGTGGCTTATTAGGAAAGGGCATGGTTTAGTAAAAAAGAGGTGTGGCTTAAGATTAGACACTGCACGCCAGTAAGCCAACCAATAGGTGGTGTACACTTAGGGCTCATGCACACATGTTCTATTTTTTTGCGGAACAGACATGCGGCCACAGAATGCACACGGGGTAACTTCAGTTTTTTTTACGGACCCATTGAAATGAATAGTTCCGCATATGGTCCACAAAAAATGGAACGGACACGGAAAGAAAATACGTTTGTGTGAGCCCTGAGACAAACGTGTCTAAAGATGCACCAAATCAATCATCTAGCCTGAGCCACTTTGATGGATTTGGTGCATTTTCAAACTGCCTAGTTTACACTGACTAAATGTTAGACAGGATTAGTAAATCTGCCCCATTAGGTCTCTTTTAGAAAAACTGTCCTGTTGCCCATAGCAACTAGTCAGAACTCAACTTTTCTTCTTAAAATACTTTGAGAAATTGAGAGCTGTGATTGGTTGGTTGGTATGGGTAACAAAGCTGTTTTGATCATTGAGGCCCAATGCAGACCTGCCAATAGTCCAAATTTTCTGTCCCACAGACTGGCTTGCTAAAGGGCAAGAAATATATTAAATTGCGTGTAATTAAAAATTTAGCATAGCCACTGAGTTATTCAATAAAATATATCTGTATAGCGCCACCTGAATTTTTTTCTTATTTCTTTGTCCTGCTCACTGAGATGGTCGCACATGCTCAGTTTCATCCTTCAGCTGCCTCCTGAACTGTGATAGGGAGAGCATAGACACGCCCCCTGAGCTGCAGCAGAAAAGACACTCCCCTTAAGCTTTCAGCTTGATATAAATCTAGCAGAGCAATGAATGTGGAGATCTCTGGTTCCATGTGAGGTACAGGGCTGGTTCTAAGATTTGTTATAAAGAGATTTATAACAAATCGGTACTGTATGATGTCTGATTTAAATTTTTTACTTCAGTCATGGGAAAACGAGGAGGAGAGGCCACAGCGGTGCTCGAGTCTTTCCAGATAGAATGTGCCTGGGGCTTGTATCCCATGAGATTAGATTCAAATGGTAGTTTTACTGTATTAGTTGTTTCATTATTTCAGTTTTAAATAACTTTTTTTAATGTACAGTATTAAACTGGTTCTTGATACAGTGGTGGCCATGAGCCTCTTCTGCTCTGCTTACCGTGCCCGGTTGCTTTTTCTTCACCAGTCAGTGGCTTGAAACCCTGTGGGAGGGTGCCTGAGCAATAGGTTACTTTGCTTTCTAGTACCTGTGAAGGTGTGCTGTATCTATTTGTCTGTCTGTCTGTGTACTGACTTCTGCCTATTGACTGGACTCTGACTGGACTCGCTGGTGTGTGTTTTTTCTCATATCTTAGGGCTTCCAAGGACAGAAATCTTCTTTTACACCACTATGTTAAGTGTAATTCAATTTGCCCACTGGTAGGTCCACTGGCGCGTGGTTACAATACGCACAGTTATCGACCCTAATAAAGCAGACATGATGTCTGCTAGGGTCGAGCCGGCTAATTAAAATTATAGTTGTCTTGTGAAAATTTATTGTGGCATTCCCAAGAAAAACATATATACTTTTATTATTTATGCAAATGAGAGCTACAATTGCACTGAGGGTCATAGCCTAATCCCTTACTGCAAACCAGCTCCTCAGCTTTCCATAGACTTTAAAAGGACCGTTTTCTCCTACGTAGTGGATAGGGAAACTTGTTCTAGCCAAAGAAACCCTTGAAGAACTTTTTCATTTTTCGTTTTTATTTTCAATGTTTTTTTGTGCAATCATGCATTAAAGTAATCAACGGAAAGAGGATTTACTCAGAAACGTAATCTGTACAAAGTGAAGCACAGACATAAAATATACAACTCAATGCTTTTAGTAAAATTATTGTTTTTGTCATATAACAACCAGAGACCTTATACTATAACCTAAGGCGTAGATGCACAAAATGAGTGGACTTGAGGCTACTTTAAATCAGGACATTGAAATATTCCTGTCCTGTAAGTTTGATCATCTGCCAAGATGTATAGACCTAGGGAACATGTTACAGTAAAAGGGCAGCCACTTTTAATTACAGTGGACTTCTATTAATGCAGTAGTCTCCCATGGGGCTAGATAATTTTTTCCCTTTATTTTGTAAATCTATTCCCTCTCATCCCTATGGCTAAGACCCAGGCTGCATTGGAACTTAGAAGCCATCTGCTTCCTCTAGAAGTAATAAAGGGAGAAAAGACAATAAATGAATCGCACATCCACTGCTAATGCTTTGATCTCATCCCTGCACTACTGCAGGAGACAGCACTAAATAGCGCATGTGTACCACCTCCTATTCTACATGCTAAATGAGGCATTAGTGTACATTTTGATCAAAAGGCATAAGCCCACTCACCACGCCAAGGTTGCCTCTATGAGTGGGTCCTAACCTAACATTGGCGCAGCGCTGCACGGCGACCACCGCCGCTGCGGCGCCATCCCGGCCGGCGGCGGGACCCAGCAGCCAAACAGCACCTCTGCTGCCTGACCATGCCATACCTAGCACTGGACCCCACCAACCAGTCAGAAAAACAGCACAGTGGCCCCCGTGCAGCACTGCACCATGTGAACAGTTGTCAAAGCTCACCTCATCTGAAGCTCACAGGAACTCCAACTGAGAGCATGGTAGGTTAATTTAACCCCTACTAATGAATGCTTGGCTAATTAAAATCACCTGGCGTATGGAAGGAGTGCTGATCCAGGGACAGAAGAATTTCTATATAAGTAATAAAAGGGAGAAAAGACAAGAAATGAATCGCACATCCACTGCTAATGCTTTGATCTCATCCCTGCACTGCTGCAGGAGACAGCACTAAATAGCGCATGTGTACCACCTCCTATGCTACATGCTAAATGAGGCATCCTCTAGAAGAGCAGTCTGGCTTCATAAATTGAATGTCTTGCCAACCTCAGTATAGAAAAGATACTAGTGCTAATGCTATATATAAATGTGAGATTCTTGGCAAATACATTGTATTTGTCGTTTGGCAGTGGCATAGCGTGTGGGGGGGGGGGGGGGGCTGTGTGGGCCGTTGCCCCGGGCGCAAAATTGCAGGGGGCGCAGGCAGCAAGCACTTCAATGAGGGCACATGGAGCCTATGGCTCTCGTCCCCTCCGTTCTTCCTCATAGGCTTCAGGCTGGTGGCCTGAAGCCTATGAGGCAGTATGATGTCAGGGGAAGAGGCGGAGTCTCGTCATCCAGGACGCAGGGCATCAATATTTGCAGGAGATTTTACAGAGCGCGTTGTTGGAGAGAGGAGCAAAGGCTGCAGGTCAGTGTGTGGAGGAGAATATTAACTGGTATATTTACTTGGGGGGCTTTTTGCAGGGGCTGAAGGGAGGAGGAATAATCCTTGTACTGGAGACTGTATGTTAGAGGGGTCTGAAGAGAGGGTAGTGGGGGTGATATTATTTACATGGGACTGTATGCTGGAGGGGCTGAAAGCAGGAAGAGTGGTGAATTTTATATGGGACTGTTTGCAAGAAGGGCTGGATGGCAGGGGGAGTGATGTATCTTATGGGACTGTATGCTGGAGGGGCTGAAGGCCAGCGGCAAAGAGGGGGAAGGAGATATTATTTATATGGGCTGTATGCTGGAGGGGCTGAAGGCAGGGGGAAGTTTGTATTTTACATGGGACTGTATGTTGGAGGGGCTGAAGGCGGGGAGTAATTTATTTTAAATGGGACTGTATGCTGGAGGGGCTAAGGCAGGGAAGTGATGTGACTTACATGGGACTGTATGCTGGAGCGGCTGAAGCCGGGGGGGTGTCACGGATGTAGTAGGGGAGAACACTAAAAGACAACATGACGGAAGAGAAAAGACACTAGGCCTCACCGCTAGGGAAGGAAAAGGGTCACCACCTATAAAACCCTACTCCTGTCCCTAACTCCTATCCGTATGGGCACCTCTCCATGGTAGAGATGCACATACACAGGAACCTAGAAAACCCTGGTGGCCCTCAGATGCCCTAGACTTAATGACAGGGCAGAGACAACCCGCTCCTTCCCTGGTTAAGGAACCAGCATCTCACTGAGGCCTAGTAAACAACAGAGGGGGGGGGGGGGAATACAAAACACAACAAGCGGAACACTTAACTTCTAAGGAGGATGAATGATGGATGATCAGGACTTCAACTAGGACCACACTCCAGCTCTTCCAACACCAAATGAAGCTATCCAGAGCAAGGAGTGATGGGTGAAGTCAAACTAAATAGGGGGAGGTAAAGGTCACATGATCCACACCTGAACAGGGGGTGTGGACATACAAGCAACACACAGACAAAGTGAAACCAAAAGATGCTGTCAGATCACTAATGAGCAGATAATCTTTCAGACCTTCTCAAACCTGTCACCGGTGTGACAGTACCCCCCTTCTACGGGTGACCTCCGGGCACCCAGGACCGACCTTATCAGGATGAGCTCTGTGGAATGCTCTCACCAGACGACTAGCATTAACATCGGTCGCTGGACCCCACATTCTCTCCTCTGGTCCGTACCCTCTCCAATGAACAAGATACTGGAGGGCTCTCCGGAGAACTCGGTAGTCCACAATCCTGCTGATCTGAAATTCCAAATTGATGTCCACCATGACAGGAGCGGGAGGCAAGGAGGACGACTCAACAGGTTCAACACATTTCTTTAACAACGATTTATGAAATGCGTTATGGATTTGCAATGCCTGAGGAAGTTCAAGACGGAAGGCTACAGGGTTAAAAATGGCAGTGATATTATATGGACCAATAAATCTTGGTCCCAAATTCAAAGAAGGTACCTTAAGTTTAATGTTTCTTGTAGACAGTGTGGGAGATTAGCTCGTGGGGATCACCTTTTTCTGAACAGACAGTCCGTAAGCAGGCAGTTTCCTTGAAAATCTGGCTTGTTGCCAGGTTTATTTAGGCACAAAGGTTTGCACAGCAGAAAACAAACAAAACATAAAGTAAATCCTTGCCGTCCGGCGCTAATCTATACAGTCGTGTCCTGACTATACGGTGTGGGGCTGCTCCCCAACATCCACAACACAAATGGTAAAGCAAACCTTTTTGTTTTTCCCGCATCCAAACATAGCTCTCTCTTCAGCAACACAGGTTACAGTCCTGAGACTCAGCACATGAGAGACCTGTTGTGCTCTCTTCCTGTTTATTTAAAGTCCACCTGGAGGTGAACTCCAGTGGACCATAATCTCTGGACCGGAACCAAGCCTGCCATAGAGGCTGGAAAAACCCGGGCCGGATTCCGGTTCAGTCCCTGACAACAGAGCGCATGCGAGGTGAAACATACCTATCATCCACCACCTCACCTCGCATACCGTCACAACAGCCACACAGAATCACCCACTCTCAGGTCCGGACCACTCATACGTCTCCTGTCAGCCGCACGCTTATACCTGTTGCCCATCTTTTCCAGGTTATTTTGGATTTTCCGCCAAATAGAAGACAAAGAAGAGGAAAATTGTTCCTCCTCAGGAATGCCGGAATTATGAGCACCAGAAAATGTGCCAAACTGTGGATGGAACCCATATTACCCAAAAAACTGCGACTTATCATCAGTGGATTCCTGTCTATGGTTATTTATAGGAAACTCAGCTAACTACATAAATGAAGACCACTCTTCCTGATTCTCTGAAACAAAACATCTCAAGTAAGTCTGTCCGTTCGACTGAGGATGAAAAGCCGAAGAGAAGGACAATTGTACACCCAGAAGAGTACAGAACGCTTTCCAGAATGTGGAAACAAACTGAGTCCCTCTATCGGACACCACATCAGAGAGAATGCCATGTAGTTTCACGATGTTGTCGACAAACACCTGTGCAAGAGTTTTAGCATTGGGTAGACTAGGTAATGCAATAAAGTGGGCCATTTTACTAAAACGATCGACAACTACCACAATCACGGTCTTTCCTGAAGAATTCGGTAAATCCGTGATAAAATCCATGGACAAATGGGTCCATGGTCTGGATGGGATGGGCAATGGAAGCAGAGATCCGGAAGGCCGAGTATGTGTCACCTTAGCATGTGCACAGGTACCACAGGCTGACACATAGTCATCAATACACTTACGCAGCCCCGGCCACCAGAATCTGCGAGAGATGAGATCGATAGTCGATCTGCTCCCAGGGTGCCCAGCAAGCACCATACAGTGATGTTCCTCAAACACCTTGTGACGTAATTCAGGGGGAACAAACAATTTCCCCTGAGGACAAGAGTCCGGAGCATCCTCCTGTGCCTCCAACACCCTGGCTTTGAGATCAGGATAAAGAGCGGAAATAACTACCCCTTCAGATAAAATGGGACTAGGGTCATTAGACTCACCCCCCCAGGAAAAGCTACGTGATAAAGCATCCGCCTTGACGTTCTTAAGCCCAGGGCGGTAAGTGACGATGAAGTTAAATCTGGTGAAAAACAATGACCATCTGGCCTACCTTGGGTTCAGTCGCTTAGCCGACTCCAAGTAGGCCAGATTCTTGTGATCCGTAATTACCGTAATAGGATGAATTGCTCCTTCCAACCAATGCCGCCATTCCTCGAACGCCAATTAACGGCCAGCAATTCCCTATTCCTCACATCATAATTCCTTTCAGCAGTCGAGAGTTTTTTAGAGAAAAATGCACATGCGCGCCATTTACTGGGTGAAGGACCCTGCGACAATATTGCTCCTACCCCAACCTCTGACGCATCAACCTCAACAATAAATGGCTGAGACACGTCTGGTTGCACCAGAATAGGGGCCGAAGCAAAACATTATTTCACAGTAGAAAAGGCCTGTAATGCCGCATCAGACCAGATAGAAATATCAGCACCCTTCCTAGTCAAATATGTTAAAGGTTTAACCACCGATGAATAGTTCAAGATAAATTTACAGTATTAGTTGGTAAACCCCAAAAACCACATAAGTGCTTTCAGATTTTCGGGTCGATCCCAGTCCAACATGGCACGGACCTTCTCGGGATCCATACGAAAACCTGAGGATGAGAGTAGGTAACCCAGAAATGTTACTTTCTGTACAGCAAATACACACTTTTCCATCTTAGCATACAATTTATTCTCTCTTAGGTTCTGTAACACCTGTTTCACATGATCCTGATGAGTCTCCATATTAGGCGAATAAATTAGTATGTCATCAAGGTATACAATGACAAACCTCCCCACCACCAGATGATGCAAGATGTCATTGACTAAGTGTTGAAAAACCACAGGAGCATTGGTTACCCCAAAGGACATGACCAGGTTTTCAAAATGACCCTCAGGGGTATTAAATGCGGTCTTCCACTCATCCCCCTCCTTGATCCTTACCAGATTATATGCCCCCCTCAGATCTAATTTAGAGGACACCTTGGCACCAACAATCTGACTAAACAAATCCGGAATCAAAGGAAGGGTAATACGATTGAGCTCATGGAAGTCCAGACATGGTCTCAGAGTACCATCCTTTTTCTTTACAAAGAAAAATCCAGCAGCCACTGGGGACTTGGATGGTCTAATATGTCCCTTTGCCAAACTCTCTGTGATATACTCTCGCATAGCCTTTCTTTCAGGTTCCAAAAGATTATACAACCGAGATTTGGGCAATTTAGCTCTGGGAATAAGATTGACGGGACAGTCATACTCCCGGTGCGGAGGCAACTCCTGATTACCACTCTCAGAAAACACATCAGAAAATTCAGAAATGAACGAGGGTACAGTTTTAGTGGTAACCATAGAGAATGATGCATTAAGACAGTTGTCCATGCAAAAATCACTCCACTCGAGAATCTGTCTCGCTTGCCAATCGATGTTAGGGTTATGTTTGCCTAACCATGGTAAGCCCAACACCAACGGAGCAGGCAGACCATCCAACACATAACAGGAGATAGATTCCTGATGCAAATCACCCACTCTTAAATGAATGTCATTCACTACCTGCGACAGGCATTTTTGGGCAAGAGGTGCTGAGTCAATTGCAAAGACAGAAATACTATTCTCTAATGCATTAGTAGTCAACCCGTGAATGCGTACAAACTGTCCATTAATCAAGTTAACTCCTGCCCCACTGTTGATAAATGCTTCGATTTTCACAGTTTTGGACTCTAGCGCCACCTTGGCTGACAGAAGAAAACGGGTACTACCAGTAAAAGACAAAAGTAGGTTTTCTTGCTGCCCACCCACACTACCAATAGTAATTTGGGGATTAAACTTTTTTCCCCTTTTGTTTACACCTTGATGCGGCAAGTATGGACAAATATTCACAAAATGTCCCTTTGCCAGACTCCTTTCACATGACCCAAGCTTTTGCCAGTAGTTCCAGGAGTAGCTCCTCCTAACTGCATAGGCTCATCACAAGGCACAACCACCCGTGTCTCTCCACCATAAGTGTCAAAGGAAGCAGTACCCTGTGACTGACAGCGCTTATGCATGAGATTATAGGGCAGCTGTAACCAACACCTCCAATCTCATCTCATTGATTGGACTCCAGTTGGCTGACACCTCACTCCAATTAGCTATTGGAGATGTAATTAGTCTAGGGGTTCACATACTTCCACCTGTACTGTGAATGTTTACATGGTGTGTTCAATAAAAACATGGTAACATTTAATTATTTGTGTTTTATTAGTTTAAGCAGACTGTGATTGTCTATTGTTGTGACTTAGATAAAGATCAGATCACATTTTATGACCAATTTGTGCAGAAATCCATATCATTCCAAAGAGTTCACATACTTGTTCTTGCAACTGTATACTTGCACAGAGTTTTTGAAGGAACTTGGCAGGGAGGTTGTTCCAAACATCTTGGAGAACGAATTGCAGATGTTCTGTGGATGTAGGCGTCGTCAAATCCTTCTGTCTCTTCATGTAATCTCAGACATATCTGAGATTTTCAGATTACTCTGAAGATGTTTCATAGGCCTCATGCACACCACCGTTCCGATTTTTGTGGATCTGAAAAATACGGAAGCTGTCCGTGTGCCTTCCGAAATTTGCAGAACGGAACATGTGGCCCATTGTACAAATGCCTATTCTTGTCCGCAAAACGGACAAGAATAGGACATGCAATTTTTTTTTGCGGGGCTTCGGAACGGGGCAACGGATGCGGACAGCACACGGAGTGCTGTCCGCATCTTTTGCGGCCCCATTGAAGTGAATGGGTCTGCACCCGAGCCGCAAAAACTGCGGCTCGGATAAGGACCAGAACAACGGTCATGTGCATGAGGCCTTAATTGATAGGAAGACCACGGCACTCACAAAAGAATATTGCATAAATATCTTGTTTATTTTCATATATTTTCTTTTCAATTTTTTATATATACGTATCCATCCGGAAATAAATGAATTAGTTAATTCATGGTGGTATACTGGCCAACGTTTTGGTCTAATCCAAGACCTTGTTCACGGCCTGAGTAATTTCAGTAACTGAGGCATCGGATGGCGTCATAAGTGGCGAATAAATTTGCAGGCAATCAGACACCTCTCTGATGGTATTGCATGATGGATAAGTATCTGCCTGTGTTTCTCAGCATTTAGTACACCATCAATCCTGACCAAATTAAAATGCTGACATGAATTGTCATTAAGAACTATCTTCAGCATAAAGAAAAATAAGGAGTCCTGGAAGTGATGATATGATCCCCACAGAGCCCAGATCTCAACATCATCAAGTCTGTTTGGGATTACATGAAGAGACAGAAGGATTTGAGCAAGCCTACATCAACAGAAGATCAACAGTTAGTTCTCCAGGATGTTTAATGCAACCTCACTGTTGAATTCATTCAAAAACTGTGTGCAAATGTACCTAGAACAACAGATGCTGTTTTTAAGGCAAAGGGCGGTCACATGAACATATTGCAAATAACAAAATGTGCTAAAAAAAAAAGCTATTCAACATATGTCTACAGAATGTCTAACAATTATTTGTCACACTGCAGCCATACTGTTATTGAAAACCCACAGGAATAATTTTTTATAGTCCTGCATACAAAGATCGCCTCCATCTCTGAAAGACCTGGCATGCCTGTGCATTACATGAACAGATTATTGATTGCAATGGGCACCATGTATTGCTTGGCTCCTGTAGTGGAGCTACAAGAGAGCACTTGGTCAAATGTTAGTCTTCTTTATTTAAAAGTGATAAGAGTGTCTCTGTAGAATACAAGCAGTCACATAACAGAATTTAGAAAATAATTTTATGTCTTCCCTACATGATTGATCGTAAAAGATGAGGCTGCTAGTGCATTATTTTTAAGCAAAAACCTACAAGAATGTGCTGTAAACATAGCTTGAATCACATTATCTGTGTCTGTATGTTCCTCTAGGCACTTTTGTTTCATCCAAGTGTCCAAGAACAACCTGACCCTAAGGGTCAAATTCTAAAGGAAAGTTTCAGGACATCTGTCCATGAGCTGAATCTCAAGAGAACATAGGTCATGCAGCAAGACAACAACCCTAAGTACAAAAGTCCTTCTACCAAAGAATAATTAACAAAGAATAAAATTCAAGTTTTAGAATAGCTAAGTCAAAGTCCTAACCTTAATCCAATAGAAATGTTGTGGAAGGAACTGAAGTGAGCAGTTCATGGGAGGAAAGCCACCAACATAACAGAGCTCAAGCTGTTTTGTATGGAGGAATGGGCTAAAATTCCTCCAAGCCGATGTCCAGGACTACAATTACCGGAAATGTTTAGTTGCAGTAATTTCTGCACAAGGAGGTCACACCAGATGCTAAAAGCAAAGGTTCACATACTTTTACTACTCACAGACATATGATAATGAATCATGTCCCACAACTAATAAATGAACAGCTTTAATATTTATTTTTATTTTTGTTTGATTTGGTTATCTTTATCCACTTTCAGGAAAGAAAATCTAAATGTAGTTTTAGGTCAAATTTATGCAGAAATATCTACAATTCTGAAGGATTCACAAACTGTCAAGCAGCATTATATATGGGGAAAATAAGTAATTTATACACTGGCGATTTTGCACGTTTTCCCACCTACAAAGAATGTAGAAGTCTGTAATTTTTATTGTGGGTACACTTTAACTGTGAGAGGCAGAATTCTAAAAAAATTCCAGAAAATCACATTGTATGACTTTTAAATAATTAATTTGCATTTTATTGCATGAAATAAGTATTTGATACAATAGAAAAACAGAACTTAATATTTGGTACAGAAACCTTTGTTTGCAATTAAAGAGGTCAGACGTTTCCTGTAGTTCTTGACCAAGTTTGCACACACTGCAGCAGGGATTTTGGACCACTCCTCCATACCTATCTTCTCCAGATCTTTCAGGTTTCGGGGCTGTCACTGGGCTACATTGAGTTTCCGCTCCATCCAAAGATTTTTGATTGGGCTCAGGTCTGGAGACTGGCTAGGCCACTCCAGGACCTTGAAATGCTTCTTACGGAGCCACTCTCTAGTTGCCCTGTCTGTGTGTTTCGGGTCATTGTTATGCTGGAAGACCCAGCCACAACCCATCTTCAACGCTCTTACTAAGGGAAGGAGGTTGTTGACCAAAATCTCGTGATACATCGCCCCATCCACCCTCCCTTCAATATGGTGCAGTTGTCCTGTCCTCTTAGCAGAAAAGCACACCCAATGTATGATGTTTCCACCCCCATGCTTTACGTTTGGAACAGTGTTCTTGGGGTTTTACTCAGCCTTCTTCTTCCTCTGGATCATCCAGATGGTCATTGGTGAACTTCAAGTGTGCCTGGACATGTGGTGGCGTGAGCAGGGGGACATTGCATGCCCTGCAGGATTTTACTAATGGTAATCTTTGAGACTGTGGTCCCTGCTCTCTTCAAGTCATTGACCAGGTCCTCCCGTGTAGTTCTGGGCTGATTCCTGGCTTTTCTTAGAATCATCCTTACCCCACGAGGCGAGATCTTGCATGGAGCCCCAGACAGAGGAAGATTGATAGTCATCTTGTTCTTCCATTTTCTAATAATTGTGCCAACAGTTGTTGCCTTCTCACCAAGCTGCTTGCCTATTGTCCTGTAGCCCATCCCAGCCTTGTGCAGGTCTACAATTTGTCCCAGTTGTCCTTAGACAGCTCTTTGGTCTTGGCCATGGCGGAGATGTTGGAGTGTGATTGAGTGTGTGGACAGGTGTCTTATACAGGTAACGAGTTCAAAGAGGTGCAATTAATACAGGTAATAAGTGCAGAGCAAGTAGGGCTTTTTAAAGAAAAAAAAATACTAATTAATTTGTTAAAAATCATACAATGTGATTTTCTGGATTTTTTTTTAGATTCTGTCTCTCACAGTACTTACAATAAAAATTACAGACCTCGCTATTCTTTGTAGGTGGAAACACTTGCAAGATCACCAGTGTATCAAATACTTATTTTCCCCAATATACAGTACAGACCAAAAGTTTGGACACACCTTCTCATTCAAAGAGTTTCCTTTATTTTCATGACTATGAAAATTTTAGATTAACACTGAAGGCTAAAACAAAACTATGAATTAACACATGTGGAATTATATACATAACAGAAAAGTGTGAAACACCTGAAAATATGTCATATTCTAGGTTCTTGAAAGTAGCCACCTTTTGCTTTGATTACTGCTTTGCACACTCTTGGCATTCTCTTGATGAGCTTCAAGAGGTAGTCACCTGAAATGGTTTTCACTTCACAGGTGTGCCCTGTCAGGTTTAATAAGTGGGATTTCTTGCCTTATAAATGGGGTTGGGACCATCAGTTGCGTTGTGGAGAAGTCAGGTGGATACACAGCTGATAGTCCTACTGAATAGACTGTTAGAATTTGTATTATGGCAATAAAAAAGCAGCTAAGTAAAGAAAAATGAGTGGCCATCATTACTTTAAAGGGGTTGTCCAGGTTCAGAGCTGAACCTGGACAACCCTCCATTTTCACCCAGGCAGCCCCCCTCACATGAGCATCGGAGCAGTTCATACTCCGATGCTCTCCTTTGCCCTGCGCTAAATTGCACAGGGCAAAGGCATTTTTCTGAGTTCCGGTGACGTACCGGGCTCTCTATGGGGCTGACAGGAACCCCGGTGACGTCACCGGCACTGATGGGCGGGATTTGGCTCTGCCCTAGCCAGTAAAACGGCTAGGGCAGAGCTAAAGCCCGCCCCTCTGAGCCGGTGACGTCACCGAACACACTGCTGGGCGGAAGTTACCGCCCGGCAGTGTGTTATTGAAAACACAAGAGCCCGTGCCCTGCGCGATCAAGCGCAGGGCACTGGAGCGCATCGGAGCATGAGATGCTCCGATGCTAGGCTCAGGGGGGCTGCCGGGGTGAAAATAAGGGTATGTCCGGGTTCAGCTCTGAACCTGGACAACCCCTTTAAGAAATGAATGTCAGTCAGTCCGAAAAATTGGGAAAACTTTGAAAGTGTCCCCAAGTGCAGTCACAAAAACCATCAAGCACTACAAAGAATCTGGCGTCATGTAAGGGACATAGCAAACATGTGGAAGAAGGTGGTCTGGTCAGATGAGACCAAAGTAGAACTTTTTTGCCTAAATGCAAAACACTATGTGTGGCAGAAAACTAACACTGCACATCACCCTGAACATACCATCCCCACTGTTCATGGACGCTCTCCATTCAATCTCACCGAGTTTGAGTTATTTTGCAAAGAAGAGTAGGCAAAAATTTAATTTCAGCCTCTAGATATGCAAAGCTGGTAGAGACATACCCAAGAGACTTACAGATGTAATTTCAGCGAAAGGTGGTCCTACAAAGTATTCACTCAGGGTGGCTTAACCGCCCTACTGACCACCCATACGTGTTTTTACGGCGGTCACTAAGAGGCCTTAGGCTGGGCCGCCGCTTTTTTACAGTGCCCAGTCTAAGCGCTAAGGGACCTGGCTCTCACATGAGAGCTACGGCCCTACTATAACAGCCTGGACCGGCAGGAGTGCCGATACAGGCTGTTTAACACTTTTACATGCCACGGGCAATGGCGCCCGCCACATGTAAAGTACTGACAGAGGGAGCTGACTCCCTCTGTCTCCCATTGGCACCCTGCAAATGCGATTGTGGGGTGCCGATGTGTCTGAAGGCTGCCTGGGGTCTGATGTAGGCCCCAGACCAGCCTTCAGTAATTTTCAGCAGGCTGAGCTTTTTTCCCCCCAAGAAAATGCAAAAAAAAATCTTCCCCATATGTTTGGTATTGCTCTGCAATGACCCGGACTACATAACTATCATGTAAATTATCCCCTATGGCGAACACCGTAAAAAAATAAAGAAAGAAAGACTGAATTGCTAATTTATTTTTAGTTGCCACAAAAAAAACGCAATAACAAGCGATCAAAAAGCGCCATTTACTCCAAAATGATACCAATGAAAAATAAAAGTCATCCCGCAAAAACCAAGCCCTCACACAACTCCATAGAAAGAAAGATAAAAAAAGTTATGGGTCTTGGGAAGTGGCAATGCAAAAATATTTTTTTCTTTAAAAAAAAAAGGGGTTTTATTGCAAAAAAAGTAGTAAAATGTAAAAAAAATATATATGTATTTGGTATCACTGTAATCGTACTGACCCAGAGAATATAGACATTATGTTATTTATACCAAAAAAATGAACGGCGTAAAATTTCTGTAAAAACTCAGTGGCAGTATTGCTGTTTTTCCCATCTACCTCCCAGAAAGAGTTAATAAAAGTTAATCAGAAAGTTATGTGTACCCGAAAATGGTGCCATTAAAAACTACATCTTGTCCCACTAAAAACAAGCCCCTATAAAGCTATATAGACAGAAAAATAAAAAAGTTATAGCTCTTGGAACGCGACAATGAAAAAAGAAGAAAAATGCTTGGTCAGTAAGGCCCAAAACAGGCTGGTCACTAAGGGGTTAATATAAATGCACGCCACACTTTCCAGATGTTTATTTATTAGAAATTTTGAAAACCGTGTATCTCTTTCCTTTCACTTCACACAGACCAACACATAGTAGCAAGTATATCACATAAAATCATAATAATATACATTTAAGTTTGTGGGTGTAACATGAAAAAATGTGTATAAAAATAAAGGGGTATTAATACCTTTTCTCTCTCTCTCTCTCTCTCTCTCTCTCTCTCTCCATATATATATATACACTCACCTAAGGAATTATAAGGAACACCTGTTCTATTTCTCATTAATGCAATTATCTAGTCAACCAATCACATGGCAGTTGCTTCAATGCATGTAGGGTTGTGGTCCTGGTCCAGACAATCTCCTGAACTCCAAACTGAATGTCAGAATGGGAAAGAAAAGTGGGCTACAACAGCAGAAGACCCCACCGGGTACCACTCTTCTCCACTACAAATAGGAAAAAGAGGCTACAATTTGCACAAGCTCACCAAAATTGGACTGTTGAAGAGTGGAAAAATGTTGCCTGGTCTGATGAGTCTCGATTTCTATTGAGACATTCAAATGGTAGAGTCCAAAATTGGCGTAAACAGAATGAGAACATGTATCCATCATGCCTTGTTACCACTGTGCAGGCTGGTGGTGGTGGTGTAATGGTGTGGGGGATGTTTTCTGGGCACACTTTAGGCCCCTTAGTGCCAATTGGCCATCGTTTAAATGCCACGGGCTACCTGAGCATTGTTTCTGACCATGTCCATCTCTTCATGACCACCATGTACCCATCCTCTGATGGCTACTTCCAGCAGGATAATGCACCATGTCACAAAGCTCGAATCATTTCAAATTGGTTTCTTGAACATGACAATGAGTTCACTGTACTAAAATAGCCCCCACAGTCACCAGATCTCAACCCACTAGAGCATCTTTGGGATGTGGTGGAACGGGAGCTTCGTGCCCTGGATGTGCATCCCTCAAATCTCCATCAACTGCAAGATACTATCCTATAAATATAGGCCAACATTTCTAAAGAATGCTATCGGCACCTTTTTGAATCAATGCCACGTAGAATTAAGGCAGTTCTGAAGGCAAAAGAGGGTCCAACACCGTATTAGTATGGTGTTCCTAATAATTCTTTAGGTGAGTGTATATACCACTCAAGTGTCCCTCTTTTGGAGGGGGAGTCCCTCTTTTTTTAACCAAGTTCATCTGTCCCTCTTTGATGCTTAAATGTCCCTCTGTTTGACTTGGAGAACTAATGCATAAATGTGCATTAGTTTACTAAATTGCTCCTTACTAAAGTGTCTGTATGGTTTCTACCTGTATATTAGAACTTCATTATTTGGTGCAATTTGGACCTTAAAATATCTATAATCTAATGATTTATGTGCTAATATTTAAATGAATACTGAAGAGAAAGAAAAATATATTCCCAGGAACTCCACATGCTGTAAAAAATAAATAAATAAATAAGTAAATAAATAAGTAAAGGAACTTATACTCACCTAATTAATCCCCAGCTGT
This sequence comes from Bufo gargarizans, assembly GCF_014858855.1. Lineage (NCBI taxonomy): Eukaryota > Metazoa > Chordata > Amphibia > Anura > Bufonidae > Bufo > Bufo gargarizans. The sequence goes on along the minus strand of NC_058080.1, from coordinate 682,603,151 downwards.
TATAGCTGTGACGCAGTAAGTAATGAGGCTTTGGGCGGAGTTAGAGGTGTGGCCTAGTATGAAAAAAACTGCCATGTTGCACACCACACATATTGTCCCACTTCACGATTTTAAAAAGTTGGGAGGTATATATATATATATATGTATATATATATATATATATTTTGTAAGACAGTGACAGGTAGAGTGATTGATAGCAGGTACTTTTCCCTCAGAATGCTGTCATATGCAGGGATTCTCCGGGAATTAAGAAAATGAAAATACTTAAATATTCCTTTATTATTATTTTGATTATTTATAATGGCTCCTATTGTCCGTGGAGCAGTCATCAGAGTAAACAAAATGGCCGCTGTCCATCAGTTCACACTAGGCCTGCACAATATATCGCCAAAGCAATCGCAATAAATCGCCATATCGCAATCGCCAATTAGCCGACCCAAAAATGCTGCAATTGTATTACCATATTTTTCGCTTTATAAGACAAACTTTTTTTTCCCCAAAAAGGGGGGGGGGGGGGGAATGGCAGTGCATCTTATAAAGTGATGGTTGGCGGCCGGCGATGCATCAGTTACAGTGCGAGGAGGGGCTGGAGGCAAGTCGTTATTTTAATGAACAAATGCTCTTCTATATATTCTGTTTATCTGTTCTGTGCAGTGCTATTAAGAAAATGGCAAGTTTTGTATTTTGTACTTTTGCAGTAATGCAAATATGTTATTTAATTTAGTAAAAGATGTTTTATTTTAAATGTGAATTTCAGTTCTTGAGTTAAGCATAACTACATTTCAGCATTATCAGTAATTTGTGTGTGCTTTTGCCTTGAAAATCCAAGCAAATAGACCTCTAGCACAATTTCCTTAAAATATTGCATCGCATACCGTTATCGCAATTTTTAGGGCCCTAATCGCAATCGCACAAAATTCCCAAATCGTGCAGCCCTAGTTCACACAAAACCTGTCCTGATCACACATGAGGACAAATTATTTTACAACACTGAGATAAAGAGCTGCCTCATCCACCTCTCTGCTCTACTTTTCAGGGATTATGATCCTGAATACACATGATAAGAACTTTAGCTGAATCTCTGGGGAATTTACTTCATGAGGAGACATGAAGTACAGAGAGGATGGACAGGACACACTGTGGTAATGGAGACTATGAACAAATGCTGCTGCTCATTATCCACACCTCATCCTCCTCTCATGTCTCTTGATCATCTCCATTTCCACAGAGATTCACCTATATTCAGGATCATGATTCCTGACAAGAAGAGCAGAGAGGAGGATGAGGCAGCACTTTGGCTCATTGTGGTGAAGTAACTTGTCCTCCTTTGTGATTAGGACAGGTTTTTGTGTGTACTAATAGGACGGCGGCCATTTTATTTCTCCTAATGATTGCTCCCTGACAAAACAAGCCATTCTAAGTAATGAAAGGTATTTGTGAATATATTTATCATAAAATAATATTTAAGTATTTAAATTTTTTTAATTCCTGGAGAACCCCTTGAAGCTCCAGGGAATCCCCAGTATGTAGTGGAGAGTCCAAGCTTTCCTGAAGTGGCTTTGTAGAAAAGCCGGTATAGGGCCTGGAGTTTTGGATTGGGGAAGTTCCCCCATTGGCAGGTTCCCCAATCCTCAGTACACTTCTGGTAAGAGCAGTGGCGTACACACAATCCATGGGGCCCCAGTGTGAAACTGATCCATGGGGCCCCCTCCCCTTGCCCCCCCAACCTGCCTCCACCCCATCCACCCCCCACCCCCACTACCTCCCCTACCAGTGGTGTAACTATAGTGTTATGGGCCACAGTGCAACATTTTTTACAAAGAAGCGGCAGATTTTCTTACTAAGGGCTCTTTCCATGCGGCTAATCCGCTGCGTGACTGAGTGCCAAGCCCCATTCTGGACAGCAGAGACACAGAGCCGTAATATGATTGACTGTGATCTTTTTACTACAAAATCACGGTGACAACTTTATCTCACTGTGATTTTGTAGTAAAAAGATCACAGAGAGGCACGGAGCATTATCAATCATGTTAATGCTTCGTGTCTTTGCTGTCCGGAACGGGGCTTGGCTGTCTTTCACGCAGCGGATTACCCACACGGGATCCGCTCGTGTGAAAGAGCCCTAGGCCTAATGCATGGCTACACTCAGTCCTAATAAAATCTGGTCCTACCTCATCCAGGGTGTCGCTGGCGTCGGCATGATGTCCACTGGATTAATCACATAAGGAAGGGATGGTGACTGCCCCTGTGAAATCACCAGCAGGGCGAACTGTGCTGGCCTGTAAGACTGAGCCATGCCAATGTATAGCAGGGTAATATAGGACATTTCCCTTTAAGTGCAACTAAACAGTACTTATGCCCACCTTATGGCCCCTCACAGTAGTTATGCCCACCTTTGTTCCTGTCACAGAAGTTATGCCCAGATATGTGCCCCCTCATAGTAGTTATGCCAAATATGTGTCCCCTTACAGTAGTAATGCCCAGATTGTGTCCCCTCACAGTAGTAATGCCAGATTAAGTGCCCCTCACAGTAGTAATGCCAGATTATGTGCCCCTCACTGTTGTTATGGCAGATTATGTGCCCCTTCACAGTATTTATGCCCAGTTATGTGCCCCCTCAAAGTAGATATGCCCAGATATGTGCCCCCTCAGAGTGGTTATGCCAGATTATGTGTCCCCTCACAGTAGTTATGGCAGATTATGTGCCCCTTCACAGTATTTATGCCCCGTTATATGCCCCCTCAAAGTAGATATGCCCAGATATGTGCCCCCTCAGAGTGGTTATGCCATATTATGTGCCCCTCACAGTGGTTATGCCAGATTACATGCCCCCTCACAGTAGTTATGCCTTCATATGTGCCCCCTCATAGTTATGCCTTCATATGTGCCCCCTCACAGTAGTTATGCCAGATTAGGTGCCCCCTCAAGTTAGTTATAGCAGATTAGGTGCCCCTCAGTAGAGATGCCCACTTTTGTGCCCCCTCACCTCACTCTAGTTATGCCCATCAACCCCTCCCCCCCCTGCCCCCAGTCTGCAGGGTTAGAAACAAATAATAATACATACTTACCTTCTTCCCTAATGACAGAAGGCAGATTCCCGGGCTTTCAGCTCTCCTCCCACAGCCAGCAGCATGATGTGTGGCCAGCAGGGGGAGCTCCTGAGCTCTGAAGATCAGTGAAGCAGGGAGCAGAGAGTTTTCCCTGCTTCACTATGGAAACGGAACTGCCCGGCTGTGTGAGTGAGTGAGTGCGCGCTCCCCCCCATATTATACATGTAATGGAGGCATGGAGTGCTCTGATGGGGCCCGAACTTGCCACTGTACTTCATGCTGGGCCCCATCAGAGCGCTCCATTACATGTGAGTACAGTGGGGCCCCTGCCAGCGGCCTGGGGGGTCCACAGGCGGCTGTGCCCCCTGGAGTGCCAGGCTGGTCGCAACAGCGATCCCTTTATGTACGCCAGTGGGTAAGAGATCTAGCCTGCTGCCTGATTAGCTGCACCTGCAGCACTTGCATAGAGAGAACCCTGGCAGAGAGTCTGGGCCTGAGAGCTAAATGATGTCTGGAAGTGACACACTGGTGCTTGTGAGTAGCTTGACGTGCTGAACTTCAGTGCTGACAGTACAGTACCTAGTACAGTTAGGAAATACTGTTTAGTTAGTGCTCAGACGAGCAGGATTTGTTTTGTGTTTTGCCTGAAATGTAAAGGCCATTCATTTTTGCTGTTTAAACCACAATAAAGTGGAACTTTGTTCGGACTTTATCTCGTGCGTCACTATCTCTGACTATCCGCAAGCCGGCTAATCCTGCCTCTATCAGAGCTAACTCCGATATAATTATATATATATATATATATATATATATATACATATATATATACTAGCTGAGGGACCCGGCTTTGCACGGGTATATTTCATCTATTTTATTTAATGTTTGTGTGTCATTAAAAGATATCTACAGTATCCAGTATAACAGTGACATCTACAGTACCCCGCCCCTTTAACAGTGACCTCCACATCAGCCTGCCCCCTTAATAGTAACATCCACAGCGCCCTCCCCTTTAACAGTGACCTCCACAGCAGCCGCCCTTTTATTAGTGACCACCTCAGTACCCCGTCTCATTAATAGTGATTTCCACAATAACCCGCCCCCTTAACAGGGACCTCTACAGAGCCCTGTTCCCTTAAAATGTGACCTCCACAACACCCCGCCCCTTAACACTGACCTCCTTAGTGGACCGTCCCCTTAACTGTGAACTCCACAGTTCCCTGTCCCCTTAACTGAGACCTCCACAGCGCCTGCCCCTTTAACAAGTCCCAGGAAAGAAGATGGAGGCAGCATATCCGGTATAAAAAAAACCTTTAATGGGAACCGCCAAGTGAACAAGCGTGCAACAGGTCGTGACGTTTCGGCTGGTCCACAGCCTTTATCAAACACCTAGACCAGCCGAAACGTCACGACCTGTTGCACGCTTGTTCACTTGGCGGTTCCCATTAAAGGGCTTTTTTATACCGATATGCTGCCTCCATCTTCTTTCCTGGGACTTGTTACGCAGGAGCCCTGATGAATCTTGGACTCCAGGTAGGCTGTTGCATGCCGGACGACCTCAAGATCTGGTGAGTGCGATTCCACAACTATTTTTTGTTATTGCCCCTTTAACAGTGACCTCCACAGCATTCCACCCCCTTATCAGTGACCTCCACAGCAGTCCACTCCTTTAACAGTGAGCTCCACCGCGGTGGACCCTTTATTAGTGACCTCCACAGTACCCCATCTCCTTGAAAGTGATTTCCAAAACACCCCGTCCCCTTGACAGCGGCCTCTACAGCAATCTGCCCCTTAACACTGACCTCCATAGCGGACCGTCCCCTTAACGGTGACCTCCACAGCAGCCTGCCCCTAGGGTGGCCAGAGGTCTGGTTTTAGGCCGGACAGTCCGGCTTTCAGACTCCCTGTCCTCCGTCCAGCGCAGGGCCTGGACGGACACAGGGATGTTCCTTTGAACAATTCACTCTCAGACAGCAGCAGGGAGAAAGTCACCGTCCCTCCCAACCCAAATGGCTGGGTTGTTATGGAAACCTGGCGTAAAACTGTGTGTATGTGGAGACTAAGGGCCTGCGAGCTTCTATTGGCTCATAAGGGTCATGTGACCAGGCTTCTATTGGCTAATGCATTTTTTGGGAATATCTCACGCAGGGATATCCTTTTGAACAGCTCACTCTCAGACAGCAGCACTGTGCTGTTGGCTGGGGAGTGGGAGGGGCCGTGGCTTAGCATAACCTGGGGGTGGAGTTTTTAAGTCCCTGAACTGTGACCTCCTCAGCACTTCTCTCCCTTAAGGCTACATTCACACGTCCGCAAGTGTTTTACGGTTCTCAAATTGCGGATCAGCAATGCATGGAACACACATGGCCGGCACTCTCATAGAAAATGCCTATTCTTGTCCGATATAGTCCGAAATTTTTTTAAGTCAAATTTTTTGCGGAAGTGCGGATGCGGACAGCACATAGTGTGCTGTCTGCATCTTTTCCAGCCCCATTGAAAATGAATGGGTCTGCACCCGTTCCGCAAAATTGTGGAACGGATGCAGACCCATTCATGCGGACATGTGAATGGACCCTAACAGTGTCATCCCCAGTGCCCTGCCCCTTTAAAGCTGACCTGCAGCAGTGAAGAAAAATAGCTGGGTTGTTATGGAAACCTGGTGTAAAACTGTGTTTATGTGGAGACTAAGGGCCTGCGAGCTTCTATTGGCTGATAAGTTGGGATATGAAGAGAAAGACCCGAAGGCTTCTATTGGCTAATGTAGGTCATATGATGTGTCATATTTGCATTTTTGAGGAATATCTCAGGAATGGTACCTGCTAGAGAGCGGAGTACCGGTCTAAAACCTTCCCGGACACCTGATGTACCTGTGTGCCAAATTTGGTGATTGTAAATGCGACGGTGTGGATTCCTTTAGCGGACATACATACACACACACACACACACACAGTATATATATATACTAGCTGAAGGACGCGGCTTCGCTTGGGTATATTTAATCTATTTAATTTAATGTTTGTGTGTGTCATTAAAAGATATCAACACTATCCACTATAACAGTGACATCTACAGCACCCTCTACATTTTCCCTTTAAGTGCTGGGATAAGGTGTGTTGGGCTAACAACTATCTACTACTAATGTCCTTTAGGACTTTTTAACACCTATTTTTCCTGCACCTACCAATTGCCTAAGACTTAACTTTTAATATTTCTTAAATAAAAAATAATTTTTAGTAGTGCACCGACATAACAATTGTGTTTTAAAATTTCCAGTATCACTGGCCTTTGTTTGTCACTTTATGTCTAGACACATTGTTGCCATAGCAGGCTGCGCGTTTGCCTGTCTTTATTTACGGCACTGTATCTAGGGTTCATTTATATACATGGGCTCCAGTGATTTCTGTTTAAAATTAGAGCCTCACGCTGCCCCCCGACATGTTTCGCCGTGTCACGGCGTCCTCAGGGGTTCGGGCAGTGTGTGAGCGTGTTCGCCTCGCTTAAGGCTTTTATGACCTAGGTTGGTGACGTATTTCCTATGCGTTTGTTTGGGGGCGTGGTATCCACCTTTGCTGAGCTGCTGATTGGATGAATAGTGGGGCTCGGCTCTATGACGACCTGGCCTCGCCCCTTGACGTTAGTTGTATACAGTTACTCTGCTCTCTATTGGTGCGGGTCATCATTCTGTGCCGCGCTTATTGATGACGTGGGCGCTCTCTCAGCTCCTGTGTTACTGCGCATGTTTTCATACTTTACTCGCAGTCAAGATTTTCCATTGCGCATGCCCATAGACTTCGGCTCCGGCGATATCGCAGCATATCTATTCCTCTGATGATCTCTACTGTAGCCTGTCAGCTATATTATCTAGCGATGCGCTCTTTACCTCTATTCACCAACGGCAGAGACTATTTTCCAGCTGGTATCCCCCAGGTCCTTTCCATATTAGCTCCTCCATTTTGCATTTATTCTCCAGGATTAACAGTTGGCTTATCATTTCTTCAATTGGGTATGTTTTTTCAATTAATTATATCTCCCCTCATTTTCTCATATGTTTCCATATTCATCCAGATTTTATTGTATAGATACTGGACTTATTTTTAATAATTGTCCAGTCTATTGGGGAATGGGGAAGGTGGAAGAGGAATAACGAGACATAAGGGTAGAATCTATAGGCTTTTTGCTTTATTAAGTTTACTTTACAGTTGTTGTACCCCTATGTCTATATTCATGGCTACACACTAGACATACTGTCCTCTGTACTGTTCCACGTTTATTCATTCCTTGAGTATATTTTACCCTCTTCTCGAATTATCTTCTGCCTAGCTCTTTATTTGGTGGGGCTCAGAAAATAATCTTTGTGATTACTTTCATCTCTTTGGGTTGATTTTTCCTCTTTTTTCCCCCTTTAATTGTCCCCAATAAATCGTCAGGGCCTTACTTAAATTTCCAACTTTTTCCATGGAGTTGATCTTGTTCTATTATTCTTTTTCTATTTTTCTTTTAGGGATATTTAATTGTTTAGGTCTAGCCTAACTTGAGGCTGCTCTTTCTACTAATGATACATCGTAAATTCTACTCTATAATTTTTCTTATAATGTTTTTTCATTTGTTCTCAGGTAAGGGTACCATCTATAGGAAGGACGAGTACGTGAACCCTTCATTCAAGCCATTTGGAGATAGACTATTCAGTAAGTAGATCCATTTGGTCTCCGCTTGTTGAAGTTTTTTTATCTATATCCCCTTTTCGTGGGCCTGTTTTCACCTTCATCACTCCCCAAACTTTAATGTTCGTATTGCTACCTTTATGCTTGTCTCTCATGTGTCTGGCCAAGCTAGTATCTTCTCCTGTACTGATACTACTCAGGTGTTTCGATATTCGCCTTCTCAACTCCTGGATGGTCTTTCCAACGTATAGTTTTGGACAGTCGCATCTGATAATATACACTACCCCCTTTGCCTTGCAGTTGATGTAATCCCTAATTTCATAATTTTTACCGTCCACTGGATTAATGAATGTTTTTGTGACTATCATCCTGCTGCAGAAGATACAGTCCCCACATGGATATGATCCATTGTGGGACAGCCAGGTGGTTTTTTTTTACCAATTCCATGAGGTTGATAGTGGCTGTGGACTAGTTTTTCTTTCAAATTCTGTCCTCTTCTGTATGTGATGGCGGGATATTTGGGTATCACTTGTTGTAGATCAACATCAGTTTGCAATATATGCCAATGTCGTTTTAAGATTTGTTGTATAGCTCTATGTTCAGTATCGTATGTTCCTATACATCGTATAATTTTTGCTCCCTCTTTTGTTCTTTTGTTTTTTTGTCCGTCAAAAGATCAAGCCTTTCAGTCTTCCTAGCCCTGTTGTAGGCCCGATGTAAGCATTTCTTGGAATACCCTCTCTCATAGAAACGTGAGTATAGAATTTTACACTCTTTTTGAAATGCTTCCTCGGTGGAGCAGTTCCGCCTGGCTCTAAGATACTGCCCCACCGGGATTCCTTTCTTGAGGGGGTCAGGATGGAAGCTCTGCCAATGTAACAGATTATTTGTTGATGTTACTTTACGATGTATCTCAGTTTGGATTCTGCCGTCAGGCTGCAGGTTAATCTTGAGGTCCAGGAAATTCAATGTACTCCTATGTATTTCGGCTGTAAACCTCATGCCTACTTGATTGTCGTTCAGCTGGCATACAAGCTCATGAAATTGTGCTTCAGTGGCATCCCAAAAAATTAAAATATCGTCGATATAACGACCCCAAAATAATATGTGCTTTGTGTACTTCTCCATTGTGTCCGTGAAAACTATACGATCTTCCCACCACCCTAAAAATAAATTTGCATAACTTGGTGCACAAATCGTGTCCATAGCGGTGCCGGTGACCTGTAAATAATATTTCCCATTAAATAAATAAAAATATATATATACTAGCTGAAGGATGCGGCTTCGCTTGGGTATATTTAATCTATTTAATTTAATGTTTGTGTGTGTCATTAAAAGATATCAACACTATCCACTATAACAGTGACATCTACAGCACCCCGCCCCCTTTAGACTCCCTGTCCTCCATCTGGCACAGGGCCTAAACAGACACAGGGATGTCCTTTTGAACAGCTCACTCTCAGACAGCCGCACTGTGCTGTCTGGGTGTGAGCTGCAGAAAGAAAGTCACCATCCCTTCCACCCCTGCAGCTCACAGAAGTTGATTTTTAACTTCATTTTTTCAATCGCTGTCGGCTGAGGAGTGGGGGGCGTGGCCTAACCAAATCGGGGGAGTGACTAAGCAGGACCTAGAAGTTGATTTTTAACTTCATTTTTCAATTCAATGAAAAGTGGGAGGGGGCGGGGCCTAACCGGATCAGGGGCGTAGCCTTTTGAACAGCTCACTCTAAGACAGCAGTGCTATGCTGTCTGAGTGTGAGCTGCAGGGAGCCAGTCACCGTCCCTCCCACCACTGCAGCTGACAGAAGTTGACTTTTAACTTCATTTTTTTAATCTCTGTGCTGAGGAAGAAGAGGCGTGGCCTAACTGGATAGGGGGCGTGACCTTTTGAACAGCTCAGTCTAAGACAGCAGCACTGTGCTGTTTGAGTGTGAGCTGCAGGGAGAAAGTCACCGTCCCTCCCACCCCTGGAGCTGACAAAAGTTAACTTTTATCTTGACTTTTTCAATCTCTCTATGCTGAGGAGTGGGAGAGGGCATGGTCTAACCGGATCAGGGGCGTGTCCTTTTAAACAGCTCACTCTAAGACAGCAGCACTGTGATGTTTGAGTGTGAGCTGAAGGGAGAAAGTCACCCTCCCTCCCACCCCTGCAGCTGACAGAAGTTGATTTTTACCTTAATTTTTCAATCCCTGCCGGCTGAGAAGTGGGAGGGGGCGTGACCTAACCGGATCAGGGACGTGGCTTAGCGGGACCTGGGGGCGGGATTTTAAGTTCATCTTTTGAGGGTGGACACATTGTGGCAGGGTGTGTGTCTGGGCTCCTGCAAGAGTGACGCCCATCAGGGCACCTTACTGGCTCATTTGCATACCAAATAAACTGGATTTTTAGAGGATAAAAACATCTATTGCTGGAACAAAGGCACATCTTGAAATAAGGTACTTAGTGCTATTAAGCCATGGCTTTAATTTAATAACGATTATCCTGGTGACAGATTTCCTTTACAGCTCACCTACAGCAGTGAAGAAAAGTGACTGGGTTGTTCTAGAAACCTGGTGTAAAGCTGTGTGTGTGTGTGGAGACTGGCCTGCGAGCTTTAATTGTGTGATAAGGGTCATGTGACCAAGCTTCTACTGGCTAATGCATTTTTTAGGAATATCTCAGGAACGGTACGTTCTAGAGAGCTGAGACCTGGTCTAAAACCTTTCAGGACACCTGATGTACCTGTGTGCCAAATTTCGTGATTGTAAATGCGACGGTGCAGATTCCTTTAGCGGACATACATACATATACATACACACACATACACTCAGCTTTATACACTGCCTGTCCCAAAAAAAACACCTGAATTTAACTAAGCAAATAGTTATGAGCCTCTTATTAGATAATTACTGCATGGACGATTATCTTTCAGCTGGCAATAAGTTATTTAACCCCAACTGGTGCAATGAGTTGCTTCTCATTTCTAAAACAACCATGTCGAAAGACACATCTCGTCGTCAAGGAAAGGATGTTAGTCTGTTTGAGAAGGGTCAAATCATTGGCCTGCATAAAGCAGAGAAAACATCTAAGGAGATTGCAGAAACTACAAAAATTGGGTTAAGAACTGTCCAACGCATTATAAAAAAATGGAAGGATAGTGGGGACCCATCCTATTCGAGGAAGAAATGTGGCGGGAAAAAATCCTGAATGATCGTGATCGGCAATCACTTAAACGTTTGATGAAATCAAATCGAAAAAACAACAGTAGAACTCAGGGCTATGTTTAATAGTGAAAGTAAGAACATTTCCACATGCACAATGCGAAGGGAACTCAAGGGATTGGGACTGAACAGCTGTGTAGCCGTAATAAAACCACGTATCAGTGAGGCAAACCAGAAAAAAAGGCTTCAATTTGCTAGGGAGCATAAAGATTTGTCTCTGGAGCAATAGAAGAAGGTCATGTGGTTTGATGAGTTCAGATTTACCCTGTTCCTGAGTAATGGGCGCATCAGGGTAAGAAGAGAGGCAGATGAAGTGATGCACCCATCATGACTCGTGCCTACTGTACAAGCCTGTGTGGGCAGTGCTATGATCTGGGGTTGCTGCAGTTGGTCAGGTCTAGGTTCAACAACAGTATGTGCTCCAAGAATGAGGTCAGCCGACTACCTGAACATACTGAATGACCAGGTTATTCCATCAATGGATTTTTTCTTCCCTGATGGCACGGGCATATTCTAAGATGACAATGCCAGGATTCATCGGGCTCAAATTGTGAAAGAGTGGTTCAAGGAGCATGATTGACATCATTTACACATGGATTGGCCACCACAGTGTCCGGACCTTAACCCCATTGAGAATCTTTGGGATGTGCTGGAGAAGGCTTTGCGCAGCAGTCAGACTCTACCATCATCAATGCAAGATCTTGGTGAAAAATTAACAACAAAGTTGCATCGACAGAAAAGACTTCAATTTTCATGGCAGAATCGTAATTGAACGTCTGCTGATTGGCAGAGGGATGGACGTTGGCGTGTCAGGTGAGAAACATCAGGGGACAAACATTCTGCAACCATTGCTGGAAGAATACAAGCTGGTGGTGGCAGCATTATGGTCTGAATTTTTTTTTTGTGGCATTTCCTGGACCCAATCATGCAGGTTTAAAAAATTAATTTTTATTATAGGATAAATGTCATATTTTTTTTTATTTGCTAGTTTATTAGAGCTGGGCATGTATACCTCAATTAGTCTGTCAATGATTGCCAAAAGATCTGTAATTACCTTATAATAACAGCTTTCATTAATGTTCCTTGTCCCTTTCCACTGCTTCCTATAAAGACCGGCTAGGAAGACACAGGGTCGGGCCTTCACACTGCATGCCTGCATTATACTTCAGAGTGAGGAGGCATGTCTCTCAGTAATCCAATCTGATTGGCTGGCAGGAAGCTGCTGGCTACAGCAAGTTTGTATGTGACCTGAGGAAATGCAGTTTTGGCCTCAGAGAACTGGCAGAGGAGCCATCTTGAGAAGATCCTCATAAAGTAGGATTCAAAACAGCCGTAACTAAAGGGGAAACTCAAGGAAAACAGTGGTAAGGGAAAAAAACAAAAGATTGCTTTATGCATAATGCTGCAGCAGCAGTCACATATGCTGAAATAGATTTTTTGATAAAAATATGACTTATCCTTCAAATAAAAAACATTTATGTAAAAAATAAACAAACTTTTTTCCTTTGGGAAAAAACTTTTCAATGGAAACAAAAATTGCAAAAATGAGATCCCCTCCACATTTCACCACGTCCATAATGACCCATACTACACAATTATCATGTCATTTAGGCTACATGCACACGACCGTATGTGTTTTGTGGTCCGCAAATTGCGGATCCGCAAAAAAACCGGATGATGTTACGTATGGCATCCGTTTTTTTTGCGGATCCGTTTTTTTTGCGGATCCATTGTAATAATGCCTATCCTTGTCCGCAAACTAGAAAAAAATAGGACATGCACTATTTTTTAAGCGGAGCAACGGAACGGACATACTGATGCGGACAGCACACTGTGTGCTGTCCTTGTTTTTTGCGGACCCATTGAAATGAATGGGTCCGCATCCTATCCGCAAAAAAAACGGATCGGACACTGAAACAAAATACGGTCGTGTGCATGTAGCCTTATCCCTCACAGTTAGGCCCCATGCACACTGCCGTGTTTCACAGCCGTGTGCGGGCCGTGGAACCGCGGCCTGGATCCCTCCTGAGAGCAGGAGCGCACGGCGTCACTGGTTGCTATGACGCCGTGCGCTCCCTGCTGCCGCCGCAATACAGTAATACACTGGTATGATCTATACCAGTGTATTACTGTACTGTGCCGGCAGCAGGGAGCGCACGGCGTCATAGCAACCAGTGACGCCGTGCGCTCCTGCTCTCAGGAGGGATCCAGGCCGTGGTTCCACGGCCCGCACACGGCTGTGAAACACGGCAGTGTGCATGGGGCCTTAACACCATTAAAAAAATGCCATTGCTGTTTTTGCTTGTTTGCCACAAAAACACAATAAAAAGTACTCAAAAAGTGTTATGTACCCCAAAATGGTACCAATGAAAACTACGAAAAATTAAGCCCTCACACTGCTTCATAGAAAGAAAAATAAAATACTTTTGAGTCTTGGGATCCTGCGATGCAAAAACATTTTCTTTTTTTATAAAAATTGTTTTTTTGTACAAAAGCCGTAAAATGTAAAAAAAAAAAATTGGTATCGCTGTAATTGACCAAGAGAGTAAGGCTGTCATGTTATTTATGCCGAAAAATGAATGACGGCGAATTATTAAAAAATAGGCCTCAAGCAGAAGAACGTATTTTCATTTCGTGTCCGTTCTGGGTTTTTTGCGGACCATATACAGAACCATTTATTTCAATGGGTCCGCAAAAAGATGGAAGGTACTCTGTGTGCATTCCATTTCCGTATGTCCGTATTTCTGTTCCGCAAAAAAATAGAACATGTCCTATTATTGTCCGCATTATGGACAAGGATAGGACTGTACTATTAGGGGCCAGCTGTTCCGGTCCGCAAAATATGGAATGCACACGAACATCATCCGTATTTTTTATGGATCAGTTTTTTGCAGAACGCAAAATACATAAGGTCGTATGCATGAGGCCTTAATCTGTATGTTACCCCAAAATGGTGACATTAAGAACTACAACTTGTCCCACAAAAACAAACTTTAATTCGACTACATTGACAAAAAAAAATTAAAAGTTACAGCTCTTGAAATACAACAATGAAAAAATGAAAAAGAAAAAAAAAACTTGGTCACAAAGGCACAAACAGGCTGGTCACTATGGGGTTAAACAATAATTTATGCCAATTTCTATATAGGAACAAGGCAGGCAGGAACCAAGAATGAAGCAAAGACAGGGCAGACAGACTGGGAGAACTTAAACATGGACTTGAATGAACTGAAATCTGGCCTTTGAAATCAGGAGTACACAAGCAGGATAGGTACATGGCAGGAACACAGATAGGAACACTGGCAGTATAACAAAGGTAAACACTGAAGCACTAAGTCTTCCAAACACATGAAACCTTAAAGCTCAGGCACCCTCTGCCTGGAGAGGGTGTATAAAATACAGGTTTAGTGAGTGCACGTAAGGGCATGCTAGGCAAGATGATGAAAGACTGCAACATGAAGAGCATGCTGGTGACCAGGACATTGGATGGCATGGTAAGTGGTGCGGTGTCCACATCCACAATGGACTGAGGAGAGTGGATGGCATGAACACCCTCATTGTGTGCAAATTTTTTATTTATTTTTTATTATGTGAGGGAAAGCACAAAAAACAATTTACACAATACCAGCCTGTAGAAAGCTTTCTTGCATCGGGAGGTTGCTTTGTAGGAGATTTAATCATGTAGGATGATGACTTTCAGGCACACTAAGGTTGGATTTACAGGTAGCAGTATTCTGCTGCACACTTAATTATATGTGCAGCAAAAAAAATATTTTTTTTTTACATTTTATATGTTAAAAGTGCATGGCCAATAAACTCATGGCAAAACCATGGCAATTTGGGGTAAAATATGTGCTAATCAGTATTTGGCCACATGGAACACGTCTGACTCATAAGAACCCAGCCTTTAGGTTTACTGGTAATCTAGGATGTCAGTAAAGCGGATGAATGACTGTACATTGCTCATGTGACTGCTGTCCGCTTGGATAGCTGAAAGAGAATAGGGTTAGAACAGGTGCTGGGGCACAGATGCTGAATACAGCTGCATGTGGGTGTTTCTATAACAGAATGCATGCAAAATCTATCAACCAGTTTGCACCCAAATAAAAATATTTGCTCTGCTATGTAGCTGCTGTTCGAAAAAAAAACAAGACTTGTCAGTATGTCTAGTGGCACTCCCTCATCTTTTAATTGTGAAAAACATTCCAAGGATAGTGATGAAAGCTGGGCTCTACGTGAGTAAACTGGTGTGAGCACTGGGGAAAAAAAACACTGGTCTGGTGGCATGCCGAAACTTTACCACACCTCCTAACCTCTCCCCTATCATATTGGTGCCCACCAAATATGCAAACCTAAGCTGTTAATTTAAATCTTCTAATCCAGCCATATTACTGAGCTACAGTGGGGGTACTTAAAGGGGTATTATCATCTTAATGATCACTGTTAAATCGGTTAATGATTTAACAGTGATCATTTTTCTAAATATATTTAATTACCAAATCCCCACCCCTTAGAAAAAAATAAACCTATACTTACCTGACTGTTGTCTTCGGTCTCCCCTGGTTACGGCCACCGCTCTTCTGAGGAATCGCGGTGGCCGCGCGTGCGCAGACGACTTCTTTTCTTCTCCCGGCCGGCCGCGCTCTGTACTGAACGCGCACGCCGAGTCCGCGAAAGCGCCGTGGTGACTTCTTTCTGGCAAGTATACTATACTGGCCAGGAATAAGTCACCAGGGCGCATGCGTGGACTCGGCGTGCGCGTTCAGTACAGCGCGCGGCCCGGCCGGGAGAAGACATCAATGAAGATGGAGCCCGCCCCCTGCCGAAACCAGGAAGTGGACGGCGCGCCGGGAGCAGGTAAGTATAAAACTGCGTCTTGAGAAAACCCCTTTAATTTTGCACTTGTCAACAGTTCAAGAGGGAGATAGATGACTATGCGGTGCTACAGAGCACAGGACCTCACATCTGATATAGATGTGTTGTTGCCACCCAGTGTATAAATGCAATGGATTTTCCAGGCAAATTATGCTGGCTACCTAATGATGTAAAAATTCACCATTTATTTGTATAGTGCCCCGCAAATGTACAGTCCTGATCAAAAGTTTAAGACCACTTGAAAAATGGCAAAAAATCTTATTTTACATTGTTGGATCTTAACAAGGTTCCAAGTAGAGCTTCAACATGCAACAAGAAGAAATGAGAGTGAGACAAAACATTTTTTGAGCATTCAATTAATTGAAAATAACGATTAAACTGAAACAGGCTGTTTTTCGGCTGATCCAAATTTTAGGACCACATGCCTTTAAAAGGCCAAATCTGTGCAAAGATGTGAATTCATTGTCATTTTATTTTAGGTAGTCACACGTTGTGATGACAAAGGCAAAAAAACTCTCTCTTTTTGAACGTGGTCGGGTTCTTGAACTGCATAAGCAGGGTCTCTCACAGACCCTGCAGTAACACAGTCATTTGGAATTTCTTAAATGATCCTGAGGGTTATGGAACAAAAAAGTCAAGTGGAAGACCCAAACAAATTTCATCATAACTGAACAGGAGGATCCAATTGACTGTCCGTCAAGACACTGGATGATCCCCGACCCAAATTAAGGCCCTTACTGGTGCTGACTGCAGCCCCATAACCATCAGACAACATATGAGACTGAAGGGCTTCAATAAACAAAAAAAGTCTTCAAAGACCTTGTCTCCTTGAACGCCACAGAACTGCTCGTTTGGACTTTGCAAGAGAGCACCAAACATGGGACATTCAAAGAAAGTTTTATTCTCTGATGAGAAAAAATGTAACCTTTATGGTCCTGATGGTTTCCAACGTTACTGGCATGACAAGCAGATCCCACCTGAGATGTTTTCTACGCGCCACAGTGGAGGGGGCGCCATAATGGTCTGGGGTGCTTTTTCCTTCAGTGGAACAATGGAGCTTCAGGAAGTGCAGGGGCGTCAAACGGCCGCTGGCTATGTCCAGATGTTGCAGAAAGCATTCCTCATGACTGAGGGCTCTCGTCTGTGTGGTAAAGACTGGGTTTTTCAACAGGACAACGCTACAGTACACAATGGACTTCTTCCAAGAGAATAACATCACTATTTTGGCCCATCCTGCGTGTTCCCCCGATCTAAATCCAATTGAGAACCTTTAGGGATGGATGGCAAGGGAAGTTTACAAAAATGGACAACAGTTCCAGACAGTAGATGGCCTTCGTGCGGCCGTCTTCACCACTTGGAGAAATGTTCCCACTCACCTCATAGAAAGGCTTGTATCAAGCATGCCGAAACGCATTTTGGAAGTGATAAACAATAAGCTACTCATTACTGAGTTCATGTTTGGAAGTTGGATTTCTGTGTAGTCCTAAACTTTTGATCAGCTGAATAACAGCCTGTTTCAGTTTATTCGTTGTTTTCATAAAATTGAATGCTCAAAAAATGTTTTGTCTCACTCCCATTTCTTCTTGTTGCATGTTGAAGCTCTACTTAGAACCTTGTTAAGATCCAGCCATGCTAAATATGATTTTTTGCCATTTTTCAAGTGGTCTTAAACTTTTGATCAGGACTGTATTTCACAGTGCTGTACAATGATTGTCATCACATTTCAAAAAACCTTTCTGCATGTTTTTGGACTGTGGTTGAAAACTGCTGTACCTCAAAGAAGCCAATTGCAGTGGACCGAACCACAGGGGCAATATGTGAGAGCACGGTGGACTGATGGGAATAGTAGTCGTACTCATGGTTTTGCAGCTCCCTTGGTTGGCGTACAGTGACGAGGAAGACATCAGTAAATCCTCCGGGGCACTCTCTATTACAGGGAACACCAGCCAGATGGAAGTTGAGGTGCCCTTGATGGTAATGGATATGTTTAGGGCGTTTTGGTGGCTGGGATCCTGTGTTTGTGACGCCAGCACCGTGAGGTGCAATTAGGAGATGATGTGGAATAAGGAGACCAAGTTTCTTAACAAGCTCCCAATACTTTACTAAAGCTGATCCAAAGGTCATCAATGCAAAAGTCATTTACAGCAAGGCAGCTAATGGGGAGTTTTCTGCAAAAGTTGCATAATGGGGAGTTTTCTATGACAATCAATCTATCTCCCTTGTTTCTCCAGGCTGGAGGGATGGACTATCTCTGCTCTACTGTTTAATCATATACTTCTGTATCCTCCCTAGGAATACTATATTCTGACAGATGACCTTTCTGTCCTTGGTTATAGTGGGCAGCTTGTAGCTTAGAATCTATCCGCCTAATGCAAAGGAGACTAGAGCCTGATAAACGACAGGTACCTTCCTTTTCCAATATTCTTACTCCCTCTCTGAGTTGCCTGGTTCTTCTGTAATCTTTCACTTCTATGGGCTGGTACATTTAATTAACTCTGGAGTTTTTGTAACTCTCCAAGATGGCTGCTGAGGTGCAGCTTTGTCCTCAGACATCACATTTGCTGACTTTTTTCACCTTCTCCTCTGTACTGTCTGCCGGGGTGGAGTCAGCCGTGGGAGGCTTGTTAGAACCTCCACCTCCCTATGCAACTTTATTGGAACTCCTATATAAGCACAATTTCAGGGCCGGCGTCATAACTCGGCAAACCCGGGCAAGTGCTGGGGCCCAATTCTCCTGGGGGGGCCCACTGAGTAGCTATGAGCACTTACATCGATAGAGATGGAAGCTCTCATTGCTGTCATTTCACTTACGCAGTACCCCTCTGGTGGGCCCTTTGAGTCACATGAGGCCAGCTGCTGCAGAGACTCAGACACGCCCCTTCTACACAGGACATGCTGCCTGAGGAGAGAGACCAGCAGGGCTGGAACAGAAGTGTGAACACAGGTTCAGTGAGTCTGCACTGTGACTGTCTCTTCTCTGTGGGACAGGAGGGGGGGGGGACTCTTTGATCTGCTGCTGGATGCTGCTTCATTCTATTTAGTTGTTTTACTGTTTCATTAAGCAGTTTGGCTCCATAACACCTGTCCCCCCCCCCCATTACCCTTCCCTATCTCATCCTCATGAAGCCCCTGCTGTCTTCTTTCCTCCCTCATGTATTCAGAGCTCCTGTTCCACCCTACTATCTCCTGTTGCAGCCCTGCACAGACCTCCTTGTATGAATCCCCCTCAGATCCCCTTCCACCCTCTTGCTATGTCCACCCCTCCTGTCCATCCAGGGCCCCTTTCTCACTCTTCTGCCTCTCATTATGGTGGCATCTGAACCACATTCACCATAAGGACCTTCTAACGTCAATGCAGGACCCCCCACCCTGTACTGTGCCCCTCACCCCGTACTGTGCCCCTTTATGCCCTGCATTGTGCCCTCTTACCACACCCTGTACAGTGCCCCTAGTTATTCCCTGTACTGTGCCCTCTTATACCCTTTTATCCGGTCACTGTATGGTGGTTTTATCATTGTATGGCGGTGTTATCACTGTATGGCGGTGGTATCCAATAACTGTATGGCCATAACTGTATCCCCTTTCCTGCCTACGCCACTTTTTTTAGACCTGGCATGAACGGGAAAAGATACAGATTGCAGTGCTAAGGACATTTGCGCCACATTTGTGTCAGAAATACGCCTAATATAGACGTATTTCTATATAATAAATGACCCCCTAATTGTATTATCATTTGGGGGTAGGGCTAATATCTTTATATTATATAGATTCTAGTGTATTATACTGTGCCCTGTATTTCCCAATAGATAAATGATCCTTGGGAAACACAGTCCTTCTCCCTGTCCACCAGGACCAGGTAGCGCTCTGTCAGTACATGGCGGCCTCCCCTCTCCTCCATGCTGCTCCGCTGTGTACTGGTGCTTATTCTGACACTAAGGCTGGTTTCACATCCCATTTGTGCCATCCATTTAATGCATACCAAAAATGTATACATTAACAGATGCCTCAGACTGATGCCGTACAGTGGCGTCCGTTCACCATACAGTTCCATTGTAAAAAAACATATACATACGTTAATGAATGCATTTTTTACTGGACAAAAACGTGGAGTGATGCACATTTGTATACATCAAACCGATAGGAAATACGTGATGTGAACCCACTGGGGGGCGTACTAGAAATTTGTTGTGGGCCCAGTCAGTTCTAGCTAAATCACAGCACATCTTCTTCTCTCCTCCGGGCCCAGCCCAGGGGTGACGTCATGACGTGTGTCTCACTGCTGCAGCGGGCCTGAGGAGAGAAGGAACGCAGGGTGCTGCGGTTAGTGAATGACAGTACCGCCGGCTCCCCTGCGCTCCAGCAATGATAGGTATGTGAGGGGCCACTGGGGGGTCATTATACTGTGAGGGCCCCTTACACAATATAATGACCCCCAGTGCCCCCCATTTAGTATAATGATCCCCATTGACCCTCCATTTAGTATAATGACCAACAGAGCCCCCATGCAATATAATGACCCCCAGTGCACCCTCCATACAGTATAACCCCCAGTGTGGGGGTGACTGGGGGTCATTATTCTGAATGGAGGGCCACTGTGGGGTCATTATACTGTGAGGGCCCTTTACATAGTATAATGACCCCCAGTGTCCCCCATTTAGTATAATGATCCCCAATAACCCTCCATTCAGTATAAGGACCCCCAGAGCCCCCATTCAATATAATGACCCCTAGTGACCACCATACAGTATAATAACCCCCAGTGCCCCCTCCATACAGTATTCCCCCAGTGTGGGGGCGACTGGGGGTTATTATTCTGAATGGAGGGCCGCTGTGGGGTCATTATACTGTGTGTGGGGCCACTGGAGGTCATTATACAGTGTAGGGGGGCATTGGGGGTCATTATACTGTGTAAAGGGCCACTAGTGGTCATTATACTGTATAGGGGCCACTGGGGGTCATTATACCATGTGGGAGCCACAGGGGGACATGTAAATAAATAAAAAATGTCTCAAGGGGGCCCACTGGGATTTATCACCCAAGGGCCCACATGAACCTGGAGCCGGACCTGCAGAATTTTTTTTGTTTCAAAAATGATATTATTGTGTAAAACTTACATAAATAAAAAAAGTAGACCTATTAGGTATCGCTGAATACGTAATAACCTGCTCTATAAAAAATACCACATGACCTAACCCCTCAGGTGAAAAAAATGGTGTAAAAAAAAAGGTGTAAAAAAGGCAATTTTTTGTCACCTTACATCACAAAAAGTGTAATAGCAAGTGATCAAAAAGTCATACGCACCCCAAAATAGTGCCAATCAAACCGTCATCTCATCCCGCAAAAATCATACCCTACCTAAGATAATCATCCAAAAACTGAAAAAAACCATGGTTCTCAGACTATGGAGACACTAAAACATGATTCTGTTTGTTTAAAAAAAAGTTGACATATTAGGTATCGCCGCATCACCCCCCTGTCATTGATCACCCCCTGTAAGGCTCCATTCAGACGTCCGTATGTGTTTTGCGGATCCACGGATCCGCAAAACACATACGGACATCTGAATGGAGCCTTACAGGGGGGTGATCACCCAATATAGACTCCCTGATCACCCCCCTGTCATTGATCACCCCCTGTAAGTCTCCATTCAGACGCCCGTATGTGTTTTGCGGATCCGCGGATCCACGGATCCACAAAACACATACGGACATCTGAATGGAGCCTTACAGGGGGGTGATCAATGACAGGGGGATGATCACCTCATATAGACTCCCTGATCACCCCCCTGTCATTGATCACACCCCTGTAAGGCTCCATTCAGACGTCCGTATAGACACCGGAATGTGCTTTCCGCATTTTGCGCATCCACACATTGCCAGAACTATATAGAAAATGCCTTTTCTTGTCCGCAATTGCGGACAAGAATAGGACATGTTCTATAGGTTCTACAAAAAACGCAGTGTTCGCCTGATCAGGCCTGATCTTGTGCGCATACTTGCGTTCAGTCCGCCCCACCGCAGTGACAGAATTTTTTTTTCTGATCAATGCAAAAACACCGTAAAATCGCTGCGGCGCTATAAAAAGATCACTTTTGAGGGGCATGGCGAGTTCATAGAATTTCTTTTTTTTGGGCACAAGTTAGCGGAATTTTTTATTTTTTATTTTATTTTAGTTTTTTCTTACAAAGTCTCATATTCCACTAACTTGTGACAAAAAATAAAATCTCACATGAACTCACCATACCCCTCACGGAATCCAAATGCGTAAAATTTTTGAGACATTTATATTCCAGATTTCTTCCCACGCTTTAGGGCCCCTAAAATGCCAGGGCAGTATAAATACCCCACAAATGACCCCATTTCGGAAAGTAGACACCCCAAGGTATTCGCTGAGGGGCATATTGAGTCCATGAAAGATTGAACTTTTTGTCACAAGTTAGCGGAAAGGGAGACTTTGTGAGAAAAAAAACCAAAAAAATATCATTTTCCGCTAACTTGTGCCCAAAAAAATCTTCTATGAACTCGCCATGCCCCTCACGGAATACCTTGGGATGTCTTCTTTCCAAAATGGGGTCACATGTGGGGTATTTATACTGCACTGGCATTTTAGGGGCCCTAAAGCGTGAGAAGAAGTCTGGAATCCAAATGCCTAAAAATGCCCTCCTAAAAGGTACTCATTGGAATTTGGGCCCCTCTGCGCACCTAGGCTGCAAAAAAGTGTCACACATGTGGTATTGCCAAACTCAGGAGAAGTTGGACAATGTGTTTTGGGGTGTATTTTTACATATACCCATGCTGGGTGAGAGAAATATCTCTGTCAAATGACAACTTTGTATACAAAAATGGGAAAAGTTGTCTTTTAGAGAGATATTTCTCTCACCCAGCATGGGTATATGTAAAAATACACCCCAAAACACATTGCCCTACTTCTTCTGAGTACGGCAATACCACATGTGTGACACTTTTTTGCAGCCAAGATGCGCAAAGGGGCCCAAATTCCAATGAGTACTTTCAGGATTTCACAGGGCATTTTTACGCATTTGGATTCCAAACTACTTCTCACGCTTTAGGGCCCCTAAAATGCAAGGGCAGTATAAATACCCCACATGTGACCCCATTTTGAAAGAAGACACCCCAAGGTATTCCGTGAGGGGTATGGTGAGTTCATGTAAAATTTAATTTTTTGTCGCATGTTAGTGGAATATTAGACTTTGTAAGAAAAAAATAAAAATTTCCGCTAACTTGTGCCCAAAAAAAATATTCTAGGAACTCGCCATGCCCCTCACGGTATACCTTGGGGTGTCTTCTTTCCAAAATGGGGTCATTTGTGGGGTATTTATACTGCCCTGGCATTTTAGGGGCCCTAAAGGGTGAGCGTGAGAATCCAAATGCCTAAAAATGCCCTCCTAAAAGATACTCATTGGAATGTGGGCCCCTTTGCGCACCTAGGCTGCAGAAAAAGTGTCACACATGTGGTGTCGCCGTACTCAGGAGAAGTAGGGCAATGTGTTTTGGGGTGTATTTTTACATATACCCAAACTTTGTGTGAGAAATATCTCTGTCAAATGACAACTTTGTATAAAAAAAATGGGAAAAGTTGTCTTTTAGAGAGATATTTCTCTCACCCAGCATGGATATATGTAAAAAGACACCCCAAAACACATTGCCCTACTTCTTCTGAGTACGGCGATACCACATGTGTGACATTTTTTTGCAGCCAAGATGCGCAAAGGGGCCCAAATTCCAATGAGTACTTTCAGGATTTCACAGGGCATTTTTACGAATTTGGTAGTTTTTTTGCAAAATTTTTCGGTCAATTTCAATTAATATAAAAAAATGTAAAAATGTCAGCAGCAATGAAATACCACCAAATGAAAGCTCTATTAGTGAGAAGAAAAGGAGGTAAAAATTTATGGGGTGGTAAGTTGTATGACCGAGCAATAAACCGTGAAAGTAGTGTAGTGCAGAATTGTAAAAAGTGGTCTGGTCATTAAGGGGGTTTAAGCTAGGGGAGCTGAGGTGGTTAATCAAGAAGGGATAAAACCCTGAGCGGACCTGCTAAGGGTTGGAGCCTGAGACCCTGTGTATAAGCTGTGCTTAGAGGTGAGTCAGGGAAAATAACTTTGTGTTAGTTAGTGCCCAGACGGGCAGGAGTTTATTTCATTATGTTTATGTTTGTGCTGGTCCCAAAATAAAGCATCATTTGGACTTTAAATCCGTTGTCTGGTGAGACGTCTGTGATTGCGCCCCCCTGAGAGAGAACAATCCCTTACAAGTGTAAATAGGCCCAGATAGTAAATTAACTTATCGATCTGGAGGGGCCCATGTTTTGTGCTCTTACTATGCCACTGCTTATGTGTGTCTGTAACCATTCTACTTTTGAGCCTCATCTGAGATCTGTAACCATTAAGAGTATTGAACCTTCTTAATATGATCACAACCATAAATTATTGCAATATGTATATTTTGTAGATAATTAATAAAAAAATTGTATTAATAGTACTCTATGTGACTTAAAATACGTTCCATATATCTGTACCGTATGTCGTTTCTGCAAAAAGCACATAGATTTCTTGCAAGCCTCATTTAGATCAAAGGAACAGTTGTAGAAATTTCTGCAACAAATCTGCCATTTGTGAATATACCCTTACAGGGGTTCTCTAAGACTTTTTAAAATTTGCAGGGATCAGTGTAAAATGAAAAAAATAAAATAAAAAAAAATAATGATCCGCTCCAGTCACCATTTGGCCTGCTGCAATAACAGGTTGTTCATGGTTCCGGCTACCGCTGCAGCCTATAACTAGCTTCATGCACACGTGACCACTGACGCCAGCGATTGGCTTCAGTAGTCACAGGAAAAATGAACATGACGTCATTACTACCGGCCCAGGGGAGATGAGAGTGGCGGTGTGGCACCAGTGGAACATTTAAGGAAAATGTTTTTGTTTTATTTTACAGCCCCCTGATCCATACAAAATGTAAAAAAATCTTGGAGAACCGCTTTAAGTTACCTTTTGTGGGGTTTATTTAGTTTCATTTTGTACCTGTGTTTTAGATTCTTTTATATTTAGCTAACTACATTTTGTGTTTTTATGTTTATTTTTATTCAGTTCAACTCAAAATCCTATCCATCTCACCTCTTCATAGATAGTATTAATTACTAGGGGGCATTCATCTCCCTGCAGTGTTGTGGTGGTGCACAGTAATAAAGCGGTATGCTGAGGTATCTACCATCTGTCCTGTTCCAAATAAGAAGAGGTGTATTTCTAGCCCCTAAAATGAACTGCAGCCATTTTAATGAAGTGGGGTGGAAGATGCTTACATTATCTGCTTGCTTGAGCGTCTTCTAATCGTATGTATAATGTATGAAAATCACAGGCTATAATTTATCTGTGTGCTTCAGATTTCATCAATAGTCCCTAGGTTTCAGGGACACATACACAAAGGAGGTTCCTGGACATAAAAAGAATATCATCCACCCAAAATATCATTGTTACTATTAATATCATCTCTATTATTTATTACAGATAGTATTATGGAAGGAGATTATGCTTTTGAACAATAATGCAGTTAGAGTATCCTAGACATGTCTTCCACAAAAGCATATTGATCATTTTGCTGGGTGTGTATATAGAGACCATATCACCTCCTGGCAAAAGATCAACTTGATCAACATGTAGTACAGACGCTGTTGTAACATTTAATTGCAACAGAGGGCACCAGATCCTTGGTCACAACAGTGAGGGAAGGAGATTCAGCCTGGACAGGAAGTGAGTGTAGAGCTGTTCCAGTCAGTGCACCTGAGAGCAGAACTGTTCAAGAGGGAGCACGTGTGAGCTGTTTGGTTGCTTTGGGCAAATATCCCAGTTTTCCTTTACAGCAGTTTGGATAAATCTCCTCCATTGCCCTTATTCATAGCAGTAGGTGTTGCCATCCAGCGTAAATCAATGCCTTTCCTGACCATACAAAGGGTTTCTTAGAGGAAGATGCTTTAGTGATGCAGTCATGTAATACACCACATTTTGGATGGAAAAATGTTGGTTCTATAGAGAGTCTAAGGCCCACGTGACAGTACCAAGGCAGTCCACACCATCAAACCAATATTTAGCAGTATAATCCCAAGCCCATATCCAATGCCAGAAGTAAGCTCCTTCTGGTGGCATCTGTGGCACTCAGATGTGGGAATATTTGGGCTTTATGACAAATAGTAACTTGATGTCGCCATTTCCCTTGACAATATGGTTTGTACCTCCACAATCTGATGCTGTCAACTGTGATTGGACCATGTAAAACTATGTAGGTAGAAATAACAGAGGTGCTCCTTCAGAAGAACAGTCTGGATAAACCGATGGGTGACAATACAGGGCACGGGTGGCCTGATTTATGCCTCCTTTCATTACTGGCCGCCTTATGGTAATGAATGAAAGGCTGCTGTCTCATTCTCCTATTCTCACTGCTGTCACCGGTATTCTTTTTATCATAAAACCAAGGACTGATGACAGTGGAGGGGACAAGTCCTCATGTGTATGGAGCCTTAAGGGAAGTTTTCTGTGATTCATTGGACGTCTCTTCATTGACCCCTTCTTTAAGTGATCTGAATTACTTATATCCCATTAATTTCTATTCCTGAGAAACACACCGTATATACTTTTCATCATTACACAAACTGCTCAAGGTCATTGCCCCTGTAAGCAGATTGTGCCTGATTTACAAATCCTTAATCTATTAAACGGAATGGGCTCCATGTAATCAGTCTCTGCTGTACAGAGCCTATCCCTGGTGAGATATGTATACTAATGAGGTATTTATCAGTGTCAGACAGAGATATCCTTAAGTCGTTGCCATCTGAACCTGCAGTTTGATTAAACAATTATAAGGGTTATATCTGGAAGCAAAGTAATACACTTTATTGTTACTGTTGCCTACCTCCTCTGCTAATCGACAACGCACCGCTATTTTTGTATGACCTCCGGGATTCACACCTATATTATTTCATTTTTTATTCTTTCTATAAAATACACTCATTGAAAAAAAAATATTGCACCCAGATAGAAATGTCAGATTGCTACAAAATCTGCATTACTCTGCATTACAGATATGTCAATGATTACAGGTGTGGTCTGATTAGACACTAGGTCTTGCCACAAGAGGGCATAAAAGTGCTTCCTCTGCTGCCCTATAAAAAGGCTCTCAGAGGATACCTTTGGGTAGTGTACATCTTGGTGAGTGATTGTTGACTGTTAGGCAAGTCTCTGTGATGCACTTGAAGGCATTTTGCCCAGTGGACAGACTTAGGGAGGGGGTCCACTAAGAGAAGTAGGATGGTCGTTTTGACAAATTGCTTGTCATCTAGGCCATTCTGACTTAGCTTTATGGGGGTATTGGGGCAGTGGTTACGTGAGAGAACACACACATAACAAACAGGCTCTGGATGACCTAGACAAGCCACCTGTAGAGAGGACCATTTGATCCACAAACAAGCACAAACAGCTTCCATAGTTTCGTTGTCCACCATCCAGACAAAGGTGGCACCTTCATTACACACCCCTGTCTCTGCCCTGTGCCCAGACCATTTTCAGGAGGCCTCATGGCAGGCACTTAAATCCTGTGGACACACTGCCCCAACTGCAGATGTGATTATCTGGGGAACCATCACATATGACAGTCAGTCCCCCCTGGTAGGGACACTAACAGCTCAGTGATATGTGCAGGCATCCTGCAGTCACGTGTTTCCTCTCATGGCATTTTTCAGCAGGATAACACTCGCCCACACACACCAAGGGTTTCTCAGGAATGTCTCCTCCAGACTACAGCACTTTCTTGGCCTGCCCAGTTGCCATATTTATGGGACCAGCTGGACTCCAAAGCTAGATTCGGCATCCAACAAGTGTGCAGGATCTACAGGCCCAACTGCAGCATCTATTGGCAAATGTGCCACAGGATACCATACAGAACCTGTATGCCTCCATGCCCAACCGTATCTCATCTTGTATCCAAGCTAGAGGCCTCCTAACAGGGTCCTAGAGCCTCCTTTCAGTTGCACAATTTTGCGGATCAGGTGCAGACCCATTCATTTTCAATGAGGTCGAAATGTGCTGTCCGCATCCGCATTTGCGAATCTGCACTTCCGGATCCGCATGTCCGGATCCATGTGAATGGACCCTAAACGTATCCTTTCTTTCTAATATCGTAATCCCTTCATCCCTTCCAATCACTACATTCACACACAGAAAGTGTCATTCCATTCCAACAACTCCTTCTTGGTGCATTATGTTTTGTTTTTTTGTCAATGAGTGTATTTTTTGTGGGAGGTCTTTTTAGGCTGGGTTCACACATGGCATATTTGTTGCAGAAAACAAGTACTGTGCAATGTAACTGGCTGAGATGTAAACATTTAGTAGTATGTGAGGGGGTCAGATGTTACAGAAAAGGGTATTTTTGGCCCTGAGCGGTATATATGGTTCCCTGCTCTAGGATAGATCCTGGTGGATCACCGCTAAAAGAGTTACTATTGTGGATTACTGTTAAAAATATTTATATGCAGGTTCACTAAATGTTTACTGTAATGATAATGTATGCACTGTGAACCCTAAAAGGTTATATTTAGGTGGGAAGAATATAATGTGGCAGTCTTTAGTTAGTTGTCAGGTAACAGGCTGGTCCTGCCCCCACCTGACTTGTAGAGTAGAAAGTATCTAGCCAGCAAACCTAGAGACAAGACCTGTTTATGTATGCTGCTGAAAAAGCCTTATCCAGAAAGACACCATTGGAAAACTGCCAGAAAGCAATCTTGTTAAGTATCATTCCTCCGGGAAAAAGAAGGCATTGAATGTTCATCGAAGGTTTGAGGACCCTGAGGGGAAGAAGGGTGGCACCCCTTCCATCACTCCACGGCCTGGGGAGTGCCAGTGTGAGGACTTCCACTGTGAGTGCTACTACTTCCATCCCTTGCCACCGCATCCACTCCTGTCCTCTCTGCTCCTGCCTTCCCTGCAGGCGTGCTGCAGACAGTTGTAAGACTAGAAAGTGTCTAGCCAGCAAAACTAGAGACAAGACCTGTTTATGCATGCTGCTGAAAAGGCCTTGTCCAGAAAAACACCATTTCTGAGAGTGGAAAACTGCCAGAAAGCAATCTTGTTAAGGCCTCATGCACACAGACATATATTCTTTCCGGGTCTGTTCTGTTTTTTTTTCGGAAAATATACAGAAACATTCATTTCAATGGGTCCGCAAAAAAAACCAGAAGTTACTTCGTGTGCATCTGTTTCCGCATCTCCGTATTTCTATTCCACAAAAGAATAGAACATGTCCTGTTATTGTCCACATTACGATCAAAGATAGGACTGTTCTATTAGGGGCCATCTGTTCCTTTCCGGACCGCAAAATACATACGGTCGTGTACATGAGGCCTAAGGATAATTCCTCTGGGGGAAAGAATACATTGAATGTTCACAGGAGGTTGAGGACCCTGAGGGGAAGAAGGGTTTCAACCCTTCCATCACTTCACGCCAGTGTGAGGACTTCCACCATGAGTGCTACTACTTCCATCCCTTGCCACCGCATCCACTCCTGTCCTCTCTGCTCCTGCCTTCCCTGCAGGCGTGCTGCAGACAGTTGTAAGACTAGAAAGTGTCTAGCCAGCAAAACTAGAGACAAGACCTGTTTATGCATGCTGCTGAAAAGGCCTTATCCAGAAAAACACCATTTCTGAGAGTTGAAAACTGCCAGAAAGCAATCTTGTTAAGGCCTCATGCACACAGACATATATTCTTTCCGGGTCTGTTCTGTTTTTTTTGCGGAAAATATACAGAAACATTCATTTCAATGGGTCCGCAAAAAAAAACAGAAGTTACTTCGTGTGCATCTGTTTCCGCATCTCCGTATTTCTGTTCCACAAAAGAATAGAACATGTCCTGTTATTGTCCACATTACGATCAAAGATAGGACTGTTCTATTAGGGGCCATCTGTTCCTTTCCGGACCGCAAAATACATACGGTCGTGTGCATGAGGCCTAAGGATAATTCCTCTGGGGGAAAGAATACATTGAATGTTCACAGGAGGTTGAGGACCCTGAGGGGAAGAAGGGTTTCAACCCTTCCATCACTTCACGCCAGTGTGAGGACTTCCACCATGAGTGCTACTACTTCCATCCCTTGCCACCGCATCCACTCCTGGTCTCCCTGCTCTTGCCTCCCCAGTGGGCGTGCTGCAGACAGTTGTAACTTAAATAAGATGGACTTTACTTATGTGGGGTGACAAGCTTATGGTTACAAAAAGCAAAAAGCTTAGTAGATACGGTCTGTCAATGAGGGCACAGAATTAGTTAGAAGTAACAGATAATTGCCTATCAAGTTCGTACACTGTCTCTTTACGTAGCAGCAGACAAATATGACACTGTCCCTTTAAGAGGTAACAATTCACCCTCTGGCTTGTGTTGCACCCAAATAAATACCTAGGAGTCATCACTCCAGTTCTGGTCTCCTCAAATTGGCAGCAATGTGGATGGCTGAATCTCTATTTATCACCATGGCTTTCTCTCCACATGGCGCACTAATGCACAGTCTCTAACTGGAGCTACCGCACAATTTTGAGTGGCGGTATCTCTTCCACGTGATCTACAGTATAAAGCACAGTATGTCACACAGTGTTTCTTACAGGCTGCAGGCGGGCTAGTCTCTATTACAGTTGTGTACTTTTTGTCCTGTTCTTGACAATGTGAACATACCTGCAACCTAATCTTGTTTACTTCTCCATTATAGATAGACACAAAAAATACAACCCTCAATATAACATGTAAAATAAATCACTTACCAGTGTCAGATACACTGTCATAGAGAGATAAGATGCTACTTGACATTCACAGTGCTTCTATAATGTGAGATATTCTGTATAACAGGTTAAACATAGAAAATCAACATCAACCATGTACTATACCATACCTCCCAACTTTTCGAAAGCCCAAAAAAAGACTACAGGAGCCCCCCTTCAAATTGTATGCTAAGCCACACCTCCAACTCGGCAAGAAAGAAAATAAAAATGTCCATATTTTTCTTTAGACAATCATTTCATTAAGTAGAGTGCCTTGCAGTTATTGCATCTCCATTGCAGGATTTACCCACATTGATCATATAATAAGCTTAATTTTGGGATATTTGATCCTGTCATTTTTTCACATTCAGAATAAAACATTTTTCAATATTGATCAGTGGTCATTGCTTATTTTACCTGTCTCATATGTATGAATGAAAGGAATTGGGGAAGATGATTCTAGACAAAAATATGCCTTTTATTAAGAAAGCAATAAAAGTTGAAATTTATGGCACCTTGTCATCTATCAAAAAAAAAAAAAAGGGAGTAATAGGAAATGGATTTCACAATCTAAGGGCTCGTTCACACGACCGTTGGTGTCCCGTGCCTGTGCTGTGAACCGCAAATTGTGGTCCGCAATGCACGGGCACCTTCCGTGGGCAGGCGCATGGGGATTGCAGACTCATTTACTTGCATGGGTCCACGATCCCTCCGTTCCGCAAAAAGATAGAGCATGTTCTATCCTTTTGCGGTGCGGAGGCACGGAATGGAACCCCAGAAAGCACTTCGTAGTGCTTCCGTAGTGTTCCGTTCCATGCTTCCGTTACGCACCATTCCGCATCTCCAGATTTGCAGACCCATTGAAATCAATGGGTCTGCATCCGTGATGCGGAATGACAACGGTGCCCGTGTATTGAGGATACGCTAATGCGGTCCGAAATACAGGAACAGGACACAAACGGTCGTGTTAACGAGCCCTAAGGCAAATGGGATGATGTAAAAGTAAGAAAATCCCTTCAGTGAAATCACTGAAAAAAAATGAAACTCTCAATGTGGCAGTCTCATCAGCTGCAGGAAAGCCACATACGATCTTCATTGTCTCACCCAGCATGAAGCACACCATAAGCGTTCAGTCGTGGCAGAGCCCAGCCGCTCTGCACCATGGCGGTGCCATCTACTGCTCCGCTCCACCCCTTAGCGGACAGCCATTTGTTGTGTTTACCGAGTAAATGACATAAATGAAGATGCAGTCCTGATATGTTCCTCACATTCCCCGCAGCTGTTTTTGCCAATAGATCTTGTCCAGCCAGGGGCTCATAAATGTATCATTGTTTTACAGAGAGGGGAAATGTACAGAAACAAGGCAGGAGAGGTAACGTAGGTTTTGTAAAATTGCTGGTGGCGTGCAATAAATTATATGCTATTAATGGCATTTGGAAAAGACACGAGGGAGGAGGAGGAGGAATTGTTCTAGGTATGAAAAATAATTGTTTTCTGGCGAGTACTGGGGAATGCTATTACAGCTGTGAGATAGCAGGGGGTTTTGTTTGGGAAGGCAGGTATTTTCCTCCCAACATGGGCGGCTGGGCTGATTTCCAGCCAGGTGAGATCAAATACCAGAACGGAGTTTAAGTGACTAAAAAGAGAAAGAGGTCCAGCTCGGTTAAAATGTTACCTTTATTCTTCAGTGCAGATAAAAGACAGTTACAGTCCAGTCTACGCGTTTCGGATCAGAGACAGTAGCGATCCTTACTCATGACCAGTTTAAGTGACGGTCCGGGTTTTGGCAGCACCTTGCTGTACTTTAAATAGGCAGCTGGGCTCAGAATAGAGGTCTCTGTTTTGGGATCTGAGGCACGGTGTCATACTAGAGGGCTCAGAGCCGCATGCGGGGAAACAGGCCCCCTAAAGCCTGTTGTGGACCACTGAAAGAACCTGTTAACAAGGTGACTGTCTTGTTCTTTGGACTTTCCTTTGTGTGAACGAACACTAAGACTAAAACAATGTTGCTTTGTTTTTTCCTCCTATGTGAAAAACCACTGAAGTTTTCTTTTACAGACTGTTTCTTTTGCTTTTGTTCTGCGTCCGCTTACCCTGCCTACCAGAGCGAATCCTTACACAGCTTATTATTATTTTAAAAAAACAACAACAAAAAGTTCTACTTAATCTGCAATTGTCCCTTTTGTGTGTGAGAGTCAATGCATGGCTGCATTCATAATTCTGCAAATACATTATTACCAATCTGATATATATTAGAGTTTTATATAGAGAGAGAGATGAGCAAATTGATTCTAAACTAATTGGATTCACAAACATTTGTCTGCCAATGGAATCTAAAGTTTTTGCAATAGTTTTGGACGAATAGCTTAAAAATGGCGCCCAGCGCCATTTTACTGTGACTATTGGTGAGGAAAAAGATGGAGGATCACAGGACACTGGGAGGAAGTGAGGTGAGGGGGAAGGCTTTCTCAGAGTCTTACAGACAACCTGATCAGCCAATCAGCGGAAGGATTCAGGGAGGTCCTTTGCTGAGTACATCATACAACCCCATTCTGTCTTCAGCTTGTGACCTAGAAGGATGCGTTATGGCTGTGCCTGATAAGAAACAACTGCAGACACGAGCCACTGTGACAAGGACACTATAAGGATAGTAAAGGGAGAAAATAAGGAGATATTATTGGGTATACTTTAGGGACTTTGATCAGAGAAAGCATATTTAAAGTAAGTGAGGGACATAATTGTGTGTTTAATATGCTGGCTCTCCGCTAGTTCTGCTCATTACAAGATCCTGTAAGAAGAAACTAATTAAAGGGGTTGTGTCACAAAACATATTCAAAATTTTTCAAACCAGAGTCTGGATCTGAATACTTTTGTAATTGCATATAATTAAAAAATTAGTATAGCCAGTGAGCAATTAAAAAAAAATGTATCTGTATAGCGCCACCTGCTGTTTGTCCTTTTCTTTATTTCTTGTACAGTACAGACCAAAGAGTTTTCTTTATTTTCATGACTATGAAAATTGTAGATTCACACTGAAGGCATCAAAACTATGAATTAACACATGTGAAATTATATACATGACAAAAAAGTGTGAAACAACTGAAAATATGTCATATTCTAGGTTCTTCAAAGTAGCCACCTTTTGCTATGATTACTGTTTTGCACACTCTTGGCATTCTCTTGATGAGCTTCAAGAGGTAGTCACCTGAAATGGTTTTCACTTCACAGGTGTGCCCTGTCAGGTTTAATAAGTGGGATTTCTTGCCTTATAAATGGGATTGGGACCATCAGTTGCATTGTGGAGAAGTCAGGTGGATACACAGCTGATAGTCCTACTGAATAGACTGTTAGAATTTGTATTATGGCAAGAAAAAAGCAGCTAAGTAAAGAAAAACTAGTGGCCATCATTACTTTAAGAAATGGAGGTCAGTCAGTCCGAAAAAATGGGAAAACTTTAAAAGTGTCCCCAAGTGCAGTCACAAAAACCATCAAGCGCTACAAAGAAACTGTCTCACATGCGGACCGCCCCAGGAAAGGAAGACCAAGAGTCACCTCTGCTGCGGAGGATAAGTTCATCCGAGTCACCAGCCTCAGAAATCGCAGGTTAACAGCAGCTCAGATTAGAGACCAGGTCAATGCCACACAGAGTTCTAGCAGCAGACACATCTTTAGAACAACTGTTAAGAGGAGACTGTGTAAATCAGGCCTTCATGGTAGAATATCTGCTAGGAAACCACTGCTAAGGACAGGCAACAAGCAGAAGAGACTTGTTTGGGCTAAAGAACACAAGGAATGGACATTAGACCAGTGGAAATCTGTGCTTTGGTCTGATGAGTCCAAATTTGAGATCTTTGGTTCCAACCACCGTGTCTTTGCGCGACGCAGAAAAGGTGAACGGATGGACTAAATTGAAGGCATACTGAACCAGCATGGCTACCACAGCATCTTGCAGCGGCATGCTATTCTATCCGATTTGCGTTTAGTTGGACCATCATTTATTTTTCAACAGGACAATGACCCCAAACACACCTCCAGGCTGTGTAAGGGCTATTTGACCATGAAGGAGAGTGATGGGGTGCTGCGCCAGATGACCTGGCCTCCACAGTCACCGGACCTTAACCCAATCGAGATGGTTTGAAGTGAGCTGGACCGCAGAGTCAAGGCAAAAGGGCCAACAAGTGCTAAGCATCTCTGGGAACTCATTCAAGACTGTTGGAAGACCATTTCAGGTGACTACTTCTTGAAGCTCATCAAGAGAATGCCAAGAGCGTGCAAAGCAGTAATCAAGGCAAAAGGTGGCTTCTTTGAAGAACCTAGAATATGACATATTTTCAGTTGTTTCACACTTTTTTGTTATGTATATAATTCTACATGTGTTAATTCATAGTTTTGTGAATCTACAATTTTCATAGTCATGAAAATAAAGAAAACTCTTTGAATGAGAAGGTGTGTCCAAACTTATGGTCTGTACTGTATGTCTCCCTGAGCTGGTCAATCGTCAATCTGTCACCTGCCAAATCTTCTGTTAGAAGCTGTGGCAGTTACAGGATGAGAACTGCAGCAGAAAGGGCATGTCTTCAGAACTGACAAGATGAAGAAAATGTAGCAGAACAATTGGAGTAATGAATGAGGAGATCTCTGGATAACATGTGTGGCACGGGGGCTAATTCTAGCTTTGTTGAAAAGGTATTGCCATGTACTACATAATGTCTGATTTTCATTTTTTGGCATAACCCCTTTAATGTTCTTCTGTATATGAGCAGCCATCCAGCTTTAAAAAAACAACAACTCAAGTTTACAGTTCATAGGCTTATTTCCAATAGCATTCTGCTGCAAACAATGAGCAAGGCAAACACATTGCACTAAACTGTCTTTATGATATGAATACCTTTGCTTCTATGTTTCTGCTTTAGAAAGTATTAGTACTTCATGAGAACACATTACTACTGTACTCAGTTTAAAGGGTTTTTCCGGTTTGGTTTGCATCAAATTCTTCTGTATTTCTTTTACCTTTATTGAGCATATCCTATGTTCTGGGCTGTGGTCACATGACCATGTCCATGTAGCTCTTTTTTATTTCCTGTGATGTTATGTCCATGCGCAATGAGCCCCAGGAGAGACCGGAGAGGTTAGGAGGGATGGTAGCAATTAAGGAAGTTAATGGTTACTCATGGCAACAGTCTTCTTGCTATGTTGCTCCCCTGGGGCCGTGCAGTGATCAGAAAAGCGTACCTTTTTCTCCTTATGGGTCCTGGGGGTCAGTTGGGGTTCCCTTGGTGGTGATGAATTGTGAGGTGCAAGGCTTAGTATATGAATTATAATATAAAAAAGGTGTCCAGCAAATGCTTGATCCATTAAACACCTTGTCAGCTTTATTTCCAAAAAAATTTAATCAAAAAGTACAATAAATCTGACTTGTTTCAAACACTTGATGACACTTGACACTTCTACTGAGCAAGGCAGATGTCTGGTGGTGACTGCAGAGTACCCTGAAGCATGGAGGCACTGATGAGGCAGGTTTAACAGTAGAACAGCTCCTTACTGGCAGATAAGGTTCCAATACAGCACAGTTCAGACTTTGCATGGACAGACAGATCTTTCACACCTTTAAGTTAACAGGCCATAGTCTTTATTTGAAGCAATTTTCCTCAAACTGCACTATTCTATCCCACACTTAAGCACCCAAAAATAGGGGTATTCCCTTTTCTAGCTTGCTGTGCTAAAAGTAAAAAGATCCACAGAATCCCCTGCGGGATGTGGGCCTTAGCAGATGTATAGTTTGCCTGTAAAGTATGCACAGGCAGCTCTCCTGGACAAGTGAGCTGTGGAATTTAAAAGTCAATAAAACAGATTATCTCCACAGAGCTTCTGCACACACCACCCCTCAACACTGGAATACTCCACAAATAAATAAATATATATATATATATATATATATATATATAGTAGAAGAAGAAAGTCCAGTGGGAGCACCAACCAGAGTGCGGGTGCACGGTCAAACGCAGGGCAGCGGCAGACCCCAAAAATTGTACAAAGCGAAAAAGTAGGACTGCACTCCAAATATGGTAAAAATAGCAGTGATTTATTCACCCATAATATGACAGGTCTTGCGACGTTTCGGCTCACAAGAGCCTTCCTACTTTTTCGCTTTATATATATATATATATATATATATATATATATATATATATATTAATATATATAATATATTTTTTTTCTCTTTTATTTGCCCTACACATTTGCATCTCTCTGCTGGTCAGAGCTATAATTTCTGCTTCCACACACTTCACTGTCTGTTTAAACACTCACTTACTCACTGCTCCCTATGGGCAGGGGTGGGAACAGCCCTACCTAGCTACAGTTACTTAGGCTATAATAGCTGCAGTAGTAACTGTACAAGAAGGAGCTGTTGCTATCATGTGTGTTGCCTGGATTTAGCTTCGCTAGAGTTGTTATCTTTCATTGTAATCTAATCTTCTCATCATGAGCAATATGTATGTATGCTCATTAGCCATAATCTGTTCGAACATTGGGCAGTGTAAAGTTCCATATATGCGTTTACCTGATCCGGCAGACTGTTTCAGCAGAGTCGGATACTGTTGTTCACCACCAGATCCCGATAACTACAATGGGATCTGCAACGGGCGCCTCCCTCTATGGCCCTCTATATATAGAATGCGCGTCCCAGATGTTGGAATGCCTAGTTGTATAGTGCGGCCTAAAATATCTCTCTGTGTGTCACGGTGCTCCTACCTGGATACCGCTGGACCCCAGGCTTTGACTCCCGTAAGCAATAAATAGGGGGAATAATTGATGGATTTGAAAAAAAAAATTGAGTCCAGACCTTATATGTAGCTGAACAGCAGCTTTACTTGAATAAACGTTCTCCAAAACGGTTTACAGACTTTGTCTTGGTCCCAGCAGGTACCAGCACCAAAACTGTCAGGCAAACTCGACTCTGCTACATCCGTTTCTCTCTGGCTCTGCTGTACTGACAGGCTGACTGTATGACTTTGCTTCTTGTATGCTACACTTCTCTTTGTATGGTCTGTCTCCCGATTAGACCAGGAAACTTTCCTCCTGGCTCCTGAGGCTCTAAGCTTTGGCCTCCATGGACAGCAGAGTTGAGGGTGCTCTGGCTGGCTTGGGCATGCCCCTGCATACCTGTCTCCTAGCAGGGTGTAAGCTAGACTAACTGGACTTCTCCCCACCCTTCCTGCAGGAAGTAGGACTCGCCCACCCCTCTCCAAAAGGGGTTAGAATGGAATGGAAGGTTCTACTTAAGATAGCTCTGCCATATCTGCTGGTGAACCAGATACATTACATGAACATATCAGTTGCAAACAGATTAGGAATGCACATTGTGGAGGACCTGGAATAAATACACAAGATGACATGAGGTTAGACCAATAAAGACAGTATCAAGGTGCAGAAGTGATAACACCACTCTAGGGTGTTAAAAATCCAGCGGGGATTCGGCAGGTTTCTGGATGAGTGCCGGATTTTACTGGAGGAAAACCAATACATGCATGCCCTTAGTGTACACAGTACCTGCTGAAGGGTCAGTCCACACGGTGGAATTTGCCGGTGGCTGCGTGGTGTCCACCTTCTATTCTGGGAGCCAGCACTGCAGTTCATGGGCCAGTGGCTTAACACAACACCCCCACTAAAGAGGGACAAGCCATGGCTGTTGAACGCTCATAGGCTAACTCCATTCAATAGATCTAAGCCACAAGCATGTCCGCAGCATTTAAAGCAAACAACTGTGGCAGAAACAGTGTCAAAATCTGCCATTTGAACCTACCCAAAAAGTGATCTCTACTAAAGAAGAAGTTCCAAGCTATTATGAGCCTCGGTGAACAGTGTGAAAATTAAAGCATTATTTTCTTATACAAACAGTGACATAACAAAAATTAACAGTTTGTAAAGAAATATGTTAATCATAAAAATAATTGGTCATTTTTTGATTGTAGATTCTTTTTCAGAGTGATGTAGTGCAGTGGTGTTAATCAGTGCCAGACATATGATTTTCACTATAGATCCCCCTTTTCAGAAATGTGCAATGAATAGCTAGCTGTGT
Organism: Bufo gargarizans; assembly: GCF_014858855.1. NCBI lineage: Eukaryota > Metazoa > Chordata > Amphibia > Anura > Bufonidae > Bufo > Bufo gargarizans. The sequence continues at coordinate 682,564,482 of NC_058080.1, read as the reverse complement.
GTTACATGGACTCCTGAAATGCATTCTCATATCATAAGACATTATTTTGCACGTGTCTGAACTCCAGGAAACCTTTATGTGTGACTCCCACTGAGATCGTCATCTAGAATTTGGGATATATTAGTATTTAAGGCAACGTTATACCCTGTGAAAACAACCTGCGAATGCCTCTGCTGTATTTTACATGTAGACCTGTGTCTGGGAAGTCACTTTTTTATGTTTGTTTGCTATTGATATAATTATGTTTTGCTAACAACAATTAAAAACAGAATTATTGTAATTATCACGGGGACCTCTGGGACTGAACAGCTGCTGCTGTGGATTAAAGGGACACTTACAGTATGTATTTTGTTTTAAAATAATTTAAAACTTTTTTAAATTAATTTTGGCAGTGCTATCCCATTAAAGATGAAACATAAAATATTGTCCTTCTGTAGCACCCAGCACAAATGATTAAACCTCCTAAGTAGATATTTAACCCATTTTCAGTTTACTGCGGCTTTGAGGGGAAGATGTTATCTGAAAAGTAATACTCATTATTAATAGTCCATGTAGAATTGCGATAACAGTAAAGCCTCTTTCACACGGGCGTTGCGGGAAAAGGTACGGGTGCGTTGCGGGAACATGCGTGATTTTTCCTCGCGAGTGCAAAACATTGTAATGCGTTTTGCACTCTCGTGAGACAAATTGCGCATGTATGGTACCCAAACCCGAACTTCTTCACAGAAGTTCGGGCTTGGGATCGGTGTTGTGTAGATTGTATTATTTTCCCTTATAACATGGTTATAAGGGAAAATAATAGCATTCTGAATACAGAATGCATAGTAAAATAGCGCTGGAGGGGTTAAAAAATAAAATAAAAATTTAACTCACCTTAATCCACTTGATCGCGCAGCCCGGCATCTCCTTCTGTCTTCATCTTAGCTGTGTGGAGGAACAGGACCTGTGGTGACATCACTCCGTTCATCACATGATCTTTTGCCATGGTGATGGATCATGTGATGACCGGAGTGACGTCACCACAGGTCCTGTTTCTCCACACAGCTAAGGGCTCTTTCACACTTGCGTTGTTCTTTTCCGGCATAGAGTTCCGTCGTCGGGGCTCTATGCCGGAAAAATCCTGATCAGGATTATCCCAATGCATTCTGAATGGAGAGAAATCCGTTCAGGATGCATCAGGATGTCTTCAGTTCCGGACCGGAACGTTTTTTTGGCCGGAGAAAATACCGCAGCATGCTGCGCTTTTAGCTCCGGCCAAAAACCCTGAACACTTGCCGGAAGGCTGGATCCGGAATTAATGCCCATTGAAAGGCATTAATCCAGATCCGGCCTTAAGCTAAACGTTGTTTCGGCGCATTGCCGGATCCGACGTTTAGCTTTTTCTGAATGGTTACCATGGCTGCCAGGACGCTAAAGTCCTGTTTGCCATGGTAAAGTGTAGTGGGGAGCGGGGGAGCAGTATACTTACTGACCGTGCGGCTCCCGGGGCGCTCCAGAGTGACGTCAGGGCACCCCACGCGCATGGATGACGTGATCGTGACGCACTTGCTTGCAGATGCTTGCGATTTTCACGCAACCCCATTAATTTCTATGGGGCCTGCGTTACGTGAAAAACGCACAAAATAGAGCATGCTGCGATTTTCACACAACGCATAAGTGATGCGTGAAAATCACCGCTCATGTGAACAGCCCCATAGAAATAAATGGGTCAGGATTCAGTACGGGTGCAATGCGTTCAACTCACGCATCGCATCTGCGTGGAATACTCGCCCGTGTGAAAGGGGCCTAAGAGAGATCCATTGTTCTCTTGATAGTCTTAGATAAAGATGCCCACAAAAGAACATTGGGCCAGATTTATCATTAGCTCAAGTCAGAATAATGGAGTGAAAAAGTCGCAAATTTTTGAGCAATCACTAAAACTGCGCAAAAATTTGCGACTTTTTTCTGCTCTGCACTATGCTCGCCAGTTTTCTGAAAGTGGGCGTGTTTTCTTATGTAAATTAATCTCTAGACAGATTTACTATTGAGACTATTTAAAAAGTCGCAAAAAAGTCGCAAAAAATTGCGCAATTTCACTCCAGTGAGGACCATGCTTATCTTATGAGACTTTTTAATAGAACATGCGACTTTTTCGTAAAGACGTGCGACTTTTTCGTAAAGATGTGCGACTTTTGTAAAGCTGCTTACTGACGGATAAATTGCTACCGTCAAACCACATTTATTACAGTCTTAAAGGGCCGATCATAAATCTGACTTGGCTAAAACTGACTTTAGCCATATGTGAAAGTGGAGTGAGCTGTCAGAGTCATGATAAATCTGGCCCATTGTATTTATCAGTGTAATGTGTGATGCTGTGATAGTGTGATGTAATGTGTGATGCTGAGTCACACTGCCCATCTATGGCCACAGTGATGGTCTGTCTGAGAGAGTCGAGTGAGTGAGACTGTCTGCTGTGCTGAATGTTCAAACAAAAGAGCCAGGGTATATCCAGAAACCCATCCATCAGTTTTTTATTTATTTAAAAATTTACATAGAATGTTCACATATAAGTTGTTAATAAATGACAACATATTGATGGAAGTTTCACTTAAAGTAAGGGTTATCTACTATTAGGATAACAAGAGGAGTTTTTATTATAGTTATTTAAAAAATGCTAGGAATGGTGACAACATAAAAGAAGGCATGCTCACATGGCCTCAAACACCCTGCACCAATTCTCTCCACTGGTCTTTGTTTATGTGGCTGTAACTATGACATGCCTTTATACTACCAAGTCTAGATATTGGCTGTAGTTGTCATGTCCAGGCACATGGACCATCCATGAGACCATCCAAAAGTTTGGACACACCTTTTAATTCCATGGTTTTTCTTTTTTTTTTTTCCCCCTACATTCTTGATTCATACTGAAGACATGAAAATAATGAAGGAACACATATGGAAATAAGTAGTAAAGAAAAAAATTGTTCAACAAACAAGAACATGTTTTATATTTTAGATTCTTCAAAGTACTCCTCTTTTGCTTTGATAACAGCTTTGCACTCTCTTGGCATTCTCTCAGTCAGCTTCATGAGGGAGTAACCTCAAATAGTTTTAAATTAACAGTTATGCCTTGTCACCATTGGGAGATTCAATTATTAGTGGTACAGATAGTGGTCTGTCACAAAGACAGAGGTCACTGAACAGTGTTTTGTCTTGGTGCTCAAGTTCGACATATTGCAGATCAGGTTGATAGATTACTGGGAGGAGCTGGTGAAGACCCAGCAGTCATAGTGCACATTGGCACCAATGGCAAAATTAGAGGTCGGTGGAAGGTCCCTAAAAATGATTTCAGGGACCTCAGGTCGCAAGTTCAAGGTAAAGACCTCAAAGGTATTATTTTCTGAAATACTACCAGGACCACGAGCCACACCAAAAAGGCAGCAGGAGATTAGTGAGGTTAACAAGTAACTCAAGAACTGGTGTAGAAAGGAGGGGTTTGGGTTCCTGAAAAATTGGGCTGACTTCTCTGTCAACTATAGGCTCTATGGTAGAGATAGGCTGCACCTCAATGGGAAAGATGCAGCTGTCTTGGTGAAGAAGATGACTAGAAGGTTGGAGGAGTGTTTAAATTTGGAATTGAGGAGGAGGATGACCACCTTATAGAAGGGGAAGATAGTTCAGACAGTGACTGGGGCAAGCTAATGGAACTGAGGTGAAATGGAAGGAGGGACTACAACAGTTTATAAGGAAAGGTGTAGCTTAAAAAATATCCAAAAACCTCTTAATTGTATAAATACTATTACCAGAAGCCTGACTAAAAAAAATAGATTAACTGGAATTAGTAATATCTAAGGAGGACTATGACATAGTAGAAATAACATAGTGGCTGGATGGTAGCTATGACTAGGAGGTTAAAGGGTTTCTGTCACCTGAATTTAACTCTGCATTTCTTTTATTTAAGTATGCCCCCGTTTTCGTGTAATTTTAACTTTTATTATATGCAAATGAGACTCTAGGAGCAGGGGGGGCGTTGCGCCTGCTCCTAGAGGCTCCGTTCGCCCACCTCATTTCCACGCCCTTCTGTCTTGATTGACACGGCCCATCTGCCGTGTAAATCTCGCGCCTGCGCTGTCCCGTTCAGTATTCGGCGCAGGCGCAGGGAGAAAGCCGGCTGCCAGAGAGAGCATTTAAAGAGTGATAAGGGAGAAGTTGTAGAGAGTGATGAGGAGAAAGTGAATTTATCAAATATATGTATCTCCACTGTATTGACTGAAGAAACTGAAATGTCAGATGAAATGCAGATTGTCAAAGTAAACTCCCCATTAAATGTGGCCTGTCTGACCCAGGAAGAAATGCAGTGGACCACAGATCTACTAACTATGTATAATAAATCCATATATGAGCCAATACAGAGATTTCTCCTATGATCTGTTTAGAGCCATGACTATGACCATAATAAGAGGACATCCTCTACGTCTAGAGAAAAAATAGTTTCTACACCAAGATAAAATGGGGTTCTTTACTGTAAGAGCAGTGAGACTATGGAACTCTCTGTCTGAGATGGTGGTGATGGTGAGTTCACTAAAAGAGATTAAGAGGGACTTGGATTCATTTCTGGAGTGTTATGATATTACGGGTTAAAGTTATTAGAAATTTGGAGAGGGGTCGTTGATCCAGGGAGTTATTCTGATTGCCTGATTGAGTTGGGCAGGTTTTTTTTCCCCTAAAATGAGGAAAATTTGATAAGCTGAACTGGAGGGATGTATGTCTTTTTTTGAGTCTTGCAAACTATGTTAGTATGTCTAAGAGTTAATTTGTGGAATTATTTGCCTCCATAAATTGTGCTGTTCAGCTGTAGGATTGGTACACAGTTCCCTACATAATTTAGCCCTATTCTTCTACTGTTCTAATCCACATTATAGCAAGAACCACTCAACTAAGTAAAGAGAAGCAACAGTAAATCATTACATAAGACATGTCTTAAGACATGAAGGTTAGTCTGAAAAATGTAAAGGTATTACAGTCATGAAAAACATCAGATGCTTTGATCAAACCGGCTGTCATGAGGACCACCCCAGGAAAGGAAGACCAAGAGTTACCTCTGCTGCAGAGGATAAGTTCATTAGTTAATAGTGATGAGCGGCAGGGGCAATATTCAAATTTGCTATATTTCGCAAATATTTGGTAGAATATTTGTCATCTATTCAAGAATTCGCAAATTCGAGATTATTTTCTTGATTGCGAAAAATCGGCAATGTAATATTCATGTAATGTGCTCGAAATACAGGCTCATGTAATGTGCTCGAAATAGCTAAATTTTTCAAGCTGCTAGAAGTTTCCTGAGACTGGAGAAAATGGTTGGCTTGGCAGAACATTACAATAGCTTTATATGCAGATAGAGTGCTCCAATATATACGTGATTGCGAAATCTGCACCAATGATACGAATATTTTGGCGCAATACGTGCAACTTCACATTTTAACAGGTCTGACTACTTATTAGTGATTGGTGCACTAAGTATTGTTGTGAACTTGTGACATCACAGCACTATGTATGTATGTATTGTGAGACAGTGACAGGTCTCACGCAGGTTGGAGGCAAGGAAGGGGTGGATAGTGCAGTCCACACCCCTGTTCCACCACAGGTGAGACAAGCTGGAGGTAATCAGCCTGGCATAAGGCACCTCCCAGAGTGTCAGAAAGGAGGGAGTGTGTTACCTGTGGACAGAGGCCTGGAGGCTCTGTCTGTGTGGTCTCAGCTGGGCTAGGCTGAGGGACTATGAGGCTAAGTGACAGCCTGGAATTTGGGGGACGCAGTGATGCCTGCGGTACAAGGGCCACAAGGTCAGAGTCGGGAGGACTGCTGGACCACAATCCCCCAAAGGGACTTGCATTTGCTACAGCCTGGAGGCTGCTGGGCTAGCTGAGAAAGCCGCAGGTTATGACCGTGTCTGAACAGCACTCTATAGGTGAGTCAGGGATTCTACCCTATGTTTAGTTAGAGCCCAGCCGGGCAGGTATTTGTTTTGTGTTATTGTTTGTTGTTGCTGGTGTTGCACAATAAATGCAAAGTTTGGACAGTATATCCGTGTCTGGTGACGTAACCTGTGAGAATGACCCCTGGAGAAGAGCTAACCCCCCCCCCCACACACACAATTGGTGGAGGATGCGGGCAGTTGTCCCTGCTGATAAGTAAAAGTGCTGGAAGCCTGCTAGTTTGCAGGAGCAGAGACTGCTGGTGTTAATCTGGACATTTTTTATTTATTTTTCTGTGGTGCAAACAGTGCAGGATTTAAAGGGCCAGAAGCCCAGTACAAGAGACTGATCAGTGGAAATGACTGCAAAATGGTATATAGCCTGTGGGAGAAATCCTGTGAGTTAGTGATCGGGGGAATCCCGCTAGGGGTCATTCTAGACTCCCGCTAACAAGTGTCTCGGGTCCTGCCTGAAATTCTGGACTTTGTAACAAGGGGGCCAGAGACAAAAACTACGGTGTCACTGACCTTTGTGACGGACTATGGCTCTGTGCAATGGGAGCTGTTAAAATGAGAGACACTGGAAGTGGAATTTGTAATGGGCAAGGACTTTCCATTGTTTGGGCAGTTGTGGAGCGGAGTTCCTGATAAAAAGCAAAGATATGCCTTTGCTAAGGGCAACCTTCGGGAAGACAAAGAGGTGGAGAGCGGTGCAGTTCTCATGAGTACATATCTTCTCTGCGATTGTGCACAAGATTCTAAAGGGTGCGGCTGGAATGACCGTCCAAGAAAAGTCTGCATTCAAGGCCAGGGCGTTTCCAGTAGCAGCGGTTGCATCACGGAGGTTGCATCTGCAGGTGATCGTGGTACCAGGAACCAGGGACAGTCTTCCAAAGTCCGGAAGAAGGATGATGATCTCGGTAGAGATGTCCCTGGAATGTCCTCGGCTCCCAAGACTGCCAAACCCGTGGCATCAGGGGGTAGAACGTTTTTGTTGATTGTGTGGCAGAGCCCATTACAGTGAGTCGGCAGCAGTTGCTACCTGCTGGGCCGGTATGGGGTAAGACACCCAGTCGAGAAACTGCTACAAAAATATGTGACAATGTGAAAAAAGCAGTGTCTGGACAGGCGGATAAGCCTGCTGTGATCGCTCCCTCGCGGAAATCTTCAGAGGAGAAGGTTTCTGTGTTACCTCAGTTTCCCATGACCAGAGCTAGTTTTGGGATGACAAGGATCCGGGATCCCATGCTTGCCCGGGTAAGAGGTAGCACAATATTGAAACCTGAGACTGGTAAAATAATAAAGGTGCTGGACAGTCGTGCGGATAAGGACTATCTGCTGATTTTCACTGAGCGTGAGACTCCAATGAGAACAGGGACTTATGAATTTGATGTTACAGATACGCTCATGCATGAGGGAGTATTGGGCCGTGATATCGGTTTGTTGCTGTGGGCTAAGGTAGACACTTCTGCAGATAGTGATGAAACTCCTGAAGAACCTGTACCTGTCCCTTTAAGTGAGGATCTAAGGGAGCTGCACTTTGACCTGCATAGGGAAAGAATATTGACGATTGGAAACAATGGTGCTGGTCAAGTGCAAAGTGATGGTGACAAAAGTGCGGAAATGCATAAGGAAAATGTGATGTCATATAAAATATGTGGTGACAGTGATATATCTTTTCCGTTGCAGGTTATGGTCAGGGGAGAAGCGCCTCCTGGTGGTAAAAATGTAAATGATGATGTAACTTTATTTTCTGCATCTGCTATTTTTCATGAAGCGCTATATGACTTAATCAAAAGGTTTGACGACATGCATATAAGTAGTGTGGAGCAAATCCCAGCTCCAGCTCAGTGTTTAAAGGTGCAGAAAAAATATGATAGGGTTAGAGGGTGTACCGCACGTACCAGAGGTGGAAATGCAGTCTCCGCAATGTTGGTTGGTTACTAAGGAGTGTCCCAGGTGGGGATTAGCTCATCGGTGCCCCTAGAGGTCAGAATTAATAATGACACAAGCGGTATAGGTGACTTATGTGCTGTGACCGATAGCAACCCAGAGAGTAAATCTACCATGTCAAGGTCCTGCAAAACAAACGTGGTTACTAGTAGCAACCAGACAGTTATATCTGACGAGATGAGAATTAAGTCGGGTGACGTCAGCCTAGGGTCTGAAGCCCATATCCAGACAGTTGTGGGTGACCTGACACGACAGTACAGCTGCAAACAGGAGGATGATCTCTCTCTATCTCCTCACGCTCCCTAGAAACGTTAGAGACGGGACTAGCTGTCTTCACAGAGCAACTGAAGAAGGTTTCAGAAAGGGCAAAGAAGGAGAGCCAGAAAGAGAATGGTGATACTCCTACATCTGCTGCAGCAGAGCCGAGCAAGGAGCAGCTGGAACCAGAGGCCCAAAAGCGGGCCACTTCCCACAAGCTTGTGCAAAAAGGTAAAAAGAAACTGCTGAAAAACATGGAGTTGGTGGTTCAGCGCCTGGAGAAACAGGGTGTGACATGCAAAAAGGTAGAGAAAACCAAGAACAAACTTTAGCGAGAATTGGATGATCTGATGGTGGACCTGGACCACCAGAAGCAAGTTATGTCTAATCCAGCGAAGAAACAGGAGAAGTGTGACTGGCTCCTAGCTGAAGAGAAATACACCTCGGCTCGATATGGTGAAAAACATGACCAAACAGAGACTGATGCTTGGGAAAAGGAGACCAAGACCCTCTCCTTGGCTAGAGCCCTGGAAGAAGCGCTTGAGGAGCATGCTGAATTGGAGAGGCTGAACAAGCAACTCAGAGCAGAGACAGAAAATCTCATGACTCATGAGCTTAAAAGATGAGTTGGAGAGATCTAAGTGTGCTCTCGAGCAGCAGGTGCAAGGTGAGAAACCTGAAGAGGAGAGTTCTCTGGAAGACGTCAAGAAGCCAGAGCCTGTTACAAATGGCACTGGAGAGGGTGGCACTGTGGTGCTGGCTGTGGCAGAGAAGATGGAAGATGCTTCTGCTAAACCAGTTTATGGGGCTGATGTGGATGCTGAAGACCACAGACCCGTGGTAGCATGTAGCCTAGGCCTGGAAGACATTCCCTCTGCATACAAGGCCTTCCAAATAGCCAGCAGGCTGCTGGGGAAGAAGTACGAGGAGGTGAACGATCAGTTTTCGGATCCGGGCTATTACGATGGGCTGTATCTCCTGACTCCTCCACAAAAGAACAGTGTCCTGGGTGAGCCTCTGGATAAATCTGGAGAAAATGACAGAAGACGAGGAGTTGTCACCACCAGACATCTGAGAAGCTCTGACAGATGCCTTTCAAAACCTCCTCCTTGAGCTTCCTTTGTTTTGGTTTTCAGTTCTTCATCTCGTTAGCCTCTCTCAGCTGTCATGTAGTTGGACTGATTGCATCCCTTTAAATTCCTCCCCATAATGCATTAGTGTGCGGTTTATACAACTTCCTGGAGTGTGTGTGCATGCTGATCCTATTTCCCAGTCTTCTACAAGATAAGTGTTGTACATTCATTTGTGATTTTCTGTTTGCTGGATCCTCCTCTGTGTCTAGTGTAGGGAGCCGGTGGTCGTGTCCCCTCACTATTATAGGGTGTTCAGGTGTTATACAGTCGAGGTACGAGGATATGCGATCATCTACCATTGGGATGTTCGCATAGGCTGAGCAGTCAGGGAGAGTGCCAGGTCTTTGCAGGGGTCTCCCTTTTTGTTCCTTAGTTTTGGATCCAGTGAGTTATATATTCATTTTGTATTGTCTTGTTTCCTGTACACCTTCCGTAACAGGAGTCTGCTGAAGACCCTGGTGCCTCCTGCCTCGATGAGAAAGAGGGGGAGGGGTTAACAGGGCAAGTGTATGGTGCCATGTCCGAGAAGGATGAGAAGGCGGTCAAAGAGACTGGAGACTTCGAGAAGACAAAGGCTGAGAAAGTTAAGGCTGAAGTGAAGTCCCCAGGTGCTACAGAGACCAAAGTTAAGCCAAAGGGAGCCGCGGCCGAAGTGGAAAAAGCCGCTAAAGAAGCAGAGGTCTCTAAAACTGCCATAGTAGCTGGGGTAACTACTGCTGGAAAGAAGGAAGAAGTGACCCAGATGCACGTAAAAGAAGCAAGTAGGGGCAAGTATGCTCTGCTGAAGGACCCCTGCAAAGCAAAGGAAAAAGTGTCGGGATATGACCATAACTGGGAACAGTTCAGGCAAGAACTGCAACAGTCCAAGAAATGACGTGAGGCGCATGTACAGGAGCCAGAGGATCTAAAAAGAGAGAGAGATCAAAATATACGACAGCGCATCATTATCACTTGGGAAAGAGTAGGAAAAGAGTATCTGGCTATGAGATGGGCACATGAGGCCTTTAGGCAGTTTCGGTTAGGGAAGATGTTGGTTCTGGTGATAAACCAAGGTCTGCTGGCGTGGGTCTGGCAGAACAAAGGGAAGGTACATGTCACTGAGGTTCCTGGCCTTGGTGAAATAAGAACCGGTAATTTTCTGTGTCAGCGGCAGCTAGTGCTCGCTGACACTGGGTTACTTAGTGTGGCTGTAAAGCCAATCTGGGCCGGTTCTTATTGGGAGCAGCCAAAGAGCAGGGTGGGTGGCTGTTCCCCACGTCCAGGCCAGGTCGATACCCTCTCACCAGCCTCCCGTGGTTATGCAGGTGTTCACCCTCACGGGCTTGAACAAAGGGGGGGGGGATATGTGAGACAGTGACAGGTCTCACGCAGGTTGGAGGCAAGGAAGGGGTGGATAGTGCAGTCCACACCCCTGTTCCACCACAGGTGAGACAAGCTGGAGGTAATCAGCCTGGCATAAGGCACCTCCCAGAGTGTCAGAAAGGAGGGAGTGTGTTACCTGTAGACAGAGGCCTGGAGGCTCTGTCTGTGTGGTCTCAGCTGGGCTAGGCTGAGGGACCACGAGGCTAAGTGACAGCCTGGAATTTGGGGGACGCAGTGATGCCTGCGGTACAAGGGCCACAAGGTCAGAGTCGGGAGGACTGCTGGACCACAATCCCCCAAAGGGACTTGCGTTTGCTACAGCCTGGAGGCTGCTGGACTAGCTGAGAAAGCCGCAGGTTATGACCGTGTCTGAACAGCACTCTATAGGTGAGTCAGGGATTCTACCCTATGTTTAGTTAGAGCCCAGCCGGGCAGGTATTTGTTTTGTGTTATTGTTTGTTGTTGCTGGTGTTGCACAATAAATGCATAGTTTGGACAGTATATCCGTGTCTGGTGACGTAACCTGTGAGAATGACCCCTGGAGAAGAGCTAACCCCCCCACAGTATGTAGCAAAGATACATACATACAGCACTATGTATGTAGCATGTATTATGGACAGCAGAATCCGCTACACTATATCACTATCTAACCTACACTGACTATCTCCCACTAACTATCTGTATTATATATAACTAACTAACTATAACTAACTAACTAACTATCTAATGTAATGACACAGGAAAGCAGAGAGCACAACAATAACACTACTGTCTCTCAGATCTGCAAAATACTGCATACAAAGGGCTGCTGGGGTGGTTCTTATATAGTAAGGGGAAGGCAACTTTCCTATTGGTTGCTAGGGATGTTACTAAGCTCAGACAAAGACATTGCAGCCTTCTCATTGGCCCACAAGCAAGAAGGGAGGTTATTGTTGAAAAAAAATCTAGAAAATTCTAAATTACGAATATATATCACTATATTATAAATATTCGCGAATTCTCAAAGTGCCGATATTCGCGAATAATATTCGCTATTCGAATATTTGAGCCCAACACTATTAGTTACCAGCCTTTAGAAATTACAAATTAACAGCATCTCAGATTAGAGCCTACATAAATGCTTTATATCTCAACGTCAACTGTTCAGAAGACAATCCGGCCTTTATGGTTGAATTACTGCAAAGAAGCCACTAGTGAGGAAAAAGAAGAAGAAGAAGAAAATTGTTTGGGCGAAGAAAGACAAGGAATGGACAATAGACCAGTGAAAATCTGTACTTTATCTGATTTGAGATTTTTGGTTGCAACCTCCATGTCTTTGTGAAATGCAGAAAAAATAAGCTGATGGTTTCCACCTTGAAGCATGTGAAAGGAAGTGTGATGGGGTGGGGGTGCTTGTAGGTAACACTGTTGGTCATTTACTAGAAAAAGTGCCTGGCGCTGCCTGGGAATGATGATTGAGGAGTCCACACCTTTAGATTATTTGGAATGCAAGTTCGTAGTAATGTTCATTCCCGATAATCGGCCCAAACATTGTGCAGTGCAAATTTAGCTTTATTCTGCTTTTAATGATATCACCTATGTGTACAGATAAGCAGGTAACTGCAGTAAAGTGATCTAAATAAAATAATGATCATAAAAAATTATTTAAAAATGTGTTAAACATAAAAATGTGATTTAAATAATAGGTCATTTTCTTATAACACATTCCCTTTAAATATTGATGACCTATTCTCAGGACACAGCATCTGATCCATGAGGGTTTGACTTTTTGCACCCCTGCTGATCATCTTTTTGATGGCAAAATGGCACTCGGCTGAGCTCTGAGGTGTCTTCTCTGTATACCAACCACAATGCTGTACAAAGTATAGGAACCAAGGGCGGACTGACCGGTCAGGCACTTCAGACGTGGTCCGAGGGCCTGGCTGGGATGGGGGCCCGCCACAGCCGTGCACATAACATAATGTGCATGGACTGCAAAGTTATTCACCCGGGCCCGGCGGCTTGAGCAGCATAGCGAATCGCGATATTACCTATAGTATTCCCAGCGCAGGCGGGCGCGATAACATCATCACGCGCCTGTGCCTGGACGCAGCACAGTGACGTGCGCCGCGCGCCTGCCTATCTGCGAGTGAGCGTCAGGAGTCTAAGACACAGGTAAGTATTGGCTTTTATTTTATTTTTTTGTGTGCCAAGCCAACTTTGGGGGAAATTACTGGGGGGGGGGGGGAACATGAGGCGAGGATACATATTACTGGAGGGACAATGGGGGGCAAATTACTACATGGTGAGCAATCTACTACATGGGGGCAGTGGGGGGAAATTAATACTGTGGGGGCAGTGTGGGGGAAAAATTACTACCGTGGGGGCAGTCTGGGGGGAAACCAATACTGTGGGGGCAGTGTGGGGGACAATTGGTACTGTGGGGGCAGTGTGGGGGACAATTGGTACTGTGGGGGCAGTGTGGGGGACAATTGGTACTGTGGGGCAGCGTGGGGGAAATTAATACTGTGGGGGCAGTGTGGGGGACAATTGGTACTGTGGGGGCAATGTGAAGGACAATTGGTACTGTGGGAGCAGTGTGGGGGAAACTGATACTGTGGCGGATACTTGGTACTGTGGGTGCAGTGTGGGGGACAGTTGGTACTGTGGGGCAGTGTGGGGTACAATTGGTACTGTGGGGGCAGTGTGGTGTACAATTGGTACTGTGGGGGCAGTGTGGGGGACAGTTGGTACTGTGGGGGCAGTGTGGGGGACAATTGGTACTGTGGGGCAGTGTGGGGGACAATTGGTACTGTGGGGCAGTGTGGGGGACAATTGGTACTGTGGGGCAGTGTGGATGACAATTGGTACTGTGGGTGCAGTGTGGGGGACAAATGGTACTGTGGGGGACAATTACTACTGTGGGGGCAGTGTGGGGACAATTACTACTGTGGGGGCAGTGTGGGGATAATTACTACTGTGGGGGCAGTGTGGGGGACAATTACTACTGTAATGGCAGTGTGGGGGATGTCGCTATTGGATAGGAACTTTAGGGGCATTTCTATTACAAGGACATATTAGGGGACATTATTTTTCAGAGACACTATATAGGTATTATAACCTGTAGCACAATATAGGATGTTATTATTACTGGGGGTACTCTAGGGGACATTATAATTTCTGTAGACAACATAGGGACATTTGGGGGTCATTTATCAAACTGGTTTAAAGTAGAACTGGCTTAGTTGCAACCAGATTCCACTTTTAATTTTCGACAGCTCCTTTTGAGACTGAAAGGTGGAATCTGATTGGTTGTTATGGGCAACTAAGCCAATTGTACTATACACCAGTTTGATAAATTACCCCAAATATGAGAACATTACATGTCTGTGTAACAAACTCTGTAGAGACGAGATGCGGCTGAAAGAATTTGTCATGGCGGTCTGGGTCAAACGGAGGAGAAGAGGAAAGAGAAGATCTACATGACAGGAGATGTCACTGGATGTAAGAGGTATGTGGTGCTGTATTCTCCTATATGTAGAGCTGGCTCACTACTGTGACCTGTGTCTCATCTTCTCCTCTAAGTGTTTTTTTTAATTATAAGGCTACTATCACACTAGCGTTAAAGTTTTCCGGTATTGAGTTCTGTCATAGGGTCTTAATACCGGAAAAAAACGCTGGGGACAAAACTGAGCTAAACAGAACAAAATCCTCCAAAATGTGTTCCGTTTAGTTGTGTTCCCAGACCGGAGAGCAAACTGCAACATGTTGTATTTTGCTTTCCGTCCTCGGATGTGGAGCAAGACTGATCTGACACAATAGAAAACGGTTCCGTCCCCCATTGACTTTCAATGGAGTTCATGACGGATCCGTCTTGGCTATGTTACAGATAATACAACCGGATCTGTTCATAACCGATGCAGATGGTTGTATTATCAGTAACAGAAGTGTTTTTGCTGAACCCTGCCGGATCCAGCAAAAATGCTAGTGTAAAAGTAGCCTAATTTATGTATTTTAAATTTGGCAACTAAAAATGTAATTTTTGCAGTCCTATGTAACACTACAGATAACATAAGGTAAAAGAGTTCTCTGGGATTTACATATTGATATAGGTGATGTGGGCGGTGCGATATGTGGGTGTGGCTTAAGAGTGGGCGGGGACACAGGGGCCCCATAAACTCCTATTGCCCGGGGGCCCATGAGTTGTCAGTCCGCCCCTGATAGGAAGTATGCTTATTATTGGTGCATCGGACCCCCACAGGTATTGATAGCCTATCAGGAGGATAGCTCATTGATATTTAAAGGGGTTATCCAATTTCTCATACAGCCCCCCCATGTGCCGGGCCCCTCACAGGTAATATACTTACCCCACTCCCTTCACTGCTCCTGGTCCCTGCACTGCCATTGCTGCTTCTCCCTGTACACAGATGAAAACATCCGGTGCTGGGGGATGGGGACAACCCCTTCCATAGCGTCACCCGCAATGCTAGGGAGGCTCGTCCCGGCCTGCCATTGGCTGGTCCCCCACCCGACACCGGATGTTTTCATTCATGTACAGGGAGAAGTAGGAGCAGAAGGTGTGGGGACCAGCAGTATATTACCTGTGAGCGGCTCGGCTAATGGGGGCTGTTTGAGTAATTGGATAACCCCTTTAAGTCC
The DNA here is from genome assembly GCF_014858855.1 of Bufo gargarizans. NCBI lineage: Eukaryota > Metazoa > Chordata > Amphibia > Anura > Bufonidae > Bufo > Bufo gargarizans. The sequence continues at coordinate 682,549,185 of NC_058080.1, read as the reverse complement.
CTGAAAAGCCCTCTAATACTGATGTACAGGGCAAGGGCCCCAGAACCCCCTCACTGTGCAGCATATAACAGATTCCATAGGGCCCCATAGCAGTTTCTCAGTATATAAACACCAAACACTGGACAGCTCGCGATTCAAAGCACGACTTCCCAGATTTCTGATTAATATAAAAAGATTTTTGTATTAAATGTAAAAAAAAATGTAAAAAAATTTAATACAAAAAATTCACCCTCTGCTTCACCCACTTTATCTGGACTTCTATGCCAGAAGATAGCTAATGTCATATCTGCAAGATGAAGTTTAGCTGAGGCCCTAGATACCTGTTTGACCTTATTTCTTTTTTATAGCAATGCAGGCCAGAGGATGCAACCCTCTCCTGTTGTAATAAATAATAGCAAAAATTGAATAATCACCTCTTCTTCCACATATTACAATTAAATTGTGGGTATTGTTCAGCACCATTATGTAAGCAACATATGACAATATTATTTAGACAGAGTATGGAACCATTATGTGGACACTTGGAATGATTACGTGAACAATGTGCAGCCTTATGGCCTTATTTTTAGACCTTGTACGGTATTAGTATATTGCCATGATATGGAGCTATTATTGGTGTGAATATTGCATTGAATGATACAGTTTTATATTTGTTAATGATGCACATACATGCATGGCCACCATCACTAACCTGGATATACATTCTTCCCTTTGATTTATGAACCAAACTTATTGAACTAATGAAAATGTATATTTGAGAGGGGAGAATATTTCACTCTTAGCTAAGGGCATATGAGCTACATATGCTAAATGCCAGGGATGCCCAACCTGCCCTCCAGCTGTTGCCAAACTATAACTTCCATCATGCTCTGCTGTAGGCTGTCCGGGCATGCTGGGAGTTGTAGTTTGGCAACAGCTGGAGGGCCGCAGGTTGAGCATCACTACTAAACGTAATTTAGGGTGCTGTTTCAAAAGTATTTACTAGCATGGACATTTCTATCTATTTATCTATTTGTTTATGTATCAGTCTTCTATGTAATATCTATCTATCTCTCTGTCTATTATTATTATTATTTATTATTAAATCACCATTCATTCCATGGTGCTAGACATATGATAAGGAGTTAACGTACATAATAAAAAAAAATAGTAAAATAAGCATTTATCTATCTCAAACTATCTGTCTATTTCTTTCTTTAATAATCTAATATCTATCTATCTATCTATCTATCTATCTATCTATCTATCTATCTATCTATCTATCTATCTATCCTCCTCAGCATTGAAATTTCATATCTATTTATCCTTCCCAGTTCTGTTGAGATCCCGCAGCTTCTGCTACTTGAGTGTAACGGTCACTCTGCTTTTACATACCATGCGCTGTGTTATATCCATGATGCTGTCTGTGCTACTTGGAACCGATTGCCGACATGACAGATAGCGCTGTCAGTGTTGTCGGTGTCTTTCCCGCTTGCACTGATATGAATGTCACTAGGTAATGTATTTGTATGCTGGCGGTTTACCTTTCCTGTGCTTATGAAGCTTTCCAGCCTCTGTAAACATCCTCTCGGTCATTGTGAATAATAAGTCCAAATATTTAAAGTCCATTTAGTATTAGACTCGTGTCATAAGTAAACTGCAATGTCTATTTATTTAATGCTGGCCAAGTCTCAGCACAAAATTATTAGAGGTCAAATCTGGTGCCTCCTCATTTTTAGCGAACATGATTTACATAATATCAATAATATTTAAGTATCATTTGGGGAAAAGGGTTACATTCAGTCAATAGAACAAGCTTAGCATGGAAACAAGAATGACACAATGTTCTAAAAGAAGGAGAAATCTTCTGTTTCTGCTGAAAATAGTAAACCAGAAAATATCATGAAATAATCTAGGCCACAGCATCTTGTCGGTGGACAACCACAGATTACTTGGTCCAGAAATATATTTGCCTGTGAAGGTTGACATGTTAAGTTGCAATCAGGGATGGACTGGAAATTTAAAGTGGCCCTGGAAAAAATAAAAAATAAAAGTCAAGCCATAATGCAAGTGGGCCCAAATTGACAGAGGGTGGGGCTGACATAAGTAGACAGGGTCAACTGAGAAGATGGGGCCAACAATACTACAGATGTACACCAGGGTGCAGCACAATATACTGCCCCAGCAGAACCAAACACCACAGTGCAGCACAATATACTGCCTCAGCAGAACCAACTATCACAGTGCAGCACAATATACTGCACCAGCAGAACCAACTATCACAGTGCAACACAATATACTGCACCAGCAGAACCAACTATCACAGTGCAGCACAATATACTGCACCAGCAGAACCAAACACCACAGTGCAGCACAATATACTGCACCAGCAGAACCAAACACCACAGTGCAGCACAATATACTGCACCAGCAGAACCAAACACCACAGTGCAGCACAATATACTGCACCAGCAGAACCAAACACCACAGTGCAGCACAATATACTGCACCAGCAGAACCAAACACCACAGTGCAGCACAATATACTGCCCCAGTAGACACAAATATCACAGTGCAGCACAATATACTGCACCAGCAGAACCAACTATCACAGTGCAGCACAATATACTGCACCAGCAGAACCAAACAACACAGTGCAGCACAATATACTGCACCAGCAGAACCAACTATCACAGTGCAGCACAATATACTGCACCAGCAGAACCAAACACCACAGTGCAGCACAATATACTGCCCCAGTAGACACAAATATCACAGTGCAGCACAATATATGTGCCCCCAAATACTGTACTGCAGAAAAAAAATAGAGCCCCACATATAATAATGCCCTCTAAACTGCCTCCATTAATAATAATAATGCCCCTATAATGCCCCTGATATTAATAATAATCCCTATAGCAGTGCTCCTTATAAGGCCCCACTTGAACCCCACCATCTTCTGCAATGCAGGCCTCAGACTTCTTCTGTGGTGATATCGTGCTGTGGGTATCTTGGCGCAGGTGATTGTGATGACATCAACACAATGCCTGGAACTCAGCACATTGCTTTGCAATGGCGTGCATCGATATATTATGCCACTTCAGTATTCAACTGCATCACCATCCTGCGGTGTTCTAGTTTTATCCAGGAAGGACCGGTGACCATAAGTAACTAGCGCTTCCAACCATGCTGGGGATTGAATGGCGCATTAGGCATTGGCGCCCCAATGCGCCCCCTGTGGGGTAAGACCGCCCCTGGCTATAATTTAATTGGTACTAGGAGCAGGCTGGCTGATAATGAGAACTTTGTGGTTGGTAGTGACAAAATTCTACATGTCTCTGTTTTGGCACGGACTTCTACCTCTGGTGAGGCCAAGGCATTATTGTAATTACCTTGAATAAAAAGTTATCAAAAAGTAATACACACCCCAAAATGGCATAAAATGCATAAAATGGGCCCTGGCACAGCTCCATATAGACATATCTATAAAACAGCTATGGGGGTCAAAATATGGCTTCCCACTGCATTGTATGCAATATTAAATGATGCCATGAAAAAAAAAAAAAAAAAAAAAAAGTTATGGCTCTGGAAAAGAAAGGAGTAAAAAAGCAAAAACTCAAAAATGGAAAATCACCATGTCAAGAAATAAGTGCTCTAAAAGGAGTTGCCTCTTCCCATACTGAGGCATTCTTAAGAATTAGAAGGGTAAAAAATAAAATAAGGAAGAAATAAATGGACAAGTGTTATGGCCATCCGGTCACAGATGATATACCATTGTCTCTCGAGTTCCCCTGCCGGTGGCATGAGGAGCAGATTGGAAGTCTCTGCAGATGAGTCCTCCTCCAGTTTCTGTCTTTGCTCATAATAGACTCAATAAAGAGGTTCCAATTTCAGTGCTGAATACATTGAATAAAAAGTGATTAAAATTCTAATAATACAAGATCTTTAACTAGAGCCCAGTTTATGCTTTTTATGTTTAGTTGAAAAAAAAAGAGAAGGAACCGCTGCTCTGGAAAGCACGGCATCCTTTGTTGGTAGCTATGGAGACACATTAATCACTATTTGACTGTAGAGTCTGAACTCCGCTAACAATGAATATAAAAGGCTTTCCTCGCTCAAGCAAACAGGATATCCTGCTTATATCTCAGCTATTAGAGGAAGTCTGCTGAAATCAGCTTTCCTGGACTTCACCAGTTCATCACGCAGTTCATGGTTTACACAGGGCTAAGGTTGCAGGAGCGCCCACTCTGAGCTGCCATAAATTGCAGCAGCTTCCTTTCCAGCTACTCTCTATACAGAACCTGTGATTGAGGCTAATAGGGTCACTGATCCCCGGTAAACGACATCACATCTGAGGTTGTTTATTCCTCTTGGCTTTGGAGCTATTTTTAAGTTTGGAGAGAGATGCACACTTGAGCCTGTAGGTTCTGGCTAGCCTGGTGCCCTTCTTATTTCTTTTGCATGGCATCTCTTACACACACTGAGACCTTTCAGTATATATTTGTGCAGCGAGACCCTGAGAAGCTAGTGTAGAGGATAGGAGTGGGAGTGGACATGATGAAGCGTTGTGTCATGGTGTCCTACCTCAGGCCCTTGATCCCTGGGGATCGGTGCAGTGGAATTATAGAAGTGAAGAAGGAGGCCAGAGTTGAACGTAACAAAGCCTTTACTAAGTGCATTGTAGAACTTGAAATACATACAGTAGAAGCAGGCTTTAAGTGCAAGTCTTCTCTGGCACCAGCAAGGATGTGGAGGCAGGTTGGGTGATGCCAGCTTTAGGGGTGTAGCAAGTGGGGGCATCGGGTGCAGAGGCTGGGGTGCACCGCCAGGTGGTTCGTTTACATGGTGAAGCAGGGAGGTGTTCGCTCTCTGCTTTACCCTTCTACTAAGCTCCGGCACTCCTCAGCAGCTGCACATGGCCCTGCTGAATGTGTGGGAGGAGCAGTGAAGCCCAGGAATCAGCCTCCTGCACAGCCAGCAGCTCATGCACATCAGATGTGCCCGATCATCAGGGAAACAGGTAAGTATTTGTGATTTTTCTTTTTTTATGGGGCTGGAGAGGGCACTAGGGGCCAAAGGGGGCCACAATGAGAACATAACTCCAGTGAATGGGCCACAAGGAGGATATAACTACAGTGAAGGGGCACAAGGGTGGGCATTACTACTGTGAAGGGGCCACAAGGGGGACATAACCACTGTGAGGGGGCACAAGGTTGGATATAACCACTGTGAGGGGGCACAAAGGTTGTCATAACTACTGTGAAGTGGCAAAATGATGGGCATAACTACTGTCAATAGTAATGAGCGGCAGGGGCAATATTCGAATTTGCAATATTTCGTGAATATTCATCATAAATTCGCGAATTCTACATTATTTTCTTGATTGCGGAAATCGGCAATGTAATGTGCACGTATTGTGCGCGCAATACAGACGAAGGTCACTTTTGCTACATTTTCCAAGCTGCTAGAAGTTTCCCGAGACTGGAGAAAATGGTTGGCACGGCAGAACATTACAATAGCTTTATATGCAGATAGAGTGCTCCAATATAATCAGCAATTAATGATGCACATATTTTGTCGCAATACGTGCAACTTCACATTTTAGCAGGTCTGACTACACTGACTATCTCCCACTAACTATCTGTATTATATACAGTACAGACCAAAAGTTTGGACACACCTTCTCATTCAAAGAGTTTTCTTTATTTTCATGACTATGAAAATAGTAGATTCACACTGAAGGCATCAAAACTATGAATTATATACATAACAAAAAATTGTGAAACAACTGAAAGTATGTAATATTCTAGGTTCTTCAAAGTAGCCACCTTTTGCTTTGATTACTGCTTTGCACACTCTTGGCATTCTCTTGATGAGCTTCAAGAGGTAGTCACCCGAAATGGTTTTCACTTCACAGGTTGGCCCTGTCAGGTTTAATAAGTGGGATTTCTTGCCTTATAAATGGGGTTGGGACCATCAGTTGCGTTGTGGAGAAGTCAGGTGGATACACAGCTGATAGTCCTACTGAATAGACTGTTAGAATTTGTATTATGGCAAGAAAAAAGCAGCTAAGTAAAGAAAAAAGGTCAGTCAGTCCGAAAAATTGGGAAAACTTTGAAAGTGTCCCCAAGTGCAGTCACAAAAACCATCAAGCGCTACAAAGAAACTGGCTCACATGCGGACCGCCCCAGGAAAGGAAGACCAAGAGTCACCTCTGCTGCGGAGGATAAGTTCATCCCAGTCACCAGCCTCAGAAATCGCAGGTTAACAGCAGCTCAGATTAGAGACCAGGTCAATGCCACACAGAGTTCTAGCAGCAGACACATCTCTAGAACAACTGTTAAGAGGAGACTGTGTGAATCAGGCCTTCATGGTAGAATATCTGCTAGGAAACCACTGCTAAGGACAGGCAACAAGCAGAAGAGACTTGTTTCTGCTAAAGAACACAAGGAATGGACATTAGACCAGTGGAAATCTGTGCTTTGGTCTGATGAGTCCAAATTTGAGATCTTTGGTTCCAACCACCGTGTCTTTGTGCGACGCAGAAAAGGTGAACGGATGGACTCTACATGCCTGGTTTCCACCGTGAAGCATGGAGGAGGAGGTGTGATGGTGTGGGGGTGCTTTGCTGGTGACACTGTTGGGGATTTATTAAAAATTGAAGGCATACTGAACCAGCATGGCTACCACAGCATCTTGCAGCGGCATGCTATTCCATCCGGTTTGCGTTTAGTTGGACCATCATTTATTTTTCAACAGGACAATGACCCCAAACACACCTCCAGGCTGTGTAAGGGCTATTTGACCATGAAGGAGAGTGATGGGGTGCTGCGCCAGATGACCTGGCCTCCACAGTCACCGGACCTGAACCCAATCGAGATGGTTTGGGGTCAGCTGGACCGCAGAGTGAAGGCAAAAGGGCCACATGTGTTTATTCATAGTTTTGATGCCTTCAGTGTGAATCTACAATTTTCATAGTCATGAAAATAAAGAAAACTCTTTGAATGAGAAGGTGTGTCCAGACTTTTGGTCTGTACTGTATATGAGCTAACTAACTATCTAATGTAATGACACAGGAAAGCACAGAGCACAGCAATGTCTCTGCTCTCTCTCAGATCTCCATAAAACTACAGAAAATGGCTGCTGGGGAGGTTCTTATCTAGTAAGGGGTAGGCAACTTTCCTATTGGTGGCTAGGGATGTTGCTAAGCTCAGACAAAGACACTTGCAGCCTTCTCATTGGCCCACAAGCAAGAAGCAGGGAGGGATCATGGGTTCAGATGAAAAAAAATCCAGAATATTCGCGAATACGAATATGTAGCACTATATTCTAAATCTTTGCGAATTCTCAAAGTGTCGATATTCGCGATTGAACACACTAACACATTCATTTCCATGGGGTCATGCACATCTTTATCTGCATTTTTTGTGAATCGGTGTGTCTGTACTGCAAACAGGGGTGCACCACCAATGAGGCCAGGTGAGGCAATGGATTCAGGCAGCACCAGGTAGGTGCAAGAGGGGGGGCAGCGGAACGGCCATGGGCAATGAGTGCTTTCATTGTAGCAAAGGGGTTAGGTCAAGAAATTGGCATGGGGGAGGGCCGTTTCAGTTTTCACCTTAGGCAGCAGAAAAGCTAGGTGCACCCCTGACTGCAAATTATACACTATCTCCTATTCCAGGCTATATTGCAGACAAGACTAACCCTATTGATGGGAATGAGAAAATTGCAGAATGCACATGCTCATGGATCAAATCGCCCCGTGTAAAAAGAAAAGTGCTGCCGAAAGATATGGAACTGTATGTGCCCAAACAATCGCATGTTCAACCCGTCTGTGCCGAAGACTGCTCCTTGTAAACGGAGCTACGTGACTGCTAATCAACTTGTTCTGTGACCGATTGGTACTCATAAAGGGACCCTAAGCTATAATCAAGACTGGCAAGCTTCAAGGATAGCCATCTTAGAGTGCCATTTTGCTGCTGTTATTCCTCCTGGAAATCTATGAATTGATTGATATCTGGGTGTTGTAATTCCCATTGTTGATTGGGTGCGTCCTTAAACTATCAGACACTTTCCAATCAGTGCTGCCGGTATCAGCATGGGAAGGGTTACAGTCTGTTGACAAAGGTAATGCTTAGTTGTTAATTTCATCCAGGAAAATATTAGAGGAATAGAACAGTATATTCTCAGAAAATAAGCTCCAGAAGTATTATTTTATTGTGGAAAACACAAGTATTTAGTAAAAAAATAAAAATAAATACATGTTAGGAGACGGGCCAGGTTCTCGATAATTTATCACTTTAAAATAACTAAGATATAGACCCCATCCATAGCCCCCGCACCCTGTCCTCTGTGTTACTGAACTCCTCCAAACAACATCAAATAATCCAGACTTTGCAATCTGCACTTCAGGGCATCTGTTTTCACTAGAAGATGGATATTTTGCACACAATGGATATTGGCACCAGATCCTCGGTTCCATAATCATACATTTTACACAGCGCATAATATACAATTAGTGTGAAGCTAATTACAAATGCTGCTTCCTGATTTCTTAAGTAAACATGTAAAATGCTTATTTTTAGATGAAAACTTTCTTCTTTGGTCACAGAGAGTTGGAGGTTAAAAAAAAAACTAACAAAAAAGTGTTTTATAAAAAATAAGTCTCAAGCCAAAAAAACACCCCTTCCTCTCCCATCAAGTCATTTACTATTGTAAAAAATAGAGTAGGTCCATTATGACCTGCTCTATGAATATATGAATTGATCTACCTCGTCAGATAAATGCTGTAAAAAAAAAAAAAAAAAAAACTGTGCCAATGTTTCGCACATCACCTCTCAAAAAGCATAATATTAAGCAATTAAAAAATTGTATGTACCCCAAAGAAGAACCATTTAATAGATACAAGTTAAAAAGGGTATACCTATCTCAAGGCTTTTTGGCCTTCACTTATATCAGTGAACATGGTCCTCCTGAGGAAAGTGGCCGCACCAGCTGCTTGTGGCACCAGCTTCACTGATGCTTGTTAGGTCCTAGCTCTGTTAAAATCTGGTGGAGCTGTGTAAAGAACAAGGCCACTTGTCTGGGGAGAGGTGGCTACTGGCACGGCCTGGCTCTTCCACAACTCTCATCGACTTTAATAAGAGAGAGCTTTGTGCCATTGTAACCAACTCTCAATTGAGGCCAATGCAGTTGACGGTCATTTTGTATGAACAAACAGGATCAGAGGACCACTCTTCTTCTGATGGATGGGGACCCAGAGGACCAGGACCCATTTCTGTAAATACTTAACACAGAAATTCCCCACTCACCCATCTTCTAGTTCTGTAGGTCACATTCCTATGTCACCAGAAGCATGCCGTGCATCGGGCTCGAATGATTGGTGTATGTAGGCATATGAACACCCCCTTAAGGCGATCTTCCTCTGTCCATAAATATGCAGATGTCTCATCAATGGCGATAGTTATGGGGATGCCTGCCTTGGTATCCATTTTGCCATCATAATCTTAATACCCCATATACATTAGATTATCGTCAGTGGAACAAGGTGATTACAGCAGGATCTGTCGACTATGATAGTAAGCTCTTGACTCAACCCCCAATAGATGATTTAGGGGAAAATACAGTAAGGATGGGGTAAGGCGAAATTCAATGGCCTTGCTCTGGCAGTAGATCAGCCGCCACCAAAGGTGACTGGCAGCTGCTTTCTCATCTCTTGCCATTCATAGCACATGCATACTTCACTGAACCGAGCATGCCTGTGTATGAGGGAGTCGGGAGGCTGGGTGACAGCAATAGAAGACGTATGAGCCCCTTTAGAACTAAAAGATGCTAGTCTTCTGTGATGTGTATCCAGCAGTCTCAGTGTTCTTTCCTTGTATTGCTATGTACTGATCTGTTTTGTATTAATTGATGTATGGATTAGTTAATGCTACATATATTACCTTGCTTTTATATTGGTTTTATCCAGTCATCCTGTTAATATTCATCCTTTGGTATATAAATCATACATACCTGTATCCTAAAGTCTTTGTACTATAAATAATGTATTGCCATATCTCACCGTTACTCATCGGCTCTTATGTCAGAATCCAGATTGGTTGCAGTCCATCATCCCAGTCAGAATTCTAATTCCATTTCCATACACAAAGTTCAGTCTTCTCTTATTAGACAGCGACTTTGGACGGGCAGACACAAGGGCATCCAAATTTGTGATTGTCTGACAATATAAACAACTCTGAAGCTTATCAGCGCTCGCATGTGTGATATAAGAGCAGCTAAGGGGTGCTTATTGTTTGTCTCTATGGCATATGATCAGATATGACATGTGCTGTCTTCATCTTCTTGGTGCCATTCATGTTAAAGGGGTTATCCAAGACCTATAATGCCCCCCCCCCCCATATGCTTGGGCCCCTCACAGACGTGGTACTTACCTTGCTCCCCGAAACCCGCGTCGCTTCAGATGCCGGCATGGCCACGGCGGCATCTCCCCGCCACGTGAATGCAAACATCCGGCGTTGGGGCGGGGGGGATAGGAGGTAGACAATAGCATCATCCACGATGCTAGGGAGGCTCGTTCCCGTCGCAGCCTGCTATTGGCTGAACCCTCCCCCCCGTCGCTGGATGTTTTCATTACATTTTTCAGTGCTAGGCGGAGCCTCCACCTAGCAGAGCCCGGTACATCACTGGAGCTAATGAACGGGCTGTAATGAAAAGCAGTATATGCTCCGATGCTCATATCAGAGGAGCTGCCTGGGTGAAAAGAAGGATATGTCTGGGTTCAGCTCTGAACCCCTTTAAGGCAAATTGGCCACATACTTGAGCCCTAAGGCTGAGGCTTAAACTGAGGCTTAATAGTGACTATTGCACTAAGGTATGCCACAAACATTACATAAGGTTGCATGTGCTTTTTTACACAATTTGTTTGTTTGTCCGGATGCGATGTGTGTTGCGAAAGGATATAATCCAGGCTGAATCCTGACTCCTTTATTTCAATAGGTCTGTGCACATGCGCGTTGTTTTTCACGCATCAACTCTGTGTTCAGGAAAAATCACTCTATATTTTGTGTTTTTCACCCAGTCCTGGCTCCAAAGAAATGAATGGGGTTTACGTGAAAAACAGAAGACATCCGTATGCAATGTTTTTCACTGATGGTAGCCAGGAGATTGTCATTCTTCAGTTTTTCTTCACGTGTGTGAAAAACACATCAAAACTGATTGCGTCCGAGTGGCAAACTGATTGAACTTGCGTGCAAAACCTCCTGCTTTTCCCCGAACAGATCCTGATACAATCTGTATCGCTCGTGTTAAAGAGGCCTTACATGCACTTTTTTACGTAAAACTGAGTGGGATAGAACTTATCGAATACAGGCCATCAATATTTTGTCTGACCCCTTGCAAACGTTTAGATCAGCTAAAGGAAGGGACCACTGCTCACCCATGATCAGACATTGATGGCATGTCATAAAGATAGGCCAGGAATTATTTGGGAATTTTCGTTATGGCAATCGCCAGCTTTAGATTGCGTAACTTACCTACAATAAATCGGCAGATCACTCTGACAGTGTCATGGATTAGTCACCGTAGACATTAAGCACAGACTAAAGATGGAGCTGAACCGGAATATTTTTGCCCGCGGGCACATCTGACACAGAGAAGCCCAGGTGCTCCAGGGACAGATACTGAGGAACGGACACTGATCACATCTGAATGGGACATTCAAGTCTTTGACTGACGCTGGCAGCTGAACATCTGCTGCTTTAATTCTCGCTTTTTTTGCAGTGTGTATGATAGGAAGCATGAAGTATTGTTACACAGTCTGCTTTTGGTACAATGTGTCGCATGTTTGTTTTTACTGCGACATGTGAATTGCAAAAAATACAACACTGCTGTTTTTTTTTTTACTTACGTGTAGCAGTTGTAGCAAACGTGCTGCAACCCCATTCCTACGGCTGCCCTGCTACACTTTGGTCACACAACAGCTGTCCCGGGAAAATCGCTGTGTAGACGTACCCTCCTGTGTTGTAATATCTGTGTGCTATAGTAACGGCTGATTTGGCAGACACAGGCTTTGCATGACTCTTGACTTGCTATCTATGTGCTGCTGTCAATAGAGAGTTGAGAAATAACAGCAAAAAAAATAAAAAATCTGCATTGCAGTCCATGGCATAGCTATAGCGGGTGCAGAGGTAGCCGTCACACTTGGACTCTATTGCCTGAGGTTGTTCCAAGACCCTTCTGCCACCTAAAAAGACTTGTTGCCAGTGGAGTTACTAGAACTCACTGGACCCCAAATAGTGTTGCCACCTTTCCTAACAAAAAAATACCGGCCAAGTTAAGGCACATCTCAAAGGGGGTTTGGCTGTGAGGCGTGTATTAACACAGGGTGTTGTGGCTCCCAATAATATTATTGCCCCCATTAGTGCCGCCCAGAAGTAATACTGTCCACATTAGTGCCCCCAGTAAGAGTAATGGGCCCATTTGTGCCCTCCAGTAAAAATAATGCCCCCATTAGTGCCCCCAGTAAGAATAACACCCCCATTAGTGCACTTCAGAATTAATGCCCCCCATTAGATGCCCCCCAGGAATAATAATGCCCCCATTTGTGCCCCCAGGAAGAATAATGCCCCTATTTGTGCCCCCCAGGAAGAATAATACCCCCATTAGTGCTCCCCAGGAAGAATAATGCCCCCATTAGTGCCCCCAGGAAGAATAATGCCCCCCAGTTAGAATTATGCCCTCATTAGTGCCCCCCCAGTTAGAATAATGCCCCTATTAGTGCCCCCAGTTAGAATAATGCCCCCCAGGAAGAGTAATGACCCCATTAGTGCCCAAGTTAGAATAATGCCCCCATTAATTCCCCCCAGTTAGAATAATGTCCCCCATTAGCGCCCCCCAGTTAGAATAATGCCCCCATTAGTGCCCCAGTTAGAATAATGCCCCCATTAGTGCCCCCAGTTAGAATAATGCCCCCATTAGTGCCCTCTTCTCATGCCGCTGTGAACGCCCCCTGCTGACTGGAAGCTCGGGACAGGACCTGCGCTTCAGCATGATAACGTCTCGCAGGTCCTGTCCTCCAGTCACAAGTGCAAGCAAATGGAGGAGGTGCGTGATTTATTTATTTTTTATTAACAAGGGGGGGATCGGAGGTAAAGGCTGCACTAATTAGCGCTCCGCAATGGAAGTGCTCACTAGTAGTAGTCCTGTTAGGAAAATACTGGCAATTAACATTGCTCATAGAAAAAAAATTACCGGCACTGGCAGGGCCACTAAAATACCGGCCTTGCCGGTGAGATACCGGCCGGGTGGCAACCCCACAGCAATTTTTGGGAACGGGCCCACAACCCCAAGCAACCCCCTTCCTTCAGTGCAACCCTCACTTCTGCAGCTAGTCAAGATAGCTCTCTCATACCAGGCCCGGCACCCGCTCCGTCCGTTTCCTACACGTATATACTGTATGTTATGTCACTATTTATAGTGTCACTGTATATAACAACATTGTATAATACTCTTGAAGGGGGCCTTACAATAAAATCTTTCAGCTCTCCTCCAGGGCGGGCCCTTTCTGAGTTTGGGCCCCATAGCAGCTGCTTCCCCTGCTTCCACTATAGCTACGCCCCCCACCTGTTGCAGATTTTGCATAGGGATCCCAGAGCTCCAAGTTCTTCTTCTGAATAACAGCATCCAGGGGCGGACTGGGAATTTAAAGTGGCCCCATGTTGTAGGTGGGTCCAAATTGACAGAAGGCAGGGCTAACACAAGTAGGTGGGGCCAAAATTCCCACCCCAGCAGAGCTAAATACCTCAGTGCAACACAATGAACTGACCCAGCAGTATAAAGTACTGGCCCAGCAGGACAAAATACCACCCCTTTGTGGTGGCCAGCACCAGCTGCCACATTCTGTGCACCTCCACCAAGTGCCTCAGGATGGGAACATTGTTGAATTCAGGAATCAGAAGGGCACCTGTGTTCGCTGGTCAGGTACCTAACTACAGTACTTGACGCCCCCAGCATTAATTAACTCTGCGAGTGACAGATCATTACTTACTTGGCTAGAGGCCAGGAAGAGGGCTCCGGTGGCCTCCTGGGCATTGGCCCACCAGGAAATATCCCTGTAGAGTCTATGGCCAATCCCCCCCACCCCCCGACAGCATCACCGATGCCGCATAGTAACTTACTGTAACTCATCAGGAACCAGCACTGCTTTCTTTCTAGTTTCCCCACACTAGATATTACATAACGCAGCCACGGTGACTTTGCAGATCAGTTTCTGAGCAGTAAAATGTACCAGGCAGCAAGTTTCTCCTAATTCTATTTTTGTTGTGCAAATGCCGAGCTGGCTGATGAAATGTGATGAGATAAAACAGGAGGAAACATCATAGAGGAAGTATAATCCAGGTCAGGATTCGTCTCTGCCAGGAGCACATTTTTTAGCAGAGCAGAGAAAATAGATGTAGAAACTGCTCCAGATAACTCTGGAAGGAAAGTTACACACAGAAATAAAAGCATAAAAGCTACAACAAATGTCTATACGTCAGGTCATCATATAAAGCATTAATCATATCTTTATGTAAAAAAAATATAAATCCATATATACAGATGTAGCAGAGCTGCTAAGTTAGAAAGACTAGATATACTATTGGGGGTGGGGAGAGAGGGGCTTGCATTGCATCCTGTTTCCAGGGCATGCATGTGGGATGTCATGTGAGCATTCTTACCCCATAGTAGTAATGTACTATTGCCAAACAGGCATATAAGGCAAGGCTCCTGACTGCAGAAGCATGAAGCACAAAGGCAGGGATTCATGAAACAGGATACACAAGTTTTCTGGCATACAAAAGTAGCACATTTTGACACACACTATGTTTGCATGAAAATTTGCAACTATTTCTCATGCTTTGGCGGCTGCAAGCTGCAAAAAATGTTTTTTTTTTAACTTTACGGGTATGGAGGGGAGCTCGAGCTCTGTATTAAAAAATGTACAGTAACTCTGACCCCAATATAGAAATTAAAAATTCATCATCACAGAATAAGATTATGATGTGAATTAGATATTTAAAGAGGACCCGCCCCCTCTCCTGACATGTATGTTTTAGTAACTACTTGCATCTCCTATGTAATAACAATATTCTTATGACTCTATGATATGTTATTCCAGATGGGAGTTCCAGGGGGGTGTCCCTCCAGAGTCAGCCATTATCCAATCACAGCTGTCAGTGTCAGACTGTACAGGGACAACACCTAACTGGTAACTCATATCTGGACCTTTATTGCAAACTACTAGCACTTCATTCAAAACTACTAGTGGGAATAATAAAGTAGTGGCCCAACAAAAATAGATACTCCAGATTTGTTATTCCGTGGGGAATGCAAGTAGTTATGCAGTGACTCAGGGGATCACTGCAAAAATGTTAAAGTAATCAAAGAGCACTGACAAAGAGCAAATTTTATGCTAAACAGTTAATGTTGAGATTTATTGTTAAAGTATTAATTTCCTTATGCACTGTGTACCCCTAATGGTTGCCTATGGACAGCAAATAGTTAAAACTGGCAGTCTTAGTCCAGTTGCCTGTTTGATGTTCTGGTTGGTCTTTGCTGATCAGGTCTAGAATGAGGACATTCATGTGTGAGCTCCTGAAAAGTAGGCCTAAGGCCTCTTTCACACAGGCGAGATTTCCATGCGGGTGCAATGCGTGAGGGTTGAATCCGGACCCATTCATTTCTATGGGGCTGTGCACATGAGCGGTGATTTTCATGCATCACTTGTGTGTTGCGTGAAAATCGCAGCATGCTCTATATTGTAAGTGAATGGGGCTGTGTGAAAATCGCAAGCATCCGCAAGCAAGTGCGAATGCGGTGCAATTTTCACGCATGGTTGCTAGGAGACGATCGGGATGGGGACCCGATCATTATTATTTTTTTATTTTTTATTTTGTTTTAACCCCTCCATCCCTGTATTAAGAATGCTATTATTTTCCCTTATAACCATGTTATAAGGGAAAATAATAGCATTCTTAATACAGGGATGGAGGGGTTAAAACAAAATAAAAAATTATTTAAAGGGGTTATCCCATCTTAGACAATGGGGGCATATCACTAGGATATGCCCCCATTGTCTGATAGGTGCGGGTCCCACCGCTGGGACCCGCACCTACGAGAAGAACGGAGCAGAGAAAGTGGATGAGAGAGCACTGCGCATGCGCAGCCGCCCTCCGTTCATTTCTATGGAGCCACTGAAAATAGCTGAGCGCTTCATAGAAATGAATGGGAGCGTTGGCCGCGCATGTGCGGTGCGCTCCCATTCACTTCAATGGGAGAGGTGGGGAGCTGTGCCTGGCTCCGTTCTCGTTGTAGGTGCGGGTCCCAGAGGTGGGACCCGCACCTATCAGACAATGGGGGCATATCCTTGCGATATGCCCCCATTGTCCAAGATGGGATAACTGCTTTAACTCACCTCATCCACTTGTTTGCGCAGTCCAGCTTCTCTTCTGTCGTCTTCTTTGATGCCCAGGAGGAAAATGACCTGTGGTGATGTCACTGCGCTCATCACATGGTCTGTCACATGATCCATCACCATGGTGATGGGTCATGTGATGGACCATGTGATGAGCGCAGTGATGTCATCACAGGTCCTTTACCCAGGTCCTGAAGAAAGAAGAAGAAGAAAGAAGAGGAGATCCGCTAAGTGACCAAGTGGATGGGGTAAGTTAACTTTTGTTTATTATTTTTAACCCCTCCATCCCTAATTTACTTAGCATTCTGTATTAAGAATGCTTTTATTTCCCCTTATAACCATGTCACAAGGGAAAATAATAAAATCTACACTACACCTAACCCAAACCCGAACTTCTTTGAAGAAGTCCGGGTTCGGCTCTGGGTACCAAACATGATGATTTTTCTCATGCGGGTGCAAAACGCATTAAAACGCTTTGCACTCACGGGGAAAAATCGAGCATTTTCCCGCAATGCACACGCATCTTTTCCTGCACGTCACCCGCAACGCCCCCGTGAGCCCAGCCTAAGGGCTCATTCAGATGGCTGTATGTACGGGTCCACACCCGTTCTGCAATTTTGTGGGAACAGATGCAGACCCATTAATTTCAAATGGGGCCACAAAAGATGCGGACAGCACACAGTGTGCTGTCGACATCCATGATTCCGTTCCGCAGCTCCGTGGAAAGGATAGAGCATGTCCTATTCTTGTCCGCAATTGTGGACAAGAATAGGCATTTACTATTATGGTTGCGGAACGCACACGGCCGGTATCTGTGTTTTGCAGATCCGCAATTTGCGGATCTGCAAAACGCTACAGCTGCCTGAAGGAGAAGCCTGAGAGGCCTAAGGAGAAGCCTGGTACAGGGAACTCTATCCCTGAGACTGAAAACTGCCAGAGATTAACTGCACAGACTACCCCTGAGAGAAAGAGAACAGACTTTTATGAAAGGTTGAGAATCATCAAGGACATTCTAGGGGGATATTGCTTTGGTGCCCACCACAATTTGAGATGGACTGGCCATCTAAGATCTGCACCCTGTAACCTGGGCATTGCAGAAAGAGTTAAGGGGGTTATCCAAGCCTGGAAATGCCCCCATATGCCCGGACCGCTCATTCTACTTACCTGGCTCCCTGTGCCGCTCTTGGTCCCCGCACGGCTGACAATGCTTCTCCCCATGCGCGGATGAAAACATCCAGTGTGCGTGGAGGGGGGGGGGGCAGGTGGTGACAGGGACGAGCCTCCCTTGCATTGCGGATGACGCTATGGGGGGACATTCCCTGGCTTGGATAACCCCTTTAATGAGAATGAATTGCATGCTTGTGGTTATTTGGGAAGATTGCAAAGTGTAATTACAGCGAGACTCAGGGAGTACTACTACCACCATCATTGCTACTGCTTATATACAACTATTGGGACAAACCTACTCTGTGATATACCTCAAAATAATGCCTTTTGCTGCCATATGTACTGCAATTCCCCTCATCTTTTCAGTCAAGAGAAACTTTTGGGCTTCATTATCAAACTGGTGTATGGTGGAGTCAATGACCAGGCCTGTTAGGGTCCAATAAATAAATGGGGTCATTTATCAAACTGATGTAAAGTAGAACTGGCTTAGTTGCCCATAGCAACTAATCAGATTGCACCTTTCATTTTTGACAGTTCTTTTGGAAAATGAAAGGTGGAATCTGATTGATTGCTATGGGCAACTAAGCCAGTTCTACTTTACATCAGTTTGATAAATGACCCCATTTATTTATTGGACCCTAACAGGCCTGGTCATTGACTCTACCATCCATCCACTGGCCCTTCTAACCTGTCCTTCTGCCTTGCACTCATCTACCTAACATCCACCGCCAAGCAGGAACCCCCAAAGGTTCTGGGTATGCCCCAAAGGAAAAAAGGGTGCACCCTCCACTCACCTCATACGCAGAGCCTTGGGGAGAGGAATTAGCCTACAATCACCTTCATGGCCACCGCCACCATCCCCTTCCTCTCCAGCTCCAGCCACTGCGCCTTCTCCCATCTCGGGCCCAACATGCTGCAATTACTAAAACAGATATGTCAAGAGAGGTTATAGGTCCTCTTAAAAGATTTTCTTTTTTTCTTTTAGGAAGAAATGCTCTTTGAAAGGTTGTGTCATTCACAAAAACATTTTCATAAATTAGAAGGTTCTTCTGTTCCTCATTTCATCAAGGATCCTCATCTTGTGGCCATTCTGGAGAGGAGTCACCAAGAGCGTCTCTTGCTCTGGAGGACCTCTTCTGTCCTGTATAATATAGCACATTCCATTGTTTTGAATGGGCATGGTGTAATGCCTTGTTTCTCCTGTGGGGGTGCTGTTGAGAAATTCAACACGTATTGCCTGGTTTCTAAACAGATTATAACAGACTGCTGGGGACCACTTCATGATGAGCTTATTGTCAAAGGACCCTTTCATCAAAAAAACTTTGTTTAATTGTACTTTACAATCACTACATTTCCATAATCCTAGATTTACCTTTACTCTTAGCATATACAAGTTACAGTGCCCACATAAAATGCATTACCATAACAATTAAAACCTGTCATCAAGTTGTCCTTCTTTTATGCATGAGCTGATGATTCTCTAGACTTTTCATTCCAGGTTTGCTTATAATAACCTATGTCAGTCGTTTTGTACAAATCCTCTGGTAGACATGTTTATAAGATGAAGCTTATTTTGTGGAGGTCTCAGGTACCTGCAGCAGGTATGTTTATTCTCAGCTGAGCCAAATACAGCAGCTGGTCGGAGAGTTGGACAAGGTGGCAGGTGACATTGTTGATGAGATAGGAGACATCCAGTGCAGGGCTCTGCATATATAAGTGCTTGTCATTTTTCTGTCACTAAATGATTTATAGCTCAATTTCATTAATATTGAGTGAATAAAACATTGGTGTCTTATTCAATATTCATTTATATTTTACAGTAATGAGATTAAAACTGGCTTATCCTGTAAGGATCTTTAAAAGTATAATTAAGCAAAAATAAAAATTCTAGAGTTTGGCTACCGCAGAAGGCCACTTTATGATTTATGTATAAGAAATAATCTACAGGTTAGAGTCACTTACATATCTTATACTGATCCGGGTTTACAGCCTGTATTGTAGCCCAGAGCCGAATACAGACATCCATAAAAGCTTAGCTGAGCTCCTATGATTTAATAGGATACAGAGGCGCACCATTGATGAGGCAAAGGGAGGTGGTGGCCTCAGGTGGTGCTCTGCTTAGGCTTCCAGGGGGTGGTGATTTATCCTCTAGCCTTGCACTCCTGCATCTCACATAACTGTATTCAGGGCAGTGCAGGGATGGAGGTAAAATTGTAGTGTTTATTGTACATTGCGTCTTTCTCAGGTTTTTTTTGTACAAAATGCTATGCATAGTAATACCTGGAGATCGTTGTATTCGGGAGTGATGGGACGGTAGATGATTGCACAGTGCCTGGTGTAAAGGCTACACTTCCTCCTGACACGAATATCATATACTAATCTCTGTACAGACATTAGCAGGCAAGGAATGTTGAGAGCGTTCACCTCTGAAGCCAGAAGTATTGTGAATGCAGCTGTGCGCAGGTTGTGACTCAGGAGCAGTTACTCAAGTATGCTGAAGTCACATGTGAGCAGCAAAGTTGGAACAGGCAGCAGGTGAGCAAAACAAGTACTGGGCACTATATCTGTGTGGACAGTACCGTGTTTAGGCACTATGGATAAAATTGGGCAGGGTGGCTGTCACCCTATTTTAGGACTATATCTGGGATTGTGCAGTATAGCTGGAATTTAGGTACTTTGGCTTGTTAGCGAGATAGGAAACTATTGTGGCACCAAGAATTATTAGAACTTGGTTATTCGCAGTGGCAGTCTTCACACTGGTGCTCGCTAGGGCCGGGCAGTGATAAGAGGGTTCACTGTTTCTTCTTTAGGGGCAGGTCCTGAAGTTAGGGTTCCTGCCTCATGGTAGTTGGGTTGCCCTTAGTGTTATGAGGGCTGTACAGGTGCAAGGTAGGAGATTATAGGTGCTGTGGCCGGCAAATGGTGCTGAAGTCAGTAACCAAGCAAGTTGTAGAAAATAGACAAGTCTCTTTTTCCTAAAGTTTAGAATGGGAGTTGTAGTACATCCAACAGTATCAGACACAATTCCAACCAACTCACAGTGCAAATCTTCCCTGGTAGCAAAGTATGGTTTTAAGCAAGGATGGAGGTTGTAGTACTCCTTACCTCTATCTCTCCAAAGTCTCTCTCTCTCTGTAGAATCTGAGACTGGCAAGAAGGTTCTTGCAAAAATTGTCTTTAAATTCCCAGCTGAGGAGTACAGGTTTAGGATACAGTTGGCCAGAATCGTGTTAAAAGTATGGAAGGGTCTTTTTAACAATGTCCGTCTCACTGCAGTAAAGTTTCCATTAGCCTTAAACAGCGAATACCTTACTGGCTCCAATGCTTGGCCATGCAGATTCTGGACCTTTTTGGTTTGTTTCTTTTTCTTTTTGGAGTACTGTAAAGTAGTGATGGCTTTCTTGATGCAAAGCTCCAAGGGGTGAGCACATGTAGCTCCTCTCGCTTCCTCAGCTAAGGCTGAGTTTACATCAGCATTCAGCCTTTCCGTTCTCCTGCTCCATTTAGGACTAGGAGAACGGAAAGGACGGATTCGGCACATAACTGAGCCAAACGGAGCCTACGGACGCCATAGACTATAATGGGGTCCATTAGGTTTCCGCTCAGAAGATGATTTTGGAGCGTAGACAAAAGTTGTGCATGCAGGACTTTGGTCTCCGCTTCAAAAATCTTCCTCTGAGCGGAAACCTAACGGACCCCATTATAGTCTATGGGGCCCGTGGACTCCGTTCGGCTCAGTAGTGTGCCGAATCCATCCTTTCAGTTCTCCTGCTCCTATAACGGAGCCGTAGAACTGAAAGGCTGCACGCTGATGTGAACTCAGCCTAACACACTAGACTGAACTAGGGAGAGACCTAAGTTCATTTTCTTTGCTTACTACAAGGGCACAGTCAGAATTGTTAACCCTGGCTTATCCATACAAAGCCATACTGTGTAGTACAATACATTAAAGCATTAAATAACATTAAAATGACAAGAGTAATTTGCAAGTACCCTGTTCTGGGGTACTGTACCAGCATCCTGATATTGTCTGACTACCTAATCGTGATTTGTGATGTTTGTGATATTTGTGATATTTGGATGCCATGGGACATGCAGTTATAGAGGTCCCGCTTAAAGATGAATGACAGACGCTGGGTTGTTCTTGTCTCAAAAACAAATTAAATGTGGCAAAATAGGACACGCAATGTGGGCTAGGTTAGGGAGTATTAGGAATGATTTAATGTGTTTATAATAGCTGAAACAGCTTGTCCCATATTTCTTGAAAGTGCTTCATTTTAATAATAAGAATAACAGAGTGAAACCTCTTCAGAAGACCACCCATTTGGACCAGATTTTTCTCTGTCTACCTTATCTTCTTTAGAGGACCACCCCCTAGAACACTATTATTTCTCATACTTTTATGTACCACACTTATTCTTATAGCACCAGCATATTCTACAGTATGCTTTTCCTTTTTTCACATAACTTCTATATCACGGACATATAAAAACATATACAACAGGGCCAGGTTCCTAGGGAGATCATTACAACTATGGTTTATGGAGGACGGGCATGAGCTAGAATACATACTCTGCTGCCATTTCTAGTTACTATGTGAGTGCTAAACTGGAAGCCATTGTGTCACCATTGGACAATGCCAATTTTTCTGCACCCATCATGTGCCAGTCGTGGTGGAGGATCTCCACCTGTGCACCATTAGGTTTTCCTTTTACTTGCCCCATTATCATACAGGAACATCCAGGGATGTTCACAGCCTGGCTGGTTTCATAACGCTGCTGGTTCATTAAGCTAAATTTTACTTCCACTCAGGACTCATCTCAGGAGATATTCTCCTGGGTCCAGTGCTCAAAATTATTTCTTCTCAATTTCATTTCACCTTAATATTTGTTTATCAGATCCACAGCTACAAAAATGTTTGCCGTATTGAGCTCCTCGGTCTTCCTGTAGCTGGAGGACATTAATTGGGATCCCTTAGTGGCTGAGAAAATGTCAATTAAACAAACATGATGTCTCTTTCCCAAATATTCATTATTCACACATACATTTTTCTATACTCTGCTTTCATTATACCTTCTAATTCTATGAACAGAGCACCTTTTTCTTCCATCCCACGAGACTCTTTCCACCCTACAAGTCATCTACTAGAAAGTGATCTTTCAATTAAAGATATCACCACCCTATTGAAATGTGCCGTTTTTCTTCCAGGTTCCCATAGAAACTTCTCCCTAGTAGAGCAATCTGAGTATCCAATTAAAGGAGGGATATATTTAGATAACGGGTTTCACCTCAGTGAGATGTAGTATTGATACGTTTCTACAACTCTGAATTGTCATGGGATACTACCATTGCTGATACACGTAATTAAACTGCCATATACTGCAGCTAGACCATCTGAAAACTGCAACCTGTGTCACAATGTCAGGCACAGGTCGGATATTGCTTAGAATTGATTGAAACAAAGCTTGGTCCTGTACATTGGATACAGGAAGATACTGGAACCTTATAACGTTCACGACAATCAGATATAAAATATACAATTCATGGAACCTTGTAAAATTCATGTTTAATTGGATATAAAATATCTATTTCAGCTTCTATATAAAGATGTTGGGGTTCCCTGAAATGTAGAGCTTACATCCATAGCAGAATGGGTTTGGTAGTATTTAGTGTTGAATCATCTTTACTGCAACTGATACATCACGGGTAATACAGGGCAAACTGGGGAATATGAGTCTCAGTACCCAGGACCCTTCCCCTGACGAGTTCGGGAGAAAATACTACATACAGATTTATCATTGGACTAATTCACTAAGAGCTGTATAGATAATAACTAGCAACATCTTCACCACGTACCACTAGATATATTAGATACTAGTGGCTTAGACACTCTAGACCATGGATGTCAAACTCTTGGCCCTCCAGATGATGCAAAACTACAACTCCCAGCATTCCTTGATAGTGGTAGGCTGACTGGACATGAGTAAAGTTTTCCAACCACTGGAGGACCATGAGCTTGGCCCTCCAGCTGTTGCAAAACTACAACTCCCAGCATTCCCTGATAGTGGTAGGCTGTCTGGACATGAGTTAAGTTGTAATTTTGTAACAGCTGGAAGACCATGAGTTTGACATCCCTGCTCTAGACCCTCAGGAACATTGCATGAATACTATCACAAACTGTCCTATATAAAATTGTGTATCTTCGGACATGTTAAATGAAGAAAATTGGAGGAAAGAGGGCTGTATGAGCACCAATGCACTTCCTAACCCCATTTAAAATGTCTGCTTTTGCCCCTGTGACATTTTGTATAGCCACTGAATTATTCTCAAATATCTGTATGTATAGCACCACCTGCTGTTTGCTTATTTCCTTATTTCTCTGTCCACCTTACTAAGGTGGATGCACATGCTCAGTTTAAATCTTCAATTGCTATCAGCTGTATCTACTGTTAGAAGCTGTGACAGTTACAGGGGAACAGGAGCAGAAAGGAAACGCCCCCTGAGAAGTGACATGCCTCCTGAGCTGCCAGCCTAAAATAAATCTAGCAGAGCAGATGGAGCAATGAATGGGGAGATGTCTGGATCCATGTGAGGCACAGTGCTGATCCTAGATTTCTTAGAATTGTCATGTACTATATAATCTCTGATTTAAAATTTTTTCTTTAGTCGTGGTATAACCCATATAACCCCTTAAGGACCCAGGACGAGAATGCTCGTCCTAAAGAGCCGGTACTTTGCTCCCCAGGACGAGCATGCTCGTTCTGCGGTCCTTCCTCCCACCCATGTGGGTGCTGCAATCAGCGGCAGAGATCTGGCTGTTACTGACAGCTGGATCCTTGCTGCATCCACCAGCATAGGTGATAACGCAGATGCCCGTGGATTAACTCCTCATATGCCGCGGTCAGCGCTGACCGCGGCATTGCGCTCCCCCACCTGAGCCATCGGGTCCCCTTGCTGCTGTGGCGAGGACCCGATAGTTGCCATGGCAGCCCCATGCCATTCCAAGGTCTGGGGCCCGGCATGTACGGAGGCCCAGCCCACAAACTGGGTCTCATAGGCAAACTATCAGTGTATTACACTGTGTAATACACTGATAGTCAATGCCGTACAATACAGATGTATTGTACTGCATTGAAACAAGGATCAGACCCTGTAATGTTGAAGTCCCAGAGTGGGACAAAAAATAAAGTGAAAAAAATGTAGTTTTAAAAAAAAATTACAAGTAAAGAAAAAACAAGTCATTTTCCCAAAATAAAGTAAAAAAATTGGGGGGAAAAAAAGTTTACATATTAGGTATCTCCACGTCCGTATCGACCGGCTCTATAAACATATCACATTACCTAACCCCTCAGATGAGCACTGTCAACAAAATAAAAAAAAAACCGTGCAAATAAAACATTATTTGGTCACCTTACATTACTAAAAGTGCAGCACCAAGCGTTTAAAAAGGTGTATGCCCCCCAAAATAGTACCAATCTAACCATCACCTCATCCTGCAAAAAATTACCCCCTACCTAAGACATTCGCCCCAAAAAATAAAAATAAACTATAGCTCTCAGACTATAGAGACACTAAAACATGATTTTTTTTGTTTCAAAAAAGCTTTTTTTGTGTTAAATGTAAAACAAATAAATAAAGTAGACATATTAGGTATCTCCGCATCCGTAACAACCTGCTGTATAAAAATACCACATGACCTAACCCCTCAGCAGAACACCTTAAATTTTTTTTTTTAAATAAAATGGTGTCAAAAGCCATTTTTTGTCACTTTACTTTACAAAAAGTGTAATAGCAAGCAATCAAAAAGTCATATGCACCCCAAAATAGTGCCAATCAAACTGTCATCTCATCCTGCAAAAAATAATATCATACCAAAGACAATCGCCCAAAAAATAAAAAAAAACTATGGCTCTCAGAATATGGAGACACTAAAACATGATTTTTTTTTCAGAAATTATATTATTGTGTAAAACTTATGTATACTTTTTTAATTTATTTAAGTTTTACACAATAACAGCATTTTTTAAACAAACAAAAAATTTGGTTTTAGTGTCTCCATATTCTGAGAGCTATATTTATTTATTTTTTTGTGCGATTGTCTTAGGTAGGGTGTCATTTTTTGAGGGATGAGATGACAGTTTGATTGGTACGATTTTGAAGTGCGTATGATTGCTTGGTATTACACTTTTTGTGATGTAAGGTGACAAAAAAATAGCTTTTTTTTACACAGTTTTTATTTTCATTTCTTTACGGTGTTCACCTGAGAGGTTAATTTATGTGAAATCATTATAGAGCAGGTCATTATGGACGTGGAAATACCAAATATGTATACTTTTTTTTATTTTTTTATTTATTCAGTATTTCCATGTCCGTAATGACCTGCTCTATAATGATTTCACATAAATTAACCTCTCAGGTGAACACCGTAAATAAAATAAAATAAAAACTGTGTAAAAAAAATAAAATAAAATAAAAACTGTGTAAAAAAAAATAAAAATAGTGAAATAAATAAAAAAAATGTGGACATATTAGGTATTGCTGCATCTGTAACAATGTCTATAAAAATATCAAATATTTAAAATAAATAAAATAAAAAGTGTGTAAAAAAAGCGATCAAAATATCATATGCACCCTAAAATAGTACCAATCAAACCATCATCTCATACCCAAAAAAATGAGCCCCTACATAAGACAGTCGCCCAAAAAATAAAATAAACTATGGCTTTCAGAATATTGAGACACAAAAAAAAAATTTTTTTTTCAAAAATGCTTCATTATGCAAAACTGAAACAAACAACCAAAAAAGTTATATAGTTATAGTTATATTTGGTATTGTCGCCTCCGTAACAACCTGCTCTATAAAAATACCACATGATCTAACCTGCCAGATGAACACTGTAAATAAAAAATAAGAACGGTGCCAAAACAGCTATTTTTTGTTACCTTGCCTCACAAAAAGTGTAATATAGAGCAAGGAGTCCTGCGGAGTTTCATTATTTATATTTATATATATATATATATATAATTAAATAACAGAGAATCTTCACACAGTTCTACCACTTACTAAAGTGTATGTGATAGCAGGAGGGGGGGGGGGGGGGTGTTTAAAGGGAACCTGTCACCTGGATTTTGTGTATAGAGCTGAGGACATGGGTTGCTAGATGGCCGCTAGCACATCCGCAATATCCAGTCCCCATAGCCCTGTGTGCTTTTATTGTGTCAAAAACCCGATTTGATAGATATGCAAATTAACCTGAGATGAGTCCTGTCCCTGACTCATCTCACGTACAGGACTCATCTCAGGTTAATTTGCATATGTATGAAATCTTTTTTACACAATAAAAGCACACAGAGCTATGGGGACTGGATATTGCGGATGTGCTAGCGGCCATCTAGCAACCCATGTCCTCAGCTCTATACACAAAATCCAGGTGACAGGTTCCTTTTAAGTGTGGAGAGCACCTATTGGTTGAGGTGCAGAAGCTAGTGCACAAGGAGCTCAAAGCATTGTGGGTAGTGAGAGCAGGCTGGATTAGCTTCAGGATGAGTCATCAGGGACCATCGTAACTAAATAAGGAAATTGCAGTTTTGTGCAGACTGGTTGCTAACTGCTGGATCTTACGAAATATGGGGTGAGTAGTTATTGATTCTGGAATATAATGTTATTAGTAACTACATATATGAACATTTAAATTTGGGTCTAAATGTGACAGTTATCCTTTAAGGTGAAAAATGGCCCGATCCTTAAGGGGTTAAGGACCAGGCCATTTTTTGCTAATCTGACGTGTCACTTTATGTGGCAATACCTTTAAAACACTTTTTTACTTATCAAAGCCATTCTAAAATTGTTTTCTCGTCACATATTGTACTTCATTACAGCTGTAAAATTGAGTCAAAATATTTTTTTTATTTATAAAAAAATATCAAATTTACTAATTTCAATTTCTCTACTTTTATAATAGATGGTAATAACTCCCACAATATTTTTTTCTTTATATTCCCCATATGTCTACTTAATATTTGGATCATTTTGTGAATGCCATTTTATTTTTTGGGGACGTTAGAAGGCATAGAAGTTTAGAAGCATATCTTGAAATTTTTCTGAAAAGTTCCAAAACCTACATTTTAAGGACCAGTTCAGGTCTGAAGTAATTTTGTTAGGCTTACATAATAGAAACCACCCAAAAATGAACCCACTTTAGAAACTACACCCCTCAAGGTATTAAAAACTGATTTTTACAAAACTCCATATTTATTGCCCGGATTCTGTCGTTCACAGAAACACCCCATATGTGGTCATAAACTGCTGTTTGGCCACATGGCAGGGCGCAGAAGGAATGGAAAGCCATATGGTTTTTGGAAGGCAGATTTTGATGGACAGTATTTTTGACACATGTCCCATTTGAAGCCCCCCTGATGTACCCCTAGAGTAGAAACTCAAAAAAAGTGACCCCATTTTAGAAACTACACCCCTCAAGGTATTCAAAACTGATTTTACTAACTTTGTTAACCCTTTAGGTGTTCCCCAAGAATTAATTGAAAATGGATATGAAATTTCAGAATTTCACTTTTTTTGGCCGATTTTCCATTTTTATCATTTTTTTACCGCTAACAAAAGCAAGGGTTAGCAGCCAAACAAAACTCAATATTTATTGACCTGATTCTGTAGTTTACATAAACACCCCATATGTAGTCGTAAACTGCTGTACAGGTACACGGCAGGGCGCAGAAGGAAAGGAACGCCATATGGTTTTTGGAAGGCAGATTTCACTGGGATAATTTTAACTTGCCATTTCACATTTGAAGACCCCCTGATGCACCTCTAGAGTGAAAAAAGTAAAAACTTTTAAAAAGTTACCCCATTTTGGAAACTATGGGATAAGGTGGCTGTTTTGTTGGTACTATTTTAGGGCACAGATGATGATTGGTTGCTCTATATTACACTTCTTGTGAGGCAAGGTAACAAAAAAAATTGCTGTTTTTGCACTGTTTTTATCTTTTGTTATTTACAACGTTTATCTGACAGGTTAGATCATGTGCTATTTTTATAGAGCAGGTTGTTTCGGACGCGACAATACAAAATATGAGTTTTTTTTGGGTTGTTTGTTTCAGTTTTACATAATAAAGCATTTTTGAAAAAATGATGTAGGGACAATTTTTTTTTTCGATATGAGATGACAGTTTGATTGGTACTATTGTAGGGTGCATATGACTTTTTGATCGTTTGGTATTACACTTTTTGTGATGTAAGATGACAAAAAAAATGGCTTTTTTGACACCATTTTATATATTTTTTTTACGGTGTTCATCTGAGGGGTTAGGCCATGTGATATTTTATTAGAGCAGGTCTTTACGGATGTGAAAATACCTAATATGTATATTTTTTTATCTGTTAAGTTTTACACAATAACAGCATTTTTTATACAAAAAAAAAATCATGTTTTAGTGTCTCCATATTCTGAGAGCCATATTTTTTTTACTTTTTGGGCAATTGTCTTAGGTAGGGGCTCAGTTTTTGCGGGAGGAGGTGACAGTTTGATTGGCACTATTTTGGGGTGCGTATGACTTTTTGATCGCTTGCTATTACACTTTTTGTGATGTAAAGTGACAAAATGGCTTTTTGATACAATTATTATTAGATTTTTTTACGGTGTTCACCTGAGGGGTTAAATCATGTAACATTTTTATAGAGCAGGTTGTTACGGATGCAGCAATACCTAATATGTATACTTTATTTATTTATTTAAGTTTTATACACAAATAATTTTGAAACAAAAAAAAAATCATGTTTTAGGCTACTTTCACATTAGCGTTCGGGGCTCCGCTTGTGTGTTCCGTTTGAAGGCTCTCACAAGCGGCCCCAAACGCATCCGTACTGCCCTAATGCATTCTGAGTGGATGCGGATCTGCTCAGAATGCATCAGTTTGGCACCGTTTGTCCTCCTCTCCGCTCAGCTGGCGGACACCCGAACGTTCGGGTGTCCGCCTAGCCGCGCGGAGGCAAACTGATCCGTCCAGACTTACAATGTAAGTCAATGGGGACGGATCCGTTTGAAGTTGACACAATATGGCTCAATTTCAAACGGATCCGTCCCCTATTGACTTTCAATGTAAAGTCTGGATGGATCCGTCTGAGCAACTTAGAATTTTTTCTAAAATATAATGCAGACGGATCCGTTCTGAACGGATCCCATCGTCTGCATTATAGGAGCGGATCCGTATGTGCAGACACCAGACGGATCCGCTCTGAACGCAAGTGTGAAAGTAGCCTTAGTGTCTCCATATTCTGAGAGCCATAGTTTATTTTTATTTTTAGGGCAAATTTTTTGTCTTAGGTAGAAGCTAATTTTTGCGGGATGAGATGACTGTTTTATTGGTACAATTTTGGGGTGCACATGACATTTTGATCGCTTGCTATAACACTTTTTGTGATGTAAGGTGACAAAATGGCTTTTTTTTTACGGTGTTCACCTGAGAGGTTAGGTCATGTGGTATTTTTAAAGAGCAGGTTGTTATGGACGTGGCAATACCTAATATGTATACTTTTTTAATTTTTTTCACATTTAACACAATAAAAGCATTTTTGAAACAATCATGTTTTAGTGTCTGAGAGCCATTGGGCGATTGTCTTACGTAGGAGCTCATTTTTTTGTGGGATGAGGTGACGGTTAGATTGGTACTATTTTTGGGGGCATACGCCTTTTTGATCGCTTCGTGACGCACTTTTAGTGATGTAAGGTGACAAAAATTGCTTTTTTTTGGCACAGTTTAAAAAAAGTAAATTTATGGTGTCTATCGGACAGGGCGGATCATGTAATATATTTATAGAGGCAGTCATTATGGACGCGGCGATACCTAATGTGTGTTTTTTCTTTTTTTTTTTATAAAATCAGGGGAAAGGGGTGTTTTCTTTTTTTAACTTTAAACTTATTTTTTTTATAAAAAACACATTTTTTTTTAACTTTTGGGGGTCTGATCCCCACTGCAATGCATTACAATACATCTGTATTGTAATACATTGCCTTTTAGTGTATTGCACAGAGTAATACACTAATGGGTTGCCTAGGAGACAGGATCTCCTGGGCACCCATAGAAGGTAGGTCCCGATGCCATGCAAGGCATTGGGCAGCCTCTGCACGGCATCAGGCTGTCATGTCACACATCGGGTCCCATGCTACAGCAGAGCAGGGACCCGATGCGCTCCTTCTCCTGCAGCAAAACACTTCTATGTCGCGGTCAGCGCTGACTGTGGCATAGAAGGGGTTAATCCACCAGTATAGCTGTAAACAGCGATGTCAGCGGATACAGCAGGGGCCCGGCTACCAGGGATTGCTGGACCTCTGCAGTGATCGGGCGGGCGAAGCTGTGCATGTACGGTGGAATGCGTTCTGGCACAGCTTCCCCCGCCGTACATGCATGACATTTTGTGTTAAGGGGCTAAGGTGTTAAAAAGTATTTTCCCCTGTAATAAAAGTAATTTCTCATAAATCTAGTTTTCCACACTTTGATATTGAGCTTTGCCTTACAATGAAGGGCACGGCCTGGCCCCTTCATCCAGCTGACTGAGGTGGCTCCGGGGTGCTCCTTAAAGAGGACCTTTCACCGCTCCTGACATTTCTGTTGTAGTGACTTCCCGTGTAATAACAATTCTGGAAAATCTATTCTTATGTCTGTATGTTGTGCCATTCCTTCATTATTTCTACTAGAAGTTATGGATGAATTGCTAGCAGTCTGCAGTAAGGGTACAGTGGGGTGGTAACCAGTTTATCCCATACAGCTCTCCAAAAAAAGAAAAAAAAAGTGACATTAAAAAGGGTTTTCTGAGACTTTTCTACTAATGACCTATCCTCTGGATACATCAGATACATCAATATCTGATTGGTGGGGGTCTGACACCTAGGCCCCCTGTCGATCAGCTGTTTAAGAAGACAGTGGAGCTTGCAGTATGCCCAGGCCATGTGACGTCACGTTTAGGCTCCGTTCACACATCCACAATTCCATTCTGCATTTTGCGGAACGGTATAGCGGACCCATACATTTCTATGCGGTCGCACGATGTGCGGCCCCGATTTGGAATTGTGGACCCGCACTTCCGGGTCCGCAATTCCGATCCTGAAAAAAATAGAACATGTCCTATTCTTGTCCGCAATAGCGGACAAGAATAGGCATATTCTCTTAGTGCCAGCAATGTGCGGTCCGCAAAATGCGGAACGCACATTGCCGCTGTCCGTGTTTTTCGGATCCGTAAAACACACACAGATGTTTAAATGGACCCTTATTGGTCGTGTGGCTTAGGCGCAGCTCAGCCCCATTGACAGGGCTGGTGCAAGGATTTTTGCCAACACAAGCAAAGCTACATTTTGGTGCCCCCCTTCCCGCAGCTCACCCCTGGCCCTGGTCCCGTTTGCATCAGCTGGCTTCTCTTCTGTGTGGTCCTGGGATCTTCGCTCTGCTTCAGACAATTGCTGGTTTGAGAACTGTATTTTTTGCCCTATAAGACGCACCTAGGTTTTAGAGGAGGATAATAAGAAAAAAATATTTTCCATTACACCTCAGGTCATCGGCCATCAGCCTCCCATGTCGGCCATCAGCCCCCCATGTCGGCCATCAGCCCCCTATTTCACATTTCACCCCCTCAGTTGTCACATTTCTCCCCCCTCCATGTCACATTTCTCCCCCTCCATGTCAAATCACCTATGTCACATCAGCCCTCACATTTCTCCCCCCTCTATCCATGTTGCCACATTCTCCCCCCTCCATCCATGTTGCCACATTCTACCCCCCCTCCATCCATGTTGTCACATTTCTCCCCCCTCCTTCCATGTTGTCACATTTCTCCCCCTCCATCCATGCCTTCCGCCCGCCGCCGCAGCGCCACTCGGCAGTCACACACCCCTGACCCTGTGACTGTCTGTGTTGCCAATGCCGTGCTGCTGCTGAGCCTGCATGCCGCTCTGTGAGGAGGTGAGGGCCGGGGCCGCACGGCACACCTGTAGGCTGAGGCGGACGGCCGGGCCCGGTCGCGCAAGTCTGCAAGATATGTATTTAAAGAAAATAAAAATAATATTTCCACCTTTGGCCTAAACGCCACCATAACCAAAACTGTACAAAAAGGAGCTCTATATCTGCCTATTTAGTCAATGTGGGCTATCAGAGATTTGTTGAAAACTGGTTAACCATCTGGACAGAGAATTTTTTAAATTTTTCTAGTGATGTTTTATCATAGAGAGAAACGCTTCTTGAGTATTTTGAAAACCACTTCAAAGGAAATTTCTAATATTGCTGTAGACATGTTCCATGGTTTCCTCTAGAGAAATAAGACTCTACCATGTTGGTTTCCTGGCACCTCATGCCTGAGGCTCGAGGGTCATGCACCTCTGGTATACACTATTGCCGAGTATTAGTAATGATCAGACAGAACCTCATGCTGTTGACTTTGGGTCACAGATCTCTTTCTTCTACTAGGTAGAACTTCACACCTCACCAATGGTTACTCCTGACCTGTGAACATGTAGTTTCCATGGCGATGGCGACTCCTGCCGTCAGTAAACAACTTGATTGAACTTCTAGCCTGTGAGGTTATTTTTGCTGAAATTTCTATGATCGATTTATAATGCTTTATTGCAGGAATGGATGTATGGCTCTGAAATACAATTAAATCACAGATGCTGATAATTCGGCTTCTAGAAAGCCAAAAATGAGAAAGGAAGAAACAAATATGTAATCAGGTTGAAAGTAGAAAGGGATAAGTTAAAACGCAAAAACAAAAATTGAGGGGTTAAAGAATTTATTTACTGTGGCTAATAAAGGGGATACTCTGTCTGTGATCCTATGATGGGGGGACTGGTTGTCACTGAACAGACACAGTGGTGTATGGAGACTTATTTATAGGCAATGCTCCATGGGAAGAATGTGCAAATTCTCCTCTAGAAAGAGACTGAGGATTAACTGGTTTAGTGGCCCAGAGTGGGCCCTACCATTCCTACACCCTGCTACTGTCTCCAATGGCTAACCAATAATGTCATCTCTGTATTACAGGTCCTTCACACTGTGTATTCATAATATTGCTATGTAACTGTTATGTTCATGTAATGTGCCTGGTTCACCGGCAGGTGGCAGTGTATCTGGCAGAGACAGATCTTTAGACACAATGGAACTTACCATTCCATTCTCCCCCTTTTGGGCAAACGTGGGCTAGTCCTTCCTACTAAGGGAGGGATTGGAGGAAGTTAGAGTCAGTTTAGATTTGATGGTGGAGCTGAGAAGACAAAAGATGGTGCAGTGAGGTGAATGACCCCCTCCTGCAGCAGGAGTTTGCCAAGGGAAGCAGCTCATAGAGCACCATGACTCCTTACAGATACAGATAAAGTATAAGGGGGTCAACAGCCAAAGGCACCCTACTCAAAAGGTACCAGCACTGTCATAGCGTCCAGCTACCAGACAGCAGCCAGAGTCTAGCACAGCAGAGAAAGATAAAGCAAGGTATCAAAGTTTGCCTGCCCCAAAACCTGCTGGAGCCAAGAGAATGACTACTTATTGTCTGGATGAATGTTTATTCAAGAAAGCTGTTGAACTGGGCTCGACTTATTCTCCACCTCCTACAACTCTCCCTTTTATTGCTCTGGAGCCTAATCCTGGGGAGCAACGGTATCCAAGTAGGAGCACCGTGACACAAACTAGTAAAGCCGCATCACCACTCCGCATTCCTAAAAACCTGGGACACGATCGGCTCTGGGGGTCAGAACGTTGCACTGGTATGAAGTAGTTTTCTCTCTTCTGGAGGAGAGCTAATGTCATAAAAGAGCACATGGATTGGGACAGTCCAGTTAGGACAATCACTTAAGGCATGAAGAACAGCAGATTGTCAGGAAGGAAGCGTTTCTTCCCAACAGTTGGTTGCTTGTTTAGTGGGGGTGAAGCATTTACATGCAGCGATCACCTCCACAGTATGAGAACAAGGGATCGCTATTGCTCCTTCTCATACATCTTCATACGTACTTCAGAAACCATTACCCCCATCAGGATAAAACACCTAACTAATCAGTTCCTATGTTCATTCAGATACTACAGGAAACTGCAAAGTAATGGAAATGAGAATTTCTTGTACCTTACTGTCAATTCTCTATTGCTTTTGACATCATCCAATAGAAATATATAAGGGAATCAGTACTTAAAGGGGTATTCTGCAGGGCCTTGTACCCTGCAGGACACCTCAAAATAAACAGGTCAAGTTCTGCACTGCCACACCACACCTCTATGGGACTGCTGGAGATATCTAAGGGACCTTCTGTACCTGCCTATGTATGGAGAGGCAGTGCACATGCTCAATCTGCTGCTCTGTTAATTTCAGGGGCCCTGTGGGGTAGGGGGCCCCTGTTCTCATGATCATAGGAGCCTAATCAGTAGGACCCCTACCGATTTAATAATTATCCCCATTCTGTGGATCGGGGATCATTTCAAATTAGTGGAGTACCCCTTTACTATTAAAGTATTAAGTATTACAGATTTAGCACATAAGGGCTGTTCTTCGTAAAATGAACATTTTCCAGTATGCTTTCTATATCAATATCTTGTCATTTTAAGATCTCTGCTTGCAGTCATTGACTTGGAACCTTCATTGTTTAGTTCCACGGGATTAAAATCTGTCCTGGTCATGTTATTTTCTATGGTATTTCCACCATAGAAAATATCTTGCACTTAAATCTCCTTTAAAAACTAGTGTTCTGAACACAGAAATGGGAGTCAGAGTACCAGTTGTCCCTTTTCTGGCTAGTTTTATGGCCCGGCCATAACATTCTGCATCTTAAAGGGGCTTTTCATGGTATTGAAGAAAGAATTCTAATGGTTCACATGTAGCTTGAAAGGAGTCCTGTTCAGAAATTAAGGGGTACTGTCTTGTGCCAAGGACTGGGACCCACTGTTCATGTATTGGATAAGATCCCAATTTACTGATATGTCAGAAATGAACAAAACCGGAGAACCCCTTTAATTATGTATACATTTGCCTATATTACCGTACTTTATGCGTTATCCGTGTGTGGATTGTGAAAATAAATAATGTACATACATAATATATGCTGTGAAATTACCTATTGAAGCAAGCCACCGCTCTGAATAATTCACAGTGACGTACTGAGCAATGCCAATCTTATCCTGGTGATTATGGTTCACGCTGATTTTCCTAGTAGACAGTATGACCAGTCTTGGTTCAGGTCACATTTTTATAAATGAATAGTAGAAGCTGTCCAAGCCTGGTCCCTGAAGACGGCTGTCAGGCTGGACTGTATGGAAGGATCTCCACATGCACAACAGCAAATGAACCCGTATTACCATTTCTGCCGGCTTCACACGCGGCACGGCCTGATAAATGAGAGGAGCTGACGTCCTCCTGCCAGAGGGCCACCTCCCCATGTCTTTTTATGTGTCACTAGTCCCTTGGCAGTCAGCGCATTAATGAAACCCTTAATCTCTCTCTGTCTCCATCCTATTTTTATTGTATGCTTTGTGTAGAAGAGAATAACATTTTATCGGGGGCCGCCGGTTTAGGCCTCTGTAGGGAAGACACACTTTATATTACTAGATAGAAGTATTGAAGTAATGTGTACACCGTCCTTAGGACTGAGTAAACTGGCAGATTAGAAATGGGGCTGTAAGGCCATGTTCACACAGAATGCCAAATGATGTAATGTTAGCATCCTCCCCGCAGGCATGTGTTAGAATATTTAATGGGATACTGTAATCTGCTGCTTTCTCCTGTAAAAGGGCATTCCAGAAAAAAGTTGGATTTTGTTCATACTAAGAGCCTATAGGTGACGTGTGCCACTGCACGCCTAGGTGAGAGGTGGCAAAACCAATATGGTTCCCAATCCTGATAATGGTCTAGCACCCTTGGACCTCTCTTCCGTTCCATAGGGTTAGGCTGTACTCACATCTGTGTTGCGACCTCCATTTATATCGGAAGTGACAATACTGTGCCAGATCTGCCACACAATACACACCAGTATCGCCATTCGCATATCATGGGGTCCTTTTGGGTTCCGATGAAGTGTCCAGACAATACTACTGCTTGGTGGATTCTTGATAGAGGATACTACTCCATCAAGAGGGTCCAGCGCAAATGTGAACACAGCCTAACACAGTTCCAGCAGCACTGCCAGTACTGGTACAGAAGCTGAATTAGGCCTGTATTACTACAGATTATTTGACCAATATCTGTCCAATCAGACCAATAGTTTGTGTGTATAACAAAAGATCTGCGTGTGTCATTGACCATCTGATGTAATATAGACGTTAGAGACATTGTTACTCAATGATAATGGCCTTGATACCTTGGTGCTAATATGAAACACTTTGGGGCACATTTATCAAGCTCACCTGTTTTTTGGTGTACAATTAGGCAGGTGTATTTGATTCATGTGTCGGTCTTTTCCCTAGTATTTGCCTAGCAGGTTATTACAGAATTAGACTAGGCGTATTGTTATTAGTCTGACCGATGGTCGTTTTTTTTCAGTTTCATATTCACTTAAGGGTCCTTCACACGGCCCGAAAATCCCACAGACAATCGCTAATAAGCGTTCATAGGAATGCTCATTAGCAATTATCTGGCGGTGTAAAGGTGTCATTGATTACCCGATGAACGAGCGGGTAATAAATCATTCACGCGGTCACAAAAATCATTGTTTGCCAGCTGCAGATTGTGCCGTGTAAGCAAGTCTGTATGAGGGCATGGCATTAGCGATCCCTCCTTCCCATACTGTGGAACGCTTCCTTCCCAAAAATCACCTGCTGTGTTGTCCCGTGTCAAGGGACCTTTAGACTGGTCAAATTAGTATGTGCATGAAAAAAGGCGCAAATGAGCTGTGAAATGTTGCGCGTCTCCCTGAAAGTGCAAAGTTTTTTTTACAAAAAAAGTCACACTTTACCACTCAAAACTGATGAAGAAAAGGACGCCAGCCTTGGAGTGGAATTCAGGAATAAAAAAGAAACACCTACATAAATAAATTGGATAAAAGTTGCAAACGTTAGAAAACGTTTGAATTAGTCTAAAACTTCAAAATAGCCAAACGAGACGCAAAAGCCTCCAAAACAGATGCAATTTCAGTAGTAGATGTGATTGAAAAATTAGACTAAAACAGCATGCAGACACTAGAGTAAATGTACCCCTTTATTTTGTATTTTAGTAAGCTAATTTAAAGCACAATGTTTAATTACCGTGTTCAAGAGAGCGTGTGACATTGAACACGGTGTCCGAGCTGCAGGCAGGAGGAGCTGAGCAGACGGACATATCATTTTATGGAAATGTGTAATTTATTGAGATTCCTGCACATTTGGTACATAGGAGTCCAGTGGGCGGTACTATTCATTGATGGAAAGCAGGCTCTGTATACTCATTCATACAGGGATGCATGGGGTAGCTATAGGGGGTGCAGAGGTAGAAGGCGCTTACCGGGCCCAGGAGCCTGTGGGGGCCCAAAGAGCCTTGTGCCACATAAGAAGACACCGGTATTATAGAAGGTGCATGCTGGTCAAGTTACAGCTCTGGCTGGAGGGAAAGGGTGAGGTCAAGAATTTGGCATGGGGGGGGGTTAAATTTTTGCCTCAGACAGCACGAAGGCTATGTGCTTCCCTGCCCCTGGCCACAAAGCACTGAGGGAAGGGGGGCCCAAGCTGAACTCTTGAACCAGGGCCCATGAGCCTTTAGCTATGCCCCTGCAGGGATGTCTGCCAATGATTTAGTAGGGCCGCCCACTGGACTCCTAAGCATAGAATGTGTCAGGTTGTCAATCAATAAGTTATACTTATTATACTGAACCTTTTCCCATAAAAATTTACATTGATTTGCTCAGCTCCTCCTGCTCTATATAATGAAACCAGTAGATTGGATATCATTTTCATAGAGGCAGGCTTCCTTTAATCTTTCCTACCTATGGTGGAGCTTTATATGGGGAGTATGTGTTCTCACAACAGCATAAGGAATGGCAATAGGATACACCTGACAAAGCCAGTCAATAGCTGTAACAGTTCAGAGAACACATACAAAGGCACTCGAAAATTTGTCGCAGTTGCCCATTTTTCAAAAAAGAAAATAACAGCAGTGTTCATATATAGTCCTTCGTATTTGTTAAACTCATAATAGAGAGGTAGATATATAAAACCCCAATTCCATAAAAGTTGGGACACTGTAAAATGTCTATAAACAGAATTCAATGGCGACACATATTTTATTCATGATAAAACATAGATCAGATGCTGAAAGTTACACATTTTACCATTTTCCAGCCTTTTGTTAACCCAACTTATTATTTTTTTGATGTGTTGCTGCCATCAAGTTGTAAATGAGATATTTTTTAAATAATTTAAGAATCTGATATGTGTTCTATCATCTATTGTGAATACAATATGGGTCTATGAGATTTACAAATCATTGCTTTCTGCTTTCATTCACATTTATTTACAGCTTACACAGTGTCCCACCTTTTTTGGAATATATATATATCGGTGTGTAATACATCTATCTATCTATCATCTATCTAATATCTATCTATCTCATATCTATTTAATATCTATCTACTTATCTATCTAGTATACTATCTATCTATTAAGCTACTTTCACACTTGCGGCAGAGTGATCCGGCAAGCAGTTCCGTCGCTGAAACTGCCTGCCGGATCCAGCAAAACGTATGCCAACTGATTGCATTTTAAGACAGGTCAGGGTCCTGATCTGTCTTAGGGCTCTTTCACACTTGCGTTCTTTTCTTCCGGCATAGAGTTCCGTCGTCGGGGCTCTATGCCGGAAGAATCCTGATCAGTTTTATCCTAATGCATTCTGAATGGAGAGAAATCTGTTCAGGATGCATCAGGATGTCTCCAGTTCCGGACCGGAACGTTTTTTGGCCGGAGAAAATACTGCAGCATGCTGCACTTTTTGCTCCGGCCAAAAATCCTGAACACTTGCCGCAAGGCCGGATCCGGAATTAATGCCCATTGAAAGGTATTAATCCGGATCCGGCCTTAAGGTAAACGTCGTTTCTGCGCATTGCCGGATCCGACGTTTAGCTTTTTCTGAATGGTTACCATGGCTGCCAGGACGCTAAAGTCCTGGCAGCCATGGTAAAGTGTAGCGGGGAGCGGGGGAGCAGTATACTTACCGTCCGTGCGGCTCCTGGGGCGCTTCAGAGTGACGTCTGGGCGCCACCACGCGCATGGATGACGTGATCACATAGCACGTCATCCATGCGCATGGGGCGCTCTGACGTCATTCTGGAGCGCCCCGGGAGCCGCACGGACTGTAAGTATACTGCTCCCCCGCTCCCCGCTACTACTATGGCAACTAGGACTTTAATAGCGTCCTGGGTGCCATAGTAACACTGAACGCATTTTGAAGACGGATCCGTCTTCAAATGCTTTCAGTTCACTTGCGTTTTTCCGGATCCAGCGTGTAATTCCGGCAAATGGAGTACACGACAGATCCGGACAACGCAAGTGTGAAAGAGGCCTTACAAATGCATTGCAAGAACGGATCTGTTTCGTTTTTTTTTTCACATTTTTACCAGTCTGCGCATGCCTGATCAGTCAAAAAGACTGAACTGAAGACATCCTGATACATCCTGAACGGATTACTCTCCATTCAGAATGCATGGGGATAAAACTGATCAGTTCTTTTCTGGTATAGAGCCCCTGTGACGGAACTCTGTGCCGGAAAAGAAAAACGCAAGTGTGAACTGCTATCTATCTATTATCTATCTCGTATCTTTTTAATATCTATCTATCTATCTATCTATCTATCTATCTATCTATCTATCTATCTATCTATCTAATATCTATCTAATATCTATCTATCTATCTAATATCTATCTAATATCTATCTATCTATCTATCCAGGGCCGTTTCTAGAGGCGGGCGAGGGGCGCATCCCTCAGGACAGAAGAGGGGGGCCCTTTCTGTCCAGAGGCAGCAGGAGTGGAGATGAATGCTTCCATTGTGGAACCGCTCTTCTCCAAATTCATCTGTATCGCCGTCCTCAGGACAGCGATACAGATGAATGGTACGGAGGAGCAGGGGAGAGGCATCTCCTTTGCCCCTTTCTCTAATAGGCTACAGGCCTAGTGCCTAAAGCCTATCAGAGGCCGATGCAGGTGGCGCGATGATGTAATCGCGCCGCCTGAGCCGTACAGAGCGGGACACAGGCAGGAAGATGCCTGCATCGCATCACTGACAGCAGCATAAGGTAAGTATATGTGTTTATTGTTTTTATTATTTATAGTATACTGTGGCAGGAAGGGGGTGGGGGCCCTATATACTGGCACAATATGGAGAGGCACTATGGAGAAGAGGGGAAGCACTATGGGGGCCACTATGGAGAAGAGGGGAAGCACTATGGGGGCCATATATACTGGCACAATATGGGGGCACTATGGAGAAGAGGGGAAGCACTATGGGGGCTCTATATACTGGCACAATATGGAGGGGCACTATGGAGAAGAGGGAAAGCACTATGGGGACCCTATATACTGCCAAAATATGGGGGAGCACTTTGGAGAAGAGGGGGAAGGACTATGGGGGCCCTATATACTGGCACAATATGGGGGGGCACTATGGAGAAGAGGGGAAGCACTATGGGGGCCCTATATACTGGCACAATATGAGGGCACTATGGAGAAGAGGGGAAGCACTATGGGGGCCCTATATACTGGCACAAATAAGGGGGGGCACTATAGAGAAGAGGGAAAGCACTATGGGGACCCTATATACTGGCACAATATGGGGGGCACTATGGAGAAGAGGGGACGCATCTACGGGGGGCCCTATAAACTGGCACTTATTATGGGGGATCTATGGATAAATGGGGGGGGGGGGTAAATGAGCACTATAGGGGCATTTACTGGGGG
Organism: Bufo gargarizans; assembly: GCF_014858855.1. Taxonomy (NCBI): domain Eukaryota; kingdom Metazoa; phylum Chordata; class Amphibia; order Anura; family Bufonidae; genus Bufo; species Bufo gargarizans. Next base: position 682,507,699 of record NC_058080.1, on the reverse strand, counting down.
CCCTATTTACTGGCACGCTCTATGAGGGGGCACTATGGAGAAGTGGGGGAGAAGAGCACTATGGGGGCATTATATAGGGGCATTTAATACTGGCAACCATTTTGGTGCCACTATGGGGAAGGGGGAGAGGAGCATTATGGGGTCATCTATGTGGGGCAGTCTATAGGGGCATTTTATACTGGCACATTATGGAGGACACTATGGGGACGGGGGAGGAGCACCATGGGGCATCTTCTGGGGGCACTATATAGGAGTATTTTATACTGTCACAAATAATAGGGGTACTATGGGCACCTAAGCTCAACTGGGGGCACTAAGTGTTTTTTCTAGTGGCACACAGTACGGGTCATTGGAACAAATGAGGGCATTCTGGGGACATTGGGTCTACTGGGTGCACTAAGAGTTTTTTTTTTTTACTGACACACAACGGGGCATTTTTTGCACAGGCGCACACTATAAATAGAATTATTACTACCAGGGGCATTATGGTGGGCTTTATTACAACTGGGGGACTATGGGAGCATTATTACTTCTGGGACACAATTACTGTTGGGGACACTGTAGGAGCACTATTACTACTAAGTGCACTCTGGCACAGAATTATCACTATTGTTGGGATTTTTGGGAGCACTATTACTGTGGGGGCACCCTGGCACAGTATCAGCTTAGCACAGTTGTTTTTGTGGGACATTATGGTTACACTATTAGTGTCAGGGACCCCATTTGCTGGGTGCAGTTATTTTTTAGAGCATTGTGTTCCAATAATTATTGAAGGGGGCGCTATCTATGGGACTCAGGAGGTAATCTGGAGGTGGATACAATCTAAAAAAGTGAATAGTCCTCAGTTAACCGTTCAAAGTATTTGCTAAAGAGCATTTAAACTAGGAAAGGGGGGCAAAAGAGTGATAATCCAGCAGTCCGACTGCCCCCCGGAACAATGCCAGAAGATGCCAGTAGCACATAGGTTAAGAATTGACAAGCTCAGAGTCTTGTCTACAAATTCTCGCAGTTTAGGGAATAAGATCAATGAACTTGAGTCTATAATGGCATCTGAGAATATAGATTTAGTGGCTGTTGCTGAGACGTGGTTCAATGGGAGTAATGACTGGGATATAACAATACCAGGGTTCTCTCTATATAGGAAAGACAGAGAAGGCAAGAAAGGGGGAGGGGTGGCCCTGTATGTGAAAGATAGCATAAAATCTAATTTAATACAAGTTAGCGAGACCAATTTAGAGTCAGTTTGGGTTACCTTGCAGCTTGATAACCATAAGGTAACTCGTGTAGGTGTAATATATAGACCACCTAGCCAAGTCAAAGAATTAGATGATCCACTAGTTGAGGAAATGGCTAAATGACATTGAAAGGGGAAGTTATCATTATAGGAGACTTTAATCTTCCTGATGTAAACTGGAAAACCAAAATAGCTAGTTCTGCCAGGAGTACAGATATTCTAAATTCCCTACTGGGATTATCTCTACAGCAAGTAGTGGAGGAGCCAACCCTGAAGGAGGCCATTTTAGATTTAGTATTCACAAATGGGAATTTGGTATCTGATATTACTGTAGGTGAAAGCTTGGGATCTAGTGATCACCAGTCAGTGTGGTTTACAGTGAAACACCATGCAAAAACAAAAGAAGAGAAGATAAAGAAAGAGAACATCTACATCAAAGGAGACATCACTGGATGTAAGAGGTATGTGGGGCTGTATTAGGCTACTTTCACAACTGTGTTAGTGATTCCGGCAGGCTATTCCAGCTGAGAACAGCCTGCCAGAATTTACTGGATCCAGCACTGTAGACTGAATGCCCGCCACCCCCATCAACTACAATGGGGTACGGCAGAGATCCGGCCACACACTAACATTTTTGATGTTCGCCCTCTTGGTAAATTTCCCTAGAAACTGCCCTGTATCTATCTATCTATCTAGCTAGCTATCTAATATCAAATACAGAGATGTGAGCAGTACAGCATAGAATGTAGTGTAGGGGTGCCAGCTGTTGTGGAAACGGTTCAGCCTCCAAAAATGTAAAAGAAAACATTCCACAGCACTTCTCACATGTGAATCAAAAGGAGTATATTTCAATCACCAGACAGCAAGGTTTCGGTCCGCTCACTGGGACCATTCTCAAGCAGTGACACATATAAATAGGCTCCTCAATATAACTTACCAGTGACCAAGATGACTCACTTTGATAAATCGTGTAAATACATGATTCAATTATACATATATAGTGATATATAAATATACATGATTGTAAGTATTTAGTAGTTCTCATAATTATTGTATTGTGACAAAATACATAGGGGTGTCTCCGAAATGTATAAAATATACTAATCACCAATCATAAATTAAGAAGGTGCACATGTGCTGTATTAAAAACAGATAATTAAAAACATAAATGTGTGGACACTTAGCCAGCATGGATCCCAGTGCAGCAGATGGTTCTTAGCGCGGCAATAAGCTCAGTGCGCGTGCACGAATAAAGCGCACACGTCGCGTAACAATCAACAAACTGCGCATATGTGAACGATTCACACACTTCTGCCATCTAGATGGAGCGCATCGGTGAAGCACACATGTGACCATTTAGTCCGATCACATAACTCAATGAAGCGCTCATGTGATATATTAAATCACATGATCAGTGGCATCGCAACAGCTATTAAACAAGATTACAAATAGAATAAGTTGCGATTAACATAGGGCAATATTAGGCTAGTTTCACACTAGCGGCAAGGAACTCCGGCAGGCTGTTCTGGCGGGTGAACAGCCTATCAGATCTGTGCTGCCGCTAGTGCACGCGTGCCCCCGGACTACCGCTCCGACCCGCTCCCATTATATTCAGTGGGGCCGGAGCGGTAGTCCGGGGGCACGCGTGCACTAGCGGCAGCACGGATACGACGGCAGCACGGCAGCGCATGCCGGGAGGTGGCCGGAATAAAACTACTACATGGCATCCATCATGGCACTCATTTGCCGTGATGTCATATAAAACAGATTGTCCTAATGCAGCATCCCTCATAAATCAATGCTGAATATAGGATAATATTTGTAGTATTGATCTATTGAAGATTTGCAGTAGCGATCTCTCGTTCCCATACAGTGGAGGTGATTGCCACATGTAAATGCAACTCTCACCTCCGCTCAGGATCAGGCAGTTATTTCCTCCAGAGACGGCCCGTGTAAAGGGGTCTTATGTCATAGGCAATGAGATCGAAATGTCATAGTGATGTAGTAATTAGAGTTGAGTGAATCGAATCCAACGAAGTGGAATTCAATCCGAATTTCACGATAGATTCCATTCACTGTGAAGCTGAATTTCCTCGTGCTTCATGGTAGCGAATAAATTTAACCTGAAATACCTTAAAAAATAAATAAATCATACTTACCTCCTGCATTTGCTCACGACTGGCTGGACGCAGCCATCTTGATTGAAGATCTCGGGTGAAATTCCGTGCATGGTGACGTCATACGTGACAGCGTCATATTGGGCCACGTGAGATTTTGCACGAGATTTTCAAGCAAGATGGTGCGGCAGGCCCATTGCAAGCAAATAGAGGTGGTAAGCATGATTTAAAAAAAAAAATAATGTTCATTTTGCACTGTATTATTAAATGTATTATATGTATGAACGCAGCATCTGAGGGGTACAATGACGGGGCAGCGCTAAAAAAAAAAAAATGCACTTCGGAAGAAAGTAATTACTGTAGTCACGAAGCTAATTTTTTTGCAAAACTCAGCAAAGCAGCCAAATCGAATTTTCCGAAACATGCAGAGTTGAATACATACCATACGACATGTGTCTTCATACAGGTAAATCCAGGATGCCAGTGCATCTGGTAGCCATGTGCTTGTAATGTCATTGATCTATTACTAATGTTTACTAAGGCTTTTTGTTATTACAGAGGTGAAATACGGTTATATTATTCAGTCACGCGGCTGATTCATCCGATTACTGGAAGTCAGGATGTATAGATACTGTATGTACCTCCCTGGCTGCTACGTTCCGTATATCATGAAAACGCTAGACTGTGTAGATGAACCCGGGCTGTTTCACACAGCATTAGTCACCAGGTTAGTCACATTCACTTTCCATACCCTGGAGCAATGACTCTTTACATAAGTTATTTTCTATAATATCCTGCAGACTAAGTACTTGTTAAATGTGTCTCATCCATGTGGTGTATATTAACAGAGCCGAAAAATTCTCATGGTGCAGAGTGAGTAGGATGCTGGCAGCAGACCTCGTGTTTCAGTTCTCACACTCTTAGGCCTCATGTACACGACCGTTGTTGTGTTCCGTGTCCGTTGTTCCGTTTCCGTGATTTACTGCGGACCCATTGACTTTCAGTGGGTTCGTTGAAAACTCGGATAATGCACCGTCTGTCATCCGCGTCCGTGATCCGTGTTTCCAGTCCGTCCAAAAAAAATGACCTGTCCTATTTTTTTCACAGACAACGGTTCTCAAACCCATTCAAGTCAATGGGTTCGTGAAAAACACGGAGTCACACAAGATTGTCACCCGCGCATCCGCGTCCAGTTTTTTCCTATCATTTGCAAGGCAAACTTGACTTTTTTTTTCACTTTCCTTCATGTCTGGTGATCCTCCAAAAATCAAGGAAGACACACGGAAACAAAAACGGAAACGGAACAACGGAACCCCGTTTTGCGGACCGTGAAAAAATACTGTCGTGTACATGAGGCCTTTAACATACTTTAATGTGTGTTTTGGGTCTAGGAGTACAGGGCTTTCTATGGTGGCATATACGTTTTGCCTCTGTTTATACATGGCACTTGCTATGGGGGCATTTATGGCTGACATACTCTTAGAAACGCATCTGCGGTTGGCCTTCTTAGGATCGGTGGGTGCATACGAAACATTTGTTCTGAAAACTTAATGCCAACCACATATTCCACAGTAGTGTTAGGCTAGGTTCACATGCAGTATGTCGCGGTCATGATTTCGTCGAGTCGCGGCCAGCTGCAGTCAAGAACCGCTGGACCAATTAGATTAAACATGCCTGATATTTCACTAATGAAGACCGTACTGTATAGGCTGAATTCTTAAAGGCCTTGTGGTACTGAAGGTGCCTTTACAGTGTGGTCTTCATCAGTTAAATATCAGGCAGCTGTGGCCTAAATTGGCCGCCTGGTCCCGGACTGCAGCTGGCCACGACCCAGTCGCAGATTCTGGAACAAGAAAAAGACGAAGTACTACATGCAGAGGTATTTTGTTCGGCAGAATGCCAAAATATATGTCAGAAACCTGGTGGACCCTCTTATAGTGAAAGGGATCGGTCGGGCACCGGCGATGTCTGGCATATGCCAGATCAGGAAATTCTGGTATTCTGTTCCTCTTCTGTGTACACCCTGACCCTGTCCAAACCAGAGCTCCACTTTAACCATGTCTTCAGTTATTGTGGTTAGAAGCTAATTTGGACTATCTCCATTAACATGGGGCCACAGGTAGCCTCTCATTCCCAGTAATGTTTGACTATCCCCTGTTACTCTGTTAACTTGAAGTCTGGTTCTCTAAAACAGAAATAGTCCATACAAGTTACTGGAGCCAGAGGAATGCAAGGAGCTGTCTAACAGTGTTTTTGATAAAGCAAAGATTGATGTAAGCAGATTGCATCTGAGCTCTTACATCCTGAGTCTGCTTTCTGTTACCTGATTGATCCTCATCATCCTGACCTGAAGGATTACTTACAACGCCTGACCTAGAACTGATTCTGAAGACCGCGTAGACATTGGAACTAGATATGTTCTCCTAATGAGTAAAGAGTGCAATATAAAATACGAGGTGACGTTCAAAACATTTTATGACATTTCTTAAGAGGCAGAAATACAAGATGGGCTAGTGCCAGGAGATTAGACATTTATTGAATTCTAGCTAAAAGATGGCATTGTATGCCCTTGGTACCTCATCCTTCACCAAAAACTTCTATAGATCTAGGCCACCAAACTTGAAATGTAAAAATGGTGTAGGGCTACCAATACTTGAGTATATGACATAAGCAACAAGAAAGGGGAGGTTGAAGCAGAAAATATGATACTCGGCCAATCACCCTTGTTAAAAAGTCTGTAGATAACTTTTCTACGGCAAATTTAGCTGTCAGTGTGTAAGTGCCTGAGTATAAAAAGGAAAGCTACGTCGAGATAAGGAAGCTTTCAGATGGCCATAATACATAAGTATTTCAATGTCTGTATTATAGCTGCAACAGTTGGACCTTGTGGTGTTCTACTCAACTGGACTAAAGCTGCCATACACAAAAAATGTGTCTGCTGGAATGTGGCAGATCAGTTGTAGGAAATCATGCCAAATAAATGTAGTTTCAGCTGACCAGGCCAAAATTTCTCACCCTGCTGGATCACAGAAGTCGTATAAAAATTTCAAAACAATGGTAATGCAAAAAGGGCTGACTTTTATGCATAGAGGCAGCTTAAGATCACAGTGGGATCCTATAGCAATCAGTCTGGCTCTGTAGAACCATAGGAAGTCCTGGTATTGAGGATGTAATATGGGCACTAGAATGGGTTTGTAATAACGATTCTATTAGCAATCAGGCTGAATACAGCCCATATTACAGTCATCTGAAAGTTTTGAAAGGGTTGTCTGGGCTCTGTAAAAAAATTGGGTATGAATGGGTGCAACACACAATCATTCAAATGTTGTGGATCCTCGTTTTGTGGATCGTGTAAATGCACCCTAAGTATTTTTAAAGCATGTAACCTGCTCTCCATGCAAAACAACAAAAGGACTGCATGTTTCTAGGTTGGTTAAAAAGATGTCTGCATTCAGGAAGCTCATTAACGGGCAGAAGTCTTACCTTCCATCAGTTTATACAGTATATGAGATAACCTTTATTTCATTCATTTTACTAGAGAACATCTGGCCTCAGAACACGTCCAGAATAATTTTACATCATTTGATTGCTACAGGACAATTAATACTCATCCTCCACATTATACTCAACATTGTAAGGAGCTGGATTTGGGTTCTTATAGAACTACACATGTTCTGATTATTCCACATTAGTAAGTGCCTACACGAGCTGGAAGTGTTAGGACACTGTCAAAATCCACCAGTCTCTGCCATGTTTGTTCACTTTGAATGCAAAGGACCTGTTCCCGGCTTGGCTTCATTTAATGGCGCTAAGCCGCATGTAGACACCCGCCATGGTTTCAAGTGCCATCAATCCAAACACCATGCCAAAAAGGGACATGTCCCTTCTTGACGCAGTCCACACAAAAAAAAGGGATGCAGACACTGTGCTGCCGTTGGAAGTTTGCAGCAGTGTCTGCACCAAAGTTCCAATAGTAAATTCCTGTCACGCTTCGGTGTGGGAGGGAAACACCACACCGAGCATAGGAGGAAAGGGGAGAACAGGGAACCAAGCCTGAGAACTAGGGAAGGAAAATGGACCCCTCTTAGTGAAAACCCTAACAAAAATCCTGACTCACTGCCAGTAACAGACCCCAAAGGTAGGTGAGTGCATATGCAGGAATACCTAGAGTCCTATCAAGCCCTATAGGACCCTGGTACTAATGGCAGTGACAAGACTACCTGTTCCTCCAAAAGAAAGGACGAATAGGAGTCTCCTTCAGGTGCAGTGTCCCACTTCTTGATGTTTGTGGGCACTTTAAACGTATGTATTTGCCATTGTAATGTAATGCTGTATGTTCCCAGTCTATTCCTATCACAGGCTGTTAGGGTGTCATTTCAACTATTCACCCCTAGGTGGAGCTGGCATCACTTAGATATAACAGAGAGGAAGTGGAGAAGTTCAGTGAGTATCAGAGTCAGAGTAAGGGTCCATTCACACATCCGTGTGTGTTTTGCAGACCGCACATCGCCAGCACTTAATAGAAAATGCCTATTCTTGTCCGCAATTGCGGACAAGAATAGGACTTGTTCTATTTTTTTTCGGGATCAGAATTGCGGACCCGGGTCCGCATTTCTGGATCCGGGCCACACATCAAAATGAATGGGTCCGCAATTCTGTTCTGCAAAATGTGGAATGGAATTGCGGATGTGTGAATGGAGCCTATAGAGGAGGAAGTTAATGGAGGTGAGGAGCAAGTCTAGTCCACAATGTAGCTGCCATGTTAGCCCCTTGGCTTTGGCCAGGCTTAGGGAGTATAGAGAACAGCATTACAGCAGCACAGACCAGCGAGTCTACGTCTGAATATAGAGAAAGTCTAGTGGAGATTAGGGCTAAATTAGACAATGGACTTCACAAGCAACAGTGACCAGGAGGAACCTAAAAGTACCTGGACACAGCCGGATGATTAATGCGCAAAATTATCCTTTACCACATGCCATCACTTGTGCGTTGTGTGAAAATCGCAGCAAGCTCTATATTGTGTGTTTTTCACGCGACGCAGGCCCCATAGAAGTGAATGGGGCTGAGTGAAAATCGCAAGCAACCGCAAGCAAGTGCGGATGCAGTGCGATTTTCACGCATGGTTGCTAGGAGACGATCGGGATGGGGACCCGATCTTTATTATTTATTAACCATGTTATAAGGGAAAATAATATCATTGTTAATACAGAATGCTTAGTAAAATGTCCACTGAGGGGCTAAAAATAATAAACAAATTTAACTCACCCCATCCACTTGGTCGCTTGGCGGATCTCCTCTTCTTTCTACTTTTTTCAGGACCTGGCTAGGTCAAAGGTCCTTTAGCCAGCTCATGAAGAAAGTAGAAAGAAGAGGAGATCCGCCAAGCGACCAAGTGGATGGGGTGAGTTAAATTTGTTTATTATTTTTAACCCCTAAATGGACATTTTACTAAGCATTCTGTATTAAGAATGCTAATACTTTCCCTTATAACCATGTTATAAGGGAGAATAATAAAATCTACAGAACACCGATCCGAAGCCCAAACTTCTGTGTTTTTTCTAACGCGCGTGCAAAACGCATCAAAACGCTTTGCACTCGCGCAGAAAAATCGCGCATTTTCCCGCAACGCACCCGCATCTTGTCCGGCCCTCACACGCGACGCCCGTGTGTAAGAGGCCTAACACACAGCATCTACTACCAATCATCAGTACTTCAATTTTTTCCACTGATACATTGGCTTTAACGAGAAAGCGCTGCATGAAAAAAACAACTCATGCCCTGGTTTTAGTTGTGTTTTTCGTGCCTACCCATTCATTTCTATGAGGTCCTAGAACCTACAGCATTTTTTCCATGCAGAGCAATCTTGCATTAGGAAAACCATCCATGTGCATGAACCCACTGACTTTTATCGGTCTCTTTTTACTGTGAGTGCTGTCCATTTTAAACACCGATGCCATCCACGCACTAAACTCTCTTGTGTACATGAGCCCTTACTGCTTTGATTCTTCTTCGCTTAAGAAATAATTCAATTAGTAAAACAGAGAATTAAAACTAATGATGAATTAGCCGAACAAGTGTTACTGGTAAGAATCAATATGTAATTATGCCTCATTAACTGCACACCGGGTAAAGTTTACCATGTGCTTGATGCAAGTTCTGAGGCTGCATGAACCAATGTCCTACTAAGAGGGTCAGTGACTTTCTAATTTCTTACAGTCCAAATATATATGATGGTGAAAATGATCTAGGAAACATCGTCCCTAAGGCTCAGGCACACAACAAAACCCTCTATGTCAATGAACCTAACCTTACAGACTCCTTACACTGCCATACTGGCTGCATTGAGCAAAGTGTGTACAGAGATACTCCTCATTAGTGTCCATTCACACGTCCGTGGTGTATTGCGGATCCGCAATACACCTGGCCGGCACCCCCCATAGAACTGCCTATTCTTGTCCGCAATTGCGGACAAGAATAAGAAATGTTCTATTTTTTGGCGGAGCCGCGGCCAGGAAGTTCAGGGCCGAAGCCTGGAAGTTCGGGGCTACGCTCCGGAAATGCGGATGAGGAGAGCACATAGTGTGCTCTCCACATTCCGTTCTGCCCCATTGAGAATGAAAGGGTTTGCACCCGTTCCCGATATTGCGGAATGGATGCGGACCCATTTGCGGATGTCTGAATGGAGCCTTAGAAGTATTAGTACACAGCAGGATGGGAGCTTTGTGAAGAGGGTGGGGATGTGCTAGGAAAATACGGAGCCAAAGATATATGTATGGCAAACTCTGAAGAGGCGAGTCACAGCTGGAGGACGTTGTCATGGCCATCTGGGCCACATGGAGAAGATGGAGACAGCAAATAACAGAAGATATCACCTGTGAGGTACTAGATTTAATTATTTATTCTGCCTTTGGCCACTTTCACACGGCCACTATTTATTTGGTAGTTTTAATCAGTGAAGAACAAAAGTAGGTCTAAACTATAGAGGAGGCACAAATCTGTCCATTATACATATTCTCTATAGGTTCTACTCCTGGTTTTGGCTTATGAATACTGCGTAAAAGTAACTGATCAGTATATTAACATTATCCAGTTTGCAGTCTGGCAATAATCTACAGACCGCCTGTGTAGTATCTGACCTCAGTATGATCATAATTATTCAGTCACTGTATGATAGTGTTAATCATGGTAGGGTGGTATTATTTATGAACGGAATGATTCGACTATTCATTTACTTTTGATAGTGTTATCCCATCATGATATGGTGCTATGTTGGTATAGCGGTATTAACAGGTTGTTGTATGGTGGTATTATTCACTGCATTTTTTTATTATATGTTATTAGGGCAGTATTAAACTGCCAGCTTGTTAATGATGAACTGGCCAACAATGGGCCAGTCTAATACAGGCGTAATCTACTGTATGTGTACAGATTCCATACAGATTCTGGTACAGAATAGTGTGCTCTGCATTTCTAAATAGGGTGCACACTACTGAACAACGGGACCTGTCTGTGCTCTAGGCAGCAATGCTTTGTGTAATCGTCACTATGAGTGACATTTACATTTATCAATCATGTCACTGCTAATTATTTTTATGACATCACAATTGATGATAATGGTGATGATGATGGTTTTATCACTGATCTACTTTAACACTGCCCAATTTTCATTCCGATTGCTCTGAAATAAGCACATCATGATGCTAATTGACGAGTGTAAGGGGAAAACACACATGTACAGATGGAAGAAAGGGTTAATGGGAGCATATTCAGGCTTAGTGCTAGGAATCCAGATCTCCTATATTATCCTTCATGATTTAGATGGAATATCTGCTTTAAATAAAATTACTAGACAGCTCCTCGTAGTTGCCTGTCTTATAGGTGTCTACTCGGTGGCTTCTCCACACCTTTCAAGTTGTCAAAGCTTTTTTTTTATTTTTATCACAGGTATGTTGTTCTAACAATGGTGCAGTCGGCACTCCGTTTGTTCAGTGGCGTGGTGCACGCGTCCCGGATCAATCTCCCATGTACGCTATACAAGACAAGACCGGCACTCACTGGATGCGATATCTGTCTTTTATTTGTCACATGAAGAACAACTGTGTAAAAAAAAAATTCCCTTTCTCTCTCATTGTAAGTGGAAGATGTCAATATCCATTCAACTGCCTGTATCCCCTTATGGTGTTCAATAGAAGTATACAGATTACGGTACACACATCCAATGTAACTAACATGTCATCACCTCGCATCTCTAGATTCCGTATTTCCAAGAGAAAATGGTTAGTATCAAGCAGGTAAGATGGCGTATTTTTTGTCCATGGCGTAAGAGCCTTTTCTAAAACAATAGCTGGAGGTGACAATATTGAGTCAGTGCAACTATGGGGCGCCCTGGAGGATGGGTAAGGGATTTGTGCATTTTTGGGAGTGTATAAAAAACAGGTGTTGTTGGATGTTGATTAATTAGAAAATCTCCCAATTTAGTATCTATGGTGTTATTACTTGTAAACTCATGCACAATCTTGCAGATTTTATCTTTAATGGAATATACCGGATCATATGTCAGACATTGGTAAGTATCTCTATCAGACAATTGTGGTAAAATCTCCTGTGTGTAATACTCCTTCTCCATCACTACAAGGGCGCCCCCCTTGTCGGCAGGTTTAAAAATCAAGGTATCATCATGCAATAATTTTTCCAGAGCGTCCTTCTGTGGGCGTGTAAGGTTGTATGACACATGCATATTACCAACTTTATAATCATGCAGAGCATTAGATACGTCACGTTGCACCAGTGACACAAGGGTTTTCACCGGATGATAAGTCTTTGGAGGCTGAAATTTACTTTTAGTCCTCAAGTTAAATTGTTGCAATGTAAGTCTAGTGTCATTAGGTGCCTCTTAGAAAGAAAGATATCGCGTCCAGTGAGTTTCGGTCTTGTCTTGTATAGGAATGTTGTTTTGTCAGTGAGCAGAGAGCTGTTTCACCCCTAGACTTGGAGGTATCTCAATGTTTGGTCTGCAATGTTATGTTGTGTTTTGCAATGTTATATCATGTTTGCACTGTACACCAGCAGATGAGGTATGATTGGCATAGGGATGGGTGCTTATCCTGCTTCCAAACAAGAGGGGGAGTTTTAACTAGGAAAGGGAGGAGTGAGTATTGCTCCTGGGGCCTTAGGGGCCAGAGAACTAGCTCATCTGTGAGACTATTACTCCAGAAAGAATAATGGATCCTAAAACGACAGATATCTGCAAAACTACAGCGTTTATAGTCATCAAAATGACCAGTGCAATGAGCAGGACTGTGGTATGGTTACACGGACGCCAAATTATGCAGTAGGTCGGGATATGTGTATAATAGTCTATTGTTTGTTCTTGACGCCAATTGCAGCGTGCGCAGGGTACTGTCGCAGGGCCCTTTAAGGTGTTTTAACGCACGCACTAGGTTAGGAATACCAGAGTGGTGTAATGTCTCTGTGTGGTAATGGCAATAGTGTCAACGGTGTCTCCTACCTGGGTACGGCCGAACTCCTGGATCCTGGCTCACTTGCAATAAAATGAGTGTTGTGCTAGTAGGAGTAATAGAGGAAATTGCAGCAGTAATTGAGATCCAGACCTTGGGTAAAGTTCAAACTTGTCTTTACTGGTAGTAGCTTTTATCTAAGCAAGGTACAGCATTAGTCTTTAGTCCCAGCAGGTATTGGCAATGTATGTGTCACCACCAGACATCTGAGAAGCTCTGACAGACATTTTTCAGAACCTCCTCCTTGAGGTTCCTTTTGTTTTGCTTTCGGTTTTTCATCTCGTTAGCCTCTCTCAGCTGTCATGTAGGTGCACTGATTGCATCCCTTTAAATCCCTTCCCATACTGCATCACTTTGCGGTTTATACAACTTCCTGGAGTGTATGCATGCTGGATGCTACTACTGAGTCTTCTACAGATAAGTTTTGTTCATTTATTTGTATTTTCCTGTTTGCTGGATCCCAGGTGACCCTGACTACCTCCGTATCAAGTGTAGGGAGCCGGTGGTCGTGTCCCCTCACTATTATAGGGTGTTCAGGTGTTATACAGTCGAGGTACAAGGATATGCGATCATCTACCATTGAGATTTTTGCATAGGCTGAGCAGTTAGGGAGAGAGCCAGGTCTGTTGCAGGGCTATCCCTTTGGTTCCTTAGTTTTGGATCCAGTCAGTCGGATCTTCATTTTGTGTCTTCTAGTTTTCTGTACACCTTCCGTGACATTATAAACTGCCAGTCAGGAGTCCTCTGATAAGTCACCATTTTTTGGTGCATATGGGTTTCATCCGCAGTTTGGGACATTCTCTGGAGAGGGGTCTTCTGGTTTACCTGATGAGGACAGATTCTCCTCGTCTTTGTCATCTATTTGGCAAAAGAATCAGGATAATCTAAAGAGCATGAGGGAGAGATATAAGAGTGTGGCGGATAAGAGACTTGTGCCTGGTCCGGACCTGAATGTTGGTGATCTGTTGTGGTTGTCTACTAAGAATATCAAATTGAAGGTTCCCTCCTGGAAGTTGGGTCCTAAGTTTATTGGGCCTTACAAAATCTTGTCCGTCATCAATCCTGTTGCCTACCGTCTTGATCTTCCTCAGACTTGGAAGATCCATAATGTTTTTCATAAGTCCTTATTAAAACCTTATGTCCAACCCATTGTACCCTCGTCTTTGCCTCCTCCTCCGATTGTGGTTAATGGGTAATCTTGAATTTCAGGTCTCTAGGATTGTGGATTCTCGTGTTGTCCGCGGTTCTCTCCAGTACCTCGTTTATTGGGAGGGTTATGGTCCTGAGGAGAGGATGTGGGTCCCAGTGACGCACATTAAGGCCACTCGTCTCATCAGGGCTTTCCATAGGTCCCATCCTGAGAAGGTGGGCTCTGAGTGTCCGGAGTCCACTCGTAGAAGGAGGGGTACTGTCACCACCAGACATCTTAGAAGCTCTGACAGACATTTTTTAGAACCTCCTCCTTGAGGTTCCTTTTGTTTTGCTTTTGGTTAGCCTCTCTCAGCTGTCAATCTCATTGATAGTCAATTTGCTATAACTCATGGTTTCCAGGTATGCACTTTAGGAAAGGATATACCTGTTTTTGCTATTGATTCCGTTCCACTTTCTCAGAAATCAGTGAGTGATACTCATGTTGAGGATAAAGTTCAAACTTGTCTTTACTGGTAGTAGCTTTCATCTAAGCAAGGTACAGCATTAGTCTTTAGTCCCAGCAGGTATTGGCAATGTATGTGTCACCACCAGACATCTGAGAAGCTCTGACAGACATTTTTCAGAACCTCCTCCTTGAGGTTCCTTTTGTTTTGCTTTCGGTTTCTCATCTCGTTAGCCTCTCTCAGCTGTCATGTAGGTGCACTGATTGCATCCCTTTAAATCCCTTCCCATACTGCATCACTTTGCGGTTTATACAACTTCCTGGAGTGTATGCATGCTGGATGCTACTACTGAGTCTTCTACAGATAAGTTTTGTTCATTTATTTGTATTTTCCTGTTTGCTGGATCCCAGGTGACCCTGACTCCCTCCGTATCAAGTGTAGGGAGCCGGTGGTCGTGTCCCCTCACTATTATAGGGTGTTCAGGTGTTATACAGTCGAGGTACAAGGATATGCGATCATCTACCATTGAGATTTTTGCATAGGCTGAGCAGTTAGGGAGAGAGCCAGGTCTGTTGCAGGGCTATCCCTTTGGTTCCTTAGTTTTGGATCCAGTCAGTCGGATCTTCATTTTGTGTCTTCTAGTTTTCTGTACACCTTCCGTGACATTATAAACTGCCGTCAGGAGTCCTCTGATAAGTCACCATTTTTTGGTGCATATGGGTTTCATCCGCAGTTTGGGACATTCTCTGGAGAGGGGTCTTCTGGTTTACCTGATGAGGACAGATTCTCCTCGTCTTTGTCATCTATTTGGCAAAAGAATCAGGATAATCTAAAGAGCATGAGGGAGAGATATAAGAGTGTGGCGGATAAGAGACTTGTGCCTGGTCCGGACCTGAATGTTGGTGATCTGTTGTGGTTGTCTACTAAGAATATCAAATTGAAGGTTCCCTCCTGGAAGTTGGGTCCTAAGTTTATTGGGCCTTACAAAATCTTGTCCGTCATCAATCCTGTTGCCTACCGTCTTGATCTTCCTCAGACTTGGAAGATCCATAATGTTTTTCATAAATCCTTATTAAAACCTTATGTCCAACCCATTGTACCCTCGTCTTTGCCTCCTCCTCCGATTGTGGTTAATGGGTAATCTTGAATTTCAGGTCTCTAGGATTGTGTATTCTCGTGTTGTCCGCGGTTCTCTCCAGTACCTCATTTATTGGGAGGGTTATGGTCCTGAGGAGAGGATGTGGGTCCCAGTGACACACATTAAGGCCACTCGTCTCATCAGGGCTTTCCATAGGTCCCATCCTGAGAAGGTGGGCTCTGAGTGTCCGGAGTCCACTCGTAGAAGGAGGGGTACTGTCACCACCAGACATCTGAGAAGCTCTGACAGACAATTTTTAGAACCTCCTCCTTGAGGTTCCTTTTGTTTTGCTTTTGGTTAGCCTCTCTCAGCTGTCAATCTCATTGATAGTCAATTTGCTATAACTCATGGTTTCCAGGTATGCACTTTAGGAAAGGATATACCTGTTTTTGCTATTGATTCCGTTCCACTTTCTCAGAAATCGGTGAGTGATACTCATGTTGCGGATGTGTCATGTTTCGTCCTATGCGGGTTGCCTACTCCTCTAGTGTTGGGGCTACCCTGGCTCACTAAACATAACCCCACCATTGATTGGCAAGCGAGGCAAATAAATGGTTGGAGTGACTTTTGCAGAGAGAATTGCCTCATGACATCTGTTTCTGAGGTTTCTACTAAGACTGTGCCATCTTTTCTCTCTGAATTTTCGGATGTGTTTTCTGGGAGTGGTGTTCAGGACTTGCCCCCTCACAGGGAGTACGATTGCCCTATTAATCTCACCCCAGGCACCAAGCTGCCTAAATCTTGTTTATACAATCTCTCCCAACCTGAAAGGGTTGCTATGCGTGCTTATATCTCTGAGAGTCTGAGAAAGGGACACATACGACCATCGAAGTCACCTGTTGCCGCTGGTTTTTTCTTTGTTAAGAAAAAAGGTGGTTCTTTAACCACTTAAGGACCACAGGTTTATACCCCCCTAGTGACCAGGCCCTTTTTTACAAATCGGCACTCCACAACTTTAGCGGTTTATTGCTCGGTCATGCAACTTACCACCCAAATGAATTTTACCTCCTTTTCTTCTCACTAATAGAGCTTTCATTTGGTGGTATTTCATTGCCGCTGACATTTTTACTTTTTTTGTTATTAATCGAAATTTAACGATTTTTTTTTGCAAAAAAATGACATTTTTCACTTTCAGCTGTAAAATTTTGCAAAAAAAACGACATCCATATATACATTTTTCGCCAAATTTATTGTTCTACATGTCTTTGATAAAAAAAAATGTTTGGGCAAAAAAAAAATGGTTTGGGTAAAAGTTATAGCATTTACAAACTATGGTACAAAAATGTGAATTTCCGCTTTTTGAAACAGCTCTGACTTTCTGAGCACCTGTCATGATTCCTGAGGTTCTACAATGCCCAAACAGTAGAAAACCCCCACAAATGACCCCATTTCGGAAAGTAGACACCCTAAGGTATTCGCTGATGGGCATAGTGAGTTCATAGAACTTTTTATTTTTTGTCACAAGTTAGCGGAAAATGATGATGATTTTTTTTTTTTTTTTTTTCTTACAAAGTCTCATATTCCACTAACTTGCGACAAAAAATAAAAAATTCTAAAAACTTTCCATGCCCCTCACGGAATACCTTGGGGTGTCTTCTTTCCAAAATGGGGTCACTTGTGGGGTAGTTATACTGCCCTGGCAATTTAGGGGCCCAAATGTGTGAGAAGAACTTTGCAATCAAAATGTGTAAAAAATGACCGGTGAAATCCAAAAGGTGCACTTTGGAATATGTGCCCCTTTGCCCACCTTGGCAGCAAAAAAGTGTGACACATCTGGTATCGCCGTACTCAGGAGAAGTTGGGGAATGTGTTTTGGGGTGTCATTTTACATATACCCATGCTGGGTGAGAAAAATATCTTGGTCAAATGCCAACTTTGTATAAAAAAATGGGCATTTTTTACACATTTTGATTGCAAAGTTCTTCTCACACATTTGGGCCCCTAAATTGCCAGGGCAGTATAACTACGCCACAAGTGACCCCATTTTGGAAAGAAGACACCCCAAGGTATTCCGTGAGGGGCATGGCGAGTTCCTAGAATTTTTTATTTTTTGTCGCAAGTTAGTGGAATATGAGACTTTGTAAGGAAAAAAGAAAAAAAAAGAAAAATCATCATTTTCCGCTAACTTGTGACAAAAAATAAAAAATTCTAGGAACTCGCCGTGCCCCTCACGGAATACCTTGGGGTGTCTTCTTTCCAAAATGGGGTCACTTGTGGCGTAGTTATACTGCCCTGGCAATTTAGGGGCCCAAATGTGTAAGAAGTACCTTGCAATCAAAATGTGTAAAAAATGGCCTGCGAAATCCGAAAGGTGCACTTTGGAATATGTGCCCCTTTGCCCACCTTGGCTGCAAAAAAGTGTCACACATCTGGTATCGCCGTACTCAGGAGAAGTTGGGCAATGTGTTTTGGGGTGTCATTTTACATATACCCATGCTGGGTGAGAGAAATATCTTGGCAAAAGACAACTTTTCCCATTTTTTTATACAAAGTTGGCATTTGACCAAGATATTTTTCTCACCCAGCATGGGTATATGTAAAATGACACCCCAAAACACATTCCCCAACTTCTCCTGAGTACGGCGATACCACATGTGTGACACTTTTTTGCAGCCTAGATGCGCAAAGGGGCCCAAATTCCTTTTAGGAGGGCATTTTTAGACATTTGGATCCCAGACTTCTTCTCACACTTTCGGGCCCCTAAAAAGCCAGGGCAGTATAAATACCCCACATGTGACCCCACTTTGGAAAGAAGACACCCCAAGGTATTCAATGAGGGGCATGGCGAGTTCCTAGAATTTTTTTTTTTTTTGCATAAGTTAGCGGATATTGATTTTTTTTTGTTTTTTTCTCACAAAGTCTCACTTTCCGCTAACTTAGGACAAAAATTTCAATCTTTCATGGACTCAATATGCCCCTCACGGAATACCTTGGGGTGTCTTCTTTCCGAAATGGGGTCACATGTGGGGTATTTATACTGCCCTGGCTTTTTAGGGGCCCTAAAGCGTGAGAAGAAGTCTGGAATATAAATGTCTAAAAATGTTTACGCATTTGGATTCCGTGAGGGGTATGGTGCGTCCATGTGAGATTTTATTTTTTGACACAAGTTAGTGGAATATGAGACTTAGTAAGAAAAAACAAAAACAAACAAAAAATTTCTGCTAACTTGTGCCAAAAAAAATGTCTGAATAGAGCCTTACCAGGGGGGGGGGGGGGTGATCAATGACAGGGGGGTGATCACCCATATAGACTCCCTGATCACCCCCCTGTCATTGATCACCCCCCCTGTAAGGCTCCATTCAGACATCTGCATGATTTTTTACGGATCCATGGATACATGTATCGGATCCACAGAACGCATGCGGACGTCTGAATGGAGCCTTACAGGGGGGTTATCAATGACAGGGGGTGATCAGGGTAATCAGGGTGATCACCCCCCTGTCACTGATCACCCCCCCTGTAAGGCTCCATTCAGACATCCGCATGATTTTTTACGGATCCATGGATACATGTATCGGATCCACAAAACGCATGCGGACGTCTGAATGGAGCCTTACAGGGGGGTTATCAATGACAGGGGGTGATCAGGGTAATCAGGGTGATCACCCCCCTGTCACTGATCACCCCCCCTGTAAGGCTCCATTCAGACATCCGCATGATTTTTTACGGATCCATGGATACATGGATCGGATCCACAAAACGCATGCGGACGTCTGAATGGAGCCTTACAGGGGGGTTATCAATGACAGGGGGTGATCAGGGTAATCAGGGTGATCACCCCCCTGTCACTGATCACCCCCCCTGTAAGGCTCC
Source organism: Bufo gargarizans (assembly GCF_014858855.1). Taxonomy (NCBI): domain Eukaryota; kingdom Metazoa; phylum Chordata; class Amphibia; order Anura; family Bufonidae; genus Bufo; species Bufo gargarizans. Next base: position 682,488,284 of record NC_058080.1, on the reverse strand, counting down.
ATTCAGACATCCGCATGATTTTTTACGGATCCATGGATACATGGATCGGATCCACAAAACGCATGCGGACGTCTGAATGGAGCCTTACAGGGGGGTTATCAATGACAGGGGGTGATCAGGGTAATCAGGGTGATCACCCCCCTGTCACTGATCACCCCCCCTGTAAGGCTCCATTCAGACATCCGCATGATTTTTTACGGAATCCATGGATACATGTATCGGATCCACAAAACGCATGCGGACGTCTGAATGGAGCCTTACAGGGGGGTTATCAATGACAGGGGGTGATCAGGGTAATCAGGGTGATCACCCCCCTGTCACTGATCACCCCCCCCTGTAAGGCTCCATTCAGACATCCGCATGATTTTTTACGGATCCATGGATACATGGATCGGATCCACAAAACGCATGCTGACGTCTGAATGGAGCCTTACAGGGGGGTTATCAATGACGGGGTGATCAGGGTAATCAGGGTGATCACCCCCCCGTCAATGATCACCCCCCCTGTAAGGCTCCATTCAGACATCCGCATGATTTTTTACGGATCCATGGATCGGATCCACAAAACGCATGCGGACGTCTGAATGGAGCCTTACAGGGGGGTTATCAATGACAGGGGGGTGATCAGGGAGTGTATATGGGTGATCACCCGCCTGTCATTGATCACCCCCTGTAAGGCTCCATTCAGACGTCCGCATGTGTTTTGCGGATCCGATCCATGTATCCATGTATCCGTAAAAATCATGCGGACGTCTGAATGGAGCCTTACAGGGGAGTGATCAATGACAGGGGGGTGATCAATGACAGGGGGTGATCAGGGAGTGTATATGGGTGATCATGGGTGATCAGGGGTTTATAAGGGGTTAATAATTGACGTGGGGGGGGTGTAGTGTAGTGTGGTGTTTGGTGCGACTGTACTGACCTACCTGAGTCCTCTGGTGGTCGATCCTAACAAAAGGGACCACCAGAGGACCAGGTAGGAGGTATATTAGACGCTGTTATGAAAACAGCGTCTAATATACCTGTTAGGGGTTAAAAAATTCGGATCTCCAGCCTGCCAGCGAACGATCGCCGCTGGCATGCTGGAGATCCACTCGCTTACCTTCCGTTCCTGTGAGCGCGCGCGCCTGTGTGCGCGCGTTCACAGGAAATCTTGCGTCTCGCGAGATGACGCCTATTGGCGTTAGTGTGACCTGGGAGAGCCGCCGCGATGACGCCTTTCGGCGTTAGCGTGGCGGCAAGCGGTTAAGACCATGTCTGGATTTCAGGGAGCTGAACAGTATCACAATTCGTGACCCTTATTCGCTTCCTCTGATCCCGGACCTGTTTAACCAGATTGTTGGGGCTAAAGTTTTTTCCAAGTTGGATCTAAGAGGGGCATACAACCTGGTCAGGGTCAGAGAAGGAGACGAATGGAAGACGGCCTTCAATACCCCTGAGGGCCATTTTGAGAATTTGGTTATGCCTTTTGGTTTGATGAATGCTCCAGCCGTCTTTCAGCATTTTGTGAACAGCATTTTTTATCATTTAATGGGGAAATTTGTATTAGTGTATCTAGATGACATTTTGATTTTTTCTCCTGATTTCAAAACTCATAAGGAACACTTACGTCAGGTCTTGCTCATCCTGCGGGAGAATAAATTGTACGCTAAACTGGAAAAATGTGTGTTTGCGGTTCCAGAAATTCAATTTCTGGGGTTTCTTGTCTCCGCTTCTGGTTTTCGCATGGACCCCGAGAAGGTCCGCGCTGTGCTTGAGTGGGAGCTTCCTGAGAATCAGAAGGCGCTGATGCGTTTTTTGGGTTTTGCCAATTATTACAGGAAGTTTATTTTGAATTATTCCTCTGTTGTTAAACCACTCACTGATATGACTAGAAAGGGGGAAGATTTTTCCTCCTGGTCGGTAGAGGCGCGTGAGGCCTTTTCTAATATCAAGGAGAGTTTTGCTTCCGCTCCCATCTTGGTACAACCTGATATTTCTCTACCCTTCATAGTTGAGGTTGATGCTTCTGAGGTGGGTGTGGGTGCGGTCTTGTCTCAGGGTCCCTCTCCTGCCAAATGGCGACCGTGTGCCTTTTTCTCGAAGAAACTCTCCTCCGCAGAGAGAAATTACGATGTGGGAGATAGGGAGTTGTTGGCCATCAAGTTAGCTTTTGAGGAATGGCGCCATTGGCTAGAGGGAGCCAGACACCCTATTACCGTGTTTACTGACCATAAGAATCTGGCCTACTTGGAGTCAGCCTAGCGTCTGAACCCGAGACAGGCCAGATGGTCTTTGTTCTTTTCAAGGTTTAATTTTGTTGTCACGTTCCGCCCTGGGGTTAAGAATGTAAAGGCGGATGCCCTGTTACATTGTTTTCCGGGAGGTGGGAATTTTGAAGACCCGGGTCCCATTTTGGCTGAAGGTGTGGTGGTCTCTGCTCTTTTTCCTGAATTGGAGGCAGAGGTTCAGGTAGCCCAGGCAGAGGCTCCTGATCTTTGTCCTCCTGGGAGGTTGTTTGTGCCTCTCGCTTTAAGACACAAGATTTTTAAGGAGCACCACGATACTGTCCTTGCTGGGCACCCGGGGGCAAGAGTCACAGTGGATCTCATCGCTCAGAGATTCTGGTGGCCATCGCTTCGTAAGTCGGTTGAGGGTTTTGTGGCAGCCTGCGAGACCTGCACTTGTGCCAAGGTCTCTCATTCACGGCCATCAGGTCCTCTCCTTCCGTTACCCATTCCTTCCCGTCCTTGGACACATCTGTCCATGGACTTCATTACGGACCTGCCTCGTTCCTCGGGGAAGACTGTGATTCTGGTGGTGGTGGACCATTTTAGCAAAATGGTGCATTTCATTCCTTTTCCTGGCTTGCCCAATGCTAAGACGCTGGCGCAGGCATTTATTGATCACATTGTCAAATTGCATGGTATTCCTTCAGACATAGTCTCTGATAGGGGCACGTAGTTTGTTTCCAGATTCTGGAAGGCTTTCTGTTCTCGCTTGGGGGTTCGGTTGTCATTCTCTTCTGCTTTCCACCCGCAGTCGAATGGCCAGACAGAGCGCGTCAATCAGAATCTGGAGACATATCTGCGCTGTTTTGTGGCGGAGAATCAGGAGGATTGGTGTTCTTTTTTGTCCCTTGCTGAGTTTGCTTTAAATAACCGTCGTCAGGAGTCCTCTGATAAGTCACCATTTTTTGGTGCATATGGGTTTCATCCGCAGTTTGGGACATTCTCTGGAGAGGGGTCTTCTGGTTTACCTGATGAGGACAGATTCTCCTCATCTTTGTCATCTATTTGGCAAAAGATTCAGGATAATCTAAAGAGCATGAGTGAGAGATATAAGCGTGTGGCGGATAAGAGACGTGTGCCTGGTCCGGACCTGAATGTTGGTGATCTGTTGTGGTTGTCTACTAAGAATATCAAATTGAAGGTTCCCTCCTGGAAGTTGGGTCCTAAGTTTATTGGGCCTTACAAAATCTTGTCCGTCATCAATCCTGTTGCCTACCGTCTTGATCTTCCTCAGACTTGGAAGATCCATAATGTTTTTCATAAGTCCTTATTAAAACCTTATGTCCAACCCATTGTACCCTCGTCTTTGCCTCCTCCTCCAATTGTGGTTGATGGTAATCTTGAATTTCAGGTCTCTAGGATTGTGGATTCTCGTGTTCTCCGTGGTTCTCTCCAGTACCTCGTTCATTGGGAGGGTTATGGTCCTGAGGAGAGGATGTGGGTCCCAGTGACGGACATTAAGGCCACTCGTCTCATCAGGGCTTTCCATAGGTCCCATCCTGAGAAGGTGGGCTCTTAATGTCCGAAGTCCACTCGTAGAAGGAGGGGTACTGTCACCACCAGACATCTGAGAAGCTCTGACAGACATTTTTCAGAACCTCCTCCTTGAGGTTCCTTTTGTTTTGCTTTCGGTTTCTCATCTCGTTAGCCTCTCTCAGCTGTCATGTAGGTGCACTGATTGCATCCCTTTAAATCCCTTTCCATACTGCATCACTTTGCGGTTTATACAACTTCCTGGAGTGTATGCATGCTGGATGCTACTACTGAGTCTTCTACAGATAATTTTTGTTCATTCATTTGTATTTTCCTGTTTGCTGGATCCCAGGTGACCCTGACTCCCTCCGTATCAAGTGTAGGGAGCCGGTAGTCATGTCCCCTCACTATTATAGGGTGTTCAGGTGTTATACAGTCGAGGTACGAGGATATGCAATCATCTACCATTGAGATTTTTGCATAGGCTGAGCAGTAAGGGAGAGAGCCAGGTCTGTTGCAGGGCTATCCCTTTGGTTCCTTAGTTTTGGATCCAGTCAGTCAGATCTTCATTTTGTGTCTTCTAGTTTTCTGTACACCTTCCGTGACAGTATGGCAGGAATATATCTTCTGCTCTATCATGTATCTGGAGCTTTTGCAAGAAAAGGACGTCTGCTTAATAGCTCTATAATATGGCAGGAATTTGGCTAATGCACTGACTATCTTCTGCTGAATTGGGACTGACTAGCTGAGGAGGAACATGGCCTCTCCAGGATCTCTGGACTGTACTCACAGCTATCTTCACAGGGTATGGCTCTTCCTGGAACTGGAGTTGTCTGCTTGCTTCTACCAGCTGAGGCTGCAAGGCTCAGGTTGGGGATGATGATCAATGTCTCAGCCGAGACAAGATCCTGGCTTAGGATCCCTATATCTGGGAGCTCCTACATGCACACCCTACCCCTAGCAGGTGTGGGTTACACATACTTTTAACTTCCTACTCTCCCCATGAGGCAGGATGTGGGCACAGACACTCTGCTCACAGAGGGGGGAGCTAAACTGGAATGTACTATTCCAGTTCAGGAACACTAAACTGATTTAAGTCCCTGCTAACACATTGTAGCGGGGTAAAAGAGTTTCGTAACACAACTCTGGGGTGTTACACCAGCAAATGTAGCTGTCCAGACCTTGATGCAGGTGAAGGACTACGACTCAGACACCCATCACTTAGATCACATCCAGGCCAGTCCAACACATAAAAGCCTGTATTGTAAAAAAAAGTAGACACACGTGCCAGCTTACAGCTGTTAGCCATAGGTTCAGGGGAGAAACATCAGCAAGATAGCACACCTCAGGTGCCATTATCTTCCAATTTCCCAGCCACCATACCTCATTATCTGGGGAGAGTAATTGCATGGTATACATCTACTGCTGGATGTACTACGACTCCTATTTTGTACTAAGTAAAGAAAGACTTTTATTCTTTTACTGAACTGATTACTTAAACCACCATTTCACTGCACCGATCCCCAAGGAGCAATGGCCTGAGGGAGTACACTGTGGGGCATCATCTCATCATGGCCACTACCACTCCCATTCTCTGCACTGGTTCCTCAACAGTTCACTGCAGTAGTAGTGTCAACACAACAAGACTGGCTGGGAATAATACATCAAATAATCTGTATGAGATTGAACATCTTTCCCATTAACGTCTTACGATAACATTGGGACTTTAATGCTGTTACCCCTTATATGTTACCACATGACCACATAGACTCATTGAATTTCTAACATTTTTAATTTGTGCTAAAATCATAGATCATAGAAGAAATCCTGTATACTTTGTATTGCCAACAGAATGTGGACATCTGACCATTAGACCTAAAAGAGCCATTCCGAAACCACGAGCATAATGGAGTTGTGCTCCCTTTTGCGGCTAACAGCCTCCACTCTTCTGGGAAGGCTTTTCACAAGATTTGGGAGTGTGTTTGTGGGATTTCGTACTCACCCCACCCAAAGAACATTTGTGGGGTCAGGCACTGACATTAAACGAGAAAGTCTGGCTTCCCAATTCATCCCAAAGGTTTTCGATGCGGTGAAAGTCAGGATTTTCTGCCACTACTCAAATTCCTCCGCACCAAACTTATCATACCATGTTTATTTGGGCCTCTGTACACAGGGGAACAGTTATACTGGAATAGAAAAAATTCTTCTTGAAAGCTTTGCCATAAAGTTGAAAGTAACAACTGTGTAAAATGTCTGTGTAGGCTGTTAACCACTGGAATTAAGAGGTCAAAACCTGAGAAACAGCTCCAGACTATTATCCCTCCTACAACACATTTTTACAGTAGGTGCTATGCACTCTGGGAAGCAGCTTTCTCCTTCCCTCACTGATCTATTAGACCGCCTGATCAGGGGCATGATAGGCCTGGGGCTGTCTACCCAACGTGGGCCCCTCCCTCCATTTTAGTTTAGTTTTTTTTTGTATGAAGAGGCTGCCGTGCTTCATGAGCGCCACAGTCTTTTCCTAGGCCATATAACATCTTCAGACTAAAAAAAATACTCTAAATTGGCTCCTAAACTAAAAAATCTACTAGGCATGAAGCCTATGGCGGTGATCGGCGGCGGGGCAGGGAACTATGCACTTCTGTGCCCTGCCGCAGTATGTGGGCGTTCGGGTTAGCATTGGCCCCCCAGCGGTGCTAGGTCCGGGGCTGCCGACCCGAACTCCCCTATTGTAATCCGCCATTGTGCCTGATAGCAAAACGTGGTTCATCAATCCAAAGAACACATTCCAACTCGAGTCTAGTGGTGCTGTGCTATATACCACCTCAAACAATGCTTGGCATTGCACATGATGATCGTATGCTTATATGCAGCTGCTTGAGAAGGGAAACCCATTTCATAAAGCTTCTTGTGCTGCTGTTACCTCCAGTGTGGAACTCTGTAGTGAGTGATGGAGAGGATAGGTGATTTTTACGTATTACATGCCTCAGCACTTGACAGCTCTGCTCTGCGAGTTTGTGTATTCTACCACCCGGCTGCTGAGCTGTTCTTACTCCTAGACACTTCCACTTTACAATAAAAGCACTTACAGTTGCAACGGCCGGGTCCAGCACCTGGGGGTTCCCTTGCCCCTTGGGAGGTTTCTACGAAATATGTCCCTCTTATAGAGCAAGTAAATGTGACACCAGTTGCAGTTAAGCAATGGGAACATGGAGTCCCCTTTGTAGATGGTAGTGTAGGTACCCAGTGTAGGAAGGCCAGAGTGGTGTTAAATAGGCCACAATATCCCTGAAGATGTTGTGTAGCACTTGTGTCACGGTAATACTACCTGAATACGGGTGGATCCCAGACGTGGTCGACCGAGGCAGTGGAAAAGAGGATGAAGAACTTGGATGGGGTAGAACAAAGTTGAGTCCAGACCCGAGTAAACATTGAATAGTTGCTTTACTTGGCAGAAACGGTAATCCATACAGTTACCAGACTTTATCTTGGTTTCCAATAGGTTTCAGCAGTCAAATGGCAGGCAAATACTTTCTCTGCAACAATCTCAGCTCTGCTATGCTGTAGCTTCCTCAGCTCTGCTATGTTAGGAATAGTAGTAGTCTCTTTGTGTAGATATTCCTAGAAACTTCTTGTCCTGGCATTGAGTATCTCAAGCTTCTGCTCTGCTTGGATGAAGGTAATGTTAGCCCAGGAGGGGACATGCAACTAAATAGTCCTTTGCAGGCAGAACCTGCAGGCCCAATCGAGCAGGAGGTGCTTTACTAGCCAACATACAACCTTTCCCTAGGAGGGGGTAGGCTAGATTGACTCACTACAAACACTAAACTCCTCCTCTCCCTCTCCCTCTAGAGGGAAAGAGAGAAAGGACAATCCAGTCCATTCCCTGCTCTAGCACTGACAAGTGTTGCTGCTACATGGTGGTAACCAGACACATTACATGTAATAGAATGGTTACATGAAGTAAATATTCCCATTATTCTTAGATGACATGAAACACATTAGATGACCAATATTAGCACATAGGAAATGGTAGCAAGGTGTCAGAAGACGTGGTAATGGAACTCTTGGTAATTACACAGTTCACCAGTGGTAGGTAGGTTCCCATGGGGAAGAATTAGGCATTTATAGTAGCAGCAAAATGGATGTGAGGTTATGAAATATCCACTGTGAGGCAGTGACAGGCCTCATACATGAAGAGGAGATGTATGTTAGGATTTGCTGTGTTTTCAACCCAATCACCTCGGCTGAGGTGAGGCCAGGTGCAATAATCACTTGGGGATAAAGCAATCCTCGGTGTGTGGGAGAGGACAGATTGAGAAGGAAGCCTGCAGAGGCTCTGTGTGGTTCAAGCCAGGAGGGCTGGGGGCCATAAGGCTGAGGAAGCCTATGTTTGGGGGGATCCAGCGATGCCTGGATAAGAGAGATGTCACATGGTCAGAGTCAGGAGGACTGCTGGACTATACCCCCCCCCCCCCCAAGGTATTTCACTGTTTCCACCACAAGGACTGGTGGGTTGCACTGGTCGAGAGCTAGGAGGCTGTCGGACCGAAGCTGAATACCACAGTGTGAATTGTCTTACAGGTGAGTTAGTGAGACCTCTGTATAGTGAGTGCCTAGCCAGGCAAGCGTTTGTGGTTTTGTGTTGATGTAACACATTGTGAGCTGTGACTTCATGGTGCCGAGTGATGCCAAACTTGGAAATGTGATGTGCTGTGTGAAATAAAGCACCGTATGAGATTGAAATCCCCCTGTTTGATGAGAAGTCTGTCATTGCCGAACCCTGACAGAGAGCGATCCCTTACACCACATGCTGCACACAAAATTCACGGCCAAAATTATCCTATAGTGCGTAGTTTAGGGTCCCCCTGCCTTCCGACAATAAATATGGAATCCAGCTAGAGGTAAATACTCAAGTAGAAAGTTTTGCATCAAGGACAGCACCAACGTCCCACCTTCTGGAAGCGTCACGGTCACCAACGGTTAGAATTCTTCTCGCTGAAAGTAATAGCAATAAAACAAGATTATGACCAGCGTCTTCCTTGTGCAAGTTTTTTATTCCCGATCAACAAAGCAAACAGGCAACGTTTCGGCTTAACACAAGCCTTTCTCAAGCCATAAAAAAAATGACACAGTGTAAACTTATATACTGTACCTCCTCCACAGGGGGTTGTACCATCTATCACCAATAAAATACTTGTATATAGGTTATAACAAACTAAAACCAATCATCTGTGTCTAGACAAATGAACATTTTATCCTCTGCATACATGGAGCCGCTTCTTACATCTTCTTCCAGGCGTCATCCATATACATGTGAGTTGCAGCATTGCCGCCGCCGCATGTCTCCTCAGCGTGATCAACAATCCACTGCGCATGTCTTTGTCCTACGTGTCGTATGTTTTATTCACCGGACTGCATATGTCAAGTCGCGTCTCTCTTCATGCAACTTTATTGATAGGAAGAACAGGATACATTAACCTCTGTTCTTATTCTCCACCACCATATACACTTTTCTCTTTATAGGTGTCAAATACCGACACCCTACAATAAACCAATAAGGAGGTATATAAGTTCACACTGTGTGATGTTTATTATGGCATGAGAAACGCTTGTGTTAAGCCAAAACGCTGCCTGTTTGCTGTGTTGATCGGGAATAAAAAAACTTGCACAAGGAAGACGCTGGTCATAATCTTGTATTATTCCTATTCAAGTAGAAAGTTGTCAGTGACTTGGTGTCCACCATGTAAGCATGCATCAGATGACCTGTGCATGAAGAGGAAGATTCCGCGCTCAGACTCTGTTCTCTATAATGGACATCGCATCTCCTGGACTTTCTGCAGTTAGATATATTCACAGAACAAGTGAGTTATCTTCTGCATCAAGAGACAGATTCCAGGATTGGTCTCTGTTCTCACCACTGGATATAACATATACAGGACCTTCCACAGGTTGGATATATTCATATTTTGCAATGGATTTCACATTTTGCATCGCAAATTGGGAAGGTCATTGTAGAAATTCGCAGCATGACCTGACATACCCTCAACATGCCAACTTGCAACAAGACTTATATGTACATGAGCCTCTTCCAGGGCCTGCATTGACACTGGCAACTCTTTCAACTACTCTGCCAGGCCATGATGCCGCTGCTGTGACCGCACTCTGCCAGTTTATTACAATTCAGTACACAAGGAGCTCAGACAGTACATGAAGCACACAATGACACGGTTTACATGGCATACCTACAGGGACGGTGCAAGGATTTTTGCCAACACAAGCGAAACTACATTTTGGCGCCGACCCATAAGACGCACCTAGGTTTTAGAGGAGGATAATAAGAAAAAAATATTTTCCATTACACCTCAGGTCCAACCAGCAATAAGACCCCTAATGTTAATCAGACCTCAGATCAGCCCCCCATGTCAGCCATCAGCCCCCCATGTCAGCCATCAGCCCCCATGTTACATTTCTTCCCCTCAAGGCCTCCATGTCACATTTCTCCCCCTTCATGTCACATTTCACCCCCTAAATGTCACATTTCTCCCCCTCCATGTCAAATCACCTATGTCACATCAGCCCTCACATTTCTCCCCCTCCATCCATGTTGCCACATTTCTCCCCCCTCCATCCATGTTGTCACATTTCTCCCCCCTCCATCCATGTTGTCACATTTCTCCCCCCTCCATCATGTTGTCACATTTCTCCCCCCTCCATCCATGTTGTCACATTTCTCCCCCCTCCATCCATGTTGTCACATTTCTCCCCCTCCATCCATGTTGTCACATTCCTCCCCCCTCCATCCATGTTGTCACATTTCTCCCCCCTCCATCCATATTGTCACATTCCTCCATCCATGTTGCCACATTTCTCGCCCTCCATCCATATTGTCACATTTCTTCCCCTCCATCCATGTTGTCACATTTCTCCCCCCTCCCTGCCTGCCACCCATTGCCACAGCGCCACTCGACAGTCACACCCCCCTGACCCCGTGACGGTCTGTGTTGCCGATGCCGTGCTGCTGCTGAGCCTGCATGCCGCTCTGTGAGGAGGTGAGGGCTGCACGTCACTCCTCCAGGCTGGGGTGGCGGGGCGGCCGGGCCCGGCGGGGCAAGTCCGAAAATTATGGATTTAAAAATAAATAAAAAATATTTTAAAAAATTCCGGCCTGGCGCCCCCCCCCCCTTCTCTGCGCCCTCAAGCAGCCGCTTGGTCTGCCTTATTATAGAGCCGGCCCTGCATACCTAATCAACACTCAAAATGAAATGAACATAAACAATTCTCTTAAAGAGGACAGTCCATACATTTTTTTACGCAAGAATAAAAATAGTGCCCCCCCTTCCTTACAAGTAGGGTGGTAAGTAGATGGGGCCATGGCTAAAAGAAGGAGATGTATTTGCCCCAACACTGTGCTGTCAAATCAGTTTGCTCTTGTAGCCATGTAATAAGCTATCCAGTTTATCATATGCTTATGTAAGTGGTCAAAATGGTATGGATCTTACGGATTATAATACCGGATGCTTAGGTCCCTTTCACACTTGCGTTGTCCGGATCCGGCATAGAGTTCCGTCGTCGGGGCTCTATGCCGGAAGAATCCTGATCAGGATTATCCTAATGCATTCTGAATGGAGTGAAATCCATTCAGGATGCATCAGGATGTCTTCAGTTCCGGAATGGAACGTTTTTTGGCCGGAGAAAATACCGCAGCATGCTGCGCTTTTTGCTCCGGCCAAAAATCCTGAAGACTTGCCGCAAGGCCGGATCCGGAATTAATGCCCATTGAAAGGCATTGATCCGGATCCGGCCTTAAGCTAAACGTCGTTTCGGCGCATTGCCGGACCCGACGGTCAGCTTTTTCTGAATGGTTACCATGGCTGCAAGGACGCTAAAGACCTGGCAGCCATGGTAACGTGTAGCGGGGAGCGGGGGAGCAGCATACTTACCGTCCGTGCGGCTCCCGGGGCGCTCCAGAGTGACGTCAGGGCGCCCCAAGCGCATGGATCACGTGATCACATGGAACACGTCATCCATGCGCACGGGGCGCTCTGACATCATTCTGGAACGCCCCGGGAGCCACACGGACTGTAAGTATACCGCTCCCCCGCTCCCCGCTCCTACTATGGCAACCAGGACTTTAATAGCGTCCTGGGTGCCATAGTAACACTGAACGCATTTTGAAGACGGCTCCGTCTTCAAATGCTTTCAGTACACTTGCGTTTTTCCGGATCCGGCGTGTAATTCCGGCAAGTGGAGTACACGCCGGATCCGGACATAGCAAGTGTGAAAGGGCCCTTAGGACTAAGGAATGGCTAGGCTTGGTTTGTAGGCCAACCACAGCATTCCACTTATGTGTCATGTTGGCTAGCAACCCACTCGTCAGTCTCATCCTATTATATTAGGCGGACTGCCCAGCACCTTCTAAGAATGCCACAGGAAGTATTGACACCCCATTCTTCTCAACCTCACAAAGCAGGCATATATAGTTAGGTATTAACTGATATTTTGGCCAAAATATGCAAACCGGTGACAAGGGCCTTTATTGTTTTGTGACTATACATGCTAACATTAAAAACAAACTCACAGAAAACTTGGATGAATTCCACTCGCATCACTGGAAAGGCCAGATTAACCAGTTTAAAGTAGTTCAAGGGCATGTTAAATTCCAGACATGATGGAGGAAAGCACATTGCGCTTTTTTTTTGGACAACAGTAGCTTTAAAAGGTTGTCCAGTATTAGAAAAACACAGCTGTCTTCCAGAAACATCACCATATCTGTCCATGGGCTGAATCTGGTATTGCAGCTCAGCCTTATTGTAGTGAATTGGGATGACCTGCAATACCGCACACAGCCTAAAGCCTTGGATAATCAGTGTAACAGATTCTCATAGCATGATGGTGCAAGCGCTGTTATGTTGAGGATAGTTTGGTTTTGGTCATGTGGGGAGCTTGGTTTATGTCAAACACAGCATGGTTTATGATACCCAAAAAGTTAATTTAGAACTTAGGTAAATTTCATTTCAGCGTCTTCCACATTTTTCTCAACTGTAACCAAAATATTTAGGATTTTTTTTATCTCCTGGGAAAGAACAGGATAGTATGTAAAATAGGCAACTGAGAAATAGATATACACCAAATAATATACCACAATTTTTATTAGTATACGGCCACACGGTCAGGTTTCTGGAGGCAGTTTTGGTAGCCAAAATCAGGAGTGGAACATAACAGGAGAGAAAGTATAAAGTACAAATATGATGTTTCCTCTTTATTTTAATTCATTCCTGGTTTTTGGCTTCCAAAACTGCACCAGGAAACCTGACCGTGTGGTCATACCCTTACACTTAACAATTAAAAAGCAATTTTTTGCTACAAAATAGAGTACAAAGGATTACACTATGATAAGTGTAATTTCCCACTCATTCCCCTTCCAAAAGTATCATACCAGCATTCACCAAATGCAGTATTTGCCCAGCCGAAAGCTGGCATTTATGCTAGAAAGTGGCCGGATCACCACCAGATGCCATTATAGTCAATGAGGATCCGGCAGTGAACTGTAGAATCTGGCAATGCCAGATTTGGTGAACTTCAGCAGATAACATATTATCACCGGAGATGTAGCCTAAACATAAATAGCATCAGTTGCATAACACCAAATTCCTACATTGTATAAAACTTCTAAAACTATAAAACGTCATCCTATGTATATATCCGCTGTTGCTATAGAAGGAAGACCGGTAATTGTAGGATACAGCAAGGAGACATCTTTATGGTGGTATCTGACGTACCAGGATGGACGATTTTAGGTATGTTCTTCTACTAATTCTTTCATTGGCAACATGTGTTAATAACATTTGGATGGTATTTAAACACAGTGTAAAGACAGGTACAGTTACCCCTGAGGAAGCAAAGCAGTAGCGATACACATGCAGACTTGGTACTCTCTTCCTTCTATAGCAGCAGTGGATATATACATAGGGTGTAGTTTTATAGGTTTTCAGGTTTTTCATGTATTGATACAGTGTGGGAATTTGGTGTTATGTAACTGATGCTATTTCTGTTCACTTGTGTTCTTGTGCATGGTATATATTGCATGGCATATACAGTATATATGTCACACTCTAGTGTGGGAGGGAAACCCCACACCGAACTTAGAAGGGAAAGGGAAAAGGAAATAAGGCCTGAAAACTAGGGAAGGAAGATGGACACATCCTTGTGAAAACCCTAGTCAAAGCCCTGACTGACTACCAGTATGAACAGACCCCAGAGGTAGGTGAGTTCATACACAGCAATACCTAAAGTCCTATCTAACCCTTAAAGGGACTCTGTCACCACTTTCTAACCCCCACTTTTAAAACTATAGTTCTGTCCATGGAGCCCCTGTGATTTCAATGGTGTTGTTATATGCGAAATCCGCAGGCTCGTTTTGATAAAAAAAGCTTTTAACTAACCTGTCAGTCATGAGGATAAGGTGCCCAGGGCGTTTCTCCCGGTCTGAACATGCCGCAGGCTGCCGCCGCCGTTGGTGCCCAGCTCCTCCTCTGCCTTGAATTTGCGCCGCCTGAATGTGAAGAAATACGCCTCCGGCTCTCCCTCAGTCCCCCCTCCTTCTTTTCTAAGATCCCGCGCGTGCGGCAGTGTTCGCGTTATTGGGAGGTTGAGCGAAGTCTGCACGGGCGCATCAGGCACAGGCCTGTGCGCACGCGCGAAATTTTGGAAAAGGAGGGGGGACTGAGGGAGAGCCGGAGGCGTATTTTTTCACATTCAGGCGGCGCAAATTCAAGGCAGAGGAGGAGCTGGGCACCAACGGCGGCGGCGGCGGCCTGCGGCATGTTCAGACCGGGAGAAACGCCCTGGGCACCTTATCCTCATGACTGACAGGTTAGTTAAAAGCTTTTTTTATCAAAACGAGCCTGCGGATTTCGCATATAACAACACCATTGAAATCACAGGGGCTCCATGGACAGAACTATAGTTTTAAAAGTGGGGGTTAGAAAGTGGTGACAGAGTCCCTTTAAGGACCCTGGTACTAATGACAGGCATGAGACATCCTGTTCCTTCAAAAGGAAGGATGAACAGGAGTCTCCCTAAGGCCTAATACAAAACAACAAAGAAATGCAACACACAGAAAAGCCAAAATACAAAGGGAAAGGTAACACTTAAAGAGGACCTTTCATCGGTCCAAACATTGTAAGATAACTATCAGGCTGTGTAGAGCGGCGCCCCGGGATCTCACTGCGCTTACTATTATTCCGCAGAGCTCACAGCTTGGAGAAAAAAACACGAAGGAAAAGGAGACACCCAGGAGAAAAATGGCAGACTCCTCCCAGTATAACTAAGTCAGCGAAAATACCGGGGGACATAGCGGGATAACGGAGCGGCTCCCCGGGATAATAGTAAGTGCAGTGAGATTCCGGGGCGCCGCTCTACATAGCCTGATAGTTATCTTACAATGTTTAGACCGATGAAAGGTCCTCTTTAACTTCCAAGAAGCTATGGCAGCACCAGTAACTCAGCCGAGATCCAAACACCAGCTATCCACAGGTGCACCTGAAGCTGTAAACTGCACAGCATTGTGGGAGAAAAAACTATAAATAGGGAAAGTTAAATGACCACAATAGCAACACCTGGAGGTTAAGGGTGTGGCCAGTACTAGAAACAACATAGACTCCTATTGATCCACAAGGTAAACATGTCAAACCAAACCACGTGTTGCTAGTCTCAAAGATCTCCTGCTACTCACTGTCACGGGGATGTCCGTATGTCCCTTGTACGAGTGACCTCCGGGCACCCAGGACCGACCTTATTTGGGTGAGACCTGTGAAAAGCTTTCACCAAACGACTGGCATTCACTTCAGATGCCAGTACCCACATCCTCTCCTCAGGTCCAAAACCCTTCCAGTTTACAAGATACTGAATAGATCTATGGAGAGCTCGAGAGTCAATTATTTTGGCGATCTGAAATTCCAAACTACCGTCCACCATGACAGGAGCGGGTGGCAAGGAAGACGGCTCTAAAGGTTCAATATATCTCTTCAACAAAGATTTATGAAACAGATTTATGTTTTCAGAACCTTCAAGAAGTTCAAGACGAAAAGCTACAGGATTAATAATGGCCGTGATCTTATATGGACCAATAAACCTTGGACCCA
This sequence comes from Bufo gargarizans, assembly GCF_014858855.1. Taxonomy (NCBI): domain Eukaryota; kingdom Metazoa; phylum Chordata; class Amphibia; order Anura; family Bufonidae; genus Bufo; species Bufo gargarizans. Next base: position 682,472,395 of record NC_058080.1, on the reverse strand, counting down.
ACTTCCAAGAAATTACCTAAACTTAATGTTTCTTGTGGACAGCGACCGCAAATCACCCACTCTTAGGTCCGGATGCTTCATACGTTTCCTGTCAGCCACATGTTTATACTTGTTGCCCAAATTCATCAAGTTATTTGGAATTTTCCACCATATAGATCATAATGATGACGAAAAACGTTCCTCCTCAGGAATACCAGAAGTATCTGAACCAGAAAAAGTGCCAAACTGCGGGTGAAACCCATATGTCCCAAAAAAGGCGACTTACCAGTGGAGTCCTGTCTACGATTATTTATGGAACTCTCTGCCAAAGACAAAAATGAGGACCACTCTTCCTGGTTCTCAGGGACAAATCATCTTAAGTAAGTCTCCAGGCTCTGATTAGTGTGCTCCGTCTATCTGTTCGATTGAGGATGAAAAGCTGAAGAAAAAGATAGTTGTACCCCCAGCCGAGTCCTGAACGCCTTCCAGAATCTGGACACAAACTGAGTCCCACGATCCAAAACCACTTCAGAAGGAATGCCATGGAGTTTCACAATGTTATCAACAAACACTTAAGCAAGTGTTTTAGCATTAGGGAGGCCAGACAACACTACAAAGTGCACCATTTTACTAAAACGATCAACCACCACCAAAATAACTGTCTTTCCTAACGAATTAGGCAGATCAGTGATAAAATACATATAGGAGCGGACTGACAACTCATGGGACCCCCGGGCAATAGGAGATTATGGGGCCCCTGCCCACCCTCAAGCCACACCCACATATCGCACCGCCCACATCACCTATATCAATATGTAAATCCCAGAGAACCCTTTTACCTTATGTTATCTGTAGTGTTACATAGGACTGCAAAAATACCCAGGAGCCAAATTAATTTTTTTGTTGCCAAATTTAAAATACATAAATTAGGCTACTTTTACACTAGCATTTTTGCTGGATCCGACATGGTTCAGCAAAAACACTTCTGTTACTGATAATACAACCATCTGCATCCGGTTGTATTATCTGTAACATAGCCAAGACGGATCCGTCATGAACTCCATTGAAAGTCAATGGGGGACGGAACCGTTTTTTATTGCGTCAGATCCGTCTTGCTCCACATCCCAGGATGGAAAGCAAAATACAACATGTTGCGGTTTGCTCTCCGGTCTGGGAACGCAACTAAACTGAGCAGAATGCATTTTGGAGGATTCCGTTCTGTTCAACTCAGTTTTGTCCCCATTGACAATGAATGGGGAAAAAAAATGAAGCGTTTTTTTCCGGTATTGAGACCCTATGACAGAACTCAATACCAGAAACCTTTAACGCTAGTGTGATAGTAGCCTTATACGTACCGTATGTCTCGGTACGTCTGTGACAATATATCAATACAGAGGTCCCTCAAGTTACAATATTAATTGGTTCCAGGAGGACCATTGTATGTTGAAACCATTGTAAGTTGAGTAATTGGTTCCAAAGGCCCAAAATGTCTTCCAAGATAAGATAAAATGAAGATTTAGGAAAAATAAGCAGATAACTAAGACAAATAAAACAAGTCCTTACACATAACAGTCAGGAATAGCTGCTAACTAGCGACTAAGGCCCCTTTCACACGGGCGAGTTTTCCGTGCGGGTGCGATGCGTGCGGTGAACGTATTGCACCCGCACTGAATCCTGACCCATTCATTTCTATGGGGCTGTGCACATGAGCGGTATTTTTTTTTAACCCCTCTAGCGCTGTTTTACTATGCATTCTGTATTCAGAATGCTATTATTTTCCCTTATAACCATGTTATAAGGGAAAATAATACAATCTTCAGAACATGAATCCCAAGCCCTAACTTCTGTGAAGAAGTTCGGGTTTGGGTACCAAACATGCACTATTTTTCTCACGCGAGTGCAACGCATGACAATGTTTTGCACTCGCGCGGAAAAATCGTGCATTTTCCCGCAATGCACCCGCCTCTTATCCGGGCAAAAAAACTGACGCCCGTGTGAAAGAGGCCTAATACAACTATTTTACCAGAGAAGTGGCCTGGATCGATTGGATCTGAGTCTTAGACATTGTATATTGAGTCTAGTTTCAACTTACGATGGGTCAGAAATAGAGATGAGCAAATCGAAGTTGACGAAGTGGAATTCGATCCGAATTTCTGAAAAAATTTGATTCTCACCGAATCCGAATTTCTTCATGCTTCGTGGTAACGAATCATATTTTTTCTTAAACTGGCTGCTACCTGTGTTCGGACATGGAGCAAGGAACTCTGGGAACGAGGGATCACCCACAATGCCATGCATGCAGCCAATCAGCAGCCAGCCAGTCCTGTGATGTCACAGCCTTATAAATAGCCTCAGCCATCTTGGATTCAGCCATTTTCCAGTGTACTTAGTGCTGGGAGAGATGGCAGGAGGCACTAGGGACAGTAGCAGAAAATAATTTAAAACTTTTATTTTGCTGTATAGAAGTTCAGGGAAGCAGAACAGGGTTCAGTATGGGAGTTTACAGCCTGGGTAGTAGGAACAATCCTATTACACCTTGTTGCACTGACAGGGGATCCAAATTGACATTATACAGCTCTGTAATTCCAGCAGACCGTTCTTGTTATTGGGGTGCAAGTCCTGTTTGATACAGCCATTAACAGGGTATTGTATTAGTGGGAAAAAAGGGCTTATTAGCTGTTGTGTGGTGAAGTGAGAAAATTACAGCCCTTTTTGGCGTGTATTAGTAGCAAAAAATATATATTATTTGCCGTTCAGCGGTTCAGTTATACAGTCATGTGAAAAAATTAGGACACCCTTTGAAAGCATGTGGTTTTTTGTAACATTTTTAATAAAAGGTTATTTCATCTCCGTTTCAACAATACAGAGAGATTAAAGTAATCCAACTAAACAAAGAAAACTGAAGAAAAGTCTTTTCAAGATCTTCTGTAAATGTCATTCTACAAAAATGCCTATTCTAACTGAGGAAAAAGATAGGACACCCTCACATGTATTCCCTCTTAAATTGGCTCAGATCTCACACAGGTATATCACACCAGGTGCACATAATTAGTAGATCGTTACTCTGCATGTTGAATGAGGCTTGCCCTATTTAAACCTCAGACATTTAGTTTGGTGTGCTCCTGACTGTTGAAGTGAGAGTGAGCACCATGGTGAGAGCAAAAGAGCTGTCAGAGGACTTCAGAAAAAAGATTGTAGCAGCCTATGAGTCTGGGAAGGGATTTAAAAAGATCTCAAAAGATTTTGAAATCAGCCATTCCACTGTCCGGAAGATAGTCTACAAGTGGAGGGCTTTCAAAACAACTGCCAACATGCCCAGGACTGGTCGCCCCAGCAAGTTCACCCCAAGAGCAGACCGCAAGATGCTAAAAGAGGTCTCCAAAAACCCTAAAGTGTCATCTCGAGAACTACAGCAGGCTCTGGCTACTGTTGATGTAGAAGTACATGCCTCTACAATCAGAAAGAGACTGTACAAGTTTAACTTGCATGGGAGGTGTGCAAGGAGGAAACCTTTGCTTTCCAAGAGAAACATCGAGGCCAGACTGACATTTGCCAGAGATAAAGTTGACAAAGACCAGGACTTCTGGAATAATGTTCTTTAGACAGATGAGTCCAAAATTGAATTATTTGGACACAACAGCAGAGGACATGTTTGGCGTAAACCAAACACAGCATTCCAAGAAAAGAACCTCATACCAACTGTGAAGCATGGAGGTGGAAGTGTCATGGTTTGGGGCTGCTTTGCTGCAGCAGGACCTGGTCAGCTCACCATCATAGAATCCACGATGAATTCTACTGTGTATCAGAAGGTGCTTGAAGAACATGTGAGACCATCAGTTAGAAAATTAAAGCTGAAGCGGAACTGGACCATGCAACATGACAATGACCCAAAACATACTAGTAAATCAACAAAAGATTGGCTGAAAAAGAAGAAATGGAGAGTCCTGGAATGGCCAAGTCAAAGTCCAGATTTGAATCCCATTGAGATGCTGTGGGGTGACTTGAAAAGGGCTGTACGTGCAAGAAACCCCTCAAACATCTCACAGCTGAAAAAGTTCTGCATTGAGGAGTGGGGTAAAATTTCCTCAGACCGATGTCGAAGACTGGTAGATGGCTACAAGAACCGTCTCACTGCAGTTATTTCAGCCAAAGGTGGTAACACTCGCTATTAGGGGCAAGGGTGTCCTATCTTTTTCCTCAGTTAGAATAGGCATTTTTGTAGAATGACATTTACAGAAGATCTTGAAAATACTTTTCTTCAGTTTTCTTTGTTTAGTTGGATTACTTTAATCTCTCTGTATTGTTGAAACGGAGATGAAATAACCTTTTATTAAAAATGTTACAAAAAACCACATGCTTTCAAAGGGTGTCCTAATTTTTTCACATGACTGTATGTTCTAAAGCCCTTTTTGGCGTGTATTAGAGGCACAAAAAAAAGTATTTGCCGTTGTGTAGTGAAGTGAGAAAATTACAGCCCTTTTTGGCGTGTATTAGTGGCAAATAAAAAACTTTATTTGCTGTTCACGGCTGCAGTTATATGTTCTAAAGCCTTTTTTATGCTGTGTATTAGTAGGAAAAAAGAAAAAGTGCTTATTAGCCGTTGTGTGTTGAAGTGAGAAAATTACAGCCCTTTTTGGCGTGTATTAGTGGCAAAAAATATATATTATTTTCCGTTCAGCGGTGAAGTTCCATTGTACTACAGCCATTTATGGGGTGTATTAATAGGATACATACGCACGTCCTATTGGCCGTTCTGCTGTGAATTGTGATTGTTATATTTATTTTTTTGGGTTGTATTAATGTGAAAAAGAACACATGTTATTAGCCGGTCTGAAGTGAACCGACATTGTTATACAGCCATTGTTGGGTTGTATTAATGGGAAAAATAAGTATGTGTTATTAGCCGTTCTGCAGTGAATTTACATTGTCATTCAGTGGTGAAATTTGTTTGTGATACAGCCCTTTTTGGGAAAATTGGTTGGTGAATGTAGACTTTCTTCTGTAGGGACGGACTAATTGCGTCGATTAGCCATTTAGTGGTGAAATTCGTTTGTGATACAGCCTTTGTTTGGAAAATTGGTCGGTAGCTGTAACTACGGTCAAGGACAATATATGTCCTTTACGGCCCACTGGGTAAATATGGTTCCTGCCCAGCCACACCAGAAATTTGGCCAGGTGACGCAGCTTCCACCTCCACGTTCTCACGCCGTTGGTCCTGCAACAATGTCCGCCTCTCCCTCCTCATCCACCGTGTCCTCAGCCTTCACTGCAGGGACAGTTCACAATGCTCCACCAGCATACCACATGTGCAGGGCATGGAGGTGTCACGCTGTTCTACACCCCGTTTGCCTGGGTGAACAGAGTCACACAGAGGAGGAACTGTCCTAACAGCAGCACACAAATTTTCCCACCCTAAGTACATTCTTGTTATAGACACGGTGGGCTGGGGGTGATCCCCTCCCTTTATGGGAGCTGGAGTTTGTTCATTGGTTCTTTTGGGCTCATTAAAATTCCGCCGGTCCTACCAGTCCACAGGGGGCAGTTAACCCCATCTGTGCTGCTGTTAGGACTAAGGGAAAACAAATTATCGTTAGAAATTAACGATTTTTTAACACGATTCACCACGAATAAATTTGGATCAAACCAAATTTTTTCCCAAAAATTGGCGAACCGGCCAATCAAATTTTTGAGAAATTCACTCATCTCTAGTCAGAGTAGAGAGTAACACTTATCATGGTATAATCCTATGTAATCTATTTTGTAGCAAAAATACTGTAGCTTTTTAATCGTTTTTAACACTTGCTGTGTATACTCTAATAAAATTTATAGTACGGTATATTATTTGACTTTATCTATTTCTCAGGTGCCTGTTTTACATATTATCTTGTTTTTGCCTAGAAGCATTTGTTTCAGTATGTAACACCTAACCATTAGTGGTGTCCGTTAGTTTTCTAATACAAGGATTTTTGAACTGCAAAATTTTATTTTCTGTTATCTTATCAATAGCAATAGTTCTTATACTGTGTGCTAGGACTCTCTCACCCATGAAAATTGAACCTCTCTCGGTGACCTCACTTACTAGTGCCCACAGCTATGCCTAATTCCTTCCATCAATTAGTGGATTATTGTTGTCAATTTGCCCCCTGACCTTGTCAAAGAGTAGTTTAGAGAGTTATTTGGTGTTCTAGGTGTTGTTTCTTCTGCCAAGGAAATAACTATCACGCCCTCATTGAGCTGCAGCGGCAGAACCTCATCCCCTAACATAGGCTGATATGCAATGTTTCCACCCGTTGGAATTCCACCCTTCATATGTTGTACCGACTATACAAACATACAAAGGCCATAAACGATTTCTTGATGATCCAAGCAGACAGGAGTACTCTCCTGTGTAACTTCAATGTGGTCAGCCAGTGGCAGCTCATGCGTGACACCTGCCATTTGTTCAGGTCCTTTGAGGAGGCCACGTTATTTTTCAGACGCCAGGACTACAGGATGAACAACATCATTCCACTGCTTCATGTCCTGGAACAGATGCTGGTAAATCTGGCTGGTCAGGGGACTGGAGACGTGGCGCCTAGATCTTACAGCCACATGAGCCCTGTGGGGGCTGAACTGGATGAGGAGGAGGACAATGCAGGAAAAGCAATGTGTAGCGAAATGGGTGGTTTTTATACACAGGTGACAGGAGAGGAGGAGCAGGAGCAAACAGAGGAGCTACAGGGCGATGAGAAAGACTAGTCAAAGGACCCAGACACACCGTGGCAGTATGCAGTGGAGATGGAGGCAGGGAGTTCCTCGGAGTCACTTGCACAAATGGCCTGATGCATGCTCACTTGCTTGCATAGTGACAGCCGAATTGTCAGCATTTGGCAGAGGGATGACTTCTGGCTCTGCACCTTGTTGGACGCTTGCTACCGGTCGAAAATGGGGGACTTCTTTACACCCGCTGAAAAGGAGGACAAACTAAACTACTATAGAGACATCCTAGGCCGTCAGTTGTCCGCTGCCTATCTGCACCATCGTCCATCCTCTCGCAGGTCTGACCGGGGGGCCCTCTGTGTTCACGTTCCTCTGCCATGGCTGCTGTGGCCATGTGGGGGGGTAAGAGCAGTTCCAGCTCCATCAGCGGCAACTTGAGTCTAGAGTCACTGATGAACAGCTTCCTTTACATGCTTAGTGAATAAACTACTCACCAGCAGCAGCTAGACCTGGAGCAGGACCTGAACCAGCAGGTGGTGGCATACTTGGACAGCACCCTGCCACCCCACATTGAAGATCCGCTGGACTACTGTGCAGCCAAACTAGATTTGTGGCCGCAACTGGAAGAGTTTTTCCTGGAAAAGCTGCCCTGCCCGGCCAGTAGTGTGGCATTAGAGCGGGTGTTTAGTGCGGCGGGGTCCATAGTTACCCAAAGAAGAACTCGCCTGTTCACCTAAAATGTGGAGGGTCTGACCTTTGTCAATGTGAATCAGGCGTGGATCAGCCAGGATTTCCACCCACCAATGCCTGGTTCATCAGATTAGACGGTTTCTTCTGGCTACCTGTCTCAGCTACTATTCTGATGCTGCCACCCGCCTGATGCCACACATCTGATGCCAAGTGCTCTTTCTTTCATCCACCATCTTCAGCTGGTACTGGTACTGCTACCCACCTCCCCACTCTGTCATCAGGTCACTCTGTGGTCTCCTGATGCTGCTGCCACCTCCACACTATGTCACCTTGCCATTCAGTGGTCTCCTGATGCTGCTGCCACCTCCACACTATGTCACCTTGCCACTCTGTGGTCTTCTGATGCTGCTGCCACCTCCACACTTTGTCACCTTGCCACTCTGTGGCCTCCTGATGCTGCTGCTACCTCAACACTATGTCACCTTGCCACTCTATGGCTTTCTGATGCTGCTGCCACCTGCACACTGTCATTGTGCCACCCTGTGGCCTCCTCTTGATGCAGCTGCTGCCGCTAACTCAGCACTCTTTCATTGTGCCACTCTGTGGCCTCCTCCTGATGCTGCTGCCACCTCTACACTGACATTGTGCCACCCTGTGGCCTCCTCCTGGTGCTGCTGCTGCCGCCACCTCCACACTCTGTCATTGTGCCACTCTGTGGCCTCCTGATGCTGCTGCTGCCACCTCCACACTATCATTGTGCCCCGCTGTGGCCTTCTCCTGATGCTGCTTCTGCCATCACCTCTACACTCTGTCATTGTGCCACTCTGTGGCCTCCTGATGCTGATGCCACCTCCGCACTGTCATTGTACCACTCTGTGGCCTCCTCCTGATGCTGCTGCTACATCCAGACTCTGTCATTGGGCCACTCTGTGGTCTCCCCATGCTGCTTCCACCTCACCACTATGTCATAGGGCCACTCTGTGGACTTTTTATGCTGTTTCCACCCTCCCCACTTCATGACTAGGCCACTATTTTGCCTTTCGGCCTGGCTGACATCATCATTTATTTGACCCTTCTTCTGATATGTCAGAAGGAAGGAAAAATGAGATGCACAACGGATCCTGTGTATGTAACTGCTGTAAGGCCTGCATGACGTGGTCCCTATTTTGCATCAGAATTGGCTTATCATTTGGTAGCCAAAAGCAGGAGTGGGTACAAAACACAGAAGACATGCAAATATTCCATTCATGTGTCATCTCTGTTTTGAATCCACTCCTGTTTTTTGGCTTTAGCAATACTGAAGGATTACTGACAAAATGCTGACCGAGTGAAGGCGGATGCTCCACAGACAGGATCCGTTTTTTGGGGGTTATTGTTCCGATGGATCAGAGGAAGGGCAAAATAATCAGTGACGTCAACACAAACTTACTGCTGACACCCTCTCCACTCTGTCGGGGGGGCTCTACTTGTATAAGCGTTTAAAAGAACAGGTTCTGTAGAAATCTATGTCTAATCAGCTGACAACGGTGTTAAAGGAGTGCGCTTCTTCTTGACTCTCACATTGAGTTCACACTTCAGTTATTTGGTCAGTTTTGGCCCCATTACTGCCCAAATAAGTGAAGTGTGCAGTGATTCTAAGAGAGACGCCTGCCATCTGCATGTCATAATGACTCACAGTACTGTTTCACTACCACAGCAGACTCCCTATGCGTGTTACTGCAAGGCACAGTGTTCTACACCACTATAAAGGCTCTCTGCAGCCAGGAAATATCCCTTTTTTAACACGATTCGCCACAAATAAATTAGCATGGAACCAAATTTTTTCTGTAAATTCGGCGACCTGGCCGAATCTAATTTTTTAGAAATGTACTCATCTCTAGTCAGAAATGACCATTGTATGTTGAAAATATTATATCCTGAGGCTATTGTATCTTGAGGGATCACTGTACATCAATGCATTTAGTGTATGCTGGTATAACACTTTTGGAAGGGGGATGAGTGGAGAGTAACACTTATCATGGTACAATCCTTTGTAGCAAAAATACAGTAGCTTTTCAATAGTTTTTAACACTTGCTATGTATTGTTTTACATATTATCTTGTTTTTGCCTAGAAGCATTTGTTTCAGTATGTAACACCTAACCATTAGTGGTGTCTGTTAATTTTCTAATACAAGGATTTTTTAACTGCAAAATTTTATTTTGCTGTTATCTTATCAATAGCAATAGTTCTCATACTGTGTGCTAGGACTCTCTCACCCATGAAAATTGAACCTCTCTCGGTGACCTCACTTACTAGTGCCCACAGCTATGCCTAATTCCTTCCATTATTTAGTGGATTATTGTTGTCAATTTGCCCCCTGACCTTGTCAAAGAGTAGTTTAGAGAGTTCTTTGGTGTTCTAGGTGTTGTTTCTTCTGCCAAGGAAATAACTAAACAGTCCCGGACACAGGTATGTATTCTGCAGTCAGTTGAGTGCACACAGGTAATCTCCATCTAAAACTTGACTGTCCCAGGGATATTTAGGCATCTAATAGCAATTTTTGTTCAATATTGTAATGAATGTAGATCAATTTGTAGATATGTCACCATTTGATGTTAAAATGAACATCTCCAGTATTTTATTTCAATCTCCTTAGAGAGATGTAAGTATACACAATAGAAACAATGTAGTTATTGTTCTTTTTTTCAATTCAATAGTTTCAACTATTTATTTTTAGAAATTACCCAGGGGATTTCCGGTCTGTATTGTCTTATCTATAGGTGTGTGTGCTTTATAGAAGCAAATACTGACTTCAGGAAGAGATCAAATGAAGCCTCTTCACTAGAGACGGAGGAATGTCAGAAGGGATGTAGCATTTAAAGTTTCTATCATGCCTTGCCTATGCCTCCATCCATAGGACAGGGCTGGCATCTGTCATTAAATCCCCAACCTCTGATGATGAGATGACTATGATGTCACTGTCTTAGTCTACACAGCAAAGCTACAAGTGGGCTGCAGAACACAGGAAACACAATTCTTATATGTATGCTCTCAAGGGCCAGTGCAAAAACTGTTATATAGTCACATACAAATATGTGCTGATAAGTTCTTTTTGAAGACATCTTTCCTGCTGTCCAATGTTCAAAACAGTTTTTTGGCTTATTAGTCAAGGGGTCAGCGGCCTCCTTGCTTCAAGTCAAGGTAACCACGCCCCCCTCTTGCCTTTAAGTGACAGCCCGCAATTCGGCTTCCTGCCCCCTTAACTTCAAGCTGACAGGCAAATTAGCGCGGACGGAGGTTAAAAGATAGTTTTCTGACCTTGTGCAGCATCGGACTGTAGGATGAAAAGTATAATTAGTATCACACAGCGGGCTACCAGGAGGTACTGTTGGTGGGTTTACATGCATTTAGGAGGTGACAGGTTCCCTTTAAGACTTTCTGTTTCTTTGTGCAAATGTTATAAAAAAAAAATACTTATCTATGGTCACAGACACATACCATACTACTGACATTACCACTCAGTAATGGGAACCATGATGCCAGTACTACAGCATATGACCAAAAAAAATAAATAAAAATTATATCAGGGGAACCATTGTAGTCTCCAGCATGCTGGATGGATCGGTGGGGGAAATCCGTCAGATGAGCTCTCTTTTTAACTTTATAACAATTCAATATTAGTTATTTTTAGAAACCAGAAAAAATGTGTTACTCATGCTTGACATTGAACAGCTTTAGCTACATATATATTTATGCCATATGTAGAAGGAATATTTCTGAAAAGCTTATATTTTTTCTTTTGTCTTTTCCACAATGCAACAGACATATAAGTGAGAACCTGATGAAATGTTGCCAGAATAATTTTGGTCTGTGGGAGTAAACCAGAATTTTGCAATACGGGAAGAACAAATTTCATGTAGATAGTATCTAATATCAGCACGGAAACTTGGATCTAGTGCTGAGAAAGGAGAGACATCGACTGCCGTCCTAATAGATGAACATTCACTTTATTTATTTAACTAAGATTCATTGGGCTTCAAATTTCTTTTATATTTTTACTAATTTATTTTAGTTTATATTTATGTATATATTTTGTATGTTTGTTGTACTGACTTCTAGTTTAGGTTGGTGTGGGACCCTTGTGTTTAATGACAGTCTTTAAGTCATATTCCTGAAAATGCATAAAAAGACCCAGTGTGCCTGTGCGAAACTGACAGACACTTAATAATACGTGACACAGTTTGGGGGAGGGGAGACTTGATATAAAAAGCCTGTGTTTGATATGTAGCCCATAATAACTGGAACTTGTTGACAATACTGTGACACTTGTCAATTACCAGCTGGCAGAAAATGCAGATGACATGCATAATTCATCAAAACTGTACCCTTTGTTGTCACGCTGTCTAATTTAGATTCACATTGTAATCGAGTGTTTTTTTTTTTTTCAAACAAGGAAACATATTTTAATTAAACCACAGACTTTTCTCAATGTCAAGTTTAAACTTAGATGTTCAATTTAATGCAATTGCTCTGCTCACATCGTCTGCTTCATCTGTATGCAGATTTATTAGCCCTGCTTTAAATGCATGTAAGAAGTATAATATTTACTGCCCTTTAGATTGCAAGAGCTTGGAGTAGGATTCTCATTTACATTGTTTTTTGTTTGTTTTTTTGTTTGTTTTTTTGTACCGTTTTACAATCTACAGGACCAAAATGAACAGGAATTAAAAAAAAAAAAAAAGGATGAACTAAGTATATAGAAAAACTGGGGATCCTTAAAGGCTGTGAACACATTTAGGGGGTTAGGGTTATAATCATATGCATGTTTTATAGGCTAAAAATCATTTTTGCAATTGGGTTATATTTAAAAAAAATAGCTTTTTTGTCTTCTGCAGCTTGCATGTGTTCTCATACGTTGCAGGCTGCTCTGTCTCCTTCAGTTCATCTGATGAGTTCTATGAAGGCCTAAGCCTCATTCACACATCCTCAAATCAGTGAAAAGGTGGTCAGTGATGCCTCCTTTAAGATGCCTGTGATGAATCCATGTTGGATCCGAGTGTCCGTTTTTTGCTGTCTGTGTGTCATCCATGTTTTACTGACACTGCACAGCTGAAAAATAATTTTCAGAGCATCTCTTCCTAATAATCCGTGGAACACATATGAAACACGGATGGCATCCCCGTTGCATCCGTGTTTTTGACGGACCCATAGACTATAATGGGCGTGATGGATACATGAACACTGAAAAAATAAAGCATAGAAGTGTCCATGCTAAAAACACGGACCCACGGACCATGCTAAAACACTGATGTGTGACTATAAACATTAAAATGAATGGGGACATGTGCTGTCCGTGGAGAACAGTACAGCACACGTCTGTGGAACACTGATGTGTGAATGAGGCTTTAGTCTGTAGCTTCACTTTCTGCTGTCTTGAAAGCTCATAAAGCTGACGTACATTTTGAACAAGTGAACCAGTCACATTGAAAATACTGTATAATATGCAGGCAGCACATTATACAGCCGGAGGAACTAGATTAAAGTGTAACTGCCATTTCACTACCAAAAATGAAATTCCTAACATATGTGATGCTGAAGTGAAGATATTCATGATGCTTTATTTTTTAGTTAATTTTACCTTTCTGATGTCTGTATTCAGCCCTTAGCAACCCTATTTCTTTGTGCCTCTATTTCAGCATCTTCCTAAGATGGCCTCTGCTGCACTTCCTGTGATGATCTTTGCCATGTCCTTGAGGCCATCCTGTATTTCCCTCACTTCCTGTAAGCCCTTTCTCTCCTCACATGAACTAGCAGGACCAATCAGAATGCAGATAACCTCACCAACTACCCCAGAGCAGTGTGTATCCTTTCACATACAGCTAACCAGAGACAGACAAGATCAATCAGAATGCAGATAACTCCCCCACTATCCCAGAGCAGTGTGTATCCTCTCTCATACAGATAACCAGAGACAAGCCCTGCAGTTACATGAAATCAGTAAGCATTTGTTTTAGCCTGTTAATAGTCACATTAAAAGTTTTTTTAGGAACAGTTTTGGGCAATTTTTACATTATTTTGTGGAATTTTTGTGTAAAAATAACATTATTTTATTATGTGAGTCACTACACTAATGATAATGTCACATTTCTATATTTTTTTTTTACTATCTTTCTCTCCTCCTGTCTGGAGCTGTTCCCTCATTCTCCTCCAGACTGACAGGGGGGAGCTGCTTCAGCTGCTCATATCTCTGGTTTGGTACCAGATACAATGCCAGAATGACAGCAATGTGTTGAGTACAGGGGAAGATATCACTGATAGAAATTGGGATGCTGTGAATACTGCTGAAAGTGAAAGTAAAATCAGATTTTACCCAGGATTATTCGATACTCAATTTGTAACAGTGATTTCTTCTATGTAGCTGTCACCCTGGAATGTCAGCTTTCCAACAAGACCTGTTGCATGTTTGTAGCTGCTACCATTCAGGAGAAATGCCGCCCCGCCCCTCCACATTCTGCCCAGGCACTCGAGGCTGTGCTCCTCCTAGTGCTCTCCCTGACACTCGGGGCTGTGCTCCGCCTCCCAGTGCTCTCCCCGTCACTCAGGGCTGTGCTCCGCCTCCCAGTGCTCTCCCTGACACTCAGGGCTGTGCTCCCTCTCCCAGTGCTCTCCCAGGCAATCGGGGCTATGCTCCTCCTCCCAGTGTTCTCCCCAACACTCAGGGCTGTGCTCCTTCTCCCAGTGCTCTCCCCGACACTCGGGGATGTGCTCCTCCTCCCAGTGCTCTCCCCGACAATCGGGGCTGTGCTCCTCCTCCCAGTGCTCGCCCCGTCTTTTGTTTATATCAGAGATGACGGCTGCACATGACAACACTGTGAGAAGAGGCTGCTCAATGTGAAAGTGACAAACATTTCTGGGTGTTATTAGCAGGTAAAACTGAAAATGATCAAATTTTAAAGCACAAAGGCACTTAATACAGCAGGGTGTACTATACCATTAGGGTATAAAAATTAAATGGCAGTTACACTTTAATATAATGTTGTTAGAAAAGTTCCAGTATAACTTTTAATTTATTCATAGAAATCTTTGGTTATTCTGGCAGTCCTCTACAGTGATGGACAGGTATCTTTCCAGGTATACACATAAATGTGGCAATTACTGAGTAAGGCCCCATGCACACGGCCGTGTTTCACAGCCGTGTGCGGGCCGTGGAACCGCGGCCTGGATCCCTCCTGAGTGCAGGAGCGCACGGCGTCACTGGTTGCTATGACGCTGTGCGCTCCCTGCTGCCGGCACAGTACAGTAATACACTGGTATAGATCATACCAGTGTATTACTGTATTGCGGCAGCAGCAGGGAGCGCACGGCATCATAGCAACCAGTGACGCCGTGCGCTCCTGCTCTCAGGAGGGATCCAGGCCGCGGTTCCACGGCCCGCACACGGCCGTGAACAACGGCCGTGTGCATGGGGCCTAAGACTGTCCGCCAGACTCCTAAGCCCACAATATCAATCTGCTCAGCTCCTCCTGCTCTGTAACAAGCTACATGCAGATTGGCCTGCATTATAAATGTGACAAGTTTGCTATAAGTTTATTGTATTGGGTTATTAAGAGGTCAGCTTGGATTTGTGTTCAGGAAAACAGAGAGGGACTACAGTGTTGCAGTTAGAAATCTTGTCTGACAGATTTCACACTAAGCAGGATGGAGCAGCCTGCAGTGTATCAGAATATATACACCCTGCAGAAGACAAATGGGTAACATTTTTCAATAAAACTATTAAAAATAATTTCCAAAAATACATGCATTTCAGTTCAGGCTTAAATTGATGGTTCAGAATCACTGGAGCCATCAAATGCCACCAAAGCCTTATGGTCCATTCACACATCAGTCCACATTTTGCATACAGCACATGGCTGGCACTGTGATAGAAATGCATTTTCTTGTCCGTGGCTGTGGACAAGAATAGGACATGTTCTATTTTTTGGCGGGGCCGCGGAATGGAAGTGCGGATGCGGACAGCACACAGTGTGCTGTCCTCTCATTGAAAATAAATGGCCTGCGCCCGTTCCGCAAAATTGGACCCATTTTGCGGATGTGTGAATGAACCCTTAAGTAAAGTGGTAAAAATCTAACTGGGCATCCTATTAAAGGGCTTTCCACAAGTTAAATATTGATGACATATACACAGGATCCAAACGGTGGGGGTCTGATTCCCACACCCCTGATGGACTGCTTGCATATCTCCTCGTCTTTGTTGGGCACCAGTGGTGTATAACTAACTACCATGCAGGAAACCTGCCTGCCAAGAACTGAGGAGGTCCTTTGATTATTTGGGTGGTGATTTGGGCTAATGCAATTACAAAGCTTAAAAAGATCATACAGAAAGTGTCAAATGATGGGAACGTCAACAATCATTGGGCCAAGAAGGTGAGATTTGACCATATAAACCATATGGTTCAGGATCAGTAGAGGGCGTTATTTTACTGATTGGATTGCTATAGGTCCTTCTTTGCCACCACTGCATGCCATTGACTGGGGCAACTATCTGTGCTGAGCAAATCGAGATTTGGATCATAGATCCGAAGTCAATTCATTCAGTCACTTCATTTTACCCTCTTCCTGACCTTTGACTTACTGTTACGTCATGGGAACCACTGAGTTCCCGCAATTTGGCGTAATAGTACATCATAGTGATCGTGCGGGCACCGGAGCGGTGCGCGCACGATCACTGCAGGGGCCCGGCAGTCCATGGTAGCTGGGCCCCTGCTGTATCGGCCGACATCACTGTAAAAGCCGATGCCGGCGAATTAACCCCTTCTATGCCGCGGTCCGCGCTGACCGCGACATAGAAAAGGTTTGTGTCGGGTGAGGGAGAGCATCGAGTCCCCGCGCTGCTGTGGCGGGAACCCGATGCTACACAAGGCAGCCCGATGCCGTGCAGAGGCTGCCCAATGCCTTGCACGGCATCGGGAACTGCCTTCTACGGGAGCCGAGGAGATCCAGTGTCATACACTAACAGGCAATGCATTACAATACAGATGTATTGTAATGCATTGCAGAGGGGATCAGACCCCCAAAAGTGAATGTCATAAATAAAGTAAAGTAAAAAAAAGTTAAAATAAAAGTGTTTTTAATAAAATTAATAAAGTAATAAAATTAATAAAGTAAAAAAGAAAAAAAAATGACCCTTTCCTCTTATTTTATAATAAAAAACTGAAAAAACAAACAAAACCCACATATATTAGGTATTACCGTGACCGTAATGACCGGCTCTATCAATATATCACATGATCCACCCTGTCAGATAAACACCATAAAAAAATAAAAATAAAAACAGTGTAAAAAAAATTCAATTTTTGTCACCTTACATCACAAAAAGTGCAACACCAAGCGATCAAAAGGGCGTATCCCCCCCAAAATGATATCAATAAAATCGTCACCTCTTTCCGCAAAAAATGAGCCCCTACCTAAGACAATCTCCCGCAAAATTAAAAAACTATAGCTCTCAGAACACGGAGACACTAAAACATCATTTTTTTGTGTCAAAACTGCTATTATTGTTCTAAAGTGAAAAAAAAGTATAAATATTAGGTATTGCCACATCCATAACAAACTGCTCTATTTAAATATCACATGACCTAACCACTCAGGTGAACACTGTAAAAAAAAAAGCCATTTTTGTCACATTACATCACAAAAATTGCAACAGCAAGTGATCAAAAAGGCGTATGCCCCCCAAAATAGTACCAATAAGACCGTCACCTCATCCCGCAAAAAATAAGACCCTACCTGAGAGAATCGGTCAAAAAATAAAAAAAAAGCTATGGCTCTCAGACTATGAGACACTAAATAATGATTATTTTTTGCTTCAAAACTGCTATTATTGTGCTGAAGTGAAAAAAATTAAAAAAGTATACATATTAGGTATTGCCACGAGCGTAACGATCTGCTATATAAAAAAGTCACATGACCTAATCCCTCGGTTAAACACTGTAAAAATAAAAAATTTAAACGGTGCCAAAACATCAATTTTTTTGTTACCTTGCCTCACAAAAAACGTAATATAGAGCAATAAAAAATCATATATACCCCA
Source organism: Bufo gargarizans (assembly GCF_014858855.1). Taxonomy (NCBI): domain Eukaryota; kingdom Metazoa; phylum Chordata; class Amphibia; order Anura; family Bufonidae; genus Bufo; species Bufo gargarizans. The sequence goes on along the minus strand of NC_058080.1, from coordinate 682,454,956 downwards.
AAATAGTACCAATAAAACTGGCACCTTATCCCATAGTTTACAAAATGTGGTCACTTTTTTGAGTTTCTACTGTAGGGGTGCATCAGGGGGGCTTCAAATGGGACATGGCATCTAAAAACCAGTTCAGCTAAATTTGCCTTCCAAAAACCATATGGCGTTCCTTTCCTTCTGCGCACTGCCGTGTGCCCGTACAGCAGTTTACGATCACATGTGGGGTGTTTCTGTAAACTGCAGAATCAGGGTAATAAATATTGAGTTTTATTTGGCTGTTAACCCTTGCTTTGCTACTGGAAAAAATTTATTTAAATGTAAAATCAGCCAAAAAAGTGAAATTCTGAAACTTTATCTCCATATTCCATCAATTCTTGTGGCACACCTAAAGGGTTAAGAAAGTTTGTAAAATCAGTTTTGTATACCTTGAGGGGTGTAGTTTCTAAAATGAGGTCATTTTTGGGTGGTTTCTATTATGTGAGCCTCACAAAGTGACTTCAGACCTGAACTGGTCCTTAAAAAGTGGGTTTTGGAAATTTTCGGAAAGATTTGCTTCCATACTTCTAAGCCTTCTAGCGTCCCCAAAAAATTAAATGTAATTTTCAAAATGATCCAAACATGAAGTAGACATATGGGGAATATAAAGTAATTACTATTTTTGAAGGTATTACTATCTATTATAAAAGTAGAGAAATAGAATTTTGGAAATGTGCAAATTTCCCCAAATTTTTTATGAATAAAAATGTTTTTTTGTTTTTTTATTATTTTTACCACTGTCATGAAGTACAATATGTGACGAGAAAACAATCTCAGAATGGCCTGTATAAGTAAAAGTGTTTTAAAGTTATCACCACATAAAGTGACACATGTCAGATTTGCATAAAATGGCCTGGGCAGGAAGGTGAAAACAGGCCCGGGGTTGAAGGGGTTAATGCTGTAAGGAGACATGTCTCTGTACAGCATTAAAATGTATTGGCTCTGTGGAGGCAAAATTTGGCACTCCCGAATTAGGTATTTTTCTGTATACATTTCTGCGTCTTTAAAGGTTATGTACACCTTCGGAGGCATTTTGTTTTTATAATAGCATTTTACTCATTTTTGGCTAAAAATAATTTTTTCAATTGGCCTTTATTAAAAATATTGAGCTCTACTATCACAAAAGGTTAACTGTTTTACTAGCTGTGTGACTGGTACTTTCACTTTGTGCCGGTCATCTAATAAACCTTATTTTTAAAATACTAAGAGGCCATAAACACTTATTTAAGCCACATTCTTATCAGTAAGATAACAATTGAGCTATAATGATTGTTTATGTCAGAGAGCAGAGATAAGGAGCCCATCAGCTCCTGCTCTGAAGGAAAATACAGAAAATCCAGATGCTTCTACTACAGCATCTCAGCTCTGTACAGAAAAAAAAGCTCCATATTTTTAATAAAGACCAATTAAAAAAATGATTTTAGCTCAAAATGAGTACAATGCAATATAAAAAAAATGCCCATAAAGATGTACATAGCCTTTAAAAACATGTTCAAACAACAATCCAAAGTTGGATTGCGGGTACCAAACCTGACTTCAGATTCCGAATTTTAAATGTTTTTAAAGATGCAGAAATAAATTCCGAATTCATTCACCGAAGTCTTGCGCGACTTCGGGTGTGACGAATTTTGCCTCCACAGAGGCAATACATTTTAATGCTGTACAGAGACAGATCTGAAGCTTGATTCACTGAAGCCTAGCGACTATATTCAATATTTGTTAGTAAGAGTACTTTCACATCTGCGGCACAGCTCTCCGACAGGCTGTTCCAGCAGAAAATGCTGGGAATCATCTGGACAATAAACGTTGCATTCAGCGTTTTCTGTCCAGCTCAATCCAGGCATATTTGCAGGGGATAGGCCAGATCTCTGCCAGATCCCATTATAGTCAATGTAGTCCAGTGGGCAGGGGGCACTATCCGGCAATGCCGGATTTGGAGGACTCTGGCAAGCTGTTCTGGCAGAGAAAGAGAGCTGTGCCGCGGATGGAAAACTAGCCAAACTTCCCAAAGTATAAAGCAGCATTGTAGCTTTTAGTGTTTTTAAGCATCACTGGTTAGCTTCTGATCTACAGTAATGCCTGCCTATGTTCCTTGTGGCTCTGACTATGTGGCTGGAAACTATACTATACTACACTATATCCTCTCTTATAGGTTCTCTGGGGCACAATATCCCCATGAATGGAGGTGTTTGACGACTGAAGTAGAAATTGCACCAGCTTCCCTGTTACATCTTTCTGACACAAGGCTGTGCATTGTAATTTCAAGTGTTTCTTTTAAATGTTGCCCTCAGGACTGAGCTTCCAAGGCCATTTAGTATCGATTTAGCATAGACAGGCGTATTTACTGCTACTAGTTTTCATGTGAAATCATATTTCTAAAATATGTTTCTATGTTTAAAGAAAATCTTCTCAATGAAAGAAGCGGAAATCAGGAATGGATGTTTTGTTACAATGTAGCTCTTTTGCAGGTGCCTATAAATTGTGAATAAAAATGTAAAATTTATACAGATGACCTTCATAGACTAGAAAAAGGAAAGTTCTTTATATTTATGTTCCTTTATACAAACCCGCTGAGGTGTCACTGCTGAGATACCTTTATTGTCTACTTTCTATTACCCCAGCTTTACTGTTTTATTGAATTTAATTTCCAATAGCTGAAGCGTAGCTGCTTCTGGTGGATGTCTACTCTACCCTAATAAAAATTCCTATATATATAGTAGTGCCAACATATTCCGTGGCGTTTTACAATCACTATGTACATGAACAGACAAAATCAAACATTACAAAGTAACAAACTAATTAATAATTTAAACTATAGAAGTGAGAGGTCTGCTTGAAAGAGCTTACAATCTGTTGGGAATTACCTACAATATAAGCGTTATTTATGTATTCCAGTATTCTTATATATCCCGATATTGAAATAGGTTTTCTGAGATCCTTAGGACAGGCCATGATAGTTATGACGAGAAACCCCTGCCCAGGAAGCTCACAGGTCAACAGAATGGATCACTTATGCGGCGATGTCCAGGTCCTCTTCACTGTGTTCCCATTACAGCAGCACACATATCCATACTGGTGTGTCTTGCATGGAAAATCAGCCCCATTAAAGGGGTTGCGCAGTGTCATAGTATTGATGAGCTATCCACAGGTGAGGTCATCAGTATCAGATCGGCAGTGGTCGGACCCCCACCTTATATTGATGAATTTTGAGCATGGCTCCTTAATATCATGACACTGCACAACCCCTTTAACTTCAATGTGTTGTCCTGAAGTACTAAGCACAGCTGCATGCCCATGGATGTTGCTTTGTTGTGTATTGCTGAGAAAGGGTTAAAGGGGATTTCTCATATGAGACATCGCCGGGATATGCCACCAAAGTCAGACAGGTGCGGGTCCCACTTCCGTGACTGGCATCCATTTCCAGAACTGACCCCAAAACTTGCTATTTTTGGAAGTCCCATACAAATGAATGGAAAGCGCAGCCACCACTCTATTCACTTCTATGGGACTGCTGGAGATAGCAAGCCCTTTTGGTCATGCCCATAAAAAGAAATGGAGGCCAGTCATGAGTGACTGCTCTCTGCTCACTTTAGGGGTCCCGGAGATAGGTGTGGGTCCTGGACGTGGGACCTGCATCTGACATTGGAGGAATATCCTAGCAATATACAGTACTACCGATGTGTCAGATGAGACAACCCCTTTAGGACACTCCCAAGTGCTGCTGCCCCCACCGATCACACAATACTCGCTTATCCTAGGTATAGGTCATCAATATATGATCCAAAAAAAAACCACTGTATAACAGTGTGTTGTGTACTATGAAAGAAGATTACCATTTGCAAACATGTTTATACAGAATATATTTTGCATATTCATTGACAGTGCTGCCAGATTCAAGACATGAGCTTTCAGGATTCTTTTCCCCATTTTTTTCACTTTGCTCCTGTATTAATCTGATCCATGTATTGTTTACTTTGTATTGTTTGTATTCTTTGTGTATTCTTCTCGGATGTGATTTGTGAACGGTGTGTGTGCGGTTTTATACGTTAAGCTATCAGCTCTTTATGTTGATGTTCAGTCTGTTTATTTTTACATAATTAGCTATTTATAATTAGCTAATTTTCTGTCCTGGGGGAAGGAGATGACATAAGTATCTGAAGATTAACAACCTTTATTAAACAATAGAGAAAAGGAAAATAATAGATATAAATGAAAACTTAGGTCTAAAGCCTTTTACAATAATCAGAATGGTGTTGGTGGTGATAAATATAAAAGATTTTGGTCAGATCAATCAATATTTCAATTTCTATAGATAATGGTAGATCCCCCTTTTGAAAGACCAGGGGTAAGCGGTGCCAGGGAAAGCTTTTATATGCTAGGCTGAGTTCACAGCTGATCTGTCATAAGAAGAGAAAAAAAATATATCAGTTGGCATCCATTTGAGCCATTTTAGTCTGAGATCAGTTTAATTAGACGGGAAAGAAAAGTACTGCATACAGGACATTTTTTTCCATCTAAAAAAAAACGGATCTCAGATTGAAATGGCTCAAACAGAAACCTAAATGATGCAACAGGATCTGTTTTTTCACAGGGTCCTGTTTTTTTTCTCTCTCTCTTCTAATGGATCAGAAGAACGGAAAGCTAAACAGTGATATGAACTCAGCCTTCCTTTTTCTGCCTCATGCACCATATGACCTGCATGTACATACAGTGGGATCATTTCTCATAAGGGCAAATCAGTTTCATGGAGTAAAAAAATATCGAATTTTGTCTCAAGTGCCGCTTTAGGCCCCTTTCACATGGGCTACAATTCTACACGGGTGAAATACGTGAGGTGAATGCATAGCACCCGCACTGAATCCAGACCCATTCACTTCAATGGGGCTGTTCAGATGAGAGGTGATTTTCACGCATCATTTGTGCGTTGCGTGAAAATCGCAGCATGTTCTATATTCCGCGTTTTTCACGCAACGCAGGCCCCATAAAAATGAATGGGATGCGATTTTCACGCATGGTTGCTAGGAGATGATAGGGATGAGCAACCCCATTAAAGTCAATTTACTGTATTATTTTCCCTTATAATATGGTTAAAAGGGAAAATAATAGCATTCTTAATACAGAATGCATAGTACAATAGGGCTGGAGGAGTCATCTTTCTTCTTCTTTCAGAACCTGCCAAAGGACCTTTGATGACGTAATTGCGCTCACCACGTGGTGAGCGAGGGGATGTCCGCACAGGTCCTGCTGAATGAAGATAGAAGGATCTTCTATCTTCATTCAGCAGGACCTGCACTGACGTCACCGTACTCACTACGTGGAGAGCGCAATTACGTCATCAAAGGTCCTTTGGTAGGTCCTGAAAGAAGAAGAAAGAAGACATGCTGGCTGCGCGAACCAGCGGATGAGGTGAGTTACTGTAATTTTTATTTTATTTTTTTAAACCCCTCAAGCCACATTTTAGTAAGAATTCGGTATTAAGAATGCTATTATTTTCCCTTATAACCATGTTATAGGGGAACATAATAAAATCTACAGAACACCTAACCCAAACCCGAACTTCAGTGAAGAAGTCCAGGTTCTGCACTGGGTACCACAATCAGTTTTTTCTCACGCGCGTGCAAAATGCATTGCACTTGCGCGGAAAAAACTGAGCAACGCAATCGCAGTCAAAACTGACTAAAATTGCATCCGGAGCAAATCCGGACATGCTCGTCTGCAAGGGGCCTTATGCAAACACACACAAAGTGGGTGGGAAAGAGGGTATGGTTAGAAATGTCAATTACTTTCACTCCACATTTATCAGTACTACGTTTTAAAAAAAAATACCAAAAAAGTAAAAAAATAATTAAGCTACACCAAATATAAACTATAGGGGAGATTTATGAAAACTGGTGGAATGGAAAATTGACTTAATTGCCCCCAGCAATCAATCAGATTCCAGCTTTCATTTTCCAAAAAAAGCTCTGGAAAATGAAAGGTCGGATCTGACTGGTTGCTGGTGGCAACTAAGCCTGTTTTCCTTCGTACCAGTTTTGAAAAATCTCCCCCAATGTGCAGCATTTAATAAATTTGGTGGAAATGACGCCAGTGCAGACTCAAGTAAAACTGAAGTAAAACTGCCCTCATGATAAAGTTCTCCCATTGTATGACATACTTACCAACATTTTAGTTGGTAAAATCAGGGCATCTAAGCCCCTCCCCCAGGAATGCTTGTCCCCACCCAGGTCCACCTGCTGATGGGCAGGTTTTAAGTTAGACCCACTGATTTTTACCCAGGACAACCCGAATTTGCCAGGACTGTCTCTGAAAATCAGGGACAGTCGCACCAAATTTGGGACAGTTGGCTACTAGGTGTATAGTATATTTTTTTCGAGTCCATTTAATGAGGGACTACCCCTGCTCTTGACTGGGTTATCCTGCTACAGAAAGCCACTAGGTTCAGCCTCCAGCCATCCATATATTTTGTGGTTGGGCATTCATTTGAATGGCTTACATGTAATTCTACAATGTGCGGTCAGCCACAGTTTCCCCAGTAATAGCAGCCGAACACCAGGGGCTACAGGAGCTGAAAACATGGGATCAGCTGCCCACCAGGGCGGTTATTTTAGGCAACCCCTTTAAGAAAGAGATGTGTCTTCCTGTCAATGAGTCTAAAGGCTGGAGCTACAGTGATGGCTTTGACCACATTTACTAGACAGATCAACAGATTGTAGGCAGAGGAACGTACTAAATCATGTATTTCCAATTAATGAATGGCCACATGAAACAGAAGATTTGCATTTTGGTGACAGATACTCTTAGGGAACACTAACTACTCTTAGAGCTTGAGAAGGATGAATGGTGTGATGGCAGTGGTCTGTGTAGCTGAGGGACATGCTTAGTACATTTAGCAGATTGTACTGGAGCATCGCACTCAACATTTTTTTGCCTTTCCAACAAAAGCTAATTTATCTTTCGACAACTCCTTTGTGTTAGCCCTCGCAGGGACATGGGTATTTCAAAAGGCAAACACAATATTCAATGAAGCATACGGAAATATTTTGATTTGTATAATTTTCCTGTCTATGAGTGTGAAAAGGTTCCTCAACTAATAATAGAATTTCAGACATTCCAGGAAAAGCAAAAGTGAGTTTTTTTTAAATGCCAACTGAGTTTATCTTTACATAATGAATCAGCAAAAGTTAAATAACTTATTCATGTATTCTTCTCTTCCTATACATTTATTTGTAATTCTTTCTCTTGTTTTTATATTACAATTAAAATAAAAGGGGTTGGCCGCTATCTATTATATCTGCACATGTGCTGGGAACAGGCATGTAGCTAGTAATGGGCAATATTAAACCATTGGCACTGATGTCTGATTAGTATGCCTAGTTCATGTGTAGTGTTGGAAAAGTTTGGGTTCGAGTTCAGTGTTCGGGCATTTAATAAAGCTTTTGAAAGGCTGAAGGGCAGCCAATCAACAAGCTTTTAAGCTGTGGGCACTTAGAAGCCTTCACATCCATGCCTAGTAATGGCATGGCTGTGATTGGCCGGTGCATCATGTGACCCAGCCTCTATACAAGCTGGATCACGTGTAGCACCGCCCATCAGCTCTGAGTAGTGCAGGGACAGGAAGCAGGCAGCTGAAGCAAGGGAGTGTTAGGAATTTGGCTATTTGTTTTGTGGGTGACCTATAGTGATTTTTTGGGGGTGCAATACACCAGCTTTGCACCCCTGACACAGAAATATAATAATAAATCTGGCAGTTAATTCTGTGGGTGACCTATAGTGATTTTTTTGTGGGTGCAATGCACCATTTTTGTACCCCTGACGCAAAAGTATAATAGTTAATACATTTGTTAGTTCGGTGGGTGACATATACCCATTTTTGGTGTGAGATACACGTGCATTGCATATGTGACAGAGAAATTAATATAGTTAATCCATCTGTTAGTTTGGTGGGTGACATATACCAATTTTTGGTGTAAGTTACACCTGCACTGCATATGTGACAGGGAAATGAATATAGTTAATCTGTCTGTTAGTTCGGTGGGTGACATATGCCCATTTTTGGTGTGAGATACATGTGCACTTTATGCGTGACAGGGAAATTAATATAGTTACTCTGACTGTTAGTTTGGGCGGTGACATATACCCATTTTTTGTGTGAGACACACGTGCACTGCATATGTGAGAGGGAAATTAATATAGTTACTCTGACAGTTAGTTCGGCCGGTGACATATACCCATTATTGGTATGAGGTACACCTGCACTGCATATGTAACAAGGAAATTAATCTGCCTGTTAGTTCGGTGGGTGACATATTCCCATTTTTGGTGTGAGGTACACCTACACTGCATACGTGACGATGAAATTAATATAGTTAATCCGTCTGTTAGTTCGGTGGGTGAGATATACCTATTTTTGGTGTGAGGTACACGTGCACTTTATACTTGACAGGGAAATTAATAAAGTTAATCTGACTGTTAGTTCGGCCAGTAACATATACCCATTTTTGGTGCAAGATACACGTGCACTGCATATGTGACAGGGCAATTAGTATAGTTAATCCGTCTGTTAGTTCGGTGGGTGACCTCAAAGAATGAGGAGAGCATCAAATAAGGGATGTGGCCCTTGTTGTGGTGCTGGTGGAGCTCCTGTTGCAGCGAGAGGACGTGGTCGATCTGTGCCAGCTACACGCCCAAATGAAACACCTTCCTCACGGTGCACGTCAGCGACAGAACGTTCATTTTGTAGGCCTGAATACTGATGTGCGAATGGTGAGGCCAGAACAAGTAGAGGCGGTAGTAGATTGGATGGCTGACAGTGCCTCCAGTTCCTTCACATTGTCTCCCACCCGGTCCCCTGCTGAAACCGCAGAGTTGGCACCTTCAGCCCATGGAAATCTGTCTTTCACCTCACCCCCTTGCAAATCAGCCAAGCAGTCTGAGCCTCAAGTCATGCAGCAGTCTCTTATGCTTTTTGATGGCGGGGTTTCCGTGGGCCATCCACCTAGCCCTGCCCCACAAATGGAAGAGATTGAGTGCACTGATGCCCAACCACTTATATTTCAGGATGTGGACATGGGAAGACCACCGCAGCACGTCTCTGATGATGATGACGAAACACAGGTGCCAACTGCTGCGGCTTTCTGCCGTGTGCAGACCGGCAAGGAGGGCAGGGGTGAAGAGTGGGTGGAAGATGATGTGGAGGATGATGAGGTTCTAGACCTCACATGGAATCAGGGTCATGCGAGTGACGTGTGGAGTTCAGAGGAAGAGGTGGTGGTCACACAGCGCCAGCTGCACAGCAAAAGAGGGAGCAGGGTACAAAAGCAAAGTGGCCGTCCCCTAGCCAGTATACCTGCTACGGCCCACTGCACCCAGGGACTGAGCACACCAAAGCCAGCTCCAAGGAGTTTCCTGGTGTGACAGTTCTTCAGACAATGTGCTGATTACAAGACGCAAGTGGTTTGCACGCTGTGCAATCAGAGCCTGAAGCGAGGCATAAAGGTTCTAAACCTGAGCACCACCTGCATGACCAGGCATCTAAATGCAAAGTACAAGCTGCAGTGGAGTACACACCTGGAAAACCACAAAATATCTAAGGATCCTCTTGCTCCTTCTTCTACTGCAGGTCTCGGTCTGTTCCTTCCCCTCTGGAGTGACAGTGGCACCTACCACCCCGCAGACAGAGGATGTAGCAGCAGCACCACCGTCACCCAGCATGTCCACACTGTCCTATGGAATCGTTCAGCTGTCCATCCTCCAAACACTGGAGAGAAAGAGGAAGTACCCCTACTCACCTGCGATTCCTGGCCCTGAATGCCAGCATTTAAAATTCCTGGCCTTTCATATGCTGTCATTCTGTCTGGTGGAGACAGAGACTTTTAAAAACCTTATGGCGTTGGCTGTCCCACAGTACATGGTTCCCAGCTGCCACTACTTTTCCTGATGAGCCATACCTGCCCTGCACAACGAAGTGGCAGACAAAATCAGGTGTGGACTACGCAACGCCATCTGTGGCAAGGTCCACATGACTACCAAATACGTGGACCAGTAAGCACGGGCAGGGACATTATATCTCCATAACAGCACACTGGGTAAATGCAGTGGCAGCTGGGCCTGAGGCGGATAGGAGTTTGGCGCATGTCCTACTGCCACCAAGGATTGCAGGACATTTCTCGTTGCCTCCTGTTGCCTCCTCTTCTTACTCGGCTTCCTCCTCTACCACCTCCTCATCCGGTCAGCGTAGCACCTTCACCACCAACTTCAGCACAGCCAGGGGGAAACGACAGCAGGCTGTTTTAAAACTCATCTGTTTGGGGGAAAAAACCCACACCGCGCAGGAGCTGTGGATGGGCATGGAACAACAGATCGATGAGTGGTTGGTGCCGCTGAGCCTCAAGCCTGGCCTGGTGGTGTGCGATAACGGGTGAAATTTTATAGCAGCTCTGGGGCTAGACGGTTTGGGGCACATCCCTTGCCTGGCACATGTGCTGAATTTGGTGGTGCAGAGGTTCCAGAAAAATTACCCCAATATATCAGAGCTGCTGCAGAAAGTGTGGTCCGTCTGTGCGCGCTTTCGGCATTCTCACCCTGCTATTGCTTGCCTGTCTGCGCTGCAGCTTAACTTCAGTCTTCCCACTCACTGCCTCACATGCGACGTATCCACAAGCAGGAACTCCACCTTGCACATGCTGGAGAAACTGTGCGAGCAGCAGCAGCCGATAGTAGAGTTTCAGTTGCAGCATGCACGGGTGAGTTACTCTGCGGAACAGCACCACTTCACCACCAACAAGTGGGCCTCCGTGCAGGACGTGTGTGCCGTGTTGCTCTGTTCGAGCACTCCACCAACATGGCCATTGCCGATGATGCAGTTCTCAGTGTTACTATCCCACTTCTAGGTCTCCTTGAAAAAACACTTTGGGTGATGATGGAAGAGGATGTGGCACAGGAGGAAGAGGAGGAGGAAGAGGGATAATTTCCTTGGTTATCAGGCCAGTCATTCACAAGTGGCTCGGAGGGTGGGTTCCTGCACCAACAGAGGCCAGGTACACAACAGTCCAGCCAGGGCACAGTTCTTCAGGATGAGGAGGAGGAGGAGGAGCCGTGGTCACAGCAGGGTGGCACCCAAAGCAGCTTATAGGCCATCAATGGAGCATGGCTGGGGGGATACAGAGGACACAGAAGATACACCTCCCACAGAGGACAGCTTGTCGTTGCCTCTGGGCTGCCTGGCACACATGAGCGACTACATGCTGCAGTGCCTGCTCAACGACCGCCGAGTTGCCCACATTCTAACCAGTTCTGATTACTGGGTGGCTACCCTGCTGGATCCCCACTACAAGGACAACGTGCTGTCCTTAATTCTGTCACTGAAGCGTGATCGGAAGATGCACGAGTACAAGTGCACACTGGTAGACGCGCTGCTGATGGTATTCACACCTGACAGCGGGGGCACAGTGGAAACACAAGACGAAGGCAGAGGAGTAGGAGAAAGAAGTTGCCAACGCAGCTGGGGCACTGCAAGCACCTCAGAAGGGAGGGTTAGAATGGCCGAAATATGGAAAAGCTTTGTCAGCATACCACAACCAGCACCACCAAAAAGAAAAATCATATAAAATCATATGCTAAATAGTTGCGAGTCCAATTCATGTATGAGATAGCCAAGGTGATTGTCTATAAAATGATGGCAGTCTCACATTTGAAGCTGTAGTGGATGGTGAGATATGGAGCCTGAAAGTCAAAAGTTCAAAACATTGTTACCCTTTTGCTTGTCAGTGTATATTATTCCTCCAAACCACCCTTCCCCCCACCCCCCATCCCATAAACATGCATTCTTGACTCAGCCAAACACATAAATACACATTATGGGGGACATTTGGCTGCAGCCGTCATTTGCTGTATACCTGTATGTCACCGCTACAGTTTGTAAACAAATAGCAGGAGGAGGACCACATCGCCAGTGCAGAGAATGGTGACAGAGAAAGGGATAAGTATAGCATAATTCTGTTATTTTACACCATTTGCAGGCTTGTCCAAAATGTTTTTTTTTTGTTTTTTTTTTGTTTTTTTTTATGATCTAGGAGAACCTCCCTAAAAGTGGTACAAAGGTTGGGGACTTCTGGTGTGAATAAAACCCTTGTGACATTAGTAGTACCAGGTGTACCTTCAGCCTGACATCTTTACTGCAAAGAACTTGATAAAATCATAATTTGTGATACAACTACAGGCTATGGGCTGTGAAACTAGTTAACAATATTGAGGGGGATTGTGTTACAGACACAAAGTTTTCATAGTCCCTTCAGTCTGTCATTAACTGGGAAAATATTGGCAGACTGTTTAATTAATAGCTCAGTTTCCACTTGCAATCTATTATCAATTGTGAGAGCTCCCTGTGCTATTCTGCCCATATGTTCCAACACATTATCCAACACCAGATCTAATCTGTACAGTAACTTGTCAGGTTAGGGTACTTTCACACTTGCGTTTTTCTTTTCCGGCATAGAGTTCCGTCACAGGGGCTCTATACCGGAAAAGAACTGATCAGGCATATCCCCATGCATTCTGAATGGAGAGTAATCCGTTCAGTTTGCATCAGGATGTCTTCAGTTCAGTCGTTTTGACTGATCAGGCAAAAGAGAAAACCGTAGCATGCTACGGTTTTATCTCCGGCGAAAAAAACTGAAGACTTGCCTGAATGCCGGATCCGGCATTTTTTTCCATAGGAATGTATTAGTGCCGGATCCGGCATTCAAAATACCGGAATGCCGGATCCGTCATTCCGGTCTGCGCATGCGCAGACCTTTAAAAATTAAAAAAATTAAAAAAACGGATCCGTTTTGCCTGATGACACCGGAAAAACGGATCCGGTATTGCAATGCATTTTTCTGACTGATCAGGCATTTTTCTGACTGATCAGGATCCTGATCAGTCAGAAAAATGCCTGATCAGTCAGAAATAATGACATCCGTTTGCATACAGTTTGCCTGATCAGGCAGTCAGTTCAGGCAACGGAACTGCCTGCCGGAATCAAACAACGCAAGTGTGAAAGTACCCTTAGTAGATAATTGGGCAAATTTCTATTACCTTTTGAAATTCACAAGGACATGTGAACAAGAGATTGGCATCGCTTGCCACAGTGTCTTACAATAGGGCTTTCTTAAGCCATTAACGATCGGATGTCTCTCTCTGCTTTTACACTGTAATCAAGGGTATCAATGGGTATACTTAAGTAGAGTTGATAGTGTTTGTATGTGATTAAGGTCTTTTCATGTATGATGTTACTACAGTACTACAGGTGTTTATATATATATATATATATATATATATATAAAAGAGAAAAAAGAGGACTGCACTCCAAATTGTGATGAAAATCCAAGCTGTTTTATTCACCCATAGTATGGCAAATCTTGCGACGTTTCAGCTCATACGAGCCTTCCTCAAGCATAGAGATAGTGAAAGTGAAGACTTATAAAGCATTTACAAAGCGTGTCCCACCCATCAGGGTGTGGTTACAATTAATTTAAATTACAGAGACATGATACAAATATAAGGTGCATATTTCCAAAGTGACTAGCGTCATACGTTCCATAATAATAGGATACAATCCCCTTTATATAGAACAAGACATATACAAAACTTGATTCCAATTAGAATAATAAAATAGTGACAACATATTGGATAAGGATCATAGAAATGAAAACAAGGAAAGCCATGGAGCCCACATATACCGTCCTGTTCCATGAGCGTCTTGATCTCCTCAGTGCGCATGCCCAGAATGACATCATCGTGTGAGTCACAATTCGACGATCGTGCGCATGCGTTCTGCAAGGTTTTCACTTGTTAACGCCATTTTACTTAAGGGAGAATTGCCCTATAGATCCGTTCACATTCATCACATAGATGATAACTAGACATATTTACTCAAAGCAGTGACTGTAAAACGGAACAAATCGAAAGTATATAGTGAACCGCAGTAGGGATCTCCAACAGGAGCCAGTATCAGGACCGGGACCCCCACCTCTCGGAAGGGATACCGGACCACGGGACCGTATATATGTCGGAGGGGGACATCTCCATGAACCCCGCCGACAACCGTAGCCCATTTACTGGCAGAAAAAGCGGTCATAGAGGGGTTGTCCCTCACCATTACAGTAACATAATCGCACTATGGATTGATTACATGTCTGGAATAGCGCATAGAAGAGAGGACGCTGTAGTCGGTACTTGGCTGCATCGCTTCCAACAGGTTTAAAGTTCAGGGATCCACATCCAATACTGTGAAGATTAAAAATTTCTAAAAAGGCAAAAAGAAATAGATACGTTAAGTTCCGAATTTACATTCTGTTGCATTTGTAGTTACGCATAATTCTTTCATAAATCTCTTGCACTATTACATGTGTAGGGGAAAAGCATCACATACATGCAAGGGAAGCGGGAGCGTGCAACAGATCATCACAAGGACATGTGAACAAGAGATTGGCATCGCTTGCCACAGTGTCTTACAATAGGGCTTTCTTAAGCCATTAACGATCGGATGTCTCTCTCTGCTTTTACACTGTAATCAAGGGTATCAATGGGTATACTTAAGTAGAGTTGATAGTGTTTGTATGTGATTAAGGTCTTTTCATGTATGATGTTACTACAGTACTACAGGTGTTTATATATATATATATATATATATATATATATTGAGACACAGTAGATGGAGTTGTATGTGGAGGCAGATATTTTCCTCCCAGTGTGTGCTGCTAGACTGATTAGCGGCCAGGTGGGGAAAAACACCGGAATGGACTCATGTGCCAGTCCGGGTTTTGACAACATCTAGCTACCTTTTAAAAGACAGCTGGGTTCAGCAGAAAGGTCTCTGTATTGGGCTTGGAAGTCTGAGACCAGTGTGAGGGGAAACAGGCCGCTTAAAGTCTGTTGATGGACTCTTTGAGGCAGAACTGCCAGCTGGGTGTAAACTAACACCAAAACCAAAAGGTGGCTTTTTGTGTTGAATGTGACTTTTTGTTTATGAACTTGCCAAGAGAGTGAATAAACACTGAACTGTTTGATTTAAGAACTGGTTGGTGCCTCTATACTGCGTCCACTTATCCTGTCTACCAGAGCGATCACGTGTTGCAGCAATCGCATTGAGGCTAGCGTAAAAGCCAAAACATTTTTTTTTTCCTCTGGGCACGGATGTATGTCCTGGATGTCACGGCTGAGGATGGGGGAAATCCTCAGCCGTGTGATGATGGTGGATGTCCGGTCGCTACTTGGCCAGGACCACAGAATTAGGGAGCAGGTCACCTCCTATTGCGTCCCTAACGCTGACCCTGTCTCCTGCCAGTAAGAGCCGACCTTGATGGTAGGAGGGCTCATACGCTGGAACCTTATAGTCCCTACAAGCCCTCAAGTCGGCCCTGAACTAGAGAACAGAGTAAGACAACCCACTCCTCCAAGACACGGAGGAGCAGGAGTCTCACTGGCCAAGCAGCATGAAGAAGGGAACATCAACAGGCCTATGGATATGGCAGGTGCTGCACTAGTTCCAGCCACCTGCCACAGCCTTGCTGACTGGGTCCGTGTGCAGGCAAGCTGGAGTCCACAAACAATACAAATATAACTCAGCACACACACATCCACACACAGGAACCCAGATCCATAGCTGCACAGAATAGTAAAGGAAAACATAAACTGAACATCACACAAACCTAAACCTATGACCGGAAGGGTGGCCCTTACAAGAAGGAGGAAATCACAGTAGGCTTCTACAGCAAAGCATGACTGAAGCAACCTACTGAGCCATGGTAAAGTGAGAGGCTTTAAAGGCCTAAGAGGCCACACCCAAGGGTCAGACACACCCAGTGCCTCACACACACACTGGGAAGGGAGTTAACCCTTCCAGCACCAGAGAAGGGAAACACCACTTAAAGGAAAAGTATCCAACAGTACCAAGACACTGTGGTTGTTGCCGCTGGCAACGACATGGGTGGCAACCGTGTCCTGGGAGAGAGCCCGGAGGCCGGGACACTGCCACCACATGTACAGACAGCCAAACGTTGCCACGGGCAACCACAGTGCAGGAAAAGTGTCAGTGCACACAACACACTACACAGAGTGCACACAGACAAACAACACAGTGAACACAATACACACACACCTAACGTAGGGGTTGCTAGGTGCAACCGCATACACAGCAGGAAAGCTGCCACATACATAGCGTTGTCAGCGGCAACCACAGGTGAGGCAAAAACCACTGCCCTCGCCTGTGATTGACAACAAAACAAAACCGCTGACAATCGCATGCGGTTGAAGAGTCACGGTCATAGCCATGGCCGTGACACTGGATTAAACCAGCTAAATTTCAACCCGTGTTACTGAGCAAAATGGAAGCTGTAATGAAGGCCCTCTTGGAGGTTAACCTGCAACAGCGGGAGGCTAATAAGTAGCAGCAAGAAACAAACCAGCTGCTGCTGCAACACGTGATGGCTCTACAGATGGCAGGAGCATCCCCGAGCGTTCACGATGCCGGAAAGCAATTCGTATGGCGATCCTCAAGATGGCAACCATGGATGACGTCGAAACCTATCTGGCAGTATTCGAGAAAGGGGCCGTGAGGGAGAATCTACCCAGAGATCAGTGGGCTGAGGTCGTCGCTCCGTTTCTGGCATCCGAGTTCCAGCAGGTGTATTTCAACTTACCAGATGAGCAAGCGGCCGATTACCAGAAAGTCAAGGGTGAGATCCTGGCGAGGCTGGGGGTGAACGTGTTGGTCCGGGCCCAGAGACCAGTGGGAGTTTAACCAGGCTGAGCCCGCGAGACCCCAGTATTATGCTTTATTCCACCTTTTGCAAAAATGGCTACAACCGGATGTACCCACTGCTATGCTGGACCGTATTTTAGCTGATATGTTCTGGAGGACGTTGCCATACCCTCTCCAGCATTGGATTGGCCAGGCGTCTCTTGTTATGCCCTTGAGATGGTGGACCTGGTTGATCGATATAAGGCTACCAGGAAACTAAAGGGGGGCTTTTTCGGAAAGGGGGCAGTTTAACCCTGACAATCCCCACCCCAGACCCAGAGACTGGAGCCGAAAAAGCCCGCCCGGGAGGTACCCACTGCAGACCTGGTTCCAGTGATCTGTTGGCGGTGTCATGAGCCTGGTCACGTGAGGGCAGACTGTCCTCACAGGGTTGATCCCATGGACACTAACTATGGCACCAGTCGGTCGCTATATGCCAGGAAGCTGTGTGTAACAAGTACCAGGGAGTCTCTAGATGATAATCACCTGTGCCAGGTGAAAGTGGGAGACACTCCAGCAGTGGCTCTGCTGGACTCGGGGAGTCTGGTGACCCTGGTAAGGGCTACCCTGGTGCGACCCACTGAGTTTACTGGCCAGAAAGTTGAGGTAATGTGCATACATGGTGACTTAAAAGACTACCCCACCGCTCTGGTGTCTTTAACCATGGTTGCCGGCAGAAGGATTCATGAAGTTGCCGTCGCCAAAAATCTACACTATGAACTAATAATAGGAAGAGACTTCCCGGGCTTCCTGGAACTGTGGCCAGCTATGAGACTTACCGGTCCCCAAGAGTCAGGGATAACCCCAGGGGATTGACCTTGCTCAAGTGGGAGGTCAGAACCCTTGGAACCCGAGGCCGAAGGGCCAGCGGTAGGGGTGACCGCCACTTTTGTGGATGAGAGGGGAACAACCCTGTTGAATGTGATGGTTGGGGAGGTGGAGAACTTGCCGCCGGACCCTGAATTAGCAGACTTGAATGTCTCCGGTGATAATTTCGGTACAGCACAACACAGGGACCCAACATTATCCCGAGCCTGGGAGAATGTGTTAATGATCGATGGAGAACCACAACAACTGGGGGCCGAGTCGATATTTCCGTGTTTTTTGGTTCTCCATGATTTGCTCGGGTCAACCAACTACGGGGAGAGAATGTGGAACAGTTGGTGGTGCCCAAGGCTTCTCGCAAACTGGTACTAGACCAACATGTTCTTGGGGGTCATCTGGGATTGCAGAAAACACAGGACCGTATACTACAGCGGTTTTAATGGCCCAGTGTGTTTAGAGAGGTGGAACAGTTTTGTAAGTCTTGCCCGACCTGCCAGATAACTAGCCTCCAGTCCCATTTCCGTAGTCCCTTAGTACATCTCCCGATCATCAAGGTCCCGTTTGAAAGAATTGCTATGGATCTTATAGGACCAGTACCAAAGTCCGCTAGAGGGCACTACCCGATACCCGGAGGCGGTGCCACTGCGACATACATTGGCCAAACTCATAGCTAAAGAGTTAATAGAGATTTTTTCCTGCGTAGGACTACCCAAAGAGGTTTTGACAGACCAAGGGACCCCATTGATGTCCAAGGTCATGAGGAAATTGTGCAAGTTGCTGCACATAAAACGGTTACGGACGTCCGTCTACCATCCGCAAACGGACGGTCTGGTAGAAAGGTTTAACCAAACCTTAAAAAATATGTTAAAAAGAGTGGTGTCCAAAGATGGAAGGGACTGGGGCCTCCTTCTGCCCTATCTCATGTTCGCAGTGCGAGAGGTACCCCAGGCCTCTACTGGGTTCTCGCCCTTTGAACTGCTATATGGCAGACATCCTTGCGGGCTGTTGGATGTAGCCAAGGAGACATAGGAACAACAGCCCACTCCGTATAAAAGTGTTATTGAATACATGTCACGGCCACGGTTATGGCCGTGACTCCTAGGGAGCCGCATACAGTTGCCCGCGGTTTGGGTAGTTGTTTCAACCGCAGCTGGAGGCATGTTGTTGTTTGCCTCAAGTGCGGTTGCCGCGGACAACAGTGATGTGTGCGGTTCCCTGGGAGTTGTGTGCGTGTGTGTATGCACGTTTGTTATGTCTGGTGTGCATTTTGTGTTGTCGGGTGTGCACTTTGACACTGTCCCTTCACTGTGGCTGCCCGTGGCAACGTTTGGTATGTTGTACATGTGGTGGCAGGGTCCCGGCCTTTGGGCTGTCTCCCAGGATGGCTGCCACCCATGTCGTTGCCTGCCGCAACAGCCACAGGGTGATCTTTGTTTGGTCACTTCCCCATTTTGTGTGTTTCCCTTCTGTGGTGCTGAAAGGGTTAACTCCCTTCCCAGTGTGTGTGTGATGTCACTGGGTGTGTCCGACTGTGGGGTGTGGCTTCTTGGCCTATATAGCCTTGGTGTTTGGCATGGCTCAGTAGGTTGCTTCAGTCATGCTTGGCTGGAGCAGCCTCCTGTCTTTACTACCTGCCAGTGAGAGCCACCCCTGTGATCATAAAGATATTGTCGTTATGTTTATGTCTTGCTGTGTGTTGATGTTGTTTGTTATGTTCTGTTGGGACCTTCCTATGTGTTTAGTGCAGCTTACGGTTCTGGATTCCTGTTTGCGCAGGGATCCAGTCAGCAAGGCTGTGACAGGTTGGTGGAACTAATAGTTCGCCTGTCATTCCCGTAAGGCTGTATGAGTTCCCCTTTTCCCAACAGCTTGGCCATTGAGACTCCTGCTCCTCCGTGCCTAGGAGGAGTAGGTCGTCTTACCCAGCTCCTAGCTCAGGGATCTGCGGAGGGTAAGTCAGGGCTCCGAGGTTCCTGCGCATGGGTCCTCCTACCTTTAAGGTCGGCCCATGCAGGTTAGGAGTTAGGGTCAGGTTAGGGATGCTTGAGGAGGTGACCTGCTCCCTATCCTGTTCTCATGGCCGAGTAGCCACAACATCTTCTGGCATCACACGGCTGAGGGTTTCCCCCATCCTCAGCCGTGACAATACGTCACCCAGATGCAAGAATGGATAGAGACCGTGTTGCCTCTGGTTCGGGAACATGTGTAGGCGGCTCAGCGAGCCCAGAGTCAAATCTATAACTGGCAGGCTCGAGTCCGCAGCTTTAACCTGGATGATTGGGTCTTGGTTCTGGTACCGACTGTGGACAGTAAGTTCTTGGCTAGGTGACAGGGGCCCTACGAGGTAATAGAGAAAATTGGAGATGTAAATTAGAAGGTACAACAGCCAGGACGGCGAAAGCCAGAGCAGGTCTACCATGTTAATCTACTAAATCCTTGGAAGGATAGGGAGACCTGCGCTGAGGACAGACCGCGGTCTGTTTATCTAGGGGAAGAGGTTTTGGCCCCTCTGTCTGCTGCAGGGAAAGCGGTTGCCACTATAAGAATTGCTGACAGCCTCTCCTCTAAACAAGCTCAGGAAGCCAGGGAGTATGTTAGTCGGAACACGGATGTGTTCTCGGAACTCCCTGGATCCACTTCCATAATCCAGCATGATATTGTCACTGAGCCCCAGGCAAAAGTCTGGTTAAAGCCGTACCGGGTGCCCGAGGCTCGCCGAAAAGCCATCTCAGAGGAAGTGCAGCTAATGCTGGGGCTGGATGTCATCGAGGAGTCTAAAAGTGAGCGGCCAGCCCAATAGTTCTAATACCCAAGCCAGCCCGGACATTACGGTTCTGAAATGATTTTCGTAAAATTAAATGAGATTTCTAAATTTGATGCGTATACAATGGATGAGCTAATCGAGCGGTTAGGACAGGAAAGGTATTTCTCGGTCTTGGTCCTCACCAAAGGGTACTGGCAAGAGCCCTTAACGGAGGTTGCCAAAGAAAAAACTGCCTTCATCACCACTGAGGTGCTATATCAGTATACGGTGTTGCCCTTTGACCTTCATGGCGCCACTGCCACGTTTCAATGAATAATGAATATTGTACTTCGTCCCCATCGTAGGTACACCTCGGCTTACCTGGATGATATTGTCATTCATAGTAACGACTGGGAGAGTCACCTGCCCAAGGTGCAGGCCGTAGTGGACTTCCTTCTGGCTGGACTAACCGCTAACCCCATAAAATGTGCGATAGGGTTAGAGTAAGTAGACTAAATACCTGTCATTAAGCGGGACTCATCAAACCCCAATTGAACAAAATAGAGGCGATACCGAACTGGCCCCGACCTGTCATCACTAGGCAAGTAAAGTCGTTATTGGGAACAGTGGGCTATTATAAGAGGTTTGTTCTTCATTTTGCCACTTTGGCGGCTCCGTTGACAGGGCTCTTGAATGGACGGAAGTCTGTGATGGTCCACTGGAATAACCAGGCGGAAGAGGCTTTTTCCGCGTTGAAGTCGGTCCTGGGCACTCGAGTCTCTCCGCTATTATCTGTTGGGGAGAAAGTTTTGTCTGGTGACTGACCACTTCCCTCTCAAGTGGATGAGCCAGGCTAAAGAGAGGAATGCTCGGGTCACCAGATGGTTCTTATCCTTATAGAACTTTAAGTTCTCGGTAGAACACAGAGCACGCCGGTTGCAGGGAAACGCGGATGCCCTGTCCCGGGTGCACTGTTTGGCATATGTTCACCCCCTCAAGGTTGAACAAAGAGGGGGGATATGTGACACAGTAATGGGTGTTGTATGGGCAGGCAGGTATTTTCCTCCCAGTGTGTGCTGCTGGATTGATTAGCGGCCAGGTGGACGATAATGACGTGTTTGGTGCCCACAAGAGAGGAAGAGGAAAGGAGTTCAGAGGTAGAGACGGAGTAACAGATAGGGAGGAGAAGGAGGAGAAGCAGCCAGAACTCATAGTGCACAGGAGGCAAAAAGCTGACTGAAAATGTATCTGAAGCGAGCCATCCAGCATGCACGGTCACATCTTGCGCTCCTAGGACGCTGGCACATGGCTCTGCAGTGTGGGCTTTTTTTAAAGGGAGTCTGTCACCTCCATATGGCCATACACAGTGCATACATTGTCTGATAGCACACCTATACAGGATTGTAACGGTACCTTTGTTCTTTTCTTTAGACTTGCACCAGCAGGAAAAATGAAGTTTAATTCATATGCAAATGAGCACTCGCAAGTGCCCAGGGGCGGAGTTCAGTGTGTAGGTGCCCAGGCTGCTCTGCCTTCTTTTCACTTTACTCCTCCCCAGTCTCTGCCTTTGCCCGCCCTCCAAGTCTCTTGCCTCATCGATAGGGCAAAGGAAGAGGCTGGGGAGGAGTAAAGTGAAAAGAAGGCCGAGCAGCCTGGGCACTTACACACTGAACGTCGCCCCTGGGCATTTGCGAGTGCTAATTTGCATATGAATTAAACTTAGTTTTTTCTGCTGGTGCAAATCTAAAGAAAAGAATAAAGGTACCGTTACAATCATGTATAGGTGCTATCAGACAATGTATGCACTGTATATGGCCATATGGAGGTGACAGACACCCTTTAATGTGTCAGCTGCTGACAATAGTGTTGCCATCTACAGCCTGTGCTGTCAACGCAAAAGTCACAGTAAGCCCAGCACTCACCTAGGGACGACCGCCGTAAGAAGGCACCTGGCCTCCCATCTCCTAGCCCAGTGGGAGCAACGCTGTCAGAACCCACAAAGCCACACTCCCGGCGCTCCACGTCCTGCCTCTTCTCCTTCTCCTCTCTCCTCCCATTTGTACTCTACTCCACCTTCCACCGTCGCGTTCATCTGGCAAAAGGCAGGCTTTCGTGGCCCAAATGTTCGAGCGTAAAAAGTTGATGATGCCGGATAAACCTCTTGCCCAATGGCTGACCGCTGGCTTGTCTGAACTGCTAGCCCACCAACTACTGCCATATAAACTGGTGGACTTGGAGGCCTTTAGAAAATTTGTGGCCATTGGCACACTGCAATGGAAGGTCCCGGAAGGAAATATTTCTCCCAGAAGGGCATCCCAGAGCTATATGGCCACGTTCGGCGGCAATTGAATATATCTCTGGCACACAGTGTCGGTGCCAAGATACATCTGACCACAGACACGTGGTCTAGCAAACACGGGCAGGGAAGGTACATAACTTTTACTGCCCACTGGGTGAACCTTCTGACGGCTGTCAAGCATGCGACCCGTGGCACCCGTGTCGATTTGGTGTTACCGCCACGTATTGCATGCAGGCCTGCCTCTTCTTCTCCTCCTCCTCCTACTCCATCCTCCGTCCCCTCCTCAGCTGACTCCTCCTTTTCTACTGCTACCGCCTCTTCCGCTGCACCCCCCCAAGCTCCGCAGAACCTATTCGACGTGCCAGGTGAGATGTTGCCATGCTGTGCTGCGGCTGTTGTGCCTGGAAGCCAAGAGCCACACCAGTCCTGCTCTGCTTTCATCTCTGCAGTCACAAGCCAATCAGTGACTACCCCACTCAATTTGAAAGTTGGTAAAGTGGTGTGCAACAACGGTGCCAATCGTCTGTGCGTGCTGAAACAGGGCAAAATGACACACGTGCCATGCAGGACACACATCCTGAACTTAGTCGTGCAGTGATTCATTGCCAAATACCTCGGGGTCCAGGACGTCTTGCGGCAGGCCAGGAAAATCTCAGGCGACACCACCTGCCTGTCAGATGTCTGATTTGTGACAGCCCGACATGCTGGAACTCCACCTTGTATGTGCTTGATAGGCTGCTTCAGAAGCAACGTGCTGTTAACGACTACCTGTACGAACTCTGCAGCAGGACAGGTCTGGGGAGCTTGTTTTCTTTTCACCGTGCCAGTGGTTGCTCATGCGTGATGCATGCAGACTTCTGCGGCCATTTGATGAGATCCTTAAACTGGTCAGTCGCAGCCACGGCACCATCAGTGACATCATATTTTACCCCTTCTTTCTGGAGCGTGCATTGCGTCGTGTCATTGATCAAGCCGTTGAGGAGCAGGAGCTGGAAGATGAGGAAGTCGCAATGCTGAATGAATTCCCAGGGGGGGCTACTCCATCTGAGACAAGTCAGCAGGAGTCTGAAGAGAAGTCAGAGGAGGATGGTTGCTGGAGGGAGGAGGAAGAGGCGCAAGAAGAGTAAGCTTTGAGGGGGACTTTAAACGTTTCGGGGATCCCTGGAGTTTTCCGTGGCTGGGGGGAGGAGACCGAGGACGACATTCTCCTGGGTAATGAGCAGGAGCCAGGGCGCTCCACCGCTTCCAATTTAGTGCAAATGGGGGCCTTCATGCTCCAGTGTTTGAAGAGGGACCCCCTGTATAAAAAGCATAAAGGGCAAGGACCAGTACTGGGTGGCAACGTACTTAAACCCCCGTTACAAACACAAAATGGCGGACATTTTACCAGCATCACAGAGGGCTGTCAGAATGTAGCATTTCCAGGCCTTGCTGCGAGAGATGCTGCATTCTGCTGTTGCGGGTGCGGGTACCAATCCTACCGCGCCTGCAAGAAGAGGGCGGTTTGAAGATGTGTTGATCAATTCGGATATGAGATCATTCTTGCAGCCAACCCATCGAGAGACACTCTCCAGATCCAGCCTCAGGGACCACCTAGACCGACAGGTGCCCGACTACATTGGGTTAACGGCCGATGTGGACGCTCTGAGAAGCGAGTAATCCCTGAACTACTGGGTGTGCAGGCTTGACCTGTGGCCAGAGCTGGTACAATTTGCCATGGAACTCTTGGCTTGCCCCTCGAATTTCCTGTCCGAAAGGAAGTTTAGCGCAGCAGGGGGGATCGTGACTGATAAGCGCACTCGCCTAGCTCACGACAGTGTGGACTACCTCACATTTCTAAAAATGAATGAGGCATGGATCTCGGAGGAATTCAACACTTGTAACGACCACGTGTAATTGAATTTCCTCATGCCAGCCCACACATATCCGCCACAACACAGAACAAAGAAAGGTCCTTATGTATATAGAGCAGCATAAAAGGCCTTTTCTGTCAGGTGAATGCCTACTTTTTGGGGCCTTTATTGGCCTACAGAAAATTTTTTAGCCAGTAACCGGCTATTGTACCTCCAGCCACATCATCCCAAGTTCTTTTCTGTCAGGTGAATGCCTAATTTTTGGGGCCCGTACTGGCCAACAGTAAAATTGTTTTCCACTGACCGTCTAATATACCTCCAGCCACATAATCACTTGTTCTTTTCTGTCAGGTCAACGCATAATTTTTGGGCCTGTACTCCACTGGCCTACAGTAAAATTGTTATTCATTGACCGCCTAATAAAGCTGCAGCCACATAATCACTTGTTCTTTTCTATCAGGTAAATTTCTAATTTTTGGGACCTGTACTGGCCTACAGTAAAATTGTTATCCACTGACCGTCTAATATACCTCCAGCCACATAATCACTTGTTCTTTTCTGTCTGTGAAAGCTTCATGTTTGGGGCCTGTACTCCACTGGCCTGCATTAAAATTGTTAACCACTGACTGCCTAATATATCTCCAGCCACATAATCATTTGTTCTTTTCTGTCCAGTGAATGCATAATTTTTGGGGCCTGTATTCCACTCGCCTACAGTAAAATTGTTTTCCACTGACCGCCTAATGTACCTCCAGACACAAAATCACTTGTTCTATTCTGTCAGGTGAATGCCTAATGTTTGGTGCCTGTACTCCACTGGCCTACAGTAAAAATGTTATCCAGTGACTGCCTAATATACCTCCAGCCACAAAATAACCTGTTCTTTTCTGTCAGGTGAATGCCTAATTTTTGGGGCCCGTAATCCCGTGGCCTAAAATAAAACTTTTCTAGGCTCCAGCAGGGCCCTTTTTTGAGAGTGTCCCTTGAAGACGCATGAAAATGGCCCTTGATTAACCCCTTAAGGACATAGGACGTACCGGTACGCCCTGTTTCCCGAGTCCTTAAGGACACAGGACGTACCGGTACGTCCTGACTTAAAATCAGGACTCCGGCGCCACGGGGGTTAATCGGAACGGGACGCCGGCTGAAATCATTCAGCCGGCATCCCGTAACAACGCGGGGGGGGGGTCATTTGACCCCCCCCCCGTGTCGGCGATCGCAGCAAACAGCAGGTCAATTCAGACCTGCGGTTTGCTGCGCTTTTTGCAGTTTCTGATTGGCTTGTGAAACTTTAGAGTGCCTAAATTAGATTTTCACCCCCCCCCCCTGCACCCCTGCACGATTTGATGGTGGCGGGTGGTGCAGGGGGGGTGTCGCAGGCGGTGGGGGTGTTGCGGGAGGCGGGATCGCGATCCCCCGCCCGCCTCCCCTTCAATAATAATCGTTGGCGTCTAGTGGTTATACCAGGGTGCCAGCACATTGCTGACACCCTGGTATAAACGGCTGACATCTGTGCAGATGTCAGCCGTTTAACCCTTTCCATACCGCGGTCCGTACGGACCGCTGTATGGAAAAGGTTAACTGTCATCGGTCAGGGAGCTCCCTCCCTCTCCGATCGGGGGGCTGCTGTGCCTTTGCAGCCCCCCGATGGAGAGGGAGAGAGCCCCCAGGCAGCCCCCCGAAGCCCCGTCCTCACCCTTCTCCGTCTGCGAAGTTGTGGCAGACGGGGAAGGTTCCCATGGCAACAGGACGCCTGCTCAGGCGTCCTGCTGTCCATGGTGCTGAACAGATCTATGCTAAAAGCATAGATCTGTTCAGTGTAAGTAAAATACAGTACAGAACCCTATAGGGTTCTGTACTGTATTTTACAGACATCAGACCCACTGGATCTTCAAAAACCAAGTGTAAAAATGTAAAAAAAAGTGAAAAAGTTAAGATAAAAAAAAAACATTTATCACTGAATAAAAATTAAAAAAATAAAATACACTACACATATTAGGTATCGCCGCGTCCGTAACGACCTGATCTATAAAACGGTCATGTTACTTTCCCCGCATGGTGAACGCCATAAAAAAAAATAAAACTATGAGAAAATTGAAATTTTGCCCACCTTACTTCCCAAAAAAGGTAATAAAAGTGATAAAAAAGTCGCATGTACGCCAAAATAGTACCAATCAAACCGTCATCTCATCCCGCAAAAAATTAGACCCTACTCAAGATAATCACCCAAAAACTGAAAAAACTATGGCTCTTAGACTATGGAAACACTAAAACATGATTTTTTTTGTTTCAAAAATAAAGTCATTGTGTAAAACTTACATAAATAAAAATAAAGTATACATATTAGGTATCGCTGCGTCCGTATCGACTGGCTCTATAAAAATATCACATGACCTAACCCCTCAGATGACCACCGTAAAAAAAAAAAAAAAAACGGTGTAAAAAAAGCAATTTTTTGCCATCTTACGTCACAAAAAGTGTAATAGCAAGCGATCAAAAAGTCATATGCACCCCAAAATAGTGCCAATCAAACCGTCATCTCATCCCGCAAAAAATTAGACCCTACTCAAGATAATCGCCCAAAAACTGAAAAAACTATGGCTCTTAGGCCTCTTTCACACGGGCGTGAGTTTTTTTGCCCGGATAAGAGCCGGGTGCGTTGCGGGAAAATGCGCGATTTTTTCTGCGCAAGTGCAAAACATTGTCATGCGTTGCACTCGCGTGAGAAAAATCGCGCATGTTTGGTACCCAAACCCGAACTTCTTCATAGAAGTTCGGGCTTGGGATTGATATTCTGAAGATTGTATTATTTTCCCTTATAACATGGTTATAAGGGAAAATATTAGCATTCTGAATACAGAATGCATAGTAAACCAGCGCTAGAGGGGTTAAAAAAAATAAAAAATAATTTAACTCACCTTAGTCCACTTGCTCGCGAAGCCGGCATCTCCTTGTGTCTCCGCTGCTGATGAACAGGACCTGGGGTGAGCTGCTCCATTAAATACAGGTTAAGGACCTTCGATGACGTCACTCCGGTCATCACATGGTACGTCACATGATCTTTTACCATGGTGATTCACCATTGTAAAAGACCATGTGATGACCGGAGTGACGTCATCGAAGGTCCTTAACCTGTATTTAATGGAGCAGCTCACCCCAGGTCCTGTTCATCAGCAGCGGAGACACAAGGAGATGCCGGCTTCGCGAGCAAGTGGACTAAGGTGAGTTAAATTATTTTTTATAACTGGAAAAAAAATATTAAAATGGAAAATCTGCCAAAAAAGTGAAATTTTGAAATTGTATCTCTATTTTCCATTAAATCTTGCGCAACACCTAAAGGGTTAACAAAGTTTGTAAAATCAGTTTTGAATACCTTGAGGGGTGTAGTTTCTTAGATGGGGTCACTTTTATGGAGTTTCTACTCTAGGGGTGCATCAGGGGGCTTCAAATGGGACATGGTGTCAAAAAAACTGTCCAGAAAAATCTGGCTTCCAAAAACCATACGGCGCACCTTTCGCTCTACGCCCCGCTGTGTGGCCGTACAGTAGTTTACGGCCACATATGGGGTGTTTCTGTAAACAACAGAGTCAGGGCAATAAAGATACAGTCTTGTTTGGCTGTTAACCCTTGCTTTGTTAGTGGAAAAAATGGGTTAAAATGGAAAATTAGGCAAAAAAATGAAATTCTCAAATTTCATCCCCATTTGCCAATAACTCTTGTGCAACACCTAAAGGGTTAACAAAGTTTGTAAAATCAGTTTTGAATACCTTGAGGGGTGTAGTTTATAGAATGGGGTCATTTTTGGGCGGTTTCTATTATGTAAGCCTCGCAAAGTGTGGTCCCTAAAAATTGGGTTTTTGTAAATTTCTGAAAAATTTCAAGATTTGCTTCTAAACTTGTAACAAGCCTTGTAACATC
Source organism: Bufo gargarizans (assembly GCF_014858855.1). Classification (NCBI taxonomy): domain Eukaryota; kingdom Metazoa; phylum Chordata; class Amphibia; order Anura; family Bufonidae; genus Bufo; species Bufo gargarizans. The sequence continues at coordinate 682,426,511 of NC_058080.1, read as the reverse complement.
ACCAAAAAATAAAATATCATTCCCAAAATAATAGTAGACATATGGGGAATGTTAAGTCATCACAATTTTTGGGGGTATTACTATGTATTACAGAAGTAGAGAAACTGAAACTTTGAAATTTACAAATTTTTCCAAATTTTTGGTAAATTTGGTATTTTATTATGCAAAAAAAATATTTTTTTTGACTTTATTTTACCAGTGTCATGAAGTACTATATGTGACGAAAAAACAATCTCAGAATGGCCTGGATAAGTCAAAGTGTTTTAAAGTTATCAGCACTTAAAGTGACACTGGTCAGATTTGCAAAAAATGGCCTGGTCCTTAAGGTGAAATAGGGCCGTGTCCTTAAGGGGTTAAAATACATATTTTTGGTGGGAATTTTTGCCATTGATCCCCTTCTGGTATGTCACTGTCCATGTTGTGGGACTATTTGTGCACTTCTAGTAAGTATTTGGTAGCTGCAAATATGACCTGAAGTTTTTTCAGGTTCACCTGTCATTAAAGTAAATAGGGCCAGCCGCGAACGCGCGGTTCGCGAACATTTGATCGCGAACGCCGATCTTTGTCTATCACTAGTACAGGCCCCAATAATTAGGCATTTATTTGACAGAAAAGAACAAGTGATTATGTGGCTGGAGGTATATTAGATGGTCAGTGGATAACTATTTTACTGAAGGCCATGTGGGGATTCGCTCTGGTAGGCAGATTAGCGGACGCAGTACAGAGGCAAAACCAAAGTCTTTGACTTAAACAGTGCAGTGTTTAACAAGTCCACAGAACAAAAAGCATTCACCTTGTCAGCGGCTTTGGCAGTAGCAGTCCCCAACAGGCTTTAGGGCCTGCTTCCCAGCAATGCGACTCTCAGCTCTTTAGTACGGCACACATCATGCAGATCCCAAACCACAGAGACTCCACAGATATTCACTGTGAAATGGAGGATAATCCACACACAGCTGAGACTGCTGGCTGTTTTTTTTTTATCCCTAACCAAAAGCTGGCCTGGAACGTGGGGAACAGCAACCCACCCTGCACTTTGGCTGCTTCCAGTAAGAGCCGTCCCGGATCGCCTTTACAGCCACACTAAATAACCAATAGTGTTTGCAGTCTGCTTTTTGCCTCCTGTGCACTGAGAGTTCTGCCTGCTTCTCCTCACTCTGCTGCCCGGTCTCTCCCCCTGAACTTCCCTCCTCTTCCTCTCTTGTGGGCACCCACGTGACGTTCATCGATACGTCATCATCGTCACCTTCACCACCACTGACATTAGAGATGTAGGCAGCAACAACGGGGACCACCCTCCTTGGGCTGATCTGGGTACTGTCGTCAGACATCTGGGTGGCGGCCGTTGCTACCTCCTCTTCCTCATCCAATGCCAAGAATAGCTGCGCATCAGTAAGGTCTGGGAATGGATGGGAAAATAATTCCTCTGACTCGAGTGGAGGGGCTATGGTGGTGGTGGTGTTTTTGGTGGTGCACACAGAAGAGAGTGAGGAGGGTGCAGATACAGAGGATGAGCAGGGTGTAGAAGCGGAAGTCTGAGCGAGCCACTCAACCAAATCGGGTGCGTCCTTTGACGTAATCGCACACACCTTCTCCAACTTCCCACTTAGGCTCCGGCCTGGTGCACCTACCCGACCTCTACCACCCCTGCGGAACGACCTGCCTTTTCCTCTGCCTGTCATTTTCAAAATGACCCTGTGCCAAACTCCCTAGAGAAGAGCAGTATTTGTGGAAGCAGGTATACCGCAGGTCTTAATCAGTATTTGGTGGAAGCTGGTAAATCGCACCCTTCAATCAGTATTTTGTAGTTACAGGTATATAGAACCCCTTAATCAGTATTTTGTAGAAGAAGGTATATCGCACCCCTTAATCAGTATTTTATGGAAGCAAGCATATAGAACTCCTTAATCAGTATTTTGTAGAAGCAGGTATATCGCACCCCTCAATGTATATTTTGTTGAAACAGGTATATAGAACACGTCAATTAATATTTTGTGGAAGCAGGTATATCAAACCCCTTTATCAGTATTTTGTAGAAGCAGGCATTTCGCACCCCTCAATCTGAATTTGGTGGAAGCAGGTATATCGAACCCCTTAATCAGTATTTTGTGGAAACAGGTATATAGAACACCTGAATCAATATTTGGTGGAAGCAGGGATCTCGCACCCCTCAATCAGCATTTTGTGGAAGCAGGTATATCACACCCCTCAATCAGTATTTTGTGGAAACAGGTATATAGAACACCTGAATCAATATTTGGTTGAAGCAGGTATATCGCACCCATCAATCTGTATTTTGTGGAAGCAGGTATATTAAACCCCTTAATCAGTATTTTGTGGAAGCAGGTATATCACACCCCTCAATCAGATTTTTTGGGGAAACAGGTATATCACATCCATTGCAAATAGTTGTTCCAATAAAGCGTGTACCTCTAACCTCTATATACCTGCGGTATCTCAGCAGAACCGCACACAACTGCTGCACAATACAAATGCACTATATACTTTCTATGTTAGAAAGTATATTATAAGTGTATCACACCCCTCAGTATATCACACCTCTCGATAGCACACCTATACCAGTCCTTAAAAGGACTTTTGTGGCCCTATTAGCTAGCGTTTGGTGTCCCTAACAGTCTGCCCCTGCTCCACAAAGCAACCTCTCCCTACACTGGCAAAACATAGAATGTAAAATGGCTGCCAGATCGGGTTCTGTTATAGCGTGGGGGTGTGTCCATGTGCTGAAACGTCTCAATTGGCTGTCCTGTCCCACCTGATGTGTCATGGATCGCAGTTCAGCGCAATGCAAAAGAATATGGCGCATGCGAACATCGTCATATGTTTGCATGTTCGGCGAATCACCATACTACTTAGATGGACTGGCCATCCACTCTAGGACTGCACCCCATAGTTGGCCATTGCAAAGAAACATTGAGGAATTGCATGACTTTGGTCAATTGGGAAGATTCTTAGTATCTATAAAAAAAGGACCATCATTATAGGCACTTCTTATACATAGACTTTGGGAAAAGCCTACTCTAAAATATTTGAGAACTGTGCACCATGGATCCCATCATCTATGCAGTAAAGGATAGACTTTATTTTATTATAATCAAGATGGCTTGGTCATTGGTCTCTCTACCCGATCTGGGTTTTGCTTCCCTGTTCTTCTGCCCTGCACCCAGTTGATCACCTAACATCAATGGCACCCCAGCTACCGCCAGGCAGGAGACCCCAATTCCCAGGTGTGCACAGAGGGGAAGAAGGCTTGTGCCTCTCCACTTTGATGCATGTGTGACCTGGACAGCACTGGAGCAGGGTTGGCCACCATGGGGACTACAGCCACTCTTATTGCCACCGCCACCACTTCAATCCTCTCCACCATCTCCCTACACCCTCCCCCTGTGGGCTGTCATGCTGCACATTTAAATAAGAGAGACACTCATGCTTGACAACTCTTTCCATCTCTCCTCGATTAGATTACTATAAAGCTATAAGACAGGGTGGGTGGTGAAGAGGCTCTAGGTCTCTAAAGTGGTGGTGTCCCCAGGGCATGTGCCGTCCCTAAATTCTGGCCCTGTCTGTAAACCTGTTCTGATAATCTCAGTTTGGATCTAGGCAGGTACACAAGGTATTTGGCTGATCTACTACAACATTGGCAACCAGACTAAACACTCCTTGTGTATTGTCAGATTACTGCAAAATATTCTTTTAGCGCAGGAAGAACCTGTACTTATATTACCATGTGAGTTTAAAGAGGGCTGTGTGTGATACTGAGGCACGGTACATAGATATTTATTTTCTGTTCTTATATAGCCCCAGTTTTATTCTCATCAGACCTTCATGCTAGCTCAGTGAATAATGAATTTACGCTTTTATGAAGTCTATGGACAAAGCCTGCTCAGGGAATTGATACATGATGAAAGATCTGACAGCCTGCCCCTATACAATGGGCTGCTATGCTGTTAGAACTGGATGATCCATTATTGCAAGAAAAAACCCACACAGTACTGTGTTTGGAGTACAGTGACTGAGCAGAGCTGGAGCTGTTGAGGTGCTGTGCATGCCTCCTACTTGTGTAGATCCAGCACCATTTAGCATGATAAAGAAGCGGTGACATATTATTATCAGATACTGCACCTCCACAAAGAGAAATAGATCCGTTCATCTCCAATCCAAACCCTAAATCTTCCCTATCTACAGGCTGAGGCGGAGGCTTTGTGCAGACTGCTAGATGGATGCCTTGAATGTAACCCTGAATAAAAAATGATTAAGCGTTTACAGAAGTTGATCTCTTATCACATCCATGGAAATAAATCTGCAGACTTGAGGAGCACAGCTTGTTTGCAGCTGCATTTTTATACCACAGTCCTTGGTGACATTGAAATCCAAGTCTCCGTGCAGCCCTGAACTTAGCCTGGACCTGCTTGTTTTCCTCTTTGTTTCATTATCTTGACCCTGAGGTAAAGCAGTTTCCTGAAGTATTGCTTGCAGGAACAAGTCTGTTATTATCCAGCAGCAGAACAAGAAATTCAGCAATATAGAGTCCTCTTATAATACGTCTATTCAGGCAGCCAGGAAGCAAGCGCCAGTCCGGGCTCACAATAGAAGTCTAAAGCCTGCAGCCATCACCATTGTAGAGCTCAGGATTAGCAGGGACTTCTCAGCAGCTCCACTTAATGACATTTCATAAGGTTCTAGTCTTGATTCCAGGTCTGAATGAGCTGCGGTTATATACCCAACAGTCATTGTGCAGGTATTGTTTTACCTACACAGCTGGGTGACGGCTAGTTTGCATGGATTGTTGAAAGAAATGGACAAGGCCTACTCCAGGAAGTCAAGGTTTTTGTCACGTTTTAAGTAGAACATGCAAGGAACATTCATTAAATAGTACAAAACTGAAGCAGGTCAGCAATTCAGATATAATACTTATTTATCATAGCAGTCATAGGCTAGTCTTTCCTTCACCCTTGGCAAAGATCGCTGCCCCCAGCCCTATATCCAAATTCTCCGGCCAAAAAAGATGGCCTTGTTTGCCCCACCTTCTGGGACCTAGCACCCATGCCTCAGCCCTGCAACTGCCCCCAGCTACACCGCTGACATCCGGCCACACACTGCAGACTTTTTTTTGTGGTCCTATCTATAGTTGTTTTTGAGTCTTCAAAGTTATTTTTTTCTTCTTCACTTCAATGGATAAAATTATGGCAGCAATAAACTTTAAGCAGGATAAGTTGATGGTTGCAAAGCAAACCTAATACTCTGTATGCAGTACTCAAAATCAGGGTACTTGCAAAATTGTTTTGATATTTAATGTTATGCCATGTATATTCCCAGTATGGTTATGTATGGACGTGATAGAGTTAACCGATTCTGACACAACCCCTGCAGGAAGTTGGGTGGTGATCCTGAGTCTGCTCCTAGCTGGTGTGCGGTGAGTTTGCAAAGGATGTGAGAGCAGCTTCATGTGCTTCATGACTGGAGCAAAGACGCAGAGAACCACCTTTTCTGAGGATTGTCTACTGAGTAAAAGACCTCACCATTTGGGCAGTAGAGATGGTCTGGCGGTTTGCCCGGCGGCTGTTTAGCGGCAAACTTTGCATGTTCGCGATTTGCCGAACATGCAAACATATGGAGATATTTGCGCCCCCGCCATATTCTTTTACATTGTGAAGAACTTTGACCCATGACACATCCATCAGTTGGTACAGGACAGCCAATTGAGACGTTTAAGCACATGGACATACCCCCTACCTTATAAATAAACCTGATCTGGCCGCCATTTTACATTCAGTGTTTTGCCAGTGTAGGGAGAGGCTGCTGTGTGGAGCAGGGACAGGCTGTTAGGGACACCAAACTCTAGCTAATAGGGCCACAAAAGTAATTTTAAGGACTGGTATAGGTGTGCTATCAAGAGGTGTGACATAATGAGGGGTGTGATACACAGAGGGGTGCCATATACTTATAATATACTTTTATAATGAGTCAAAAACACATAGATCTATATAGTGATCACCTGGAAGCCAGGGGCCTAGGGGCTAGGGGCTTACTAGGGCCATTTTTATATAGGGTAAAGTTCCGGACGGGTCGCTCTTATCAGGGCGGGTGGGCTGTGGTTAGGCTATCAGGGCCAGAATAGCACCCCCCTGTAGGGCAATATCAGGGACAGTTCTTTGCCCACCCTGTCCTTCAATACCACATCATCATTTAGCCCAGGGATAGAAGTTTTCTGCTTTCCCTCCGGGATTCATGGATGTGCACTGGAACCCCCCGGATTGTGGTAAGACATATGGTTTCTGATTTAGGGCCCCGAGCACTTGTTATTGCCGACCACATCTATGCTTTTTGTTTAACTTTAATAATTTAATTTATTTTCATTTTGAGGGATATCTTTTCCATTCACACGTCCGCAAAATGGGTCCCCATCCGTTCCGCTATTTTGCGGAACGGGTTCAGAACAATTCATTTTCAATGGGGCCGGAATGTGCTGTCCGCATCCGCATTTGCGGATCCGCACTTCCGCATCCGTGCTTCCGTTTCCGCAAAAAAATAGAACATGTCCTATTATTGTCCGCAATTGCAGACAAGATTAGGCATTTTCTATTATAGTGCCGGCGATGTGCGGTCCGCAAATTGTGGAGTGCACATTGCCGATGTCCGTGTTTTGCGGATCATGCGCGTACATGAAAATTATATTGCCGATATTTCGCATTGAAAAAAATTATGAATGGAGATCGCAAATTCGAATAATACATCTGGTATGTCACTGTCCATGTTGTGGGACTATTTGTGCACTTCTAGTAATTATTTCTTGGCTGCGAACGGCACCCGAAATGAATGGGACCCGCTGCGAACTTGCAGTTCGCGAACCATCCCGGCCATCACTATTTGGCAGTACTCAAGAAAAACAGAAGGAGAGAGCCAAGAAGGTCTACAGTCTGCATTTCCAAGCACTGGAGAGTCAGCCAGTAAGGTATTTGCTGATCAAAGCTATAGACATTACTGCTGTGAAGAGCAGATTGTTGAGCCGCCGTTCACATGTGGACAGGACCTGGCCGGTTGTATCTTAAAGGAGTTATCCAACCCCTATAATGTTCCCTCTAATGCCCGTGCCCCTCATACTGGCCAAACTTACCCCACTGCCCAGCAGCTGCATCGCTCCTGATGCCTGGACAGCCTCCGCTGCATCTCCCCGTCGGGCGGATCAAAACATCTTGTGACCGGTGGAGCAGCCAATACCAAGCCGCGACAGGAAAGAGTCTACCTGGCGTCACCCACCATGCTAGGGAGGCTCGTTCCCGTCACGGCCTGCTATTGGCAGGATGCAGGATTTTTCTCTCCACTGTTTTTAAAGAATATCGCTTCCGACACAGATGTGAAAGCAGCATAAGCTGTATGACATCAGTAGTGTAGCTCCGTACAGTATTAGAATGTATTGGCTTATGTGAGCCGAAGTTATTGCTTCGCGAAGTCTCGGGTGGTACTTGGAACCGAACCCGAGTTCGGGAAACAGTTTTTTACAGTACAAAATAATTTATGAAGATATTTCACGAAGTCTCGCGAGACTTCGCGAAGCAATAACTTCGTCTCATCGGAGCCAATACATTCTAATAGCTCCGTACAGTATTAAAATGAAGTTTTATGCGAATCGACTTCGGATGCTTCATCCAAAGTCGATTCACTCATCCCTAGTAGTATTCCCTACCTAGTGACTGTGGGGACCAAACGGCACCGGTATTATAAATAGCACATCGTAGGTGACGGGGCTGTGTTACAGATTTTGCATCTGGGCCCGTGAGCTTCAAGCGATGTCTCTTTCAGAAATGTTCAGGCGCACACCTACAGGTGTATGAGAAAAATTGCACTGGAGTTGGAAAGCAAAGCTTCAAATCAAAGACATGCATTCATATGCACTAAATTCTTTATAAATCTGAAGCTTTCGTGTACAATACAAAGCTGGTATCTGGAGACAGATACAAATACTGAACACAGCGCACGTCTGCGCTCTTAGTAGAGTAACAATATAGAAATAGGCGGCATGATGTGGGAGTGCAGGATCTCTGCAATGAAAAAATTAGCATTTTTAGTGATGCGACCCCTGACCATTTGTAATAGGTAACAGAGACAACCGGGGGAAAGCGAGCAGTTAGATGTTGCTAATATTGTCTGTAATTAGCAGCTTACAGATAGTAATCTTCTGCAGCAAACCATAACCAATCAGGACAGCAGCATGAGACAATGGGGGAACGCTTTGTAATTTTTCACATTATTATTCACATGCACAGAAATAAAAAAGACAATTTAAGGAAATTCTGCATTGCTTTTTTCCACTGGTAAAATTCCTGTGTATGAGATGGCGCTGGCTGCTCGGTAGCATCACCGGATCATTCAGACGGAATCATTAGTGGGTGTGACTAATACGAGATAGAGATAAAAAATAATACATAAAACCCTAATTGTCTACTAGCTGTGAATAGTGGAACTGTATGTGCCTTCACATTGTATGTATGTATACTACTCTTGTGATACTTAAAGGGTCACTGAGCTTTCGAAAAACTTTTGATATGTCATAGAGACATGCTGCATGAAAGGTTTTGATTAGTGGGGGTCTGACTGCTAAGAACCGACTGATCACTAGACCGAGGAGAGAGAAGCGCCCATTTTGAGGCTTCTCTCGTCTCGTTGCAGTGGACCGGCTCAATAGGAAGTCCATAGGCCTGTCTCGATGCCGTCGTCTTCAGAGAGGAGAGACAGCTCGGTATATGAGCGATTCTCTCTCCTCATTCTAGCTATTGGTGGGGGTTTCGGTACTCAGAACTCCACCAATCAAATATGTCTCTATGAAAACTCATTGACACTTAAAGGGATTTTCAGAGATTTTTTAACTGATGACCTGTCCTCTGGATAGGTTACAGTATCTGATTGGTGGGGTCTGACATCCAGGACCCCCGCCGATCAGCTGTTTGAGAAGGCAGCGGCGTTCCCAGTGGCACAACAACCTTCTCGCCACTTTGCCTAAGTTATGTGACATCACGTTCATTGGTTACATGGCCTATGCGCAGCTCAGCCCCATTGAAGTGAATACGGCTGAGCATGATACCAAGCACAGCCGCTATCAAATGGACAGTGCTGCTGTTGGTGAGCTGAGAGAAGGCTGTGACGCTACTGCGAGTGCTGGTGTCTTCTCAAGCAACTGATTGGCGGGTGTCGGAACCCCACCAATCAGATACTGATGACCTATCCTGAGGTTAAAGAAAATCTCAGAAAGCCCCTTTAAATGTCTTAGAAACATTCTCACGTATTCATAGTTTTGATAGCATAGGACATCACCTTCCTCCACCTCCTGGTTCCATGTCGTGTACAGCAAGCCCAGATTTAGTGGGGCGCCAAAATGCTAAATTACTTAGAACTCTCATTCGCTAGGGAACCCAGGAGCTTGGGAATCTAAGGAACAAATTAAAGCCAACCAGCATTATGTATTGGTGTATTGATTTTTATATGGCAGGATTATATGTGCTCTTTAGGGGAGTATCAGTTGGATACTACACTACAGTATATTGTGTAGGCTGTATATGGCAGTATCATCCTGGAGATATTAAGGTGGCTCTAATTAAAGAAAAGAATGGCAAGAGGAAGGGAAGATGGTGTACTTGTTGCCTGAAGCTATAATTTCTATTAAAGGGGTTGTCTAGGATCCTAAAACCATGTCTGTTTTCTTCTAAAAAACAAATCCACAGGTTGTATGTAGTATTGCAGCTCAGCACCATTCACTGAACTGAACTGAAATACCTGACACAACCCATGGACAACATGTGGCACTTTTCCTGGAAGAAAGCAACTATGATCCAGACCCTGGACAACCTATTTAAACAAACTCTGTTGCACATAGCATAGTTCTCTTCTGATTTTGGCTAAAAAAAAAAATGCATAAAAAACTACCAAAAACTGCCACAAAACTACATGTGTTTCCAGCCTCAGCGTGGTAGCTTGCTAATATTTACTTTCCTTCTTTACCGTTGTGGCCTAGCTGCCGCCTTGTAACAGCGAGTGTGGACCCAGTGTGCTACTGAACAAATTTACTACTCCTGAGGGAGTTGTCCAAGGTGTCCCCTGGTATTCACCCTTTCACCCTCGTACAGGAATCTGGACTTCACTGCAGTAGCCATCAGGTCCCTACCTCTAGGAGAAGTCTCCATTGACAGGCTACCGACCCAGGCGGGTCAAGAGACACTGGTATGTGGCACCAAGGAGACAGACAGAAGCATGGCCATAGGGCAAGCCGAGGTCAGGACAGGCAGAGTTTGTGCAGTACGGTAAATAGGTGGTAGGTCAGAGCAGGTGGCACAGGGTCAGTACAGTGACCAGGCAGAGGTCAGGACAGGTGGCACAGAGTCCATATGGTAAATAGGCAGAGGTCACGCATGGAAGGGCAAAAGATATGACGGCACACCTTTGCAGGACTAGACAAGCGAACCTTTTGCTCAGGTACCTTCCCATAGGGAAAGGCACCATATCTACCCCTTGGGAATACAGCCATGCCCTTACTAAGGGCAGCATAGTATAGTGACAGACCTGCTGATTTCAGCTTTTGAGCTGGCACTTTTATAGCAATGACATGTCAAACCCTGCAGTGTGCACCAGCGCTGCAAGGAAGATGAAACTTGTTGGCCCACCTTCCCCACCTCCTGACCATGACCAATAGGTTTCTTTCTCATGCGTAACAGGAAAGAAACCTGTCCATCATTGCCAGGAGGGGGGGGGGGGGGACAGTGAATCTAATCAAACTCATCTCCCTCACAGCTCTGGTGTGCACTGCAGTGTTCGACATGTCAACTCAGTACTATAAAAGTGCCAGCTCAAAAATGAGGGTCTGTCACTATACTATTTTACCCTAGGTGAGGACAGCATAGTAGAGGTGACAGGTTTCCTTTCTCTAGAATGTGAGGTCCCAGATAACCATGGAATTAATAGGACTTCTGAAAACAGCAGAGTTACAGTCTGTTCATGTAATCTTTCAATGCATATTGTAGTTGGTACATTTTCGAGACAGTGAGGTCACCCTCCCTTCACACAATTACAGCACTCATCATACAGGTGCATTCTTGTCAGGCAGCATTGGATCACAGGTGAATATCTCAGATTCCCAAACCTTTGATACAGAAATGCTTGTTTGCAAAATGCAAATACGTCCCATTATTACTGCAATGCAAGGTCCAAGGGATAATAGTGAGGTAAATACACTGACACTACCACAGGGGGCGCAATCACTCACATCAAGTCCTGCTCTCCTACCTCTAGGGGTTAACAATCTAGTTTCTGTATCTGAGGCTCAAACAACAGAGCCGATTTAATAGGAAGCCAAATTACTTAATTGTATTTTTTGTGGGGTGTGTAAGAGCATGAGAGCCCCTGGAATAACCCTAAACCACCAAGGGTGGTGTACCCTTTATTTTGGTTCCTGCAGCAGGGTATATTTTGAGGCAGGATAACATTAAAGAGGTATTCCAGTTGTTTCAAGTTATCCCCTATCCACAGCATAGGGGATAACTATTCAATATCAATAGCGGTAGGACCCTCACCGATAACAAGAACCCTCACCGATCACCCCCGGTCGGGCATGCACTCTCTCCATCCATTTGTATGGGAATACCAGAGAAGAAGATCTCCAGATCTTCCTTAGAAATTAATGGAGCGGCTGTGCACATGTGTGACCGGCCATTCTGTTCATTTCAGGGGGGCTTCAGGGGTACGGAGCCACCAGTTCTCATGATCGGTGGGGGTCCCAGTTGTAGGACCACCACAAATGTAATATTGTTCCCTTACCCTGTAGATAGGGAATAACGTTATCTTGTTGGAATGCCAGATCTGCTGAGTCAAAAAAGGCAGTAGGACTGGTTCCATGATGTTCTAGAGATACCACAGACTGGTCAATGTTCGGTCTATGAATACCAGACAGAAACAGCAATTACTATGCTCTCTTACACAGCCAGTTCTCGCGAGATTTACCAAATCTCATGAGAACAGCTCACCTTCTCCCTGGCTGTGAAACGGTCAGCAGCAATTGGTTAGTGTCACAGCCAGGGAGAAGGAGACACCCACTGAGGAGAGCTGATGCCTCCTCCTCTCTGTACCGATGCTAGAAATTAGCATGTCAGGGGCCAAAACTGAACGGGGGGAATAGCGGCGCAGCAGAGCAGTGGATCATGAAAAAAAAGCAGGATGGCATTTCCTGAACCTGGACTACAGTATGATATATTATTTTTATAATAAAAAAACTAGTAAAAGGTCCTATTTAACACTACTACTACTACAGTATTAGAAAAGATATTATGGATGATTTGTACTAGTAGTGTCACGGAGAGTTGGCGGGGCACTCTCTCTTCACAGCGCCGCCGGCATTCATCGTGCATAGTGGGGCGAGGACGCAGTCTCCATGGGGACCAGGGGGCGGCGAGGATCCGGCCGCGCATGCCTCCTAGGCAAGGCCGGTGTCCTCTGTCCCTTAGACAACAAACAGCAGGAGAGCTGAGCGCCGATAATGATGATCAGCGCTCGGCTATGTTGGGCCATGTTATGCGAGTCACGTGACGCTGGCCATGTCATATGACTCACCAGTCTGGGCTATTCAAACAGGCAGCCTGCTGGCCACAGGTTGCCTATGATTGGTCTTTCTACCTTCACCAGCATTCTTATTTACATTGCTATTGTGTTTGGACCTCGGCTTTGTTTCTGACCTAGACCTTCATACCTCCTTGGAATTGACGTGACCTTTCTAGTGATGAGCGAGCATGCTCAGCCGAATAGCTGTTCGGCTCAAGCATCGCTATGCTCGGCAGATCCGAGTGCTCGGCCGAATAATTCGGGTGCTTGAATACAATTTAATACAATGGAAGTCATTGGGAGAACCCCAGGTACCCCCTGCTCAGAAGAGAAGAGAGTGTCTGGTTTATAAAAAAAGTTAGAAATTGATGGAAACCCCATCAAAATGGTTGCATCTTAGACTCCTATTATGTATGACATACAATACACAACCACACAAAGGCTATATGCCAAAAGTCAGGTATGTACAAGCCATCCATCTATCCATGAGACAGATAACAGCCAGCATACCTTACAATGGCAGCCTTGTGCACTATGAGATATTCCAAACCAGCTCTCATCTGACTGAAAACCAATAACCCTCAAAGTTATTTTGCATCTGTTGGATGGCTTGGGTGGACCTGCGCACCTAGATCATTATTATTAGGGTGACAGAGTTTTCTGATTGTCCTAACATAATATTCAATAACCTTTCTATACAGTTGTGTCATGTAAAAATGAAATTTGCATAAACATGGAAATATGGGAAAGACATGCAGATGAGCAGAATCTCTCATGAACAGCACCCTCTATTAGTTGCATAGTGTTATGACAAGACTAGTCGCTGAGATCATATTACGAATATTCTAAAAAACAAATATAGGGAATAATATGTAATAATTATGTAGTAAATCAGTGATAATATCTGACACTGGAAAAGCTGGGTAATAACTCAGTGTAGATCCCGAGTTATTATCCAGATTTCCCAGTGTCAGATTTTATCACTGAGTTATTACCCAGCTTTCCCAGTGTCAGATATCATCCTAGTGTAGAAATATTCTAATCGCAAATTTTTATCGTGAATTTTCCATGCAAAAAGCTACACTAATAAGCTTGCATTAAGACTCAGTCTAATATTCTTGTCAGATAGACTATGAAACCAATAGATGGCGATATTGTGTTATGAACAGCGCCCTCTATTGGTTTCATAGTCTTCTGACAAGAATATTAGTCTTGTCATAAGACTGTGAAACCAATAGAGGGCGCTGTTCATAACTCAATAGCGCCATCTATTGGTTTTCATAGTCTTATGACAGCTGAAAAACAAGGCAGATTCTGCTCATTTGCATGTCTTTCCCATATGTCCATGTTTATGCAAATTAGTTTTTACATTACAAAACTGTATAGAAAGGTTATTGAATATTATGTTAGGACAATCAGAAAACTTTTTGTTGCCCTAATGATATTGATATAGCTGTGCAGGTCCACCCAAGGTATCCAACAGATGAAAAATTACTTTGAGGTTTACTGGTTCTTTTTTCAGATGAGAGCTGGTTTGGAATATCTCATGGTGCACAAGGCTGCCATTGTAAGGTATGCTGACTAAGCATATTATCTGTCTCATGCCTAGATTGATGGCTTGCACATACCTGGCTTTTGGCATATAGCCTTTGTGTGGTTGTCTATATTGTATGTCGTACATAATAGGAGTCTAAGATGCAACCAGCTATCCTCTTAATGCTGTTTCTGAACCATTTTGGTAAGGTTTCCATCAATTTCTAACCTTTTTTTTATGAACCAGACATCCTCTTTCTCTTTCAGAGCAGGGGGTGCCTGGTTGTCTCCCATTGACTTCCATTATACTCGGGTGCTCGGCCGAGCGCACCAATATAGCAATGTGTTCCGGCCGAACACCCGAATACTTTGGTACTTGATCATCACTAGACCTCTCGGCTTCTGACTTTGGTTTATTTTGACCTTGCGATTGTGTGTTTCCCTTGTGTACCTGTGTGACCTCCTGGCTTTGACCTTTGCTTCCCTGACTCTGTTATGTATTACTTTAGCACCCTTTAGGTTCCTACACATATCAAAGCTAAGGACCGCCGCCAAGTTGTACGCCATCAGTTAGGATGGGGTATGCTAGTAGGTAGGGACAGAGGTGCGGGTGTAGATCAGGTCTGCACTCTTCCCTCCCTACGTGACTGAATCATAGGCCTTACCTAAAACCATGGACCCTATGCGAGTCCTTAGGGATCAGGTATATAGTTCCGCTCAAATGGTGCAGGATTTGGCAGAGAGGCTGCAGCAGCAAGAATTGCATCCTAGCCCACCTGCAGCGGCCTCTTCTGCTCAAAATCTTGAACGTCATGTTAAACTGCCTGACCGGTTTTTAGGGAATAAGAGCAATTTCCTGACCTTTAAAGAAAGCTGCAAGGTTTATTTTTGTTTACGTCCACATTCTTCAGGCTCTGAACAACAAAGTGTGGGCATTGTTATCTCTTTGTTGTTATCTCTTTGTTTTGAGACCTGCAAGAATGGACTTACTCTCTCCCCACGGATTCCCCTTATCAAGTGTATTGTACGACGAACCTGATAAATCGGCGGTAGCGAGAGTCAATTAAGGTCTCTTAGTCAGGGAAACAGACCCATGGAGGAATATTGCACCAAATTCCGGAAATGGTGCGTTTCCTCTGGTTGGAATGATCCAAAGCTTAGATGTGAGTTTCGGTTGGTGCTTACATCTGATCCCTAACCCTCAAGAGTCTAATTGGAGAATCGTCCAGAGGAGCCCATGCAGCTCGGAATGACCAGGAGGAATCTGAGACGTCAAAAGGGTTTCTGCTTCTACTGCGGAGAATCGGATCTCTGGGTACAGAAAAGTCCTAAGGTTTCTCCTTCCGGGAGATCTCCAAATCCTGTTGCCCAGAAGCATAAGGTACTTCCCAAGGTGGTTAAAGAGAAAGTGTTGTTGCCGGGGTTGTTTCTTTTGGCTCCAGTAAGAGCTCTGGGAGGGCATTTGTTGATTCTAGGTCTGCCGCTAATTTTAGTGACCATAACTTTGCTCTATTCCTTGGGGTGCCTATGTTGTCCCTTGCTAACCCTATTCATATTATTGCTATTGATTCCACGCCGTTGGTGGGCAAGACAGTAGAATATTATACTCCGGAAGTAACCTTGACTGTGGGGGTCTGTCATGGAGTGTACTTCTTTTTTGATTCTAAAAAAATTACCCATGGAGGTAGTTCTGGGTATACCTTGGCTCCAGGTTCATAATGCAGTCATCAACTGGTCCACAGGTGAATTAGAGAAATGGGGGGTAAAATGTGATGCATGTTGTCTACCTGTTATTCAGGCTGGAGTCTCTGCGGAGTTAAACTCTCTTCCCACATACATTAGTGACTTAGCAGATGTTTTTTCTATGTCCGAGGCTGAGACCTTGTTCTGGGATCTAAGTACCCTAGGGGTCATATTTATAATTTGTCAGGTCCGGAACGGAAGTGTATGAGGGATTACTTGAAGGAGAGTCTACAAAAAGGACATATTAGACCCTCAGTGTCTCCTATGGGGTCAGAGTTTTTCTTTGTTGCTTAGAAGGACGGTGGATGGAGACCGTGTATTGATTATAGAGAGTTGAATAAGATTACTGTTAAGAATCAGTACCCATTGTCATTGATTCCAGACCTGTTTAATCAAATTCTCGGAGCTCACTGGTTCACTAAACTTGATCTCAAAGGGGCTTATAATCCTATGCAAATTAAGGAGGGGGATGAGTGGAAGCAGGCTTTTAATACCCCAGAGGGTCATTATGAATACTTAGTGATGCCGTTTGTGTTAAGTAATGCTCCGGCGGTTTCCCAAATTTTGGCAATTACATCTTTAGACAATTTATTGGAAAATTTGTAATTGTTTATTTAGATGACATCCTGATTTATTCGCCTGACTGGGATTCTTACGTTATTCACACTAGACAGGTACTGGAGGTCCTTCGAGAGAACCGACTGTTCGTGAAGGGTGAGAAGTGTATTTTTGGAGTACAGGAAACTTTGTTTTTAGGATATATTCTCACACCTTAATCCTTTAAGATGGATCCAGGGAAGGTACAGGCCATTTTGGAGTGGGTGAGATTTTCCTCTCTTAAATCGTTACAACGCTTCTTAGGTTTCACAAATTATTATCGAAAATGTATTAAGAATAGGGATGAGCGAACTCGAACTGTATAGTTCGGGTTCGTACCGAATTTTGGGGTGTCCGTGACACGGACCCGAACCCGGACATTTTCGTAAAAGTCCGGGTTCGGTGTTCGTCGCTTTCTTGGCGCTTTTGTGACGCTTTCTTGGCGCTTTTTGAAAGGCTGCAAAGCAGCCAATCAACAAGCGTCATACTACTTGCCCCAAGAGGCCATCACAGCCATGCCTACTATTGGCATGGCTGTGATTGGCCAGAGCACCATGTGACCCAGCCTCTATTTAAGCTGGAGTCACATAGCGCCGCCCGTCACTCTGCTCTGATTAGCGTAGGGAGAGGTTGCGGCTGCGACAGTAGGGCGAGATTAGGCAGATTAACTCCTCCAAAGGACTTGATTAACTGATCGATCTGCAGCTGTGGATCATTGAGCTGCTGATCCTCAATTGCTCACTGTTTTTAGGCTGCACAGACCGTTTGTCAGTCTCATTTTTCTGGGGTGATCGGCGGCCATTTTGTGTCTTGTGGTGCGCCAGCACAAGCTGCGACCAAGTGCATTTAACCCTCAATGGTGTGGTTGTTTTTTGGCTAAAGCCTACATCAGGGTGAAGCTGTCACACCAAGTGCATTTAACCAGCAATAGTCTGTTCATTTTTTGGCCATATACAAAATCAGGGGCAAGCTGCGCCTGTCACCAAGTGCATTTAACCCTCAATGGTGTGGTTGTTTTTTGGCTAAAGCCTACATCAGGGTGAAGCTGTGACACCAAGTGCATTTAACCAGCAATAGTCTGTTCATTTTTTGGCCATATACAAAATCAGGGGCAAGCTGCGCCTGTCACCAAGTGCATTTAACCCTCAATGGTGTGGTTGTTTTTTGGCTAAAGCCTACATCAGGGTGAAGCTGTCACACCAAGTGCATTTAACCAGCAATAGTCTGTTCATTTTTTGGCCATATACAAAATCAGGGGCAAGCTGCGCCTGTCACCAAGTGCATTTAACCCTCAATGGTGTGGTTGTTTTTTGGCTAAAGCCTACATCAGGGTGAAGCTGTCACACCAAGTGCATTTAACCAGCAATAGTCTGTTTATTTTTTGGCCATATCCCAGTCTAATTCTGTCACTAAATCCATACCGGTCACCCAGCGCCTAAATACTAGGCCTCAAATTTATATCCAGCTAAATCTGTCCCTAGTGCTGTAGCTGGGCGAGTTATTTAGTGTCCGTTCAAGCACATTTCTTGTTCTGGGTTGAAATACAATTCCCAATTTAGCAATTTCATAATTTAGTGGTTCCTGCTATATCAGAGCTATTTGAAATCTATCCCAAAAAGGGTATATAATATTGAAGGTGCACATTGGGTCATTCAGAATAACTTCACACACACCCGCTACTGTGTATTTCCAAGTCTAATTCTGTCACTAAACCCATACCTGTCACCCAGCACCTAAATACTAGGCCTCAAATTTAAATCCCTCTAAATCTCTCGTTACCGCTGTACTGTTGTTGCTGGGCAAGATATTTAGTGTCCGTCAAAGCACATTTTTTGTTCTGGGTTGAAGTACAATTCCCAATTTAGCAATTTCATAATTTAGTGGTTCCTGCTATATCAGAGCTATTTGGAATCTATCCCTAAAAGGGTATATAATATTGAAGGTGCACATTGGGTCATTCAGAATAACTTCACACACACCCGCTACTGTGTATTTCCAAGTCTAATTCTGTCACTAAACCCATACCTGTCACCCAGCGCCTAAATACTAGGCCTCAAATTTAAATCCCTCTAAATCTCTCGTTACCGCTGTACTGTTGTTGCTGGGCAAGATATTTAGTGTCCGTCAAAGCACATTTTTTGTTCTGGGTTGAAGTACAATTCCCAATTTAGCAATTTCATAATTTAGTGGTTCCTGCTATATCAGAGCTATTTGGAATCTATCCCTAAAAGGGTATATAATATTGAAGGTGCACATTGGGTCATTCAGAATAACTTCACACACACCCGCTACTGTGTATTTCCAAGTCTAATTCTGTCACTAAACCCATACCTGTCACCCAGCGCCTAAATACTAGGCCTCAAATTTAAATCCCTCTAAATCTCTCGTTACCGCTGTACTGTTGTTGCTGGGCAAGATATTTAGTGTCCGTCAAAGCACATTTTTTGTTCTGGGTTGAAGTACAATTCCCAATTTAGCAATTTCATAATTTAGTGGTTCCTGCTATATCAGAGCTATTTGGAATCTATCCCTAAAAGGGTATATAATATTGAAGGTGCACATTGGGTCATTCAGAATAACTTCACACACACCCGCTACTGTGTATTTCCAAGTCTAATTCTGTCACTAAACCCATACCTGTCACCCAGCGCCTAAATACTAGGCCTCAAATTTAAATCCCTCTAAATCTCTCGTTACCGCTGTACTGTTGTTGCTGGGCAAGATATTTAGTGTCCGTCAAAGCACATTTTTTGTTCTGGGTTGAAGTACAATTCCCAATTTAGCAATTTCATAATTTAGTGGTTTCTGCTATATCAGAGCTATTTGAAATCTATCCCTAAAAGGGTATATAATATTGAAGGTGCACATAGGGTCATTCAGAATAACTTCACACACACGCTTCTGTGCATTTCCAAGTCTAATTCTGTCACTAAATCCATACCGGTGACCCAGCGCCTAAATACTAGGCCTCAAATTTAAATCCCTCTAAATCTCTCGTTACCCACCGCTGTACTGTTGTTGCTGGGCAAGATATTTAGTGTCCGTCAAAGCACATTTTTTGTTCTGGGTTGAAGTACAATTCCCAATTTAGCAATTTCATAATTTAGTGGTTTCTGCTATATCAGAGCTATTTGAAATCTATCCCTAAAAGGGTATATAATATTGAAGGTGCACATAGGGTCATTCAGAATAACTTCACACACACGCTTCTGTGCATTTCCAAGTCTAATTCTGTCACTAAATCCATACCGGTGACCCAGCGCCTAAATACTAGGCCTCAAATTTAAATCCCTCTAAATCTCTCGTTACCCACCGCTGTACTGTTGTTGCTGGGCAAGATATTTAGTGTCCGTCAAAGCACATTTTTTGTTCTGGGTTGAAGTACAATTCCCAATTTAGCAATTTCATAATTTAGTGGTTTCTGCTATATCAGAGCTATTTGAAATCTATCCCTAAAAGGGTATATAATATTGAAGGTGCACATAGGGTCATTCAGAATAACTTCACACACACGCTTCTGTGCATTTCCAAGTCTAATTCTGTCACTAAATCCATACCGGTGACCCAGCGCCTAAATACTAGGCCTCAAATTTAAATCCCTCTAAATCTCTCGTTACCCACCGCTGTACTGTTGTTGCTGGGCAAGATATTTAGTGTCCGTCAAAGCACATTTTTTGTTCTGGGTTGAAGTACAATTCCCAATTTAGCAATTTCATAATTTAGTGGTTTCTGCTATATCAGAGCTATTTGAAATCTATCCCTAAAAGGGTATATAATATTGAAGGTGCACATAGGGTCATTCAGAATAACTTCACACACACGCTTCTGTGCATTTCCAAGTCTAATTCTGTCACTAAATCCATACCGGTGACCCAGCGCCTAAATACTAGGCCTCAAATTTAAATCCCTCTAAATCTCTCGTTACCCACCGCTGTACTGTTGTTGCTGGGCAAGATATTTAGTGTCCGTCAAAGCACATTTTTTGTTCTGGGTTGAAGTACAATTCCCAATTTAGCAATTTCATAATTTAGTGGTTTCTGCTATATCAGAGCTATTTGAAATCTATCCCTAAAAGGGTATATAATATTGAAGGTGCACATAGGGTCATTCAGAATAACTTCACACACACGCTTCTGTGCATTTCCAAGTCTAATTCTGTCACTAAATCCATACCGGTGACCCAGCGCCTAAATACTAGGCCTCAAATTTATATCCCGCTAAATCTCTCGTTACCGCTGTACTGTTGTTGCTGGGCAAGATATTTAGTGTCCGTCAAAGCACATTTTTTGTTCTGGGTTGAAGTACAATTCCCAATTTAGCAATTTCATAATTTAGTGGTTCCTGCTATATCAGAGCTATTTGAAATCTATCCCAAAAAGGGTATATAATATTGAAGGTGCACATTGGGTCATTCAGAATAACTTCACACACACCCGCTACTGTGTATTTCCAAGTCTAATTCTGTCACTAAACCCATACCTGTCACCCAGCGCCTAAATACTAGGCCTCAAATTTAAATCCCTCTAAATCTCTCGTTACCGCTGTCCTGTTGTAGCTGGGAAAGTTATTTAGTGCCCGTCAAAGCACATTTTTTGTTCTGGGTTGAAGTACAATTCCCAATTTAGCAATTTCATAATTTAGTGGTTCCTGCTATATCAGAGCTATTTGAAATCTATCCCAAAAAGGGTATATAATATTCAAGGTGCACATTGGGTCATTCAGAATAACTTCACACACACGCTTCTGTGCATTTCCAAGTCTAATTCTGTCACTAAATCCATACCGGTCACCCAGCGCCTAAATACTAGGCCTCAAATTTATATCCCGCTGAATTTGAATACAATACATTGGGCCAAATAATATATTTGTTGTTGTGGTGAACCATAACAATGAGAAAAACATCTAGTAAGGGACGCGGACGTGGACATGGTCGTGGTGGTGTTAGTGGACCCTCTGGTGCTGGGAGAGGACGTGGCCGTTCTGCCACATCCACACGTCCTAGTGTACCAACTACCTCAGGTCCCAGTAGCCGCCAGAATTTACAGCGATATATGGTGGGGCCCAATGCCGTTCTAAGGATGGTAAGGCCTGAGCAGGTACAGGCATTAGTCAATTGGGTGGCCGACAGTGGATCCAGCACGTTCACATTATCTCCCACCCAGTCTTCTGCAGAAAGCGCACAGATGGCGCCTGAAAACCAACCCCATCAGTCTGTCACATCACCCCCATGCATACCAGGGAAACTGTCTCAGCCTCAAGTTATGCAGCAGTCTCTTATGCTGTTTGAAGACTCCGCTGGCAGGGTTTCCCAAGGGCATCCACCTAGCCCTTCCCCAGCGGTGAAAGACATAGAATGCACTGACGCACAACCACTTATGTTTCCTGATGATGAGGACATGGGAATACCACCTCAGCATGTCTCTGATGATGACGAAACACAGGTGCCAACTGCTGCGTCTTTCTGCAGTGTGCAGACTGAACAGGAGGTCAGGGATCAAGACTGGGTGGAAGACGATGCAGGGGACGATGAGGTCCTAGACCCCACATGGAATGAAGGTCGTGCCACTGACTTTCACAGTTCGGAGGAAGAGGCAGTGGTGAGACCGAGCCAACAGCGTAGCAAAAGAGGGAGCAGTGGGCAAAAGCAGAACACCCGCCGCCAAGAGACTCCGCCTGCTACTGACCGCCGCCATCTGGGACCGAGCACCCCAAAGGCAGCTTCAAGGAGTTCCCTGGCATGGCACTTCTTCAAACAATGTGCTGACGACAAGACCCGAGTGGTTTGCACGCTGTGCCATCAGAGCCTGAAGCGAGGCATTAACGTTCTGAACCTGAGCACAACCTGC
Source organism: Bufo gargarizans (assembly GCF_014858855.1). NCBI lineage: Eukaryota > Metazoa > Chordata > Amphibia > Anura > Bufonidae > Bufo > Bufo gargarizans. The sequence continues at coordinate 682,404,198 of NC_058080.1, read as the reverse complement.
ATGACCAGGCACCTGCATGCAAAGCATGAACTGCAGTGGAGTAAACACCTTAAAACCAAGGAAGTCACTCAGGCTCCCCCTGCTACCTCTTCTGCTGCTGCCGCCTCGGCCTATTCTGCTGCTGCCGCCTCGGCCTCTTCCTCCGCCTCTGGAGGAACGTTGGCACCTGCCGCCCAGCAAACAGGGGATGTACCACCAACACCACCACCACCACCTCCGTCACCAAGCGTCTCAACCATGTCACACGCCAGCGTTCAGCTCTCCATCTCACAAACATTTGATAGAAAGCGTAAATTCCCACCTAGCCACCCTCGATCCCTGGCCCTGAATGCCAGCATTTCTAAACTACTGGCCTATGAAATGCTGTCATTTAGGCTGGTGGACACAGACAGCTTCAAACAGCTCATGTCGCTTGCTGTCCCACAGTATGTTGTTCCCAGCCGGCACTACTTCTCCAAGAGAGCCGTGCCTTCCCTGCACAACCAAGTATCCGATAAAATCAAGTGTGCACTGCGCAACGCCATCTGTAGCAAGGTCCACCTAACCACAGATACGTGGACCAGTAAGCACGGCCAGGGACGCTATATCTCCCTAACTGCACACTGGGTAAATGTAGTGGCAGCTGGGCCCCAGGCGGAGAGCTGTTTGGCGCACGTCCTGCCGCCGCCAAGGATCGCAGGGCAACATTCTTTGCCTCCTGTTGCCACCTCCTCCTTCTCGGCTTCCTCCTCCTCTTCTTCCACCTGCTCATCCAGTCAGCCACACACCTTCACCACCAACTTCAGCACAGCCCGGGGTAAACGTCAGCAGGCCATTCTGAAACTCATATGTTTGGGGGACAGGCCCCACACCGCACAGGAGTTGTGGCGGGGTATTGAACAACAGACCGACGAGTGGTTGCTGCCGGTGAGCCTCAAGCCCGGCCTGGTGGTGTGTGATAATGGGCGAAATCTCGTTGCAGCTCTGGGACTAGCCAATTTGACGCACATCCCTTGCTTGGCGCATGTGCTGAATTTGGTGGTGCAGAAGTTCATTCACAACTACCCCGACATGTCAGAGCTGCTGCATAAAGTGCGGGCCGTCTGTTCGCGCTTCCGGCGTTCACATCCTGCCGCTGCTCGCCTGTCTGCGCTACAGCGTAACTTCGGCCTTCCCGCTCACCGCCTCATATGCGACGTGCCCACCAGGTGGAACTCCACCTTGCACATGCTGGACAGACTGTGCGAGCAGCAGCAGGCCATAGTGGAGTTTCAGCTGCAGCACGCACGGGTCAGTCGCACTACAGAACAGCACCACTTCACCACCAATGACTGGGCCTCCATGCGAGACCTGTGTGCCCTGTTGCGCTGTTTCGAGTACTCCACCAACATGGCCAGTGGCGATGACACCGTTATCAGCGTTACAATACCACTTCTATGTCTCCTTGAGAAAACACTTAGGGCGATGATGGAACAGGAGGTGGCCCAGGAGGAGGAGGAGGAGGATGAGGAAGAGGGGTCATTTTTAGCACTTTCAGGCCAGTCTCTTCGAAGTGACTCAGAGGGAGGTTTTTTGCAACAGCAGAGGCCAGGTACAAATGTGGCCAGCCAGGGCCCACTACTGGAGGACGAGGAGGACGAGGATGAGGAGGAGGTGGAGGAGGATGAGGATGAAGCATGGTCACAGCGGGGTGGCACCCAACGCAGCTCGGGTCCATCACTGGTGCGTGGCTGGGGGGAAAGGCAGGACGATGACGATACGCCTCCCACAGAGGACAGCTTGTCCTTACCCCTGGGCAGCCTGGCACACATGAGCGACTACATGCTGCAGTGCCTGCGCAACGACAGCAGAGTTGCCCACATTTTAACCTGTGCGGACTACTGGGTTGCCACCCTGCTGGATCCACGCTACAAAGACAATGTGCCCACCTTACTTCCTGCACTGGAGCGTGATAGGAAGATGCGCGAGTACAAGCGCACGTTGGTAGACGCGCTACTGAGAGCATTCCCAAATGTCACAGGGGAACAAGTGGAAGCCCAAGGCCAAGGCAGAGGAGGAGCAAGAGGTCGCCAAGGCAGCTGTGTCACGGCCAGCTCCTCTGAGGGCAGGGTTAGCATGGCAGAGATGTGGAAAACTTTTGTCAACACGCCACAGCTAACTGCACCACCACCTGATACGCAACGTGTTAGCAGGAGGCAACATTTCACTAACATGGTGGAACAGTACGTGTGCACACCCCTCCACGTACTGACTGATGGTTCGGCCCCATTCAACTTCTGGGTCTCTAAATTGTCCACGTGGCCAGAGCTAGCCTTTTATGCCTTGGAGGTGCTGGCCTGCCCGGCAGCCAGCGTTTTGTCTGAACGTGTATTCAGCACGGCAGGGGGCGTCATTACAGACAAACGCAGCCGCCTGTCTACAGCCAATGTGGACAAGCTGACGTTCATAAAAATGAACCAGGCATGGATCCCACAGGACCTGTCCGTCCCTTGTCCAGATTAGACATTAACTACCTCCCCATAACCATATATTATTGGACTCCAGGGCACTTCCTCATTCAATCCTATTTTTATTTTCATTTTACCATTATATTGCGATGCTACCCAAAGTTGAATGAACCTCTCCTCTGCCTGTGTGCTAGGCCTAAATATATGCCAATGGACTGTTGCAGTGGTGGCTGACATGAAGCCTGATTCTCTGCTATGACATGCAGACTAATTCTCTGCTGACATGAAGCCAGATTGTCTGTTACGGGACCTCTCTCCTCTGCCTGGGTGCTGGGCCTAAATTTATGACAATGGACTGTTGCAGTGGTGGCTGACGTGAAGCCTGATTCTCTGCTATGACATGCAGACTGATTCTCTGCTGACATGAAGCCAGATCCTCTGTTACGGGACCTCTCTCCTCTGCCTGGGTGCTGGGCCTAAATTTATGACAATGGACTGTTGCAGTGGTGGCTGACGTGAAGCCTGATTCTCTGCTATGACATGCAGACTGATTCTCTGCTGACATGAAGCCAGATCCTCTTTTACGGGACCTCTCTCCTCTGCCTGGGTGCTGGGCCTAAATTTATGACAATGGACTGTTGCAGTGGTGGCTGACGTGAAGCCTGATTCTCTGCTATGACATGCAGACTGATTCTCTGCTGTCATGAAGCCAGATTGTCTGTTACGGGACCTTTCTCCTCTACCTGGGTTCTGGGCCTAAATTTATGAAAATTGACTCTTACAGTGGTGGGTGACGTGAAGCCTGATTCTCTGCTATGATATGAAGACTGATTCTCTGCTGACATGAAGCCAGATTCTCTGTTACGGGACCTCTCTCCTCTGCCTGGGTGCTGGGCCTAAATTTATGACAATGGACTGTTGCAGTGGTGGCTGACGTGAAGCCTGATTCTCTGCTATGACATGCAGACTGATTCTCTGCTGACATGAAGCCAGATTCTCTGTTACGGGACCTCTCTCCTCTGCCTGTGTGTGTGCTGGGCCTAAATATATGCCAATGGACTGTTGCAGTGGTGGCTGACGTGAAGCCTCATTCTCTGCTATGACATGCAGACTAATTCTCTGCTGACATGAAGACAGATTCTCTGTTACGGGACCTCTCTCCTCTGCCTGGGTGCCGGGGCCTAAATATCTGAGAATGGACTGTTCCAGTGGTGGGTGACGGGAAGCCAGATTCTCTGCTATGGAACCTCTCTCCAATTGATTTTGGTTAATTTTTATTTATTTAATTTTTATTTTAATTCATTTCCCTATCCACATTTGTTTGCAGGGGATTTACCTACATGTTGCTGCCTTTTGCAGCCCTCTAGCTCTTTCCTGGGCTGTTTTACAGCCTTTTTAGTGCCGAAAAGTTCGGGTCCCCATTGACTTCAATGGGGTTCGGGTTCGGGACGAAGTTCGGATCGGGTTCGGATCCCGAACCCGAACATTTCCGGGATGTTCGGCCGAACTTCTCGAACCCGAACATCCAGGTGTTCGCTCAACTCTAATTAAGAACTTTTCTATTATTGCCAAGCCTCTCACGCATCCAACTAAGAAGGGAGCTGATCTAGTGAATTGGTTACCAGAGGCCATAAAGGTTTTTGAAACACTCAAGAGGTATTTTGTTAACGCCCCAGTATTAGTTCAACCTAAACAAGAGTGCCCTTTTGTGGTGGAGGTTGATGCTTCCGAGGATGGAGTTGGGGCAGTACTCTCTCAGGGGTCATCAGCTCTCACTAACCTGAGACCTTGTGCTTTCTTTTCTCGTAAATTCTCTTCTACCAAGAGAAATTATGACATTGTTAATCGAGAGTTACTTGCTATTAAGTGGGCTTTTGAGGAATGGCGCCATTTTCTGGAGGGGGCTAAACATCAGGTTACAGTATTTACAGATCATAAGAATTTAATGTTTTTGGAATCTGCTAAACGTTTGAATCCCAGACGGGCTAGGTGGGCATTGTTCTGTCACGAGGGTGTCAAGAGCCACGTCTGACTCCGTTATACCCGGGGTCAGGAAGTCGCAGCGGGTGGCTGCGCGCTCTATGTCTAAAGATCACGTTGTTTCTTAGTGATTGTTTTCTGTGTTTGCCTTGCAATCCTTTTTGTCTCACTCAGGGATCCGTAGCTTCTCCTCCTCAGCTGTTTCTTGTCTGCCACTCCCAACCTCCTTATATTCTCCTCTCACACTTCTCTAGTTGCCAGTTATAGAGCTTCCTGCCTGGACTTCTATACTGACCCACTGGAGCTGTGAATCCTGGTTGTTGTTCCAGAGTGCTACCCTCCGGATCCCTGTTGGGCTTTTTGTTGTCTCCTGTTGTCGCCCACCTGGGATTATATGTTGAGTCTGTATTGTCTGTCCTCCCCTTGGTGTTTTCCTTTAGAGCTAGTGGTGCGGACTAGTGTTCCCACCGCCCTGTTCACTATCTAGGGCTCATCTTAGGGAAAGCCAGGGTTTTAGGCACGTGATCGGCGTACGGGTGAGGAACCCGTCTAGGGACTTCAGGGCAGCCAGGTGCCAGCCGCAAGGTGAGTCAGGGGTCACCACCTTCCCTCTCGCTTGGGCAGGGCCTTCCTCTTTCCCTCCCTCTGTGTCACGTATGTGATAGTCACGCCGATCGTGATATGTTCTTTACACGTTTTCATTTTTGTATTACTTTCTGGCCAGGAAGTAAAAACTTAAAGCAGATGCCTTATCCCGCAGTTTTTGTGCTTTTCAATCTCCCGATACTCCACCAGAACCAATATTACCGGCAGGTGTCATTGTGGCTTCGATCTCCTCCAATCTGACGACTGAAAATACTGCAGAGCAACACTTGGCTCTGGTACAATCTCCTACTGATAAATTATTTGTCCCGGGTCATTTACGTCTCCGACTGTTGGGTGAGTACCATAATTCCGTGTTTAGTGGACATCCAGGTATTAATGCCACCAAGGAACTCGTCTCCAGGTTTTATTGGTGGCCTACCCTGTCTAGAGATGTCCACTCATATGTGTCTTCATGTGAGGTTTGTGCCAGGTCCAAGACTCCTAGGTCTCGTCCGGTTGGGGAGTTACGACCACTGCCCATCCCTAGTATACCTTGGTCCCATATCTCCATGGACTTTATCACTGACTTGCCGGGGTCTGAGGGTAAGTCGGTGATATGGGTTGTGGACAGATTTAGTAAAATGGTGCACTTCATACCTCTGGCAAAACTGCCTAACACCAATACTTTAGCTTCTTTGTTTGTTGGTCCTGTTATTCGGTTACATGGAATTCCAGAGAATGTGGTTTCGGATAGGGGTTCAATTTGTTTCTAGGTTTAGGAGGGCCTTTTGTCACAAATGTAACATCTCTTTGTCTTTTTCTTCGGGCTTTCATCCGGAAACCAACGGTCAAACTGAACGTTTGAACCCGTCTCTGGAGCAGTACTTGAGGTGTTATATCTCCGACAACCAACAGCTGTGGGTGAGGCATCTGCCCCTGGGTGAATTCGCCATTAACAACTAGGTGAACTCATCTATTGTCTCCTTTTTTTGTAATCTTGGTTTCCATCCGCATTTTAGTTCATTTTCACCGTCTTCCTCACAAATTACGGAAGCTGATCTGGTAGCTAAAGAACTGTGCACAGTTTGGGCCCAGGTTCAGTCGAACCTGAGAGGTTCATAAAACCAATGTGGATAAAAAGCGCTCTCAAGGAGTAGACTTTGGGTTAGGTGATAAAGTATGGTTATCCACCAAGAATTTGTCCTTGAAGGTACCTTCCAATAAGTTTGCACCACGGTTTATTGGGCCTTATGAGATTGTTGTCATTAATAATCCTGTGACTTTTAAGTTAAGTGCCTGACTCTTTTCATATTCACAATGTTTTTCACAAGTCTTTACTCAAGAAGTATGTGTCCCCTGTATACCCTACACAGAAATCTCAGCCCCTAGTGGAGGTTGCAGGGCAACCTGAATTTGAGATCTCTAGGATTATTGATGTGAGAAGGGTCTGGAATAGTGATGAGCGGCAGGGGTAATATTCGAATTTACGATATTTTGCGAATACTTTTTAGAATATTCGTCAAAAATTCGAAAATTCGAAATTTTGCGGGTTTTTGTTGTTGTTTTTTTTACTCGAAAAATCGGCAAGGTAATGAATGTGTAATATGCGAATTTTCATAATTTGAATGTTCGGATTTAAATTTTTATTGCGATTTTTTCAACTTACAACTATTAGACAAAGAAGATTATAGCACTATATTAGCTAAATTGCTCTATATTCGATTTTTTTTTGAATATTCGCTATATTGCTATAACTTAGTTTTTTTAAATATTCGTAATATTCTAAAACAAGAATATAAAGCAATATAGCGAAGATTTGAAAAAACGAATATAGAGCAAAATTCGCAAACACTACTACTCCTAAAGTCAAGTATATTGCAGCCTTCTTATTGGCCCACAAGCTAGAAGCAGGGAGGGATAAAAAAAAATCGAATTAAAAAAAAAAGGGAAAAAAATTCCAATATTCCAAATTTTGAATATATAAAACTATATTCAAAATATTCGCGAATTTTTCGAAGTGCCTATATTTGCGATAAAAATTTGAAATTCGAATATTCGTGATCAACACTAGTCTGGAATTCTTTTCAGAATTTGGTCCATTGGAGAGGTTTTGGTCCTGAGGAGAGGTCTTGGGTGCCGGCTAAGAATATGCATGCTGAGAGGTTGGTGAGAAAATTCCATCTGGCTCACCCGGAGAAACACACTCCAGAGATCATGGGTCCGGTGGCCGCTTGTGGAAGGGGGGTACTGTCAAGGGGAGCCGGTGGTGCACTCTCCCTTCGCAGCGCCGGCAGCATTCCAACCGCATAGCGGAGCGAGGACGCAGGCGGCGTCCTCGTCTCCATGGGGGCTAGGGGGCGGCGAGGATCCGGCCGTGCATGCCTCCTAGGCGTGGTCGGCCTCCTCCGTCTCTTAGACAACAAGCAGCAGGAGAGCTGAGCGCCGATAATGATGATCAGCGCTCCTAGGCTAGGTTGGGCTGTGTTATGCGAGTCACGTGACACTGGCCACGTCATGTGAATCACCAGTCTGGGTTATTTAAACAGGCAGCCTGCTGGCCACAAGTTGCCTGTGATTGGTCTTTCTACCTTCACCCGCATTCCTATTTACCTTGCTATTGTGTTTGGACCTCGGCTTTGTTTCTGACCTAGACCTTGTTACCTCCTTGGAATTGCCGTGACCTCTCGGCTTCTGACTTCGGTTTGTTTTGACCTTGCTATTGTGTTTTTCCCTTGAGTATCTGTGTGACCTCCTGGCTTTGACCTTTGCTTACCTGACTCTATTACGTATTACTTTAGCACCCTTTAGGCCCCTGCACGTATCTAAGATAGGGACCGCCGCCGAGTTGTATGCCGTCAGTTAGGACGGGGTGTGCAAGTAGGTAGGGACAGAGGTGTTGTTGGAGATCGGGGCTGCACTCTTCCCTCCCCACGTGACAAATAGTATAGTATTTGACATTATATTGTATATATTAGTGATTTGTACTAGTAGTATTAATACTGGACATTATATTGTATATACAGTATATGCTGTTTGTACTAGTAGTATACTATTGGACACTATGTTGTATATATTAGTGATTTGTACTAGTAGTATAGTATTGGACACTATATTGTATATAATAGTGATTTGTACTAGTAGTATAGTATTAAACACTACAGGTCCTTCTAAAAAAAATTAGCATATTGTGATAAAGTTCATTATTTTCTGTAATGTACTGATAAACATTAGACTTTCATATATTTTAGATTCATTACACACCAACTGAAGTAGTTCAAGCCTTTTATTGTTTTAATATTGATGATTTTGGCATACAGCTCATGAAAACCCAAAATTCCTATCAAAAAAAATTAGCATATCATGAAAAGGTTCTCTAAACGAGCTATTAACCTAATCATCTGAATCAACTAATTAACTCTAAACACCTGCAAAAGATTCCTGAGGCTTTTAAAAACTCCCAACCTGGTTCATTACTCAAAACCGCAATCATGGGTAAGACTGCCGACCTGACTGCTGTCCAAAAGGCCATCATTGACACCCTCAAGCAAGAGGGTAAGACACAGAAAGAAATTCTGAACGAATAGGCTGTTCCCAGAGTGCTGTATCAAGGCACCTCAGTGGGAAGTCTGTGGGAAGGAAAAAGTGTGGCAGAAAACGCTGCACAACGAGAAGAGGTGACCGGACCCTGAGGAAGATTGTGGAGAAGGACCGATTCCAGACCTTGGGGGACCTGCGGAAGCAGTGGACTGAGTCTGGAGTAGAAACATCCAGAGCCACCGTGTACAGGCGTGTGCAGGAAATGGGCTACAGGTGCCGCATTCCCTAGGTCAAGCGACTTTTGAACCAGAAACAGTGGCAGAAGTGCCTGACCTGGGCTACAGAGAAGCAGCACTGGACTGTTGCTCAGTGGTCCAAAGTACTTTTTTCGGATGAAAGCAAATTTTGCATGTCATTCGGAAATCAAGGTGCCAGAGTCTGGAGGAAGACTGGGGAGAGGGAAATGCCAAAATGCCTGAAGTCCAGTGTCAAGTACCCACAGTCAGTGATGGTCTGGGGTGCCATGTCAGCTGCTGGTGTTGGTCCACTGTGTTTTATCAAGGGCAGGGTCAATGCAGCTAGCTATCAGGAGATTTTGGAGCACTTCATGCTTCCATCTGCTGAAAAGCTTTATGGAGATGAAGATGTCATTTTTCAGCACGACCTGGCACCTGCTCACAGTGCCAAAACCACTGGTAAATGGTTTACTGACCATGGTATTACTGTGCTCAATTGGCCTGCCAACTCTCCTGACCTGAACCCCATAGAGAATCTGTGGGATATTGGGAAGAGAAAGTTGAGAGACGCAAGACCCAACACTCTGGATGAGCTTAAGGCCGCTATCGAAGCATCCTGGGCCTCCATAACACCACAGCAGTGCCACAGGCTGATTGCCTCCATGCCACGCCGCATTGAAGCAGTCATTTCTGCAAAAGGATTCCCGACCAAGTATTGAGTGCATAACTGAACATAATTATTTGAAGGTTGACTTTTTTTGTATTAAAAACACTTTTCTTTTATTGGTCGGATGAAATATGCTAATTTTTTTAGATAGGAATTTTGGGTTTTCATGAGCTGTATGCCAAAATCATCAATTTTAAAACAATAAAAGGCTTGAACTACTTCAGTTGTGTGTAATGAATCTAAAATATATGAAAGTCTAATGTTTATCAGTACATTACAGAAAATAATGAACTTTATCACAATATGCTATTTTTTTTTAGAAGGACCTGTATATTGTATATACCAGCTATGTGTACTAGTAGTTTAGTATTGGACACTATGTTGTATATATTAGTGATTTGAACTAGTAGTATAGTATTGGACACTTTATTGTATATATTAGAGATTTGTACTAGTACTACAGCATTGATATTACTGGCACTATTTCCAGGTATAGGCAACATAAGAAGCATCATTTTGAGAAAGCCATGTAGATAATCCATGCCATCTCTACCTTACTATAGCGACTATTTATTTTGAAGGATACTTTGCTCTTCTGCATTAACCCTTCTATATTTTATCCTATTATCACGATGCAGAACTAATTACCTCAGTTTCAATTCAGGAAAATTAACAGTGGAAGTAGATTTTGATAGAGATATAAGATGCTCTAGTCACGTGACATGACTTAACTATGGGTGTAGAGATTTGTAATTCCCAGAGAGCATGTTTTGGGTTTAGAGGTTAGAGATAATTGGATTGGAATTTACCAGGGGGATTACTTATACTCTTGTGAGTGTATGTCACATATGCATGTCCCTGGTGAACATGGAGGACGAGAGCTGAAGAGGTTAATCACAGCAGGGGCAACCAGGCAATATGTCACTTTGCCGCAGGGCATACACATAAGCACAACCTCATCATACACACCCCAAACCTCAGCCTGTAACCAGGATTATGCTCTTAGGCTAACTACTCAAGCATGTTTTTCTCTGCTTCATCTCAAAGTACTTCATTAAAGAAAATAATTATAAAAGCGCAAACATTCATTTTGCCATAGAGATCAGTCGTTAATCATATGCAAGGCCTGTATACAGCCTTTCAGTAAGCCTCAATGAATTTGCATTCACTTTAAATTAGGGGGAAAAAAACTGGTTAGAGGAATTAATAAAAACCTATCAAGTAAATGCAAGAAGTGAATAGCAGCACAAAGCAATATCTGGGAGCGACAAATAAATCTACAGATTAAAGGTAAGATAATAAATCTGGAGCAGCACAGATGAGCGCTTAACATGAATTCTGAGCCTGGGGCAAAATAGAGCTTTCTAGGATTCATTAAGAAAAAAAATTGTTAAAAAAAAAACGTAATGTTTGCATTAGTATAAACATAAAAGTTCATGGCAGAAAAGGATCAAATAGTCTATCTACTATAACAATAATGAATGTAATAATAAGAATAATGCTGAAAATGTATCATGTAATTTTTGCATTGAAGCCTACTCGATGATCACCACAAAAACTTTTAGTGACTCTCTACTCTGATTCATAGAGGAAGCCTTTATTATGAGATATTGCATAACAGACCGTATACAGGCCAGATTGACAGTGGTTGTCCAATTAAGACAACTTATCCCCTATCAAGATTGGGCATAAGTGTCTTCTCAGGGGGATATCCAACCATTGGGAACCACTCCAATCACAACGACAGGAGCAACAGACACTGTTCGCCACTCCATTCATCTATATCGGACTTCTGGAGGTGACCGAGGACAAGCACTTGTCTGTGTCCAGCAGTCTCATAGAGCTGAATGCAGCGCACATGTGTGTGTGCATAGGCCCCCCATTCTTTTGGTCAGATATCCCCAGTGGATAGGGGATACGTTGTCTTAATGGGACTACCCCTTAATGCTGTTTTCTACCACTTTTCTAAAAATCTGTTTTGTAAAGTGGCAGAAAACTAGATTAAAGGGTTTGTACCAAGATTGATGGAGGTCCAACCCACAGTGATAACAAGAACAGGTTCTCGAGTCCCCAGGAATGGATGGAGAGATGGTGAAGCATGCCACAATGCTGCCCTATTTATTCTCTATGGGACCGTTGAAGATAGTCAAGCACTATACATAGCCCTATAGAGCATAAATGGTGCATCAGCATGACCATTGCCCCATTCATTTGGGGAACATGGGACCCCATGATCTCGTTATGAGTGGAGATCCCAGTTAGAGATGAGCGAATTTCTTGAAAATTCTATTTGGCTGCTTCGCCGAACTTTTCGAAAACATTCGCTTCGTGATTGTACCCATTTCATACAGGATCGTGGCATCTGAGTGTGAAATTAAGAATAAAAAAACTTACTGCCTCCTTTTTCTCGCAACGGGCCATCCGCTGCCATCTTGCTTGAAGATCTCGGCCAAAATCCTGTGCAGCGCGAAATTTAGTCATAAAGCCGCCGTGATGTGGAATCTTGCGCCTCTTAGGATTTTGAACGAGATCTTCAAGCAAGATGGAGGCTGGTGGACCGTCGCGAGCAAATGGAGGCCGTAAGTTAGAATTTTTTAGTTTTTTATGCTATTTCAGGTTAAATCGATTCACTAACACGAAGCACGAAGAAATTCGGATTCTAGGTGATTCTAATTTATCCTTAAATTCGGATCGAATTCCACTTTCTGGGTTTCGATTCGCTCATCTCTAGTCCCAGTAGTTGGGCCCTCACTGATAAAATGCTTATCCCCTATCCTGTTTATATCTTGGTACTAAACCTTTATTGAGGGCTACAGAGTATGAATCCTCATCCACTCTTCTTGACACATCTGGACATGTCATAGTAAGGCTACCTTCACACCAGCGGTAGCTAGAACGCATCAGGCTGTTCTGGCAGGCAAGCGGAGGATCGAACGGACAAAAACCACAGTATGCAGATGCGGATGAAGTGTTCGTTGGACCCCATTATACCTAAGGGGGCTAGTGGACATTCTGTCCTCATCCAGCATTGTCAGATCCGGTAAATTCCGGCAGGCTGTTCTCTACCAGAATTCACACCACTGGTGTGAAACTAGCCTAAGTGGCACAGGTGCTTTATGAACATGGCTTTTGGGTGGAACACCATATTTTTCAAAGCATTTACACCAGAGAACTGCCATAAATCAATTGATAAATCTGTCTCAGTCAGCTGTAGCTGGTGAATCTTCTCTACATACTTCCGTCAGTTGTAGTTCACCCTTCTTGACCATTTAAAAGTTTTTCTAGATTGTTTTCCATGTACACACCTTCAAAAAGAGATAGCAGTAAAGACCCTAAAGCTCTACCACTACACTGTTTGGCTTCAGTTTAATAGTCGGTGATGAGGCTAGGAATTTGTTCACCTGGGGTAAAGATTTTGGCCCAGATTTTCTAATGTGTCTGCACCTAGAATCTGTCTAAAAAGTGGTGTAAATTGGCGCAATTCGGTGCAACTAAGGTTTCTACAACTTTTTCTGACATTCTTGAAAAAGGGGGTTGGGTTTAGTGGGAGGGTGGCGCTTCATGGGAAAGAAGAATGAAGAAAGAAGAACTTAGATACAACATTTTGCACCAAATATCTCCACAATTCTGGCATAAAATTCTGTAAGGGAGTAATATCAAGATATGACTTTTTCCACTGTTGTTTTGGAGTGTCTGCTTTTGATTGAAACCATTTTTGTGATAAACTTACAAAATGTTGCATGCCATTTGTTTCATAATTTCATAAAATACCTATGGATTTTTCAGTCTAAAGTGCAGGGCAGTTTCTAGAGAATTTTGCCAACAGGGCGAACAAAACAACACCCCCCATTCATGTTTAAAGTCTCCACAGATCTCAGTTTGTTCACTTTCCTTTTCTTTTCAGTTTGTTTCCAGAAGCTCATGCGCAAACATCTTTGGCCAGGGGTGCGCAGCCCCCTCTGCCACAAAAAAAGACACCAGTATTAATAAATGGCACAGGGAAAAGGAGGTCTGTTACCGATTTTGCATTAGCTTATACCTTTGACTTTGGCTTGTTGTTTCTGCAGTCCACCCGACCCTCTATAGTGAATAACCTCCCTATATAGTTGCCCCTTTTAACACTGCCACCCTGTAGTGTCCACCAATACTATGCCCAGTGCTGGCCCATGTGCCGACATTAGTTTACTTTAAAACTGCTCAGAACATGATAAAATAATAAAAGTAGTGAAACTTTTTTGATCCCACCGCTCACTTCCCAATCACTGGCTGCAGTGGTCTCATGTCTCAGTGGACGGGGACATAGAAGTACATAGACCAGCGAGGACACGGGAAGTAGTGGAAGGAGTGCGGAAGGGATCAGAGATGGATCACTACTTTTATTATCACATTCAAATCAGTTTTAGAAAATGAATTTTACATGGCTGGATAAATCCTTCTTAATACAGAGCCCACATGAGATCTCAAAATTAATGATGCAGACCTCCAGACAAGATCTCAAAATTTATCCAGATTCCAGATCAGTCCCCAAATTCATACAGACCCCAGATTAGACCCAGAGTCAGCCCCAAATTCATTCAGACCCCAGAACAACCCCCAAATTCATACAGATCAGCCCACAAATTTATAAAGGCCTAAAATGTATTCAGACCCCTGTCGCCACCTATAACCTCCACCTCACTCCTTAGTACATTACATGCAGCCATCAGACTAGAAAATATATATATATATGGTGTATACTCCCCTCTCTGCTTCTCCTCCAGACACCATCGCTCTTGGTTTAGCGCTGTGTCCTGGCGTCAGTGCTGCACTATGTCCTGACATCACACAGCGCCAGGTCATAGTGTGCTCCTAATATATGTGCAATACGTCCTGGAGATGTGCGCTGCCAAGACATAGTGCAGCACTAGTGCCGCCACAGTATCTCCCCTCATACACTGAGCACCCCCATCATCCACACAGTATCTCCCCTCATACACTGAGCACCCCCATCCTCCACACAGTATCTTCCCTCATACACTGAGCACCCCCATAATCCACAGTATCTCCCCTCATACACTGAGCACCCCCATCATCCACAGTATCTCCCCTCATACACTGAGCACCCCCATCATCCACAGCATCTCCCCTCATACACTGAGCACCCTCATCATCCACAGCATCTCCCCTCATACACTGAGCACCCCCATCCTCCACACAGTATCTCCCCTAATACACTGAGCACTTCACAGGTCAGTTGCCTGACTCCTCCCCAGATAAGCTCCTCCTCCTCCCCCACACAGCCCTCAGTGCCTTGTCCTCTTCTCACACTGGCCCCGCCCCCTTGCCTGACACCTCCCACAGATCCTCCCTCCTCCCTCACACACACTGCACAGGCTGTTCTATCCCTAAAAATACTGCAGCCAGTGGTGTGATTCAAATTTTTACCAACAGGTTCCCTACTCAACGGCAGATACGCAGCGTCACGACACATGTTTACATATACATACACCATAAATATGCAACATACATAAATACACCATATATACACTACACACACATACCACAAAACTTTGAAAAAGCCTAAGGAGCCAAACTATCAGTGCTGCTCGAAGTTTTTTTTACAGCATTGGCCCACACCTCTAACTCCTCCCAATGTCTATCTGTACATGTCCCAACCCTGCTTAGTCTCCATTGTGCTCCCCACACAGTAGTCATGCCAGATATGGGATGGTTGGGAGGTATGCATACATAAACAGACTATAGACACTACACTCACATAATCACATATACAATATACAACATACAGTATATAAATGACACCTAGGCTACGCTTAGAGTAGATTTACCTACACCATATACATTTTATACACATTTGTACCTAGCACTAAATACATTATGCATACATATTATATTCTGTGCTATCCAGAATACAGCACCACATACCTCTTACATCAAGTGACTTTCCTCTGATGCAGACCTTCTCTTTTTTTTATATTCTCCTTTGAGACCAGACCGCCATGATGATTTTTCACCCATCTCTCACCTCTATAGTTTGACAAAAGACATCTTAGGTTCCTACTTTTCCATCCTCCTCCTACCTTTTTAACAACTCACCTGCTACCTTCAATAATAATAATGTGCACTAGTTCAAAAATCCTCCCGTTCTGTGTGCCAGTACAAAAAATTCCCTCAGTGCCCCCAGTTGAGCTAATGTCCCCATAGTGCCCTGATAATGTGTGCAAGTATAACATACCCCTATATAATGCCCCTAGTAAATGCTCACATAGTGCTCCTCTCCTCTTCCCCATAGTGCCCCCATAATGTGGCAGTATGAGATTCCCCCATAGTGTCCCCCAGAATGTGCCAGTATAAATGCCCCTTCTTAGTACCCCCATAATGTGCCTATATAATATGCTCCCATAGTGTTCTCTCCCCCCTCCAACACCATAGTGTCCCCATAATGTGCCAGTATAAGATTCCCCCATAGTGTCCCCCATGTGTCAGCAATGTCCCCAGTAGTTGCCCGCATAGTGTTCCCAAGGATGTGCCAGTAGATGCCCCCATGTGCCAGCAATGCCCCAGTAGATGCCCACATAGTGTCCTCCATATGCCAGCAATGCCCCCAGTAGATACCCATGTGCCAACAATGCCCCCAGCGCGCCACAGAAAAAAAAAAAAAAAACACTTGCCGTATTTTTCCCTTTATAAGATGCACTCCCCCCCCCCCCCCCAAAAGTGGGGGGAAAATGGCCTGTGCATCTTATAAAGCGGATACTTCGCTGGCCGCTATGCTGCACAGCGCGGCCAGCGAAGTATCAGTGTGGAGGGAGGAGGCGGGGACACTCATGGCGGGGCCGGTGCAGTGACTCTACTCTAATACACCGGGCCCCGCAACTGTTAAATACATTTAATCCGATCTATATCTAAATGTATACCGCACTGTTCGGTACTTACTGACCAGCAGCTCACTCAGTCATGCGCCGCCTGCCCCGCCTGCCGCAGCTCCTTCCTCATGCGCCGCCTGCCACAGCTCCCTTGGTCATGCGCTGCCTGCCCCGCCTGCCTGTTCATTCATAAAGTGAGATAAGCAGGCGGGCAGGCGGCGCATGAGGAGGGAGCTGCAGCAGGCGGCGCATGAGGAGGGAGCTGCGGCAGGCGGCGCATGACCGAGGGAACTGCCGGTCTGCGCCATCTTAATGCTATACTTACGGTACTACAGTAAGTACCTAACAGTGTGGTATACATTTAGATATACATCAGATTGAATGTATTTAACAGTTGTGGGGTCCGGTGTATTAGAGTAGAGTCACTGCACCGGGCCCCGCCATGAGTGTCTCCACCTCCTCCCTCCACACTGATGCATCTGATGGGGGATCTGTAGATGACACTTATGGGGATCTGTGGATGACATAAGTGTCATCCACAGAGCCCCATAAGTGTCATCCACAGAGCCCCATAAGTGTCATCCACAGAGCCCCATAAGTGTCATCCACAGATCCCCCATCAGTGTCATCCACAGATCCCCCTATAACAGCGCATCATCCACATATCCCCTATAACAGCGCGTCATCCACAGATCCCCCCATAACAGTGCGTCATCCACAGATCCCCCATAACAGTGCATCATCCACAGATCCCTCATAACAGTGCGGCATCCACAGATCCCTCATAACAGTGCGGCATCCACAGATCCCCCATAACAGTGCATCATCCACAGATCCCTCATAACAGTGCGGCATCCACAGACCACCATTAGTTCAAAACCTACCAAAAGCACACCTTTTGGTTCAAAATATTTTTTGCTTATTTTCCTCCTCAAAAACCTAGGTGCGTCTTATCATCGGGTGCGTCTTATAAAGCGAAAAATATGGTACCTCCAAGCTGTCAGCGATGCGATGCAGTCTTTTCCGGCCTAGTGTCTGCAGCCTATCAGAGAAATAGGGAAGAGAGACGCCTCTCCCTTGCCCTGCTGCAGTGTTCATCTGCATCGCCATCCTGAGGACGGTGATACAGATGAATGTAGGGAGATGAGCGCTTTCAAATGAATGGGCCTCAATACCAAGCACAGCTGCTATACAATGTACAGTCTCTTCAAAAACTGATCAAAGGGGAGGCTGGAAGTCGGACCCCCATAGATAAAATATTGATGGCCTATTCTGAGGATAGCCCATCACTATTGAACTCCAGGATAAACCCCTTTAACACTTGGTACTGGTGCTTCCCTAAATAACAACTAGGGCACATCACATGCTCCATGAAAGCTGCATCCCTTTTTTCTGATTGGGGACTGTCAGACATGCATTTACTTAGTGGTATATTTGATCCTAACTCAGAGGTGATTGGTTCTCTTTAGGAGAAAATACGAAGGAGTAATATTTTTCTTGTCCATTTCTCTAATGAGCCATTTTGTTCACTTATATTAAAATATGGCAGATGCATACATGTCTTTCAGATAATTGTATTCACCTACATGAAGTAATTTAATTAGACTTTACCATATTGCACCGTATTGTTAGTAATGTTTTACAGTGCAATTTATCTGTACAATTATGGGAATAGGAAGAAATGACCTCCATTTAGGAAAAATATTAAAAGCAAGGGAGAGCTTGAAAGGGTAACAGGAAGGCAATTATGTACCCCTAGGCCACTTTTATTTTCCACGTGAGAGGCCAACTGCAAAATATGGATTAAACTTCAGCTCAGCACGCAGCCAAATTATAAGTCCATTTTATGTGGAGTGTAATATGACTTTATACTGCATGCCATGAACCAGGGCAACTTATTATGGCCTATTGCTGGTAATAGATATACAGTATGTAGCCAATGCTCTGGTTTAGAGATCAGCAAATTGGTTCAGAACAAATTGTTTTGGTGATACGTTTTGGGCGAATCGCGCAAAAACTGAAGGATCACATGACACTGGGAGGCAGCAGGGAGAGGGCTTGCCCAAAATGACTCAGACTGATAACATGTGTGTGTTGGCTGTGTCTGCCCATAAGAAACTATGGACACAAGCTACCAATCAAGATGTCATAGGGAGAGTACAAAGAGAGTATAGGGAGAGTATAGGAATATTATTAGAGTTTTATCAAGGAAAGCATAGAGAGTGAGAGACAGGTCACTCAGAGATGTGTTCTCCGTTGCAAAAGCCTGAAAACCTTTTTTTTTTGTAAATGGACAGCCACCCAGCCTTTTTCTACAGCTCATAAGCTTATTGCCAGCACCTCCAGCATTAATAGCAAACATTCTGTTGCAAACGCTAAGAAATTGCTCCCCTTTTTTCTTAAACAGTTTCAATTTATCTACCGTTTGTAATTGGATATTTTAGTGTATCAATATACCTATTTCAGTTAACGCATTGTATTACTTCAATACCGTACAGTTTCAGCTAACGCATTTTACTGCAATAACTGGATTAGTGTAACCCTGTTAGTGAATGTGCTGCATTCAATATACCATGCATACCATGAGATTGTGGACTGGATGGCTCATTCCTTCTCTCAGAAACAGCAGCATGAAGCATAGGTGACTTCTTTGTCAAACACCTTGCCTTGAACCCAGAGGTCACAGCCTTCCTCCTGCTCCTCCTCCTTGCAGACCCAGAAAAGCCTTTCAGTTGCATCATTCACTGATCTCTCCTCATAAAACACCTTCTTATTTCCAAAGAAGAGGCAACAAAACACCATGTGCTGTGGAAGAAACTCAAGATTGTCTTCCTGTTAATGAGCTGTGAGAGAATCATCAGCATTAGCGTTTGGACTGCCAAGAGGAGAAGGTTCAGTCAGAAGAACCAATACATACAGTCATGTGAAAAAATTAGGACACCCTTTGAAAGCATGTGGTTTTTTGTAACATTTTTAATAAAAGGTTATTTCATCTCCGTTTCAACAATACAGAGAGATTAAAGTAATCCAACTAAACAAAGAAAACTGAAGAAAAGTCTTTTCAAGATCTTCTGTAAATGTCATTCTACAAAAAAGCCTATTCTAACTGAGGAAAAAGATAGGACACCCTCACATGTATTCCCTCTTAAATTGGCTCAGATCTCACACAGGTATATCACACCAGGTGCACATAATTAGTAGATCGTTACTCTGCATGTTGAATGAGGCTTGCCCTATTTAAACCTCAGACATTTAGTTTGGTGTGCTCCTGACTGTTGAAGTGAGAGTGAGCACCATGGTGAGAGCAAAAGAGCTGTCAGAGGACTTCAGAAAAAAGATTGTAGCAGCCTATGAGTCTGGGAAGGGATTTAAAAAGATCTCAAAAGATTTTGAAATCAGCCATTCCACTGTCCGGGAGATAGTCTACAAGTGGAGGGCTTTCAAAACAACTGCCAACATGCCCAGGACTGGTCGCCCCAGCAAGTTCACCCCAAGAGCAGACCGCAAGATGCTAAAAGAGGTCTCCAAAAACCCTAAAGTGTCATCTCGAGAACTACAGCAGGCTCTGGCTACTGTTGATGTAGAAGTACATGCCTCTACAATCAGAAAGAGACTGTACAAGTTTAACTTGCATGGGAGGTGTGCAAGGAGGAAACCTTTGCTTTCCAAGAGAAACATCGAGGCCAGACTGACATTTGCCAGAGATAAAGTTGACAAAGACCAGGACTTCTGGAATAATGTTCTTTGGACAGATGAGTCCAAAATTGAATTATTTGGACACAACAGCAGAGGACATGTTTGGCGTAAACCAAACACAGCATTCCAAGAAAAGAACCTCATACCAACTGTGAAGCATGGAGGTGGAAGTGTCATGGTTTGGGGCTGCTTTGCTGCAGCAGGACCTGGTCAGCTCACCATCATAGAATCCACGATGAATTCTACTGTGTATCAGAAGGTGCTTGAAGAACATGTGAGACCATCAGTTAGAAAATTAAAGCTGAAGCGGAACTGGACCATGCAACATGACAATGACCCAAAACATACTAGTAAATCAACCAAAGATTGGCTGAAAAAGAAGAAATGGAGAGTCCTGGAATGGCCAAGTCAAAGTCCAGATTTGAATCCCATTGAGATGCTGTGGGGTGACTTGAAAAGGGCTGTACGTGCAAGAAACCCCTCAAACATCTCACAGCTGAAAAAGTTCTGCATTGAGGAGTGGGGTAAAATTTCCTCAGACCGATGTCGAAGACTGGTAGATGGCTACAAGAACCGTCTCACTGCAGTTATTTCAGCCAAAGGAGGTAACACTCGCTATTAGGGGCAAGGGTGTCCTATCTTTTTCCTCAGTTAGAATAGGCATTTTTGTAGAATGACATTTACAGAAGATCTTGAAAAGACTTTTCTTCAGTTTTCTTTGTTTAGTCGGATTACTTTAATCTCTCTGTATTGTTGAAACGGAGATGAAATAACCTTTTATTAAAAATGTTACAAAAAACCACATGCTTTCAAAGGGTGTCCTAATTTTTTCACATGACTGTAGCTTGATGGTGTTGATAGTGGTGGTAGGGACAGTGGTAGTAACAGTGACACTTAGGGCAAATACAGACCAGGAAATTGGGAGGGGGTCGAAGGTGACATATAACAGTCTCATAATAGTGGCAGGGTGGGTGAGGACTATGATGATGATTGTTTGCTGTTTGTAACCTGGGAGCCAGGTCAGAGTGCTGAGGAGGAGACATCTGCTTTGTCTTCAGCCAACGATAATGGATTTTGTGGCCAGAAAACAGCTCTACATGCTCAGTCAGCAATCTGTTGTGAGCAAGCTGAACTGTTGTGAGCAAGTTGTTCTTGGTGCAGTTCCGCACCTTCACCAAAATGTAATACTTCTCTACAATTTAATTCTTCTCTATGCCATCGATTGGACTTTGGGTCAGATGTCCAAAGTTGCATAGTTCCGTGCCTTCTACAAAATTTAATTCTCTAAAATGTAATTCTTCTCTGTGTCATCAAGTTTGACTTTTTACCAGATATCCATTTTAAAAAAATCTGTAAAATTGCCTTGTTTTATAAATGACTGTGACCTTTCCCCACCACATACTGTGGACTTCTGGGTAGGCAGATTGGAACAGTGTCCAGAACTGGCCTAGTTTGCTTTTTCTGTACAGTTTTTTTTCAGCCTGCTGTCATGTCTGATAGAGTTTTCAATGTGCTAGATGGCGTTGTCACAATGGACAAAGTTGTCCTCCGGCAATGTACAAAACATCACATTTGTCCAAATGAAGAAGGGCTGGATACATGAGGATTTTCACACATCTCTGGCTGAGGCCAATGAATATAACTGCCATTGCTGACCATAGCTATTGGTCGCCGGCCCCATCATGCTACTGTTTGCCTGCCTGCTATCATGTTCTGCTCTGTATCATCACTGCCACAGCTTCTACTACTGTGCGCCTACTACACGGCTGCACATAGATCTATACTACTACTTTGTTTGTTCCATGCTGTGTTGCTACAGCTGCCCCTACTGTTGCTGCCACATTTCACGATTACCCTACCCTTTCCACATCCACTCTGTACTACTACTAATTCCAATTATAAGGCAAAATTTTCCAGGCTGGCTCAGAACAAACCTCTGTTTCTTCTGAAAATTAGCACTTGTGTGTGTATAAACAGGGCCAGGCATCTACTCCCATAAAGGCATCATTTTTGGGACATTTGTTAAGAACAAGCCACTCTTTTTTTGCAACACCATGTGTGTTTATACACAATCTGCCCCCAGCAAGGGACAATTTTTGGAATGCTTATACATTTTTCAAAATATAAAAAAAGCATGCCTTTACTCATAGCTATATATATGTCAGTCTTACGCTGACATTTTCTAGTGAGCAAAAGATAATAGGAGAACTCAGTGTCATCTACAAAGATATACCAATTTTCAGGGCAATTGGAGCACATTTTTATTCAGGTAGAATCAATATGGACACAATTTTTGTTTTAATTCTATAAATCAACAAAAATTAATTTCAAGTTTGCTAATTTCTACTCTGGTTCTATTACCTACTTATCCATCTTACACCCTAATATAAGTGGGTCACAGTTTATTGCTGGTGAACAAGCAATTTATCTCTTATTATTAAACTTTAGAAGGCCCATAACAACTGATAAATTGCATAAAAGCAGGAAAGATGATATCAGTACCAGCTGGAGATGCCAAGTGGTAAAACGGTATTAGCTGCAAAAAGTGTCTCCTGCACCGATCTTTTTACACAGAGCTTTTAGCACATTGGATTCCACTGTGGGGCTGCACACATCGCTGCTCCCACCTGTGCTAACTCCGAAGACTATTGACATCTGCATGGATTCTGAAGAGCTATTTTGTAATTATAATGGGGAAAAAATAAAGAATATTAAAAAAAAAATAATCTGCCATTTAGAATAGTTTTTAATAAACTTGTTCAAAAAGTTTGTTACAATTCAATGTTTGTGTCTTTAAACGGACACTACAACCAATAGAAATTGCACATATTAACCACCTATATGTGAATATTCAATGTTTTTTTATTTACAAATATTTATTTATATTTTTACAAAAAAACTAGTTCCTGTCCTGGTTTTTCCCCCATTTTAACACGGTAAAAAGACTCATGAAGGGATGAGTGATTCAATCGCAGCAGCATACATTACATTGCAATGCTCTTCTGCAAGCATCTTTGTCTAGGCCTGTCAAAAGAACAATAGAGCTGTCATACTACTACTACTACACCTACTATTATATTGAGCATTATCCTGCAGATATTATCTGCTCATCACAGCAGCAGTAAACTAACACTGGATTACTTATCTGTACAGGAGTTTTATCTTTATGCACTGAAGTCTATGGAAGAACAATATTCAGTATTTCATTTTCAATGGCATAATACTGCCGAAATAAAAAATATAAATAGCCATAAATTGTAAGAAATAGTTTTCTATGAATTGATTTAAAAAAATAACCCTTTCTGATGGAAGTGTCCCTTTAAATATGTAAATAATCATGACATCGTGTATGATATTGTTACCATACTGGTTTACAAATCCATTACATTTCTACACTTATTGCTATGCTTCTCTTCTCACATACTGTCTGTTCTCTTATTTTGTTATTTTAATAAAAAAAGAAAATGAAATCCCATGTGTAAGGCCGTCAGAAGCCTTACACATGGCTCATAGTGATGGCTCATAGTAAAATCTGATGAAAAGCTGCCCATAGACAATGCAAGTTGTGACAAAACCCATGTTTTAGGAATGTCCAGGCTTTTGTACTTCGTCTGCTGTTTGTGTAGTAGTTAGCCCTATTTCGCCCTTTAAATGTACACAAACTACCTCATCTGCCTGTGACGCAGTTAGCGAACACAATGGACATTGCCTGTGACGCAATCGACAAACACAATGGGCATTGCCTGTAATACATTTAGGAAACTCAATGGTCTTGGTCATCGACTGCATGGAACTATGTCCGGCCCCTTTATTCAATTATCTCCAGGGTAGAGAAGAGGGGTTTTACTGTTCATGTGGGAGTGTGTTATATATTACTGTATATTGATTGGTCACTGTATTTTGTGTACCTGTCCTCCACAAGGTCCCCGTGGGAATAACCCTTGCTGGGGGACTTGCATAAAAGGCTGAGCTGTGGTCATCAATAGAGGAGATCTTTTTACCCCCTTCCTGAAGTTTTGGCTCCTGTTTGGGTGGGATTGGGAGCTATATATTCACAACACCTTCGGATTTACTTGGATTTCGGGAGACGCTGTACGGATTTACTCAGCAGGAGTGTAAGATATCCGTAACACAAGTGTTTTCTATAACGTATTATAACTGTATGATATGATGAGTCCATCTCAAATTGATATTTCCACCATCACAATATATCTCTCACCACAAAAATCGGTCAAATCCAAACCCCCACCACCTCCTGCTGCTTCAAGCAACAAAATCTTGATAAATCCACTCTCTTCAACCCAGAGACCACATCATCTCCCATCTAGACTACTGCAACATTCTCCTCTGTAGTCTGTCCTCTAATATTCTAGCACCCCTTTAATCCATCCTCAATTTAATTCTCCTTGTTCGTTTACTTCGCCTGCACTACTTGTACCCTTATACAGCTCTACCGTAAGCTCCTAATACCTCTCTACACCAAAGCTTGCCATACGCATTTAATGGCTGTCGGTCGAATGATCGCTTAACCAACAGCTATCTCTTCCCACTCCCCCATACATGTTCGGTTCGAGTGTATGTTTTGTCAATGGGGAGAGAGGCTAAAGCCACTGCCAGACACTTCTGGCTTATTTCCTAGGAGAACAAAAGGATTGGGTGAAAATAATCAGTTCACCCAATCCCTAACCCCCTCCTAACATCGTCTAGCAGGGGATAGTTGGGAGCTCCCTATACACATTAAACTGTAGGCTGAACATGCCGTTCTTGGGGACCAACAATACAATAATGTGTATAGAGACCTTTAATCTTTGGTCCTTCAAGACCTTCTTCTCTGCTCTTCAAATCATCCTCTTCAACATTTCTTCACCACACTAGCTTAACTCTTCCGACTCTCTCCCGCCACTCACACTTTCAAAAACAGCCTCAAAACCTACCTCTTTAGAAAACCTTACATCTGCAAAGACAATATAAGCAGCTTATAACCTTACCTTCTGCCTCTTGCCCTTTTTCTCAAAGACTGTAAGATCCTCTTGGTCAGTGCCCTTTTTCCTTCTGTACTAGTCTGTATTTTTTATTCTGGTGCGGCCATGCATTCAGGTTCCTTGTTGCAGTATTCGAAGCCAAAGCCAGGAGTGAATTCAACAAAAAGGAGAAGTATTATCTGTCCTTTATACTTTCTCCCCTTTTACGATCTACTCCTGATTTTGTTTTTTAAAAACTACATCGTGAAACCTGTTGGTGGACAATGGGCATCTACAACATCTTCAAATGTTTGAAATTTAAAAATGTCGTTGTGCTTGGCCCTGTCAATCAAAGTGCAGAGGGTACGGCAGTTGCAAACAGAGCAGACCCTCTAGGTGCCCCCATTGCCCCTAGAGACTCATTTGCATATATTGAACCTTAATTTTTCTCAGAAATGCGGGCACATATGAACATAGGACCTTCAGCTGCCAAGCGCACATGCAACAGGTCAGCTAGTTTCATAGCTACAAAGCTGCTGACAGATGCCGTTTAAAAATCTGCACAGCAGGTCAATTTCTGTATGGAAAAGTAGATGACGTTTGTTAAAATTTTCTCCATGTTCCTGGTACTGTAATCAACTGCACATTTTACCTACGCAAATTTACAGGTAAAATCCGCAATATTTTCATCCCATGTGAACTACAGTGCAATATACAGCAAGCGATGCAACATTGATGCTGTGGGATGCATACCTCCACTGATTATAATAACACCATATTCTGGAATAGGAATCACAAATATGCTCAAGGTCTAAGTGAATATTTTCAGAATATACAAACCACAGAAATAAAAGTAACCAGAATACTAGTTCCGTGACACTGACACAACATTTTAATGACATGACCATGACTGAGTGTGTCATCGTGAGTTGAGTGCTCAAAAGGTAGAAATTCTTAATGCCGACAACTTGACACAAAACTTCTATATTCCTCTAGTGGACACAATTTCGATATTTTTTTAGTTAGTTCAGTAACTGTTTCTTCTTTGTTCACTTAAACCCCATATGAAGCCTGAAGTCTCTCATTTCCTATATAGAAAGTATGGAGGTCATTTATTATTACCGACGTTTTAGACGCCGGCCTTAATAACACCTATAGCTGGCACTGGATTCGCCGAAGTTATGAAGAGGTGCCGGCCTCTACATACCTTCGGCGTATCCAGCTCCAGTCTAAATTTAAGATGGCTTTCTTGCTGGCTCATATTTAGACCATTTTCTATGCCTTAGGCTGCATGCACACGACTGAGCCATGTTTTGAGGTACGCAAATTGCAGATGCCGCCGGTGTGCATTCC
Organism: Bufo gargarizans; assembly: GCF_014858855.1. Taxonomy (NCBI): domain Eukaryota; kingdom Metazoa; phylum Chordata; class Amphibia; order Anura; family Bufonidae; genus Bufo; species Bufo gargarizans. Next base: position 682,377,894 of record NC_058080.1, on the reverse strand, counting down.
GCAATTTGAGGAACGGAATAGGCCGCCCATAATAGAAATGCCTATTATTGCCCGCAAAATGGACAATAGGACATGTTCTATTTTTTTTGGGAGGGGCCACGGAACGGAGCATCTTTTGCGTCCCCATTGAAGTGAATGGGTCTGCATTCGAGCCGCCAACAATGCATGTGAATGAGGCCTAAAACAGGCATGGAAAATGATGAATGAGACGGGCCTATCAACCTGTCACCTTCCCGGGTCACGCCACGTCCACTTTTTTAGACCTGGCGCAAGCTTACAATATTCTGGACCAGAAATCCGCTTAATATAGACATATTTCTGGATAGCAAATGACCCCCTATATGTTTCAATCTCGTAACAGTGTCTACCAAATTATATTTTCCTTAAAAGGATTGCGCTTGTCTTGGCGTGAAGCATCTACCTCTACATTTTATGGCATTTTGACAACTGAATGGATGCCTCGTGGGAAAATGCTCTGACGGGTAGTCTGTTATAGGAGACACTTGTGAGAGCGAAAAAAAGGTACTCTGAGCTAATTCAGTGAGATAATTTGCATGCCATTACCCAGAATTCTCCTCGGGAATTAATCACTGCGTGACATATGCCAGTTGGTTCAAGTATATTTGCAGGGTTCATGCACATATACAAATGCATACACGATGGAAACGCGTCCGATGACTTTGAGGCTATTATGTTATAGGTGCTTATGTTGCATTACAGTGTTGGAGGCTTTGACATGTCATGTGCTCGTTTGCACTGACTTTTTCTTGTATTTCAGGCCTCTAGCACTTAGGAATGTGTTAGTTTGCATGCTGTTAAGATGCAGACTTGCACTGATTAAACTGTCACATGTTACAGGAGGGACGGTTGACAGTATCAGGATTATGCTGCGAGGGAGCTTCTAGCAATTTCAGAAATACAAATTTACCAGGAGATTTGACTTGTACATTTTAGGTTTGGGGTATATCGATTCCAGCAGCAGTGGATTGAAAATGGTAAGAAGGAAAAGTGGTGGAAAAGCCTGATAGCCTCTGACCCAAAATTATGCATTTCTGTTAAAAAAAAAACAAGGGGATTGTAAACCTACAGGAATACATTGTAAGGGTAGGGGAGAGAATAATGGAAAAATATTACAAAATAAAATGCATTTGATTCCATTTCTATTTGGCTGGTGCAAGCTGCAGTCATTATTTCTTCTGGCCTCGATCACCAGTGTACGTCCTGCAAGGAGGCTAAATCATTTGTATCGAAGCACATTGCAAATATTAAAGAATTCATTACAGAGCCGATGCTCGGTGGAGGGTGGGGAATGGCCTGACATTAAATCTCTATGCAATCTGAGTTTCGGTTAATATGAAACCATACAAGCATTTCAGCTCTCCATAATTTGCATAGGGTATAGCATAGCAGGTTTTATTCTGCAAGCCTTGCACACGTTGGAGTAATGACTCCGCACTTGTCTTCATGCGCCTGGGGAATGGCTGAGTGGGAGCTTATTCTCCAGCTGACAACATTTGTCTTGCAGGCACTGCTCCACTTCACTGCTCTCCGGTCTGAGCCGTGCCCACTCAGCCCCTTATCCTTATTATTAGAGAGATATAATCACACACTGGGCACCAGCCGAATACAGCAGTGATTCTAACAAGCAGAATAGTTTAGACTTTTGTATAAAACCACCTTTTATATAGCAGCATCTTCCCAGACAGACGTAAATGGAACAGGCCAAAGGCACACAGATTTCCGTTTCCAATTCTGGTCATGACGTGGACAATATACTTCATTAGAGGAAGGAAGCATTATTTTAAAAAATATATGAAAGGAGAGATGTGTCCGAGCGTTACAGTCAGAATCAGTATGAGAGAGCAGTTCTCTTGATCCCTAGAGCCCTCCAGACTAGGGATGAGCGAGGCGATTCATACGAATAGATTGGTTCATCTGAACCAATTCTCCATCTGTCCCTCTACAGACGATTCCCCACTGTGTCGTCAGATTAACATGGCCACACATCGGCGTATTCACAGATTATATCTCTACAAAAACAAATCAGTGATTGTAAAGACGCCACTAAAATTTGTTTGGAGGTGTATGCAAATTCCTTGATTCTGATCTGGAGGCAAATCATCCCGCATGTGCTGACACCTGCTGCAACGGCACGTACGCTAGATTATCAAGGTCACGTGAGATGTGTGGCCGTGTTAATCTGCCGGCAGAGGGAACATCTAGAGCTGTGGGGACGCTCCCTTTCAAGGGTACATTTTGTTTATATGAATTGATTTGCTCAACCCTACTACAGATGTTAACTACTATCAGATTTTCCTGCACCATAAGATGCCCTGGATGGGAAGATACACCTAGAGTTTTAGAGGAGGAAAATAAGAAAATAAATATTTTTTATCTGACCTCAGATCAGATCCCCAATCTTTATCATACCTCAGATCAGACCTCCAATCTTCATCAGACCTCCGATCAGACCCCCAATCTTTATCATACCTCAGATCAGACTCCCAATCTTCATCAGACCTCAGATAAGGCCCCCAATCTTCCTCAGGCTTCAGATCAGACCCGCAATTTTCATCATACCTCAGATCAGACCCCCAGTCTTCATCTCCTGCTCCAGAAGGCGACGCCACTCAGGAGAGCCAGCATAATCTTCCTGTATTGTTGCACAGTGACCTGATGTTGCACAGCATCAAGTCAAAGTGCATGCTTACACACACTAGGCCCTGACACTGTACACTGTCAGGACACAGCGAGGAGCCCATAGAAAACCAGGGAGTGGTGAGTAAAGCCAGCACCCGCTATATTCAGTGCTCCCAGTCCTACTAATGAGCGCTTCCATAATGGAAGCGCTCATTAGTATTAATATTATGAAACACATTGCCATTCTTCCCCCACCCCTAAAAAAAACTGCATCTTATAGTGCAGGAAACGCAGTACTTTCAAATTATCCTGATGTAGTCCGTTTGGCTACATCCATGGCTTTGCACCATGATAAAAGTCAGGAACATGTCTACTACCAATATATCAGGATGCAGTCCAAAACTCCAAAATTAGTTACTACAGTTTTTATATGTTTTGGGGGAAGAGGTTGGGTTTGAAAGTCTGAAATTGCTCCTTCGCCCCACATAAAAAGTGTGAGTCTTTCACATACCTACCAAACATTCACTAACCCTCCAAGCCCAGAGCCCGCACAAAGGCCTGGAACGAGTTGCGTTCCACTCTTGGTACGGCTTAAGTAGGCATGTCTGTGCTGTAGTCTCTGGCTAGGCTGCCACCCAAGCATGGGTTCTAAGCCTAGGTGGCCCCTGGAGCAGGTGGGTAAGGAACCCAGTTTGATAAGAACTTAGCTTCAATAAGTGTTTATGAGCTGCCAGGAGTTCAGACATAAGGGCTACCTATCCAGCTATCAGAGCATCTGTCTGACTTAATTAGTGTAATACAGAAAGAAATGGTCTGCAGAGAGACTGACTGAAGGCCGTAGAACAAAAATTGTTAATTTTTTTTAATGGAGACCAATTGAAAAATGAGCCCAAAATGAGTGCAACACAATGATAAAAAAAAGTTGCACCCAAAAGTGTTCATAGCCTTTAACCACATTCCCATTGATCTGATTTACTTTAACACAGAAATCTTAATTTAAGGGGTTGTCTCATCTCGCCAGTACTAAGGCGAGATGAGGCACAGTTTTGACCACCTCCTGGCCGGGAAACAGCAGAACGCTCAATCAGTGGTCATTTCCAGTCTATGAAAGCAGAAGCATGAGGTAGAGGGCAAAGGGGGTACAAATTAAATTTAAGCCACTCTGAGCCCAATGGTGGAAAAAACCCTTTAATGATCCTTTCATTTTAATGTATGATGAATATGGTGTCCACACAGTTTCTCTTATCTGTTATGATGCAGTACAGTCCTTTTCACAATTTGTCTACCACACTATAGGGGAACTGGACTACGGAACTGTTCTAGAACCTGGAGAAACTAAGATTTTCAGCAGAAGCTGCCAAGACATGTTTTAGGTGCCTGGACATCTCCACTCATGCTTGAGGCCTTGGTTTTATTATTGTCAAATAACTATATTTATATAATTATACCGTTTGTATCAGCAGCTTCCCCATTCTCCATTCATATTTTTCATGTACAAGAATTGATCATGACAGTGGCTTTGGAGTTTGTTCAGATTATAAAGAGAGGCAATGATTTAATTTGTGTAATGTATAGTATTGTGATTGCCATGAATGCAGAGGACGACATCATATGGTCTGCTTAATAATTTACTAAATTCCTCTTAATTGGTTATTTATCAATTGCTGTAATGCCGGGAATGTCGAAGTTGAAATTCAGTCAGGCATATATTAGACTTCCCTCTAATACTGTATACAGCTATACATTTAATAGATGTAACTTTACTTTTTGATTGCAGATGGGCTTAAAATGGAATGTGTCATCAGAAAATGATTCAAATTCCGTTTTTATGTTTATCATATCTTTTTAGAATTTCTGTTGATTTTTGTTTTCATTTTCTATGTCGATCTATATTTAAAAAAATACCTAAAATCAAGCAGTGTTCACATTGCTGGCTAAGCCTGATAATGCGGAGACTTCTTGTTCTGTATTGGTAGCTTTTCAGCGGTTATCCCATTATCATCATAGCTAGGATTACAATGTCAGATATCACCTCTGTATAGATAACAACATTCACAGTATATCACAGCTTATTTACTCCACAAAGGTCACAGATCGTGCCTATAAAATCTCCTATAAAGGTCAATGAGGTCCACTCCTGTCCATTGTGGCCCATGTGGCTGCTTTCAAAGAACAGAAAGTCTTGGCATTTTAAGCCTAGTGACCAGTGTAAAAACTGCATAATTTTAGGATTTAAATAAATAACTAGATAGATTATAGATAGATAGATAGATAGATAGACATGGAACATTTAAAAAAAATCACAAAAAAATGTTTTAAAAAAAGTGTTTAACATAAAATTTGATTTAAGCAATAGTTAATTTTCTGATGACACATTCTCTTTAAAGTGAACCTCTAGTTCCAGAAAAAAGTTTCACATTAACTAGGTAAAGAACAGAACACTTACATGGTGCCCTCCTTTTCATCTTTTAGCTGCAGATCCACCAATTCCCAGCGTTCCATACCGATGCTATTACATGCAGCGATCACCTATGTAGCATGGGGAGGAGCGAACATTATGCCATCACTCGGCCCCTTGCTGTATAGTTATTTGCCGGCAGCTGATCGCAATTAGACAGCACGATCTGGCGCTGGCAAATCATGATCTTTCAGCATGCTGCAAGAACATGATTGCCCAATTAACGAGAGTATGCTTGTTTATCAGGCAATCGGCGGCAGTATTATACTGCAAGATGATCGCTAACATGCATTTCTAGCGATTATCTGGCAGAAAATCTTCAAGTGTGCTACAGGCTATAGACTATAAACGTCTTGGGAGTTGAGATTTATCTCTGAATGGACACTCTAAAACAGATGCACGCTGATTTTGCAGCTGCTATGCTGGGGGTCCACTGTCAGTGAGAGCAGAGCTCCGCATAGAGTAGGCAGGGACCGTTCCTGGGTGTCCCTGCCTTCTGGTTCGCTGTATACACAGGAGCTCTGTGTATTCAGCTAAGGAAGCGATATGCAGCTTTGTATTCAGCTAAGGAAGCCCTATGACTGCCGAGCTGAGAGGCTGCAGGAGCTGTCAGGTCTTCCGGAAACCTCGATCAGCCCTGCACTGAGGCTGTACAGCATAGTATACTACTGTACAGCCTCTATGGCGGGTTTATTTCCCCTGTAACCGGGGCTACAATATCAGCTCCAGTTACAGGAGAAATCAATAGTGAACAAAAAATTAATGTGATGTTGAATGTATTTTATAAAATAAAATAATAAATGTTTCACATGTAAAAAAGCACCCTTTTCCCCAATTGTCATTGAGAATGCGCAGTTCCTTCCCCGAGGCTGATGCCAGCAGAGGGAAGGAACACTATACCGGCACTGTGCATGTGCGAGCTCGCGCATTGCGAGATTACGGCTATCTAACGGTGACGAAAGGAGGAGATTCGGAGGACATAGGCGGTGCTGGGCTCCTTCACAGGCGGGCATGGCTGGGCACCAAGAAGGTTCGTACAGCCCCTTGGTCACCTTACAAGACTAATTTGCATATCTCTAAAATCCTTTTTTAAAGAAAATAAAAGCACACAGCCCTATAGGACCGGTATATTGTGGACATGCTAGCGGCAATCTAGCCGTGCATGTCCGCAGCTCTATAACCTAAAACTTGGTGACAGAATCCCTTTAATTTTTTGCGCACGGAGAGGGAATGATGCGACAAATTTATTAAGAGGTGTACATCTCTCAATTAATTGGTTAGATATTTTTCCAGCAGGGTTTTTACAGAGTCTTTAGTAAATTACCCTCACAGACTATGAGCTTGGTTGCCACTCTGGTTAAATTTCAAAGTATAGTTGAACAGAGCTATTCATAAATGGAAGGGCACAGCACTCGGCTAAGTGTTATCACTCCTTTGATGGGGACCTCAGCAACTGGACCTCAACTAATCAAAACTTCTGATATGATATAGTGACAGGGACAGACTGGGAACTAAAAGTGGCCCTGGAAGAAACCTAAAGTGGCCCCAATGTTGTAGGTGGGTCCAAATTGACAGAAGGTGGAGCAACACAAGTAGAGGGGGCTAATAGAAGTTGGCAGGGTTAGCACCACCATAGTGCAGCACATAATACCATCCCACAGAACCACATAACACGGTGCAGAACAAAATACTTCCCCAAAAGCTTATCCCTCTATGGTGGCCATCAATAGCTGCCAAGTTCTGTCCTCCTCCTCTTCAAATTGTCTCTAAGATATGGAACAGGGGGCTTAGCAGCTGAGACGTGGGCCACAGGAAATGCTAGCAGAATGCTTGGGTGTATAGGGAGAGGCATTACCAGTAGAAAGAGGGAGGTGCTCATGCCGCTCTACAGAGCACTAGTGAGACCTCATTTGGAGTATTGTGCTCAGTACTGGAGACCATATCTCCAGAAGGATATTGATACTTTGGAGAGAGTTCAGAGAAGAGCTACTAAACTAGTACATGGATTGCAGGATAAAACTTACCAGGAAAAATTAAAGGACCTTAACATGTATAGCTTAGAAGAAAGACGAGACAGAGGGGATATGATAGAAACTTTTAAATACATAAAGGGAATCAACAAGGTAAAAGAGGAGAGAATATTTAAAAGAAGAAAAACTGCTACAAGAGGACATAGTTTTAAATTAGAAGGGCAAAGGTTTAAAAGTAATATAAGGAAGTATTACTTTACTGAGAGAGTAGTGGATGCATGGAATAGCCTTCCTGCAGAAGTGGTAGCTGCAAATACAGCGAAGGCATTTAAGCATGCATGGGATAGGCATAAGGCCATTCTTCATATAAGATAGGGCCAGGGGCTATTCATAGTATTCAGTATATTGGGCAGACTAGATGGGCCAAATGGTTCTTATCTGCCGACACATTCTATGTTTCTAACACCAAGCCAGCCCTACCTTTAGCATGCCGCTTGGACTTTCTATAGTGCTCCCAGTAGTATGTACCCAGCCAGCAGCAGTAAGGAGGACTCGGTGGCCCTGTGGAACATCGGCCCATCAGGAAGATTCCCTGTAGGGTCTATGACATAATGGCCATGAAGCAGATAAGTGTCATGCCCCACTCTGACGATGTGCGGAGGTCGGCCAGGATAGCAGCACGAGTTTAGTATTTGTTTTGGTGCCGTGCTGGATCCGCCTCTCATCAGGTGCACTGGGTGGAGTCATTAGTTTAAATGGCCTCCAGCTAAGTGCTCTGAGCGGATTATATTGATCATTGTGGTCTGGGAAGCTTGGAGGGAAGGTTGGCTGTCAGTTCCTGCTCTTTAAGATAAGTGTCATTTCTAGTTTGGTTGTTTGTGTCATCTATCCCATCCAGGTTCTGTGCAAGCAGGCTGCTCCTATTTCCCCACTTCACCATCTCAGGGAGTTCAGGGTTTTGTCAGCCCATGCTGGAGGACACAGCACACCTACCTTCAAGGTCTGCATGTGGGCTGAGCAGTGCAGGGAAAGAGGTCAGGGATGAGCTAGGAGGTGACCCTTCCCCTGTCTCTCTTCCAGAGCCTGGTTGGTGCGTTATCTGTTATACTGAGTGCATGTCCGCCGTGACAATAAGTGACTGCAGTGGTGCCCCTAAGACAGAGAGGTCCCAGACTAAGTTGGCTGCATCCCTTATTTTAAAGGATGCTGAGAACTTTAAAGCCATCCACACCACAGGTTCTAAAAACAAGGCTCCTGGGAATTAGTCCAACTGTCATAGAAAGCAGATGGGGCAAAAAATCTCTTTATATTCAGGAGGTATATGTGGGGTGGGGTCATTCAGCAACAGAATGGAGACTCACTCTTTGCTATGGTGCCCCTCATATCTATGTCTGCCCACTGCTCTCCAGCTTTCATAATTCAGATAGTGTTTTTATAGTAAGTGACCTTTATTAGTCATGACTCTTGTACACAATTTTACCTTCCTCCTGTCTTATAACAATAGCCCCGATGTGAGAAGGTGAGGGGTTAGTTCATTTTCTCCTTTGTAAACAGTAGATAATAAAAAGAACCCGCACTTGTCGCACTTTTTTAACTTACACTTTCATTATGACTGTTTGCTAAGGTGAGCAGCTTATTTCCTGTAAAGATGCATTGCACCGATTCACATATACCATTATAACCTATATTTGAATGGAAAGGTCAATAGGATGTTGAGATGACTAAGTTATATTTATAAGTGATGGCCTTTGAGCAAATCCTCCATATATTTTCGTTATGTTTGATTTGACATTTTAAAATAGATTTTCTGCCGATTAAAGGAGCTTTCCATTTAATTTAGTGTACTTAAAATTACAAATTAACTTTATTGATTATATTCATTGCGACTAAATGAATTTTTGTAATATGCTGTAATTCTTATTTATTTATTTTTTACTTTTCTTTACAAAATAGGCACCAGAAGTTCAGGTGCTTATTGCGCTTTAAAATCCGTACTCCTGTACACTGCTGTGTATAAGAGTACGGATGCACTGAGGCCGCACTGAGCGCTGTACAGGCCGGAGCTCCATAGTACATCACTGTCCCTGCCAATACCAGCACTGTTCTACTAAAGCCTGGCCTACATGGCCTATGTCAAGCTTTAGCACAGCAGGCACAGGCAGAGATGTGCTATTTGAGATCCTACACTGCACTCTCTGCGCTCAGCTAATAACTTGCATCGGAACAGTAAAAAAAAAAAAAAAAATTGTATATTACGAAAATTCATTTAGTCAAAGTTATAAAGTTAATCTGAAAGTTTTAGGAACATTTTAAAGCCGCAGGACTAAAAAGTCGGACATGCAGGACTCTTTAGTCCAGCAGCTTTCGCCGTGCACCGCCATGCTGCGCTGGAGCTCAGCCCCCATCCCCATTATAGTCAATGGGGACGGAGCGTCGATCCGGCGGCTCGGCGAAACAGCGGAAGGACAGATCCGACAGGGAGACCAGCCTGCCGGATCCGTCCTGCCGCAAGTGTGAAGGAGCCCTTAGTGAGCACTTCTCCTTTGCCGAGATAATCCATCCCACCTCACAGGTGTGGCATATCAAGGTGCTGATTAGACAGCATGAATATTGCACAGGTGTGCCTTAGACTTCCCACAATATATACAGTGTGTATATATATATATATATATATATATAATAAACAATATATTAGAATTTTTGGCATTGCATTGATCTATAGGTATTCTCTTGTAAACCCTGTGTCTTCTTGGTTTGTCAGTTCAGTTGCTGTAGGTAACATTTTGGTGTCCATGAATGTGCTGTAATCGTTCACAATCCATCTCCATAGCCTGGAACTGTCGCTGTTAACTGTTGCCTCTGTGCATGCTCAAGCACTTCCATTGCATCCACTATACTGTCCCTGCTACTGCAGACCTAGAGAACCATACAGTAGGGCAAAGTTCACACTCTGTATACTTTGTGCAGATATGCAGTGCCCAGTGGAAGTCAATAGAGTTTTTCTCACACAGGGTACATGCTGTGGATTTTTTATGCAGATTCCTTCTTGAAGTTTAAAGAGGACCTTTCATTACAATAAAAAAAATCTAAACTAAGTATGCTGACATGGAGAGCGGCGTCCAGGCTATGAGCTGAGCGCTGCGATTGGCCAGCACTACAGCCTGGGAGAAGGAGACGCCCAGGAGAACAAGAGCAGGCTCCTCCCAGTTGAGCCGAAAATCTGAAGATACCGGAGCCTATACCGGGAGAACGGAGCGGCGCCCTGGGATAATAGTAAGTGCAGGGAGATCCCTGGGCGCCGCTCTCCATGTCAGCATACTTAGTTTAGATTTTTTATTGTAATGAAAGGTCCTCTTAAAATTTTTGCAGCATGTTCATTTTCTTGCAGATTGCGTTTGGATTAGTCGAGCATTTTTACGACTGAAGTCAATGAAGTTCTGAAATCCACATAAAAATCTGCAAGACAGAATGATTTACTTGCAGATTTTATTGCAGATCCGCAATATCTGCATAACATTTAATTGCAGATTTACTTGCTGATTTCATGCGGATTTCATCTGCACGAAAATCAGTGATGTGAATTTAGCCTAGAAAGGGTAGAAGGACTAAGGGAGAGCAGACCATGTAGATGAAATGTACACCCCTTCCCCAGTGCAGAAGCCTGTAGTTTGCATGAGCAGAAATAGAAAATGGCTTATTAGGGTCCTTTTCAGCCACAGATCACATGACAAATTACACCATATCTTTATTTAACAAAAAACTGGCCAAAATGCAGAAGCTGTGTGCGAAAAATTAAGTAAATACTTCCTCCTTAGGAAATAAGAGGGTAAGTAGCAGCCAGGTTCTGCTAATCAAATGCCATTGATGAATTGGTCATCAGCAAGTGTGACCACCTCTATAAGAGCAGAAGTTTTGGCAGAAACCCATCAGCAATAAACTCCACAAATCTACAGCGAGAAAGATTATTCACAAGTGGAAAATGTACCCCAAGGTCAGACCGTGCAATGCAAACAAGAGCTACATCTAAGACTCTACAGGCCTCAGTGTTTTAAATGTTCAAATTCATGACAGTACAATTAGAAAAAGACTGAGCAAGGATGGCTTGCTTGGAAGGGGTGCCTGGAGAAAGCCTCTTTGTAAAAAAGAACATCACAGCACTGCTTAAGTTCGCAGTTACATCTGAACAAACCACAAGATCTCTGGAACAATGTTCTTCGGACACTTAATGCACTGCACCATTTTTGGTGAAAACCAAAACAGAATAAATCAAGACAAACACCTCATACCAACTGCTACAGGACCTTGGCATGTTGCTGTCATCGAGTCAACCATGAACTCCTCTGTATAAGTATTCTAGAGCCAAATGTGAGGTCATCTATCCAACAGCTAAAGCTTGGCTGAAACTGGGTCATGCAATAGGATAATGATCCCAAGAACACCAGCAAATCTACAACAGAATGGTTGAAAAATAAATGAATCAAGTTGTTGCAATGGTCCAGTCAAAGTCCAGACCTCAACCCAATTGAAATGCTGTGAGATTAAGAAGCAGCTTTCATTGCATGAATACTGTTCCATTTAAGTTCTAGACTGTTGTTTTATTGTTTAGCCGCAAGAGGTCGCTGTTTCCCATTCACAGCTCACTCTCTATTCGGATTACAATATGTGCAGTACGCAGCCCTGCAGGGTGAGGCGAATGGTGAGGTCACAGGGGTAGTTACTAACCGAGGGTGGTTATAGTACTCACAGTCTTTTATATACCCTGGGCAGACGTACAGCAGTGATGGAGAGGCTGGCACAGGAGTCCTCTGGGGCACTCTCTGTGTATAGGGACCAGGCCTGATGGTAGGTGAGGTGCCCTGGATTTTGCAGGTTTTTAATGTGCCGGTGGCAAGATCCCTTTAAGTTCGTGACGCCAGTACCGGTAACGGTGGCACATCGATTTATTGAAGTAATAATAGAGGAACACGATGTTGTGGTGAACCAAAACTTCTATTTACTGGAATAATTAACTATGTACAGTCTTTGGTCAGAGTTCCATATGTAAGAAGCAGTCACAAGCAGGCTTTACATCAATGGCAGGCACAATGTTCTTGCAAGATACTCAGAGGGTTAAACACTTACAGATCAGGCTGCACTTTTCCTCAGAATCCTGTCTTTATACCAAGGCCCCTATGCCCTATTGCTGGCTTTATCCTTGGTTAGGGGAAACTTCCTCTGGTATATATCTCCTTGCGTTAAATAGATCCTTCTGCCCTTCAGCTCTCTGGTTCAGCTGGAAACACTTTTGCTCTGCTCTGTACTCTCATAGGAACTTCAGGTTTCTCAGGAGGCAACTCTTCCCCTGGTGACAAGCTAGAAGCCTGGGCTGTCTAGCTGCATGTCAGAAGTTGGCCTTCAGCTCCACTCTGGCTTAAGTACCCACTCTCTTCTGACTCTACATACTTCTGACTACACCATCCGATACTATACCCCAACCATGGGATGATTGTTCAAGTAATGACTAAGCCTATGGCAATCATCAAACTAAATACATAACCTACACAGAAAATGCCAGACCGCTTATACAAATTAAATCCTTTATTACAAAAAATCACAATTAAATACATACATGATTAAAAGAAATTGGTACAGGAGATAAAAAACGACATCACTGGAGGAAACATACAGTGGACGCAAGTCCTTGTTCATTCACCATGATTATTCACTAAAGTGCATATGTACGATTCAAATGAAAACAGGAACATAGGACAATTACCCATACTGTGTCTCCTCCAGGATGGCGCCAACCCCAACACGCGTTTCGGCGTACCTTCGTCTGGTACGCCGAAACGCGCGTTGGGGTTGGCGCCATCCTGGAGGAGACACAGTATGGGTAATTGTCCTATGTTCCTGTTTTCATTTGAATCGTACATATGCACTTTAGTGAATAATCATGGTGAATGAACAAGGACTTGCGTCCACTGAATGTTTCCTCCAGTGATGTCGTTTTTTATCTCCTGTACCAATTTCTTTTTATCATGTATGTATTTAATTGTGATTTTTTGTAATAAAGGATTTAATTAGTATAAGCGGTCTGGCATTTTCTGTGTAGGTTATATACTTCTGACTACACAACTCCCTTCCCTGAACAGGACCTGACTATTTATACTAGGGGTTCCCTAGCTCCCTCTACTGTCTAGGAGGAGGAACTACACCCTAACAGGCCTGATACACACATAACAGGGAAAAATACACATAAAAACATTATATAAAACACAGTGACCCTGTCCCGCAGGAGGTGAGAACAATGTGGCCCAATTAACCCTTGTGTAGAGCCCACATTTACCTAGTGGGACACTACATAACCAGCTGCTTTGAGGTTGCCCGTCCTCGGCGCAACACAGGGGGCCCTGCCCAGCTGGAAACTGTCACCTGAAAGACAAAAATGCAAAGCAGGCACATATATCTACATTTGCAATAAAATATCTGGCAGCTCCGCTGGCAAAGGAGCAAGTGTGGTGAAAAGGGGCGTCGTTCTCTTCATGCAGGATAGAACAGGGGACATGGGCGCTGACCTGGTACAGCGTATCAAGGAGACCCAGGGTAGTCCATAATAATAAAACACAGTAGTCCCATAAAACAGCAACTCAGAGGCCCAATTGAATTAGGGTCATCTCTGGGCACATCTCTTTAAGTTTAAGATTGCACACATAAAAGTCACAGCACATAAAGTCCACATCTCAGGGATATTTTTCCCTGGCAAGTCCTGGGATAATAAAATAGTGCTGCAATATCCCCCTACTCAACCTGAAAAGGGGGTTAAAAGGGTTAAGTGCAATAAAATAACAGGCACAACTTGGTGTCACAACCAGACAGCTGAGAAGCTCTGACAGAGGCCTTTCAGAACCTCCTCCTTGACTTTCCTTGTTGTGGTATTCAGTTCCTCATCTCGTTAGCCTCTCTCAGCTGTCATGTGTTGGACTAATTGCTTCCCTTTAAATTCCTCCCCAGAATGCTTTTCTGGGCGGCTTATACTTCTTCCTGGAGTGTGTGTGTGTGCATGCTGATCTTGTTCTCCTGTCTGCTACAAAAGTTAAGTGTTCAACATTTATCTGTTATTTTCTGTTTGCTGGATCCCAGGTGACCCTGACTCCCTCCGTATCTTGTGTAGGGAGCCGGTGGTCGTGTCCCCTCACTATTGTAGGGTGCTCAGGGGTTATATAGTCAAGGTACGTGGATATGCAAACTTCCACCATTCGGATCTTTGCATAGGCTGAGCAGCCAGGGAAAGTGCCAGGTCTTCTGCAGGGGTCTCCCTTTGGTTCCTTAGCTTTTTGGATCCAGCGAGTCATTTATGCATGTTGCTTTGCCTTGTTTCCTGTACACCGTCCGTGACACTTGGCTTTAGAAAATGAAGCAGGCAGGGGATCCTGTAAATGTATGGCAGCAGAGCACTTGGAATACTCAGTGGTTCTCAACTACCACTGGGCCATGGGTAACTGGCAGCAGCTCAATGGTGCCAAAACATAGGACTCCTGTCCTGAAACGGTTAAGTTCACTGTGAGGGTCCATCAGTAAAAAAAAAAAAAACATGGCCTAGCAGGCCTACTTACAGGTATGTATCCAGTTCATACTGGTCATCAGAGGTGGTACATCCTGGCTCCGCTTGAACTCTTGGCCTGGAACAAGGATCCATGCATGGCTGGGCCCACAAAATAGTATTTGCAGGCAATTGAAGCATAAATGGTCCTGTCACTGGTATAGGCTCTGCAAGTCTGGGGGTTACCGGTGCAGGAGGCTCTACGGGTCTGGGTGTCGCTGGCCTTATGCGATGGACCCGACTCCTGGTATAGCACAGTTTCTCTGGTATGGCAACAGTAATTTTTCGGATAGCTGCGGCGCATATCTCGGCCATCAGCAGAGGCCACTGCGCCGAAGGTCGGTCAAATCCACTTCGCAAGCCAAGGCACGGCTCGGACGGTGACTGTGGTGGGGAGTAAGAAGGCCTCTCCGGTCCCGGAGTATAGGCCAGTGGTGCTTCTTCTTCATCGAACATTGCAGGCTCTACAGTCCGGATGGTAGGTGAAGCCTTTAAATTAGAGCAGTCCTCTTTCTCCATCACGCCCGATCCTTCTCTGATGGACGACAGGGCGGCACGCAATACTTCAGATAGGACTTCCCACTCTTCGGAGAGGCCACCCCCCAGGTACTCCAACATGGGGGAGGTGGAGTCCATCTTAGCAGACATGCAAATTTTCTGATAAGGCGGTGGCGCTAACATACAGTCCTTCCCGCACTTTTGGCAGACGGCGCCAACTTTTTCCCGCCAATACAATACAGCGATGGCGCAGCAGTAAATTCAGTCAGCTTAGGCGGCCATCTTTTTAAGCATAAGGCTGTCAATTCACTGACAGCAAGCAGCGGCTTTAATAGCAGCAAACAGTCCACAATATAGTTTTCACACCGCAATTTCACAGTTCTTTGGCCCAACAATTTTCAAATAAACGGATAGGGCATTTATCACTTTATAGCAAATAATGGCACACAGTTCAGATTCCACAATGGCGTAGGAATATTCGCATCCTGTTTGTGACGCCAAAATATGCAGTACGCAGTCCTGCAGGGTGAGGCAAATGGTGAGGTCACAGGGGTAGTTACTAACCGAGGGTGGTTATAGTACTCACAGTCTTTTATATACCCTGGGCAGGTGTACAGCAGTGATGGAGAGGCTGGCACAGGGGTCTTCTGGGGCACTCTCTGTGTACAGGACCAGGCCTGATGGTAGGTGAGGTGCCCTGGATGTTGCAGGTTTTTAATGTGCCAGTGGCAAGATCCCTTTAAGTTTGTGACGCTAGTGCCGGTAACGGTGGCACATCGTTTTATTGAAGTAATAATAGAGGAACACGATGTTGTGGTGAACCAATACTTCTATTTACTGGAACAAATAACTATGTACAGTCTTTGGTCAGAGTTCCATATGTAAGAAGCAGTCACAAGCAGGCTTTACATCAATGGCAGGCACAATGTTCTTGCAAGATACTCAGAGGGTTAAACACTTACAGATCAGGCTGCACTTTTCCTCAGAATCCTGTCTGTCTTTATCCCAAGACCTGTATGCCCTATTGCTGGCTTTATCCTTGGTTAGGGGAAACTTCCTCTGGTATATATCTCCTTGCTTTAAATAGATCCTTCTGCCCTTCAGCTCTCTGGTTCAGCTGGAAACACTTTTGCTCTGCTCTGTACTCTCATAGGAACTTCAGGTTTCTCAGGAGGCAACTCTTCTCCTGGTGACAAGCTAGAAGCCTAGGCTGTCTAGCTGCATGTCAGAAGTTGGCCTTCAGCTCCACTCTGGCTAAAGTACCCACTCTCTTCTGACTCTACATACTTCTGACTACACAACTCCCTTCCCTGAACAGGACCTGACTATTTATACTAGCGGTTCCCTAGCTCCCTCTACTGCCTAGGAGGAGGAACTACACCCTAACAGGCCTGATACACACATAACAGGGAAAAATACACATAAAAACATTATATAAAACACAGTGACCCTGTCCCCTAGGAGGTGGGAACAACGTGGCCCAATTGACCCTTGTGTAGTGCCCACATTTACCTAGTGGGACACTACATATGCATGAGAGGTGTTAACAAGCTGCAGAGAAGACAGTAAGCAGTCGCCATTTTGTGAGGGGAGAAAAAGACAGACTGAGGTGAATCTCTCTACATCCAAGTGCTTGGAAGCGTTCTTTTGTGACCAGTACCGGAGCCAAAAGAAGCTGATTGAGTCCAGGATCCAAATGCTGACCAGGAGAGAGGACGCCTGCCAGGAGTACTGCTGAGAGATGAGGATCGGATTACCTGTTCTGTGGTACCGCACGTTTGATTAAAAGACTATTTGTTCGATTCAGAATCATTAGTGGAGACAAGGCAGACCCGGATCAGTAAAATCGTGCACGTATTACATTGTAAGAGTGGCGCCTGAAGTATCAGAGACTGAGTTTAGACCTGCAATTAGCTAGATAGATATGGTCTATGTGTGGGGCAGGCTTTACACATTGTGGATCATTCATTACAAGGACTTAACAGTTAAAGTTGTGGTTCGCTCCGGAGAGCAGAAAGGACTTCACCATAATTTTCAGTCATCCCAGCGTGTTTATCAGGACTCGGGAGTAATATATTAGGCACGTGCCACATTACCAGTTTTGGGAAGGGGAGGGGAAATACTGTATAGGCTAATAAGATTGTAAGCTCCTCTGTTACTTCGCGGGCTAGCCTGTATATTACACCCCAAACAATCGTTCCTGTACTTTAGGGTAATAACGGGTATGGCGAGGCAGTGTTAACTCTGCTTGCAGTAGGTAACGTTTTCCAGCTACCATTAGAGGGCGCCGTGCTGTGAAACACAGGGTTCTCAGCTTCAGGCTGAGTGTATGTAACTTTATTTCATGCTAACTGTATTTTAGAGCCGTAGGTTATATTGCTGAGTTTCAGTAAAGAAGTTTTTGTTTGCAAAAGCCGATGTCTGTGTCGCTTTCATCGACTGTGACTTCGCTGTATCCTGGGCAGCCCATCCCGGTACACTGCTTGCAATGCTGTGGAGGGAGTCAATCAGGGGCGTAGCTATAGGGGGTGCAGAGGTAGCAGTCGCTACAGGGCCCAGGAGCCTGAGGGGGCCCAAAGACCCTTGTGCTGCATAAGAAGACACACAAAGCACTAAAGGAAGGGGGGCCCAAGCCTAACTCTTGCACCAGGGCCCATGAGCCTTTAGCTACGCCCCTGGAGTCAATGCCCATAAACCTCAATGAACTGAAGCAATGCTGTAAAGAAGAGTGGGCCAAAATTCCTCCAGAACAATGTGAGAAAATGATAAAGTCATACAGAAAAGTATTACTTTAGGTTACTGCTGCTAAAGAGGGTTCTAAAAGATGTTGTTTCATATGGTGTACTTGGTTCTTCACACATGGCTTTCTCATTTTGCGTTCATTTTTATGGAATAAATAATGAAATGGTAGACTCTGTTGTGTGCTGCTATTCATCTGAGGTTGGATTTACCTAATTGTAAGACCTTCTAAGGACCAGATGTATTTTTTATTACGTCATAATACTAAAAACCATAGAATTCATGTTTCTTATGATTGTATATACTCTATTAAAGAAGTGCTCCAATATTAGTCAAAAGGTCTGATTAACTCCCCCCCTCCTCCCTCCTCCTCCTCCTGAAGAAACACCACTTTTGTCCATGGGCTGGGTCTGGTATTGCAGCTCAGCCCCATCCCCTTGATTGCAACACCAGACCCAACCCATGGACAATGGTGGTACTGTTTCTGGGACTGTGAGACCAAGCAGGTACCATTCCCAGGGAGCAGATGCCAATGTATGTACTATATAAGCTCTTTATATAAAAGATATGTTTGTATTTGTTCAATGTTGCATATATTTGTTCACGTTATGTAATAGTTCTTTGGATGAGGACGGTGGAAAACAGGCTTTGTATGTAAATAGCTTATAGCAAGACTGGGTAAATTTAACTTTATTAAAACATAGCTCCTTAAAATGTGTTTGCTGTCGAAAGAGGGGAGAAGAGAGCTCGATGATATTAGCCATCTGCTCCAGACATGTATTTATTTTATCATTTGCTACCACGAGTATCTAATTATGAATTCCAGCAGAATCATAAAAGTGAAATGGTTTATATTTTACAGCCCATAAAAATATAATCTAAAACGCCATCCAGATTATTGATACCTGATTTTGGACCCAAATATAAAATTACCATAAAAATTCAAGAAAGGAAAGCAGTTTTCTGTTGTGTATTAATGCAAGTAGCCGAAAACGTCTGCAGTAAACCAGAGTGCACAAAGATTCATTCACAGCTATAACAATAAAAACAAATCTGTCTGCATTTTATCATAAACTATAAATACATTTCATTCCTGACCTAGGAGCTTACAAGCTAATCTCAGCACCTAAGGCAAGGGAAGATCTAATGACTTTCCAAATTATCATGACTTTTTTTTTTCTCTATATCATATATTAATGACATTGTGGGGGCTCATCAAATATTTAATGGAGATTGGTGGAAAGAATGTGTGTAATAATAAGGTTTGATAAATCATTTACATAAGATTTATCTGACCCAAGTCTTTTCCTGACCCCTCTATTATGCCCAAAAGAACTCTACCATAAAAAGATCACATATTAACAGACTAATGGGGTCATTAATTATTAGATATATGCCAATTCTAAAACGCCGGTCTTAATTAATGACCCCTAATATGTGTATATTGTATGTAATTCTTTTTTTTTAAACTAGTAATAGGAATTCTCTAAAACCTAACTTTTAATCTATGTTACTAAAATGACAAGGGATACTGTTTAAATACAACAATGTGATAATTTGCCTATTTGGTAATAAGTGCCGTTTACAAAATAAAGGGGAAATGGTATTACCTTGATGGTAGGGGGTACTTGGTGCAGCCGTCACCATTAAGGTTTTTATTGCACAATAAACTAGTAATAGGGATTCTCCAAATCTTAACTTTTAATGTTCTAACTGTAATCTGGTTTCTTTCAAGGTAATTTATTTTCCAATTAAAAGAAAGGGCTGGGTATCCTGTGGATAATGGCCTATCAGTCCCTGTTGAGCCCTTACAGTAAGGGGGGAAGCGGATATCAGACCCTAAAGAACCTATCCATAGAGCACTCGCCCTGACAAGGGCAACCCCATCCGGAACCTCACCCTGTCTATGGACCTATACCCTAAGGGACCCTAATCCTGCCCAACATGCCATGTTTCTGGTACAGTTGTTGGTAAACTCCTTAAGGGGACAAAGGATAAGGAGTAGGGAACCAAAATTGGGTATAAAAACAATGGTATGCTATTTATCTGGGCTCTGGGGTCAGTACAAACCAGAGTCCCCTTCTAGCAAGATCCTAGAGAGACGCAGTCAGTGGCACTACCGTATCTAGGCCATTATCCACAGGGTACCCAGCCCTTTCTTTTAATTGGAAAAGAAATTACTTTGAAAGAAACCGGATTACAGTTAGAACATTAAAAGTTAAGATTTGCAGAATCCCTATAACTAGTGTATTGTGCAATTGCATAAGGTACCTTCAGCTCTGACGGTATAGTTGGCAGTACACGCCCTTACCAGAGCCCCTATAGTACTTTTTTTTTTTTTTACAATAAACAAGTTAATGGTATTCTAGATATAATTTTGGAGATTACTCCATGTATTTTACTTCCTGTCCTGGCTCTTTAACTTCCTCCTTTTAGCATGGCAAACAGCCTTGCATAACTTTCTCATTCAGATCATTCAGTCCCATCAGAGAGGGAAGGAGATGAGCGACTCAATTAGAGAATTACACGTTACATTGATAAGTGCAGTGCTCTTCTGTGGGCATCATTATCTAGGCCTGTCAAGGAAACAATAGAGCTGTGATACTGCTATCCTAATTCTACTAATGTACTGTTGTACTAACCGAAAACATCTCTCCCTCGCAGCAGAAGTAAACTGACAATGGGTTACTTATCTATATAGGAGGTTTATCACTAAGTGGTGACCATTATAGAAGGACAATATTTTATGTTTAATTTTCAATGGTATAGAACTGCAGAAATGAAAAAAAAAAAAAATATTCTATGAATATTTAGGCTATTTTCACACTTGCGGCAGTCGGTTCGGAACTGCCCGCCGGATCCGCCGATCTGGATGTTACTGAAAGCATTTGTGAGACGCATCCGGATGCGGATCCGTCTCACAAATGCATTGCAAGAACGGATCCTTCTCTCCGCTTGTCATGCGGACAGACGGATCCGCCTTGTATCTTTTTTCACATTTTTACTGGTCTGCGCATGCGAAGACCGGAAGGACGGATCCGGCATTCTGGTATTTTGAATGCCGGATCCGGCACTGATACATTCCTATGGGGAAAAATGCCGGATTCAGGCAAGTCTTAAGTTTTTTTCGCCGGAGATAAAACCGTAGCATGCTGCGGTTTTATCTTTTGCCTGATCAGTCAAAATGACTGAACTGAAGACATCCTGATGCATCCTGAACGGATTACTCTCCATTCAGAATGCATGGGGATATGCCTGATCAGTTCTTTCCCGGTATAGAGCCCCTGTGACGGAACTCTTTGGCGGAAAATAAAAACGCTAGTGTTGAAAAATGGTCACCCCATAAAATAATATATACAGTATATGCTTAAAAAGATTCCCCATTTCTTACAAAGAAAGACTTTGTTCAGCTTCATTTATTTAAGGGGACACCAAAAATAGAAAGTGCACAAGCAAATTAAAAATGGTAAGTCTTTCCTTAATCTCTTTCTCTTCCTTTTTGATATTTTATCTCATATTGGAATCAATATTGGAAACATATAAAGTAAGGATGAGCGAATTGATTCTACTGGTTTGGAAATCTTCCCGATGTTCAAATTATAACAAACACAATTTTTTTTGTGATTTGTTTCAAGCATATCAGAGAGAAATGGGAGAGAACCTGGTATGCTACTTTGGGTTTATGGGCAATATATATGCGTTATCTGAGTCATATTCTTTCTCATTACAGAGACCACCTAGTATGTGTAGTATTCAAATTAGCTTTCCTAATCCTATCTAATGCCAGCAGATGTAATATGTGCTAATTTTCACATATTTTCCTAGAAACCCAGAGAAATGTTGACTGGCTTACGATACTCCTCATGCATACTCGGCACTGTCCTTAAGGATTTGGGTTTGTTAGAATGCAAGTTTTTTTGAATATTCAGGATGAATTCATAATTGATTGATCTGATTTGCTCAGCTCTAGTATGTATATTTATACATACCTCTTTGTGTTTCATAAATAAGTTCCCCTATTTTTTTTATCAGCTAAATCTTTGGAGGTAGCCTCAAACTGTTCAATCGGTGCTTTTAAAAAATAGGTTTTATCTATTGCTGTGCTTGCGTCCCCACCTAATGTTTCCCTGGAAAAGAGACATGCAAGCTAGTCTCCTTTCCAAAAGGAAAAGAAAGGTGAGGGTCTCAGACCTGAAGGGAGCCGACTATGCATGAGAAGTATCTTAAGCCAGTCAATGCTCCTCTGATTTTCTGGGAAAAATATATGAAAATTAGCACATCTTACATATGCAGGGATCAGATAAACTTAGGAAAGTTAATTTGAATATCTTTCCCAAAAATCCAGAGGGGAGTTGCCCGGCCTACAATACTCCGCATACTAGGTGCTCTCTGTAATGAGAAAGAGTACCACTCAGACAACACATACAGTACATAGCATACTAGTCTCTCTCTTCTCATCGTTGTAGAAAAAAATAAGTCCTATGAGACCAGGGAGTGTTATATACCAACTTTCAGGGCAATTGGACTATACAGTATTTGATTCAGGTAGAATTGATTTGTACCCGAATCACACTTTTTCAAAAATTCTGCAAATTGGAACCAAAACAAATTTCTTCCAGTCCACCCCCCAGCTCCTTCTCACAATCCTCAATCTGGCTGCAAAGTAACTGGCTGCTGCAGTAGCCTCCTCCCATTACTCCCGGAAGGCTTATCAGCAGGGTTCTGGGTGGCGGACCCCCACTGATCAAATAGTGACAGCTCATCCTGTGGATAGACCATTAATATAAAAAGGGTGGTAAGCATAGGCAAGTTTCTCTCTGGTTAACTTTTATCATTCATCTTTAGGTTTAATGTTTCTTTCAGTATTTATTTTTTAAATGTCGCTATGATTACCTGATATGGAGCTCCATGTTTCCATTCATAACATGCAAGGTGATGAAGGGAAAACAAAACATGACATGCCTTTCTGGAGTTCAACTGGCCATGCATGGTTAGCATTTTTGTTCCTATCCAGAGTTCAATAAGAGCTCGTCCACTTTAGCTAATAATGAGGTCGGCTACTGCAGAAATAGTCACGTAAAGGCTGTAATAACATCCCACTGCTTTACACAAGACTCCTTAATTTATTAATATTATATACAAATGAAATGTTTGTGTCATTTTAGATGACATATTTTTGATTACTTGCTTTTGTTCCAAAATACTTTCATATAGTAGAGCAGTAGAGTCACTATTAGTCACTGGGAACTTAACTTTGCAGCACAAAATACTGCCATCCCCACTCAGGGCTGGTGCAAGGATTTTTGCCACCCTAGGCGAAAGCAAATTTTGCCGCCCCTTGACTCAGCCCATTGACCACGCCCCTTTACCCGCCCCCTTTTTTGGACACCTATTGCATGCAACATTTTACTTGATCAGCTAATTTTAGATATTCTACAGAAGTCCCATTACAATCCCGCCTCCCCCCCCCCCCCAATTAGCGAGGACGAGGTGGGGTGAGTGACTGTAGTATAGAGTCAGTCTACTGGGCAAGTGGGCAGTGGCAGACTAGCAGTGGCTCCTGCGCTCCTCTGTTCCCAACTTCCTGCCGAACCTGCAGCGCTGATAACTTTGTGACGTCACGTAAGCGCGCAGTGTGATTCGACGTCTAAAAACCTGACTGTCCGGCCTAAAACCGGACGTCTGGTCACCCTAAGAGCAGAAGTCGCAGAGATACTGAGGCCAGCAGCAGCCATTTCATTCAGATTAGAGACAAAGCTGCAGAGTGGCTGTAATCTGACTAAAATGGCTGCTGCTGGCCTCAGTGAGTCTCTCTGCCACTGCAGAGAGACCTCATATCAGCCAACTCAGCCCCCAATCAGACCTCAGATCAGCCCAGTCAGACCCCCACACTGCCCTCCATTATGTATTTGTGTTTGCCCCCCAGTGGCCCACTAAGTAATACTGCCCCCACAGACAGTGCACAGTTGTGGCAGTATTACTTTGTGGGCCACTGGGGGGCAAATGACATAATAGAGGGCATTGTGCACTGTCTGTGGGGGCAGTTAGTATTACTTAGTGGGGGCACTGGGGGGAAAATTACGTAATGGGCAGTGTGCAGTTGTGCACTGTCTGTGGGGGCAGTATTACTTTGTTGGGGCACTGGGGGGCAAATTACATAATGGGCAGTGCCCATTACGTAATTTTCCCCCCAGTGCCCCCACTAAGTAATACTGAACTGCCCCCACAGACTATCACTGTGCACAATTAGAGGAAATTGTGGAGTCCGCACACCTTAAATTTGATGATGGGTGCTCACGGAGGACTTCAGTCGCAGAATAGGTAGATAATCCACGGCACACCAATGTCTTTTGTTTGCAAATTTATTTTGAGTACAGAAATTCAAAAATTGTCAAGAATTGTCAATATATGACTGATCGCGCCATAGTTCTAATTGGAACATGCATATAATGTAGGCCATAATGTATCCCAACGTTTCGGTCCTATCAAGACCTTTCTCAAGGGATTTAAAGCCAGGCTGCAAAGGGAGCATGTTCCAATTAGAACTATGGCGCGATTAGTCATATATTGACAATTCTTGACAATTTTTGAATTTCTGTACTCAAAATAAATTTGCAAACAAAAGACATTGGTGTGCCGTGGATTATCTACCTATCACTGTGCACAGTCACACTCCAGCCAGGCAGGCTCCATTATGTAATTTGAAATTGCCGCCAAAACACCCCCCCCCCCCCATACGCTGATGTTCCTGTAGTCTGTACTTCTTGTCTAGTGATATTTCCCTACCCCGTAATATTTTAATACCTTCAGTTGTCACGTCACTTCCTGTTGTGACGTCCCCCGGATATGACGTTGTATACGATCGTGTGTTGTATTGGCGCCGGCGCGAGATCCCGCGAGACCTGTGACCTCCGATCTCGCGCCGAAGTGACTGAACAAACGCATGCCCGCGCAGGCTCGCAGGGGCAGCACAATCCACCAGGCCGGCAAGTACAGGAACAGCCGAACAGGAGGAGTCAGATGGATGACAGCCAGGTAGGGGGCGTGGTGCGGGCGGCGGCGGCGGCTAAGAATCAGAAGATGTTAGAACTTAGATGGATGGATCACAAGTAGGGGGCATGGCGCGGGTGGTGGCTAGTCGGGACTCGGACTCCAGAGCGCCGGCGCCCCCAGGCAGAGTGCGCTCTACACGGTGGCCTACTCTGCTTATTGGTGGCGCCGTCCCTGTCCCCACTGCAGTATTCCACTGTGAGGATGGCAATACAGTTAAATTCAGAAGGATACCTATGGCCAGGCCACCAGCCAGGTGCATAAGTACCTAATGCTCCCAGCATTAATTAATGCTGAGAGCATCTGATCATTATGTACCCAGTTAGTGGCCTTCAGGATGGATTGGGTGGCCCCCTGGGCATCGGCTCACCGGTAAATTTCCCTGTAGGGTCTATTGCCAGTCCGCCCTAATGGGGCAATGGACATTTGGTTGGATATTTGGATATGGCATGCTTAGTGCTGCTTTATCCATAGGGTAAACATTGCATTGCCCCAGGCCCACCGACATACAGCACAGATATGTATGGGCCCCCACACAGTTACAACCCCTTACAGCTTACTTACATACATAACATACAGTACTTATGTATAACTTTACCGAAAACTATCTATCATAGAGTTCAAACTATTCTAAATTACAAGAAACCTTATGACCAGTGGCATACTGGAGGCAGACCGTGCGGTTATTATGGGGCCCACCAGGTTGGGGGGCGCAGCTGGGCCAAATGGCCTCCTCCCTTTTCAGACACAGTAATGAGTCCCTGTTCTTCTCTACGGAGTCATGTTTTGGCCCCTGCCCCTTTCAGAGGCTGCTTTCAGCTGTACTTGCTTAAAGGGGGATTTCCTATGAAAAATATTCCACAGTTTTCAAACCAGCATCTGGATCTGAATACATTTGTAATTGCATGTAATTCAAAATTTAGCATAGCCACTAAGTTATTCAATAAAATGTATCTGCATAGCGCCACCTGCTGTTTTTTCTTATTTCATTGTCTGGCTCACTGAGAAGGCCGCACATGCTCAGTTTCAACTGTCTCCTGATTTGTGATAGGGAGAGAGCTGCAGCAGAATGGACACGCCCCTTAGCTGCAGAAGAAAAGACACTCCCCTTGAGCTTCCAGCTTGATATAAATCTAGCAGAGCAATGCATGTGGAGATCTGTGGATCCAAGTGAGGTGCAGGGCTAGTTCTAGCTTCGTTAGAAAGATATTTTCATTTTTTACATAGTCATGGGATAAACCTTTAAGGAGCCCCTGCTCTTTTCTATGGAATCCTGGAGTCAGCACTTTGACATGAAGGGAGATGGACCTTTAGCATTCTGATAATGCTTGAGGACACCCCTGCATTTTTTTTAACTTTCATTACTCTTTTTTTCCCCAGATTGTATCTGTTCTGATTGAACCCAAGACGTGCTATATGAGAGCAGGAGACCTTACCAGTTAAGCCACTGACTTAATTGTAGTCAGTGGAAGAATTTTCTCTGACTAAAAACCTCAATAGTATGCTTCCCAAGCAAAAACGTAAGGATAAATCTCATCTGTGGTGGCAGCAGAGCTATTTCAGGCTGCAGGCATTTCTGAAGAGGTGGGTTTTCTGAAGAGGTTTGGATGTTGGAGGAGATTCTGATGTAATGAGGTAGAGGGTTCCAGTGCATGGAGGATGCACTTGAGAAATCTTCTAGACAATTGTACGAGGAACAGACAAGAGGAGAACAAAGAAGGAGATCATGTGTGGGGATTTATCAGGAAAAAAGGTCAGGGATATAAGGAGGGGACAGATTGTGGATGGCCTTCTATGTTTTTGTGTCACGGATGATATTGTAGAAGTTATGGATAAACATCCGACTGGCTTGATCCCAAACTAAGGAGCATAAAAGTGACCCCTGTAAAACCCTAAGAGCTCACCCTGACTGCTAAGCACATACAAGGGTCTCAGAGGTAGACGA